>NC_064927.1:239136262-240386262 GCF_023897955.1 Schistocerca gregaria
AAGGTGTAAGTCAACTACCCTGGCCTGCAAGATCTCCGGATCTGTCCCCCATTGAGCATGTTTGGGACTGGACGAAGCGTCGTCTCACGCGGTCTGCACGTCCAGCACGAACGCTGGTCCAACTGAGGCGCCAGGTGGAAATGGCATGGCAAGCCGTTCCACAGGACTACATCCAGCATCTGTACGATCGTCTCCATGGGAGAATAGCAGCCTGCATTGCTGCGAAAGGTGGATATACACTGTACTAGTGCCGACATTGTGCATGCTCTGTTGCCTGTGTCTATGTGCCTGTGGTTCTGTCAGTGTGATCATGTAATGTATCTGACCCCAGGAATGTGTCAATAAAGTTTCCCTTTCCTGGGACAATGAATTCACGGTGTTCTTATTTCAATTTCCAGGAGTGTATGTTTTTCATTGTCATGAGGCAAAAAATTACGTAAAAAGGATCACTTACATCGCTTTTTAATTGTCATGAGGCCAAAAACCGTATAAAAGGCGCCAATGGAAATTAGATCACATTATTAATTTCCGTGTGACTGGCGCAAAGCATGTTGAATATGCTGTCCACTGTTTTCTGCAACAAGTTGAAATCAAGAAACAGCATGGTCCACAACTGATCGAAGTGTTTCCGGAGTCACGTTCAGAATGGGTTGCGCAATGTGCCTTCAATGCAGCTAAGTTTACACTCGCAACACTGAACACAATACATTTCAGCTAACCCAACAGCCAGAAGTCACACGAATTAAGATCAGGTGGTCAAGAGGGCCAGGCTGTAGGGAAATGGCGACTGATAATTCTAGCATTTCTGAGATGGCGTTTCACCAGCTTGTAACCTGGATTTGCAATGTGCAAACGTCTTGCATAAAATCGATCCCATCCACACGTCCACACTGTAGGAGAGCTGGAATGACGTGGTTGCGCAAAAGACACTCATAGCGATTACCAGTGTCGGTACAGGTAACAGGACCGGAAGCACCTGTGGCTTCGAGAAAATATTGCCCTATGCCGTAAACCCGCACCACACAGTGACTTTCTCAGGATGAAGTGGTACTGGTTGATTTGCGTGCGTATTTTTCATTGCCCATATTCGACAATTCTGTGTATTGACATATCCTGTCAAATGGCAGTGGACTTCGTCTGACCACAAAATCTTTCACGGCTTATCATTGTCCACTTCCATGCGGGCAAGAAACTCTAAAGCAAAGGTCTCTCTTGCAGGCTGGTCAACAGGAAACAACTCATGCAACATTGGTAATTTTGAACGGATAGCAAATAAGGATGTTTTGTAGTATTTTACGCACAGTGCTCGCGGGTATGTCCAATGTTCGGGCAATTCTCCCTGCACTACACGTTTTCACACCACAACTCGTTCTCCTCCTGCATTGCTGTGACCACTGCTCCCACTGACGTCAAATCAGTTCGTTGCCTCCCTCTACCATGTTGCGCCGCGAAATAACCCGTCTTTTCGAATTTCCGAATCATTTTCTCCAGAGTCACGCAGTCATCGGACCAACTCCTATTTTCAAATACTTCAGTGTCCGGAACTTCTGCAGAATGACGTGTGCACAGTAATCGTTCTTGTAATACAGCTTTACGAGCAGAGCGCGATCCTGTCTTGGGACAGTCGTGGCAAACATCACAGACGCGAAAACGAGAAAAGGCCGTGTACCCGGCGTGTTTATACCAACTTCTATGGGTAATGTGCATGACAGCTGTTTTCATTTACGTGTTCTGACATACAGCGTCATCTATTGATCAATTTTCACACTATTTTTTTTCTTCTGCCATACGTTTTCCCCCATCTCCGATAATATTCCGTTGCAATTTGACGCCATTCTGACCAGTGGTGTTACACTCCTGGAAATGGAAAAAAGAACACATTGACACCGGTGTGTCAGACCCACCATACTTGCTCCGGACACTGCGAGAGGGCTGTACAAGCAATGATCACACGCACGGCACAGCGGACACACCAGGAACCGCGGTGTTGGCCGTCGAATGGCGCTAGCTGCGCTGCATTTGTGCACCGCCGCCGTCAGTGTCAGCCAGTTTGCCGTGGCATACGGAGCTCCATCGCAGTCTTTAACACTGGTAGCATGCCGCGACAGCGTGGACGTGAACCGTATGTGCAGTTGACGGACTTGGAGCGAGGGCGTATAGTGGGCATGCGGGAGGCCGGGTGGACGTACCGCCGAAATGCTCAACACGTGAGGCGTGAGGTCTCCACAGTACATCGGTGTTGTCGCCAGTGGTCGGCGGAAGGTGCACGTGCCCGTCGACATGGACCGGACCGCAGCGGCGCACGAATGCACGCCAAGACCGTAGGATCCTACGCAGTGCCGTAGGGGACCGCACCGCCACTTCCCAGCAAATTAGGGACACTGTTGCTCCTGGGGTATCGGCGAGGACCATTCGCAACCGTCTCCATGAAGCTGGGCTACGGTCCCGCACACCGTTAGGCCGTCTTCCGCTCACGCCCCAACATCGTGCAGCCCGCCTCCAGTGGTGTCGCGACAGGCGTGAATGGAGGAACGAATGGAGACGTGTCGTCTTCAGAGATGAGAGTCGCTTCTGCCTTGGTGCCAATGATGGTCGTATGCGTGTTTGGCGCCGTGCAGGTGAGCGCCACAATCAGGACTGCATATGACCGAGGCACACAGGACCAACACCCGGCATCATGGTGTGGGGAGCGATCTCCTACACTGGCCGTACACCTCTGGTGATCGTCGAGGGGACACTGAATAGTGCACGGTACATCCAAACCGTCATCGAACCCATCGTTCTACCATTCCTAGACCGGCAAGGGACCTTGCTGTTCCAACAGGACAATGCACGTCCGCATGTATTCCGTGCCACCCAACGTGCTGTAGAAGGTGTAAGTCAACTACCCTGGCCAGCAAGATCTCCGGATCTGTCCCCCATTGAGCATGTTTGGGACTGGATGAAGCGTCGTCTCACGCGGTCTGCACGTCCAGCACGAACGCTGGTCCAACTGAGGCGCCAGGTGGAAATGGCATGACAAGCCGTTCCACAGGACTACATCCAGCATCTCTACGATCGTCTCCATGGGAGAATAGCAGCCTGCATTGCTGCGAAAGGTGGATATACACTGTACTAGTGCCGACATTGTGCATTCTCTGTTGCGTGTGTCTATGTGCCTGTGGTTCTGTCAGTGTGATCATGTGATGTATCTGACCCCAGGAATGTGTCAATAAAGTTTCCCCTTCCTGGGACAATGAATTCACGGTGTTCTTATTTCAATTTCCAGGAGTGTACTTTCTCCAGCCGGTGTGATATGACCAACTAACAGCCTCACACTTGTACACCGTTGGTATTATTGTATGATTCATTTGTTATTTGTAGGGGACCACTATTAAATTATTGTGCTTACAGCGCCATCTATTGCTACATTTTGTAACTATTTATTTTTCTTCGGCTACACGTTTTCCCCCTTCTCCGATAATATTCCGTTGCAATTTGATGTCATTCTGACCAGTGGTGTTATTTATGCAGTGGTTTGAAAGTTTATTTTTAAATATAATCACATGTATATTTCTCCTAGCCGCATTCACTTAATTAAATCCTGACAACAGACTTGGCCAGGTGTGGTGCCATCGACCAGCCTACTGTGGTTATTACTGCTGCACGGTGCTGTTTTTCATTGCGTGCGGTTAGCCTAGTCGCGAAATCCGCTAGCGTGCCTGTTATTCTGACCCACATGTTGCCACACTGCGCCCACTATCCTCGGGATCGTAATGGAATGATTCATGGCGGTTTATTCACTACTTCTCGTTACTTTAGTTGATAGACCGTGTTACGACTCCACGCAACCTGTCTCATCTAGACTGCCACGATAAACTGGGCGATCCAAATACCGCAGACGTGTCTGGGACTATCTGCAACAGTTGGTGAAACGCAGCAGTCTGTATACCTGCACTTTGGTGTCGCTATTGGATCTGATCGTGAATGAGTGGCTTCAGTTGGGTGTGACGTCGATGAAGAAACTTGTGGACTCTCGCCCTCTGCATCTGAGCTCATTTTTAAAGCTGGAGGTGGTACTGGACTGTATTACCGTGTTAGACCTCGAGGATGACTGTTTTTCTTTCTTTTTTGGGAGGAATGAGCTTAGTACACTAAATAAATATTGTGAAAGCAAAAGACTCACACGTTTTCAAAATGAAATATCGACATACTCGAAGGACACAACCCTTTGCACATAGATGCGCGACCATGTCATCGCGATGTGATCCCCAACCAACAAATAATCTGATATGCCTATTTCTTTTCGCCGATATCCGGGCTGTTGCTAGGAGACGGCCGTTCTGATGGCTAATCGGCGACGCACGAGCCGTCTGGGGGAGGAGACTCAATATACGACTGTATTCCGTCAGAAGACTACGCTGAATGGTGAGTCCAAACATTCTGTTCTTCAAGAGATCTGGTTTAAGGAAGACTAATCTGTAGGTTACATTAGCCATGACATGTGACGGGTGAAAACTGCGATCCGGAGTAGCTATGCAGGATAAAGTTGAAACTGCCATACTGGCCCTGGCTTTAACTGGATACATGGTGAACAGTCGCCTCATTAGATAAAAAAAAAAAAAAAAAAAAAAAAAAGTGGCGAGTGTAACGGCATATCATAGCCGATACTTTGAACCGTAAATAACATAGAGATTTCCTACTATGAGAATTTACTGCTATGGGAAAGAATAGGTCGAATCACAGGAAATGTGAACAATTGTTTATGAATATGAGAAACATTTCAGGCAAGGAAACAAATCACTACCGCGAAAACAATTTCTACAGCTGTAAATGATATCACGTCGTATAGTACGAACTAAATAATTATTTCTCCTAAATAAAATTGAATCAGTACTGCAATATAAAGTTTAGTTATAAAAGTCAAGTGGAAACTGTGATATATTGTTAAAGATACATGTATGTATCAGTAGTAAATTCGAAAGATTGTTGCAGAAAGAACTTGTAACTATTTATCCCAACGGAAACGAACCGAGTCCGTACGAAAAAAGGAAACAGCTTTAGTGGGGACCACGATAAACAGAACGAATGAACAAAAAACCATTAATAAATCGTCGAAATATTGCTTAGTTTCGAAACATAACAGACAGTATCTAGTTTTTCATACACGGCAGAGATTAATAATATAATTTCTTTCGTAAGTAATAACAGTATGACAACAATTTTCACCAATAAGGAATGGAATTCAAAGTGTGCATCAAAATGTAACGTTACAGTAGACATTTCTTTTAACTTACTGGTCAAAGCAGATGGTTAGTACTGGCAATTAGTCTTGACCCGCTGTGAATTGTGCACTGACTAGAAGCTTTAGTAGCCCATTGGCTGCTCTTCATTTTCTACCGGCTAAAAATACAATTTCAAATTGTTACATATAACCGAGGTAGATTATGCTGCGCAGTACTTCGGAATACATACACTGCCTAGCTCTGACAGGAAACAATGTTCATTTTTCTTAGATCCGCACATTACACAGCGATTCAAGTTGCTTTCTTCAGTTAAGAAAGTATTTGTAACGTGTGTTAAATGATATCGACAAAAACATTATATTAAACGAACAATGGAAAGTGTATTATATAGTCTTTATGTCTGATGTGAAAACTTTTAAATCCTAAGCTGTTTCCAATTAAGAGTTTTAAATTTCTGATTAATATGGTACTGAGTGCATTACGTAAAAGAGGTAAAACACATTCTGCAGACATTAGAAGCTTCATTATTATTAAGCTAATCCAAACTGTACTACTCTTCAACTATTCGTTGTACGCTGAGGTGGCAAAAGTCATGACATATCGATATACGTATGTACAGATGCCGGTAGTAGGGCGTACAGAGGGTATAGAAGGGCAGTGCCTTAGCGGAGCTGTCATTTGGACTCAGATGATTAATGTGAAACGATCTCCGACTTATTCATGGCCGCACGACGGAAATTAACAGGCTTTGAACGCAGTATAGTACTTAGAGCAAGACGCATGGCATATTCTATTCCGGAAATCGCTAGGCAGTTCAATATTCTTACACCCACAGTGTCAAGAGGGTGACAAGAATGCCACGTCTGAGGAATTGTCTCTCACCGCGGACAACGCAGTGGCTGACGGGCTTCTCTTAACCGCCGAAAGCAGCGGCGTTTCCGTAGAGTTCTCACTACTAACAAATTTACCAACACTGGGTGAAATAACCGCATAAATCAATGTCGGCACGCTGGAATTCCGGCGGACGACCGTTCAAACCTGCGTCCAGCCATCCAAATTTAGGTTTTCCGTGATTTGCCTAATTCGCTTCACCCAAATGCCGGGGATGTTCCTTTGAAAGTGCACTACCGACATCCATCCCCATTCTTCCCTAACCCGATTCGACAGATTCATCAAATCAACCAACCAAATCAATGAGGGACGTACTACAAACGTATCCGGTCGGACTGTGGGGCGGAATTTGGTGTTAATGAGCTATAGCAGATGACGAACGACCCGAGTGCCTTTGCCAACAGCACGACATCGCTTGTAGCGCCTTTCTTGGGCTCGTGACTATATCGGCTGGATCTTGGACGACTGGAAAACAGCAGCCTGGACAGATGAGTCCTGATTTCGGTTGGTAAGAACTGGTGGTAAGGTTCGACCGTGGCGGAGACCCCACAGAGTCATGCAGCCAAATTGTCAACAGGGCACTGGGCAAGGTGGTCGTGTCTCCACAAAAGTGTGGGCTGCATTTACATGGAATAGGGGGGGGGGGGGGGGGGGAGGTGTGTTCCAACTGAAGTGACAATTGACTGGAAATGGCTAAGTTCGGCTACTTCAAGACCATTTACAGCCATTCATGGACTTCAGTGTTTCAAAAAACGATGAAATTGTCATGGATTGCAGTGCACATTTCGCCCTGCCACAACTACTTACAACTGATTTGAAGAAAATTCTGAAGAATTCGAGCGAGTGATTTTGCCAGTTAGATTGCTCGAAATGAATCCGATCGAACATTTATAGGACATAATCGACTGATCAGTTCGTGCACAAAATCCTGTACCATTAACAGTATTGTCACTCTGGACCGCTATAGAGGCAGCATGACTCAGTATTTCTGCAAGCGGCTTCCAACGACTTGTGCAGTCCATGCCACGTCGAGTTGATGCACTGCGTAGGGTTGAAGGACGCCCGACACGACATCAGGAGATATCCAATGACTTTTGCCACTTCAGTGTGCTGTTCTATAATAAAGAGTTTGAAATTACCTAGTTGTCAGGAAAACCTTATTGACAATAATACGTTGTTCCGTGTATTATGTTTGTGGTCAATAAATTCAAATTATAGATAGGAAAATATGATAAAGATACTAATTTCGTGTACTGAACGAGAGCTGGTTATTTTGGCCGCAGATATGTAGTCTATGATTGTGTATCACGAGATGCAACGATTTCGCGTATTTTTACTTACTAATTTTTTTATCATGGGAAGTATTAAAGTCGTATGCCACAGTGGGGTGTTGCAAGTTTCTCAGTTGGGTACAACTTTGGCGACCTGCGTGCCCCTGAATCAACGGTTCGCAGTTTTCCCATTGTCACCCAAATAGCACAAACCAGGAACGGTGGTGCCTAACTTCGGTGGTGGGATGAGAGCCGGTGTACCCAAGGTAGCAATTCTCTCGGAACCGTACGAGGTTGAGTCTATGAACTCTTTTCCGGTAGGGGCAGGGACGAAACCCCCGTCTTACCATCCGTGATAAATCAAGCATTTTGAAACTTTCTACCAAACTAAAACTGGGTGCCGGACCGGGATTCGAGCTCCGGATCTTTGCCTTTCGTGGGTAGGTAGTGTTCCAACTAGGCAGTCCAAGCACGATTCACGAGCCTATTATTTCAGATCAGTGCATACTCTGCAAAGTAACATCCCTCTTTCGGGGTCTTCCCAAACTGCGTCTAGCCGATGGGCCATAGCATAAGCCGAGATTCATAATCCTTTCTCATCGAGCCGTAGTTCATATCTGAATGAGTTGTATCGATATCCATTAACATCTGGCCATATACGATTGGATTTCCGGGACGGGCAGCAGTTATTTCAGATGGACTCTTGAATACCTGCAAGTCCGTGCCAGTGCGTTAGCGGAGAGACGACGTACAGATCGTTACCCGCATTTCTGGGATCTGTCGATTAGGCCTCTCGCCGGGTACGCACACGGGCGGATTTCCGCGACGGGCCTCGTTGAGCCAAGTCGGTGAGTTTTCGGCGAGCCGGTGGCTGGCAGAGCGGTGGGATAGCCCCGACTACCCTGCAGTCTTTCTCAAACGTTTTTAAGGAAACTACTCGGTAATAAAGAGGCAGAACGGTGGGCTAGCCCACGCTAAGCTGCAGTCTTTCTCACACGTTTTTAAGAAAACTATTCGGTAAAAAATGGTTTTTAATCAGTTACAGCTTTACATGTCAGTTTCACGATGAGATTCTGCCATCGTTATTGTCATAGTTCGACTGTAAGCAGAACACTGCGTAATATTATCAAAGTTTGCAATGGAAACCAGGGGGCGCTATGAATTTGCGACGGGTGCATATTGGACCATATATTGCTACGAGTGAAATTTAGGTAACATACTGAAGTTAGGATGTCTTTATATATAACCGATTTCGAGAAAGTTGATGTTCTGTATCGCACTCATTTGCCACTGCGTGCTCCAGCAATAACGCCAGAATTAAATATTCGTAACACCCCTCACATCTCAAAAACATTGAGACATCGAAACCTAATTTCGGTGAATGGTAGCAAGTAATTTTTTAAGAGATGTCGGTATCTGGTGAAATGAGAATTACTGTGGCTTTGCAAAAAGGTAAGCGAAGAAATTGCACGTTTATACACTCCTGGAAATGGAAAAAAGAACACATTGACACCGGTGTGTCAGACCCACCATACTTGCTCCGGACACTGCGAGAGGGCTGTACAAGCAATGATCACACGCACGGCACAGCGGACACACCAGGAACCGCGGTGTTGGCCGTCGAATGGCGCTAGCTGCGCAGCATTTGTGCACCGCCGCCGTCAGTGTCAGCCCGTTTGCCGTGGCATACGGAGCTCCATCGCACTCTTCAACACTGGTAGCATGCCGCGACAGCGTGGACGTGAACCGTATGTGCAGTTGACGGACTTTGAGCGAGGGCGTATAGTGGGCATGCGGGAGGCCGGATGGACGTACCGCCGAATTGCTCAACACGTTGGCGTGAGGTCTCCACAGTACATCGATGTTGTCGCCAGTGGTCGGCGGAAGGTGCACGTGCCCGTCGACCTGGGACCGGACCGCAGCGACGCACGGATGCACGCCAAGACCGTAGGATTCTACGCAGTGCCGTAGGGGACTGCACCGCCACTTCCCAGCAAATTAGGGACACTGTTGCTCCTGTGGTATCGGCGAGGACCATTCGCAACCGTCTCAATGAAGCTGGGCTACGGTCCCGCACACCGTTAGGCCGTCTTCCGCTCACGCCCCAACATCGTGCAGCCCGCCTCCAGTGGTGTCGCGACAGGCGTGAATGGAGGGACGAATGGAGACGTGCCGTCTTCAGCGATGAGAGTCGCTTCTGCCTTGGTGCCAATGATGGTCGTATGCGTGTTTGGCGCCGTGCAGGTGAGCACCACAATCAGGACTGCATACGACCGAGGCACACAGGGCCAACACCCGGCATCATGGTGTGGGGAGCGATCTCCTACACTGGCCGTACACCTCTGGTGATCGTCGAGGGGACACTGAATAGTGCACGGTACATCCAAACCGTCATCGAACCCATCTTTCTACCATTCCTAGACCGGCAAGGGAACTTGCTGTTCCAACAGGACAATGCACGTCCGCATGTATCCCGTGCCACCCAACGTGCTCTAGAAGGTGTAAGTCAACTATCCTGGCCAGCAAGGTCTCCGGATCTGTCCCCCATTGAGCATATTTGGGACTGGATGAAGCGTCGTCTCACGCGGTCTGCACGTCCAGCACGAACGCTGGTCCAACAGAGGCGCCAGGTGGAAATGGCATGGCAAGCCGTTCCACAGGACTACATCCAGCATCTCTACGATTGCCTCCATGGGAGAATAGCAGCCTGCATTGCTGCGAAAGGTGGATATACACTGTACTAGTGCCGACATTGTGCATACTCTGTTGCCTGTGTCTATGTGCCTGTGGTTCTGTCAGTGTGATCATGTGATGTATCTGACCCCAGGAATGTGTCAATAAAGTTTCCCCTTCCTGGGACAATGAATTCACGGTGTTCTTATTTCAATTTCCAGGAGTGTACTTATACCGAGAAAGTGAATTTTCATGAGCTTTTGGTCTGATTTGTCATTATTTCCTCGTTTAACAAACGCCTGTTTGAAGATTCTGTTGCATATGCAATTTCATGACGAGTTGACAGGGCGTGAAATTGTCTTTTTTTCTAACAAAAGAAGAAAATATTAATATGGCAACATGAGCAATGTAAGTGATACTCGTAATTCGCTACTGACGAATGAGGGGTTTCATGTCACGGCAAGGTTTAGTTGCTACAATTACAGTAAAGAATATGGACCAATGACAACTTACACAACTATATCGTTGAATGTATTATTTGTGAAAAGTGACACATCACTATTGTAGAAACAAGGAAGTAAAAAAATAATATGGCGTACAAAAACATGATTGAAACATTTCGAGGCAGTATTCCAACTGTCGACCAAACTGTTATAAAAACTGACAACACTGCCAAATGAAGGAATATCTCAAAAATACGGAAGCATAAACATTCCTCAAGAGCGAAAATCAATCATAACATGTCGTAATTAACACCAACATCTTTTGTAACTAACTGTTTTTAGATGTAGAAATCAAGCCATATTGTAAAAATGTTTCATTACAGACCACTGAGGACGCTTTATTTGAATAAAGCGAATCTCATCTGCCGACAAAACTACGCATTTTTTTGTAGCTAGAAAGTCAGAGTTGAAATATCTTCAGTTGTTTCTGAAATAATAGGGAAAAAATGTAGGTCTCTTGAAAGCAGATTAAAGGATGGTGGAGGGGGGGGGGGGGGGAGGGCGAGTTGAATAAGCCAACACTACAGTGAGCGCCAGTAAAATGTTGCTTGTACTATGTTCATTATTGCAAGCTGTTACCCATAGCACTATTACATACATTATTTAGCAAGTGTTACAAGTTACTATGGTTTACAAAGGCTCAACAGCCAGTGACTTACACAATTCTCTCCCTAGCATCGTGCATGCTTTCTCTCGAAGAGATAAACTACTTCAAAAGTGCGAAAATGAGCTACAGTAAATGAAATGCATGTAAAACGTCGCACTGTACAAGGTACTTGCGGTGAGACACAGCCGCACCTCGTGAAATCCGTCACCCTAGTCCTGCGTCCTGTTCTGTGTCCGCAGATAAATCTCGTGGGCCCGCCGATTTGGCCCCACACGCGACCAGACCGGAGTGCTAGGTCTTACGGGAGGGGACTTCACGTTAGTTGGTCGGCGGGCCAGATCCGTGAGAGTTATCCGCAGAACTCATCTGCGGTTCTCGCCTGTCGTGACTAACTAATTTTATGTATACAGACTGAAGCAGCGACTGAAAATTTGTTCCAACGCCAGGAGTCGAGACCGGGCTTCCTGCTTACTTGGCTGGTGCGTCCGCCACTACATCACCTTGGGCACAGATGTTCACGCAACTGCACGCATCACCCTGGCACGCCTCTCTCCTCCATCCAAATTCTCGCTGCCACCCCAGTCCACTTTAAATTCCCCCTTACACAAGAACATAATTGGCGAGACTCTCCATGTTGTAGAAGAGCACCTCAGCATCTGACGTAAATGGGAGATCCGGCCTGAAACACGGTGCAGGTACCAATAAAAATGGCGTGACACAATTTTAGATATGATTTTATACAAATAGAGGTCAATTTAGATCGAGAAGGGTGGCGTGCCGGTGTAATCCGTGCTGTTGTGCGAGCTACTGTGCCAAGGTGGCTCAGTGGCTGACGCACCTCTTTAGTAAGCCGGAGACCCGTCTTCGGCTCCCAGGCTTGGTACGAGCTTTCACTCGCTGCTTCAGTCTATGTACATGGTGTACGTAAAGTCCGGAAACACTTTCAATTATTTATTGTACAAGAGCTAAACATTGTACAGATGTCATACATATTGAATTTTGAAGAGAAACTTTGATTTTTAAATTATTTTTTTTAAAACATTCGATATGCGAACCATGAGTGAACCGGCAGATGTCAATATGGTAATCGAATTCTTGCCATACCCATACCCATCACAACATGGCATCGTCGACTGTGGCAGTCGCTTCTCGTATTCCCTCCCGGAGCTCTGCTACATTACGTCATTACGTGGTAGAGGCAATAGACCAGATCTTTGATGTGACCCCACAGAAAAAAGTCACATGGAGTGAGATCTGCTGATCGGAAAAGCCATTTCATGAAACAGCTGTCCCCTTCTTTAGCATGGCTCGCTCCGCACGTGAACTCGCCATGTTTGCGACTAGCACTGACTATCTGAAAATTACCAAACTATGATGTGGCGGTATACATGGGAAAAAATTAAACTTTCAGGGTTTCTCTTCAAAATGACATATATATGATATCTGTAGAATGTTTGGTTCCTGTGCAATAAATAACTGAAAGTGTTCCCGGACTTTATGCACACACTGTACGTTAAATGATGTCTGTATGAGAGCAATAAAAGTCTTTGAATGTGAGTCATTTCTTTTGTATAGCTAATTTTAGTCCTAGAGATGCAGATTTGTCACGAGGTATCGTTCGAAGAAGCAAACCGAGTAGAGGAGCATTTCCTTAGGATTCTTCCAATGAATCTCAGTCTGGCATCTGCTTTACCGACGATCAACTTTATATGATCATTCCATTTCAAATCACTCCTAATGCGTACTCCCAGATAATTTATGGAATTAACTGCTTCCAGTTGCTGACCTGCTATTTTGTGGCCAAATGATAAGGGATCTATCTTTCTATGTATTCGATGCACATTACACTTGTCTACATTGAGATTCACTTGCCATTCCCTGCACCATGCGTCAATTCGCTGCAGATCCTCCTGCATTTCAGTACAATTTTCAATTGTTACAACCTCTCGATACACCACAGCATCATCTGCAAAAAGCCTTTTGGGATTCGCAAGGGATAATCCCCATCGACTATCTGGAAAAGGGTAAAACTATTACAGGTGCATATTATTCATCGTTACTGGACCATTTTAAAACCGAGCTACAAGAAAAACGCCGGTGATTAAACCGCAAAAATATCCTTTTCCATTACGACAATACACCAGCACACACCTTAGCAGTTGTGGTCGCAAAATTAATGGAAATAGGATTCCAACTCGTTTCACATCCATCCTATTCTCCAGACGTGGCTCTTTCGGACTACTATTTGTTCCCATATTTGAAAAAATGGCTGGCGGGACAAAGATTTTATTCAAACGAGGAGGTGATTGCAGCAACTAATAGCTGTTTTGCAGACTTGGATAATTCCTATTATTCGGAAAGGATCAACAAATTAGAACAGCGTTTGACGAAGTGTGTAAGTCTAGAAGGAGACTATGTCGAAAAATAAAAAAGGTTTACCACAAAGATGTAAGTAGTTTTTATTTTTACCGACTTTTCAAACGCCCCTCGTATGTTCTCTCGTTTCAAACGGAGAATAAACGCCCGGTTGAAGTCTAACATTATATTGAAGATTTTACGTGTTGATGAGCTTCCCAAAACACTAATCAATCGTACAGAATATCGAGGAATAGGGCAACTGTTACTTTACGACTAGTCGTTGAAGGTATGAGAAACAGCTGACTTCGTAGGTATATGAGATGGAACAGAACGATACATGCTGGACGAGGAATCAACTGTGAATTTGCTTTGTGCTCCGCATATGTTAGTCGCTGAGGAAACGGAAATAGGACTATAAATTCCTCATAAGTGCTAGGATCTTCATGAAAGTAGTACAGCTGTTTTAATGCACAGGTGCAGATTAGTTGTGGCGGGCGAGACGTAGGGCGTGGACCACACTCATGAAAACAGAGCGCGGTGACGAAGTGGTCGGCACACTGGACTCGTTTTATGAATGAAGACGATTCAGATCCGTGTTTTACTATCCAGATTTATATTTTCCTTAATTTCTGTAAATCTTTCACGGCAGTTGCCGGAGTGGTGCTTCTGACAGGGCACGGCCGATTTCATTCTCCAATCGTGAAATAATCGCAGCTTGTGTTCCGATTGTAATGAGGTCTACGTCGAGGGGATGATAGATTGAAATTTTCCTTCCTCCATTTTTTCTCCAGAAACGAAACGGTATCAGAACAGAGATTGGAACTATGTTTTTTGACATATGAGTGGTCGATTTTATCCGTGTGACAGATTACAGAGAGTTTTTTTGGAAAATATAATACTGTTTTGTTTTTCTTATACAGGTTGGACCAGAATTCAACCCAAAAAATTTCAATAACTTCAAAAAAATGCTGGTACTTGTTTGTCAGTATCATTTCATCACACACAGAACTACGTTTCCACCTCCCAATCTTTATACAAATTTTTTTCACAAAAAACTTTTTTTTTTTAATAGGGAAAGGAGTTTTACAATCGCTAACAGTCAACAGTCTCACAATTTCCACCTTTACCCTGGTTATCGTATCGGCCATAGATGCCACGTTAACTGTTTTCAGTAAGACAAAGTAAAAAAATGGTTCAAATAGCTCTAACCACTATGGGACTTAGCATCTGAGGTCATCAGTCCCCTAGAACTTAGAACTACTTAAACCTAACTAACCAAAGGACATCACACATATCCATGCCCGAGGCAGGATTCGAACCTGCGACCGTAGCTGTCGCGCGGTTGCAGACTGAAGCGCCTAGAACCGTTCAGCCACTGCAGCAGGCAACAAATTACAGCCGAGATGAAAATAATCTGTGAGTACTCGTCAAATGTTGTAACTCAGGCCCGGATATAGTATTCAGTGGAAACTGGTCTCCTGGAGACATTCGTGGTAGCACTTGTATCCTGGCCGCTGACTGTGATGGACCTCGCTGACACTCCCTCCGGAATACTTGGGGTGATGCGTTACTTGCGCGATAGATCGAGTATTAATTTTTGCACTTTGGTCATTACCTGTCTTCTGCCAGTTTAGTTATCGAAATCAGTTCCTTAACGATTTCATGAAACTAATAATAAAAATCTTATAGAGTGCGGTGCATCAAAACACACGTGGCCCATACCCATTAGTTTTAATATCACCTTGCTCGTTTCATTCCATAATTTTTTTTTGTTTGAAATGTTTAGCAACCTTGCTCGTTTTATTTCATAAATTTCTGTCTTTGGAGTGTCTAGCATATTTGAGTACGTACAATTTTTCGTAAATTAGCGTGCCTAGACCTTGTTTGGAGTTTCTTGCCATATTACTTTGTGTCATTTAAAATATTGTTATTTCGATGGCTTGTCAGCTGCTTATTTCGTATTCGGAAACTTCGTACGCTGAAATATGTGGCATGCTAGTAATTTCCTGTACAGAAAAGTTTTGGTAAGTTCGAAATTTTGGATACCACGTTGTTGCCAATGCGAGAGCCCCACGTCCTTTGATGGATCGACTAGTGCTGGGAAGCCGAATCCATGCGGTTTTCACAAATACTCTTTTATATTATATGGGTACTTACGGTTATTTGAGTCAGCTTCGAGTTGTTTCAACTTTGCTAGCTGTGCGAAACTGTGACTTCCGTGGCGAGCATGTCAAGAGTGGAAGGGTTGCCTTATCTGTACATCTGTACATCATGTATCGTGTAGCTTCTGTTCTGAATTTCATTTTTTTTAATTCACAAGGTAAGTGAAATTAGACTTCGTGAGTTTGTGTGAGAGTTTTTCGTTGTTCATGAATCGTTTGCCCTGCGGTGAACAATGTGCGAGATGTGATAAACACGTATGTCTTTAGCTTAATGTATTTCGAGTACGGACCATCACGTGCTGTAGTTTCGATTCCTTTTTTAACTGAATAAACCTTCTGTGTAAATGTAATGCCTTTCAAAAGAGTTATTGCAAGGTCACTGGCACCAGAAGATGTAGAGGTTTTGGTAACCACATGGTGATGACCAAGTTAGTATACTGCACAATTACTGGTTACGAAGTGTAGCACAGCGTTCTGTTCTGGTATGAAGCACGTTTCGATCAAGAGCACAGATAAATGATGACTGTCCGCTAACTTCACAGGACTAGTGCACTGTTTAAGATTTAGTTAGATACAGAACAATAGATCAGGCAATAGGGTTTTCAGAAACGTAGTCTGAAACGTTATATACATGTGAATTTTTGTTTAAATAATAGTAAACTGATTCTGCTACGTTTAAATATTCAGACTGAAATGGGTCAGCCAGAATCGTCTGTTTAATATGAGATGTGTAAGACGTCGAAGTGTGCTCACAATAGCGAGCTCACACTATACGTCACTCAGTGACGCTAATAATAGGCGTCTTGAGAAAACACGAGCCAGCCTCTTCCTTTATTATGTTTCTATACGACCTATCAGTCCCCAGCTTTACCCCTGATTGACCACGGATGGCTGAATGTGAGAGTGGGTGCATTTCAAAAGTTCCCGCTGGCAACCAGAGCTTGTAACGTATTGCGTGATCCTTGTCAAACTGGTGGAAGGAAATAGCAAAGTCCAAATGGTAATGAGCAGTGTAAAAGGTGTACGACAGCTCTGGACACGGCTGGGTGCGGTTGGCCATACTACCTTTAACGATACTAAACTCCTTCGTTCCCGTTGGCGGAGTGAGGAAAGCTATGCTGATGTATGTCGTCACACTCTAGTGAGCAGTCCTATTAGATCGCGGATAGAAATACTGGAATTAAATATTTTACTTCTTATAGTGCTTAATCTACTTATTACACTTACGTCTTGTTAGCCAAAGTGATTTGCGATCCATTTTCGGTTCCTTTTACTTAATTTTCAGATGTTATGCTGTGTTCCGTCCAAAGCTACCACCACGTGTGAACTTTCACGGAAGTGTTAGGTTCTCATAAGCTGCCGATGTGCTAATTTTATTGCGTATTCTTTCACAAACTGTATGATTGTTGGATTTGTCGTTCTTTTGACTGGATAGTCACATGTCTGACGTCCCAATCTTTGTTCAAATGGTTCAGTTGGCTCTGAGCACTGTGGGAGTTAACACCTGAGTTTATTAGTCCCCTAGAACGTAGAACTACTCAAACCTAACTAACCTAAGGACATCATATATATCTATGATCGAGGCAAGATCCGAACCTGCGACCGTAGCGGTCGCACGGTTCCACACTGAAGCGCCTAGAACCGCCCGTCACACTGGCCGGCAATCTTTGTCCGATAGACCAACAAGTGTTGGCCAAATGGATCTTAATTGACTACTAAACTGTCAAGTGTTGGGCAAAAATGACTTCAGCAAGTTTTCCTCGACCATTCACGGTATCATTTTTCACATTCTGGAAAGCTGCAGATTTTAGAGAAATTGCAGTTAGACACACGCAGCGGATGTGAACCACGCCACGTGTTATTGATTTGGTAGCTACCATTTAATGCTGTCTTGCACATTGTAGAATGCAAAATTGCAAAGTTGTGTGCCCAGTGGACACCTATATGATGTGAGGATTTTTTTCCGTTTATTTTTATTATTTTTAACGGAATTTTTCCGAGCACGTGTTCCAGTTCCGACACTCGTCATCGCTCTCTCTGTTTATTTCTCTCAGTGTTCTTACGGGAGTAAACCGAAGAAGCAGGTATTACCCGTTCTCTGCCGATATGTGCACATGGATTATATGACCGTTGTCCCATCCTCAGTGTTGTTATGCCGTCTTCAACAAGAATCTGGTCCCACCTACAATAAAGTCATTAATTCCTCCTAAACCCATTCTTTCATGTGTCATATCACCCTATAATGAACTGTCGTGAGACGGAATTTAACGTTAAATAAATGTCCCATTTGTACCATAAATACTTTGCCTGTATGTCAGTGGCAGTTCCACGGTTCATTAGAACAAAAAGTCACATTTACGATCAAGAAAGCTTTTCTTCTTCTTGGAGGTTTATTTTTACACCACACAACTCCGATCTCCATCTGCTCTTATGTTCGTACTTCAAATCGATAATGTAAACGGAACGTATTCAAGCTAAGAAAGATTGAATGAAATGAATCTCAAAGCAACACCCGCAGCGTCACTTCCGGCTACATGCTAGGTTAAAGACATCCAAGTTCTCCTGTATTTGAAATGTTACTAACATCGCTTGTTGGTCACATTAAATAGTATAAATTCTACTGATAGACCATACATAAAGCTTGACGAAGGTAACGTAAACTTAGTTCACAATTTTCATGCTAGTTCATGAACAGAGCCATTATATGCATTATATTTTTTTAAAAAAAGAACAAACTGTTTTCGTTACACGTTCCGTTCTCGGATAATAAGCAGAGTTATTGAAACATTTCGCTCTCATCTAAAGACCACTAGAAAGTCGGAAGTTCAGAACGAGCACATTTAACATATCGCAGAATTACTCCGCTCACAACGCATGTCAGTTCTTTTGATCATACATGTTCACTCACGAGTCGCCTCTTTCTGCCGGAACGAGGTATCTTTGCCAGAATCTAGAAAGTGAAGAACTCTCTGAGAGCCAGCTAAGTCCTTTGACAGGATTCATCCGAGGAGAATGCAAAGTGGCAGGATACGTTTCTGTTTGTAACACGTTTCACGAGAAGAAGTATATTTCTTCTTCTGCTGCGTTCGTTGACTAGAGTACAGCTTTCCCTCCGTCGCCTGGCGCCCTGACCTGTGTGGAGTAGCAAATAGTCTAGCAGACATTTGGTGAAGTGCGAATATGAGTGCGTTTGACCAGGGAGTATGGAACTTTGTAAGCTTGCTAGCTGTCACAATTCGAATCAATTTAGCTTGGAACCATTATCGTGATATGTGTGAAAATCTTACGAGCAGTATTTTGAGTCTTCGTTCACATTCTTTTTGATTCAGAAGGCGTGGTGATCTGAATACGTCAATACTTCAGGGGATTTATGATACGATTTTTCTGTACATGAAGACAATTATTGAACTATATGAAATAAAGTCGTCATAACTTGTGAACGGTTTGTGTTAGGACGTCTATACTGCACGGTTGGCCGCTGGGAATGATGGGAGTTAGTATGCACAGGCATTGTTTGGTTTAGCGATGAAGCCCATTATCATTTGGATGGGTTCGTCAGTAAGCAAAATTGGCGCATTCGGGGCGACTGAGAATACACATTTCGCGATCGAGAAATCCCTTCATCCTCAACGGGTGACTGTGTGATGTGCAATGTCCAGTCATGGAGTAATCGGTGCGATATTCCTTGATGGCACGATGACTACTGAACGGTACATGAAGGTTTTGGAAGATCATTACATTCTCATTATCCATAGTGATCCTGATTTCGACAAGATGTGGTTCATGCACGACCGAGTTCGATCCCATTCGAAGCAGGAGAGTGTTTGATGACCTAGAGGAGCACTGAGGGAACCGCATTTTGGATCGGGGGTGCCCAGAGGTCAATGACATGGTCTTCGATTGGCAACCATATTCTCTGAATGTCAACTCGTGAGACTCCTCAGCAAAAATCCCAAAACCATTGCTGAGATGAAAACAGCCTTATAGGAGGTCATCGACAGCATCGATGTTCCGACACTTCAGCGAGTCGTGCAGAATTTCGCTATTCGTCTGCACCACGTCATCGCCAATGATGGTAGGCATATCGAACATGTCATAACGTAAATCCGAATATCTGTCATGATGTTTACATGTAGAATAAAGTGTGTGCACTTCGTAGTTTGTAACTAATATACAGGGAGCGAAAGGCTATTTACAATTTGTACAGAAACAAGATGGCAGTTGTAAGAGTAGGGGGACATGAAAGGGAAGCAGTGGTTGGGAAGGGAGTGAGACAGGGTTGTAACCTCTCCCCGATGTTATTCAATCTGTATATTGAGCAAGCAGTAAAAGAAACGAAAGAAAAATTCGGAGTAGGTATTAAAATCCATGGAGAAGAAATAAAAACTTTAAGGTTCGCCGATGACATTGTAATTCTGTCAGAGACAGTAAAGGACTTGGAAGAGCAGTTGAACGGAATTGACAGTGTCTTGAAAGGAGGATATAAGATGACCATCAACAAAAGCAAAACGAGGATAATGGAATGTAGTCGAATGAAGTCGGGTGATGCTGAGGGAATTAGATTAGGAAATGAGACACTTAAATAGTAAAGGAGTTTTGCTATTTGAGGAGCAAAATATCTGATGATGGTCGAAGTAGAGAGGATATAAAATGTAGACTGGCAATAGCTAGGAAAGCGTTTCTGAAGAAGAGAAATTTGTTAACATCGAGTATAGTTTAAGTGTCAGGAAGTCATTTCTGAAAGTGTTTGTATGGAGTGTAACCATGTATGGAAGTGAAACAGGGACAATAAATAGTTTGGTCAAGAAGAGAATAGAAGCTTTCGAAATGTGGAGCTACAGAAGAATGTTGAAGATTAGGTGGGTAGACCACGTAACTAATGAGGAGGTATTGTATAGGATTGGGGAGAAGAGGTGTTTGTGGCACAACTTGACAAGAAGAAGGGATCGGTTGGTAGGACATGTTCTGAGGCATCAAGGGATCACCAATTTAGTACTGGAAGGCAGCTTGGAGGGTAAAAATCGTAGAGGGAGACCAAGAGATGAATACACTAAAAAGATTAAGAAGGATGTAGGCTGCAGTACGTACTGGGAGATGTAGAAGCTTGCACAGGATAGAGTAGCATGGAGAGCTGCATCAAACCAGTCTCAGGATTGAAGACCACAACAACAACATCAAATCAGAGATGATGTTTCGGAGGAAATATTATGTATTTGTATCCGATGTGTATCTGCCACCTCTATGACAAAATCGTACAGTTGGTACATTGAAAAAGGCTCGTGTATATTTTAATTTACGCCTTTTCCGGTATTTCCAAATCCGATAACACAACGAGTACTCTACGGCACCTGCCCTTACCTAGCTTGCACTTTTCGTGGATCTCTCGCCCAACACGATGTGCCAAGAGACTAGAAAAAAGCGCAGATGACTCCAGTATATAAGAAGGGAAAAGAACGGACGCATAAAATTACCGACCAATATCCTTAACTTCTCTTCACTGCGAAATTGAAATCCTTTAACATATTCTGAGTTCGAATACAATAGACACACTTGAGAGTGAAAAGTTAACGCCTGCGAATCAGCATGTTTTTTAGAAAGCGTCGTGCGTGTGATACTTAGTTCGTTCTTTTCCTACCGAGCGAGGTTGCGCATTTGTTAGCACACTGGAGTCGCATTCGGGAGGACGACGGTTCAATCCCGCGTCCTGTCATCCTGATTTAGGTTTCCCGTGATTTCCCTAAATCGCTCCAGGCAAATACCGGGAGGTTGCTTTAAAAAGGCACGGCCAACATCCTTCCCCACCCTTCCCTAATCCGATGACACCGATGACTTCGCTGTCTGATCTCCTTCCCCAAACAACCCAACCCAACCCCGTCCTTTTCTCACATGACGTACTGCGAACTATGGACGAAGGGGAACAGGCAGATTCTGTACTTCTAGGTTGCCGGAGAAAGTTTGACACTGTGCTCCATTGCAGACTGTTAACGAAGATACAGGCTGTTAACGAAGATACGAGCGTATGAAATAAATTCACAGGTACATGAGTGGCTCGAAAACTTTATAGATAATAGAAGATGCCGAAGTGGCCGAGCGGTTCTAGGCGCTACAGTCCGGGACCGCGCGACCGCTACGGTCGCAGGTTCAAATCCTGCCTCGGGCATGGATGTATGTGATGTCCTTAGGTTAGTTAGGTTTAAGTAGTTCTATGTTCTAGGGGACTCATGACCTCAGAAGTTAAGTCCCATAGTGCTCAGAGCCATTTTGAGATAATCCATAAAATCCAGATGTTGTCCTCAGAGACAAGGGCATCGTCAGGAGTGTCCCAGGGAAGTGTGATAGGACCGCTGTTGTTCTCTATATACATAAATGATGTGGCGGACTAATTGGGCAGCAATATGCGGTTGTTTTCAGATGATAAGGTGGTTCATAGTAAGGTGTCGAAGTTGAGTGACTGTAGGAAGACAAAATTCCTCGTTGATGTAATGAATGGCCGCTAGCTCGAAGTGTGGTAAAATGTAAGTTAAAGCGGGTGAGTAGGAAGATCAAATCTATAATGTTCGGATGCAGTATTATTAGTGGTTTGCTTGATACTGTAAACTCCACTAAATATCTAGGAATAACGTTGCAAAGCGATGTGAGATAGAACGAGCACGAGAGAACTGTTGTAGAGACTGCGAATAGTATACTTCGGTTTAGTAGGAGAATTTTAGAAAACAGTGGTTCACCAGTAGAGGAGACCACGTATAGGACGCGGGTGCAACCTATTCTTGAATACTTCTCGAGTGTTTTGGATGCGTACCAGTTCCGAATGAAGGGTAACATGGAAGCAATTCAGAGGTGAGCTGCTAGAATTCTTACCCGTAGGTTCGAACAACACGTAACGGTTACGGAATGCTTCGGGAACTCAGGCGGGAATCCCTGGAGGGAAGGCTAAGTCCTTTTCGAGAAACACTACTGAAAAAATTTAGAGAACTGGCATTTAAAGCTTACTGCCGAACAATTCTACTGCCGCCAGCATACACTGCACATAAGGACCACGAAGATAAGTTACGAGATATTAGGGATCACAAGGAGGCGTATAGATCTTCGTTTTCCCTTCGCTCTATTTGTCAATGGAACAGGAGAGGAAATGATTATTAGTGGTACTGGGTACCGTCCGCCACGCACCGTACCGTGACTTACGGAGTATCTACGTAGTTGTAGATGTAGATGTAACTGTATTCGCATCCATATTGGAATTTTCATACACTCTCAAGAAGTGCTATGCTTCTTTCCTACAACTTTGAACTTTTATTCGGGAACACACTGCAGACGTGTTAAGCTTTTGTATGATACACGTTTTTCAGCAAACAAGATATGTCGCTACTAGTGTTGGAGATCTTCGAGATCACGTGACTGCGGACAATTCACCACGGCCAGAGGTGGTTGTTCTGGGTACTGATTTCTCAGGATCTATGCACGCAAACTGCGTGAAAATGTAATCACATGCAGGTTCTAGTATAATATATTTGTCCAATGAATACCGGTTTATCATCTGCATTTGCTCTCGGTGTAGCAATTTTAATGGCCAGTAGTGTATATTTTTGTTTTTTGTATAGTAAATATGAGTAACGTTTCGATCTTTTTGCTGTAATATGTCATGTGCTGTTATGAAACAATTACTGGAAATCTTCTCAATGTAAGTAACACATTGATGGATGATGCCACAAGGGGCAGGTAGAATTCACAGTTATTAATGCAGATCTTTTCCATGAGACTAGGTACTATTTTAATTGTTGTTTCTATAACCGTTGCCAGTACTCTGAAATAAATGTCCATGTACCGTGTGCAGAAATCCCAAAAATGATTTCATAGCTAAAAACTGAATGCATAGATGTCTAGTGGATAATTACAGGGTATTGGCAGTTGTAGTGCGGTAAACTACTCTAGGTGTGTACGATTTTTCTGTCGTCCTTTTTACAAGTATCTTCGTGGATACATTGGACTTTGGAGATATGAATTAAAAACCGCCTTCAGTCACAACTTTTCGTGTTTTATTAAATACACTATGCATTTCGAACCCTCAATAGTAACAATGACATGATTCTGAAAGCTGTCAAAAGCAATTCTATAGTAATTATGAACAAAGATGAATACATCACTAAAACACTGACTTTATTTTCTCAAAACAACATAGCAGAGCTCAAACAAGATCCAATGATAAAATTCCACAACAAAATCAGGAAAATGGCCAGTAAATGCAACTTTCTGTTCACAAGCGGCTTGTAGCGAAATTGCGTTGTTATCGAATATCGTCTAGCTATGTGACTGGAGTTGTGATTTCCTGTCAGAGAGGTCACAGTTCGCCGTAATTGACGGAAAGTCATCGAGTAAAACAGAATTGATTTCTAACGTTCCCCAAGACAGTGTTATAGGCTATTTGCTGTTCCTTATCTCTATAAACGATTTGGGAGACAATCTGAGAAGCCGTCTTACGTTATTTGCAGATGACGCTGTCGTTTATCGACTAATAAAGTCATAACAAGATCAAAACAAATTGCAAAACGGTTTAGAAAAGATATCTGAATGGTACGAAAATTGGCAGTTAACCCTAAGTGACGAAAAGTGTGAGGTAATCCACGTGAGTGCTAAAAGGAATTCGTTAAACTTCGGTTACACGATAAATCAGTCTGATCTAAAAGCCGTAAATTCAACTAAATACCTAGGTATTACAATTACGAACAACTTAAATTGGAAGGAACACATAGAAAATGTTGTGGGGAAGGCTAACCAAAGACTGCGTTTTAATGACAGGTCACTTTGAAAATGTAACAGACCTACTTAAGAGACTGCCTACACTACGCTTGTCCTCCCTCTCTTAGAATACTGCTGCAAGATGTGGGATCCTTACCAGATAGGGCTGACGGAGTACATTGAAAAAGTTCAAAGAAAGGCAGCACGTTTTGTATTATCGTGAAATATGGGAGAGAGTGTCACAGAAATGATACAGGATTTGGGCTGGACATCATTAAAAGAAATGCGTTTTCCGTTGCAACGGAATCTTCTCGCAAAATTTCAATCACCAGCTTTTCCTCTGAATGCGAAAATATTTTGTTGACACCGACCTTCATAGGGAGCAATGATCACCACGATAAAATAAGGGAAATAAGAGCTCGTACGGAAAGATATAGGTGATCGTTATTTCCGCGCGCTATACGAGACTGGAATGATAGAGAATTGTGAAGTTGGTTCGATGAACGCTCTTCCAGACACTTAAATGTGATTTGCAGAGTATCCATGTAGCTGTAGATGTATATGTAGAAAAACATGCATTTTAATGAACCCCACAGCCCCAACAGTAAGATGTCAACCTAAAAACCATAAACCCCATGTTCCAGTGAGGCCCATTGTTAATTGTAAAAATACGCCTGCCCCCAAAGTCTCCCAATTACTGAATGAAATTCTATAACAGTACTATGCATTTGACAAATCATACTCAGTTAAGAACACAAATGAATTAGCGACCAATGTTAAGGATAAAAATATCCCTGCAAGTGCCAGGTTTGCCTCTTTTGGTGTAACTAACGTACTTGCAAATGTACCACCTGAAGAAACAATAGACATAATCTTAATAAAATATAAAAAATTGTCATTTGCAGAAATATCAGAAGTCAAGAACATGTTACAGCTAATATTGCCTCACAATTACTTTACATTTAATGGGAGAGTATACCAACAGAATGAGGGTCTTGCATGGGCAGTAGCATATCAAGTTTTCTGACAGACATATTTCTCAATAATCTGGACAGTAAGTTCTTTAATGAAGACAATAGACTCAAAAGTAAAATACACTCCTGGAAATTAAAATAAGAACACCGTGAATTCATTGTCCCAGGGGAAACTTTATTGACACATTCCTGGGGTCAGATACATCACATGATCGCACTGACAGAACCACAGGCACATAGACACAGGCAACAGAGCATTCACAATGTCGGCACTAGTACAGTGTATATCCACCTTTTGCTGCAATGCAGGTTGCTATTCTCCCATGGAGACGATGGTAGAGATGCTGGATGTAGTCCTGTGGAACGGCTTGCCATGCCATTTCCACCTGGCGCCTCAGTTGGACCAGCGTTCGTGCTGGACGTGCAGACCGCGTGAGACGACGCTTCATCCAGTCCCAAACATGCTCAATGGGGGACAGATCCGGAGATCTTGCTGGCCAGGGTAGTTTACTTACACCTTCTAGAGCACGTTGGGTGGCACGGGATACATGCGGACGTGCATTGTCCTGTTGGAACAGCAAGTTCCCTTGCCGGTCTAGGAATGGTAGAACGATGGGTTCGATGACGGTTTGGATGTATCGTGCACTATTCAGTGTCCCCTCGACGATCACCAGAGGTGTACGGCCAGTGTAGGAGATCGCTCCCCACACCATGATGCCGGGTGTTGGCCCTGTGTGCCTCGGTCGTATGCAGTCCTGATTGTGGCGCTCACCTGCACGGCGCCAAACACGCATACGACCATTATTGGCACCAAGGCAGAAGCGACTCTCATCGCTGAAGACGACACGTCTCCATTCGTCCCTCCATTCACGCCTGTCGTGACACCACTGGAGGCTGGCTGCACGATGTTGGGGCGTGAACGGAAGACGGCCTAACGGTGTGCGGGACCGTAGCCCAGCTTCATGGAGACGGTTGCGAATGGTCCTCGCCGATACCCCAGGAGCAACAGTGTCTCTAATTTGCTGGGAAGTGGCGGTGCGGTCCCCTACGGCACTGCGTAGGATCCTACGGTCTTGGCGCGCATCCGTGTGTCACTGCGGTCCGGTCCCAGGTCGACGGGCACGTGCACCTTCCGCCGACCACTGGCGACAACATCGATGTACTGTGGAGACCTCACGCCCCACGTGTTGAGCAATTCGGCGGTACGTCCACCCGGCCTCCCGCATGCCCACTATACGCCCTCGCTCAAAGTCCGTCAACTGCACATACGGTTCACGTCCACGCTGTCGCGGCATGCTACCAGTGTTAAAGACTGCGCTGGAGCTCCGTATGCCACGGCAAACTGGCTGACACTGATGGCGGCGGTGCACAAATGCTGCGCAGCTAGCGCCATTCGACGGCCAACACCGCGGTTCCTGGTGTGTCCGCTGTGCCGTGCGTGTGATCATTGCTTGTACAGCCCTCTCGCAGTGTCCGGAGCAAGTATGGTGGGTCTGACACACCGGTGTCAATGTGTTCTTTTTTCCATTTCCAGGAGTGTATATATTTCTGGAGATATGTTAAAAAAATGTGTGTGAATACCTAAGGGACCAAAGTGCTGAGGCCGTCGGTCCCTAGACGTACAAACTACTTAAACTAACTTAAACTAACGTTTGCTAAGAACAACACACGCAGCCATGCCCGAGGGAGGACTCGAACCTCCGGCGGGAGAGGCCGCGCAATCAGTGGCATGGCGTCTCAAACTGCGCGGCCCTCCCGCGTGGATGGAGATATGTTGATGACACTTTGCTGCTATTTCATGAGAAAAAGATTAGATCGAAGAACTACTAGCAGTATTCAATTCTTTCCTCAAAAACGTAAAGTTCATGATAGAACATGAGGACAATAAAAGCATAAATTTCCTGGATCTTAAAATCACTAATTATCAACGAAAAGACAAGTTCAACACACACAGAAAACACGGTTACACAGAGACAACACTGGACAACTCATCATGCCATCCAACCACACAGAAACATGCTGCTCAAAAGTTGTTCAAATGGCTCTGAGCACTATGGGACTTAACGTCTGGGGTCATCAGTGCCCTAGAACTTAGAACTGCTTAAACCTAACAAACCTAATGACATCACATACATCCACGCCCGAGGCAGGATTCGAACCTGCGACCGTAGCGGTCGCGCTGTTCAAGACTGTAGCGCTTAGAACCACTCGGCCACTCTGGCCGGCAAACATGCTCCATTTAGGTCCATACTACACAGAGAATACTCCTTTGATTTAGAAGAAAACACCGTCAAGAATGAGATAGATACAATAAAGAGCATTGCCATAAGCAGTGGCTTCACAGCCAAAACAATTGACAATTTAAGCAGACAAATATACAAAAGTAAGACAACATAGGGCACACTGTGAAAGAAGATAAAATATTCGCCAGTATCCTATACCTGGGTCCCATATCACAAAATCGCTAAACTTTTCAGAAAAACAAATGTAACAGTTGCATTCTCAACTAATAATAAGTTAGGAAACTAACTCGTTCAAAACTTAAAGTCAAATACGCAAACATACAAAAGCAGCGGAGTGTAGAAAGTATCGTGCCCCAGTTGTCCTGCCTACTGTGTAGGGTAAACAGGCAGAATTTTCAAAACCAATTTTCAAGAACAAGTCAGTGCTCTCAGGCTCAACCATTTCGAAAAGTTAGTCGTTGAATAACATATGTTGGAAACGAAACAAGTCAGCAACAGTCTAGAAAACAATTTGGTAGCATTACATATTGAAGCCAAAGGGAGGATCCTAAACTTGTTAGAACAACTGGAGATAAACCTGCAAAAATCAGAAAACCAGTATCTATGTTAAATGAACAATCAGATTTCGCAAGCCATAGTTATTTTGGTAATTTTAGACCTATGTTAAAGTCAATTGTTTAGCAGATATGTTGTTAACACTACGAGTAAATTCATTTCTGATAACACCATGTACGAAAACATTTTTGAAGTATTTACAAACTTGTGTGTGTCTCTTGACTGAAGTGACATGTACGAAAACGATGGAGAAAAGAGTGTTTGCTGGTGATAAAACATTGATGATGAGGATGAGTCCCATACTGCTTTACAGAGCGTAGGGCAGCGACACGGGAGACCCGCGCCGCCTTACTAGGCAAGGTTCTAGTGGAGGTGGTTTGCCATTGCCTTCCTCCGACGAATGATGATAATGAAGGCACGCAACAACACCCAGTCATCTCGAGGCACGAAAAATCCCTGACCTCGTGCTCGGGAATCGAGAACGCTACCGCGAGACCACGAGCTGCGGACGATAAAACGTTGAAAAAGCTTTTCTTGGATTATGTGGTAAGTTTACACTGTTCATCTTTTCCACTGTTTTGCACATATTTTCCGCGTTCGACGTACGAAATTCTTAACCTAACATTAAACCTTTTCGTGGCAGGAATACGCATTTCGCCTCACTCAAGAGAAGAAATAAAACATGTATTAAGACAAATTACACCTGATGATGGACCTACAAGATCCGAAATGCACCTTGTGACTGAAGACGTTTTATAATTCACACCTCCAGTGTGGTGAATACAGTCACGTTTGAAGCTGCAAAATGTGGATAAAATTACGTTCCACTTTACTTACCATCTCTCAAAATGCTGTTTCTTATAAACTCTATGAAACTATTGTCTAATTGCAATGTTATGGAATTATCTTCCAATAGGCCGTTGTGGCAGAGCGGTTCTAGGTGCTTCAGTCCTGCCTCGGGCATGGATGTGTGTGATGTCCTTAGGTTAGTTAGGTTTAAGTAGTCCTACGTTCTAGACGACTGATGACCTCAGATGTTAAGTCCCATAGTACTCAGAGCCATTTGAACTATTTTTTGAATTTGTGTGCTTTGTTTTCTTTACTTCTAATTTTGGAGTGATTTAGTTAGACCAATTTTAACCATCCTTTAACGTTTCATTTGCTTTCACTGACGGGAGAGGACTAAAACTGCACCACAGCTATTAAAAACTTGTCACCTGCTTTGTATTACTTTTTTTAATAAAGCGTCTCTGGTTTCGACACGGTAGGCTCTGCATTAAGCAGATCCTCTGGAGCCGCACAATGTCTTTGAATTGATGAGGCGGTAAAAGTATTGGTGAACTGTTGGGAGTGGTGCTTATCGTACAATTGCTCTCGTATAAAATCTTATTTTATAGCCAGGAACCACTCTTGTGTTATCGGTGAGAAAATGCTATAGTTGAGAGGGAGGAGGTTAGGTGGATTGGGTGTGGGGTGACGCTTTCCCATCACGCTTTCGTGCGCAGGCTGTTTAGAGACAAGTGCCCATCATCCCACACAGCCAGCGTCCAGAGGCTGCCTGCTGGTAGTTCCCGTACCACCGTTGCCACTAGGCAACCGGCTTACGCGCTGATGATACGGAACGAGAGCAAACTCAACATAAACTGGGTAAACAAGTGTTTTTAATTGCAGGATGTGCAACCGAAAACAAGAATTTTAAATGCAGGGATCCAGTTTATTTTTTCAGAGAATCCGTTAATTAAATGGCAAATCAGCACCGAATTAACTTTATCGATCCATCACTGTAGGGAGCAGAGAGCCGAATGTCGCTGCAAAGCTCGTGGACTGAATGTGATTTTGAAAATGAAATACGGTTCGTTCCACACGTTGTGTTGTTACGCAAACACGACAGCAGAAACATGATCACTTTTAATTACGTGTGCAGCACCACTTTACCGGTTCAGTTTAATAATCCATTTGCGTCTTTCACTTTCTGCTCTGTTTTTGTTTTCTGTCCGTCTAAAGGACATAATTCAATTTGAACGAGATCATACTCACGTATGTTGCTTCGCTACGTAATGTGTAACTGTTTGTCACAGCGAAATTTTACAAAGTTTCATTAACAATATTACATATCTTATTTTTTCACCAAAAAGAAGTGTAGGGGACGTGGGAATTTATTGAACCAAAGTTGATGAGTATCGAGTCCGTGAGTGCTTGTGAATTGGAATATATAATGGGTAGACGTTAAAGTTCCTGATGGAAAAGGTACCCTGATTTCCCCCCCCCCCCCCCCCCCCCCAGGTAGAATTTATCACACACACACACACACACACACGCACAACGGATATTCTTTGGCAACTAAAATGATTTACTATTAATCATTGATTATCTTTCTCATTACGGAATTGAACCTCGGGTCCCTTAAATAACCTCTAGATTTCACCTAATCGGCAGGATATAAATAACAAATTGTCAAACCAGCCATAAATTTATAACAATAAATTGTTGTGAGATGGTAATGTAATGTTATTACAAAAGACCATCAGTGTGATGAAGTAGCTGTTGCTCTGAAGTTCTCAGGGCAAACTTACCTTCAGTGATCTAAAATAGAAGGCCTTCCTGGGTCGCACAATTCATTCTACCTACTGAGTGAGGTGAACACATATTCTCTGTTCTTTGTTATAATTAAGGAGGGCGATAGTGCAAATTCCCACGGTAACACAACATTATCACCTTCAAAAATTATAGTTCGTTTAAATAAATTGACGAATGGAACGAAATAGAAACATAGATATGAGGCTCTCTTTAACCTCATTGTCTTTTCCCAAAAAGACAGATGTCTTACACCGAACAGTGCAACTATTACATGTCCTTGGCACAGTCAACAAAGAAAAATGTTATCTTGTGTCCAGCGTAGGTGCATCGAAACAGCTGTATGTAATTCTGATCATAACTTCACCGATACAAAGCCATTGCTGCTTTCATATATGGCTCTCATTCCATTGCTCACGATAACACAATTCAGCCGCGTTCGCTGTCACAACATCGGCAAAAGAACACCTTCACTCTGGAAAATTTCGACCAAAGTAGAACTCGAGAAGAATACTTAATTCCCTTTCAGAATTTGCAAGCCCTTTGGAGCTTCTCAGTACACTCGCTTCTCTTTGGTCGGGCCTCAAAGATGTTAAGAAGAGAAACTAGAGTACCGTATGCAGCAGCGAATATGCGGAAGTCCATAAGTAGAAGCAAATATGACAGCAAAGACTGTTCTCGAAAAGTAGGCCCGTAATTGACATAATATGTGGAAGTTGGCTTGTATAACAGACAACTCTCAAATTCCCAACCGGAAATCCACTATTGTTTAGTTGTGTTTCTGAAAATCCTGTTTCCTTATCTTCTTCTCCTCCATGTGAATGCAGATACTGCCGGAGGAAACTGTCTTACAATATAGTGTCTAGGAATTAAAAGACGTCCGTATATTTTATTGTTCATTTACAGTGGATATACATCATAATGTAGCTTATTGATAAATTAATGTATGCATCATGCATAAAAACGATTTAAGGGAATAATTAAACTGGCGTTTAACCTTCACAGTGTACCTTGATGAAACATCAGAATGAAGTCATATTTTTTTTTAAAAGTGGATGCTCAACTGTTATATTTATTGTAATTTATTTTAAGTCTTACAGTCAACATTTTCATGCACAACGACTAATAATAATAATAATGCCGTCTAATAACTTACTCCATATTGTCAAATATAATAGTGGTAAAGAAAAAGCGAATATGTATTTAACACAACGAATTGTTCTTGTGAAAAATATATTTTAGTTCCAGTTGTGAGAGAGTTTAAAAAGTCTTTCTAGAACGAAATGCGAGAAACAGCGCGAGTCCGTATTCATTACTGTATTTCTTTGGATGAGAAATTTCGCCTTATGCAAGACACCGTTGGAGCTTTGTTTTACCCAGATATGTTTCTGCACTTTCTGTGCAATCTTCAATGCGTTACTTTATTTCCTTTCTGTTGAAGTGTTCTTACATATTAACGTATAGAGGAAACATCTGGTATAAAATATTTACATTTGTGAATGAAGTGATTGTCGTCAATTATTATAAGAGGTTTGTTTACAGTTCACAGTTGAGATATATATTACTGGGTTGATGCGTTGTGCGTTGTGTATTACAGTATGTAAGGTTATAATTTTATAGCTTATTTGGAAAAAGGGTTGCATAACTTACATGAAGCTAAGGAATGTTCATGTTGGTAGCTGTGAGTCTGCTACACAATCTAAAACTTGTCATCTGCAAACAGAAACACGTAATTTTTATTTTTGTTTGTTATACATTCCCGAATGAAAGTGAGTATGTGTAGCGTTATTCTGCGTGTTACATACGCCTTTGATGTTTTGGTGTGTATCTCTTTCGTCTGTGGTGTAGTAACGCGCTTGTTTCTACCACTTTTGTCATTTCACAGGTATTTTCTGTGATTTTTCGAACTTGGACAGTGTTTCAGTCGCCATCACGTGTTGTTGTGGCTGTGTAGCATTCCTTTTTATCGCGGCGTGTTGGTCTGAGTGAGGCGCGTATATTTTAAGTGTTTGGTTTGTGTGTGTGTGTGTGTGTGTGTGTGTGTGTGTGTGTGTGTGTGCGTCTGTGTGTGTGTGATCGCGTGTGTATGTGGTTGTATGTTTATGTGTATGTGTTCAAGGCTCAAGGCTAGGAGGGAAAGAGAGAGAGAGAGAGAGAGAGAGGTTGTTGCGGAAGGCATCTAGGGGCATTTAGTTCTGGGGGCTTATCATGTGCACTTTTGATGTGGATATTATTTCTACAGTTCTTTTAGTGAGGCAGAGACGGTTTTATTGCAGTTATGTGTATTAATTTAGTATTTCCTTACCTTGGCGTATTGATTATTGGATGTGACCATTTTCTCCTATTGTTAATTTTTGGTATAGGCTGTTACTAGTTCTAAGAATCTTTACGTCACTTTCAATGTTTCTTGGGTGGTGATTCTGTGCTATCAGGTGATCTGTGAATGTTGAGTGCGAGCTTTTTCTTAGCAAGTACGTAAATAAGAAGAACTGCAACACCAAAAGATGATTACGTATTCCTTTATTTCATTACCGTATGAAGTAAGGGACCACGGCTTTTGCCGGTCGCTGTGACAAAGCTGTTCTAGGCGCTTCTGTCTGGAACCGGTTGCAGGTTTGAATCCTGCCTCGGGCATGGATGTGTGTGATGTCCTTACGTTAGTTAGCTTTAAGTAGTTCTAAGTTCTATGGGACTGATGACCTCAGTTGTTAAGTCCTATAGTGCTCAGAACCATTTGAACTACGGTTTTGATACATGTACTGTGAATCAAACGCTTCATTATCATCTCCATCTACCACTGCTGAGGTGCTTCGTTAGAATAAACTTACTTGCTGTACACCCCAGGGGAGTGGTAATTAATGCATTTCAATTTTTTCGTAGAAACGTTAGACTTTGGTGTTTTGTAACAGCAGTTACAGTCGTTTCTGTTATCAGGTAACTGGAATTCTTCATTCATAATACATATCTGAACTTATTGTCACTTTTACTGTGTTGTTACATGTCTTGACGTGCAGCCAGAGTTTTCATTCTGTTCAGATTCGAAATGTCACATATGCTGTCTTGAATAAGGGAAGGAAAGCATGAAGACTGGTCTGGACTCAAATGAGCCCTATTCTGAAACAGGCCGCCACAGAATGAAGTAAATTACTCGTCTGTTGCCTCTGCTGCTGAGTTGACAGATACTGGTAATACCGCTCACGGTTCCGGGTCAGAAAAAAAATTGTGTATTAATGCTCACGACTAAGTGTTCCTTAACACACTGCACAACACAATTAAAAGATCATTTTTTCAAAAACTCGTAATTGTCTCCCATTGCAAAACAGTTGTTTGAAATTAAGCTGAAACATGCCTACAAACTTCCTCTTTAATCGTGCAAAAGCGTGGCGCCCTGCGACGTAACCCTGACTTCCACCGTTGGCGCGTCAAAGTAAGGTGTGAAATGTAGGTAAGAGGGAGTCCACAGTGGCATTGGGCGGAACCGTGGCAAAGTTTGGAGCCAATGTGACACCATTAAGCCTTGCACGTTACATGAACTTGTAGCTGTGGCCTTTTCATTCGCGTGTGACGGCACCTTGCGGCTTGAAGCGTCAAAGGTGAGAATGGTGCGAGCCAACCTTTTGCACCGTTACAGAAGAAAGTGTAGGCACCTTTGAACTGCTACGTTGCAAATGGAGGCAATTACAGCGTTTCGAAAAAATTAGACTTTTATTATGTTGCGTTCATAATGACAACACTAAAACGCAGGATTATCAGTTTCAGTAATTATCTTTAGATCCAGTTGCTGTGGTCTAGACGTAACGCAAGCGTTATTCATATTCATGGGAAGACAAAAGAAAAAGTCTTCGTTACACAGACAGCGTCAAAGATGAAACTCCCTGACAAATTAAAACTGTGTGCCGGACCGAGACTCGAACTTGGGACCTTTGCGTTTCGCGGGCAAGTGCTCTACCAACTGAGCTACCCAAGCACGACTCACGCCCCCTCCTCACAGCCTTAATTCCGCCAGTACCTCGTCTCCTACCTTCCAAACTTCACAGAATCTCAGTTGGTAGAGCAGTTTCCCGCGAAAGGCAAAGGTCCCGAGTTTGAGTCTCAGTCCGGCACACAGTTTTAATCTGCCAGGAAGTTTCATATCAGCGCACACTCCGCTGTAGAGTGAAAATTTCATTCTAGAAACAACCCCCAGGCTGTGGCTAAGCCATGTCTCCGCAATATCCTTTCTTCCAGGAGTGCTAGTTCTGCTAAGTTCGCAGGAGAGCTTCTGTGAAGTTTGGAAGGTACGAGACGAGGTACTGGCGGAATTAAGGCTGTGAGGACGGGCCGTGAGTCGTGTTTGGGTAGCTCAGTTGGTTGAGCACTTGCCCGCGGAAGGCAAAGGTCCCGAGTTCGAGTCTCGGTCCGCACACAGTTTTAATCCTCCAGGAAGTTTCATATCAGCGCACACTCCGCTGTAGACTGAAAATTTCATTCTAGATTGTATCAAAGATGATTATTTATTGAAACCGGAATCCCACTAATGTAATGAAAATGAAAGTCTACTGCTCTTCGGTGCTAGCTTCCTGCCTTGCCCTTCCCAAGTCCAATGGATGGATACTCTTATTTCCTATTTATTACCAAACGTTCTATGCTTACTGTCGATAAACGGAATTTAGTTTCAACTGTATTTCCATAATCTTAGTCTGTAACATTCATCTTTTCTACATTAGTACAAGAAGCTAATGAGAAGAAATCCCCATGGTTAAGTTACACTATGTGATCAAAAGTATCCGGACACCCGGCTGAAAATGACTTACAAGTTCGTGGCACCGTCCATCAATAATGGTTGAATTCAGCATGGTGTTGGCCCACCCTTAACACCCTTAACCTTGATGACAGCTTCCACTCTCGCTGACGTACGTTCAGTCAGATACTGGAAGGTTTCTTGGGGAATGGCACCCATTCTTCACGGAGTGCTGCACTGAGGAGAAGTTCCGATGTCGGTCGGTGAGGCCTGGCACGATGTCGGCGTCCCAAACCATCCCAAAGGTGTTCTATAGCATTCATGTCTGGAATCTGAGCAGGCCAGTCCATTACTGGGATGTTATTGTCGTTTAACCACTCCGCCATAGGCAGTGTATTATGAACAGGTGCTCGATCGAGTTGAAAGATGCAATCGCTATCCCCGAATTGCTCTCCAACTGTGAGAAGCAAGAAGGTACTGAAAACATCGCTGTAGGCCTGTGCTGTGATAGTGCCACGCAAAACAACAAGGTGTGCATGCCGCTTCCATGGAAAACACGACCACACCATAACACCGCCGCCTCCGAAATTTTCTGTTGGCACTTCACACTCTGGCAGATGACGTTCACCGGGAATTCGCCATACCCACACTCTGCTATCGGACTGCAATATTGTGTACCGTGATTCGTCACTCCACACAATGTTTTTCTACTGTTCAATCGTCCAACGTTTACGGTCCTTACACCAAGCGAGACGTCTTTTGGCATTGACTTACCGTATTGATGTGTGGCTTATGAGCAGCCGCTCGACCCTGAAATTCAAGTTTTCTCACCTCCCGTCTAACTCTCATAGTACTTGCAGTGGATTCTGATGCAGTTTGGAATTCCTGTGTTATGTTCTGGATAGATGTATGCCTATTATACATTATGACACTCTTCAAATGTTGGTGTTCCCTGTTTGTCAATACACGCCGACCGATGTGGCCGAGCGGTTCTAGGCGCTACAGTCTGGAACCGCGCGACCGTTACGGTCGCAGGTTGGAATCTTGCCTCGGGCATGGATGTGTGTAATGTACTTAGGTTAGTTAGGTTGAAGTAGTTCTAAATTCTTGGGGAGTCATGACCTCAGAAGTTAAGCCCCATAGTGCTCAGAGCCATTTGAACCATTTGTCAACAGACGAAGTCGGCCTGAATGCTTATGTGCTGTACATCTCTCTTCACGTTTCCACATCGCTATCACATCGGAAAGAGCTGACCTAGGGATGTTTAGGAGTGTGTAAATCTCGCTTACAGACGTATGTCACAAGTGACACCTAATCACCTGACCTCGTTCGAAGTCCGTGAGTTCCGCGGAGCGCCCCATTCTGCTCTCTCCCGATGTCTAATGACTATTGAGGTAACTAAAATGGAGTACGTGGCAGCAGGTGGCATCACAATGCACCTAATATGAAAAACGTAACTTTTTGGTTGTTTCCGGATGTATTCGATCAAACAGTGTAAATGCCTCTGTCTCTAACGCCACTTTTCACGTGCAAGATTGCGTACCTTTATTACCAACTGCGCGCCGGGAAACGAAACCACAGGATCTTTTTCGTATTGCTACTTCAGACTTTGACATTAACTGAAATATACATGAGTGAATGTCTTTCACTCCGAAAGAAATTGATACTGATTACGTTAATGAATTTGTCTGTTTAACGTTTTGATAATTCAATGTTCACCTTTTTTCGGTACCAACTTTTTTTTTGAGTGAAAAACATTTATGTATTTGTACTTAAAGTCTTAGTCTGAAGTAAGTATATGAAAAAAATTGAAATTAATTATCATCTTGTAGTTTCATTTTTGATATATATTTCTAGAAAAGAACTTGGATCGTACATAGGATTACAGATATTTGACATTTCCGCAGATTGTTTCCAATGACAAGCTATCATTACACGCAAACCAGTGTCAGTTAGATGCCCTTACTGATGAAACAGCGTGAAACGATGTTTGCACAATGCGATTCGACACGTGGTACATAAAAACAAATCCAGAAAATTCTCACTGGTTCTCTGATAATCTGTCGTGGAACTAATACGTGCCAATGGTAGAGAAAAGGTTAATAGAAACCATCTCCCGAATTCTGTGTTAAGGGGATGCGTCTTTACCGGACGGCACATGAATTCAATTCAGTTCGCTTCCCTGCATCTCGATCGGGGAAAAAAAAAAAAAAAAGAATTTAAAAGGCCACAAAATACGATGCCCTTGTTTCACGTTAATGCAGAGGAAGTTTGGGGGAAACGGTAGAGTTCCGTAATGGTACGATTCGAGGTATCGGAGTGTCGTAGATATCAGCACCCTTAAAACGTACTTCACTATGTCAGCACACACCAAAATATCAAAAGACAAAGGGCACTGCAAACGACTAGCCATTCATTCCTAATCCAGATACAATAATTTGGTCATACGGAATCCTATAGCGGCAAGGTGAGGTAGTGATCTCTCAAACCACATTTATCGCTCATAGGAAAACGAGATTCGGTGTTCAATGCTACACTAAAGGTTTCCATATACTTCCTGTGAAAAGCAAGCAGACGCAGGAGAGAATAGGGATGAAACTTCACGGATAGAGAGGATATGCAATGGAGTGACCATTGAAAATGTTTGCGAGGGCCGAGAGCAGCTTGAGTTAACGCCGTGTATCGGGGCCCACAAGAATACCCGCCACACTTCGCGGACGCTCGCCTCTGTACAGTGAGGTGTTTTCCCTGTTGTGGATCGATATTTCCCGAGATGCCGAGTCTTTGCTCGCTCCCATGTAATAACAGTTACCTTGTTTTCCGAACTTGCCGGTCGCAGTCTAGTTTTCTCTTGATGTTGTGGTCCTACTATGCAGCTGATACATTTAAACAACTCACAACGAAATCACAAAACACTGTTTTCATAATTCTTCTATATTCAGATAAAGTAACCACACACTATAACTGATAATTAACAAAGCCTTTCAGACAACATATCGTACATGATGCTACACTGCTTCACCAAAATGATAAGTACGTACTTAGCTCCAGATAGCATGACGCAGACTCTATATAACAACATTCATTTTTCTTTAGTGATTGACCATTGCTGTAACGTCACACAGTACGCCCAAAGCACGAATATAAAGAGCAAGTGACCCCTCACTAGCCAGTCCTCATTACGAACTCGTCGTCTCTTTCTGCACTGTGACCGCATTTTTCTTTCTCAATTACAACTAACCAGGACGCAATACATGCCCTTTCCGCTAATACTGATTAAAGTCCCATTTTTCAGACGCACGTCCTTTATCGGTTTAGTCAAAGGAAAGTGAGATGTGCTGCTATACTTTATAGCAACATGTACCACTACAAGGGCCAACGGGAACTCAGTATGTAACTGAGGAGGTGCCCACTAAAGGTCTTAACTTTGTCGTGTGATATAGAGAGGTTACATGAATTTAAACACTTAGTCAAGAATTATTAAACTCGTCTGAAATAATAGCTCGCTCTTCGCTCTCCGTTACATTTGCAGTGTCACGTGTTGTGACGTACCCACCACGACCTCTCTTTATCGTAGGCCTTGTCTTCGACCAAGGTGGAGAAGAGCATTGGATTCTCTGTTCAGTTACTGTATAACGAAAGACAGACATGAACTAAAACCTCCTACACGTAATCAAGTATTGCGCGTTCTGTTGCAGTACATTTTAAAATATTAAAGATCTAATTATTGAGTCATATTATTCTAAGAGCGGAAACCGTATCTTTAAAAGCAATATATGTACAAATGCCAAAGTTGATGTACGTATGTCATATGACTGCCGCAAATATGAGTGTACTATTCAACTTAGGGCTTTCACTCATGTATAATAAAAACTCTTTCCTTAAAGACGAAAACCATGACAATGAAGAAAAATTACAAAATATTTGCTCAAAAATTCTTCCACAAATTTTAATCTAAAGCATATATTGCCGTATATTCGTTTAAACAGACAATAAAACACGGCAAAAATAGTAACTGAGCCTATGTCACTTTGTGACTCAGTTAGGAGACAAAGAAACTACTCACTTTTATCGCAAAACACATATAGAAGCAGTAAATATTTTGCATTTCACAAATCAGTCTCTCTCTCTCTCTCTCTCTCTCTCTCTCTCTCTCTCTCTCTCGCAAACACACACACACACACACACACACACACACACACACAGAGAGAGAGAGAGAGAGAGAGAGAGATCGAGAGAGAGAGAGAGAGAGAGAGAGAGAGGAGGGAGTTGAACAGAGAATACGTAAACATTTTATGGTATGAAACGGGTGGACAATATGTTTCTTTATCGGGTTAACTTCTATTAGGAACGTGGAAGCACTCAACAATAGTGAAATAACTTTCAAATGACAGAGCACAGCATCAACTCGTCCTTTTCTTGAAGGTTTTGTTGAAAATCTAGTGCACCATTTCATCCTATTAATGCATGTTCTAGTACGTTAATCCCCTGTTGTTCGGGCTTCTCTCACACTTCTTTAAACACTCAAGGTCTAATACTAAATTTGAAAGCTCTGATACTGATGCATCTTTTGAGTTTGGGATTTCGCTACAAGCAGCATCAACACCAGAAATTCTTATAACAAAATAACCGAAGACTATAGACTTCATTATAAGAGAAAACATACTGAGTGTATTTAATTTTGCTTCTGATCCAAATACTTGCCATAAAGAGATGTGGTACTTCGCCCTACTTAGATGCCAGTATTTTCCAAATCTGTCCACTAAATTGTCTTTTTGTATTTTCACAAAAAGCAAATATATTCTCTTTTCCCCACACACCAAGTAATTACCAAAATCAGTTCAGGCAGCAGTATTGTGTTCAAGAGAGAAGTGTGTTTCTCCAGACAGCTTCTTTCCATTGCCGACGTCTTGCCATGAACGCATCCATGACAGACAGTTTTTCAAAAAATTATGAGCACGTTGTGAATTGAAAGTTACAGGATCTAGAAAGCATTTCATAACCTTTGGCCCTTAAGCAACGTTTTAACATTAACAACATACCACCACTGATTCGTATTCACGCTATGCAGTCTTCCACAGGCCGGCTGCTTTACTATTTTGAGGATACTATTCATCTTTTAAAATACATTTCTGTGAATTTTGCAGCACTCTCCCAGGTTCCTTTCCGTGAGCCTAACTGATGCACAGCAACACGATACTAGGTTAGCACTTTGCCCTGCAGTTTAATTTGGTTACACGGGCTGAAGTATCATGGTGTTACGTTGTTCCAACAGTTAATGGTTTCTAAAACATGTAGTTCCTTCAGCTCTGCGACAGAAGTACGCCTGCCCTTCAAGCAATCACTAATTTCAGGATAGCACAGGGTTTACACTTTCTTTTAAGTCAATAGTTACGAATGCGTCCTAAAAGGTGAACAGTATCCACAAAATAGTAAAGTGGACGGTCTGCAGAAAACTACATAGCATCATTACATTCAGCTGTTAGTAAAAGCATGAAATAACTTTTTTTTATTAATTGCATTATTTTCATCTACTAACGCCATCAGTGAAAATCCAACTGCTTCTATTCTAAGAATTTATTTTTGTAATGCCTGAAAAAAAACATCTGCCTGAATATTGTGTACTGGGAGGATGTGCAAGTCAACTTCTTAAACTGAGTCTATGCTTTGAATCATGAAAGCGTCGGCAGTGGTTGCACTGGGAAACTTGCCAAGTTGGGACTTCGAATGGATGTCATCAACCAATAGGGCAGTTGTTTTCTTTACACGCAAACCTCCAAACTTGTTAGTGATACACAGGAACTGGTCACTCCTGCTTGATAATTGTGTTTGATGAATGCTTGTTTCAACACATCGCGAAAATATTGGGACTTGACATGGAAAAAGTACAAGCACTTTTCAAAAATGTACAAGTTCTTTGGCCGATAGAATTCGCTGTTGACTGCAAAATCGTTGAATCACTTCCATACCTAAACTGTGTTGACGTCTTACATCTCAGAAATGAAATTCATTCTTCCAGGAATCCATTTTTCTTCACTTCTGGATAACTTTTCTAGGAGTTTGTTCAAAATGTCTTTATACAAGACAAACTCGCCTCCATACAAGCCTCAGCTACGACTTTAAACAGCACACAGCTTACGATGTCCTACCACTGTACAAAACGTAGCGACTACAAGAATTATTTCCCACATTCGGCCTTCCTTGGTGTTCATTGTGTGGGCTGTAATTTCTTCACATAATACACTTGATAGCCATACAATATAAAACCAAATTCAGCAATTTTCTCAAATTGTGGCAGGCGATCCTCTAAATATCTTGATTTGTATCAGGCATATTTCTATACATTATAAAAACCTTGACGAGGAGAATTCATTATGTGCTATTTACTGCAGCTTGATTTCACGGTTTTTCAACAAGAGATTGACATCATAATCATTCCGCTGAACTAGAACTGAAAATCTTCTTATAAAGTTCTTCCAACATATGTGATAACACCCTCCTTAATTATAATAAAGATTATGCATTCACCTCACTCAGTAGGTCGATGTTAACAATTCTTGGTGTCGAATGATTTGTGAGACCCAGCAAGGCCCTCTATTATTTTTAGTAAATTATTTTAGATCACTGAAGGTAAGTTTACCCTGAGAACTTCAGAGTTACAGCTACTTCATCACACTGATAGTCTTTTGTAATAACATTACATTACCCACTCACAACAATTTATTGTTATAAATTTATGGCTGGTTTCACAATTTATTATTTTAACTTTAGTTAATTTTGAAAAATGAAAACGTTTGTTACAAAATAAATTAAAGAAACTTTCACATTACATCCATCAATGTGCAATAAAACTCGTTCCTGAAATATCATTTTTGGAACACAACTGCAAAATTAGAGTATTCTTAACATACCTAATTAACACGTGTAAACTTTCATTATTATTCTAATTACTTATTTTTATGTTTTAAATTCTTATCTTATGTTTTAAATTCATGTGTTTTGTGCTTTAGCTTACCACTTAACATGCAAGTATATTGTTCAAGGAAAGATCTCTGGCTGGGACTTTGAGAGTTATTTGTTGTACAAGCCAACTTCCACAAATTATGTCTCTTACTGGCCTACTAGTCGAAAACAGTCTTTGCTCTCATATTTGCTTCTACTGATGTACTTCCGTATATTTGCTGCTGCATATGGTACTCTAATTTCTCTTCTTAACATCTTTGAGTCTCGATCAAAGAGAAGCGAGGGTACTGAGAAGCTCCACATGGCTTAACAAATTCTGAAAGGGAATAAAGTATTCTTCCCGAGTTCTATTTGGTAGAAATTGGTGTAGAGTGAAGGTGTTTTTTTGCCGATGTTGTGCCAACGAGCCGGGCTTTGTTGACTGTTCCAAGGACATGTAACAGTTGCATTGTTCAGTGTAAAACATCTGTATTTTGGGACGCGATAATTAGGTTAAAGAGAGCCTCATATCGGTATTTCTATTTCGTTCCTTTCGCCGATTTATTTAAACGAACTATAATTTTTAAAGGTGATAATATTGTATAACCGTGGGGATTTGTGCCGTAAATCCTATATAGCCTATAAATTTTGACTGGTGACTGCTGAGTGTGGGAGTGCAGGTGAATATGAAGGCCACTTTTGTACGTTTTTCTTGCATAACTAGACAGTCACGACCTGTGCCGACAGGTTATACCAGTACAAAACTGAACGGCATTACATTTGCTACAAGAAACATCTTGCTAATATTTTTCTAGGACTAATAGCTCAACCGTAGATAGCGATAAAATGTGAAAATCTGTATAGATATGTTCGTCTCCACTACCTCTACTCCACTGTGGTACGATCTAAATAATCATCTTTTACGTCCTGTATATTACTCAAGACAAATGTGCAATTACTTAGGACGGGCTGTTTACTGGAGACCCAGTTTTTCCTGTGAACAGATATTCGTTTTCGTCTTATATCTCCATCAGATAATAATGTAAAAACACCAACTTTAGGGCAATTATCATAATTTCGCCTACAGCTGGACGTGTGTCATAACTGTTATGAACGTGATTTTCACCATAAATGTAACGAACCCAGCGACTAGATACAAATGCTTCAGCTAGTCTCAACTGCACGCAAGTGGGGTCACAGATGTACCAGGCGTACGAATACAGGCTTTTTTTGTAGATGGTATTGGTTGAGCCGTCCTGATAGTGACATGTAAAAATGTGCCAATTCATATTTCGACGATAAATGTATCTTTAAATACGAATAAAGGATTCTTGTTATACGAATGACATTTGGAGAGTAATAGTGTCAGTTCGACTTTATCAGAAATTCTCTCTACAAAAATTCGACAATTACAATTTAATCTGTTGCTTCCTGTCCCGAAGTTTTACATACTTCGTCATCTTCCACGTCCCCGATACAGCGCATCAGACGTACTGTGGAAATAAAATTGCCTTAGGGTGCTTAAAGTTGTATGTTGCCGACAGACACGAACACGTGGTAAAAACCGCTCCTCTGGGGATTCCCATCCCGCCGTTGTGGCCTGACAACGAACAGTGAAATTGCCGTTATCGAGAGACTTCAAATTATATATCCTGCGGTGGATACACGCATCGAGTATAGAGTAAAGGCACGCGGGTGGGCTTTCCGGGGTTTCCAATTGCCGCCGGAGACAAGTATGTGGTGAAATTAGAGCCGGTACGTCCTCTGTCTCGTGCGTATAATCCCCGGCGTCACCGCGCCATAAGTCAATCGTGGCCCTCAAAGTTTAACATGTGACTAGGGACACGTGTCCCCCCGACGGAAAGGAGAGCTTGCCTAACGCCCGTCACGCACAGTGGATAAATAATTCTAGGCGAGGTGGCGCCGACGTGGGAGCTGTAGTAGTAGCGATGTTTCCGATCGTTACGCTATCGTAAATATGCGTAACTCGGTCCACGGCCACAAGGACAAAGCAAAGTGATTAAAACTGTTCTCACTTGCGTGCTTCGTTTCTCCAACAACGAATAATGTTGACTAATTAATGGCTGTATTTGTCGCTGCAAACTGCTGTCAAGTAATTCACTGAAAGGAAAGAAAAAAACGGTTACGCCAGCCATCTAGAAAATGATCTGAATAATAGATGCATCGCATTTGAGTTTGTTGAATTATTACTAAAATAGAGGGGAGGGCATCCTACACAGAGAGTTGCATCGTGTTAAGTGATATGGCACGTAATTTTCATGACCTATTTCCAGAAATTAAGCATTGTGCTTAAATGTAGTGTTACAAAGTTACATTTTTCTGTCTGTATCATTTCATGAGATTTATGATTCTGGCAGTTGCAAGATAAGATGTTGTTCACTGGCGATATGGCAATTAAGAAATATGGACACTTCCGTGTATGCACACTGTAAGGCTATTTATACACTGACAGAACACTTAAATGTCATTAATTTTACTGTCCTAACTAAAAGCATCTTGGGGCCTACTGCAAGAGACTGTTATAGGTCCGACATCATTAGGGATAAATATAAGGGATCTGTCGGAGACGTCAGCGGTGGCCAAGCGGTTCTAGGCGCTTCAGTCCGGAACCGCGTGACTGCTACGGTCGCAGTTTCGAATCCTGCCTCGGGCATGGATGTGTATGATGTCCTTAGGTTAGTTAGGTTTAAGTAGTTCTAAGGTCTAGGGGACTAATGACCTCAGATGTTAAGTCCCATAGTGCTCAGAGCCATTTGAACCTTTTTTTTTTAATCTGTCGGACAGGGCCGTGAGGTAATTCGCGACTGATGTTGTTGCATCTTTTTTCAATAAATGACATAATATGATCGTACTCGTATGTCTTGTGGCTGAAATGCAACCTATTGAGTCAGTGGACCTGATCTGCGATAAAAAATGTCATGTATCTTAAAATGATACGCTCCCCCTAAACCGGTGTATGAAATTTTAGCCTGAGGACTTACCCATATCCAAACACTGCATTGGAGCTATGAGTGATCTTGAAAGAATTCTTTGATTTCTCTTTAATTGTTTGGTTATTTGAAGTGAGTCCTCGATACACTGGCAACGGCCTTGCCGCGGTGGATGTACCGGTTCCCGTGAGATCACCAAAGTTAAGCGCTGTCGGACGTGGTCGGCATTTGGGTGGGTGACCATCCAGGCCGCCCTCCGCTGTTGCTATTTTTCGGGGTGCACTCAGCCTCGTGATGCGAATTGAGGAGCTACACTACCGAATAGTAGCGGCTTCGGTCAAGAATAGCATAACAACGACTGGGAGAGCGGTGTGCTGACCACACGGCCCTCCTACCCGTATCCTCCACTGAGGGTGACACGGCGGTCGATGGTCCCGGTGGGCCACTCGCGGTCTGAATACGGAGTGCTTGATACACTGCAATGCAAACTAAATTTTGTGTTGTCGGCTGCAAATTAACTTATCCCTTATGACAACACAGTGTGAATTCCGATGTTGTTGTTGTGGTATTCAGTCCGAAGACTGGTTTGATGCAGCTCTCCTTACTACCGTATCCTGTGCAAGCCTCATCATCTCCGAGTAACTACTGCAACCTACATCCTTCTGAATCTGCTTGCTATATTCATCTCTTGGTCTCCCTCTGCGGTTTCTACGCCCCCAGGTTTCCCTCCTTTATTAAATTGGTGATCCCTTGATGGCTCAGAATGTGTCCTACCAACATATCCCGTCTGCTAGTCAGGTTGTGCTACAAAGTTCTTCTCTCTTCATTTCTATTCAGTACCTCCTCATTTCTTACGTGATCTGCCATATGATCTTCAGCATTCTTATGTAGCACCACATTTCAAATTCTTCTACTCTCTTCTTGTAAAAACAATTGATCCTCCATATTTCACTTCCACTCATGGCTTCATTCCATCGAAATACTTTCAGAAAAGGCTTCCTGACACATTTATATGCGTCATTAACAAATTCCTCTTTTTCGGAAACGTTTTTCTTGCCTTCGTCTGTCTACTTTTTATATCCTCTCTACTTCGACTATCATCAGTTATTTCGCTTCGCAAATAGCAAAACTCATTTACTACTTTGAGTATCTCATTTCCTGATGTAATTCCCTCAGCATCACCTGATTTAATTCGACTGCATTCCATCATCCTCGTTTTGCTTTTGTTGATGTTCATCTTATATTCTCCTATCAAGACACTGTCCTTTCCGTTCAACTGCTCTTCCAAGTCTTTTGCTATCTCTACCCAAAATTGCAATGTCATCGGCAAACCTCAAAGTTTTTTTTTTCTTCTCCCTGGACTTCAATTCCTACTCCAAATTTTTCTTTTGTTTCCGTTACTGCTGGCTCAATATACAGACTGAATAACATCGGGAATAGGCTACAACTCGGTCTTACTCCCTTCATAACCACTGCTTTCCTTTCGTGCCCCTCGACTCCTATAACTGCCCACTGGTTTCTGTACAATTTGTAAATAGCCTCTTGTTTTCTGTTTCTAACACCTACTACCTATAGAATTTGAAAGAGTGTGTTCCAGTCAACACTGTCAAAAGCTTTTTCTATGCCTACACATGCTATAAACATAGGTTTGCCTTTACTTAACCTATCTTCTACGAGCAGTCGTAGGGTCAGTATTGTCTCGCGTGTTCCTACATTTCTTCAGAATCCAAACTGATCTTCCACAAGGTCGGCTTCTATGAGTTTTTCCATTCTTCTGTAAATTATTCGTGTTAGTATTTTGCAGCCGTGAGTTATCAAACTAATAGTACGGTAATTTTCACATCCGTCACCACCTGCTTTCCTTGGAACTGGGATTATTATATTCTTCCGGAAGTCTGATGGTATTTCGCCTGTCTCATACATCTTTCTCACAAGTTGGATGAGTGTTGTTATGGCAGGCTCTCCCAAGACTGTCAGTAGACAACGGAATGTTGCCTATTCCGGGGCCTTGTTTCTGCTTTATCTCTTTTCTCATATTCCTCTAGGTCCTCTTCCACTTCCGTAATATTGCCCTCAAATGCATCTCCCTTGTATAGACCTTCCATATATTTCTTCCACCTTTCTGCTTTCCCTTCTTTGCTTAGGACTGGTTTTCCATCTGAATTCTTGATGGTCACACAGATGGTTTTCTTTTCTCCAAGGGTGTCTTTAATTTTCCTCTAGGCAGTATCTATCTTATCCCTGCTGATATATGCTTCTACACCCTTACATTTGTACTCTAGCCATTCCTGCTTAGCCATTTTGCACTTCCTGTCAATCTCAGTTTTTAGACATTTGTATTCCCTTTCGCCTGATCCATTTATTACAGTTTTATATTTTTTCCTTTCATAGATTAAATTCAATATATCTTATGTTAGCCAATGATTTCCTGTAGGCTTTGTCTTTTTACCAGTTTGATCCTCTGCTGCCTTCATTATTTTATCTCTCAAACCTGCTCATTCTTCTTCGACATTCCTTCTCATGTTCTTGTCAATTGTTGCCTAATACTCCCCCTGAAACCCTCTACAACCTCTGGTCATTCAGTTTATTCAGGTCCTATCTCCTTAAATTCCTGTCTTTTTGCAGTTTCTCCAATTTTAATCTGCAGTTCAAAACCAATAAACTGTGATCAGAGTCCACATCTGCCCTGGAAATGTCTACAGTTTAAACTCTGGTTTCTAAAACTCTGTCTCGCCATTATATAATCAATCTGATGCCTTCCTGCGCCTCCAGGTCTCCTCCACGTATACAACCTCCTCTCATGATTCTCAAACAACGTGTTATGCTCTGTGCAAAGTTCTGCCAGGTGGCTTCCTCTTTCATTCTTTTTTTTCTTTTTTGGGACCAAACTGCTGAGGTCATCGGTTGCTAGGCTTACACACTACTTAAACTAACTTACGCTAAGGACAACAGACAAACACCCAGGGCCGCGGGAGGACTCGAAACTCCGACGGGGAGAGCCGCGCTAACCGTAGCAAGACGTGTCATACCGCGCAGCTTCCCCGCTCGGCTTTCATTCCTATCTCCCAGTCAATATCCAGCTACTACTTTTCCTTCCTTTCCTTTTCCTATTGTCGAATTCCAGTCCCCCAAAACTATTAAATTTGTGGCTCCCGTAAGTATCTGAATAATTTCCTTTATCTCATCATGCATTTCCTGTCTCCTCTTCATCTTCGGAGCTAGTTGGCATATAAACTTATACTACTGTGGTGGGTGTCGGCTTCATGTCAAAGGAGATTATCCTCGTTCCTATTTTTTTACTGATTATTGAACCTACTTCTGCATTACCCCTATCTGAGTTTGTATTTATAGCCCTGTATTCACCTGACCAGAATTCCTGTTCCTCTTCCTATCGAACTTCACAAATATCCACTACATCCGACTTTAACCTCTCTATTTCCCTTTTCAAATTTTCTAACGTACCTGGCAGGTTAAGAGATCCGACATTCCACGCTCCGAGCCGTAGCTCGGCAGTTTTGTTTCTCCTGATGTCAACGTCCTACTGAGTAGTCTCCCCCGGAGATGTGAATGGGAGACTATTTTACGTCCTGAACGTTTTGCCCACGAGGATGCAATCATAATTTAACCATACAGTAGAGCCGCTAGGCTGCATAAAGTAAACCTTAGATGCGAAATTATTTTCGAATTACGCTCAGTGCACATTTAAATGTATCTTTCAAAACAACGTTAGAATTATCATTATCAATGTGCACATTATTCCTATTGCTTTTTTTTAAAAAAAAAAGCAAAAATTGTGAGTCTCTAGCACTTCGTCTTTCAGTCCGGCCCCTCAGTGACCTTTTTCGAGGCAAAGCCTAAAACGAATACAGTTTATGTATAATAAGGGAAGTCGTTGCTATTCAAAATAAAAAAAAAAACTGGAAACTACTAACACTTGAGATATTGTGGTGGTGGCAAGAAAGGACAGAGAGTTAGTTTCGTTTATTATTCGCCAAAGATAAGTCAGGAAACGACGCTAATAAATAACATATAACATTTGCTGCGCCCGACTGCTTCAATACTAAGTTTCGTTATCCACTGCTGATAGCGTCAAGGACGTAGCAGTTGAGGCGTTGTAGCTGCCTGGTATGTCTGTCTTACTGCGAATGAACTATTTGCAACAATCATATATGAACGTTCCTGGAATACGATTTCATGAGACACTGTTACCTTCACTTCTCATTTCTACCATAGCAGCTGAACAGTGTGCAGGGTATAAGTTGGTAGCACTTCAAATCGATCTTCACGTGTTGGAGATTTTAAAGCGTAATGCAGAAGGTATCATTAGAGTTATGAATATAAAAGTATCTGCTTCCTTTTCCCACACTTAACGGCTATGCACATGCTTGGTTTTTTCTTTATGGGCATCTTCGGCAAAGTACCTTTCGAATTACATAAGTTTCGTTGACTTCCTTGTATAACTAATATTAAGAATTGCTACTTTAATTTTCTATTTTATGTATTAATATTATGATGAGTGAGCGATCATTATCGCTTGTTAATATAACTTTCCTGCATAATAGGTATTTACATTTTTATTTTTTATGAACGTATACCTTAATGCGTTTTTGCCACAGCCATTGCCAGAATTTGTCTCATAAACAGAAAAAACGAGAAAAAATCTTCTGCCAAAAAATCAATAGTACCTCGTATTAAAGTTAACATATACATACTACACACAATAGTTCGTCAGCATGCACGTGCTTTGGTATCATATCTAGTACTGTTTAGTGAGGCTACTTCTCTTAAATAACAATCTGTGGCCTTCAGGTGGTAGAAATATTACTTTTCATTTGTTGTGTTTATCTGACAGATTATGATGACTGCTTAGTAGAGAAGCGTTAAGGTGTATTGTTTTTTAAAAGAACAAAAATATAGATAGCGATCAAGATGAACGGTTATATTGCCTAATGTTATCGTTAACAGGGTGATCGCAAATTTGAGCTATAAAATTTCGGAAGTTTTTCAGCGTAATCGTCTGACTATTTAGGAATAAAGGAGCCGTTGTTACCTAGTTACAGAGTAATAATGTACGAGCAATTATGATTTCTTCAGTTTGTTGCCCCAGTCACGTTTCTCTCAGTGAAAATGCCTTCACTGCAGTGAAATTCTGTAACGTGCAACCTGTAAACCGTACATCACGAAATAAGGAGTAATGAAACAACCCTCAGATGTGGAAAAACTGTGATGTGGTGGCAATAAATGAGAGCAGAACTCAACGTAGCATCTCCGTGCTGCTCTTATAGTGCTTTCAGTGAACCATATACATGAGGTACAGATGGGCCAAATATTTAGCAGTAACCCTATTTATACTGCTGTATATCACAGTTATTGTACAAGCAACACTGTGGGAAAAACAAATCCGAGACAAAACGAAACGGTACTGAGCGAAAACTTGACGGCGAACAGCAAAGTGAGCGTTACTGTTGTGAGCAGAAAGTACCGCGATTCAATGGAACAGGATTGTTTGCAAACAAAGACATGCAGCAGACATTGTCGACCTTTACACAGTTGTGCAGATTTTTCTACGTCATACATATGACGTGGGGTAAGAAGTCAAATGAAATTTAATTGTTCTGTAACGAACTACCGCTGATCAAGGGTCACTTGCACCAAAATACAAAATATCCACAAATTACATCCGAAATTTTGTCGATGGTGTAGGAGCTCAAATCGAGAAGAACAGCCGCAGCCCCAAAACATTGTAAAACGCTGGATGCCCTAAATTTGATAGGCACGTGGCACAGCATCTCCAATTTCTAACTTTTGTTCGTAAATAACCGAAAAGATCCATTATTGTTCAATTATCCTATTGGCAATCAATAACTGCGAACAAAACAATCACAGAACACTGAGATGTGTATAAGGCCCAACAAACAAATGTAACGCATTCACGCAATAGGTAGCTTCCAAAAAACTCGTCCGAACAGTTTAGATCTCGGACCCTCACTTGTAAAAATTACAGAGGAACACAGAAAATCCGAAGAAGAGCTACGCGTTTCCTAACGGTTTCGTTTAGTGAGTGTGACAGTGTCATGGAGATGCTCGTCAAACTGTAGTGGGACTCGGGCATGGGTGTGTGTGTTTGTCCTTAGGATAATTTAGGTTAAGTAGTGTGTAAGCTTAGGGACTGATGACCTTAGCAGTTAAGTCCCATAAGATTTCACACACATTTGAACAAACTGTAGTGGCAGACGCTACATGAGAGCTATGTTTGCGTCGCTGAGGCCGAACGTCTCAGAAGAGTCAAGCAACATATGTTTCCCTCTCACACACACTCACTATCTTATCAAAAGTATCCGGAAACCTCTATGCAGTGCGGAATCGACGACTAGATGTTGCGACGACGGGCAGATCCGCGAGTACAAAACGAAGTGGGGAAGTACTGCATTGTCAGCAGAAAACTGGCAACGGGAGAACGCGTCGGTCACGAGAACTCAGTGACTTCGAAAATTTCCTAGTCACTGGATGTCACCTGAGTAACAAATATGTCGGGAAGATGTCAGCGCATCTAAAGTGCCCATGTAGACGTATGGAGATGTGACTGCGAAGTCGAAACACGAAGGAGCTATCACAGCTTAACCAAGATCAGACAGACGTCATGTGCTGAAGGACAGGGACCGTCGAGGGTTACTGTAAATCAGTTGAAGGAATCACTCGTGGGTTCCAAAGTGCTACCAACAGCCCAGCTAGCACGATGGTTCTGCGCATGGAGTTGTAAAGAATGGGATGCAATGGTCAAACAGCTCCTCGTAAGTCACACATTTATGTAAATGATTGTGTGTAAAAGAGTCATTTGGGCTGATGACTCATGCTGTACCCTGTGGCCATCCGACGACAGATTCTGGATTTGGCGAATGCCTGGACAACGTTATCTGCCATCATGTGTAGTGGAATAATGAAGTACAGTTGGGGTGTTGTTACGTTAGCGGGTGTTTCTCGTGGTTGAGGTTCATTTATTTATTCGTGTCAGAAGCATTTACAATATATAAAATAATGTACAATATTTACATGTTCCTTGTAGATACATTTACAAATAATTATTTACACTTTTGCCGCCCGGAAGTTAGCGACCTCTATTGCATGTGGCGTTGCATGTAGCAGGTCTTCCGTTGTGCATGTTGTTGGACATTGGGTACACTGGAGCAGGTGGAAGGTCATCTGCGTTGCTCCACACTGGCAGAGTGGCGGCTCCTCTAGGAAACCCCATTTGATCAGATTGCTCTTACATTTCGTGACACCCGAGCGTAGTCTGTTGAGGAATCTCCATGTACTCCAACTCTCTGTGTAGCCGGGTGGTAGTCTTTCGCTTGGTGTAATCCATCCCACAGTACTGGTAAGCCTTGCACGCCATAGTTCGATTCGGCATTGCTGTGGTGCCCCAACTAGAGCCTCGGTAGATCTGAGGAAGCTCTTTCTGGATTTTAGTCGTGGGTTTGCTGGCTGATAGCCATATAGGGGGTGAGCTGCAGAAGTTTCTGATTTTTCCTTCTCGCTTTTTGCTGCTACCTCCCGGCGGATGTCGGGGGGTGCAATTCCCGCGAGGCTGTACAGTTTATCCAGAGGAGTAGGCTTCAGGCACCCGGTGATGATACGAGAAGTATCATTAAGAGCAACATATACTGTTTTGGCATGGCAAGAATTGAACCACACTGGGCTTGCGTATTCTCCGGAAGAGTAACACAACGCAAGGGAAGAGGTTCTCACAGTGTTGGCGTGTGCTCCCCACGTTGTGCCTGTTAGCTTTCTGATGATATTGTTCCTGGCTGCCACTTTTTGCTTGGTATTTAGGCAGTGCCTCTTGTATGTTAATGCACAGTCAAGGGTGACCCCTAGGTATTTGGGATACGTACAGTGTTCTAGTGATGTTTCTTCCCAGGTGATTTTGAGGGCTCTAGCTGCCTGTCGGTTTTTAAGGTGGAAAACGCAAGTCTGTGGTTGAGGTGTGAGATCCCCTTATTGAACTCAAGAAAACCCTAGCTGCCGAAGAATACGAATGCATTTTACAGCACTGTGTGGAGTGGATGAACAGTCAGAGACGATGATTGTTTTTATTAGCGTGAAAAAGCGCTCTCTCGTAAAGCAGTAATTGTGAGACAATTATTACTTGTGAATAACAATATTCCTGAAATGGACTGGTCTGCCCAAAGTTCCGACATGAAGCCAATGGAATACCTTTGGGAAGAGTTAGGACGTGGCTTCGCTAGGGACCCCAGCATCCAACATCAGTACCTTTTCTGGTCTCGGAACTTGATGAAAATTTTCTGCTTTTCGTCCATAAACATTCAGACACCTCATTGTAAGTGCCCGCCAGAAGAGTTCATGCTGTCATAAAGGTGAAAAGCGAACACACAACATATTAATATCCGGATACTTTTGATCATACTGTGTACATCTAACGAACTGATTCTGATGGGAAAATCACAGAAATTAGATTTCATATGGGACACAGAAGTTAGATTTCATAGAGGTGATACCTCAGAGTCGTTTACCTCCTTTCTGTTAGCGAATGGAAGATGGACTGAGACATATACCTGGCATTTCATGTCGCGAATAGTTAGTGTTTATAAAGGATAGCTTCTGTGACAGCTCCTTGCAAAAGGAAAGTAGATGGTGTTTATGAAGGATAGCTTCTGTGACAGCTCTATGCAAAAGGAGAGAAGATAGCACACCAGGGAAATTTTAAAGATCTGACAGCAAATTTGTGCATCTTTTTTCAGGCTGCTCTTCACTGCACATGACTGCGTCATCTGCAGTAAGTCTCCAGTTACTATTGGTATTATCTGGCATGCGGATAAGCTGCAACACCAACATCTACATCTACATTTACATGGATACTCTGCAAATCACATTTAAGTGCCTGGAAGAGGGTTCATCGAACCACCGTCACAATTCTCTATTATTCCAATCTCGTATAGCGCGCGGAAAGAATGAACACCTATATCTTTCCGTACGAGCTTTGATTTCCCTTATTTTATCTCTGTGATCGTTCCTCCCTATGCAAGTCGGTGTCAAAAAAATATTTTCGCATTCGGAGGAGAAAGTTAGTGATTTGAATTTCGAGAGAATATTCCGTTGCAAAGAAAAACGCCTTTCCAGAATGAGATTTTCACTCGACAGTTTGGAAGGTAGGAGACGGATACTGGCAGAAGTAAAGCTGTGAGTACCGGACGTGAGTCGTGCTTCGGTGGCTCAGTTGGTAGAGCACTTGCCCGCGAAAGGCAAAGGGTTCGAGTCTCGGTCGGGCACACAGTTTTAATCTGCCAGGAAGTTTCAAAAACGCCTTTCTTTTAATGATGTCCATCCCAAATCCTGTATAATTTCTGTGACACTCTCTCCCATATTTCGCGATAATACAAAACGTGCTGCCTTTCTTTGAACTTTTTCGATGTACTCAGTCAGTCCTATCTGGTAAGGATGCCACACCACGCGACAGTATTCTAAAAGAGGACGGACAAGCGTAGTGTAGGCAGTTTCCATAGTAGGTCTGTTACATTTTCTAAGTGTCGTGCCAATGAAACGCAGTCTTTGGTTAGCCTTCCCCACAACATTTTCTATGTGTTCCTTCCAATTTAAATTGTTCGTAATAGTAATACCTAGGTATTTAGCTGAATTTACTGCCTTTGGATTAGACTGATTTATCGTGTAACCGAAATTTAAAGAGTTCACGCGTTCCTTTTCGCACTCGTCTTTTAAGATTCTACAACAAATTGCCGTGGATCACTTATTCCACCCTTTTTTAGATGAGTGTGCTTTGGTTTTCTTTTAGTTACTGTTGTTCGAAAGATATGCCGTCTATACTGAGCCATATTATACATCTTCGATATGTATTCACATCCTGTAATATGACAACTGCTCTGTAACACCAGAAGTAAGGTTTTTCGACAATCACATGTCACGTAGTCAGGTTAGATATACTGTAACATTTCAGCAAGCACTTGAGATTGTAACATTTCAGTAAGCACTTGAGAATGACTTTAAAGCTGAAATCATTATTGTGTTAAATAAATTAACAGTAGTTTACAGTCAAATGGCGGAATTTAAAAAAAATAATATTTAATCTACATTTAAAAACCCTTTCGTTATCAGTCAGATATGTTATTACCGTGGGTAGATTCTTAAAAAGAGTTCTATAGCAGCATATTCGCCCCCCCCCCTTTCTGTGCCACGGTTGGATTCATTAAAGTGTGGTGTAGATGGTTTTTCCTTCTAGTGATGTAGTTGAAGATATATCTATTACTCTCAAACTCAGATGGATCGTTAAGTGAATAAATATATTGGGAGACTGGTTAATATTCTCAGCTGCTTAAAGAAATGTATGCAAGACGTACGTGTGTGAATCCCCTGCATAATTCTAACTACTTTCTTTAGTGCAAGAACCGCCAGGTTATCCGAGAGCGCCAGTGCACTGCTTCCTGGAATCGCGTAGTCGTGCCAGCCGCGCATCGAATCTGACTGTGTGCTGGACAGCCTGGATGTGGTTTTTAGGCGGTTTTCCCCATTCCGCTAGGTGAATACTGGGCTGGTCCCCATGTCCCTCCTCATTACATGACTCCCAGACATTTGAAACCGTTCGCACTATTTCATGGCTTACGCTAGATGCAGACTTAACGGTTACACTACGACGTCCCATGGGGTACAGGGTGGCGACAGGGAGGGCATCCGGCCATTCTCTGACACTAACATTGCGTTGGAGTGGGACAAGGGTCTAAGGAAATGATCATGATGACTTTCTTTTGTGCAAAGAACACATTGTTGCCTACGTGAGTAGTAATCCCGGAATATTATCCCATAAGAAAAATAAACCAACGTATACTGCGTCTTTAGACTTAGAAAACGCATTTGATAATGGCGAGAGTTGTTCAGACTGCTGCAGAAACCAATTCTAAAGTATGAAGACAGGTGGATGATATTGAGCTTTTATAGGAAAGAAGTGACTGTGAGAAGATAATTTCACCAGAAACACAAATCAAAAATTAGCAAAGGGTTAAGACAAGGATGTGCTCTCTATCGACTTTGGTTCAATATCTACATTCAGGAAGTTGTAGGCCAAGTTCACGATACTACTGGGAGCAGAAGACAGCATGATGCGTTACGCAGATAGTACTGCTGTGGCCAAGGAGTGGAAAGAAGATTCAGAGAAGGTCCTCAGCACAATGAAAAGGATTTTTTGTAATCAGTGTGGTATGAGAATAACCAAGCTACAGACTAAAGTGACGATATGCAGTAATGAAGATGATTGTGAACATTTAAGAATAGGAATTGGAAGTGAGGAGCTAGAAGGTGGTAGAGGTTTTTACCTGTTTCACAAGCAGGATCACGTTGATGAAAACCTACACTGGAGAAACCAAACAGTACACCTACTGAAACATTTAGATTCGCCTCATTTTTCCATAAGAATAACTGATAAGAGAAAAAGAAAACGAGTAGAAAGCCTGAAGACTTTGGTGCTACAGAAGGATGATGATAAGCTGGAGAAACAGAGCTACCCATGAAGAGGTACTTAGAAGAGTACAAGAAGCTAGATCTCTGTGCAAGCACGTCAAAACAAAAGAGACGAACTTGAAAGACACTTTTAAGAGAGAACATTGGAACAACAGCAGAAGGACGTATTGAGGTGAAGAATCACGATGGATGACCAAGGATGTCGTACATGCTGTTGATTATATGATGTGGGATGCACTGTAAACGTGAAAAGGAAGAGGAAGGCAGACAGAAGAGGGTAATGGTGTCCTGGGGGTACAGAGAGAGAGAGAGAGAGAGATAGAGAGAGAGAGAGAGAACACCAGTGAAGGTAAATGAACAAAATATGTTAATTTAGCGACTTCTATATCCGCGACATTGGCAATTATTCTTGTGGAAAAAGGAGACGAATCTAAATGTTTTAGTAAGTGTACTGTTTGGTTTTTCCAGTGTAGGTTTCCATCAACGTACACACTCAAAGGCTTGGAACCTTATACCCTGTTTCGGCAGTACAAACCGGATGAGCAGCCCTTTTTATAGCTTGAAGCTAGCTCACTTACGCAAAAATAGTACGTTTCACAAGAACGTCACGTACTATTATCGGTGCTGTTCCTTCTTTGCTAGGCTCCGAAAAAATGCTTTTATCATCCGTAAACACGACTAATTCTGTCTCCTGGTTAAAATAATATGGCACACTTAATGGTGATGAAATTTAAGATGCCAGGTATGTGTCCATAAAGCCGTTCACCGTCAGTGGACTTCGTTCAGCAGATACCGCCTTCGGAGAGCGTACGTGATGTATTTAGTATACATTAAAATGGTATTGGCTATCGAAACAGCTCAAAAGTGGAGTGCGTAAGGTTCCAAGCTAGCACAATGTTGGGGGTTCGTTTGATCCTTGTTAACAGTGAGTTTTTTTTGTTCAACTTTACTGTTATTGAGATTTCACTTTGTATGAGAGCTGATAACGGTCTTTATAGCGTTGATTTAAAAGTACATGACAACGTGACAAAATACAATTTAAATCACATTCTATATGCCGTAGGCGTATAAGCAACTGTTTATTATGACACGATTTACAAGTTTTAGTGTGATAGTCTTCACGGAAACATGTCTAATAGTCTATAAAAAGATTTTGAACCATTTATTTTAAAAGTAGGGCGCTCGTCACAGTGGTATTTAATTTTCTGTTAACTGAAGGTTAAACTTATTTTGCTGAAATTCTGAAACAGCAGTGGATGCCCGTCTATTGATTTTGCAGCCATAAACCAGCATATAAACGACAGTCAGCTGTTCAGTTGTTTCAGTGAAGAGAAGCTGTAGCATTTCTCCTATTGATGGGCTTTAATTTATCCTTGTTGGACAGGGCATAGTTCACCGACGAACCGTAAGAACTTGGATGCGCCTGGTTAGTCATCAATCCATGTGGATGTTACACAAAGGGGACTAAAAATACGAAACCCCTACTAAGTAAGTTATTAACTATATCAGTTAACCATTCCTGGAAACTGTTTCCAATTATCTGGCTACAAACCTCAGGGTAGAAGGAAAGCATGACTAATGAGATTGCTAATTTGCGGGTAACACTCATTTTACAAGACTTCATGCACATGTGGCGTCTTTTTGACGTCACACTAAGTGTCGAAAACAGCAGCAGCTGCTATCGACTTTCGTTAGCGTTCGATGTGGGGTGCTTGGTAGTTTCCATATTGTATTTCGTAGTTGAAAATTTCCGTATCATAACTTAATGTTATGAAAATGTCCGTTTCAAGGCAGCAGCACACAGATTTATGAAAACATGTTATTCTTGGTACGATTTGTACAGTTAATTGGCACATAATGATATATCAGCAATTAAAGATTTCGTGATATTTAAGTTACAGCATAATGTTTAAGGTCGCATTCAGCCGTTTCCAGCTTCTTTCCCTCTCATTTATGAAAGATTCTGATACTTCCTAACCAATTTAACCGAAGTATATTCTGTAATATTTCATGTTATATACATGAGTAAGATGTAATTTTCAATTAAATATTTTACAAATTTAGGAGCTCGTTGATTATCTGGTAAAGCAAAACTGCAATTTAGATTAAAAAATATAGGAGAGACTGACGTATTTTCAAAAACAATTGAAAGGTAACTTACTGGCAGTCATATATTAAGTATAAAAGTTAAATTGCTTGTTTAGCCACCAATATGACGTTTTTCATCATTTTATTAAAGCCAATTGTACCAGTACCGACACGTTTTCGAGAGATCCATGAGTGCGGGTGTTTCGAAACAGAATTTATTCATAGAACGTAAGTTAAAAGAGCTACCACTTTAATTCGTCTGCTCGAATGGCTATCCAACCTTTCTAATTACAGATCAAAGCCTGAAGCTAGCTTTCGGAGCTTCTAAAAACAAACTTACGGTTTCCAGACATCTTAATGGACAATGCTGAATACATACATTAAATGGATTCAGTGTTGGCTGCCTTCAGCAAGTCGTCACAAATTCGGGTTTGATGAACAGGTATTAGGAAATTCGGAATTAATTCTTGCAAACACGTTGTAACATTCTTTAAAAACTGAGAACTTATGTTGAATGAATGCCTGATCTGTGGAATGGATACAGAACTCGAACTGTCGTGTTGCATGTTGTCAGTGCAGTGGTGTGCTAACTCTGTGTTATTGTTAGCAAAACTTTTCAAGAATCGATTGGGCAGTGCGATTCCCAATACGAATAACGAAATTCAGTCACTGGAAAATACATTCAGCCCCTTAGGCACTGAGTCATCTGGCCCTGTTTAAAACTGATAACTTTGGTCCCTGTGCACATAACAAATAAATTAAATTATCTTACCTCTGGAGCAGCAACGGTAGAACGCGATATATTCTGGTCTCTCTTAAAAAAAGTACAGAAATATGCTAGCTACAGGCTGTGCAATGTGCAATACTGTCCATAGTACTTGAAATGCATTTGAAATACTTGTGGCTGATAAACGAGAAAATTTAAGAACATTCAACTTCTAAAAAATATATATAATATGGAATGGGAGGTGGTACTGATTATCGTGAATTAACACTCAGTTTTTTTAGAAAAATTATATTGCAATTTATGTTTGGCTTTTCAGACACATCTGACAACTGAAGTTACATTACTCACAATTGATTAATAAACAATGAGATATAAACAGCAAGTATTAGCTCACTTCATTAATTAAACATTAATGCAAATCATCGAATTACGTATAGCTCTGTTAACAAATCTCAAAAGCATTACAAAAATGAAATACATAACTAGCATTTTTATTCTGGGGTTACTCAACAATTACAGATTATGAGCCAACTCATCTATACTAACGCGCTGGCAAAAACAGAATTCATAATTATTTATATCTTTACCTTATTTGCATGAAGACTTGTGCTTCCATGTTCTACAACACTGACCTACCTACAATTAACCTAACTCCTGGTGGCTTCACACAGCACACAACAGAAACTGCCTCATCCATCGTCTTTCCCTCTCAGACTGTGCGCCCAGCGCTCTCTTGCTCCAACAAAGCAGTGCAGTATGCTTGGCTCTGCGGTCGCGCACAGTATGCAATCTGCGTTATCGAGCCTATCAGAGACATTCATCGTTAATAGTACCCTAGTTTCATTTTAATTTATTAATAATCTCATCTTATTCTGGTGCTCCATACAAGTGTGCCCCAGTATACTCCCTTCAACGCTAATCATTCCGTTATCCACAGCTCAGTCCACATGAATGCAGAACATTAAGACGACGAAATCAATAATAACTGAGGACTTTAAACGTTTATAAGCAACGTAACGTCGAGGTTAACGCACACTGAAATAAAGAAAAATCGTTACCTCCATTTCCTTCTAATAGAGGTGAATGTTGTTGATCTGAACGTCATTTCGGGTAACATTCGTTTCATAACACTTCCCGCATAAGTGACGCCATTTCGAAATCACACACAATTACGAAGACAGCAGGAGCTGCTATCGACTTTCCTTAGCGGTCAATACAGCCTATCACAAGACAAGCATCGCGATAATTGGTTGAAATGGCTGAGAGCACTATGGGACCTAATATCTGAGGTCATCAGTCGCCTAGAGCTTAGATCCACTTAAACCTAACTAACCTAAGTACATCACACACATCCATGCCAGAGGCAGGATTCGAACCTGCGACTGTAGCAGTTAAGCGGTTACGGACTGAAGCGCCTAGAACCGCCCGGCCACCGCGGCCGGCATCGTGATAGTTCTGTTAGTATGATGTCACTCGCAGAAGCTGAAAATGGCTATACCAATGTCATAGTGTTCAACCTCCCGTCGGAGGTGGACGACAACATTCTCAAGGGCATATTAACTCCTCATGATAAAGCGGAAAGCGTCCGTCGTGAACGTTGGTCTAATCAACACAGATTACAGAGTTTTAGTAGGATTTGTTCCTTGGCAATGCATATTAAATGTAATATTCCATCTCATTTACAAGTGCGTGGTCACCGCGTTCGTGTCTTTTATATTAGTCAAGAGGAAACTGCTTTCTATGCACTGAAAGTGGAGACGTTCGGTCTAATTGTCCGTGGAGCATGTTTTTATTGAAGCTGTCATTAGTACAGCGTCGCAAATTAACAATTGCTGATCCTGTTCTTCCGCTCAATTGGACCTACCTCTGCTTCGGATCATAACAAACGAAAAGACCATTATGATAATTGTGTAAATGAATTTCCTCCTTTATCTCCGAGACATAATCAGAATCATACTGCCCCCGGGACAGAACCTGCAACAGTGGAAAACCAGCAACGTCACACTCACGATGGTGAGGGTGAGGATTTGGCCGCGCTGTCTTCTGCTCCAACCTTCTCCGTATCGATTTTGTCCACGTGAAACGATACTTCCCGTCTATGGCACTGTGAGTGACGATGAAGTTATCTGCAGCATCCCTCCTGTTCGCGAAGTGACTCCTTCCGAGATGCCTCAGAGTGGAGAAAGAGGTGCCCCCCCCCCCTCAACCCCCCCCCCCTCCCCACACATACACACTTAGTTTTTGTGTCCGCTGTTACAGTCTGAGACGAGTCCTATTGCTCGTTCGTCTTCAGCCGCTGACGGTTTCCTCAACTTGCTGCCTACAGTAGCGACGAAGTGTAACCTGTTGCATTGGTGGTTCAACAGAATGCTTCCACCTTAGTGATGTCCCTTGTTCTGAGAGCCAGGAAGCTGCGCCTGTGACCACTCCCACACCTCCGTCTGCACAGGCCGCCATGCCATGCTGCCGAGAGAAACAGTTCACTCTACCAGACCGTCCGGTCACACTTAAGAAATATAAGAAAAAGAGATTCCGATGACAGGGATTCTGGTCCCCCGCAATTGATGTTGACGCTCAGCCATATATGTAATTCTTCTCGGTACGTTTCGTGCATTCCTGTATAAACTTGGGCAATGAACCAAGCCTACACGTTTCTTTCCTTAATATTTAATAGTGTTGAATCAGAATTGTGAATGGCTTCGCTGCGTCAGTTCATTTATGATACTTCATCGGACGTAGTATTCTTACAGAAGGTACCTCGTTTTAGTATGATCTTTAATACTGCATCCAAATATTCAACGGGGACCGTCTTATCCTTTAGTGAAGGCATTCCCATTGCTGACGTGGAAATGTTGGATTCTGGCAGCTGCATATGTTGTCGACCTTTTAATCTTACCTCGGCTCTTTTATATGCCCCGTCTGGCACTGGTCGCTCAGTGGGTCATTCGCGTTTTTATAAAGGGGAATTTTTTTTGTTGCGTAAGACTCCTCTGGGTATTCTGTTAGGTGGTGATTTTAACTGTGTGTTGACTCCTGAAGATTAATCTCAAAATTTTAATTGATGTCGTGAATTACATGAGTTGAACCGCTCCTTATGCCTGAAATACGTCTGCATATGTAAATATCAGACTTTAGTTAAATTTACTCACTACTGCGACTTCTAGTGGCAGTTACGATAGTGTTTACTTATCAGAGAGCCTGCGCGATAGTGTTGATGTCAAAGCCATCCCTGCTTGCTTTACGGATCCCTGCACTGCAACTGCAATTCTCAATCTTGTACGGCAACCATTTAAATTGTATCTCACTCCGTGGATGTTAAACGTCGCTCACCTTGCTGAACACTCTCACGGTGACTTGACGCGAGCCGTATGACAGCCTACTCCGAAGTCCACTGGGAAGTATTCTTCCGTCCTTGACTTGTGAATACAAATGGCAGGACCGAGACTCAGGCAAGCTTTGCTATTTTTTCTGCTGCCAAAGCACGGAACTTTCGAAGAACTTGCAACTTTTGCTATTCCATTATGCGTGAACTTTACGATGCTGCGGATCACGCCCCTGCGCGAATTTGCGATGTTAGGCGTGTAAAGCCGTAATTGTTGACATTGAACAGAATACAAACGGAACGTTACTGCGATCCAAGCCACGTTCATTGGTGGCGGAAGAACTGGCTTCTTTATTTCATTTGCTTCGCCGGCAGATCCATCGTCGGCGCGCTTACAATCGTTCTCTCAAGACAAATGATAGACGTATCGTAATGACGCAAGTTGATATAGAGCGTATCTCACATCAGTACGATGCCGACATCTATTATGTCAAAGCAACCAATGATACCTTTTACGACTCGCTAGTCAGCGCCTTGAATATGGCAGCTATACTTGAACATAAAGAAACACTCTTAGATCCCTTTCGGCCTGAGGAAATTCAAAAATTTATTGTGGGATCGCCCTCTAAAAAGAACCTGAGTCCGGATGGACTTCCCAAGAAATTTTACGTGCGTTTTTGGCCTCTGTTGGGTGCTACCTTTACTTCCTTTTTTGTATGTAGTGTTACAAGGGAGAGTACTACCGACATCGTTCAAAGTGGGGAAAATTGTTTTAATCTGGAAACGCTCTAGACTGGCTGCCCCTGATAGCTTTTACCCCAATAATTTGTTAAATTTTGATTATAAGACAGTGGTGAGGGCAGTTGATAGTAGGATGTCAGCTCTGATGTTGGCGATTGTAACTGAACATCAAAGCTGCGTATGTGTAGTACAATTCTTAAACCTGTGGTTTCGGTCGCTGCTGTAACATCCGACTCTTGTGCCCTTTATTTTATACGTTTTGATAACGCATTTGACCGTGTTTCGGCTGGTCCCGGCGGAGGTTCGAGTCCTCCTTCGGGCATGAGTCTGTATGTTTGTCCTTAGGATAGTCTAGGTTAAGTAGCGTGTAAGCTTAGGGACTGATGACCTTAGCAGTTAAGCCCCATGAGATTTCACACCCTTTTTTTTCGACCGTGTTTATCAGAGTTTATGCTTCAGATTCTGGAGACTGTTGGCCTTATTGTTGACACACGCCAAGTCCTCTCAAATCTGTTTATGGGTATTTCAACTTCGGTGGTTGTTAATGACCAACTGACGCCGCTGATAAATATCCGTCGGGGAGTGCATAAGGGAAGCCCTCTGTCAATGATTTTCTGTTATCTCTTGAGCCCTGCTTCGGATGCTGACATGCCAACTGAAAGGTTGGACGCTTTTCGGAGAGACTATAGATGTTGGTGGACACACGGTTGTTGTGATGGTTCTACTCCGCGGTCCTGCGGAGATATATCGACTGAATGTTGTAATTAATGATTACTGTCAAAGTTCTGGTCCACTGCTTAATGTAGGTAAATGGAGGCTTCTTCCTTTGTGGCCGGCCGGTGTGGCCGTGCGGTTTAGGCGCTGCAGTCTGGAACCGCGTGATGCTACGGTCGCAGGTTCGAGTCCTGCCTCGGGCATGGATGTGTGTAATGTCCCTAGGTTAGCTATGTTTAAGTAGTTCTAAGTTCTAGGGGACTGATGACCACAGATGTTAAGTCCCATAGTGCTCAGAGCCATTTAAATCTTCCTTTGTATTTGATGACGCAATTGTCTTATGGGCTGCTGCAGTGGATCGGTATATGTCTCTCAGTATTATCATTGATTGTTATCCACCCAAAATGGCGACGTTCAACTAAAAATCTGTTAAGGAGTTGTACTAGAACATGAAAGGCGTTCTCTTATTCTGCTCCAGAAAGTTCGAAAACTGGATATAAATGTCGTCCGCAAAGATTATTACATAGCCGGATTCTATCCGCTTCCCTTGATGATGACGAAGTAACTACAACAGATGTCTGTACTGAAGGCTTAGTTTAAGATGTAGACTACAATCTGATTGCGTTGTCTTTCTGCTTTTAGATTCAATTAAAAATACAAAATAAATAATATTTAAAAAAATCAATAAAATATAAAAAGATAAATGAAAACATTTTTGATACATAGCATGAGAACTGGATAGTAATTTGACAGGTATGTTCTCGAGCTCTTTTTAAAATTACAATTAATCTTTTCTCACATTTGCAGCTTATATTGCATGATTTTGTTATGGTCTCTGATTCTAATGATAGTACCAAGCTACTCTCACAGTAAAAAAAAAGTAAAAGGAAAAAAGCCATGCTTTCAGGAGTTGAAGGAGTAGGTTCGCATCTCGTCATTTTTTTCCATATTAACTTTGTTCCCACATTCTGGGAATTTCTTATAGTTGTAATACAAGTATTTTCTGCAATATTCGATGTTATTTACATTTCCGTCTGATTAGAAAACAAGGAATGAAACAAATGTATAATGATTTCCGATAAGGTGATGAAGCAGGAACCAAAGAGTAGAGCTTTAATTACTGCGACTGAAAGGAATAGCAATAAAATGCATGTCCTTTGGTTTTACATGTATTTGGCTTTTTATTTCCGAATATGTGGCCATTTTCGAGTGTATGGTTAGGCGAAACCTAAGACGACGGCTTCAATTGTGCTAGTGAATCTAAGATTCATATTCTGCCTCATCAGAAAGTCGGTAGCTGTTCCTGCAGTTGTAGATATTGACTGTAATATATCGCCGAAACTGGTAGCCCAATAAAGTACCAGTTTGGAAATTTGGACTTCTGAAAGTGTTTGATTTGACATTCTGTATTGAACAGCGAAGGTCCCGAACCATTACTGAAAATATGGACTTGTTGTGAAAAACGTTACCCTAAAATTTCAGTTTACCCGGAACTTACAGCTTCTACTATGAATAAACAAACTGTGACTCTTCGAACTTTCCCACCAGGTATGTAGTAAATAGTCTTTACTGGTTTGCTGCCGGGTGGCGTTGTGCAAATTCCTCAATACTTCCTCGGAGCCACCGTCCGATATTTTCTGGTGGTCAGACCTTCCTGGTGGCTAGACACGACTGCCGGTAACCGCACGTCGACGCCCCGTACATAGAACGCGCGCGCAGAATGCGCAGTCGCGGAAATCGAGGCATGTGCAATGATTTGCTAATAGATGAGGCCATACTCAAACGCCCTCTGCCGAAAATCGCAGAGCGGCCGCTGCTCGTTACGGATGTCTGTCTGAGACGTTAACGTCTGGCCACGACAGATTCACAAGAACTCCTCTCACACTGCGCGCCATGGCAGGGAAAGACGTCGAAGTAAAGGCGCTGTAATTTCCCTATTTGAGTGGTCTAAGAGCACGTCTAGAAATAATGTTACGATTGCTCAGTTAAAGGTTGGTTATTTGCCATTTTGTTTTCAAATTTTGACAAAGTTAACAAATCCGTTTCTTGTGATGTAAGGGTCGTTTAACAAATCATAATTCAGAGCATTTTTCTCCTAGCATATTTCTTCTTGGGAGCAGTATCAGTCAACACTTCCTTCATGTGCACTATTTTTGTACATAGTCATCCTTATGTCCTATAGCCTGATGTCAGCACGCTGTAAGAGCATATATTCTCTGTTGGTACAAGGTCTAGTTGTTTGTTCGTAGCCATATTTACAGTGTACGAATGTCAACGTCTATGACGGGATGGATACATCGCCACCCTTCAGATCATAAATTTAATCGCCGTCGTTCGTGGCGAGTACTGGATGACATGCGACGCTTTTCATTGTGATGCGTCCGTCGGATGGGGCGTTAAGCCCAATTGGTGCTCTTCAAGAGGAGTGGGCTATGCGCCGGCACCGGTTTCCCCCCCCCCCCCCCCCTCCCTTTTCTCTTCATCGCCAACACAACATGTTACATACAAACACACTCATACACACACACACACACACACACACACACACACACACACACACACACACACACATACGCCACTATCACTTGCACTTTAACCATTCCATTTACCACTCTCACACTTCCCGATGGGAAAAGTGCTTGTGGACGCGAAGGATAGGAAAAACCTTTCGAATTAGGTGACTAATTCTGACCTTCGGCGTGCACCGAGCCTGCACGGCCCGCCCATTACCATAGCCACGTCTGCTGGGAGTCTGGTCGGCTGGTGAAGGCGCGGGTCGTGCTGTGCCCCGTCAGGGCATGCATGAGTCCGCCCAGGCGCCCGTGTGACTCGTCTGCGCAAGTCACACGTGCCCCAGGCACTAAGCTGTAGCGGCCGCAGAATGAAATCCCTGTGGCCAGTTTGTAAGCAGTTTTTTACTTCGCACATTATTTACCGGTACAGCGTTTCTCTTCCGATTCTACATTAAATTAACAGGTGGCTGGACGATCAGGACCTGGAAAATCAAAATATTGACAGGTGTACATGAAAATCCTCCGTACCTTACGATGCTGCGAAAATAGCCAATTTCATTACATGTCGTCCTATTAATTATAGCATTTTTTCAACACTATTTGTGGAAAGACGAGTATTTAAATGTCTTATTGACACACGGGGAAGTTAGGTGGTGATCTCCCGGCAGAATCGTTCTCATATTGTATCGAGTTTATCTTCTTCTCGCCAGTTATATCCTACCCAAGGCAAAGTCTGGCTACAGACTATAGCTTAGTTAGCACACATATTCATAAAAATCAACAGTTTAAATTTATTAGGCCACGGCAAAACATAAACTGTGCAAGACCGTATCGAATCGTTTATTAAAAAGCTTACGTTTTGAGAAATCTGTTTAAATTCCTATCTAATTAACTGCTTCCCCATCCTTCACGTTTCCGTAGCAGAAATTCATCTCTCTTGTGCCAGAAACATAATTAAACAACATTTGAAGGAGCTTGGAAAAACTATGAAAGACTATTTAACTATTTTGTCTAGTAATAATAATCCGATTCAATGTCTCTTGGAAGAGACAATAATTCTGAAATCCACATTAATTGCAGATTAAATCTAGCAGTTTATAGGAACCTCCAATGACTTGAAGTTACACAAACGTTATAAATTTTTCCCATGGAGAAGTTTCTGGTTATATTTAAAGGCAGAATTCCTAATGCTATCAGATAAAGTGGTAACAGCTTCATTACCTGTCTCGTTCACATATTAATGCGGAAAGAATTTGCTTCTTACTCTTACATAAAAAAATAAATAAAGAAACAAAATTCATGCCGAAAATGATTTGAGACTTGGTTTAACATGTGCGCCAACAAGTTTCCCGCAGTGCTGACACCTATTTCCGTCGGATCATCGAAGTAAGCACAGTCAGGCTTGACTAGAACTTGGCTGGGAGACTGTCCGGGTCTTCCGAGAGTTGATGGCAAGCGGGGTGCAAGCAGCTCTCATGAGACCAATTCAGGAGCTACTTGGCTAAGAATACTGACAACAGGCAGGAGAGCGGTGTGCTTACCATATGCCGCTCCACGTTAGCCGCGCCTGGTGGGCGCGTAATCTGTGGCGCCTTGCTATGGCTCGAGCTGCAGCTCCCGTCGGAAGTCCAAATCCTTTCTCGGGCATGGGTGTGTGTCTGTGTGTTGTCCTCAGAGTAAGTTAGTTTAAGTTAGATTAAGAAGTGTGTAAGCCTAGGGACCGATGACCTCAGCAGTTTGCCCCCATACGAACTTACACAAATTTACAATGATTTTCCGCCCCACATCCGCTCCAGTCAAGATTATCGGTTGAGGATGGCGGCGATATGTCAGTACCATTTGACATACGGAGACACGTTGAGACGGAGTTTTGACATCTGTGGTTGCTGACTTCTAAGTCAGGTGCCACGTAAAACAGGTCAATCCTTCTCACCGAACCCCAGTAAAGAGTTTAGCCAGTTAATTCCAGAATGAAAACTTGGAGGTCAACAGAAAAGTGTAAAAGACTTTAATATTGCGTACTATACCAACCCATTACGCAAAAGCCTTCATCAGCACTTTTGATGTGATGCAACTGAAATAAAAAGCATGTACAAGCGAGAAGGCTAGTAAATCATTTGCCTGAAATTCAATTACTAGTGTGTTACAATAAGTACGTTTTATCTTTATAAAGCCGGGGTTTGCACTGAAGTCACAGTTTTACGGTAGAGCCACTAAATTATCTGTTAGGAGCAATTATATTTATTAAAGTTAAGAGATCAATTAATGATATAACAAAAACCGCATACCAGAAGTACATACCATGTTTATCGAAAACTTTCTTGCTTCAAATAAAGAAAGATATATTCTTTTTCTCGTTACGCTGTAACAACTTTCTGGATGAATATGTTCGTGAGGCATGCAGTTAAGACGTAAGTAATTTAGGGTAACGAAAACAGGATGCTACGAAAATGTACCTGAAACTTACAGGGGAGCTGCAGTGTACCATAAACAGGTGATTCACATTTTCCACAGATATTCCATTACGTTAGTGGGTAATGACAACCCGACCTTTAGTAAATTCCCTGTCGCAAGAGCCACTAGAAGCAGGTGTTGTAGGACCTCTCGTGCCACTTGGGGCAGTCTGCTGATGATTTCAACCAGGTGACTGCCCTCATCGGATTTTCCCGTCAATAGATATATAAACTTCACCGACAGTGTCCTCTTCCTCCGTCTACGATCCAAAAACAATCTTTGCAGTTTTTGAAGGCGTCGATGCTGACGATTCGACGTCTATATGACAACCTGCAAGTAATACAACACGCCTCCAAAGAAGATAAATAGGTACGACATGCATTTAGGCATTCTTGTGTTAGTCTGTGGTATTCCATTTGCTCACTCGTTACTCGTATTTCTTTGGTTAATTTAATGTCACGATTTATTCGGAGCTATGTGACATACTACTGGATTTTCTTATGATGTCATGGTTTTCATGGAAGGTGTTGGATTTACCTGACACCTTACAACGTGTCGCAGGATGTGGAGGACGGCGCGTGCGAATACATAACTGACATGTGGGCAGGAGCATGTACGCTGAAACGCATTATTTGAACTCTGAAACAAACAAAACCCGAAATTTCCATTACAACTCTATCGAGGTAGAATGTGTAGTAAAAAGTCAAATAATGCGTTTCAGCGTACATGCTCCTGCCCACATGTCAGTTATGTATTCGCACGCGCCGTCCTCCATATCCTGCGACACGTTGTAAGGTGTCAGGTAAATCCAACACCTTCCATGAAAACCATGACATGATAAGAAAATCCAGTAGTATGTCACATAGCTCCGAATAAATCGTGACATTAAATTAACCAAAGTAATACGAGTAACGAGTGAGCAAATGGAATACCACAGATTAACACAAGAATGCCTAAATGCATGTCGTACCTTCCCACCGTGAGACCGACGCAGTTCCGAGGGGAGAAACGAGAACAGAAGCCGAGAGCAGAACCGTGTTAAGCTAGAAGGCCCTACGATAAGGGACGGACTGGACACCCACGTCGCCAGCCTACCTCTAAGACTACCACCCGCACTTTTTAGCGTGAGACTTTTTCGTGTCTCTGTTACGTCAAGGACCACCCCCCAGCCCATGTTAAAAGCTAGAGCCCTCCAGAAAAATAGTATAGATCTTACGATAACACAAAAAGGGCCGCCACCACCACCTGCAAGTTTTAGCGTGAGACTTTTTCGGGTGTCTGTTACATTAGGACCACCCCCCCCCCCCCCCCCCCAGCCCATGTTAAAAGATAGAGTCCTCCAGAAGAACAGTATAGATCTTACGATAACGCTAAAAGAACCACACCAGCTGCAGGCTTTAGCGTGAGACTTTTTAGCGTCTCGGTTACGTTGCAAACTTTAAAAACGTTGCCCCACCACGAAAAGTATAACGTTTCTCATTGGATAGACAGAATTTTTGTAGGCGGAGCTTAAGGTTAACATTGAGACCCTGATTGGTCAGATGATAAGACAGCCAGATAGTTTTTTTTAAACCAACTTCTGTAAATTGTAGTAAGGAGAACATGGGTGAGAGTTGCTTCCGAGATAGCGAGGTGAGCGGAGCTGTGCTGCCCGCCGCTGCCCTGACGCTGCCTAAACACCGACAAGGTAATGAACGCACGCGATCCCGCATAACAGCGCATAAAGCTTCACTCAGAACTGCAGAAGTCTCATCTGTTACACCCCGTTTTTGCGTAATACTAGTGTCGATCGTAAATTAAAGCTCATGGTGTTCACGTTTGCCACTTGAAGTAAAAACCTGAAACACGATGATTTCTCTGTTATATAATTATTGAGAAGCCTCATCAGCCACTGTAATTTACGACAAGTTAGATAAGTAATTAAAGATAACTGAGGGTCACTGTAGACCATTTTGATAGTTTTCTCTCTTGTGAAACTTATTGTAAACCTAGATTATAGATGTGATATGGCATAGGTCATCCTTCGATTCATTGTAGAACTTGGAAACCCACTCAGGGAATATTCGTTCACATTTTTGTTGAACGCAGTTGGTTTTTACCATCCTGTATTAAAACATTTCCTTTTATCAATAGTGCAATTTATAAACGATGTTTTGTGAGTAGAATAAAATTTCCAATGGTAAACGTAACTGTTTTTTTGGACGTTATTTTACCAGCTAACTAAAAATAGGAAAGCCTTGAACCCCTTCCACTAAATTTAGTTAGTATTAAGATTCTTTTACAGGGAGTGCAGTGGAGCTGACGCTGAGATCATTAAGTATTTGGTTATATCATCGCTAGTCTCACAAAACTCCTCTGAATTCTACATGTCATGTGTGGTCTGGCGTCTCCTTACCAGCAACAGGTCCCAGGTTCAAACTAGTTAATTCCCTAAAAAACACGCTCAGAGCGTCGTTGCGCGAAAGTGCTAGGGAGACACGATATAGAACAGACAGACACCACCATGAATGTTTAGAACCTGGCGAACCATACCAACACGGTATTCGCCTGCAGTATTTTTTTTATCTTGCACTTGCAGCACGGCACCGTGCTGGTATTTCTAGCAGTGTCTGTCTACTGAAAGCCTTCTCCTGCAGCTGAGCTGAGCGGCTGCAGACCTATTGCGCACATAGGTCTGTCAGGACAATTTTACTGACGCTGTAAGTTTGCTGCTATCAATATGATTCCGAGCAGAAGCTTTGCAGGTATTAAAGTGTCGCAACTGGGTACTGGTACTGCCATCACCGAGTAACTTACGACAGCACAACATACAGATTTATTTTCATTGCCTACAGCCTGCGCAAATTATTGTCCTACCATACTATCTCCTAATTTCTTCACCCGAATGTAGATTCTCTCCTTTAATTACGTAGAAACTACTTATATCTTTTCATCACAATTTCTAGTCGATGAAAGTTGGAAGAACTTTTTCTATTTGATGTGTACGTATATCGTATATGCACACAACAAAAAATAGCAGTCAGGAAAACCAAAACGATGGTGTATTGATTAAGATCTGATTACTTTAGTGTATTCCGCTGGACTGTCTGCGTTGTACTGCATTCCTCCGTTCACAACGCTGTCCGATTTCCTGTTGCTCCGAACCCTGTTGACTCCAGCGCTCGGTCGGGCATCCGTAAGAGCCGCTGACATTGACGGCGCATCGAAGCTCGCGCACACTATTCCCGGTACAGTCGATGTGACGGTAAACGTGGTAGCATGCGTGGCTCCGCATACGACTTTATGCTTTTTAGGGCATGGATTACGCTCTCCTCATCTTCAGTGTCTAGACTCTAGAGAATCCTTAAGTGGCGGAAACAAATAGAAGACGTAGGAGGCCAGGTCTTGGCTGCAGAGCGGATGAAACATGATGTCCAACATACACTCCTGGAAACTGAAATAAGAACACCGTGAATTCATTGTCCCAGGAAGGGGAAACTTTATTGACACATTCCTGGGGTCAGATACATCACATGATCACACTGACAGAACCACAGGCACATAGACACAGGCAACAGAGCATGCACAATGTCGGCACTAGTACAGTGTATATCCACCTTTCGCTGCAATGCAGGCTGCTATTCTCCCATGGAGACGATCGTAGAGATACTGGATGTAGTCCTGTGGAACGGCTTGCCATGCCATTTCCACCTGGCGTCTCAGTTGGACCAGCGTTCGTGCTGGACGTGCAGACCGCGTGAGACGACGCTTCATCCAGTCCCAAACATGCTCAATGGGGGACAGATCCGGAGATCTTGCTGGCCAGGGTAGTTGACTTACACCTTCTAGAGCACGTTGGGTGGCACGGGATACATGCGGACGTGTATTGTCCTGTTGGAACAGCAAGTTCCCTTGCCGGTCTAGGAATGGTAGAACGATGGGTTCGATGACGGTTTGGATGTACCGTGCACTATTCAGTGTCCCCTCGACGATCACCAGAGGTGTACGGCCAGTGTAGGAGATCGCTCCCCACACCATGATGCCGGGTGTTGGGTCTGTGTGCCTCGGTCGTAAGCAGTCCTGATTGTGGCGCTCACCTGCACGGCGCCAAACACGCATACGACCATCATTGGCACCAAGGCAGAAGCGACTCTCATCGCTGAAGACGACACGTCTCCATCCGTCCCTCCATTCACGCCTGTCGCGACACCACTGGAGGCGGGCTGCACGAAGTAGGGGCGTGAGCGGAAGATGGCCTAACGGTGTGCGGGACCGTAGCCCAGCTTCATGGAGACGGTTCCGAATGGTCCTCGCCGATACCCCAGGAGCAACAGTGTCCCTAATTTGCTGGTAAGTGGCGGTGCGGTCCCCTACGGCACTGCGTAGGATTCTACGGTCTTGGCGTGCATCCGTGCGTCGCTGCGGTCCGGTCCCAGGTCGACGGGCACGTGCACCTTCCGTCGACCACTAGGGACAACATCGATGTACTGTGGAGACCTCACGCCCCACGTGTTGAGCAATTCGGCGGTACGTCCACCCGGCCTCCCGCATGCCCACTATACGCCCTCGCTCAAAGTCCGTCAACTGCACATACGGTTCACGTCCACGCTGTCGCGGCATGCTACCAGTGTTCAACACTGCGATAGAGCTCTGTATCCCACGGCAAACTGGCTGACACTGACGGCGGCGGTGCACAAATGCTGCGCAGCTAGCGCCATTCGACGGCCAACACCGCGGTTCCTGGTGTGTCCGCTGTGCCGTGCGTGTGATCATTGCTTGTACAGCCCTCTCGCAGTGTCCGGAGCAAGTATGGTGGGTCTGACACACCGGTGTCAATGTGTTCTTTTTTCCATTTCCAGGAGTGTAGTATGATGATGTGTTATAGGCTGCTAAGACTTGTGCGTGTGTGTACATTGTCGTTTTTCAGCAATATTTCTTTTAGATTCTTATTACACCGAACACGAAGGAAACGGTTTTTGTTTTCTTTTTTTCATTAATCACATATGCGTCTGAATTGGTGAGTGACCATTTTGGCATTCACGAGAACTACAGAAACACTCTCCCAAAAGACTGTAAACATGACTTTACTAGCAGAATGCCTTGAATATCTCCTATTGGGGCGTCTTGTCACGGTCCACGCCGCTTCCCTCGTCGGAGGTTCGAGTCCTCCCTCGGGCATGGGTGTGTGTGTCGTCTTAGCGTAAGTTAGTTTAAGTTATATTAACTATTGCGTAAGCTTAGGGGTCGATGACCTCAGTAGTTCGATCCCATAAGACCTTACCACAAATTTCCAATTTTCCTATTGTGGCGATTGCCGGTATTGCCACTACAGCGACTGCGTTTTTGTTTCCGGCTCAAAGCGATCCAAACAGGTTTCATGACGTGTAACTATCCACGCAAGAAAGGCCTCACCATTGGCCTCAAAGTGCTCCAACTTTTCTTCGGATTCTGTAGTCTGTTTGAGCATTTCAGGAAACCACATTGAGGACATCTTTGAATATCCAAGAGCCTCAAGCATAGCGCGCACAGTTCCAATGCTACCTACAGCTCTAGAGCCAATTGTCAAGATGCAATGCATCGGTCTGCGTGCTGTGACAGGACGTCTCGAATATCACCAATCATCGAGCTCTCTCTTTGCCGATCGCCCAATAGTACTCTTATTAACTGCATCAGGACTTGACGCATGAGCAAAATGTTTATGGTAATTCACTACGGTACCTTTTTCTGCAGTCAAGAAATGAATTAGAACAAGTTTGTAACGAGCCTCTAAGTTACAAACCTCTTCCACGGTGCATCACAATTCTGCCACCTGTCTGAACCCTTTCAAACTACGCACATGTGCAAACGAAACACCATATTTGTAGCTCCTGAACGGGGGTTTTGCTACATGTATTAATGGCTTAAAAATAATAATAACAAATAAATAGAAATTGGGGTATTATTATGTTGGTACATAGGTTCGTAACGTTTTTACATAGTGTATAACAATACACATAACTGATACTTTAACCATCAATGTTAAATTCTACGTCATTGTTTACAACAGTCTGCCAACGCTGGGACAAATTTTTGATTCAGCGACTGTAGAAATCACGTGGCTTTGTCGCGAAGCACTCGTTGAGCCATGTTCGCTCTCATTCTCATCCAGAAAGGAAGTTCCTAGAAGGCTGTTCGGCAGACAGCGGGAAAAGTGAAAATCTGAGTGTACAAGCTCAGGTGAATCATGTGGGTGCGGAATGACTATCTAACCGAACTACTCTACAGTGGTTGGGTTGCGTTTTTTGTCAGTCTAGCAGAACGCGAGCGGGCGCTGTCGTCGAGTAGCATCATTTCATGCAGTATTCCTGGTCGTTGTTGTTGAACTGCGTCTGCAAAGACGTCTCGGTTGTTGGCAATGAATATCGGCACTGATGTATGCACCTCGAAAAGCTATTCGCAGTGTATCAATATTGGTTCAAATGGGTCTAAGCACTATGGGACTTAACATTGGAGGTCATTAGTCCCCTAGACTTAGAACTAGTTTAGCCTAACTGACCTAAGGACACGACACACACACATGCCCGAGGCAGGATTCGAACCTGCGATCGTAGCAGCAGCGCGGTTCCGGACTGAAGCGTCTAGAACCGCTCGGCCACATCGGCCGACCGCAGTGTATCGCTCCGTCGCTATTCCACCAGGTGCATAACATTGTCTTTTGTGGATGTGCGTAGATCTTTGTATTGGGAGTTGCTGCTTTGTTTGGGCTCAGCCATTCCTTTCGTTCCTTTATGTTACTATAAAGAAATTATTTCTCGTTCGCAGTAACTATACTGAATAGGAATGGGAATTTTGGAAATTTGTGTTAAGGTCTTACGGGACAAAACTGCTGAGGTCATCGGTCCCTAAGCTTACGCACTACTTAAGCTAACTTTAACTTACGCTAAGGACAACACACACACCCATGCCCGAGGGAGGACTCGAACCTTCTACGAGAGGACCTGCAAGGACCGTGACAAGACGCCCGAGATCGTGCGGTTACTCCGCGCGGCAGAATAGGAATGGTCGGTGTTGTTCACGATCCAATTGATGAGGAGCAAGCAGAGATGTACTTATGGGTACCCACTGATTTTTGTGATTTTGGTTTAGAGCACGTGTTACCTATACACCAGGTTTTTTAACTTCGTCACTGCATGCCAAATACGCACTTTTATATCCCACCTGGGAGGCGGCGCGTGGGTAAGGAACAGACACAGGAAAAAGTCCTACTCTCTCGGTACTGCAAATACAGTTTAAGCACCCTTACTGGTGGATAAACATATGCAAACATATTACATAACTTGCAAGGTGGTGGTATCGTAGCTATCGATACCACACGCAAAATGGTGGAGTGATCACATTTCATCACATTTGCCAGTTCTAGAACACAATGAGGTGGACTGTTGCGGGTTAATGCGTTCACGTGATGTTCGTTAAACTCCGGAAGGTCTTCTTGAACGTGTTTAGTCACTAATGCCGCGCTCTGTCCAGTAGCACTACTCCCATACAAGGCGCAAATGGTTTTGGCTGCCTCCACTGGTATCACCGCTCTAATGAACTGAAATAGAAGAATGTGTCGGAAATGTTCCGATTTCTGCACTTGGCACTCAAAAAATGGTTCAAATGGCTGTAAGCACTATGGGACTTAACATCTGATGTCATCAGTCACCCAGACTTAGAACTACTTGAACCTAACTAATCTAAGGACATCACACACATCCATGCCCGAGGCAGGACTCGAACCTGCGACCTAGCAGCAGCGCGGTTCCGGACTGAAGTGCCTAGAACCGCTCGGCCACAGCGGCGGGATGCTTGGCACTCCATTTTACTGTGTCCACTGTTCTACCCACTATCTCTAAGTAACAAAATGGCAAATGCAAGCTCAAATAGCGACAAGCAACGACAAATAAAAAATGTTAGTCGACAAATAAGCCCACAGCAACCGGAATACCAACATGCAAAACAAAAACGCAGTGGACGTATCCACCAAACTGAACGAACCTCGTAAGAAGAATATTCGCTTGACAAAAGAAATAATCTCATAACATATCACTTAAATAGTTGTATAATAACTTTAATTAGGACTTAGTTGATGCTATAACACAGTGACTAAGGTATGAAGTAACACGTGGAGTACTGAGTTGTTACGTTAAAATTTCCAATACTCAGCGTTCAGTATCTATCACAAGTATCAATTGTTCGCTGGGAAACCAGCTAGAACGCCTACACTCTGCCCTCTAAACGACATAGCTCACCCCGTTTCCAAAAGAGCCTGCTCATCCTTTCACGGTATACGTGATGTATGCGACAAAAGTTCCGGCCCCAGCAGCGAAAGGCTGATCCCGCTGTGGATATCCTTGCCGCGCAGCACCGCGCCGGTCCTGAACTCAAAGGCTGTTCCCTGCTGTGCTGCGTAATATATTATGTGCCCGCTGCTGCCTCTCGACTGCCACCTAATGAAACCCGAGGCGAGCACCGCGCACTTTGTCCTCGCCTGGCGCCGAAGCCCTCGACCCGAGAAGGGAAATTAAATTTCCTGCGCGCGCGCCGCTTCCGATACAGCCTGTGTCACTCAAAGAACTTGCTGCTAGTAATATGCCGGCCGACCCGGCCACACTTGGCGCCCGCGCCTCTGTTATTCACTGACGTGTGTGTTCTCCATAATCTGAAATCGTGATCCTATCGTCCACCTACAAAGCCCACACCCCTCGACATTGCCAGCTCTTGTCACGCGTCAGTTGGTTCCACGACTAAAGGGGACAAAATTCATAACAGCGCTCACCATGCAAGAAATTCTACTTTATAAGATTCTCATAGCCGCTTGACACATTTTAATTCCCTTTCATGTGAAGCATACGACTCCTGGAATTATTATTTCCGCTTGTGGACAAAATTTCTCTGTGGCTAAATTCCTATATGTACAGCGGGGAACCATGCAGGAAAAAAAAATGGAAGTCTTCAGAGAAGACAGCACCGTCTCAGTTTGATATATCTTAGGGGATGATTACTGAGGTCATGGTATTTTAAAGTATCAATGAAGACATTAATTCACAGTGTAATGACATTGTGTTTATTTCCAAATCCAACATTTCAAACTATCACTTCACGTCTTCGACTTTATGAACTTCGCAAAACAGAGCCACGGTTAAATAAACACCGATTTTAAATTGACGAGATTGAATTGCGTTTCAATTCCGTACTCCTACAAAGGTTGTAAAATTAAGTAAATGTGACATACATGTTACAGACTGAGCTCGCAGTAACCAGGCCAAAAATGCAACTCCACTCCAAAACGTCGATAAAACTAGACTGTGCTGCCTGAAATCTGGACAATGACTATGCTACATGAAAAAGCATACAAAGATACCACAACTCGTTGGTACAAAGCACCAGCGATATATTTTCACTTTTTTTTCTTTATTGTTATTTCACACCTTACAGAAGGTGGGCCAGCAGCAGCACAGTACGCCGCTTTTCAGCCACAGGTATTACAAGAGAAAAGCAATGGAGACACAGAATGAACATAACATAATGGGGGACAAAAAACAGAAAACACAGGAACGAAAAAACATGAAGCCGTTCACACGCGAAGAAAACCAAAGAAACTGTTAGCACTGAACACGGACACTGATGATGGAGATGACACGTGAACGATGGATCGTGGGCGGTGAAAACACTGAAGCAAAAACACGACGGCACACACACAAAACTGATGGCTATGATGTCTGGCGCATGAATGTCCACTTAATCTGTGCGAGTACAGGGACCTGCCAAGAGGGGAAAAAGGTGGGTGGGGAGGGAGAGGGGAGAGTGGAGATGCCAATGGCAAAGGAGATGGGAGGAGGAATGAAGGTATAGAGGATAGGGGAAGCCTGGGGGGAGGAGGGGGGAGGAAGGGAGGAGGGAGAGAAGGGAGAGAGAGAAGGGGGATTGGGTGCCCTGAAGAAAAAACACAGGAAGTGGGAGAGGACGATCAAAGTTGATAGGAGGGTGGATGGAGGGGAGGAGGGCATCATCAGGGAGGGGAGCTGGCGGAAGCCACCTTAAGAAGGGTAACGAAAGTGGAGAGATGGAGAGCAGGTGGGATGTTGAAGAACAGGCGCAGCAGCGGACAGGGGTGGGAGAGGATGGGAGAGACAAGCAGGTGAGGGAGATCTAGGGTACAGGAGGTGTACAGGATACGTATACGTTCGAGGAAAAGGAGAAGGTGGGGGAACGGAATAAGGTCTACAGTATCAGCGTGGGGGAGGGGAGACGGATGTGATAGGCGAGACGGAGAGCATGGCGTTTGAGGATTTGGAGGGATTTGTAAAAGGTAGGATGGCGGAGATACAGGCAGGGTGGGCGTAGCAGAGGATAGGGCGGATGAGGGATTTATAGGTGTGGAGGATGGAGGAGGGGTCCAGACCCCACATGAGGCCAGAAAGGTGCTTGAGGAGACGGAGCGGGAGCGTGCCTTGGCTTGGATTGTCCGGAGATGGGGGGTCCAGGAGAGGCGACGGTCAAGGATGATATATTTTACGTCATTAATGGCTATATCTTTCTCAAACTAACAAATAAGGCATGTGAACCAGCACTGGCGGTACTAAGGCATCATCAGCCGCAGACGAACGAATCCGAGTCAACACAGACAGAGAATCAAAGTCCGCAGACATAAACTGGGCGCCTACATTCTAATAGCGCGCGCGCGCGCCGGACCGCTATTTGTGGCCACGCTTCCCCGGCCTCGGGTATGCGAAGACTGTGGCCCGTGTCCACGGCAGGGGGCACAGGAAGTCGCGCTTGCATTCTGATTCATCTCGAGGCCTACGAGGAAGACAGGCTGCGGTGCGTTCGTCACGAGGGTAGACCTGAACTCGCTCGCTCGTTCAGCTCAGCAGACAAAATGCGTTTCTAGACCTGATAACTCGCAGCTGGGCGTGTACGCACAAACGAGAATTGCATATTGGAATCTGCTGTTACGTAGTATTACTGATTATCAATGCTACAATAAATTTAAATTGAAGATTAGTGCTCGATATAAATGTTGTAACGGCTTGTTCATAGCATTTAGTCTCTTCTGGTTAATAGACCTCATTTTATACAAGAAGTGCTACCTTATGCAACTGATAATCATTTTGACTTGATCTTAATTTTGTTGTGCCCCAGTACAGGCGTAACAACTTATTAGTAAGCCTGTGATCATTGTATGACTAATAACTGTACGACTCCATAATAGCGGGTTCCAGTAGAAGATGCAATCCTCGTTTGTACGTACACACCTAGTCATGAGTTAACAGGTGTAGAAACGCAGTTTGTCTGCCGAGTTGAGCGAGCGGCAGGCTCGGGCATGGATGTGTGTGATGTCCTTGGGTTCGTTAGGGTTAAGAAGTTCTAAGTTCAAGGGGACTGATGACCTCCGATATTAAGTCCCATAGTGCTCAGAGCCATTTGAACCATTTTTTTGAGCGAGCGAGCTCACGTCTGCCTAAGTCTCTAGGCCCACCCTCGTGACGTACGCGCTCCGGCCTGTCTTTCTCGTAAGCCTCGGATTCGTCTGCGGTGACGTTACAGACCAACCCCTTGCCGTCTGCGCTATTACAGTGAGTCAGCGTATATTTTGCCGAGTCACTGCAGCAACACGTCAGTCAGCACCTGAAGATGACGAACAGCTGTCCCGTTGAAATAATGTGCACCTTCCACATTATCCGACGCCACGCCCGTGAACCATTGAAACAGCAAATAAGCTAATTAGCTCTTGTACATCTTTTTATGCACGCTTCCGTTAACATTCGCCGAGAATATATGATTCAGGATGTAAACAAAATTTACAGACAGTCTGTAATTATATATTTTGAACAAAATTGGAGCTATGTGTCAGCGATAGACCAAAGAAACAAATGGAATGTATTGCATAATTAAGTTCCTTAAAATCAGAGTTAAAAATGGATACACAAAATATTAACATAAACAAGTAAAAGAATGAGACTGCAAATACATTTTTTCATACAGTCCATCGATGTCCATAATCTTCCTTAATGAACATCAGGATTGCACTCTACGAAACGATATAGTTGAAAACAATTGACTGGAATCGTAAATTCCGTTAATCAGCGTAGGTATCGTAAGCCCACACCTACTACAGTAGTACAAGTTTATATGCCAACTAGCTCTGCAGATGACGAAGAAATTGAAGAAATGTATGATCAAATAAAAGAAATTATTCAGATAGTGAAGGGAGATGAAAATGTAATAGTCATGGGTGACTGGAATTCGGTAGTAGGAAAAGGGAGAGAAGGAAACGTAGTAGGTGAATATGGACTGGGGCAAAGAAATGAAAGAGGAAACCGCCTGATAGAATTTTGCACAGAGCACAACTTAATCATAGGTAACACTTGGTTCAAGAATCATAAAGAAGGCTGTATACATGGAAGAAGCCTGGAGTTACTGACAGGTTTCAGATTATATAATGGTACGACAGAGATTTAGGAATCAGGTTTTAAATTGTAAGACATTTCCAGGGGCAGATGTGGACTCTGACCACAATCTATTGGTTATGACCTGTAGATTGAAACTGAAGAAACTGCAAAAAGGTGGGAATTTAAGGAGATGGGACCTTGATAAACTAAAAGAACCAGAGGTTGTACGGAGTTTCAAGGAGAGCATAAGGGAGCAATTGACAGCAATGGGGGAAAGAAATACAATAGAAGAAGAATGGGTAGCTTTGAGGGATGAAGTAGTGAAGGCAGCAGAGGATCAAGTAGGCAAAAAGACGAGGGCTAGTAGAAATCCTTGGGTAACAGAAGAAATATTGAATTTAATTGATGAATGGAGAAAATATAAAAATGCAGTAGATCAAGCAGGCAAAAAGGAATACAAACGTCTCAAAAATGACATCGACAGGAAGTGCAAAATGGCTAAGCAAGGATGGCTAGAGGACAAATGTAAGGCTGTAGAGGCTTATCTCACTAGGGGTAAGATAGATACTGCCTACAGGAAAATTAAAGAGACCTTTGGAGAAAAGAGGACCACTTGTATGAATATTAAGAGCTCAGATGGAAACCCAGTTCTAACCAAAGAAGGGAAAGCAGAAAGGTGGAAGGAGTATATAGAGGGTCTATACAAGGGCGATGTACTTAAGGACAATATTATGGAAATGGAAGAGGATGTAGGTGAACATGAAATGGGAGATACGATACTGCGTGAAGAGTTTGACAGAGCACTGAAAGACCTGAGTCGAAACAAGGCCCCTGGAGTAGACAACATTCCATTGGAACTACTGACGGCCTTGGGAGAGCCAGTCCTGACAAAACTCTACCATCTGGTGAGAAAGATGTATGAGACAGGCGAAATTCCCTCAGACTTCAAGAAGAATATAATAATTCCAATCCCAAAGAAAGCAGGTGTTGACAGATGTGAAAATTACCAAACTATCAGTTTAATAAGTCACAGCTGCAAAATACTAACGCGAGTTCTTTACATACGAATGGAAAAACTAGTAGAAGTCGACCTCGAGGAAGATCAGTTTGGATTCCGTAGAAATGTTGGAACACGTGAGGCAATACGGACCCTACGACTTATCTTAGAAGCTAGATTAAGGAAGGGCAAATCTACGTTTCTAGCATTTGTAGACTTAGAGAAAGCTTTTGACAATGTTGACTGGAATACTCTCTTTCAAATTCTGAAGGCGGCAGGGGTAAAATACAGGGAGCGAAAGGCTATTTACAATTAGTACAGAAACCAGATGGCAGTTATAAGAGTCGAGGGACATGAAAGGGAAGCAGTGGTTGGGAAGGGAGTGAGACAGGGCTGTAGTCTATCCCCGATGTTATTCAATCTGTATATTGAGCAAGCAGTAAAGGAAACAAAAGAAAAATTCGGAGTAGGTATTAAAGTCCATGGAGAAGAAATAAAAAGTTTGAGGTTCGCCGATGACATCGTAATTCTGTCAGAGACAGCAAAGGACTTGGAAGAGCTATTGAATGAAATGGACAGTGTCTTGAGAGGAGTATATAAGATGAACATCAACAAAATCAAAACGACGATAATGGAATGTAGTCGAATTAAGTCGGGTGATGCTGAGGAAATTAGATTAGGAAATGAGACACTTAAAGTAGTAAAGGAGTTTTGCTATTTGGGGAGCAAAATAACTGATGGTAGTCGAAGTAGAGAGGATATAAAATGTAGACTGGCAATGGCAAGGAAAGCGTTTCTGAAGAAGAGAAGTTTGTTAACATCGAGTATAGATTTAAGTGTCAGGAAGTCATTTCTGAAAGTATTTGTATGGAGTGTAGCCATGTATGGAAGTGAATCATGGACGATAAATAGTTTGGACAAGAAGAGAATAGAAGCTTTCGAAATGTGGTGCTATAGAAGAATGCTGAATATTAGATGGGTGGATCACATAACTAATGAGGAAGTATTGAATCGGATTGGGGAGAAGAGACGTTTGTGGCACAACTTGACCAGAAGAAGGAATCGGTTGGTAGGACATGTTCTGAGGCATCAAGGGATCACCAATTTAGTATTGGAGGGCAGTGTGGAGGGTAAAAATCGTATAGGGAGACCAAGAGATGACTACACTAAGCAGATTCAGAAGGATGTCGGTTGCAGTAGGTAAGGGGAGATGAAGAAGCTTGCACAGGATAGAGGTAGCATGGAGAGGTGCATCAAACCAGTTTCAGGACTGAAGACCACAACAACATCGTAATCTACCGTTCAACAAAATTCCGTAAGGTACAGAGACGTTATAATACGTTACCTTAATCTACCGCTATATTGTGCCGATAAATTTTAAGAAACTTGCTCGTATAATGAGTCTTAAAATGTATTTAGCATTATTAATGCAGTATAATTATTAGAAATAATTTGGTGAATTTCTAATGCTTTCTTTATCCTAAGTTATTAAATGAATAATTGGTTTGTTTCGCAGTACGATAACAAAAAGACGTTATGAAAAGTGGAGAACAGATCAGTTGAATATATCAATAGCAGTATTTCTCAATGGGGATCATGAATTAGACTTATATTAAGTGTACCTAAGCCAACAATTAAAAGACGTCCTGAAAATTAAAAAAAAATGCAGACTGATATAAACGTTATAGGCCACACTAGTGTTTTCTAACGAAGTTGAAAACGAATTGGAAGAGGATATTCTTATATTTGAAGATAAGATGTTCGGTTTCAGCAAGTCGTGATAAGAAAACTAACATTCATAACAGCAGAACGAAACAGATAGCGCCGTAATATCGATGCAGATGAAGACATGGCAGGCAAGAACTGGGCTAAAGATTTCCATCAACGAGCATCCCACGCAAAAAATGTTAATCCAAAGATAGGAGAAGAAATCTAGAAATACATCTCCACCCGTGAAAAGGAAGTAGTTTGAAATTCTGCATGGAAGCCACATGGAAACAGAATAACGAGTTGTGCGACAAAGATCGAATGGAGAAAAATGATAAACGCATAAGACGCAAAATATGGATTTATGCAAAATGTGCATTCGGGTAAGGGGGAAAGAGCGAAGGAGTGAGACCCTCCCGGAGGAGGTTCGAGTCATACCTCGGGCATGGGTGTGTGTGTTTGTCCTTAGGATAATTTAGGTTAAGTGGTGTGTAAGCTTAGTGACTGATGACGTTCGCAGTTAAGTCCCATAAGATTTCACACACATTTGAACATTTTTTTGGAATGAGACCCATATTGCAGTGCATGCAAAAAGTGATGTACGAACTAAAATTTGGGACTTTCTGTAAACTTAGTCTATTACGTAAATCTAAGCTCGTGGTTATAGCGTAGAAGGGTAGTAAAATTCGTGAAGTCACAGGTACAAATTAAGAAATCAGGATCCCAATTTGCACCACTTTCGGGTATTTGCAACTTTCTGTTACAGTAAATGAAACTCGAACGTGGTACAGTTTAGGCAACCCCTACTAATCACCCATTTAGAAGAGAAGACCGGTCGCTGTGAACTCCTGCAGATGCTGTGGAACTGGTGCCAGGTTGTCCACCAGAAACAAGTGATGGTAGTGAAATGGTGTGTAACAATCAGTCGGCTGTTAGACGTGAGTGCACCAAACTCGTTCGACTTACAGGCGCGACTGAGTGACCGAAACGAGCTATCGTGTTTGGACTTGCCAGTCTACATCTACATCTACGTACATACTCCGAGAGCCACCGTAGGGTTCGAGGTGGATTGTATCCACATCAACAGTTCGATCCACGAACGATGGTGGTTCGCGCATGTTGAGGCACAGACAGGGATTGCATTGTTGACGATTCCAAGTGACAGTTGTGGTACGCGCATGCGCTTGCTTACCGCTTGAAGAAAGCGTATATCCTACAAATTATGTCTCTCGCTTACTTATGAAGAAATTATCACTTACCACCACAATCAGCTATGACAACTGACAACAAATGGAATCAAAGTTCACTAAATAACTCGCTACGATCACATTTATGCTTGTATTAGCTACGGCATTCACAGCAGGGCGCTCCTCCTAGTTTATCCTATGTACGTCGTCCTTACGCGTTATGTAAGCTGGCGGCAGTAGAGTCGTTCTGCAGTTAGCTTCAAATGCCGGGCCTCTAAATTTTCTTAATAGTGTTCCTCGAAAGAAACGTTGCCTCCCGTCTAGGGACTCCATTTCGGTTCCTGAAGCATTCTGTAATACTTACATGTTGATCGGACCTACTTGTAACAAATCTAGCAGCCTGCCTCTGAACTGCTTTCTCAAACAGGTGTCGCACGATTGTTCTATATGCGGTCTCCCTTGCAGATTAATCACACTTTCTTATGAGCAGTTATCATGGCTACGTGCCAGTAAGCGTGGAAATTATTATACCCTGTGTTTTCTGTATCGTCTTCTCAATCATTACATTCCTACTACTCTGAAGAGACAAAGAAACTGTCACACCTGTCTAATGTCTTGTAGGGCACCACGAGCACGTAGAAGTGCCGCAGTATGATGTGGTATGGGCGCGACTAATGTCTGAAGTAGCGCTGGAGTGAACTAACACCATGAATCCTGCAGGGCTGGCTATTATTCCGTACGAGAGGGTGGATATCTCTTCTCGACAGCACGTTCCAAAGCATTCCAGATATGCTCAATAATGTTCATGTCTGGGGAGTTTGGGGGTCAGCGGAAGAGTCTAAAATCATAAGAGTGTTTCTGGAGCCATTCTGTAGCAATTCTGGACGTGTGGGGTGTCGCATTGTCCTGATGGAATTGCCCAAGTCCGTCGGTATGCACAATGGACATGAATGGATGAAGGTGATCAGGCAGGATGCTTACGTACATGTTGTAATTATGTAATAGGCGTATTTAAACTGTTTTAGCATGTAATTATCTGAACTGTTTCTTATTTAAATTGTTTTGTTAATTAAATTGCATTGTGTATTATTGAGAAAGAGCGGGAAACCGCGCATAGATACATTTTGAGAAAGAGCGGGAAACAGCGCGCAGTAATACATCTGTAATGGTAGCAGGGATTGTCTGCACCAAAAACCATTGTTGGCGGCGAGACCGCACTTTTGTAGCATTGAGCGTTGGAAGCGAGCAGTTGCGAGTAAGATGTGAGACGAGGCAGTCGTAGCTAGCGAGACATGAGAGGAGGTCGCTGTAAGCGAGGTATGAATTAACACTTTGAAAGAAGCGGTGTGCTCGCCAGCCACTCGCTATATGTAGCGCAATGCTAGTTTTTAAGAATTTTTGTAAAGAACTATGCCCCTTGTAATTGTTTGTCAAGATCGTTCTCAGAATATAGTTATGTAATTTTGATGGAAAATTAGGTATGTAGCGCAACGCTACTTTTTAAGAATTTTTGTAAAGAACTATACCCCTTGTAATTGTTTGTCAAGATCGTTCTCAGAATATAGTTATGTAATTTTGATGGAAAATTAGGTATGTAGCGCAACGCTACTTTTTAAGAATTTTTGTAAAGAACTGTACCCCTTGTAATTGTTTGTCAAGATCGTTCTCAGAATATAGTTAACTTCTACCAGATTAAATGCATTAAGAATTTTCTATCCCAAAATCATTCACGTAAATGCTTTACGGAATTTATTGTTATCATAAAAGAAAAGTCTAAACTGAGCTTCAGCTTTTATCAAATCTAAATTTAACTTCAACTTAAAGAATTCCAGTCACAAAGTATTATGAAACTCCACCAGCAGCTTATAATTATGTTAAAGAGAAGTAAGTATATTCATTCCACAGTTTGCTGTAGCAGTCAGATGGCGATCCAGTATAAATAATTAAAGGTAAGAATCAGTCTTAATAATTTCAGGTAACGACTGAGGGCCACGGCGACAACACATTTTATGTTTCGTCGTAATAATCAGCAGGTAGTCTTGACAGAGCAGCAGTTAAAAGATTTTAAGAGACGCAGCGTTCAGTCAGCAAGCAAACGTTCATCCAATATTAGACGGGAAGGTTTCAATGTCACCTGTCAGAGTGGTATCTAGACGTATTAGGGGTCTCATATCACTCCAACTGCACGCGGCTCACACCATTACAGCGCCTCCACCAGCTTGAACAGTCTCCTGCTGACGTGCAGGGTCCATGGGTTTATGAGTTTGTCTCCATACCCGTACACGTGCATCCCTTCGATACAATTTGACACGAGACTCGTCCGACCAGGCGAAATGTTTCCAGTCATCAAGGGTACACGAGTGGGTATTCGGATCCGAAAGCCCTTATGGGTAATGTTTCGTTGAATGGTCCGCAAGCTGACACTTGTTGGTTCAAACGGCTCTGAGCACTATGGGACTTAACATCTGGGGTCATCAGTCCCCTAAACTTATAGCTACTTAAACCTAACTAACTTAAGGACATCACACACAGCCATGCCCGAGGCAGGATTCGAACCTGCGACCGTAGCAGCAGCGCGGTTCCAGACTGAAGCGCCTAGAAGAGCTCAGTCACAACGGCCGCAGCGATGTCGGAGATTTGATGTTTTACCAGATTCCTAATTACCACGGCACACTCGTGAAATAGTCGTTCTGGGAAATCTCCACTTCATCGCTAACTGGGAGACGCTGTGTCCCAACGCTCGTGCGCCGACTTTGACACCACGTTCAAACTCAATCAAATATTGATAACCCGACACTGTAGCAGCAGTAACTGATGTAACGAGTACGCCAGTCACTTTTTGTCTTATATAGCCGTTGCCGACCGCGTTGCCGTATTCTGCCTGTTTGCATATCTCTGTAACTGAATGTGCATGCCTGTAACAGTTTCTTTGGCGTTTCAACCAATACATCATTATCTGAAGCAGAAATACATGTTCTCAACAAAGTGAATCCCTGCGCTGTTTTATATATTTTTCTATGTCATGAACTACGTCAGAAAATAAGAAAAATTAGATGCCTTTCAGACTTCAAAACATAGTCGATGCTCCACCTTCAGTCAAAGCAGCTTTGTCTTCTAAAGCTCACTCGCGTTTACCCTACCTCCCCGCCACTTTTCCCTCTCCTTGTGTACTGAATTCTCTGTTGAAATTCTCTTATTTCTAGAAGTATTGTCACTTTCAATTCAATCTTATCCTTTTCCACTATCCATTCCATTTCTTCTGATACCAAATGAGACTTCAAAAGCGCTAGATTAAATAATACCATAGGTAATTACTCCTTTATTTTATCGTGGTTATTAGTATTACTATCACGATTACAATCACTGACAATTACTATTTTTACAAAGTATGTTGAATTATTCCTATGTAATTACACTCCTGGAAAATGAAATAAGAACATCGTGAATTCATTGTCCCAGGAAGGGGAAACTTTATTGACACATTCCTGGGGTCAGATACATCACATGATCACTCTGACAGAACCACAGGCACATAGACACAGGCAACAGAGCATGCACAATGTCGGCACTAGTACAGTGTATATCCACCTTTCGCAGCAATGCAGGCTGCTATTCTCCCATGGAGACGATGGTAGAGATGCTGGATGTAGTCCTGTGGAACGGCTTGCCATGCCATTTCCACCTGGCGCCTCAGTTGGACCAGCGTTCGTGCTGGACGTGCAGACCGCGTGAGACGACGCTTCATCCAGTCCCAAACATGCTCAATGGGGTACAGATCCGGAGATCTTGCTGGCCAGGGTAGTTGACTTACACCTTCTAGAGCACGTTGGGTGGCACGGGATACATGCGGACGTGCATTGTCCTGTTGGAACAGCAAGTTCTCTTGCCGGTCTAGGAATGGTTGAACGATGGGTTCGATGACGGTTTGGATGTACCGTGCACTATTCAGTGTCCCCTCGACGATCACCAGAGGCGTACGGCCAGTTTAGGAGATCGCTCCCCACACCATGATGTCGGGTGTTGGCCCTGTGTGCCTCGGTCGTATGCAGTCCTAATTGTGGCGCTCACCTGCACGGCGCCAAATACGCATACGACCATCATTGGCACCAAGGCAGAAGCGACTCTCATCGCTGAAGACGACACATCTCCATTCGTCCCTCCATTCACGCCTGTCGCCACACCACTGGAGGCGGGCTGCACGACGTAGGGGCGTGAGCGGAAGACGGCCTAACGGTGTGCGGGACCGTAGCCCAGCTTCATGGAGACGGTTACGAATGGTCCTCGCCGATACCCCAGGAGCAACAGTGTCCCTAATTTGCTGGGAAGTGGCGGTGCGGTCCCCTACGGCACTGCGTAGGATCCTACGGTCTTGGCGTGCATCCGTGCGTCGCTGCAGTCCGGTCCCAGGTCGACGGGCACGTGCACCTTCCGCCGACCACTGGCGACAACATCGATGTACTGTGGAGACCTCACGCCCCACGTGTTGAGCAATTCGGCGGTACGTCCACCCGGCCTCCCGCATGCCCACTATACGCCCTCGCTCAAAGTCCGTCAACTGCACATACGGTTCACGTCCACGCTGTCGCGGCATGCTACCAGTGTTAAAGACTGCGATGGAGCTCCGTATGCCACGGCAAACTGGCTGACACTGACGGCGGCGGTGCACAAATGCTGCGCAGCTAGCGCCATTCGACAGCCAACACCGCGGTTCCTGGTGTGTCCGCTGTGCCGTGCGTGTGATCATTGCTCGTACAGCCCTCTCGCAGTGTCCGGAGCAAGTATGGTGGGTCTGACACACCGGTGTCAATGTGTTCTTTTTTCCATTTCCAGGAGTGTATTTAAGCCCATGGCCTTCATCCCATAGGATGACCTTCTGCATAGAAAGTGTGGTCATGTTTCTGAAATTCTACCTACATATTTTACTAGATTTCTTTTATTTATATCATTTGTCAAACTCCTTCCGGTCAGATCCTGCTGTCTGCCCACTCTACAGCCTCAGCTTCCCACGTAAAAAATTCTAAATATATTTCCTGGGCCTGATGCTATGTACAGGAAGTCAATGTATGTATATCTATTTTAATCTCTTGTACTAGATAGTTTATTCGTCATACCGACCCATAGATTGTCCTCTCCGACCTTTACCTGGGGGTCTCCTATAGGTTACCCTCCCCTGCACCTTTGTTTCTGTGTTTAAGATATCTGTTGATATGGTTTTTGACTGGATGTACATTTGTTTTATAATTGTATGTGGACTTCCTTTTACAGCTCACGATAAGCATACTGTGCAGACTCCCATATTCCAAAAAGACTGCGGCCACGTTCATAGGGCTGCACGCATCTGATGTGATGGGCTCTCAGGCACACTATAGAATCTCAATTGTACAGCTAAACCACCAGAAGTTATTTTCATAAAAAGTGCCTATGACTATTCGTGAGATCGTTTGAAGTGCTGCAGTCGACGTCCACATTTGTAGTAGTTCGTATGGTGTCATCACAGTGAGAAACTATTTCTTGGTGTATTACGAACAGCAACACATGATGGTGACTAAACCCCATATAGAAGCTACCATAATTTCAAAAACGAATAAGTCCGAAATTAACACAACACGGTCTTCCTAGTCACAATATAGGTTCTCAGGCGCCGATACTTAATTATTGCAACAGACGTTATATTTGGTACGTGAAATAATTTAATATTGGACACTGATTAGCCTTCCTTTTACTTAAATCAGTATAAATCTTCCTAATAACATTTAGCTCTTCACTAATTGGTAAGATAGGATTCGATGCTTGTGCGTTCATATATGACCGGATTATCGTTCGGCGTGGCGAGTTTGTAATGACACCGAAGAAAAAAAAAAAAATGCAACAAGAACATGATGTGACTGTCCTCTCCAAGTCCTTTAGATGGGGTACCCCACGCGACATGCAAACATCCTAACAATAGCAAGAGTGGATTATTTCTGAACATTCGTTATGAGGAAAAATGATGCGGAATGAAACAATTTAGTTGTTACCACATACATAATTCGTGTAAGGCCTTGTATTTGGCGGTATTTATAATCTCACAGGAATGGTACCTCATTCATTTGTAGATGTGAATGGTATGGATTAAAAAAGAAAGTCAACCTGGATTATTGTTCTGTCACATACATACATACATAGAACATCCACATATCCTACATCGATTACAGTGTTTTAAAACACGTGCTATGTTTAGCACGCCTGTATAAAGGCTAGTTCTATAACGACACCAAAAGAATCATGGACACAGCCTACTTGGTAAAGGAAAGTACCGACTTGCTATGTTCGACTGCGAATGAAATTCAATTCATAAACAGAACGGAAACTTCTCCACTGAAACTCATTATTGAGAGCCACTCTGATACAGCAGTTAATATTTAATCCAGGCACATTTTGAACAAGCTAACAGGGCTTGCCTGCCTTCAGTTAATGCAAAATTGTTACCTTTTGACCAAAGTTGTCACATAGAGGAGCCTTGTGTGACATACTTTAGCAAAATATGTCACAAATGCAAACTATTTCTATTTTCACACATATGTTGCTCCCTCTCTCTACCTCAGCACGTATACAGGAGGCCACTTTTAATGTCACTCTATTTGACACCGTGGAAATGTATGACTTACCGAGTCACAGTCACTAACGGAATGGGGAGAAGCCACACATCCTTTTCGCCTTTGAAATCTACAAAACTGTGGCCAGCGACCTTGCGCCTAAACACCCCATTGGCGAGGCGATTTAAGTGGCAAATAACATCAGCAGATTCCTTGCCGTAGCAAATTCCGTAGCGGAAGTCGATCACTGAGTTCAAAGATAAGAGCGAACGCCACTCGCGAATAATCAACTCGGAACAAACTGGCAATATGCAAATACATCTTTCAAGTTCTACCGGGTCCAATAATCAATGAGCACTTTCAGCTTGATATGTCTTACCTGAAAAAAACTTGTGGGCTGTCTTCCTCATAGTACTGAGGCCATTTAGAAGGATAATGATGTCTCAAGGAAAATTTAATTATACCATTGTAGGCGGCGTGACACGGTGTTAGCGTGACGCCGTGAGAGGGTGACTGATTCCTTTTGTCGAGTGTGATTATCAGTCATTAAGGGTACTCACATCAGAAGTGAAAATGAGTGAAAAATTTTGCTTGACCCCGGATCAGAAGTAATAGTTGTCGTTTCCGCACAGATCCATTTTTCCACAGCGGAGTGCTCGCCGCCATTTGACGCGCTAGTAAGGGCCCGCAGCGCCAGAGATGGGCGACAAAACAATTTGGGGCGCAGGTGTTGCGGCGGTGACGTTTCAATTAGAGAAGTTGGCAACGCGAGCCGGGGCGCCGCGGAGGGGCGAAAGGCGGCGCGCCGGTCAATTTGGGGGCGGGAGCGCAGCTCACCTGCCGCTCCCTCCCCCTCCCCCCTGCTCTGTTCGCCTCTCCTCTCTTATTTCCCGGCCGCCTGGGTGTGCGTGCTATCGACAGCTCCGGGCAACCAGCAGCACCGTTCCATCTCCATTCAGCTAGGCTTTCCTCTGCGGGCAAACGAAATCGAGTGCACAGTTTTTACGTGCTGTCGTCAGAAGATAACACTTCCAGCCGTGGCGCAATCCTTCGTTCCTATTGTTATCGTCTCGCTCATGGACGTCAACAGAAAAGACAGCTTGCAAAATAACTGTCGCTCTTCAGTTTTAAAAACAAGCCTCATAGAATTACTTCTTTATTGCTGACTGTCTATCTTATAATGGAGCAGGGGTTCTGTAAAATGTGAGTAGATGATGTTTGGTTTGTGGGGCGCTCAACTGCGCGGTTATCAGCGCTCATACAAATTCCCAACCTTTGCTCAGTCCATACTCTCCACAGTCATGAATGTAGATGAAATGATGAGGACAACACAAACAACCAATTATCTCGAGGCAGGTGAAAATCCTTGACCCCAGCGGGAATCGAACCCGGGACCCCGTGCTCGGTAAGCGAGAAAGTGACAGCGAGACCACGAGCTGCGTACAAAATGTGAGTAGGTGTACATGAACAAATTTCATAGCTAGGTAATTATTTTTAATTATCGTATAAGCTTTATGTGCTCATTCAAGATAATAACCTGTACTTGCAATGCGAATGAGGTCAGATTAAAGAAATAGAATCACAAAGAAACTTGCATACTTCGCTTAGTTTAATTCTATTAACGTTATATGAGTCATATTCTGGAGTAACTCGTCGAACTAAGCAAAAGTTTTTAGAGTGCAGAAGCGTCTAATAAGACTCACTTGTGGTGTAAATTCAAGACGTCAATTACAACGAAGTCCAGACTGGAATCTTTATAGTAAGGATAGGTTAGTCGCCAATGGTAGCGGTATCTTTATTGCAGCAGGATCTGTAGTTGTAGAGCGCTTCAGACAGAGCTTGCAAAATATTTTAGATATTTTAGTAATTTTCCTGATCATGCCGTTGTAATAGGGCGTGACTTTAACTTTACAGGTATAGATAGGGAGTGTTACGCCATTAAAACTGGTGCCAGAGACAGGGAATCGTGTTGCATTGATCAGGATGTCTTGTCCGAAAATTATCTTGAGCAGATAGAGAACCATTTCGTGAGATTTAGGTCTTAGGTATCCTGAAAACAAACAGACCTGAACATATCGAATCACTTAACGTATAGGAAGGTATCAGTGATCATAAGGCTGTGACAGCATCTATGACGACTGATCCTACAAGGGATATTAATAAAGGTAGGATGATATATTTGCTTAGCAACGGTGACAGGATACAAATTTCAGAATATCTCAGCAATCAGCATCAAATATTCGGTGATGAGGACGAAGATGTGGAGAACAAATGGAAAAAATTCAAAGGCAGCGTTTAATATGCCCTATACAGGTATGTTCCGAGTAAGGTTTTAAAGGTGTTAGAAAAGCGCTACGTAAACAAAGAGCACTTCATCTCCGATTCAAAAGAAGTCAACATCTAGCTGACAAACAAAAGCTGAACGAAGCGAAAATGAGCGTACGGAAAGCAATAAGAGAAGCGTTCAATGATTTCGAAAACAAGACGTTGTCAACCGACCTGAGTAAAAACCCTAAGAGATTTTGGTCGTATGTGAAATCAGTAAGAGGGTCAAAATCAACTATTCATTCTCTGAGCGACCACACCGACACCGAAACGGAAGATAATAGAGAAAGGCCGAAAGACTGAATTTGGGTCTACCGAAGTCGTTTCGCCGCGGAGGATCGTAACACTATCCCTCCTTTCAACCGTCGTGCGAACGTCTAAATGACAGATACTGAGATATCCGATCGGGGAATTGAATAACAGCTACAATCGCTTAGTAGTGGAAAGGCTTCAGGACCAGATGAGATACCTATATTGTTCTATAAAGATTATGCGAAAGAACTTGTTCCCCTTCTAGCAGTAATTTATCGTAGATCGCTTGAGCAACGAAATGTACCCAACGACTGGAAAAAAGCGCAGGTTATTCCGTTTTCAAGAAAGGCCGTAAGACAGATCCACACAATTAAAGACCTATATCGTTGACGTAAATCTGTTGTAGAGTTACGGAACATGTTTTATGCTCAAGAATTATGACGTTCGTGGAAAATGAACAGAGATCTTGTGAAATTCAGGACGCCCTGTTCCTCCATGAGATCCACAGCACAGTGGACAACACAAAAATTAAAAAAAAAAAAAAAAGAAATGGCTCTGAGCACTATGGAACTTAACTTCAAAGGTCCTCAGTCCCCTAGGACTTAGAACCACTTAAACCTAACTAACCTAAGGACATCACACACATCCATGCCCGAGGCAGGATTCAAACCTGCGACCGTAGCGGTCGCGCGGTTCCAGACTGTAGCGCCTAGAACCGTTCGACCACGTCGGCCGGCTGGACAACGGCGGTTAGTCTGATGCCGTGTTTATTGATTTCAGTAAGGTGTTAAAGGCCGTCCCACATTGCCGTTTAATTAAAAAAAATATGAGCTAACGGAGTATCGGAGCAGACCTACGATTGGATTTAAGATTTCCTTGCATATAGAACTCAACACGTCGCTCTTCAGGGAACTAAAACGACAGATGGTAATATCCGGAGTACTACAGGAAATGTGATAGGACCGTTGCTGTTCACAATATATATAAATGATCTAGTAGAAAGCGTCGGATGCTCTTTAAGGCTATTCGCAGATGACGCAGTTGCTTATACCAAAATAGCATCGCCAGAAGATAGTAAGAATTTGCAGAACGACCTGCACAGAATTGATGAAAACTGTAGCCTCTCGCAGCTGACCCCCAACGTAAATAAATGTAACATACTGCGCATACATAAGAAAAGAAATCCACTACTGTACAACTACACTACCCGATGACAAACAGCTGGAGACAGCATCTGCCGTAAAATATCTATACAGAGCGACCTTGAGTGGAATGACCATATAAAACAGATAGTGGGAAAAGCAGATACAAGACTCAGATTCATCGGAAGAACCTTAAGGAAATGTAACTGATCCATGAAAGAAGTGGCTTATAATGCGCTTGTTCGCACGATTCTTGAGTATCGTTCATCTATCTGGGATCCCTATCAGGTAGGACTGATAGAGGAAATAGAGAAGATCCAACGAAGAGCGGCGCGTTTCGTCACGGGATCGTTTAGCTGGCGAGAGACCGCTATGGAGATGCTAAACAAACTCCACTGACAGACGTTACAAGAGAGGCGTTGTGCATCACGGGGATATTTACTATTGAAATTTCGGGACAGTACTTTTCAGGAGTCAGACAACATATTACTTCTCCCCACATACATCTCGCGTATTGACCACGAGAAAAAAATTCGAGAAATTAGAGGCAATACAGAGGCTTACCGACAATCATTCTTCACACGCACTATTCGCGATTGGAACAGGATTGGAGGGATTAGATAGTGGTACCAAAAGTATGCTTCGCCACAAACCGTTAGGTGGCTTGCAGAATTGATGTAGATGTAGATGTATTAACCGTGTGATCGGATGCCCCACTGATCCATAGTTCGCGAGTGTATGGCCTGTCTGTTACAACCAGATACCATGTTAACACAATGTTGGTGTAGTAATAACACATTAGAAACTTCTACGGACAAGAATCGATGTTTTGGTTTCAGTATACCTACCACACCACACATGGGACTCTGTCTCGAGATGTAGCCATTTCTGTTAATTCTTTATAATTTGAAATTTTATATAAACATGTCCCCCCCCCACATACATCTCGCGTATTGACCAAGAGGAGAAAATTCGAGAACTTAGAGTCAATACAGAGGGTTACCGATAATCATTCTTCCCACGCACTATTCGCCAGTGTAACAGGGCTGGAGGGATCAGATAGTGGTACCGAAAGTACTCTCCGCCACACACCATTAGGTGGCTTGCGGAGAATGATGTAGATGTAGATGTAGAAACGTGTTCAAGTAAGTGGGTATTCTAAACGCTGCTTCTCAGTGCATTTATTCCTCAGAGAAATTTGTTGCAAATAATATGTCTGTATTTCCAGCCAATAGCTTAGCAAACAGTATTACTACTAGAAATAAGACCAATTAACACAAACACCTAAAATCGCTTACCGTGGTCCAATATTCAGGAAGACACATTTTCAATAAATTGCCAGCAATCACTGAAAACGTGGTTTCAGATAAAGCACAATTTAAACAGAATATTAAAGACTTCTTGATAGGCAACTCCTTCTACTCTACAGACGAATATCTTAACAGCAACTGTTAGACCAGTTTAAAATAAAAATGTTGGTGAGATTGCAGTTCTGACAGCACTTGGTCACAACAGTCAAGATTAGGTATTTTGTGTATAATAAATTTATTGAATGTTAAAAGTTCCAGTGTACTGTGATGTATTGACAAATTTTGACAATACACACTTGGTCACAACAGTTAATATTAGGTATTTTGTGTATAATAAATTTATTGAATATTAGCAGTTCCAGTTTACTGTAATGTATTGACAAATTTCGACAATCTCCTGACATATGATCAGGGAAGTGAGCATTATATTAAAATGTCATGTTTTTTATGTTATACTGTTTGACATGTTTCACAACCACGAGAATCACCTCATTTTTGAGTCTAAGGAACGAAAACTTAGTCTAATCTAATCTAATCCTAGCTGTGGACAGGACGTAAAATACCAATCTTTTTTTCTTCCCTCGTTGTATCTGGATATTAAATGAACAAATTCAAGAAGGTCGTTCATGTGAATAGCTGTTTCTGAGAAACTACCGAGTTCACAAATTGCGATCGGATTGTGGCATGTAACGTGTTTCGCCGTGAGCAGCCAGCCGAGGCTGTCCGCCAACATCGTAACGCAATGTGTAGGGTTGTACACCCCCAGTCACCTTGTGGCAAAAGACATTGGTAATTTGTCAACATTAAAAAGAAAGATATACCAGTGTAGGACAGTAATACGGCATTTGAACTTGCGTTCACTGCCCAGTGGTACGTTGCTCGCGGGCTGCCAGTGGGCCGTGGTTCATGGGTTGGGAACCACTGGCTAAGAGAATATAAGCACTTGCCCGCGAAAGGATAAGGTCCCGAGTTCGAGTCTAGGTCCGGCACACAGTTTTAATCAGCCAGGAAGTTTCATATGAGCGCATATTCCGCTGCAGCCTGTAAATATCATTCTGGAAAATTTGAGCTGCAGTTACCTATTTAGTTTTCTACTGCTGACGGCGAAGAAATTATGAAAAATGCTTTTATGTGATTTTCTCACGAATCACCCATGTGCTGAATGGTGACCCCATAAGCCCCTTATGGCGCATCGTAGTCCACATATCGTGCAAAGATAAACAACCGATTTTTACCATTTGTATAAGCTGGAGGATGTGTGTAATAATCAAAGTTTGACCCTGCCCTAAAGCATAGTTATGGTAAGACGATCCTTCTCTTGGGTGTACAAATGGTCGCTAACCAAGCGCTACCCGAAACGCTTGACCTTACTGTGCCATCACCAACAGAACTCGAGATATGATTTAGGTTAAAATCAACAGTTGAGATAGCAATAATATTTCTTTATTTATCGATTTCGGCTTATGTTAAAGACATCTCAGTAATTTTGGCTCCCTATGGCATCTGTTGGTGGCACCTCGGTTTTCTTATGGTGCCACTTTGTCCACTGTGTGCGATCGAGGCATCACGAAAAAAGATGGCTTTAATATAAGCCTAAGTCAGTAAATAAACAAATATTATTGCGATCTCAACTGTTGATTTTAACCTAAATGTAGCACCGCGTCGCTGTACTCCGTGGACAATGTTGTCTAAATTTATTCTCGAGTTATGAGCAAAAAAAAATCCAGTTGTTATTCACGGCGTTTTTGAACATAATGGTAGCGCATGCTGGAGATGTGTATCGATTTAGTTCTTGGGAATCCAAGTTCTTCGAGTGATTTGTTGCGGGGTCGGGGTGTCGAACCCGGGACTCCAGATGGCCGAGCTGAAGCCGGGACCAGCTGCGCCGTATTTTGTCAGGAGGCCGAGCAAGTTCAAGGGATAGTGCAGAGTTATACGGCGGTCTTCGGTAGCATTGCTTTATGCAGCTAGCGTTTCCCACGAGTCCATCTAGCTCAGCAACTTCTGGTATGCCGACCCTGCTGCTGACATCGTCAAGGCCGCTCAGATGAAGTCGGCCGCACTCTCCCCGATCTTCGCCCACCAATGCGTCGCGTCTCGACGCCCTCCAACCCGTTTGGCCTGCTCTGTCCGACCATGAGACAAAGGTGGATGTACTGGTCACTAGAGGCCCTTGGGCCGCCGATGCTCTCAGTACAGGACTGGACTTGAACCCACGCCCTCCTGGACGCTGTGCCGCACTTTACCGTTAGTGGTGCTTGCCGGATGGCAACACCCGCAGCCGTCTCTGGTGATGCTGCAGCACTGCTGTGCCTTCGACAGATACGCCTCGCCCGGACCCTGGTACGCCAGGCGGGAAGCGAACATAGCCCGTAGACTGCAGTGGAGCCGAGCCCCTCCTGGACCCGCTGCAGACCACTGTCACTGCCCTCCTTCAGGCGGACTGTGTGATCTCCAAGATCCAGGCTGCCGGTCCATCCCGCCCTGGTGTTGTGTTCCGGGGGCGGGATATAGCCTGAAGAAGCACATAGAAACAAAGTACAAGTTGTGAAACTACCTGGCAGACTAAAACGGTGTGCCAGACCGAGACTCGGACTCGGTACCTTTGCCTTTCGCGGGCTAGTGCTCTACCGGCACACAGATTTAATCTGCCAGGAAAATTCATATCAGCGCACACTCCGCTGCAGAGTGAAAATCTCATTCTAGATTCATCCCCTAGGGCCTAGGCTGTGGCTAAGCCATGTCTCCGCAATATCCTTTCTTTCAAGAGTGCCAGTGCTGCGAGGTTCGCAGGAGAGCTTCTGTAAAGTTTGGAGGGTACGAGACGAGTTACTGGCAGAAGTAAAGCTGTGAGGACGGGGCGTGAGTTGTGCTTGGGTAGCTCAGTTGGTAGAGCACTTGCCCGATAAAGGCAAATGTCCCGAGTTCGAGTCTCGGTCCGGCACACAGTTTTATTCTGCCAGGAAGTTTCATATCAGTGCACACTCCGCTGCAGAGTGAAAATCTCATTCTGAAAGTGCAAGTTTATGCCGAACACTTATATCACTGCTGCCAGACTGGCCCCCATAAACGTAGACCAGCACAGGTACGTCCCGACCCTCAACTGACCTGGCAGTCACTGTCCCAAGCTAAAATTTCCCATTTATTTATACTGGTTTTTCCCTCGCTTCTGACACAGTATCAGAGAGAGAGACAGAAACTGTAGCAGGGATAAATTCCCACACGTCAGCTACTTAGAAATAGCCACTCTTGGCTCTGGCCTAATGCCCCGCCTTTTACAGCACAATAACTTATAGGAACGCTCCAGTATCCTGCCTCGTTGTTGCACCACTCAAAACAAATCTTGCGTGCAACACCGCCGTCACAGCTCCGCGTCCGAGAATGCCATATTTACCTTGCCTAGCCTGTTGGCTGTCGGCTGTTACCACACTCTGCCAGTGGCCCTAGATTTCAATGCCCAACCATGGTTCAAATGGCTCTGAGCACTATGGGACTTAACTTATGAGGTCATCAGTACCCTAGAACTTAGAACTACTTAAACCTAACTAACCTAAGGACATCACACACATCTATGCCCGAGGCAGGATTCGAACCTACTACCGTAGCGGTCGCACGGTTCCAGACTGTAGCGCGTAGAACCGCTCGGCCACTACGGCCGGCTGCTCAACGATGCCTTCATTGAATTTTGATAAAATGTCCCTTTTCCTCCACTTGGACTGACACTAGTGCAGCAGACTGCAGTGCTTGTCTATTTCAGAGGCTGAAGGTCTCCCGCGGTACAGCTGATTACTCAGTGTGTCGCAGCGTCCGCTAAGTGCTGGTGTCCCTCAAAAGAGCACTGCTTTCAGCGAGCACAGTGCAGCGGTGCACGTGGAGGCGCCGCTGTTTCGGAGCTGTCGATAGCAGCCGTCATTTCGGCGCGGGCTGCCCCTCTGTGGGCGTCCATTCATGTTGTGAGGCGTATGTGGCAGCGCTCAACCCAGGCGCCAATTAATTGTCAAACTGTCTTCCCTTTATAATTGGTCATGTCAAAGTATTTAATAACAGTTTTTCGACGCCCTTGTAACGTATATGCACAGGCCATGCGAATGACACATGTCGCTCCGACAGCTGTTAAAGCTGCGACAAAATGCGGCAGACAGAATCCTCTGGTTTCTACCGGTCTCACATTAAATTGTGGACGGTGTTCAGGCACTCGCCTAGACATTCGCATTACTATGCAATAAAAAATATGGTTCTTAGAGGGCAGATAATTTTATTGAGAGTGATCGAGTGATGCGATGCTTTGATTGAGATGTTAGGTTTCTGTGTTGGACGAGTAATATTCTGGGTCCCACGTGAGTATCTCCTTCAGTCTTTCTACGGCTCTCCAAACTCATTTCAGACAGACAGAGAGTTCAGCAAGGCCTCTGTGTTTCCCTACGTACTTCCCCTTCGAATTTGGTATATGCTCCATAAAACACTTTTTTCAGTTAATAATTACACTCCTGGAAATTGAAATAAGAACACCGTAAATTCATTGTCTCAGGAAGGGGAAACTTTATTGACACATTCCTGGGATCAGATACATCACATGATCACACTGACAGAACCACAGGCACATAGACACAGGCAACAGAGCATGCACAATGTCAGCACTAGTACAGTGTATATCCACCTTTCGCAGCAATGCAGGCTGCTATTCTCCCATGGAGACGATCGTAGAGATGCTGGATGTAGTCCTGTGGAACGGCATGCCATGCCATTTCCACCTGGCGCCTCAGTTGGACCAGCGTTCGTGCTGGACGTGCAGTCCGCGTGAGACGACGCTTCATCCAGTCCCAAACATGCTCAATGGGGTACAGATCCGGAGATCTTGCTGGCCAGGGTAGTTGACTTACACCTTCTAGGGCACTTTGGGTGGCACGGGATACATGCGGACGTGCATTGTCCTGTTGGAACAGCAAGTTCTCTTGCCGGTCTAGGAATGGTTGAACGATGGGTTCGATGACGGTTTGGATGTACCGTGCACTATTCAGTGTTCCCTCGACGATCACCAGAGGTGTACGGCCAGTTTAGGAGATCGCTCCCCACACCATGATGCCGGGTGTTGGCCCTGTGTGCCTCGGTCGTATGCAGTCCTGATTGTGGCGCTCACCTGCACGGCGCCAAACACGCATACGACCATCATTGGCACCAAGGCAGAAGCGACTCTCATCGCTGAAGACGACACGTCTCCATTCGTCCCTCCATTCACGCCTGTCGCCACACCACTGGAGGCGGGCTGCACGATGTTGGGGCGTGAGCGGAAGACGGCCTAACGGTGTGCGGGACCGTAGCCCAGCTTCATGGAGACGGTTGCGAATGGTCCTCGCCGATACCCCAGGAGCAACAGTGTCCCTAACTTGCTGGGAAGTGGCGGTGCGGTCCCCTACGGCACTGCGTAGGATCCTACGGTCTTGGCGTGCATCCGAGCGTCGCTGCGGTCTGGTCCCAGGTCGACGGGCACGTGCACCTTCCGCCGACCACTGGCGACAACATCGATGTACTGTGGAGACCTCACGCCCCACGTGTTGAGCAATTCGGCGGTACGTCCACCCGGCCTCCCGCATGCCCACTATACGCCCTCGCTCAAAGTTCGTCAACTGCACATACGGTTCACGTTCACGCTGTCGCGGCATGCTACCAGTGTTAAAGACTGCGATGGAGCTCCGTATGCCACGGCAAACTGGCTGACACTGACGGCGGCGGTGCACAAATTCTACGCAGCTTGCGCCATTCGACGGCCAACACCGCGGTTCCTGGTGTGTCCGCTGTGCCATGCGTGTGATCATTGCTTGTACAGCCCTCTCGCAGTGTCCGGAGCAAGTATGGTGGGTCTGACACACCGGTGTCAATGTGTTCTTTTTTCCATTTCCAGGAGTGTATTTAGGAGGTGATATCCAGTCCAGCGTTACACTGATTTCCACAGGACATCAGCCGAAGCGTAAGAGAATGTGTACAGAGGTTGGACAAAATATAGAAACACCACCAGGTGAGCATGCTTGAACATAAATGCATATGCTAGCCAAGCTTGCAGCTATCTCTGTTGCACGTGTCCAAGAACGACACCCTTACAGTGTCCTTAATACGTGGCAAGTGTCAGTCGTGATCTGAACAGTGTCCTGTGAGATTGTGAGTGTTTTATGTCGTAACTACGTGACTTCAAAAGCGGGAAAAAATATTAGTTCTCGTACCGTGTGTACTTCCGTAAACAAGGCAGCCGAACTGTTTGGGGTTCGAGAGCCACCGTGCCGAATATTTACACCGCATTGTGAGTGAATGTGCATTTTGCTCTCATTTAAGTATATGGCCGAAATATTCAGCCTTCAGGAATTGTGAAACAAACCCAGTCGTCCAGGACCGGGTGCCACAAAGGGCACAGAATCACTACGAGATGGAGATAAAGATATTCATAGGCGTCGATTGTCTCTTGAGGCCTAAGCGCTATAGTGTGCGGGTGAGGCAGACGAGAACCTGCGTCATAGGGAAACCCAGGAGAAGGCTTTTGTGGCCAGGGAGACGTAGCAGCGTTAAATATGGCGGACCTAAGATCGACCATAAAGGGAAACATTTATTAAAACTATTTAATTCTGTAGTAATGCAGGGAATCAAGCAACAGTGATTTTAATCTGCCATCCTTCATAAATGTTCATGTTGTAGCCCAATAAAACTTGAATACTGATCATATCTATAATAGTTTAGGATTTACTGTTAAAGTGAAATTAACAAGTTATGTAACAAAGACCTGAATGTTAAAATCTGAACGCTTTGGTCGACATTTCATATAGAAGCGCATCATTAGAATGACAGCCATTGTAAATATCAACTCTGTAACTTTATTTGTTTAAAAGACATAGCTAATTTAAATTATCAGTATTTTCATTTGAGCATCCGATCATCTTTTCCTCGACATAAAACACATTGAACGATGACGGCATGACACATTATTGAATCACTAGGTAATAGAATATTTGTTGTAAAGTTTAGTGCATAAAAATTACTTTTGTTATTTATTTATTTATCCGAAAGCGCATCGGTGCAAGGCTACTGGCTGTGACATACAAAGTTACGAAGGAAATTGTATTGGTTTTATGTAAAAGAACTGCATATGTATGTATGTAATTGAGATTATTATTACTTTATTTATAACGTGAAAGTGGTCAATCTTCGATTATTTAAATATGTTAAAATATAAAGTAATGTAGAATAAGCTGAAGCCGATCAAATGGGTGGCTTCAGGAAAGGGAACTGCATTAGTTAGTTGAGCGAAGATGTTCGGCGCGCGGGAAACTCGGTCGGAGACGGGCAGATAGGCAGATCTGGTCGAGACACCAAAGGGGACGCGAAAACTGACAGTTCGGCTGGAGACACCAAAGTGTACAGCGCTGGTGGGGACGTGAAAGCAGACGGTCGGTCTTTAGGTGGCTAGGAAGTGAAACGACTTAGAGAATTTCGCCTTGTGTGGTATCGCGGGACATAGTCTCTGAACGGTGACCAGGCGCGCGTCTGGCGTCAACTCTTTAACTTTCGCATAGTCAACGAGGTGGAGTATTGGACTCGTAATTCGCGATGATATTCTGAATAATCGAACTGTGTCAAGTGGATATGTCCTCGAGTGTAATAGCAATTCTAAATGCGACCACTTTCGTTATTAGTTTGCTTTCCGAATAAACATATCCCAACTGAGTGGCCTACATCATTAATGTAGTTCCCGATATTATTATTACTGTTATTATATGTTATGTTAACTTTGTATTTCGCAAACTTGGTACTAGCGAGACAATTTAACCAAAGGGTCACAAGTGTCTAATTTAGGGCGTGTAATGCGACACCTGCGGTTCAACCCTTAGACGAGTTTGAGCCAAGACATTTCGACGTAGAGAAACCTCATGTGCGCCCGAAAATCCTTGCGATGTTAGCTCGCACTATGCAGGAAAAGCCGTAACGTCATCCGCCAAGTCACAATGCAGACGGGACTGTGTGGTGAGTGATGGTGACAGACGGAGATTGAAGAGGATTGTCAGGAAAAATGAAGAGGACGACATATGCGAAAGCCACTGCAGGGCCGAATATCGCACTCGCGGATGCTGTAGCACTAAAACAGCACGTAGGGAGCTCCGCAAGCAGGGAACTGCAGGGCGAACGGAAATTCCATAATCACTCATCATTTAGGTAGCCATGTCGAGGTATCCCACAGGGTCGCATTACTGACAAGGATTTTTTTTTAAGCACGGAAATGAATAAATGAATTGTCGCATCTCTCCTGGCCACAACAGTCACCAGATCTCAGTATTGTTGAGCTACCTGATCTCAGTATTGTTTAGCTTTTATGGCCTAGTTTCAAGTGAAGGGTGCGTGATCGCTATTAACCTCCATTAGCATCACCCGAATTTGCCACTATTTTGCAGCAAGAATGGTACAAGACTCTCGTGAAAGCCAAGCAGTACCGGTATTTATCCATTCCAAGACGACTGGGAGCTGTTTTGAACGCCAGGGGGTTCTCTATACCGTAATCAGTCATGGTAATGTGCCACGTTTGTGGTGCTTCCGTTTATTTGTCCAATCACTGTGTGCTATATGCTTTCTTTCCTTTCATTAAAACTTTTAGTCCCTATACATGGGATGGTCTTAGAGAACACAGCCATATTCTTTTCAGTCAAATATCCCAGTTTGCTGAGAGTGGTGCCAAGAACTCCCAACTGGGAATATTTGGGAGGGGATTTGCAGATCCCATAGTCTTACCAAGGAAACTTCCTGAAGACCTTGATCGGAACTGGGGTACTAGACTTAATTTTAATTTGTTTCCTGTAGTGAAGCAGAAGAAATGCCAAATGGAAACATTTGAGAGGGGATTTTCAGATCCGGCATTCGCCTGACCACCAAGGAAACAAACTTTGTTCTTTTTAAAAAAATATCCATGGAGTTTGAGAGTTGAACAGAGGGACTCTCGAATCAGGAATACTTCGAAGAGCATTTCCAGTTCCTACATTATCGTTATGTCAGTGAAAAATCTCCCGAAAATGTCGTCTGGAACCAGATGATAGGTCCTGTATTTAGTTTATGTCTGGAGCTAATGAAAACTTTAATAGCCACAAATAAAAGCACAAACGAATCTGGTTTGCGACAGTTACAGCCTATGACAGCATGGCTATGGCTTACACATGTGCCTAGCACTGCCCTGTCTTGAGAAATCGACACATCTTCGAAAAACAACAAACATCACTTTATATTTCCTCTTATGGAATATCCTAAAGTATTAAGGCTTTGTATCAAAGTACATAACACTTGGCCCTCACAATAGTGGGCTCAGTGATCAAGCTTTGTAATCACGAATAACGATGTGTCTTTACAGTGAGATGACAAAAGTCATGGGATACCTCCTAATATCGTGTCGGACCTCCTTTTCCCCGGATTAATGCAGCAGCTCTACGTGACGTAGACGCAACAGGTCGTTGAAAGCCCCTGCAGAAATGTTGAGCCATGCCGCCTCTACAGCCGTCCATAACAGCGAATGTGTGCCGGTGAAGGATTTTGTTTGGTTACATATTGTCTCCAGGTAGTCGAACATAACCATTTCCAGTCAGTGATCGGTTCGTTGGACAAGAGGACCCAGTCTACTCCATGTAAACACAGCCACGCCATTATGGGGTCATCGTCACCTTGCACAGCGCCTTGTTGACAACTTGGTTTCAAGGCTTCTTGGGTCTGTGCCACACTCGAACCCTACCATCAGCTCTTACCAACTGAAATCGACAGTCGTCCGACCAGACCAGGGTTTTCCAGTCATCTAGGGTCAAACCGACGTGGTCACAACCCCAGGTGAGGCGCTGCAGGCTATGCCGTGCTGTTAACCACACCAAATTTCGCCGCACTGTCCTAACGGATGTTTTCGCCGTGCGTCCCACATTGATTTCTGCGGTTATTTCACGCAGTGTTGTTGGGTTGTTAGCACTGACAGCTCTACGCCAACGCCACTGCTTTCGGTCCTTAAGCGAAGGCTGTCGATCACTGCGTTATATATCGTGAGAGGTAATGCCTGAAATTAAGTATCCTCGAAACACCCTTGGCACTGTAGATATCGGACTATTGAATTCGTTAACAGTCTCCGAAATGGAATGTCCCATGTATCTAGTTCCAATTACCATTTCGAGTCCAAAGACCGTTAATTCTTGTCTTGCGGCCATAATCATGCCGAAAACTTTTTTACATGAATCAGCTGAGTACAAACGATAGCTGTCTCAATACATTTCCCTTGTATACCTTGTGTACGCGATATTGCCGCCATCTGTATAAGATCATATAGCTAAACAATTACTTTTACACCTCAGTGTACAACAACGTGCACTTCACAACAGAGTGCAAGTTTCATTTGGAAACAACTCTTACGAGGGGCGTTTGAAAAGTCCGTGAGAAAATAAAAACTACTTTCGTATTTGGGGTAAAACTATTTATTTTTCGACATAGCCTCCTTACACACATCGTCCAATTATGTTCTAATTTGTTGATCCTTTCCGAATAATAGGAAATGTCCAAGTCTCCAAAATAGCTATTCGTTGCAGCAATCACCTCCTCGTTTGAATAAAATCTTTGTGCCGCCAGCCATTTCTTCAAATTGGGGAACAAATAGTAGTCCGAGGGAGCCAAGTCTCAAGAATAGGGGGGATGCGAAACGAGTTGTGGAATCCTGTTTCCATTAATTTTGCGACCACAACTGCTGAGGTGTGTGCTGGCGCATTGTCGTGATGGAAAAGGTATTTTTTTGCGTTCCAGTCGCTGACGTTTTTCTTGCAGCTCGGTTTTAAAACTGTCCAATAACGATGAATAATATTCACCTGTAATAGTTTTACCCTTTTCCACATAGTAGAGGAGGATTGCCACTTGCTAATCCCAAAAGACAGTCGCCATAACCTTTCTGCCCGAAAGAATGGTCTTCGCCTTTTTTGGTACAGATTCTCCCTTGGTAACCCAATGTTTAGATTGTTGGTTGGTCTCAGGAGTATACTAATGTACCCACGTTTCATCGACAGTGACGAAATGATACTTGAAGTCCTGCGGATTCTCCCTGAACAGATGCAAACCATCTTTGCAACACTTATACGATTCCGTTTTTGGTCAAGTGTGAGCAATCGCGGAACCCATCTTGCGGATAGCTTTCTCATGTCCAAATATTTGTGCAAAATGTTATGTACCCATTCATTCTAGATGCCCACAGCACTATCAATCTCACGCACCTTAACTCTTCTATCATCCATCACCATATCATGGATTTTATGAATGATTTCTGGCGTCGTAACCTCCACAGGGCGTCCAGAACGTTCAGCATCACTTGTGCCCATGTGGCTACTCTGAAAATTTTGAAACCACTTATAAACTGTTCTAATCGAAGGTGCAGAGTCACCGTAATGTTTATCAAGCTTCTCTTTAGTCTCCTGTGGCGTTTTGCATTGACTAAAGTAATGTTTAATCACCACACAAAATTCATTTTCGTCCATTTTTTGACAATCACTCCACTTCCTTGATTCATACGAATTCCAAACACAAAGAAATAGACCAATATGGTTAAAGCTTGATATGCGTTCTTTCCAGAGATGCTACTAACTAAACATGACCTCGATTCGAGCCGGTGGTTCCATCTCTCGGACTTTTCACGGACTTTTCAAACGCCCCTCGTATATATGACTAAGCCATCGTCTCCAACATATTCTTTCTCCCAAGAGTGCTAAGTCCGGCAACAAGTGAAAGAGAATTTCGGATGAATGTTGATAGAAAGAAAGTATTTGGCAGAATTGAAACTATGAAGAAGGGTCATGACTCAGCCCACTGACAACGACTGAGAAATTATTACGTTAGAATTCTGTTTCAGCGCACGGTTTCAGTGTATTAGGAAGTTTCAAAACAGCACACATTCAGTTACAGAGGGAAAGATTTAGCCTATGAGCAAAATGCATACCTGTACTTGGTATAAACAGTGTGACCACCTCAACGAGTTATTACAGGTCACAGGGGCTCAAGGACACTATTACAAACCTGTCTAGATTCTAGATATCCCAATGGCCTGTATTTTCCTTAGAAGTTGTCGATGCGAATCAAAATTCTAGAAACACCGACTGTAGCTGGTGACGTCTATCCAGGGTATTGGGATTATCATGTGCTTTAATCTTGAGAACATACCACGTCAAAACTATTCCACTTGATGTTCAAGGTACAAAAGACAGTCGAAATACCACGATGCTTCAAGAAGAATGTAATATGGCCCTGAGCACTATCTACATCTACATCTACATCCATACTCCGCAAGCCACCTGACGGTGTGTGGCGCAGGGTACCCTGAGTACCTCTATCGGTTCTCCCTTCTATTCCAGTCTCGTATTGTACGTGGAAAGAAGGATTGTCGGTATGCTTCTGTGTGGGCTCTAATCTCTCTGATTTTATCCTCATGGTCTCTTCGCGAGATATACGTAGGAAGGAGCAATATACTGCTTGACTCTTCGGTGAAGGTATGTTCTCGAAACTTTAACAAAAGCCCGTACCGAGCTACTGAGCGTCTCTCCTGCAGAGTCTTCCACTGGAGTTTATCTATCATCTCCGTAACGCTTTCACAATTACTAAATGATCCTGTAACGAAGCGCGCTGCTCTCCGTTGGATCTTCTCTATCTCTTCTATCAACCCTACCTGGTGCGGATCCCACACTACTGAGCAGTATTCAAGCATTGGGCGAACAAGCGTACTGTAACCTATTTCCTTTGTTGTCGGATTGCATTTCCTTAGGATTCTTCCAATTTATCTCAGTGTGGCATCTGCTTTACCGACGATCAACTTTATATGATCATTCCATTTTAAATCACTCCTAATGAGTACTCCCAGATAATTTATGGAATTAACTGCTTCCAGTTGCTGACCTGCTATTTTGTAGCTAAATGATAAGGGACCTATCTTTCTATATATTCGCATCACATTACACTTGTCTACATTGAGATTCAATTGCCATTCCGTGCACCATGCGACAATTCGCTGCAGATCCTCCTGCATTTCTGTACAATTTTCCATTGTTGCAACCTCTCGATACACCACAGCATCATCTGCAAAAAGCCTCAGTGAACTTCCGATGTCATCCACCAGGTCATTTATGTATATTGTGAATAGCAACGGTCCTATGACACTCCCCTGCGGCACACCTGAAATCACTCTTACTTCGGAAGACTTCTCTCCATTGAGAATGACATGCTGCGTTCTGTTATCTAGGAACTCCTCAATCCAATCACACAATTGATCTGATAGTCCGTATGCTCTTACTTTGTTCATTAAACGACTGTGGGGAACTGTGTCAAACGCCTTGCGAAAGTCAAGAAACACGGCATCTACCTGTGAACCCGTGTCTAAGGCCCTCTGAGTCTCGTGGACGAATAGCGCGAGCTGGGTTTCACACGACCGTCTTTTTCGAAACCCATGCTGATTCCTACAGAGTAGATTTCTAGTCTCCAGAAAAGACATTATACTCGAACATAATACGTGTTCCACAATTCTACAACTGATCGACGTTAGAGATATAGGTCTATAGTTCTGCACATCTGTTCGACGTCCCTTCTTGAAAACGGGGATGACCTGTGCTCTTTTCCAATCCTTTGGAACGCTTCGCTCTTCTAGAGACCTACGGTACACCGCTGCAAGAAGGGAGGCAAGTTCCTTCGCGTACTCTGTATAAAATCGAACTGGTATTCCATCAGGACCAGCGGCCTTTCCTCTTTTGAGCGATTTTAATTGTTTCTCTATCCCTCTGTCGTCTACTATGGGACTTAACATCTGAGTTCATCAGTCACCTAGAACGTAGAACTACTTAAACCTAACTAACCTAAGGACAGCACACACATCCATGCCCGAGGCTGGATTCGAACCTGCGACCGTAGCAGTCGCGCAGTTCCGGACTTAAGAGGCTAGAACCGCTTGGCCACCGCGGCCGGCAAGAATGTAATAATTAACGGTAGCAAATAAGTCAGGTTGGTACAGAGGATAACTTTATCAAGCTATCAAATAAAAATATTTTGGCTGGAAAGTAATGACACGAATTATTTAGTAATAAGTGAATGGTCTGTTAGAAGTTGTCGTGCAGAATATCGGTTTGTGTTTCAGAGAAAGAGCAGATTGAGAACACCTGACCTCCATTGTCATCCGCGAAAACCAGGGAGTGCTGGCAAGCTGCTGAGAGCGGCTGGCCTTTCAAGTTCTGAGAACCGCTGTTCAGTGCCGCCGCCCTCACGTCGTCTTTTCTAAAAGATACGAGCCAGTACGAATGTAATTACAGCCCTCGCAGTTTCCAGAACAGTTTTCCATGGTACTAGTGTCCCTTTTGTATACATGCGGGACATTCCTAAACAGATGTTTGTTCTTAAAAACGTATCTGCCGCAGTGGAAAAAAAATATGGACTGGTTGCTGTTGAGCACTTAGGTCGTTCTGGTGATAGCACGTCAACACCTGTTACCCTTTCTACTATTTTTCCCTGTGTTCAGTGGGCCTTTTATTTTGTCATGAAATCTTTTACAGGCTGAAAGTACGTCACAAAGCTCTCTTTTCAATCACTTAGTGATATCAGTTTGGGAACCGAAGGTCATTTCCCGCCTGAGGAAAAAGGAAATAAAAGTTTGGGTCGGTAGATGTCGAGAACATTAGAGGCAGAATTCAAGTACGGATTTTATAGTAGTAGTATGGCTACCAACTAACTGGTGCATAGTTCATATTTCTACCATTAGTTGGTCCTGCAGGCGCACGAGAAATTAAAAAGTGTAAGATGGCACTGGGGCGAAACTTAAAAATATGAGATGGGGAAGTCCAAAATAAATTTAAAAAAATTGAATGTGGTGAATCTAGCCCCGCAGTACTTTGGACACCACCGCCCCTTCCTCCCACCCCTCCGCTCGCCTCTCCTCCTCTAACCCATCACAGTACACTATTAAAATAAAACAACCAATCAAAAAACTAAGTTGGTGGAACTAGTTTAGTTACGTTAAGGTGAAAATTAAAAATAAAATCTCTCCACCATCTAGCCGCTCACAGTATAGTATTAAAACGATGTGCAAGAATGACAACTACACGTTAAATGGCACACACACACAAACATATTGCACATTGTACCACCCTCTCTCCTTTCCTCTTATCACAGTCTAATATTCTAGCTACAGTTGAAATGAGAAAGCCGATTACAATGTTATCCCATCTGGACTGTGATCAATTATATGTGAATGACCTTAATTATTTATAAAAGGAAAACCATGTCACCTCTCTCTCTCTCTCTCTCTCTCTCTCTCTCTCTCTCTCTCTCTCTCTCTCTCTCTCTCTTTCTCTCTCTCTCTCTCGCTCTCTCCCTCCCTCCCTCCCCCCACCTCTCTCTCTCTCATACACACACACACACTCTCTCCCCTTGAGTGAGAACCTGGTATTTTAGCCACCATTAAAATAACAGAGGGAACTATAATGTAACTCCATCTGAGCTGTGCTCAAAAGTATCCGAGCGATCTAAATTATTTATGACGAAGTAGATCACAAACTTAAGCACATATCTGAATTGCGTCAAATGGCAGGTAAACTACTTATGGAACCTGGGAACGCGTGTTAAAAACCAATGTTTTCAAATCCAGTGATGATCACATAACAAACTGGCATATATAGAAATTGTTACAACAGGAACACCATGAACGAAAGTTAGAAAAGTGATACTCCAATATTTCCATGAATGTGGTATATTTTGGACAAACTTCCGTCCTAACACGAGCTTATTTTCAGTGTGACAAAAGAAAAAACTTTTCCTACAGATGAGACATGGTGAGGATACAGGGTGTCTGTTGAGTGTATCTAACGTCACAGATAGTTGGCTGTAGCAAAATGACTGCAGAAACAGTGGCGACAAGGGGAACACAAAACACGCACGATACTTCCGGAAGGAGTACGCTACGAAAACGCTGTATATCTGTTGGACTGCAGGCCTATCTGACGAATAGACAAGTGACAACAGTTGAATTCCAGGTAACTTCTACCTCTATCAGAAAATCACCACGAACCGGCGGGATTAGATTACTGGAAGCCGGGCTGACTTGTCAGATTGCCATGCGTCATTTACCGTGTAAGTAGGCTGTTTAGGTTTTCTTATTGGTAACGCCGCTTAGCGCTCGGTATGAAAAATCACTGGCTGTGCTGTGCGCAGTCTGTGTTTAGTTTGAATTGTTGTCTGCCATTGTAGTGTTGGGCAGCGGCAGCTGGATGCTAACAGCGCGTAGCGTTGCGCAGTTGGAGGTGAGCCGCCAGCAGTGGTGGACGTGGGGAGAGAGATGGCGGAGTTTTGAAATTTGTAAGAATTGGTCTCATGAACTGCTATATATATTATGACTAGTGAGGTAAATACATTTGTAAATTACATTTCACTGCACACGTTTCTGTTGGTCATAGTATATGGACAATATGTGAGAAGTAGGGACTGATAGTGTTTGCACGTGTGTTAATAACTCAGTAAGGGACTGAATAACAGCATTGCTGGTTCTAAGGACATTTCAAAAACAATTTTTCTGAGTGCACAAGTGGTGGTTATGGACTTGCTATATTATCCGCAACAATGGTGATTGTGCGCCTGCACAGTCAAACAGATTGCTGCTGGCCATCTCTACAAGGACTACAGTGGGTCTACACCTTTGATGACCCACCAATACCATTATTTCTACAAGGACTGCAGTGGGTCTGCACCTCTGGTGGCCCACCAATAGTAATCTCTACCAGGACTACAGTGGGTCTGCTCTGTGATGACCTACCTACCAATAGTCTTCAACTTCGACTGACTCTGCTGTGGGTTTGCTCTGTTGTGGCCCATTACCTGTCTGCATGTCAAGAGTCAACACAGTCTTTCCGTTGGAAGGACAACACTACTTCTTCAAGAGTGCTTAGAAATCCACTACTTCCAAGTGCAATTTCTTTTATTGCTCAGACTCTGAGAAAAACACTGCAATTTTACTGTGATGAACGATCAGGACTGTCTTTATGGACTGTGAGAAAATTTTAGCTTTTGACCAACATTGTATCAATAAGTGTGTGCATTTGATATCTTTGTTATTGTAATTATAAAAAAAATTTCAAATCTATATTGGCCACTGCCCAAAACAATTTGTAAATTTTTTTGTGGGGAGCATGGGGGCTATGTAAGTAGTTTAGGTTTTCTTATTGGTAACGTCGCTTAGCGCTCGGTATGAAAAATCACTGGCTGTGCTGTGCGCAGTCTGTGTTTAGTTTGCATTGTTGTCTGCCATTGTAGTGTTGGGCAGTGGCAGCTGGATGCTAACAGCGCGTAGCGTTGCGCAGTTGGAGGTGAGCCGCCAGCAGTGGTGGACGTGGGGAGAGAGATGGCGGAGTTTTGAAATTTGTAAGAATTGGTGTCATGAACTGCTATATATATTATGACTAGTGAGGTAAATACATTGTTTGTTCTCTATTAAAATCTTTCATTTGCTAACTATGCCTATCAGTAGTTAGTACCTTCAGTAGTTTGAATCTTTTATTTAGCTGGCAGTAGTGGCGCTCGCTGTATTGCAGTAGCTTGAGTAACGAAGATTTTTGTGAGGTAAGTGATTTGTGAAACGTATAGGTTATTGTTAGTCAGGGCCATTCTTTCGTAGGGATTTTTGAAAGTCAGATGGAGTTGCGCTAAAAAATATTGTGTTTCAGTTTAAGCACAGTCTTGTAATAATTTTTCTAAGGGGACGTTTCAACTGCTTACACCATTCCACAGACAACACAGACTTGCATTGCATAGAACCAGAATCTACTGGGACTCTGAGTGACATTTAAGGGTATCTGTCGGTGAAAGATCTGGGACAATTAAGATAGTTGAATAAATATTAAATAAAGAACTTGGCCATATTTATGTGTTGTGCAACGGATAGCAGTACTACGTAAAATAGACGTTTGCGTGGGAAGCAAGTAAGCCTGCGCTCTGGAAAAAATATCACGTTTATTCAAGGACATCAGAACACAATAATAAGCTAAACAACAAATAAATGAGTGATGGTTGCAGTTGTTCATAACACTCTCGGCTGAGCTACGATGTCACATTTTAAACTGCGTCTTGGAGATCCCACTAATTATTAATTATGGAAAGGTTAGATGAATCTTCCAAATGCGACATTCATGCACATATACACATATAATAGAAACTCAGCATAAATATAAGAGTAAAGAAAAATTTCACCAATGTGCACTTGGTTGCCAAACGGTCGTTCCCTTGTCTTAAGTTCACTAAGCAACTGAACAATAATAAACCGATAAGAATAAGATGTTTTAATACTTGCACATAGAAGAGGTTCTGTAACTAATTTGGAAGTTTTACCCAGAGAATTAGTAACTGTGACATGTAACGAGTTTCACAATCCGTGAACACGTGGTCGTCACAGACGGAAATTCTAGATAATATGAGTGCTAAAATTAAGAATATCTAAGAAAATTAAACAGAATACATAACTGTGATATATGATCTGCGAGCTTAAGGCTCTCAGGTCCGTGCATAGCACGTGCTGAGACTACAAAGACACGTGGAAACTAGATTCCGAACTGAAATCTAAATTAGCCAAGTTTCCGAAATCTGTTCAATTGCGCTATACACGTGAGATCAACAACGAACTAAATCAGACTGAACTGAGAAGATACGTCACGAGTCCACATGTTTGAACAGAGATAGTGCAGAACGATGACGTGCATGCATGGCGAAGTGCATCTGCTTAAAATGTTCCGAAACTAGCAACAAAAATTTAGTATACCACTCAACGAGCGATGAACGGTGAGAGCAAGACGTTAATTTTGGCTTGAGCTGAAATCTACAAAAGTAAGATAACGAATCAACTGTGAATAGGCACACTTATACATAGCCGGTGTCGCCCGTCTCTCGACTTCCAGAACACTGCCCAGCGGGCCCTTTTGGAACCTACGCGTTCCGTTCTTCCGGAAGTGGCCAGAGGGCTTCCTATTGTGTGGTTCCATGCTGTATAACTGTACAACAGCTTTGTCCAAGGCGAACAGAAACTTCCTTGCTACCTGGTAAGTGCTGCATAGGGTCAGATGGCGCGCAGAATTGAGGTGCCAGAGGTGGGTACCATTAAGATAAATCTTAAACAAAATGATGAAGGGGTTCATGTAGAAACCCTGCAACATGCTGTAGTGTTCAGCGAAGAGACTTGTCCTTAGATGACATTGTGAAACGTCAAGGAAACAACTATTCTCGAGACCCCTACCATTCCAAGGCCTCGAACCAAGGTGTGGAAACTACTGTGTATGGCAACAGGACTGATCTGATAAGTTTTAAACGACGTCTGGACGTGGTTTCACCTCGAACGCCCGACAAGTCGTGCAGTCTCCGAAACGCTCGGGCCGAGCCTCCGGGCAATCACAATCTGCCCTCGGTCATAGGTAGATCACGCTTCCCCCTCTTTCTACACATGGAAACCACTCTCACTGATTCTACATGCTTCGTGCGCGTGTCTGACTAGCAGTCATTCCTCACCAGGTGACGCTCCTGTCACTTGAACGGATTTATATCGGTAGTACGTCGATAGTCATAATGTCCTAACTGTCCAGTGTACATACTCCTCGATCCTCTTTTTCACAAATGAAGCATTACATACAATGAAGCGCCAAAGAATCTGGTATAGGCATGCGTATCCAATACAGAGATATGAAAAGAGGCAGAATACAGCCCTGCGGGCGGCAACGCCTAAATAAGACAAGTGTCTGGCGGAGTTGTCAGATTGGTCACTGCTGCTACTCGTACAGTGGCAGGTTATCAAGATTTAAGTGAGTTTGAAAGTGGTTTTATAGTCGGCGTACGACCTATGGGACACAGCATCTCCGAGGTAACGATGAAGTGGGAAATTTCCCTTAGGACAGCCGGCCGGGGTGGCCGAGCGGATCTAGGCGCTACAGTGTGGAACCGCGCGACTGCTAAGGTCGCAGGGTCGAATCCTGCCTCAGTCATGGATGTGTGTGATGTCTTTAGGTTAGTTAGGTTTAAGTAGTTCTACGTTCTAGGGGACTGATGACCTCAGAAGTTAAGTCCCATAGTGCTCCGAGCCATTTCAACCATTTTTTCCCTTAGGACAAGTTCACAAGTCTACCGTGAATACCAGGAATCCGGTAAAACATCAGTTCTCCTGAAAAAAATTTTGCAAGAACGGAACCAACGACGACTGAAGAGAGTAGTTCAACGTGACAGAAGTGCAACCTCGGCGGGAGTTACCAATAGCGACATTGGACAGTTGGTGACTGGAAACATGTTGCCTGGTTGGATGAGCCTCGTTTCAGATTTTTTCGTTGAACGTGTACGGATATGAAGACAACCACATGTCAGCATGGGACTGTTCAAGGTGGTGGAGGACTGTAATGGTTGGAGTGATATGGGTCCCCTGATAAATGTAGATATGACTCTGACAAGTGACACGCACGTAAGCATCTTGACTGATCAGCTGCATCCATTCATGTCCACTATGCAGTCCGACAGACTTGGGCAATTCCAGCAGGACTGTGCCACACCCCTCGCGTCCAGAATTGCTACAGAGTGGCTCCATGACACTCTTCTTAGTTTAAACACTTCCGCTGGCCACCAAACTACTCTGGCATGGACATTATTGAGCATCTCCTGGATGCGTTGCAACGTGCTGTTCAAAAGAAATCTCCAGCCCCTCGTACTCTTACGAATCTGTGGATAGCTCTGCAGGATTCATGGTGTCAGTTCTCTCCAGCACTACTTTAGACATTAGTCGTATCCATGCCACATTGTCTTTCGGTCCTTTTGCGGTCTCGCGGGGCCAATACACGATATTAGGGAGGTGAACCATTTCTTTTACTCTTCAGTGTATATGCGATAACATTGCATTGATACTTGTTCATCTGCGGTCTGAAAACTATTTGTTGTTATTATTATTATTATTAGAGAATGTCCCCATTGAAGAATAGTGAACATATGATATTCCATATTTTTAGGGTTCTTTTTATTTTCCCGGTATTTCTTCATTTTCTCCCCAAAGGCATTTCCTTCTTCGGTCAACTTTGGTCGGTATGGTTTTGGTTCCATCTATGGAATAAACTTCCACTTATCAATTTTGCTTCTGAATGTATCCCTGTCTGATGTGTCTGTTACGTCAATTTTTGCTTTTTTTCAAATCCTTCTTGACTTCAGTTACCCAAGGTATTTATGATTTAAGGGATGTCACATAGTCCAATAGACGTTTAGTCTGTTTCCAGATAGTCTGTGTAGGTGTCCATAGAACTTCATTCGTTCTCTTTCTGATGTCAGCTTCGACGTTTGAAACTTTTTCTGTTGTCTCGATGGTTTGCAGTCAGTATCCATCGTGTGTGTATCGTCGTCCCAGAATTTTGCCAATAGTCTTTGCTCTCTCCTTTCTGAACTTCTTGTAAATCTAGTTTTCGGTTCAATGAGAGTGTTTCACTTGCATATGTGATCAGCGGTTTGATTACTGTGTTGTAGTGTCTGAGTTTACTGCCTTTTGACAGGCATTTTTTCTTATACAAATTCGAAACAAGTCCCGACGCTTTCTTGATTTACTGCAATCTGTTTTTTGTGCTATTTTTTCTAGTCCTGTTAGTTCACTAATTTCACCGAGGTACTTAAAGTGTTTGACTCTGTTGATTTCAACATAATTTGTTTTAAGTATCGCAATATCTAACTTGGAACACATGAATTCAGTCTTCTCAAAGGAGATTTGCAAGTCAATCGTCTCTGTATATTCTTTGACAGTCTCGATTTGTTTTGCTGATGTTCCTTCACTGTCGATTAGAATCGCCAAGTCAACTGCAAAGTATGAAACGTTCAATTTTCCTTGACTTCTTCCTAGAACGACTGGTTTCCAAAAGTTTTATTTTCTTAGTTCCATTTCCCATTCGTTCACTACTTTGTCTAAAACTATGTCGAATAATAGTAGCAAGATCCAATCTCCTTGTCTTACTCCTATTTTAACTAAGAATGGTTCAGATGTTTCATCTATGAACTTAAGTTTTCACTCGATTTCTAACAGTGTTTGGTCGATGAGTTTTCAAGTTTTAGCGTCGAGTCCTCGTTCTTCTAGGATGTTGCATAGACACTATCTATACAGTCGTTTGCTTTTTTTTAAAAAAAAAAATCAACAGATGTGCAGACTCTTGGTTTCGATTTGATCGCTTTAATTTTTAAAATAGTTTCAAGATTAGAGAATAGTTCTGGGCATGATGTGTTAGGTCTAAAGCCTGTTTGGTGATCTGAAATTGTATGGTCTAGCTGTTCTTGTGCTCTCTTTAGAAGACAAGCGGATAAGATTTTGTAAGTGATCGACAAAAATGAAATGCCTCTGTAGTTGTTTACATCTGATCTCTCTTCCTTTTTGTGCAATGGTTGAATTAGTGCACATTTCCAATCGTATAGAATTTTTTCTGTCTGCCAAATTTCTTGGATGGTGATCTGTTTTACTGGATTTGGACCAAGGTTCCTCAGTTGTTTAGCTACAGTTCCATCTTCTCCCGAAGACTTATTATTTTGAACTTTTTAATGTGACTGCAAATTTCTTCTTGAGTTGGCGGTAGTGAACTTTCATTCGTGTGTTCTTTTTGTAACCTGGTGAATCTCGTACTTGATTGTGAGCAATTTAGAAGTTGTGAGAAATATTTGGCTGATTCTTCACAATTTTCTTTGTTAGCTAGTGCCAGTTTTTGGATTTTGTTTCCTGAAACAGAGGTTTTGTGGAGTGTATTCTTTGATTTGGCTTGCACACGTTTTGTAAGAGTCATTTGGTTTGTGGTTCCTAAATCTTCTTCGGTTGAGTTTAGTTGTTCATTAAGATATTTTCTTTTAGTTTCTCTAAGTATTTTAGTTGTTTGTTTCCTGGCTTCACAAATTTCTCTTGTGTGATTTCTGACTTGTCACAATTACAGTTTAAGAAAGCTCGTTGTCTCTCTTCAATTGCATTATCGCAGTCTGAATTCCACCATGGGTGCTTGGATTTTTTCTTTAATGGCATCAGTTCTCTCGCTTTCTGAGTAATTTTCGTTTGGAAACCTCTCCAGTTGTTTGTAGGTTGTTTTTCCCGTAATTCTGTAATTTTTAATCCATGAATTTTTTCAGATCAAACCTGGAAATAAGTGATGTTTTCCTTCAGCATTTCCTTATTAGTGTAAATTTAATTTTGACTCTTGGTGATGCAGTGGTCAGAATCTATATTTGCCACTCTGCGGTCTTGTACGTTCTGCAGTTCTTTATGTAAATCATAAGAGATCGCCATAGGGTCTATGTGAAATTTACTTAGCGGAAGCATTGTGGACTGCCACGTTGTTGGCTTCATAGGGTTCTTTCGAAGTTATGTTGCCGTGATTTTTAGATTGGTTTGTTGGCACAACTCGATGAAGCTGACGACAATGTTGTTCGTGAATTTATTTGCATGGTACTTGCCGACTGTCTTTTTATATTTCCTCTCTTTGCCAATTTGTGCATTGAAATCATCGAGAAGAATTTTTACGTCCTCCTTTGGAATTTTGGACATTTCAGTTTCAAGTTCTTTCCAAAATTATTCTGTCTCCTCAGGTTCTTTTTTGTTGTCAACGTTAATAGGTGCGTGAACATTAACAATTGTATATTTTTTGATGGTATGCTTAATTGTAATTGTCATTAGTCTGTTACTGATTTCATTCAAATTTGCAACAGAGTCAAGGATGTTCTTATTCACAATAAAGGCCATACCAAATCATACAGCTCCTTTGCATATTCTTTTTGTCTGTTTTACTTTTAAAGATACGGTAATTGAAGTCTGTTGTTTCCAAGTCAGTGAATCTAGTCTGTTGAAGTGCGAGGATTTGAATTTTCTATCTGTTGAGTTCTGCAGTAGGAGTGATTAATATGCCAGTCTGTATAAGTGTTTGCATGTTGAAAGTGCCAATATGTGTATGAGAATTTAGTGGAAACTTACCTGAGAACTCCGACTTTCTCCGTCGTGCGGACCCAAGCTCCCCAGAATCCGATAGCTTGATTGTCGCCACAGGGCAGTATATTAACTACCCGGGGTAATTTTAATATTGCCTCTACGAGTCATTCTGCTTGTAATTAGATTCCAGCTAATGCTGGTTGTATAGAACGAGGGACTGCTATAAAGCTTGCCTCTTCCGACGAGTCTGGACTTTTGAATATGCTTCATCTTGCTTATGAAACTTGCCTCTTCCGCCAGGCCCACCGTTTCGATGACCTGCATCTGCGCTTTCACATCGTTTTATATGTATATATAAAGCATCTCTCTCACTCTTTCTCTCTCTGTGTCTCTCTCTTTCTCTCTCTCTCTCTCTCTCTCTCTCTCTCTCTCTCTCTCTCTCTCTCTCTCTCTCTCTGTCAGGCTCTCTGTCAGGTTGCCATCCGAAGTGTTATATACTGCTTATCCAGATCTGTAATAAAATGTAACTTACTGAGCTAGTGTTAAATAGATAATAAGTTAAAGAGTGAGTCCACTGTTTCTTGTAGAATTGTTAAACCTATGCTAAACAATCCCAGTATTTAGAAGTATAGAATCGCCTGCAGCGGAGAGAATGTGCATCGCTGGAGCGCTGCAGTCCGCCGGCATTACGTGGCACATTTAAAATTTACATTATTGCTTTGCAGCTGCGTTGCTGTCAGCAGACTATTTAATAATTTTTCATCTAGCAAAGCTAGAGACCTGGACCAGGCAATTTAATAACGAATTTGCCAGTTATTTTAAGGTATTGTGTGGAATTAGGCTCGTGCCTGTGCTAAGCTTAAAGGAAGACGGCTTTTATTCAAGAAGTGAACATTATATTGTACATATTACTTTGAGAAGCAAAGTGACCACTACAAGCACATTTATTTTCAAGTATAATTATCAAGGTGCATTTGATAGAGGGTTAATGTGATTGCAAGTGGCTTAGAATTCATATAGCGTTGCTAGATTGTTTTTACTGTTTTATCAATTGTAGCACTATACACCACATGCAGACAGTTTCACTGAAATAATAATAGTCTTCTTTAATTAACATAATTATAACAAAATGAAATATTATCACATTATCAAACAGTACATAAAACATAATTTAATCAGAGTGCAGGAAAATTAAAATCTGACGCCCACTTGTAGCCAAACTAAATTACAATTTTGGCAGAATTGGCTAAATTTCAATATTGTACTTGTATTTATATACATTGTATATTAGTTATATTGTATTCTTTTTCTTCGTGCAACTCACGTGAGAATAAGTATGTAAAGAAAAGCATGTTTTAAAATATACACGAACCTGAGAGGAAAAAAGTCTCAGTATTGGAAAGATTACTGTAAAAAGAATGAAAAAAATATCTGAATTTCACATGCAAGGTAAGTGTGGTAGGGCATGTACTGCTTTCTGTGTTGTTAGTAGTAATTATAAATAAGATATCTTCTGGAGTGTTATAAGACAAAGTTAGTAGGTCAAAAGAAGGCAAAGTTATTTATTTATGTGTATACTGCGTGCTGTATCTTACTCAGCGGAGGATATTGTGCGCAGTTATTGATCGAACATATAATTATATACTGTTAGGTATGGCCCAGTTAGGCAAACAAGTGGATTCATAAGGCAGCCAAGGCATGCGTGAGCACGAACGAATTACTGTTCATAATTTAGCAGCCAATAGCGAGGGTGGAAGCAGTCATTCGAGTTTAGGTTAATGCATCACCGCAAAACAGTTAAGATCAGTGTTGTTAGATATTATTAAACGTTACAGTACTTTCCATTTCTGTCAGTGCATAACACGCTGCCGAAGAAAGTACCACTCCTCCAAAACTTTGCGCTTCCTTTTCTCAAAATGGCCGGCCGGTGTGACCGATCGGTTCTAAGCGCTCCAGTGAGGAACCGCACGACCGCTACGGTCGCTGGTTCGAAACCTGCCTCGGGCAGGGATGTGTGTGATGTCCTTAGGTTGGTTAGGTTTAAGTAGTTCTAAGTTCTAGGGGAGTGATGACCTCAGATGTTTAGTCCCATGGTGCTCAGGGTCATTTGAACCATTTCTCAAAATGTGGAAAACTGTACTTGATTTCTGGGCGCCACATGTATGAGTAGGCACGCTCACTCTATTAATTTACCACGGACTGTCAACACGGCAGTGCCCGGCTTGTGTCTGTCAGGTTAATAGAGACCGTTTTCCCGATAGAGAGGGTACGCTTCCAGTGGTTGAAACTTGAACGCATTGTTGACGGGAAGCAGAAGTAGCTGCGACGGCGCGAGTTAAAATGTGCTCCGCACAGAAAACTCCGAGTCCAACTTGGTCCTCTGACGGTGCGTGCGAGGGCGTGCCCGAACAAGATGTCAGCTGCGCGGTCGATTTGCGCTGCCGGAACATTTTGGCGGTCCGGCTCTCAGGTGGAGAAGGCGGCGCGCCACGCTTTTCACTCGGCAGGCTGCGCCCCCGCCCCCGCCACCGCCCGCGCCCACGCCCTCGAATGGCTGGCGCCCGGCGCCCCGCGCCGCGGCAGCGGCAGCCAATATCCCGCAGATGACCAGTAAATCAGGCCGCGCCATTGTGCGCCGCGCACAAAGGCAGATTTAGTGGCGGCCCCTGCGAACGACAGCCCGCGGCGCGACTCTGTTCGCTGGGCTGCCCGCCCGGCAGGCGTCGCCTCTAAACTGCACGCGTGGCAGGCGGCTTTCCAGGCCGCGTTTTACTGTTGTGCCAAGTTCGAATTACATTTCGAGTACGCCAGGGTGGCACAGACCCGTTTTTTTGTTTAGAAGTGATCGACAGCGGCATCCGTCTTTCTAAGAAGCAACATCAAATAAATTCTAGTGAAATTTTTGTCACGAAATTTTGAAAAGTCGCCGGCCGGGGTGGCCGAGCGGTTGTAGGCGCTGCAGCCTGGAACCGCGCGACCGCTACGGTCGCAGGTTCGAATCCTACCTCGGGAATGGATGTGTGTGATGTCCTTAGGTTAGTTAGGTTTAAGTAGTTCTAAGTTCTAGGGTACTGATGACCTCAGAAGTTAAGTTCCATAGTACTCAGAGCCATTTGAATTTTTTTTTTTTTTTTAAAGTCACACTACACATTAGCCGTTCAAAAAGCTTCGAGACATATTTTATTCCTGGCACGCAAGCGACCTCAGCTCAGTAAATACGGTACCTACGTGAACTAACAACTGTAAACAACAAATGTGCGTTCGTCTTGTCAGTTGTTAAAAGACGGCGTTAAGCACGTCGTTATGGGATTACGCTGCTCTGCCACAAATCCCAATGGAGCAACATCTCTAAATCAAGTGTTCAAAATCTCCTCCTGAATACTTTCTGGAAAATTTGTCACACGTTCCTTGTCTCCGGAGTAAATACAACGATGTGGGGAGGCCTGTCGTGACTTGACATTAAAAACAAATGGTATGGTCTTATACGACCGAACCGTTTAGGTCGTCGGTCCCTAAGCTTACACACTACCTAATTTAACTTAAATAACTTGCCCTATGGACAACACACACACCCATGCCCGAGGGAGGAGTCGAACCTCCGACGCCAGGAGCCCCATGGACCGTAACAAGACGCATTAGACCACGCAGCTTGACTTAAATGCGAAACACGCACAGTCTATTTCTGGAGAAAATCATCGCCTATCCTATACTTGGTGTTACCAATAGAAACCTTCTACAGAACGACAAAGTGCAGAAATTCACAAGAAGAATGAATATTCTGACGACATACACGTCATTCAAGCCAAAGTGATGTACCTTTTGAACAGCATCTCAAAGAAGCACTTTTCTCACTGTTGCTTGTATGGTCATTCTGTCCATTGCATTCACGTTGACAGACAATATGTAGAACACCTGGTGTGTTAAATCCACCTAATTATTTGATTAATCCAGTTTCGAAACTTCTCTGGGACTTGTGGGATTTGCAGTTTAGAGCTTGTAAGAAATTACCCCACAATGACAGTCCCTCTAGAGTATTGATATCCTTGGGAGTATCAGGCATGGAAAAACTATTTCACTTAGTGTGCCAAAGATGTGGGACGAGTGAAACAGTTTCAGACTTCATGAAAAATTTAGTAATTCGAATTGCAAAGAAGGCAAGTGTCGACAGGTGTGAGTACACCAAAACATCTGTGTAATGAATAACGGGTACAAAACAGTAATAAAAGTTGTTTGTAGTGAGTGGAAAAAATGGTAGCAGATGATCTCCGGAGAAGTTAGTTTGGATTACGGTGAAATGTGGAACACGTGAGTCAATAAAAATTCTACGACAAATCTTTTAAAAAAAAATTGAAGAAAGTCAAGCCTACATTTATAATATTTGTAGATTTACAGAAGGGTTTTGATAATGGTGACTGGAATACATTCCTTAAAATTCTAAAGGAAATCAGAATAGCAATTAAATACAAGGAGTGAAACTATATTTATAACATATACAGTGACCAGACTGGAATTTTAATAGATTGGTCTATCCCGAATGTTATTCAGTCTTTAAATTGAGCTAGTACCAAAGGAAACAATAGCAAAATTTGGAAAGCCAATTAAATTGCAGGGGAAAGGAATAAAAACGACGAGATTTACCGATAATGTTGCAGCTCTGTCAGAGACAGAAAAGTACTTGGAAGATTAGTTCAACGGCATGGATAGTGTAGAAGTTTCAAGATGAACATCACCAAACTTAAAATTAAGTATAGCGCAATGCAGTGGAATTAAAGCAGCCGATGCTAAGGAAATTCGATTAGAAATCAGGCGCTAAAAGTGATAGTTTACGTTTGCTTTATGGACAGCAAAATAACTCATGAGGGCAGAGTTAGAATATAGCTGTAAAAAGAAAAATAAAAATGAAAAAGAGAAATTTGCTCATAATGAATATAAATCTAAGTAATAATATTAAATAGGAAACACTTCCTATTGTTCTGCAATTATTATATTTGTTCGTTCACGAACCTGCTTTAGACTTCTTAGGATGCCGCCAGATGTAAATGAACGTCGCAGACACAGGCAAAATGACGAGCGACTTAGGTTCCAGTGGATATCATTTATAACGAAAATACAAGTTATGAAAAAATGGTGACATGTAAAGTGTTTGCTTAGGAAAGTATCATTTTTCCTTTCTCTCACGCAGAAGTACTTACATTACCTAGAACAGGAAACATTAAGCTTTTTTTTAGGTAAATTAACTAAATGGTTTAAATGGCTTAACATTTGAGGTCATTAGTCCCCTAGAACTTAGAACTACTTAAACCTAACTAACCTAAGGACATCACAACATCCATGCCCGAGGCAGGATTCGAACCTGCGACGGTAGCGGTCGCGCGGTTCCAAACTGTAGCGCCTAGAACTGCTCGGCCACTCCGGCCGGCTAAATAAACAACTGAGGGAAAATAAAGTTGAACTTATAGTTTCAATACGGTATTTTGAGTTATTTCGTATAAATATTAAGGGACCAGTTGATACAGATTACAGTTATTAATAATAGAAATTAACTCTTATTTAAAGTTGGAATTTGATTCTTCTGCTGGATTTAACTTAAGTAATTTAATTTGGTCACTGATGACGTTAATTAGCTATCATTCATCGCGTAATGTGAGATAAAATCTGATGATGAATAATTGCGGCAATAGTGGTCTTGACGATCTCATCGTTCAGCTGCAGAGAACGTACAAAATATCGTACAGCCTCCCGAAATCTTGAAACGTTGAGTAATTTTACGATAAGAACTCTCGGGGGACTGCGTGAGTGCAACACAGTTCGTATGAAATGAAGCGTGGATGTCCAGCTGGTATCAAGGGAATAGTAAAATAAAATCATCGGCTAGTATTCTTCCCGACACGGTTACCGTGGTTGCAGGAAGGGCATGAGACCTACATTATTAATTTTCCGATAGTCCGAAGGCAGCCTTTGTTATCGAAAATCTTATGAAACTCAGTTCGTCGTAAATAAAAACTGCATTACCTTTTCAACCCCTCAGATGTATAAACTATATTGGTGTAGTTACTTTCAAATGGTAATAAGTGATTAATTGCTGTTTTTCAGATCTGTAGCTTCTTTGCTGATAACGGAGATACACAAGAATCACAGATATCCTGCTGCACTCCGGCAGCTAAATCGTCGTAGCACGTGACAAATAGTAAGAAATCGTTGAACGGTATTGGTGTCAGTGTACTGCGCGCATGTCATGCGTAACAGTAGCATGTACACTGTAGTATGGAAATAAATGCAACCCTGTGGGAAGACTGTATTCTAATTCGTATTTAAATCATCATGTTTATCAAGGGTAAAAGGGAAACAGAGATTGGTCATTCAACCCTAAGCTGGAAGCGTGTGGCACATGTCTGTTGATTACCAGTAGGCTTATCCTTCCGCTTTCGTTAAAAAATGTATAATTTCACTGTGTAGGTAATATGACTGACTTTATGCCAAAATATGATTGGTAATGGTTGAACAGAAATATATATAACCAAGTAGGAAGACTTCATCATAATTTTGTATCTAAAGCTTCTTTCGTATCTCATGGATAAGAGAAACGAGTTTGGTCATTTAATACCAAGCTGGTAGTCTGTGGCTTATGCTTGTTGATTACCAGTAGGATTATCTTCCTGCTGTTCTTAAAAAACATGACTGTCGCAGTATAGTTCATATGACTGGCATTCTGTTAAAATATAATAGGCAATGATTGAACTTCTCTTCGTTAGTCTCCAGCAGGTAAACATCACACCAAGGGGGTCCCACAAAGACACACAGCATCACCTTGTCCAAAGATAGTTGGATCTGCGTCTTTTTCTGTGGTTTAGAATCTATATGGCTCTACTGCTTGCTTGACACCTTTCTTTCGACGTCTTACTGATACACTCAGCACTCGTCCACGTTGATTTGGCGGCTAAAGACGTCGGCTGGACAGGCCTGACACAGCTGTAACTTTTTCGCTGCTGTCTCGGTTCGGCGAGCTTTTATAAAGAGTCGCAGAACCCAACGGTCAGTGAGCGTTATTACGTTCAGACTGTCGAGCAAGATGGCATTTTCCTTCAATAGCCACTGCTGATGAACTCCGTTGTTTGAGCACCTACGCCCTCACTTCTCTTGTTATTCCCGTTTCTTCTCAGAGAGATAGTCTACCATTTACTCTTGTACATTCGTCATTCAGACTTCTTTGACTACCTACTATGTATTAACTGTATGTTGACCAATTGCCAGTTGGAATTATTTGATGAGTTGTTGTGGGTAACACTGGAAGCTAGACCAGCTGCATGTAATATGTAAAGGTTTTTTTAAAATTACCGCTACCAGTCACAAAATTTGTCAACTACTGTATTACTTATTTATTTACCGACATGTTTCGATGGTCATACCTCATCTTCAGGCTAATGACACTACAAAAACAACTTTACCGTAAGGTAATACTGATGTTAAACAGTATTTTCGTAAATGCTGTGGTCATCCTGTGGAAGAAGAGAAAACTTAGAAAGAGGTGATGTCACTTTGGAAGCTATACTGATGTATGCACGAAAATGCCGGCCGGGGTGGCCGAGGAGTTCTCGGCGCTGCAGTCTGGAACCACACAACGGCTACGGTCGCAGGTTCGAATCCTGCCTCGGGCATGGATGTTGTGATGTCCTTAGGTTAGTTAGGTTTAAGTAGTTCTAAGTTCTAGGGGACTGATGACCTCAGCAGTTAAATCCTATAGTGCTCAGAGCTATTTTTTGCGCGAAAATGTTGTGTTCCGGTCACTCATTTTGTTCTTCTGGCGTGGCAGTCTCGTTGTGATGCGTTGCGGTGTTCGCTTTCCGTGGGTCTCTTGGTCACTGTTCACAAATTGTCACTAACATAGCAGTAATTTGGGAACACGATCACAAACAGTTCTGTCGTGCTGTGTGCCCGCAGCTCGTGGTCGTGCAGTATCGTTCTTTCTTCCCGCGCCCGGGTTTCCGGGTTCGATTCTTGGCGGTGTCAGGGATTTTCTCTGCCTCGTGATGACTGGGTGTTGTGTGATGTCGTTAGGTTAGTTAGGTTTAAGTAGTTCTAAGTCCTAGGGGACTGATAACTATAGATGTTAAGTCCCATAGTGCTCAGAGCCATTTGAACCATTTTTTTCTGTAGTGCTGTGGACAAGTTGGTGGCTGAAATACAGCTGGTTTCTATTTGACTGTCGATTTGTCGATGTATGTAGTGTCAGATGTTTACATGTCTTCTGCAGGTCTTGTTATCGTGTTACAGATGTAGGTTTATGAAATTCATTACTAATAGAGCACCTCTTACAATATTATTGAACAAATCATGATATAAACTATTTATTTTACATACATCAGTATGACCTTATTGTAAATTTGTCTCTCTAATGCTATTAGCCTGAATATGAGATATAACCCTTTAAACGTGTCGCTAAATAAATAAGTAATACAATAGTTGACAATGTTTGTGACTGGTAGCGGTAATTAAAAAAAAAATCTCTACATATTTCTTGAGACGATCACGGTCGAAAAGTAGTCAAAACGGCTTCAAATTATTTTAGAGTCCAGCTGCGACGTAGACTACCAATTGGTCAGGAGCCGCGGACCGGGGGAGCTCCTTTAGATGTACTTCATGCTTTCGCGAAAGGAAAAGCCACACACAAAGATCATTAAAATACTTTTTGTCGTTCGTATGGACCTCAGATAAATCGTAGAAATCACATGTTGCATAATTTGTTTTTAATTGTACGACCGGATCCATGTGGTCACAGTGGTGACAAGACGTTGTGTACACTCCTGATGAATGCAGACCGCTACAATTAGTATTATATACGTTCGACAATGCATGAGCCCAGCAATGAAGGTGCTGTGTCAACATATATGTCGTGATGCATTGATGAAAGACTCAACAGGCCCGCTTCACGATGAATTTCTGGCTTGTTTTTCTTTAGCGTCCCCACGAAAGCCAAGGACTTGTTCCGCAAATATTCTGCTAGCTCCACACTCATAAACCTATTGCCTTCAATGTCGTTTGTTCCTGTCATCTCGTAGAATCAGGTGTACTGCCGGTGGTCCGTGTCTTCCCAACACGATATTTCGAAGTCGTAACTCGCCGTCTTCATCAGGTGAGCCCTCACGGAACACCTGATGAAGACGGCGAGTTACGACTTCGAAATATCGTGTTGGGAAGACACGGACCACCAGCAGTACACCTGATTCTACGAGATGACAACAAATCGCTGGGAAGGTAATATAAATTATGTTTGTTCCTATTGGTGCTGTTCCTATTGGTATTGTACAAAGACTTGGCTAATCGTAACACTACTTCGTCGACTGTTTCAGCTTTCTTTCTTCAGCACTGAGACTCATCACACTACTGTTTTTTCCGACGTGAATGTAAACGTTTCAATGGTAAAAATTTCGAGCGTCAGCCAGGCAAAGCAATTTTATGCCATATTTAGCAGGTTTATTAGGCAAACACATCGTAAATTTGCATCTTTCCGAAATGGGACAAGTTTCTTATCGACTCAGGGTAAGGCTCCGACTTCATAAATTTTCTTGCAGTTTTTTGTGAACCTATTGAATAATTCAGAAATCGCAGCTTCCGTATCCTTTTCTTCCCACGTACGGTGAGTACTAGAGTTACCAATTCATACTAGTGTGATGAGGATATTACGGCGTTTTTCGGACATCACAGTACGGTGTGCCGGTCTGCCTGTAGCCCTGTGAAAAATTAACGATTGTATTGAATCTGTAGTCGATTTGTCATTGATCGTAAAAAAGCTTTTATCCCACCTAGGTCCGTCGGGACAGTGAATTTGGTATTCTTTCCCATGGGATTCAATTGCATGTTAGTCGATGTGACAACGTCCTAGAGAATATCAGAAGTAAACGGAGTTTCCAAACGTCTTCAGGGCTGGGAGGAAAACATTTTCCAACGGGCCTTTGAGTGTGGATGTTTCGATGTTCACAATATTTTTGCTGGAGTGGTTTTTTATAGTTTGGACGGAAGTTTTGCCAAATAAAATTCCTTCCCCTAAAATCACCCCCTGAGGGAATGCCACTGTCTGTATTCTCGTCCCATCCTTGGTTGGTAGGTGAGCTCACCTCTTCCGCTCTCGCTGTAACGGCGGATTCCCCTTCATCAAATGAGAATTTGCTGTCAGAGCAGCGTTGGGACATTTCCTCATCATCTTCCGAAACACTGTAAGAGTGTTATCAGTCGACGTCGACATCTGACTCCTGCAGCTAAGTTCTAAAATTTTTCTGGTGCGCGGAAACGTTCCTGTGTGCTCCGCTCAAGTCTGCCAAGCTGAAACAAATGATAAGAATTGTACAAATATGATAGAAACCCAGTGTGAATGAAACAAACACTAAAAAGAAGGTCTTTCAAATATGTTCAGGTAGATAAATACTGGCCTCATAGACTGCTCCACCATAAACGGAACACAGATCTCTGAGATCGGTGATAAACTTGACCAGAGAACACTAGTCCAGGATACTAAGATGTCGGAACCACGTGAATGGGCGACCGCCTGCTTCATAGATTCTATAGGGCGCACTGAGACTTGCTTAGAGGGGGGGGGGGGAGAACCAAAGTTGGAACTACAACGGTCTCAGAGTCGGAGGTTCGGTGCAGAGGGTTAAAAATAAATCATTCAGCAGCTTCACGTGGTCATTTCTAAGCCTAGATATTACTTAGTACGTAAGAAAGTGAAACCGAAACAACCGCTTCGGCACACATTCATGCCAACTAGGTAGCACTGGCTGCAATCGAAAACAAATGACTGCTGATTGAAGCCTTCCGACTTGTACCGCTTCAGGACTAGGCGCCGATCGGCCAATTTACAGCTAACGCACTGTAACCACAGTGTTCTATGATGGTTCATTTTTGGCGTACATTTCCAACTCGGCATGTATTGTTACGTCGTTGTTCCGATTCGAATGCAGAAATGTAACCAGACGATAGCCCAATTTTTACAATTTATTGGAGAATTAAATAGACATCTGTAACACAAGCTGAATACTGTTCATGAATTAAAACGTTTATTAAGTGCTTGTTTAATGGTGTGAGTGAAAGACTGATTCGCGAGCCTCATCAATAAGCTAGTCTGGCTCACTACATTGCTGTTCAACGTTTAAGTACGAAAATTTGTGAATATTTTTCAGAGACAACGTAACTACGGAAAAATTTCCTCCGTATGTAAACACGACACTGGTTCTGCGTATTATGTCTATCATTATATCTACAGAATGAGCGTCTATACTTGGTTCCTCGCATCATTTCGACTTTTCATGTAGTGTCATTACGTATTCTTTATTAGTGTGGGTTTCACTTATGTCGCATCCGTGAAGTAATTTCCGCCTTCTAAGTTTTTGCCATGGAGGCTTCTCCACGCCACTCTGCTGGGTAAAATCTCTCTCAGCAACCCTTCATACGACCTGTTGCCCCTCTGACCTCTGGCTGACTTCGTTGTCCGAATATTAACACAGCCTCAGCTTTCGTCTGCTCGTCAAACAAATAATTCCATACTCTACCTTTTCTCGGTCTATGCTCGCTTCTGTCGAACCTAGCCACACCGCACTCCTGGCGCATCTGCACCTGTCTTGCTGCGTCTACCTGTAATTTCATAACCGGCAAACAAACAAAAAATCAATTTCATATCATCATTGTTCCAATGAACTGAAAACTACGTGGTTTACAGAGTCCCAAACGCAGTAACATGAATGAAAGTATGAGGTGTTTTGAACGGGAATCGACGCCTAAGCGTAACAGTGATGCCAGAGAATGGTCCCAGTAATTCTGACCGACGAAGCACGAGAACTGGAAGGTCGCAAAAGTGACCCAAAATTTTTGGACGTAGTAGCAACAGGGTATGAGACATAGATTTTCGAGTAAGATCTCGAAGCAAAAAGATATCATGTGGCACATGGAAAATTATCGTCTTCCGAAGAAGCCCACATTAACAAATCCAAGGTTAAGGCAGTGCTCATTGTCTTTCTTGACTCTTAAGGTGTAATTCACGGTGAATTTGTGGTTGAAAGGCCAGGTTTGGACTCTAATCCTCGTTTGGTTGCGGGATAGGATGAAACGCGCCAAGAAAGACGTCACGAACAACTGCGTTTTGCATCAGGATAGTGCTCCGAGCCACAGTGCCTTCGTCATACAAGAATTTATCATCTCTGTAAAACCCTCACTTGGCGCCATCAAACCTCATTTTGTTCCTAAGGTAACGAGAAACATGATGAGGCACCATCGCGGATCATTCGGGGGAGTAAAGGATATTGCGAGGTGTTGCCTTTTCCCGAGGTGTGTTCAAATGTTCAAATGTGTGTCAGTTCCTATGGGATCAAACTGCTGTCAGCGGTCCCTAGACCTACACACTACTTAAACTAAGTTATACTAAGAACAACTCACACACCCATGCCCGAGGGAGGACTCGAACCTTCGGTGGAAGGGGCAGCGCAATCCGTGACACGGCGCCTTAAACCGAACGGCCACTCCATGCGGCAATAGTGTCTTGCACGAGGACTAAGCGGACTGGCGGAAGCAGTGGTTATCGATGAGTAGATGCGGAAAAAAATGTACTGCACACTTTCTTTATCCTGTGCCTTCTTCCAGCCGCTGTGGCTGAGCGGTTCTAGGCGCTTGAGTCCGGAACCGCGCTGCTGCTACGTTCGCAGGTTCGAATCCTGCCTCGGGCATGGATGTGTGAAATGTCCTTAGGTTAGTTAGGTTTAAGTAGTTCTAAGGCTAGGAGACTGATGACCTCAGATGTTAAGTCCCACAGTGCTTAGATCCATTTGAACCATATTGAACCTGTGCCTTCATCCCTTTGTACGTGGGTGCTGGTTTGAGATTATTCTCAACGGATTTGACACGGTTAATTTAAAGGGTGGTAGGATGCCTTTCCTGTCGCCACACGCTCACCCTCCGCGACGTAGTGAGTGTACCCCAGTTGCCTGCATGGGGTGTTACTCACGTGTAAGCGTTCGAAAGTTTTCTGTTTGCGAATCGTGTACTGATTTGGAACTTGGGTATCAGCACAGTATGCACCTAGTAGGAGGTAGGAAACAGCGTAAAAACTACATCCAGACTGGCCGATGCACCGATCCCTGTCGTTCACTCTAGGGCCAGCATACCTCCCCATCCCAGAATCGGCGCTTTAACACACACGGCCTTCCTTGTCGGAAAGATTCTACTGTAATGAAGAAAATTAAAAAATATATATATATGAAACTTCCTGGCAGATTAAAACTGTGTGCCTCACCGAGACTCGATCTCGGACCCTTTGCCTTTCGTGGGCTAGTGCTCTACCAACTGAGATACCCAAGCACGAATCACGCCATCTCTTCACAGCTTTACTTCAGCCAGTACCTCGTCTCCTACTTTTCAAACTTAACAGAGGCTCTCCTGGTAAAGGCAAAGGTCCCGAGTTCGAGTCTCGGTCCGGCACACAGTTTTAATTTGCCAGGAAGTTTCATGTCAGCGCACACTCCGCTGCAGAGTGTAAATCTCATTCTGGAAACATCCCCTAGGCTGTGGCTAAGCCATGTCTCCGCAATATCCTTTCTTTCAGAAGTGCTAGTTCTGCAAGGTTCGCAGGAGAGCTTCCGTTAAGTCTGGAAGGTAGGAGACTAGGTACTGGCAGAAGTAAAGCTGTGAGGACGGGGCGTGAGTCGTACTTGGGTAGCTCATTTGGTAGAGCAATTGCCCGCGAAAGGCAAACGTCCCGAGTTCGAGTCTCGGTCCGGCACACACTTTTAATCTGCCACGAAGTTTGATATCAGCGCACACTCCGCTGCAGAGTGGAAATCTCATTCTGAAAGAAAAAATATTTTTGAATCTTTTTGGGAGAGAATCTTTAAAAATGTATGACTACCAGTCGTAGTGTTGTTATGTTGTGCGTTTATTTTTTTTTTTTGTCTTTTCTAATATTTTTGTTATTAGATATGGTCGTCGGGTTCTACAGGCCGAATGTTGTGGCAGTTACCTACAGTTGTAGTGAGAAGGCATTTATACAAATATAACAGGGCGACCTTTCTTACACAGAGACGGGTCATCCCACGACAAGTTCCTATTAGAGGCACGCTGCAGAATCCAACGATCTCCGATACATTCCGGGGCGCGCGGAGTCGCCCGGACTTGCTCGCGGCTCCCGGACGTGCCTCGCATAGCTGTAGTTGGCGTGGCGGCCGCCAGGCGCCGCTGCGCGTTGCGCCCTTTGAGTCGGCGGTGTGCGCACGGTGGCCGCTAAGCGCCGGGGACTAACATTATTACCGGCTGCCTTTGACAGAGCCGCAAACGGCCCGCGGCCGCCCGCCCGCCTAACGCAATAAGCGGCCCCCGGCGCCTGGCCGGCGCGACAACTGGCGACTCGACAGCCGGAGCCACGGCTGCAGACACCGGATGCGGCACGTCACCCGTAACCGCGCTCCCAAGTCTCAGCTGCCCGCACTGCTGCTCCGACCGTGGGATGCCGCCGCAGCGCCCGGAAGTCATTACATTACGATCTCTGTCACAAATTACGTCTTCGGGATGACATACTTTCCGCATGGCAAGTCGTGCATAAGTTTCACCTATTGTTCCAGTGGGCGATCACAAACAGAGCGGCCAGGACGTCAGACAATGTACAATACGCAGCAACTAGCTGGGTCCCTGGGTAGCTCTAAGAGGCGCCCGCGCATAGCTTAGCTCCACTGACATGTAGGTACATGTAAGTGCAGTCTTCCTCTAGTACAAAGGAGAACAGCTGCAGGCGGTGTGACGGGTCGGAACGAAGAGCTAGCCTTTCAGTTCGTGTGACATCACATGGGTATGGTGTACTGCAAGTTTGCCTAGCGCAACGGCGCTGTGGGAATCGAACCGGAAGTTTTAGTCTACAGTTATAAAACTACCGTAGGCTTCCGTAGACTAGCGTAGCTAAGCGTAGACTACAGAAGTTTCCTAGTAGGTTTGGTCAGTTAAAGTCGTACCCGCGTTACCTGTACGTTGATTTTGTTGCATACACGTTGGGCATTACCTCATACCGAACGCTATACTGTCAGTGTGTTTCAAGATTCCCCTAAAACCTAGAAACGGTTAATCGCCTAGAAACTGTGTGAGGTTATGCAAAGAGCTTGAAAAACTACGAAATATTTTTGCTCTACGTAGTTATCCTCTCGTCTGTTACTCAAAAATAAACAGTATTTATAGCAAAATATAAATTGTCAATATTTAATTCAGGTTTTAGTCGAAAATTGTTGATTTGTAACGTGACTGAGAGGAAAGTTGTACAAAAAATAAAGGAAAACTATACAGATTTATCATATAGAGCTAGAAATGTAATTTTCCCAATGAAGGATAAAATAATAAAAAAAGCCAAACAAAAATATATGGACATCGCTTCAGTATATCGTCGAACTTCAGTGGATCATGTTTGTGTCATTCATGAACAGCTTTCGCTTTTATCAATAATAGCATGAAAGTCTCGCCTTTGATTATGATGAAGAACCTTTTGTTGAGTACAAAATTACAATTAGGCCTATATACAGGTGTGTTTTGTGTATGTGTCTAAACTGTACTTGCATCAAAAGTAATTACATTAGTTACATAAAATTAAAAATAATTTGTATTATTTATAAAATCCAACTTATATTGTATAAAGATATAAAATACACGCTGAACTAACATTGAATGATATGCAGTTCTAAATCTGCGCAAGAAAAAGCTAAGTCGTTTGCTCTCATTACCTCTCTTACACATTCAATTATGTTTCTTTCCTTATCAATATTATCGGTAAGCCAGCATTTACTATGTCACTTATTTAGTGTACCAAAATTACAGAGGCGTAGTTTTCGTAGAGTGCAATTCTAGTTCAGTAAGTTATAGCGCTCGCGATGGCGAGTACAACTAAAACGTAGCAGCCAGTTTTTCTGTCTCCATCGGAAAATTATTTTTTGCTTGGGCGATGAGGTGAAATTACAAAGTGTATAGTTTCTAACAAAGAAATGTGGAGTATTAATAAATGTAATTTACAACGTCGTTATTCTGCGAGCCAAGCTGATAAGCGTGAGAAGTATCAAGGAAAAGAACATGACGCAGTTCGAAATTAAAAGAACGCGCTGATTTGTGGGATTGCCAAAGTAGCGAAGCGCCTCTCCGTCTGAACTGCAGAACAGCTCTTCATGTGGCTAAGAAAGTGACATCTTGTACTGAAGGAGACTTACCGAAATAAATGTTTGTGATGGCCACTGAATAAAAGTGTGCACATTTGGTAGAAGACTTAGAAAGAGTAAATTTGTCTCCTAAGACTGTTAAGCGACGTATTCAGGAAATACGAAATTGAAGTATCTGGGTTGTGAAAAATTACAATGAAATGTTTCTTCGGACATGTATGCACAACCAAAGAAGCAAGCACTGCGGCGACTGGACTACAGGTTCTATGAAAGACATGAAATGCTAATATAAACTACTTCCACCTGCACAGTGGAATGACGGCAGTGAAAATTAGGGCAGGGCCGGGATTCGAAGCCAGATTTCCCGCTTTACGTTTAACCACTTCTGTTATCTAAGCACGACACAATGCCAACCCCAATCTTCCATATGTCGTCCACCACGTGTCTATAGCGTGCATTCATACCTACCATTAACATTATATCCGTACAGAGGAGACATTCTATTTGTAAGTTGTAGGCCCAGTATCGGCCGATAAATACGAAACTGCTGTGCGTGCGATTGTGAGGGAGTACGATGGACTGTTTCTTTCGGGCATGCCTGCATGTACGGGAATAACATAATAGGATGTACGAGCACTGGGATGACACACGCACGCCAACATGTGGGTGTTTGGGTCAGGCCGTGTTAGGTTAGCCAAAGCAGTTAAGGCGGCCTCCCGCGATGAGCGGGAAATCTGCGTTCGAGTCCCAGTCCAGCAGAAATTTTCATTGTTTTCCTTCTACTATACAACGGGAGGTGGTTTCATATTCTCAACTGCCAATACAGTTCATGTCCAGGAGATGGGTGCAGATGTCCAAGTGAATCTAGGTACTATGCCACGTAATTTTTACATTATTCCTTAACGTCGATGAGAGTGGTGACGTGTCAGATACTACACCATTAGCCTTTTTCACTTAGAGCGTCGATGACAAGCTTAACATCACAGAGAAATTGCTGGATTTAATTTCGCTGGGTACATCACCACGGAGCTGGATATTTTCAAAGGTGTTGAAAGAGCTGTTGAAAATGCTGACCTGAGTCGGAACAAGGATGCTTCTGTCGCTACAGATGGGACTCTGGCTATTAAAGGACTCAGTGATGGTTTAAGAACGTATGAAACGTGCTTCTTGTGTAACACATGATCCCACTGCAATTCGCAGCATTCTTCATCAAGAGAATCGTTACCCCACACACATTAAAATTAAAAATATTATGAACACCGTAGTAAAACTTACAAATTCCATGCAGTCAAGAGGCCTCAGGCGTAGACAGTTCATATCTTTTCTTCAAAACTGTGGCAGTCAGCGGTAATATGTTAGCTCGATTGTTTGAGTTAAGAAATGAAATAGCATTATTCATGACTAATCAAAATCAGCCCGTTTCTCATTCGCGGGACAAATCTTGGATTTGTGATTAATTTCTTTGATGATTTAACAAGTCCAGAATGAGATTTTCACTCTGCAGCGGAGTGTGCGCTGATATGAAACTTCCTGGCAGATTAAAACTGTGTGCCCGACCGAGACTCGAACTCGGGACCTTTGCCTTTCGCGGGCAAGTGCTCTACCAACTGGGCTACCGAAGCACGACTCACGTCCGGTACTCACAGCTTTACTTCTGCCAGTATCCGTCTCCTACCTTCCAAACTTTACAGAAGCTCTTCTGCGAAACTTGCAGAACTAGCACTCCTGAAAGAAAGGATATTGCGGAGACATGGCTTAGCCACAGCCTGGGGGATGTTTCCAGAATGAGATTTTCACTCTGCAGCGGAGTGTGCGCTGATATGAAACTTCCTGGCAGATTAAAACTGTGTGCCCGACCGAGACTCGAACTCGGGACCTTTGCCTTTCGCGGGCAAGTGCTCTACCAACTGAGCTACCGAAGCACGACTCACGTCCGGTACTCACAGCTTTACTTCTGCCAGTATCCGTCTCCTACCTTCCAAACTTTACAGAAGCTCTTCTGCGAAACTTGCAGAACTAGCACTCATGAAAGAAAGGATATTGCGGAGACATGGCTTAGCCACAGACTGGGGGATGTTTCCAGAATGAGATTTTCACTCTGCAGCGGAGTGTGCGCTGATATGAAACTTCCTGGCAGATTAAAAATGTGTGCCCGACCGAGACTCGAACTCGGGACCTTTGCCTTTCGCGGGCAAGTGCTCTACCAACTGAGCTACCGAAGCACGACTCACGTCCGGTACTCACAGCTTTACTTCTGCCAGTATCCGTCTCCTACCTTCCAAACTTTACAGAAGCTCTTCTGCGAAACTTGCAGAACTAGCACTCCTGAAAGAAAGGATATTGCGGAGACATGGCTTAGCCACAGCCTGGGGGATGTTTCCAGAATGAGATTTTCACTCTGCAGCGGAGTGTGCGCTGATATGAAACTTCCTGGCAGATTAAAACTGTGTGCCCGACCGAGACTCGAACTCGGGACCTTTGCCTTTCGCGGGCAAGTGCTCTACCAACTGAGCTACCGAAGCACGACTCACGTCCGGTACTCACTGCTTTACTTCTGCCAGTATCCGTCTCCTACCTTCCAAACTTTACAGAAGCTCTTCTGCGAAACTTGCAGAACTAGCACTCCTGAAAGAAAGGATATTGCGGAGACATGGCTTAGCCACAGCCTGGGGGATGTTTCCAGAATGAGATTTTCACTCTGCAGCGGAGTGTGCGCTGATATGAAACTTCCTGGCAGATTAAAACTGTGTGCCCGACCGAGACTCGAACTCGGGACCTTTGCCTTTCGCGGGCAAGTGCTCTACCAACTGGGCTACCGAAGCACGACTCACGTCCGGTACTCACAGCTTTACTTCTGCCAGTATCCGTCTCCTACCTTCCAAACTTTACAGAAGCTCTTCTGCGAAACTTGCAGAACTAGCACTCCTGAAAGAAAGGATATTGCGGAGACATGGCTTAGCCACAGCCTGGGGGATGTTTCCAGAATGAGATTTTCACTCTGCAGCGGAGTGTGCGCTGATATGAAACTTCCTGGCAGATTAAAACTGTGTGCCCGACCGAGACTCGAACTCGGGACCTTTGCCTTTCGCGGGCAAGTGCTCTACCAACTGAGCTACCGAAGCACGACTCACGTCCGGTACTCACAGCTTTACTTCTGCCAGTATCCGTCTCCTACCTTCCAAACTTTACAGAAGCTCTTCTGCGAAACTTGCAGAACTAGCACTCCTGAAAGAAAGGATATTGCGGAGACATGGCTTAGCCACAGCCTGGGGGATGTTTCCAGAATGAGATTTTCACTCTGCAGCGGAATTTGCGCTGATATGAAACTTCCTGGCAGATTAAAACTGTGTGCCCGACCGAGACTCGAACTCGGGACCTTTGCCTTTCGCGGGCAAGTGCTCTACCAACTGAGCTACCGAAGCACGACTCACGTCCGGTACTCACAGCTTTACTTCTGCCAGTATCCGTCTCCTACCTTCCAAACTTTACAGAAGCTCTTCTGCGAAACTTGCAGAACTAGCACTCCTGAAAGAAAGGATATTGCGGAGACATGGCTTAGCCACAGCCTGGGGGATGTTTCCAGAATGAGATTTTCACTCTGCAGCGGAGTGTGCGCTGATATGAAACTTCCTGGCAGATTAAAACTGTGTGCCCGACCGAGACTCGAAGGTAGGAGACGGATACTGGCAGAAGTAAAGCTGTGAGTACCGGACGTGAGTCGTGCTTCGGTAGCTCAGTTGGTAGAGCACTTGCCCGCGAAAGGCAAAGGTCCCGAGTTCGAGTCTCGGTCGGGCACACAGTATTAATCTGCCAGGAAGTTTCATATCTGCGCACACTCCGCTGCAGAGTGAAAATCTCATTTTGGAAACATCCCCCAGGCTGTGGCTAAGCCATGTCTCCGCAATATCCTTTCTTTCAGGAGTGCTAGTTCTGCAAGTTTCGCAGAAGAGCTTCTGTAAAGTTTGGAAGGTAGGAGACGGATACTGGCAGAAGTAAAGCTGTGAGTACCGGACGTGAGTCGTGCTTCGGTAGCTCAGTTGGTAGAGCAGTTGCCCGCGAAAGGCAAAGGTCCCGAGTTCGAGTCTCGGTCGGGCACACAGTTTTAATCTGCCAGGAAGTTTCATATCAGCGCACACTCCGCTGCAGAGTGAAAATCTCATTCTGGAAACATCCCCCAGGCTGTGGCTAAGCCATGTCTCCGCAATATCCTTTCTTTCAGGAGTGCTAGTTCTGCAAGTTTCGCAGAAGAGCTTCTGTAAAGTTTGGAAGGTAGGAGACGGATACTGGCAGAAGTAAAGCTGTGAGTACCGGACGTGAGTCGTGCTTCGGTAGCTCAGTTGGTAGAGCACTTGCCCGCGAAAGGCAAAGGTCCCGAGTTCGAGTCTCGGTCGGGCACACAGTTTTAATCTGCCAGGAAGTTTCATATCAGCGCACACTCCGCTGCAGAGTGAAAATCTCATTCTGGAAACATCCCCCAGGCTGTGGCTAAGCCATGTCTCCGCAATATCCTTTCTTTCAGGAGTGCTAGTTCTGCAAGTTTCGCAGAAGAGCTTCTGTAAAGTTTGGAAGGTAGGAGACGGATACTGGCAGAAGTAAAGCTGTGAGTACCGGACGTGAGTCGTGCTTCGGTAGCTCAGTTGGTAGAGCACTTGCCCGCGAAAGGCAAAGGTCCCGAGTTCGAGTCTCGGTCGGGCACACAGTTTTAATCTGCCAGGAAGTTTCATATCAGCGCACACTCCGCTGCAGAGTGAAAATCTCATTCTGGAAACATCCCCCAGGCTGTGGCTAAGCCATGTCTCCGCAATATCCTTTCTTTCAGGAGTGCTAGTTCTGCAAGTTTCGCAGAAGAGCTTCTGTAAAGTTTGGAAGGTAGGAGACGGATACTGGCAGAAGTAAAGCTGTGAGTACCGGACGTGAGTCGTGTTTCGGTAGCTCAGTTGGTAGAGCACTTGCCCGCGAAAGGCAAAGGTCCCGAGTTCGAGTCTCGGTCGGGCACACAGTTTTAATCTGCCAGGAAGTTTCATATCAGCGCACACTCCGCTGCAGAGTGAAAATCTCATTCTGGAAACATCCCCCAGGCTGTGGCTAAGCCATGTCTCCGCAATATCCTTTCTTTCAGGAGTGCTAGTTCTGCAAGTTTCGCAGAAGAGCTTCTGTAAAGTTTGGAAGGTAGGAGACGGATACTGGCAGAAGTAAAGCTGTGAGTACCGGACGTGAGTCGTGCTTCGGTAACTCAGTTGGTAGAGCACTTGCCCGCGAAAGGCAAAGGTCCCGAGTTCGAGTCTCGGTCGGGCACACAGTTTTAATCTGCCAGGAAGTTTCATATCAGCGCACACTCCGCTGCAGAGTGAAAATCTCATTCTGGAAACATCCCCCAGGCTGTGGCTAAGCCATGTCTCCGCAATATCCTTTCTTTCAGGAGTGCTAGTTCTGCAAGTTTCGCAGAAGAGCTTCTGTAAAGTTTGGAAGGTAGGAGACGGATACTGGCAGAAGTAAAGCTGTGAGTACCGGACGTGAGTCGTGCTTCGGTAACTCAGTTGGTAGAGCACTTGCCCGCGAAAGGCAAAGGTCCCGAGTTCGAGTCTCGGTCGGGCACACAGTTTTAATCTGCCAGGAAGTTTCATTTAACAAGTCACTTGAACGATTTAAACACATCACTCCGAAGCAGCTTCATCAGCATAACAGATAACTGCAACAAAATCAAAGCCTTGAAGATGTCGTTCAATCTATGCAGGAATCAACTTCTGGCTGAAAGCATGCGCATTTTCCAAAGTTATCGCACGTGCGGGTGTCAACAATGTTCCTACTACGTACCAAATGAAACTTATTTTTGCAGTCTGACGATATCTAGAAGGAAAAACATAACCACCAGGAAGATGTGGCTGATATCTACAAGAATGTCCCCAAATCATATTTCCGATGCTGTACGCATTTGCTGCACGGATGTTACGTATATTCGGTTCAACACGTGTGCGAAAATTCTTTTCAGTTATGAAATTAGCCAAGTTCAAATTCCGAAGCACCTTGTAAGATCAAAATCTAATATGTACCTTTCGACTCCAAATATCCCAAACATTACGCCATTACATTGACAAAGGAGTTAGGAAAAATGGAACAGAAAATGTCGGAAAATGGCAGGTAACTGTTCGGTACAGCTCTTTTCAAATTGTAGCGAAAAATGTATTACGTTCTTCTTCAGGATATTTAGAAATTCCAGTTACAAACTTCTCATACTTGTAGAGCGAAGTGAGTGCATAATATTTTGAAAAGTAACCCCTCTCCGGAAAAGTACCGTATCCGTACTACAACGGTTTCAATTCAGATGTTAAACTCGCCCACTTATGTTAGAGGAACTGAATTAGGATTGAACTCAGTACAATATAACTTAAGCACATATGTTTTCTATTAGAATTTAAACAGTACGTTTTATAATATTACAAACAAAAAAGGACCCGACATACTGTACGTACAGAAAAGAACTGATGCATTGCAACAGCGCCTCAATGTAGCGGTCAAAAACGTTGTTACAGACATTGTATGTGCGATGCAAGTTTTGGTACACACTCTTCATCCCACCTGATGTCTCTTCAATTTCTGGTGCAGCAGCCAGAAATCACGCCAGCAGATATTCTTCGGTTTCTGCAGGAGTCTCGTAAATTAAACGTTTCATACGACCACACAAGAAGTAATTCGTAGGAGTTAAATCCGGAGAGCGTGGCGCCCACGCGGTTAGACCACCTATTCATTTTTCACCTCATATGAATAGAAACCGTATAGATTCCTGTTTAAGATATTATGTACTCACTCCGCTCTACAAATGCTAGGAGCCGAAATGCTGTTGTTTGTAATCTGCTGCCATTATGTAACTGAAACAGTCAGCTTTAAAACTACAGGCCGGCCGGAGTGGCCGAGCGGTTCTAGGCGCTTCAGTCTGGAATCGCGCGACGGCTACGGTCGCAGGTTCGAATCCTGCCTCGGGCATGGATGTGTGTGATGTCCTTAGTTTAGTTAGGTTTAAGTAGTTCTAAGTTCTAGGGGACTGATGACCTCAGATGTTAAGTCCCAGAGTGCCCACAGCCATTTGAACCATTATATATATATATAACTACAACATCCAAACATCGAAGACGTCAATCAACACCAGATCTGTTTCCTGCTTTCCTAAATTCCTGCATCCCGCACGCCACATCCCCTACAACGGCGGTTCAGAGGGGGATGATGTCACATGCTGATCTCTTCGTCCTTGGAAACATGTGCAGCAATGTGGGCTGACGTCACTCCGGCGCCACCTGTGCCCCTGAACAAGTGCTACAACTCGGTATCAGAACCCACTTACGGTAAGGTAAAGTCTGTGGTGCACAGCCCGTGACTGGGCAACTGACCTTTCTGTAGGTAGAGTACAGACTGTGACTGCCGGGGCACTAGGAGGCTGTGGGGTGAGCCCAGGTGTAGGCCCATCATCCAGTCCGCCTTCTCCCAGGGGAAAGATCCTCAGTACTCATTTTGATAGCTGGTTGAGTAGACCTGGGTCCGTCCTGGCGGACCGCAACGAGAAAAAATCCACACTCTTACCCAGGATTGAATTGGAATATCCAGGACCACAATTCATGGAGGACCTCAGTTTTCAGTATGACTCACTTCTAAGGGTTTGAGAAAATGTTCTAGGGTTACAAGGTGCTGCTTCTCGGTCATAGACAAAAGAAAGGTTTAATGGTATTGTGGAGCTCTTTATTTCATTACTAGCAATTACCCGCAGCTCAAAAATGGCTCTTAGTACTATGGGGCTTAACATCTGTGGTCATCAGTCCCCTAGAACTTAGAACTACTTAAACCTAACTAACCTAAGGACATCACACACATCCATGCCCGAGGCGGGATTCGAAACTGCGACCGTAGCAGTCGCGCTACCCGCAGTTTCTCAGTTACTTATTTACTCAAGCCTAACATTATATAGGAAAAGCAATAACATATGCTTGTAGAAGAAACACAAGTTTAGTTTACGTACATGTTTCTAACAACATGAATTTTTACATCCCTCACAAAATGGTATGCTTAAGATGTCTTTTCCCTATTGTAATTGTCTTCTAGTCCTTGTAGTAAGAGTACTAAATTTGGTTGACATGTCTCTAGATATAAGTGGGAGAATTCGAAGTCCACCATCTAAAGTTCGGAGCTTTTTGAGGGATGTTTTCTGAGTAGTTTGTTGTAAAGGATCCGTCTGGCCTCGGTGCAGCGCAGTTGAACTTGAATTGATGTCCCACCTGCACTTTCCTCTGTAACTGTATTACATTGAAAAATCTGCAAAACAAATCGATAAATGAGATTAAGAAATGCAACGAAATACTACGGCTCTGTAACGATTCCCTTGTTCGTGCAGTTTGGTTTCACTTGAAAATTAGTTTTTGATTATTACTGTTGAAGTTGAAGTCACCTTACAAGTTAGCAAAAAAAAAAAAAAAATCGTAAAATGTGAGGTAGCGTAGTTCAGGGCACCTCTTTGATGCTTTATTCTGTAGTTTTAACGCCTTCCTGTTTCTTAAAGAAGCTAGTTCTCAATAAAAATTGACAAATGCGTTAGCCAGTAAGGCAGCTGGTTCCACCAGGGAGACCATTATATACAACCACATGATCAAGCAACTTAACCTGCCACCACGGAAACAGATTCATTACGTTACTTCAGTTGCATCCCAAGTTTCAAATTTCATTCAAGCAGAAGATATACTCTTGTGAAATCAGATGAACTCATTGCAAACAAGCTTTGTAAGTAAATGACCATTGCATTTCGTATTTGCCGCATACATTGGGAGATGCCAAGCAGGATCAACACCACAGCTGTTTCAATAATGATCAGTTATACGGATAGAGGCACAGTACTGTGAGAATACAGTTAAGGACTTAGCATACACCTGTGTTACTAACAAGGTCTGAAATCTGACCTGTCTCGTGAACAGATCACTTCCTATGAGATTATGTCAAATATCAAGAAAAAGTCGCACAACACAAAGAATTGAACATCTGAGTTTAAACAGAGATGGCGTTATTAAACATGAAATTTGGGAGTTATAGTTCGCAAAGATATAATGAGGAAAGGCTTCATCAAATCAAATGGTTCAAATGGCTCTGAGCACTACGGGACTTAACATCTGAGGTCATCAGTCCCCTAGAACTTAGAACTGCTTAAACCTAACTAATCTAAGAACATCACATACATCCATGGCCGAGGCAGGATTCGAACCTGCGACCGTAGCAGTCGCGCGGTTCCGGACTGAAGCGCCTGGAACCGCTCGGCCATCGTAGTCGGCAAGGGCTTCATCAAACTATCGAATGAAACTGAAAGTTACAGTACAGTCCTGTTTATTACTAAGATACATTAGCTTGATTCCAGTCATTGAACAGGTAACACAAATGATTATAAAGTGCATAGAGGTTAAAATACCTTGACACATGTAGGTGGAATGGAAATTGGAATAATACAATTAGCTGTGTCCACGTAAACCGCCAATGGCTGGTGAGTTAGGTAACAAATTAAAGATAAGACCGATAAATAGTTATAGCATGATTCAGCTGCCTTTACCCATCGGTTTTACGCAATTTGCAATGCCTTCAAATACCACAATCAAGCAAGATTTTCATACTCTTTGGCTCGCTACGTGCAAATTGTTAGCACTACAGAAAAAATTGAACAGAACGCTTTTGTACAAAATTAAATGCAGTTACAGTTTGTACTAGGGTACGTTTTCGCTAGAGGCTGCAGTTTTCGAATTTTTCAAGAAAAACGTGCAAAAGTTTTCTTGAATAGCGTTTTTCTTGAATAACTCGAAAACTATGGCCTCCAGCGAAAATGTATCCCAGTGAAAAATTTAACTGCGTTAAATTTAGTGAAAAACGTTCTGTTCATTTTTTGTGTAAGACAAGCAGTTTGCAAATAGCGAGCGAGAGAATATGAAAATCTCGCTTGTGGTTTTTGAATGCATTGCGAGTTGTATAAAACCTAACGGTAGGGGAACTGAATCACCTTGTATAAGCACCAGTTCCGTTGCCTAAGGGAATGCTGAGGTCAGTTAGCTGATTGCACAAACTAATCAGAAAAATAGATCTCTAATTTAAAACAAACGACTTTGTGGTCCCCTCGTCACAATATACTCGTATGTAAATGCGGCTCATGCTTACTATAGTTCTAAAAGTCATGTGTACAGGATGTGTGCTGTGATAGGTGAGAGTCATAAGTTTAGCCCCGGCATCTACTATAACCTCTAGGATGAAGTACTCTCTACCTGCAGTTCTAAGGCGAAGACATCTCTCCCTCTAATGATTCGAGGTGAAGTGTCTATCAGCTCTCCTGTTCAAAATCTATCTGGTTCAGCCACTAAAAGATTCCCGTAAACCAATCGCTATTTACCTTCCTAGTTCCGAACAACAAAAAATTAATAGGAATAGCAACAATCACCCTTCTCGTAAACAATCTTCTGTGACTAACCAGTAATACACATTTTTCTCTTACTTTGGGACATAAAACTGAAATTCTCTGCCACTAGTGTGATATTACGTTTCAGCCAATGAATGCATGTACGCACTAGTGTGTCTTCATCCCTTTCTACAGAAATAATGTTGGTGGACCAGTCCGAGTTTCCCTACAAAATTACACCTTTTGAACCAAGAGTTTCTCCTCGCTCTAAGTACCTCATGTATTCCTATCCCTTTGCAGGTCTCTGTCTTTTTAAGAAGCATTCTTTTCACTGTTTCTCACAATATAAGCTTACAGCGTGGTGAAGGTCGTCTCCAGCTCTCTACGAAACTCTTATCGGAACTTGGGAGGCAGTCTTTGACAGCTCTCGTCAGTTCAGTAGGCGTAAGATGAGGAACGGTTATACGACTCGCTTGCAGTTATACCTCCGTGGTCCTCACTTCCCGTAGTCATCCGGGTGACCCAGCATCCAGAAAAAAACATTTCTTTGCCACATGGGAATGAAATAAAAAAGCACTTCTTCCACTTGTAATCATTGCTGTTTGTTTCAGGTACATCCGTACTTTCATGTGTTCTTAATAATTTGAACTGGTTTGGTAACCTAATTTAAGCAGTGACTTATTAATTAGGTCATGGAGCAGTCCTGGGAAAACTATCGCGTAATATTGTCACACTGTCGACGAAAATCGTGCCGCTTAGTTGTAACTGAATTTCCCCTCTTGAGACAGGTAACACATAATGCATTTTGTTACTGTGTTATCGCGTTCTTCGCTTAGCGAGAATTGTAATGAACGAGAAAGCTAACACAATAGCAGCACCAAGGAGTTCACCACCGGCAACATTATGAAAAGACTCCTTACCACTTGAAGTATGGTAAACATTTGGTACTGATGCTTAGGTTTACCTCAGATTTCTGCCTTCATTTATGCAGAAGATATGGCCTTCTGAAATCGGATGAATCTATCCGAAACACAAGCAAGGACAGCGAGTTGTAAAGTTCCACCTATGGTACCTGATAGAGGGAAAACTGTTGTTAGTCTAATCGCGTTCTTTTGGGTGTTGGGCTGAGTTAGTTTTTCAATTTTATGCACAGCAGTGCATTTACATGGAGAAAAATTAAGAAATCATATCATGCGACTCTTCGTCACTTACTGCTACAGCTAAGTATGTTAACCACATGATCTCGAATTAAATGAACAGTGCGAGCTATATAATATTGTATTATCGCCATCTCAACTCGACACACAGTGTGTAAGTAACGAGAAATCGAGCAGGATAATTGTACCAAGGAGGCCTCTACCGACAACCACATAAACTGGCAAGTTTCGCGAAGCGTTCACTAAGTAATGCAATTTTTTTTTAAGCTTGTTGCTGTCGAAAAATGCGGAATTCGTTATGCGTCATCGTGGAATGTTCCCCCTTTATCCACTGTAGTTTTATGAAATTCCGATAGGTGGCGGCGCTATATGTAACCTTCGAAATGGAATCTGTATTGGAGGTGCGTTCCAAGCGGAAAGCTGTCACTGAATTTTCCAGAGCATAGCAGATGTTCATAGGCGCTTCGAGGATTTCTGCGGAGACCTGGCAGTGAACAAAAGCACGGTGAGCCGTTGGACAAGGCATCTGTCATTATCGCATCAAGGACGCGCAGAGCTGTACGATCTCACGCCGCCCGCCTGTCTCACACAGCCGCGACTCCTGCAGTGTTGGTACGTGCGGTCCATCCCACTCGAGGTGATCCACAGATCACCATCAAACATCTCGCTGTTCAACTCGACATCTCTGTTGGTAGTGCTGACACAATCGTCCACAAGTTGGAGTACTCAGAGGTGTGTGGCCGCTGGGTTCCTCGGCGCCTAACAGCGACTAAAGAGATGGTCGGAATACTTATTCGTTACGAGGTTGAACGTGACAATTTTTTGTCGAACACAGGCGATGAAACAGGGAGTCATCACTTCTAACAGGAAAGAAAATGGCAGTCTTTGTAGTTGCGCCACACCACATCTCTTCCGAAGCAAAAGTTCAAAGCCTCAAATTCAGTAAAGATATGGCTACGGGCTTCTACGACTTTGAAAGGGTTATTCCGTTTCATGTCCTCCCCCCTGGGCACAGAGATCAACTCTGAATTGTAGTGTGATACAAGCAGGAATTTGAAGAAATGACTTCAGCGTGTTCATCGCTGCTGAAATGGAAACGACCTTCTTCTCCTCCGTGACAGCAGAAGGCCTCACACAATTATGCGCATCACAGACGAGTTCGCAAAACTTCGTTGGACTGTTCATCCCATAAATCTCGAACAGCCAGGAACTTGCACCTTCCGGCTTCCATCTGTTTGGCCCTATGAAAGGTCCATTCCTCGGGAAGCAGGGCAGTAGGCGGATGATGAGGAGGTTATTGATGCAGCAAGGCGTTGGCTCCGACCTCGACGAGTAGAGCGGTACCATGCGGACATACAGGACCTCCCTGTAGGGTCTCTTTTAACAGAGATTGTATTGAAAAGTAAGATTTTGTAGCTAAAATATTGCGGAATAATATATGTATTAGAATCCTGAATGAAGCTCATCTGCTTAAAAAATAGCTTTGCATTACTAATTGAACGCCTTTCGTACAACTGACTCCCACGTAACTTTTTGTTTCTATGAGTAAGTTAAAATTAGCCCCATGCTTTTATCTTCATTCGCTTAGAAGATATAGTTTTGTGAATCCGGACGAATATTTTGAAACCTTTTGTATTTTGCTACCGGTGTTTGCAGCACAGTCACGCTTACGTACCATGATGTGACTTTTGTTGATACTTAGTTCTGGGGTTCACATTGGTTCACTGACATTCGTGAATACGAACGAGCAGTTGAGACTAATATCTGATCGCGCCCACAAAATGCGCAGCTTAAAAGGTAATTGTGATCTAAGCTGTGATGTGGAGGTTGTGAATGAAAGAAGGCAATAGAGAAACCAAAGATTCCATAAAATACAAAAATCTGCACTAAGACATACGCAGAACATGCAAGTAAGCAACGAAATCGTTGACGTCTGATAAATGTAAGGAAACTGAGATACTTGAGAAGAAACACGATCACTTTATCTTATATAACAAGGTGGAAGGGTCGAGTGGCCTACAAAGGAAGCGACACGGAGAAAAAATACTGAGGAATGCGAATAATAAAATTCTCCTCCGCAAGAACCAATGACTTCAGTCCTAAAATCACAAAGAGTGAAGTCAAGAGTGAAGTAGTCATGCCAGTAAACTGCAGAAGAATGCTAAAGCCACCGATGTGGATGGAATTTTCGGTGAAGTTATTAAACTTCTAGCTGAACACGAAGCCATTTTCAGGGAAGAAAGTAGCAGAAACATCATAAACGGGAAGGTAATCAGCAAAATTAGGCACGCAAGTGACGCTGTTGTCATGTCAAACGATATGCCTGCTCTCCAATATGTAATAAACAATTTAGTCCAGCGTAGTACAATGTTTTACTGTTCGTTTACACTTCTAAGACCGAAGTTGTAGTCTTTTGTAACAGAAGAAACCAAGAAACTTAGTCAGTAAAAGAAAATAAGAGTGAACAAAAATCCTCCGTTAAGTACGTCAGCACTGTGATTGCAAGAAAGAGATGAGATCTAGAATATAACAGGCCAGGAGATGATTTGGTAGTGTGAAAATACTTTTGTATGTGATCGGATCCTAATCTATGCAAATGATAGTACGAATGATTCGTTGCTATTTATTCTGCATTTTTCTCTATACTTATGAAAACTGAACCCTTGGCCAATATCTAGAGCAAATAAGTGACCCTTGTCTTACGTATTGTCTCGCCGTCTCTTACGAATACCTTTGGCGCCGAAAATTTAAAACAAAGAAATCTTTCATCGAATGAATAAGTAAGAAGCATTTTTTCTCACTATAAAACAGAGAGGAATAGGTACTCAATATCTAGGACACTTTATAAAAGGAAAAAGATACCTTTTATTACATGCCATCATTGAAGCGAGAATACGATGGGAAATGTCTGTTGGAAGACGAAGGAACTCGTCGCTGAAGGACCTTCAGAGAAGGTACAATTGCACGCCAGAAGATGCCTTCCATTCTGCAACATCGCGTTCAGAGCTGCCAACGTGGATTTCCAACCACGACCAGGAGAAGGCGCCTAAAGAAGAAGATGAAGAAGAATTAGAATCTGGATACTGATGTTCATGAAAATAGCAAGTATTCCAATGAATACTGAATTTTTTGCCGACATCTACAGGGATTTAGTATCATTGTTTGTCAAGTGATAGCAAATTTACCATTCATTGTTTGTGATATGATATTCAAATCACTGTCAGTCTCCAGTCATACTCAAGTCATTCAGAAGAACCTTCGCGCGAGTCATACACTCAAATCTAACGAGATTTGTGCTAAATATTTGTCATCTTCACCACTCATAGCGGTACATATAAAAAACGGACCACTGGACTCGGAGCATTTGATACGTCTTCGCTCGTAGCATTGTGGTGCTAACCAAAGTGAAAATACTATCAGTACTGTAAGTAAGCGATGCCAGATTCTTAATGAAGAGACAGGAAACCAAAGGAAGTTGTATAAACGTTACATTCAAACTCGATTAGTATGAGTAGGCATGAACTCTAGACCTAAGTTATTTAGGCTACTGAGGTAAGAGAGTCAGTTTTTCCCCTGTTACATAAATGAAATGCAGTTACAATGTCCTACAATAGTTATGTCTGGTAAGTGCGCGGTGATTGCTGAACAGTTATTGTATCCGCTGTATCAGAGATTTCAGACGAAAAGGTCTGCAGTACTGATCTCGTCCGAGCCAGTAAAAAACAAAACGGCACTGCTTACAGAAACAGTTGTTTTTATTTCACAGTTTGTGAGTGTCAACTGTGATGGAGGAGAAAAGGCCTCTTCAACTAACAAAATAAGTCCATCGCTACACTTTATTTTCACATGCTTTGAAAAAATAATTGTAACGCAAGGAAAACAAAACCGCAAAACAGGCCCTTTAGCGGAGCTGGGGATTTCCCCCCAGCGGTAAACAAGGGCGGCCATGTTGACAGCTGTGCCAGTGCTGCCACTAACGTCCACTGCTGCAACCTGAGGCAGCGTGAGCGAGGTTTTACGGCCGCACGCTCTCATGCGTTCGTTCGTGGTGTTTACCTCGCTGCTGTGGACCTCTTGTTTTTATGCTGCTTCGGTGACTCCTTCACTCCATCATTCACGACGAAAAAAAACGTGTTCTAGCGTATTTATTTAGCCCTTCGTGTTCCCCCAAAGTATGATAAATGAAATTTACAATATTAAATCGAACTCTAGCAAAAGTGAGATATTATTCCTATCTGTTCAGTTTCAAAACGCGATTGGCAGTAGAAATGTCTCACAGTCATGTTAAATTTCACCTCCTGGAGACATTTCATTAGTCACAGTTTTACACCTTCCTGTACAGTTCAGTAAACAAATGTCTAGTTGGCATGTAGTTAAGCCTTACTATTCAGGGTGTTTAAAAAAAGCATTCCTACAGAAGGAGGTGTTGGTCAAAAGTAGAAGAAAATTTCCAATGAAGATACGTCTGGAAAGCAATACCTACTGAGACGTCTTATTTGTGTCGAATAATATGCGGTTTTTACAGATGGCACAGGATTCAAAGGAGATAGCATAGCAAGTTGTCACATTGTGTACGGCTGGAAAAATACAAATTCTGGAACAGTCTTCGAGGTGAAGCATCAGTATCGCTTCCACATCAATGTATGGGCAGGAACTGTCGGTGACTGATTGACAGGGCGATACACTTTCCCAAACAAATAAACAATTGTTTTTTATCATCCATTTCTATGTGATGGATTATTAGCACTATTGAAGAAGGTTCCCTTTGAGAAAAACAAAGATGATGGTTTATGTACCAGACCATTTTCTACGGATCATTCGACAGTACCTCACTGCAGCGTTTCATGGTCGAGGGATCGATGTAGGAGATTCGATAACACAGCCTCCCCTTTCACTGGACATGAACCCGTAGGATATTTCATTGTGGGAAAGGTTACAGGATCACGTGACCATAGCAAATGATACGGTCCGAATGGAACTAGCTGTGTTTGATTAAAGAACGTGTGTCTTTTGTCCACAGAGAGTTTTACCATCGAAACACAGTCTTTTTGTAGTACAGAACATCCACTATGAAAATGTAGAACTGTTTCAATTTTCAGAATTTTGTCTAAATTAAACGGTTGCAGCATTTTGAGCTAAAAATCAAATCCTCTCAAAATGATCGCATTCGAATTTACAGTCTGGTGCACTATTTCTCAGTGTGTTAGGAATCTATCTGTTGCGGCTTCTTCTCTCTCTAAGTTTTTAATCAGAACATTTCATGTTTGGGGAAGCTCGAAATAAAATTGATGACGGGAAAACAAAGTTACCATTGGGTCAGTCATTAAAAATGAGTCTGGAATCAGCGAAGATATGCCTTGTTTTTTAATTATGTCAGATTTCTTTCTATGTTAATGGCCTCTCGCGAACAACATACGTCCAGAGCCTGACGCTTAATGACCTTTGCAGGGGTCATGGCGTTATAAGACGTGAGACTTTGTTTGATGAGAACAGTATTACTTATCGTAAACTTGACAACAGCCACTGAAAACATAAATTCATATTATTATTACGGCAAAAATTATTATTTGAGAACGAAGTCTTTTACGATGGCACTGACAAAACATTGTCGGACCTCTTGCCATGTCAATTCAGGGTGAAACCTCGAACTTTTGATGATTACCTCTATCGTCTTCGTCAGGAGCAAGTGACTGTCAAAATGTTATCGCCATGTTTACGCTACAGAGGGAGCGGTGGTGCCACCAGTACAAACATGGACACAATCTCCTACACATGAACCAATTACAGACCAAGCAGAAGCCTTTTTGGGCTATATAGGGACACCACATCAGCAGTTTTGACAGTGAGTTGTTCCTGACGAGGACGATGCAGATAATCGTCGAAAGCTCGAGCTTTTACCATGAACTGACATGGCAAGAAGTCTGACAATATTATATAAAACACTATTGTTATTTTTAATATTGTTGCTAGATTTCCTTATACTCTCGTTGTCTTTGAATTTTATATTAATCGTCTGGATATAAAAAATTAGTGTGCCCCTTCTGTTTCCTTTTTCAGATTTTACAGTCGGTTCAAAGGGTAATTCAGGTTGGGATCTTTCATTCTTTTAAAAACAATATCTTCACAATTAATGGTAATTTATTACTGTGTCCACAATATAACACCTTGCAATTCTCCTGCTGATTAAAACACGCTTCATTATTATCACAACAAATGCTAATTTGCTAAAAGTACAAAATTTTATATCACAAAAAAGTGTGAAGTTTTATGAATTATATTATGTAATTTTAAAATATAACACAAAAGGTATTTGCTACCAATAAGTTAAAGTTCATTAACGGTTATAAGTCCATAAACCATTGTGCTGATGATGGTGGGTGTTGGCTACCATTACTGTGCAACAAAACAATGCTAATTTTTAGTGATTGAGAAGCACTTGTAATCTCCCCATCCCCCTTCTTTTTTGCATCTATTGTCCACATTAAAGTCTTTTATGAAGATTTGAGAGGAGTGAAGATTACAACAAACTTTCAGGTTTGCTTAGCTTGTCATGTTGAGATGGCTCCAGTTCTTCTTCTCTAGGAGTCTGATTCCTGAAGCTAAAAATCTCACGTTTTAGGTCCTCATGGTTGGATTGCACTAAATAAATTTGAAGATTGTTTTTACGTAAATATATTTTCTCACATTTTAGTATATTTTGATTTTTCTTATTACCAAATACAATATTACATTGTTCACAAAAAAGTCCTCCCAGTCACATTAGAGATATGCTTACCACTCCCACACTCTGCGGAAATAATGATATTCCAAAGGGTTTACAATTTTTCTTAACGATGGAATTTCTAGTAGTTTGTGTTATGTTATTAATTTCGATTATTACTTCATAAATGAATCCAGAAATAAACACAGGAAACAGTTCAGTATTGCTTAATTAACAATAGAAATTTCAAGTGTGCAAATATTTCGTAATTTCAAATGTTACTACAAAAATAATTTTAACTTTAAATTCAGTGCTAGTGATTATCTATTATAATATCTTGGCCTGAAATTTTCTATAAAATAATTCCATTTCATAAATTTTAGATTGAAATATGACATACTGTGTATAAAATTATATGAAAGTTTTCGGAAAAGCAACTGAGATAATACTGACCCGTCCAAAGTTCGAAAAGTAATACTGGTATTGACAACTACTGTGGAGGAAAAGAAATACTAGAGAAGAATGTCCCGATGCAGTCTGCTATAGATGGTTCAGGTACAGAGGTTACCTATTGTAGGACATATGCTTTCTATACGTCCTTCAAGACAGTAAGTTCGTCTTAGGAGCCAATGTTGGATGGTCATCACATCTCTCATCAGGACCAAATTGCAGGGATCGATGTAATGTTAGATGGTGTATGTACCATGTATAGTAGTCGTTAACCACATGTGCCTGCAAGCAAACTTCACATCAATATCATGCAACACTACTCTCTCTTAGTCTGTACGATGTTAAGCTCCAATGTGGCATGAATATGTGGTGCTCCACCAGACACTTGAGAACAGTGTGCTCAAAAGGATTTTATGACGTTTTCTGATTTTTTTTTCTTTCTATTTGGTTCAATTAGTGAGGCCATTTCGTAGATAAGCATGATTAGGTGTAATGTGGTTCTTTAAAAAGGATAAAGAGTTGTTAGTGGAAGGCACACGTAGTAAGGCCTATTCCCAGATTGTATAGTGGCATCTGAGAAAGTGGCTTTCATCAATGTCAGTATGTAATAACAGATTGTAGTTAAATAAATATTTAACTATTTGTTACCCACGTAGTAAAACATTTTATATAAATCTCACACGGCATTTCCTGTTCTCCACTTGCAGCTTCATATCAAACACGGATTTATGAATAGCGAAGGTATACACTGTAACGGAGCAGCTCTGTTGGATTCATGTATACCGAAACCCACAAATACTTATTATTTTTGCTAAATATAGGTACTGTTCACAATTCACATAATTGAACCTGACCGTTTGAATACAATGTAAGGTTTCTCTAAAGTTTACCTGTGGAAACAGCCATCAATTCTCGTGTGCCAAAATAAATTTGTTTGAATACAATGTAAAGTTGCTCTAAAGTTTACCTATGGAAATCGCCATCATTTCTTGTGTGCCAAAATAAGTTTATTCTGCAGTGCGCCAAACAACAATCGCGTTGATGCCAGTTCTAAGTAACCAATGAAACACAGGTCGTGGTAGCTGGACTTGTTCCAATCACCCCTAAGTGTTTGACTGCTACAGAGACTATCACTTAATTAAGCAGAGTAACAAAACAGATACAATCGGAAATTATTTCAAAATGGTTCAAATGGCTCTGAGCACTATGGGACTCAACTGCTGTGGTCATCAGTCCCCTAGAACTTAGAACTACTTAAACCTAACTAACCTAAGGACATCACACACATCCATGCCCGAGGCAGGATTCGAACCTGCGACCGTAGCAGTCGCACGGTTCCGGACTGCGAGCCTAGAACCGCGAGACCACCGCGGCCGGAGGAAATTATTTAAACTATTTGAAACAGTATATAAAAATGAATTGGACAGTAAAGAAAAGTGTATAGAAATCATCACTCGTAAATAGAGTGGTAATTACAACGCCACAGGAACACACAGTGCAGCTGAATAACTTCAAAATATGGACTTTGGAACAAAGAAACGCATTGACTGAGGCAAGCTATTCATGGTAAGCACACGAAATTTATACTTGAGCATGCATAAAATTAGAGAAGATATTATACTAATTACTGCTATCAAACAACAACAGATATGCTACGACTAACGAGTGTAGTTATTTCAAGTTTACTGTCACTTTTAAACAGCCTGCTCAGTAATGTCACAGTTACTGCAGCACGTTTAGGTAACAGCAAAGTTACCTGGCACATCAAGGAACACGATAATAGCTACATTCAAAGAACGGCAGCCTAGCTACGACTGTGCAGTACCACTGCTTGAAGTTTGTTCTGGAAACTAGCCGCTTTATTGGTATTGTGGGACCATCAACAGATGCGCAAGTTAGGGTACAGAATCATGACGTAATTTAAATCACATCCAGGTAGGCTGATACTGAATCTGCACAAGGTGTGTACCGCAGTCTTACAGTGACCCTGTCGTTAAGTCCTACATGAGGTGACTAGCCTCTCGTATCATTTATTCATTAAATTAATTGTTCCATTTTCCCCTCCAAAAGTGGTGATGGGAAAGTATTCTGGTGAGTGTGACTTTTTAAGAGATAAATGCTGCTCTAAAAGTTATATTTGCAATTATTTTACTTAAATGGAACACAAAATTGATCATGAATTCAAACAAGGGTCAGTCATGTATACGAACGTAACCCACACTTGTAAATAGTCCTCACGTGATATAGCTATTGGTAAGAATCTAGTACTGGAACACAAAATTGATCATGAATTTAAACAAGGGTCAGTCATGTATACGAACGTAACCCACACTTGTAAATAGTCCTCACATGATATAGCTATTGGCAAGAATCTAGTACTGGAATCCAGTGTGCTCCTCTACTAGGAGAAGGCAGAGCAAAGAGAACAGGTGAAAAGTATATCGATAAACAAATGGGCAGTCGGATGCAGTATCACGGCATCACCAGAGTAAGCAAAATGATTCCAAGGCTGCAACCGAAAAGAAACTTCAATTCTAGTTTTGGGAGGCTGAAATGTCAGCTCAAATCCTACAGGCCGAAGCAGCGTATATTACGGCGCACGGTGGCGTGCTGATGACGGCTGCAACCCGTTGTCGGCTCCGCTGCATGGAGGTGGGCTACGACTTGGGGAGTGATAGAAGCGCGGGCGCGAAATAACACTTAAGTGTTTTTATGGGTGACCGGACAAGTGAAACACCATATGCAATTACTCAGCACCAAAGGCGGCTACGTACGCAACCAACTCCTTTGGCGTCTGGGAACCAAAACAACCTCAAATTCTATTCTCATCGGCCTCCAGAGAGCGACTGCTAAGCTGTGCTAGAACTTCCGACAATTGTGACCGATTGAAAAAGCTTTCGCCAACTATGACCTTACAACAAATTCGACTAGAATTCCACTTCCATACTCCGAAACCTAGGTAACAGTATCTTCCCTTCCCGCCAATTCCCGACTGTGGCTGCAAACATGTTTTGACGCAACAGTCGAGCAGCCTATCACAGACTCTGCCAGGACTTTGGGAGGGAGACTTTCTGGTAATGGGTGCCAAGAGAATATGATAATTGTAATGCTCCGTGTGGCACTGTTCTATCGGCTATCCCGTGGAGTACCCAGACTGTATCCCCAAAATGTCCCTAATAATAGCACATTCAAGGCGTCGAGCTTATGTGTTCCTACCTAAAACATGAGGCTAGAAACCAGCCTCCAGTCATTGCGAAAATAATGAGCGTCCATCGATTTGGCCCCTGAGACCCGAAGTCAAAAGAGCGAGCGACCAGGTACGAGACAGGACCCAGTCCGGAAGTCACTGTGATCGGTTGTTCCCCTTATCTTCTGACCCTTCACTGCTATTGTGATCGGCTGCCCTGCTCTCAACCCAAAAGTTTCCTCTTGTCTCTAATGTGAAACGAATATAACTATGATATGCATGCATCCTACTCCAAATCATGTGCATGCTGGTACATGAAAGCCATTTACTTACTTTGCAGACAGTGTACTGCAGTTGTGTAATGACGTTAATTCGCATGTATGCAGATTCAGATTCTAGAAACACAATATAGGCTGGCTTCATAGCCCTTAATAAGCGTATGAAATAGCCAGAGGGCTTTCCGTCCTGCAGTTATTCCCTTAGTACAATGTAGCAGACACTTTATTTAGATAATCACAAAGCAGTGACATTGCCATTAAGTATGCTAATATTCAATTATTAAACTTCATGTTACTTGAATCACAATTGTTTCAAAGCTCATTACAATTAAGGAACTAAAAATTCTAAAGTAAGGACAGGGCTTTAATACATCAAGCAGTTAAAAGGTGACAATTATTGAACAACATCAAATAAAACTTCGTAACTTATGAAAGCTTTTCTTTAGGACTTTCAGACTGTACGGTTGGTCCTGGGACATGCATGGAATTTAGATGTGAATATGGTTTGGTTCAGCGACGAAGCCCACTTTCATTTGGATGGGTTCGTCAGTAAGCAAAATTGGCGCATTTGGGGAGCTGATAATCCGCACTTCGAGATCGAGAAGTCTCTTCATCCTCAATGGATGACTGTGTGGTGTGAAATGTTCAGTCATGGAATAATAGGTGTGCTATTCCGTGATGGCTCGATGACTATAGAACGGTATATGAAGGTTTTGGAAGATTATTTCATTCCCATTATCCAAAGTGGCCTTGATTTCAACAAGACGGGGTTCATGAAAGACGGAGATCGACCATATCGAAGCACGAGACTGTTGGATGTCCTGGAGTAGCACTTTGGGAACCGCATTCTGGCTATGGGGTACCCAGAGCACACTGGGAAGGGCCTCTATCGGCCATTATATTCTCCGAATATGAACACATGTGACTCGTTTTTGTGAGGCAATATTAAAGACAAGATGCACAGCAGTAACCTCCAAACCGTTGCTGAGCTGAAAATAGCCATTCAGGAGGTCATCGACAGCACTGATGTTCCAACACTTCACAGAATCATGCAGAATTTCACTCTTTGTCTGCACCCCCTCATCGCAAATGATGGTAGACATGTTGCACATGTCATGACCTAAATCCGAATTCATGTAGTAACGTTTATATCTTCAAAAAGTTTCTGCACGCCTTGGTTTGTAACGAGTTTACCTTTTTTTCATGTAGTTCATTAATTGTCACACTGTATAAACTGATAAAGTTTGTGCAGTTAAGTAGGGATGAACAGACTTGCACAGCATAAATTAATGTGGAGAACTCTCCGAACTGTCCATTAAAAGAACGAGAAACAATATTTTGCATGTGAGGACAAAATAATGTACACAAACATAATAATTAACGGATTTAAGAATCAAGCATACTGTTAAGCAAGTATCCGAATGGACCCTGGTTGGTGCAGCAAAACATTGCCGATTTGTTACCACTTGCAGAAATTTTGATGTGGCTGCCATCAATGTTTCAACTGTTGTAAATAAGCTATTCGGTGCTCATTTAAATCAGCTATAGGGGTGTGTTTCTCTGCTGGTTTCCAACATCCTTCATAGATCAATGAGCCTCTTCAGTATGCTAACTACACATTACGGTATAAACAATACCACTGAAAGGACCTGCCTAGATTGATAGCTCAACTGATACTGAGTCTGTAATTCAAACAGTACTATACCCTTACATTCACAAGTTTCAAACAACCATAATACCCACTTGACCTCTAGAAGAAACATTTACATGTTACAGATTTTTCACATAAATCATGCACATTTTGATATTCTCATATTAAACAAACCTCACAATTTTAGCTTTCAAACGAATATACTGCGAAACACCGTGTGAGTTGAATGCAAAAATATGAATCACAAAATTAATTATGAGTCAGACAAACTCCCTTAAGACCCATTCTAAATTACTGTCATTAACGGATTATTTAACGCATTGAAATCTTACGGCTCTAGCTGGGGATCCAAAAGATAGAATTGAATAGTACTAAAGCGAAAAACTTGAAATGCTAACAAAAATACGATTTGAATGAACATACTAATTTATTCAGACACAAAACACATGTGATTATCTGCCTCTACACAGAGATAAAATATAAAATGTACCTAACACTCCAAATAAAGTGAATCAGCAAGTATGGAGCTGTAGCTCTCATACTGTAGAGTTCGAAACAGCGTCAACTATTTCTCATTACGAATCCCCTGAAAGCTGTTATAGTCAACCCACCACTTCAATACATACCCATCTCATCGAATGAAGCTTGTCGTTGTGGTACCTGATACTATCGTACTGCAAAAAAAGTGAAATAAGATCCTTTGCTGTAGTCGAATGCTTTATAGAAATGCTGTCGCCTATGTGAACCAGCCCATATGGCAACACAGCAGTTCGCTCGATTAATGATGGCACAAGCGTATGTTATCTCCCCACGCAGAGCCGGCATAGTGTGACAGCTCTGAAAACCACAGCTGAAGGGCCGGCACACTAATGCTGAAAACAGTCTATTAGGTGACTGCCCCAGAATGACCTGCCGATAAATATTATTCAAAATTGACCGTGCGTACCTACGTCCACGTTTACACTTTGTGGCTTCTTCGCAACGATCAGGCCGCAGACAGAAGTACGATTGTTTGCTAAGTAAGGAGTGCGTCAGAACTCTCCATTACGTCGAAAACAATATAGTTAACACTATTCTTTGCATTGTGTAAGCACTCAGATATCGATAGTAACAATCTGAGGGCGAAACATGGGGACACGATTCTAAGCATTGTTGTGAGCCGAGGTCTGTCTGTGAGAGAGGAAGTAGTAGTGTCGATCGAGAGCTCAGAGACAGAAGACGTGTCACGCTGCCCTCACGTCGGCGGTGGCAGATCTTACCGCACTCAAGGCCTTATTTCATCAGTGTAGCCAGGAGAGATTTAGGTGGATAAACTAGGCTTGTAGATGGAATTGAAAGTAAAATTCGCAAGCATAGCGCAAAAGCAATTGCAGCGTTAGGGTCGAAATTGTTAGTCCGAGTTTGCAATAATCCCATGCTGAGCTTGTTAGTTAAAGAAGCCTTCTTATCCTCCAAATAATAACAATTATTCTCCACATCTAAATAATATCTTGTTGTCATTAAATGTTAATGTAACTTTGAATTTGAAATAAATTGTCAATCTGGCACTCAGCTATTATTAATACTTATACGGTCATTGTGGGGCATTTCACCATTATTAATACTTGTCAAACTATTATTGGTCATTACGTTTTCTGAAGTTTTTAAATAGACTTAATTTATGAAATCCCTTCTCACAAGTTAGTTGGTAGTTAACGGGATCTAAGCAAACTCCTTTTTATTTAATTAATTATTAGTAACAATAAGCTTTAGCAGCTGCTGCTGTCATGTACTCTAATCGAGTAAATTCCGCTGCACAAACCAGATTCCGTCTCACTTGTAAAATCTTATTCAAAAACGCATTCAGATAGCTTATCCTAACGTAAGTTTTAAGTTTTTCATGTAATAAACTGTTGAGCGCTTAAATGATAGTGAAACTGACACTCATTCAACACGCTCACAGTATTATATATGCACGTTAGATTCCGTTTACTGATAGCTCAGGTTACTTATCGAAGCCATGTTCACAGACGAACGTAGGCAATATTGGCTGTAGATACATTACATGGGTGCATATACGTTACAGCTGTGGCATCGAGGTGTTTTGGGCCAATAGACGACATACGAAATTTTACCTATAATTACTTACGTGATCATAAATGGGCTCTAGATGCATCACCTGTTTGTTTTGCATTTCTCCTGTATTTTGAAAAAAAAAATAAACATAAGAATAGCAAATATTAATAATAAAGATAAAAAATTATAAAACTTCAGACTTATCATCCGTATTATTTTTCAAAAGACTTTTTTAATGTTGGAATGCCATATACCCTATCAATTAATCAAAATTAATGATTCAAACATCATTTTTCAGATATCGTTTACAACTAATGAGGAAAAATACGCAAATAGTTTAAAATTATTTCCACTGTTAAAATACTGTTTTGATAACATTTTTATAAAAACAAATACTTAAGTATCCATCTATTGACAATCTGTTTAACTAACGTGCATCACAGCTGTTGCAGTTGTTTAGTTAATACCACTATCTTCAATGATAGAGAAGGCAATGAACAAAATGTTCTGTAATTGATTTTGACGGCAATTCTGTGTCCAAAAATTGATGACTGCTCAACAGATAATGAATATATCATCTTCAATTGTTTATCTGGACAGGAAAAAGTGTACCTCAGTTCTAATTCTGTCCAACTTGGAGAAATAAACAATGTTGATTTATATCAGTTATACCACTCTTTAAATCCGTCTGGATTTCCCACTTCATAAATGGCTTTTCAAGAAAAATGCAATTATTATGTTCATGAGTTATCTTAACTGTAAGCAGGGATTAATTAATGGCGCCATATTAGTACTAACTCACTTAGGTGAGCACATCATTAGTGCTATATTCATTGAGTCCGATAAAAACTGTATTTATACCCCACATTAATCTCACACCTTCTGGTATCAATATGCCCTTACAAAAGATAAGAAAATAGTTCCTAATAACCAAAGCCTTCACTATGACCAGCAATAAAGCACATCAGATGCTTCAAAGGGCAGGGCTGTATTTACCAGAACCATCTCCTTCCTCATGAGTTTACACGTTCAATGATATTTATATTTATACTAAAGACACACTTAGTCAAAAAGTAAACGATGATCACACAGCAACTGTTGACATTGTTATCATAGTTTTGAGAATTAAAATAGTTCATTTAAAAAGAAATTAATCTGACAAACACAAATTCTCCTATTTATATATTTTACAATTAAGTATATTGTACAGACCAATATCGCTTTTTTACTAGAGTCAAAAATTTGTTACTACTACTCAAAATGGCATACTTTTTATTAATAACTACTTGCATTTACTTATTTCTGCATTGCCGTATTACCTATCGGTGACTTACCAGAATAGAGTGCGAATTATTTGCTAGTCTATTACAAAAAGAAAAACGAAGGAAGAAAGTCTCTTTTTTAATGGTGAATATTATGTACCATAAGAAATTATGTTATCCTATACTTGGAACTTACATGTTGCAATGGTATTATAAAAATTGTGAAATAGGAAGAGATAAGGATGAGTATCAACATAAATTACTGAAACACATTGTTGCTGACGTCCCGTGGGCAGCATCCAAGTTTATTGAAGCAGAGATCATGACTGGTTTCTCAGCTCCCCTTTCACATCATACTGTGCTGAAATATAACTGACTCCATTCAGCATGTTACAGCGGACTTCAGAATTTTTTTTCCAACCTAGGTATAGTGACACTCGATCCGTCCAAGTGGTACTCACTCACAAAATTTACATCAAAACCAAGGTAGACTTCATGTTATAAAAAAGTACGGTCGAATGAATGTATCTGAGAAGGTATAGTGGACGAAATATAAACATAACACAAACATAATATTCGTTAGTGCTCTATTGAGCTGAGAAAATGGGAAACCGGACCTCATGTGGCCTAGCTATCTAACGGGATTTGGAAACACATCCAAGGATAGATTCAGTATTTATGAAATGTAGGCACTGGACGACTGTCATTGTATTAATTCTGTTAAACTGCAACTGTTATGAACAAAATACCTTTCTTCATTTGTCTTTGCGTACAAATGCTACTCATTTTATTATCCAGAGTGAGCAAAATAAAAATATCCTGGAAAATACGAGGCTTGGAATTTTAATAGTGGCAACTATTTATTTATAGCTCGTAGAAAATAGATACCAGTTTCAAAGTTTTACTGACCTTCAAAGCAGTCACCAGCATTGTGTATAACCCGTTGATACCGATGGGGAAGTCGTAGGTTACTCTTAGCAGTGTCAGTTGCGTTGACAGTTCGAGCGTCGCTGATTACTGCCCGACGAATTTGTAGCAGTTCTGAAGCGAATTAACTCATGAAAACTGATAAATTTTGACGTAATCAGCGCTATGCCATGGCCCTGTGAAATCAATCTGAAAAATTCTTACCTCATAATGGTGTTGCCGGATAATGCTGTCTATATATCTGCTCGTAAATGACACAGCTTAGTGCAATGCTAGCCTGTCTTCTAATACTGGATAACTTCTGTCTGAGATCAGTATTATTAGGAAAACTGACTTTGCTTATGGACACAGCTACACAGCTGGTCGTCTATTTACTAAAGAACACATGACTATGATCTGCGAAAATTTCTGAAGTATTTAAATTTAAATAAGTGACTGGATCGGGAGTGGAAATGACTTAAGGCAAAATTATTCATTCCTTTTTGTAGACTGGTAAAAATTATATTCTAAAAATCCTTTACATTATTGATAAAGATCTGCTGTCCAGTATATGAACAACTGAATATTACAAATCTGGGTCAACTGGTGCTGACGAATCACAAAAAGATTGAAACAAATTCATATTAACATCTCAGACAAGTGACTTAATTTCGCGCATGCCAATAAATTAATAAAATTTACCTTACAATACATGGCCATGAACTGCGCTGTACCAGCGGCAGACTACAACTACACTGTAGCTGCGAGCGGCTGCAACTGCTGCCGAAACTGCTCTGACCTGCGACTCTATTGCAGCAAAGATATTTTCTGTCGCTGGCAGCACGTGAACAATAGATCGAAATTACATTTGCTCCAGCAGGGTGACGAACCCTTACAACTTTTCCTTTTACACATGTGGCATGCAAGTTTTTAATTTAGTGGGGATATACAGGGTGTCCCAGCTATCTTGTCCACCCAAAATATTTCTGGAACAATAACAGCTATTGGAAAACGACTTTCACCGGTATCAATGTAGGGCTGGGGCCCATGAATGTACATATTTGGAAACATTCTAAAACGAAAGCATATGTGTCTTTTAACACAAACTTATGTATTTTTTTAAATGGACCTCCTACATTTTTTCTTCAGCAATCCATAGCATGACAAACCACATACACAATGGCGTTGATTGCATCGCAATATTCCCATTACATCCCGAGATATTGAGACGCGAAGTTGACGCTTGAAACACCCGACATGCGCTGCTAGCACACGTCCTGAGGCTCAGGCGTGAACCCCATGCTGCCCGTCATCGCGATGTGATTGACATGCGTAATCACACTTCCATTCTTATCAAGAGGTCCGAAACGAATAATACGGTCTGCTGCCATCCTGCATGAACGTCATACATTCCAGCAGGTATTTATCTCATAGGCTAGGGAGGATGCGGTTCTGTAACATATCTGTGTACCACAACGTTAGTCACAAAGTTAACTTCGCTTATCGTTAATTCGTTACTAAAAAGGTAATGCCGTTCAACGTTAAAACTTTGCTTTACAGTAGATCTAGCGCAAGTGACAGTTAATCATTCACTCGTAATAGTAAAATTCATGTTGATGGTTTTAGTGAAACGAGCAAGTGGACTAAAAGTTGTACCGTTGTTTAGGTAAAAATGCTTTGATTTGGGAAGTTCAGGTAGGACACAGAAGATGAATGTAAACATGTTTAACCAATTAGTTTTATTATCACATAATTATCAATGTTATGTTTATCTACTGCGTTAAATGACAGATTGTTGCAAACAAATGTTTCTTAACGTCACTGGGTAAAATGGCCCTTTGTAGAAACTTCCACTGTGTTACCAGCACTACATACTAAACATAGCGTTCACATCTCATGCTCAAAGTGATGCCCATTGGCTTGCATACATAGGGTCACTCTGCGGATGAAGGATGCGCTACTTCGTGCTACTGTTTCCTCTTTGATGGCTGTACAAGCATCAATAATGCGTTGCTTCATGTCCTCTGGTGTTGTTGGATCATGTTGGTAAACAGCATCCTTCACTGCTCCCCAAAGAAAATAATCCAGCGGTGTAAGGTCCGGAGATCGGGCAGGCCAACTAACTGGGCCACCTCGTCCAATCCACCTACCAGGGAACTTACGGTTCAGAAGTCGTCGTGCTCGTAAGGCGTTATGTGCAGAGCATCCGTCATGCTGATACCACATGACCATTCTCCGGTTCAGAAGTACGGTGTCCAAGAGAACAGGAAGATTGTGACTTATAAATCTGGAGTACTGTCTGCCATTTTGGAGCCATTTATAAAGAAAGGTCCGATAATGGTATCTCCAATAATCCCACACCAAACATTGACTTTCCACGGACGTTGATGCTCCACCTGACGGAGCCATTTTGGATTGTCTGCGGACCAATAATGCATATTCCTCGTGTTGCCAATTCCTTTGTTGGAGAATGAGCCTCGTCTGTAAAGAGAACATCTGCAAAAAAAATTGGATTAGTCGGAAGTTGTTGCTGAGCTCACCGACAAAATGTTACCCTATTGCGGAAGTCATTTCCATGAAGATCCTGGTGTAAATGAACATGGTAAGGATTAAATTTATGTCTTTTAAGAATACGCTGTGCACTTGATTTCGACACACCAACTTCACGTTCAATTTGACGTGTGTTGATTTGAGCAATCACGGCTATGGTAGTGAGCACAGCAACTTCAGCACGTTCATCTGTGCGTGTTCTAGGACGATATCGAGGTCTTGGATTTAAGCTTCCCGTGTCACGTAGACGAGATATGAGACGACCAAACATCCGGCGCGAAGGCGATGGCTTGTCAGGGAATCGTCTTCTGTACAGTCGTTCTGCCTGAACAGCATTTCGTCCACCTACAACAGGGTACAGTACAGGTATGTAGAGTAGGGTAGAAAAAAGACATATTAACTTAATAATCATAATGTTCGCTAACAGTACTATCAACAAACAAGCAATCTCCTAACGTATTTCCCGTCAAAGTACATTCTCCATAGATCAGCAACATTTCTACCATATCTTTATGTGTGTACATTATACTGTACAGTATAAGTTCCACAACACAACGTTTATTCAGAATGTGTACTACCTCCGTACCGTCACTAGATTACTCTGATGCACGACTACACTGGCAAGCGGTGTACTGCACGCCAAAGCAACAACAAATGGGATGCTCGGAGGGTGGTGGAGTACAGGAATTTGAATGGGTCGCAAATCATACACAAGGCGAAGTGTTAACTGTGGCAGTAGTGGGAACTACGTTGGACACTTGACTAGGTAGAGCCAGGCCCTGCGCGACAGGCACAATGGGTCATATAACGCATTAGATAAACCTTATTTTGGGTGTGCAGGATAAATAAGACAACCTGACGGGTGTACACCGATCGGTACTGGTTCCCATTGTGTACGTAGATAAGTAAAACGTGCAAAAGGGAAACCATTATGTGCTTACGAGAGTTTATGGCAGCAGACCGTATTATTCGTTTCGGACCTCTTCATAAGTATGGAGGTGTGATTACACATGTCAATCACATCGCGATTACGGGCAGCATGGGGTTCACGCCTGAGCCTCAGGACGTGCGCTAGCAGCGCATGTCGGGTGTTTCAAGCGTCAACTTCGCGTCTCAATATCTCGGGATGTAATGGGAATATTGCGATGCAATCAACACCATTGTGTATGTGCTTTGTCATGCTATGGATTGCTGAAGAGAAAATGCTTTCGTTTTAGAATGTTTCCAAATATGTATATTCATGGGCCCCAGCCCTACATTGATACCGGTGAAAGTCGTTTTCCAATAGCTGTTATTGTTCCAGAGATATTTTGGGTGGACAAGATAGTTGGGACACCCTGTATATGTGGCGACGTGTAACGACACGCCACAGTCATCAGTTAAAAGAACATAAAAATGTGCCATTCCTATTTAAAAGCATCTCGCTACTCACCAAAAGGGAAGGTAGCGAAACCTTACAATCCACACTGTCAAAACTATTATGGCAATTAACAGGTAGCAGCAATAGTAGAAAATGACTCTGAGCACTATGGGACTTAACTTCTGAGTTCATCAGTCCCCTAGGACTTAGAACTACTTAAACCTAACCAACCTAAGGGCAGCACACACATCCATTCCCGAGGCAGGATTCGAACCTGCGACCGTAGCGGTCGCACGGTTCAAGACTGTAGCGCCTAGAACCGCTCTGCCTCTCCGGCCGGCAGCTAGCAGCAATAGCACTAAATTACTAATTCCCACCATACCCCGCCCCCCCCCCCCCCCGCCGGCCAAGCATGCAGTTTGAACATCAAAATGCAAAGTGTTCAAAAGTTATGACTATTTTATTTCATATCTTTCAATAACTTTCACCATTCACTTCAGTGTCAATACGAACATGTCATCGTAATGGGTGACTTGAACATAGATCTGCTAAGAGACACTCCCTCCGCAATAAACCTAAGAAGATTGTTTAGTTGCAATAGCATGAACATTCTTCCATTACAACCTACACACCATACGGCGCATAGTCATACTCTTATAGACGTGATCGCAACGAAACAGACTGACAAAGTAAGAGATGTTGGTCAATCATCGGCCCCTGGCCTCTGAGCACATGATGTAATATTCCTGGTCTACTCTGTGCAGCCCCCAAGGATCAAATCGCGTTACATAACTTGTAGGAACATGAAATGTATTGACATTGACGCTCTAACAGCCGATTGCTCAGAAATCTCATGGCATCAAATAATCAGAGAACCTACAATCGACGGGAAAATTAATGAACTTGGTGATAAACTCACTGCCCTGTATGACAAACATGCACCTGTGCGCACAGTCCGTGTAAGAAAATCTCCTGGTCCATGGATGACAGCTGAATTACGTCAAATGATGACTAATAGGGATGCTGCCCACAGGCGTTTCAAGGCAGATCCGAAACCCGAGCGTTTCGAAGAATATAGAAAGCTACGGAACAGAGTGAAACAATGCATTCGCAATGCCTAAATCAGGCACGCTCGCTCCCTTGTATGCAGCGATCTGACACCCACGACTCTATGGAAGAATCTCCGTAGCTTGGGGGTCGGAAAGGCAAAATCGGAAACTACTTTTCATGTGTCAGCTAACGAATTAAATGAATTCTTCTCTGCACCTCTGATTACCAGCACGGCTGATAATTACCGTCCACAAGAATCCCCAAACAGGATAACTAACAACGATACCTTCCATCTAAAACATGTAATAACAAATACGGCAAGAAAAGCAATAATGAGAATCTCTTCTGATGCAATAGGCAACGACAGTATCGGTATAACCATAATTAAGAATGTTGCCGATATCTTAGTACCTGTCTTAACTGACATATGTAATTTTTCCCTCGTGAATGGAATATACCCCACAGCATGGAAAAGAAGCATAATTCGACCCATCCCTAAGATCGAAAACCCGCAACTGCCTAGTGATTACCGACCAATTAGAATACTGCCTGCTGTTTCCAAAGCACTTGAATATATTGTTCATGACCAAATCTCTGAACACTTGCATGAATTCAGTCTATATGACCAATTTCAATCCAGTTTCCGTAAACATCACAGCACAAACACTGCTCTAATTAAAGTAACTGATGACCTGAAATATGCCATCGACAATCGAAAGGCAACAATATTGACGCTACTGGACTTCAGCAAAGCTTTTGACACTGTTAACTTTGACATATTACTCAGAAAAATGCAACAGCTTAATTTCTCTGATAGTGCAATGAGATGGTTTGAAAGCTACTTAAAAGACAGACAGCAATGTGTTGTCTGCGCAAATGAAAAATCTTCCTGGAAACATGTTTCTTCGGGAGTGCCACAAGGATCAGTCTTAGGACCACTTTTGTTTTCTTTATATGTCAACGATATTTCGTCGGTTTTGTCCTCCTGTAAACATCATTTCTATGCCGACGACCTCCAGCTCTACGTAAGTGTCAGACCTGAAGACGTAAACACTGCAATCGCTCAGATGAATGATGATCTGTCTTCAGTAGTGACATGGGCGAAAAACCTGGGGCTCAAATTAAATGCAAAAAAGACGCAAGTAATCTTAATAGCCCATCAGAAATTAATAAGTTCAGATTTCCGCGAACGGCTACCTCCTATTCTGCTCGATGGTACTCCAATACAATGTCAGAAAACAGTGAAGAACTTGGGTGTAACTTTGGACGAGCACCTCAACTGGGCGGAGAATGCTGTCGCAGTGTGCCGAAAGACGTCTGCTTGTCTCTATGCTCTCAAAAAGTTTCGGAACATATTCCCACAGGACTTGAAACACCAGCTCGTGCAAGCACTCGTTCTACCGAACCTCCACTATTGTGATGTGATTCAACAAGGCATGAGTAGTGAAAATAAAAGACGGCTAGAGCTAACCATGAATGCCTGTGTGCGTTACACCTGCAACACTCGCCGATATGATCATGTTAGTGCTTCATACTCCGAGCTAGGGTGGCTGCGGCCGGACAAACTGCGTGACTACCACACTCTATGTCTACTTCACCGACTCCTCGTCGCGCAAGCACCCCAGTACCTAGCCTCAGAGATTAAAAACCTGTCATGCCATCATAATCGAAACACGAGGTCACTCTTATCTGGTATCCTAACTGTGCCCACTCACAAAAAAAAACTTTTCCAAACTCCTTCTCAGTTGCCGCTGTCCGCCTCTGGAACAAACTGCCCCTTACCTTGAGGAAAATTCAATCTCCTGTTGCTTTTAAGAAGAAGTTCCGCATAAAATTCTCCACAAAATTAATGTGCAAGGCCAATCCTCTCATCTGTCAAATAGCAAAGCTAGCGTCTCCTATCTTGCTCCTGAGATGCCTTCCTCTTCATCTATCTCTATTAGCCACGCAGTCTTCTTTTCCTTTATATTTTCCTTAATTATGTTTCATCATGTCTCTCTATTCTTCTCCTCCCTTCACCATGAGTCTCCCCCACACTCCCTGCTGCCAGCACTCCTATCTAAAATCTTTCTCTTCAATAATGTATTTTTAGAGGTGTACCTTTCTAATTGTTTATCTCACTTTTTGTATTAGATGTAGTTTAACATGTCTACTAAAACATATGACTGTAAAATAAGTAGAATGCCTGGTTAGATGTAAGAGAGAGCCTGATGGCCCTAATCTTGCCAGGTTAAATAAATAAATAAATAAATAAATGTATGTGCTGATGGTAGGGTTCGAGCGTGGCGCAGATCCCACGAAGCCATGGATACAAGTTGTCATCAAGACGCTGTGGAAGCTGTTAGTGGCTCCTTAATGGTGTGGGATTGTTTACATGGAATGGATTGGTCCTCTGGTGCAATTCAACCGATAATGGCTGAAATAGTTATGTGTAAGTCCATCTCTTTACAAGATGATTGTGGAAACTCGGCCTGTCAACATAAAATGTCAAATCAAAACACTTTCAGCCGGATAAATTTTTCATTTTATTTTATTTGTGCAACCAGTTCAGCATTACATTACGCCATTGTCAGGTTCGTTGACGGACGTGGAAGAAGAATTCCACCTCTTGCACAGTCGAAATAGGGACCAGTCACTGGTCTTCGTAGATTTGTTCTTAACACGGCGTTCCTTCAATCATCATGTTCCAGCAGTGACTGTACGCTGGCCTGTATTTCGACTGTATAATAGGTGCGATTCTTCCCACAGGTCCGTCAAGGGGTCTAAAATGGCGTAATTTAACGCTTAAACAGAGCCCAAATAAAATACAATTGTACATTTAGACTGCTAAGAGTGTTTTTATTTGACATTTTAATCGGTTCTTTAATCGTTAATGGACGTTTTCGCCTATCTGAAGAGCATTTGCAGCCATTCATGGACTTCATGTTCCCAAACAACGACTGAATTTTTAAGGATGACAATGCGCCATATCAAGGGATCACAATAGTTCGCTATTGATTTGAAGAACATTCTGGATAATTTGAGCGAGTCGTCTGGCCATCCAGATAATCAGACATGAATCTCATCGAACATTTATGGGACATAATCGAGAGGTCAGCTCATGCACCAAATCCTGCACCGGCAACACTTTCACAGTTATGGAATGCTATAGAGGTAGCATAGCTAAATGTTTTTGCAAGCATCTTCCAATGACTTGTTGAGTCCATGTCATGTCGAGTTACTACACTACGGCGGGCAAAAGAAGGTCCAACCCGTTGTTAGGAGGTATCTCATGACTTTTGTCACATTAGCGTAAGTGCATTTGTCTGCTCTGAAGATCTGGAACTGAAGTGAAACCCTTAAAGCAGTTATATGCGATTGCAGGCTTTCTCGACGTATTTCAGCTATGAAATCTTCATGGATTACCAGCCGAGTGGCGTTGTCTTCTAGTCGCAACGTTTCAATGGACTGCGTATCCATCATCTTCAGGCGAAGATGTTGGATACCCATTGAAACGTTGCGACTAGAAGACGACGCCACTCGGCTGATAACCTGTGAAGATTTCATACCTTAAAGCAGTGTTTAATGAACATTCATGAAGGTCGCTTGTAATTCTCCATTTATAACATGACGCAGACGTTAAGCTTGAAGAATATTTTTAATAATTATTCCGAGTCTACAAGTCTATGCGGCATATGTATTCATAATGCTTAAAACGTCGCAGAGATCGAGGTATTATCGAACGATAAACGCAATTAGCGTGCGAGGTAGTGCAATTACCTTCAAAATTAAAATCTGCGTGCTAAATAAGCGGATAAAATACTTAAAGCAACCCGAAAAGAAATTGTACGGCTTCCACCTGTAGAATGGCAGTTACTGCGTAATCTTTGTGCTCACGGAGCGTTCCCAATGCCAACTGCCAATTCGCTGCGTTCTAAGCAGTGAATCAGTAATCAATGGACAACGAAGGCAGTGCGACATACGGTCGAACGCTCCTATTACCCTGCAGCAATATGAACACACTCGCAAAATGCTGTAGCTGACGAAAACCGGTGTCCGGTCACGGAGCTTTAGCTGTTTGTTGACAGATATTAGCAGACGAGGCGGCGGTAGGAATGCCAACAGAGGCAGCTGCGACTGAGTGACAGCTGGTGGTGCCCGCATTTCTATACCGCTCCCCGCACCACCCTCCGATCAACACATCACGCACCTCTGACGCGTGACTGCACTGCATATGCGGGTGTACACACACTGGCTCGCCGGAGTGTCAGCTGTCTGCTGATGTAGTGGTATGCAGTGGGCCTATCAAACTAACACTGTGCCTCCGAGATATGGTAGAGATAAAACATACACCTCAAATAAGGCTAAACTTTTAGTGAAACACTTATGAGAAACACAATTAGTATGGAAGTTCCTCAGGGTAGAACATTAGGACCGGTACTGTTCCTGATATTCATCAGTGACTTTCCCGATGGTGTTAGCAAGTAGGTTACATTCAACGTAACGGAAACAAATGTCATGAATTTCAGTTTCAAGGCGGAAAATGGCACTGTTAAATATACAGGATGGCTGCAAAGTCCCGTTACCTCTATAACAACCAACATAAACACCTAAGATTAAATAAATAACTTGAACAACTGTTCTTCAAGGGAATTTTCTTGAGATATGAACCATTGCTTCCGCACAGGGTCTGTCTCCGCACCGTCATTCCCATGGGAAAGGAGAATACACCGCGAGGATCTGTGCGACATATTTCGGAGCATTGCTGGTGTAACCTGCATGAAAGCTTGTATCACAGCACGTTACAGGTCGTCAGCGGTGTATTGTTTTGTGAACCATACCCTTTATGTTCAAGAGTCAAAAGAGGAGGTGCTGTACTTGCAAAATGCTGGGAAATTTGGGAAGACTCCAGTTAGCTTAGAACATGATCAAACAGAGATTTCGAAAATCAGATATTGGATCGTAACATGTACCCAGGAGCAGAAATGGACTCAGATCACAAGTAAGTAATGACGAAGAGTAAGCTGAAGAACTACTGCTCAATGGAGAGGGATATGGAAGTACTAAGAAATGAACAGATACGGCTTGAAGTTCTCTGAGGTTATAGATGTGCGATAATGAACAGCTCAGAAGGCAGTTCACTTGCAGAGGAAGTGCCATCTCTAAAAAAGTCTGTCACAGAAGTTGTAAAGAAAAACGTACTTGCAAGGAAAGTAACTTCCATGAAACCGTACCTAACAAAAGAAGCACTTCAGTTCACCGACGAAAGAAGCAAATAGAAAAATGTAGAGAGAAATTTAAACGAGGGGGAACTAAGGCGATATAGGTGCACGAAAAATGTGAAGAAATCGAAAAGAAGTAGTTGTCAGGAGGAACGACTCAGCACACGGAAAAGTCTAAACAGTATTTGGTGATATTATAAGCAAGTGCAGTAACATTAAGGGTGCAATGAAGTTCCAGTATTAAATGCAGAGGAGAGAGCGGATAGGTGGGAAGATTACATTGGAGGCTTTCATGAGGGCAGAGCTTTTATAATGACGTGACAGACGAAGAAACAGGAGTCAGCATGGGTAAGATAGAGGAACCAGTGCTGGAATCAGAATTTAAAAGGGCTTTCGACGTCTTAAGATCAAATAAGGCAGAAGGGATAGATACCATTCCATCGAAATCTCTAAAATCATTGGGGAAAGTGGTAACAAAACCACTATTCATGTTGGTGTGTAGAATGTATCAGTCTGCCAATATACCACCATACATTCGGAAAGACATCATCCACACAATTCCGAAGATAGAAAGAGCCTACAACTACGAGAATTATCGCACAATCAGCTTAACAGACCATGCATTCAAGCTGTTGACTAGAATAATATACAGAGGAATGGTAAAGAAGACTGAGGATGTGTTAGATGACCGTTAGTCTGGCTTTAGGAACCTTAGAAGCACCATAGAGGCAGTTCTGACGTTGTATGGAAGCAAGACTAAAGAAAAATCAAGACATGTTCACAGGAATGTTGATATGGAAAAAGCATTGTGTGGTAATGGAACTCTGACTGTGGGAAAACAGGAGCGGAAGAGATCGAAGAATTTGAGATGTGGTGCTACAGAATAATGCTGATAATTAGGTGGACCGATAATTTAAGGTATGAGGAGATTCTACGCAGAATCGGCGAGGAAAGAAATATGTGGAAAACACTGACAAGAAGAAGGGACAGGATGACATGACATCTGTTAAGACCTCGTCGAAAAACTTTCTTGGTACTTGCGGGAGCGGTAGAAGCTAAAAACTATTGGCAAACGAAGAGAGTGGAATGGATTCAGCAAATAATTTAAAACGTAGGTTGCAATTGCTACTCTGAGATGAAAAGGTTAACACAGGAAAAGAATTCGTGGCGGGGCGCATCAAATCGACCAGGAGAATGATGACTTAAAAAAAAAATAACTTCATGTACCCCCATTGCGAATATCACATATGGTATGGCAAGGCTATCATGAAGTCCAGTCCTCATCGTACGTAACATTCGCTACGGGAATTCATAATTGATAACGTTTCACAATACCATTGCGATAAAACTAAAGATCTGCAAGATGCTGTGGCCGACGATTTCTTCTACGTTAAACCAACAACGCTCTGAAAAACGTCGCACAGAAAATGGCGGCGCAGTATCCTTGACAATTATACTATCTCCTCGATTTTACTGGTAACTATCCTCAGCAAAGCCTACGACAATTAATAAAGACAGTATCTTATAAATCGATCCACACTCTGCTGAAAGTAGGAAGCTAGTAAGTCAGTGGGCAGACTCCGCTTAGTGCAACGCGAACCAGTTACACAAACTTGCAGCTCATTTCGTAGGCTTAGAATCTTGCGTAGATCGTGTGCTGCGTGGCCGACCGAAATGTCCAACCTTCCCTTCCCCCGTCCGGATGTACTACAAGATTAGTAAAGTAGAAGAAGATTACTAAAGTAGAGAGTCAAAGAATTGCACGGCTGGTCCCGGCGGATGTTCGAGTCCTCCCTCGGGCATGTGTGTACGTGTGTTTGTCCTTAGGATAATATAGGTTAAGTAGTGTGTAAGCTTAGGGACTGATGACCTTAGTAGTTAAGTCCCATAAGATGAAAAAAAAAAAAAAGAATTGCAGTCGCCTCACCGTCAGTACCGTGGATCCGGCTTTTAATCTTCGCTGTTATCTTTACAACAGTCCAGTGACTCCTCAGATTAATTCCACATTCATTGTTCAGTTATCGTCTCTTTACGATAAAGGATTACATCGCTTTTTTTCATCAAGGCATGAAACGTAGCGCATGCTCCGTAATAACACAACTGCTGTACATTACGTTCACATATGGGTTTCGGTCTGTTCAGTGCCAGGAATTTAACAGGTTTTTCCTTTCTCATATTAAAGTCCAACATTCTATTAATTCGTAAATCTGATTTTAAGGACTGGCGGCCCACAGACTGATACTTTGGAGATGTAATGGTTCATATTTCAAGAAAACTCCTCTAAACACCTGTTATTGCTGTTATTTATTTAGGTTTAGGGGTTTACGTCGGTTATTATAGGGAGTAACCGGACTTAGTGGCCACTCTACAAACTGACTACTCGCAGTTTCCTTCTTAGAAATGATGTTTCGTTGGAAAGTCCTATACTGGCAGCTGACTTCTTTCTTCGTTTTCATGATATCTTGTGCTGCAATCATGTTACGTCGGACTCAGTCACATTTCTAGGAATAAATATTGATTCTCGGTTGAAGTAGCACAAACACAGAAAGAGACTTACATATAGAATGTCATGAGTATATTATGCCCTTAGTCCTATCATTAGTGGGTAAAATCCAGTGTATATTAATACTATTAATATATACTATTAATATATACATTCAGTTCTTAAGTATGGAATCCCTTTCTAGGGAATCAATGCACAAAATATGAACATAATTTTCGGAATATACTAAAATACCGTAAGAATACTAACCAAAAATAGTACTCGAGCTCATTGTAAAGATCTGTTCAAAACACTCGGGATATTAACTACATCATGTGAGTACACTTAGCAATCAGCTGGGTGTATCAAAAAACACTGATAACTACTGTCCAGACAGCTCTTTCTATGATCACAGAAGAAGATGTACATCGAAATTACATTTACAAAGAAGAAATAAACAAAATTCATAAATTAACACTTTCTGCCAATGAATAAACCTGTACAATAAATTGACCTACAAGGTTAAAGAGATTACTGAAATAAACTTATTTAAAATCGCATTTAAAATGAAGTTATTTAGCAATATATTCTACACATCAAAACGGGGATAATGAAATGTAGTCTAATTAAATCAGGTGATGCTGAGGGAATTAGATTAGGAAATAAGTTACTTAAGGTATTAGATGAGTTCTACTGTTTGGGGAGCAAAATAACTGATGTTTGTCGAAGTAGAGTGTATATAAAATGTAGACTAACAATGGCAAGAAAAACATTTCTGAAGAAGAGACTTCTTAACACTGAGTATAGATTTTAGTGTCAGGAAGTCTTTTCTAAAAGTATTTGTATGGAATGTAGCCATGTATGTGTGTGAAACACGGACGATAAATAATTTACACAAGAAGAGAGTAGAAGCTTTAGAAATGTAGTGCTACAGAAGAATGCTGAAGATTAGATAAGTAGATCATGTAACTAACGAGGAGGTACTGAACAGATTTGGGGAGAAGAGGAATTTGGGGCACAACTGGACTAGAATAAGGGATCAGTTGGTAGGACACGTTCTGAGGCATCAAGGGATCACCATTTTACTGCTGGAGTAAAGTGTGTGGGGTAAAAACCGTAGAGGGAGACCAAGAGATGAATACACTAAGTAGTTTCAGAAGGATGCAGGATGCTGTACGCACTGGGAAATGAAGAAACTTGCACAGGATAGAGTAACATGGAAGTTGCATCAAACCAGTCCCAGGACTGAAGTTCATTACAACAACCACATATTTCCTGGATTCTTTTGATAGGCTTACCTACTAGTATGAAGATCTCAGATCGATGCTGGTACGGTATTTAACATGATGAAACGTTTGCAGTTAGTCATCTACATTTCTAGTCTAGTTCTAAACATAGGTGGAGGTTTCCACTAGGCTTTGCCATAAATAGCACTGGATTGTAATATGGTGACATTGTGGGCTTTGTAATTCTCCACTCAAGCATTTGCTATATTTCCTTTGTGACCACTCTTCTCCAGGACCATAGGATGGAGTCATGTTCTGACAGCAAATATCATTGGAGGAAACTTCCATTTGATTTTGGTACATATTAATAATACAAGTTCATTTCTCATGTACATGTACATACATTAAAAGCAATTATCTTAATTCTGTTTGTTGCAAGGAGTTAATTATTATAGACTTTATAATCCTGTCCTCTATTTGATTTTCATTATTCTCAACCAGACTGCAGTGGCAAAATGTATTATCGATCCATGCAGCTTTTGTTTTAGATAACTTTACCTTTAAATCTTGGCAGTGATTACTAAATTTGTACTAACTCTTCTGCAATATTTTTTCTATTAATGTTATGAAAGAATTTACTTGAGGCAAAGTCGAAATAGTGTCATTCTACCATAAGAATTCTGTGTCAAATACGAATTCTGGAATTAGAACATTTACGATTAGGAATGGGCACATGATTGCTCCATTACCTATTACAGCTTCAAATTGACATTTTGTGTCCTGCCACTATTGTGCTAATAACCTTACAATTCTATTCAGGGAATGTTGGTTCCCTAGTGATCTCAAGAATCTTACTCAATAATTGTCTGATAAAACATTCACCATAGCACCCGTGTCCAGAACAATTCTAGTTGTTACTTTCCCTAAGATAACGTGTGGAGTAGCTTGAATAATTTCTTTGCTATGATTGCAGCATTTGGGGTGGTCAGCAGTTAATTTCCTCTGATTTCTGTGTCATTCTTGTACCATAATAGACTAACTGGATTACATACTTTGCCCCCATGTCATCCTATGGTCAACATTTAGCAGGGTAATGTGGCTGAATTTAATCTGGTATATTTGTTGTCGTGGGGCATGGCTCTTCTGTTGTCTAATTAATATTTACAAGGCGATGTTATGTTCTCGACATTACCTCAATAGCACCGTTTTGTAGCGACATTCTTTCAAGTTAGTGTTGCTTACATTTAAGGGGTTGTGATTTTCATGGTGGGAATACCACTGATTTTCATTATCATAGCCTTGCCATAGGCCTAGTCCGACACACTGGTAACCATTTTAGTATCTGTTACCATCTCTCTTTCTTTCACTATTTAGTAGACCTTGTCCAACATACTAAGCATTTCGTAACAGAGGCATTGCTGGCTGCATCACACGATTGACATTATATTCTTTTTATCTATCACACAGTGAAGAGAAGTGAACTGACCTCCTATGGTTACTGTTTTTGTTGTCAATCCTACTGATAGTGAATACTTGAAATAGTTCCTTTTCAAACAGTCATTCACTAAATAAAATTTACTGTAATTGAGGTGTATGATTAGTATCACTGCTATATATTTCACTAGGTGTTGTAGGACTAATATTTTCGCTAATGATTCGAACAGCATAGACAGTGCGTCATATACTGTTTCTGTTTACATTATAAGTTGACAGCTCTTGTTGCACACTACTGGTTTGTGATGTAACATTATCATGCCACTTTGGTAAACCTTTACTTAGCGTAGTTTTAATTCGGTTCAATCTTCTTGAAGTGCCTCCCTGAAGTAACACCTCAGTAATAGTCTGCTGAATAAAGTACGACAGCTCTAGCTCTTATATTCCATTTATATTTCCTTCCTTACTTGAAACCCCTCTGAATAATCCTCACACAAACTCTTTTTATGCACCAAACTGTTCCTAAATTTTATCTTACTGCACTGATAAAAGTCATCTGTTTGTTCAGTTTAGAAACGTTCATTTGATAGGGATATTCAAAAGTTAATTCTTTTATTGCCTCAGGAATGTACTGTTATGTGTTTTTAGTTCCACAATTTCAGTAGTTAAGGCGTCCTCTCACGCCAAAGACTTCGTTAATTTATACGAAATGTTATTTTGTTGTGACGTTATATTTGTTTAAATGGCGTACATCATACAGTTCGTCTTGTTTGGATGACATCTCATTACGGAAGTCATCTTGTTTGGATGACATCTCATTTAACTTAAATGAGAATTGTTCAGCATCCGCTTTCATCATTTGTTTCAAACTTAAGCCACAAGGCAGTAAATGGATCTTCTGTGGGGCCAGTGGTTGGATTAATTTCCTCGCTCCCATTTCGCGAGCTGAAGTTTCAATGTTCTCAACGGCTACAACAGCGAATTCGCTATCTCTGGCATTCGATTCCATCATGTCTTTTGTTTCAGTTTTCATTTTACTGTGTTCATCTGTTTTCAACGCTACATAAGAAATGGCTAAATTGATGCTTGTATAATAATATATCTCAGTTTAATATCAGCACAAAAATAGCAATACTGCAGAGCATGAACGGTCTGGAAGGACGACATTAATTGTTGAAGCAATAAAGAAGGGCTGCAGTATTCCATACCCTCGTGATGATAGTCAGCTATCTTATACAAACCAAACCTTTTGCTTTTGTTAAAACTAATAACAGAAAAAAATGTTTAAAATCCTCAGATACTAAATGAAATTGGGCATTAAATGATTATGTGTCCAGTAGAATCTACTGTACACTTATTCATAGGAGGATAAACAATGTTGCATTTACCTTTTGTATTATACTATACCGTAATGTAGATTTGTATCCATAATTTCTTGAAAAACATGTTTGTGCTGATCAGTATTTTGGAATTATAGTTCATGATTTTAATTTTTTATAACTAAATTGCCTTTCAGCTTTTCGTCAATTTTTCATTACTCTTCAATTTTTGTGGTACATAAAATGAACACAAAAAGATTGTGAGAATGTAATGACAACACACTTTTATGTATACAACTGTGCATCAAATATTGGTCCTGTCACAGTCGCCAATGTATTGCTGCCTTGGTCCGACTGGTTTGATTTTCTTAAATGTTTTAGAGTGGAAAGTAAAATGTTCACAAAAGTAGATCACATCACATTGACAACAGCAAGAGAATAATAAAATCATGGAAACCTGGTCTTAAAAATAAATGAATTGAAGAAAAATTCCAGTGCTTCGTTTAATATCTTGAGCTAACTAAATAGCTGTTATCTTTATCAGACTGAATCATCAGGCACAGAAGTCGTTATTGGATAGTGGGAAAGTTTGGAGACACAAGACTTAGCTTTAAGTGGCGTTTCGGTACAAAGAAAGATTAGTACGATAGTAGTAATACTGATCGGATTTCGCTAATATTATAAACTGCTTGCTCGAATAATGAAATTTGGAAACAATGCCGCGCTTATGAAGCGCAACTGTTGCATCACTGAGTCGATCAGTTCCAGGTAAATAAAAATCTGAAAATATATAAAAGTTTTTTGGGTACTAGAGCATGGTGCTGATTAAATTACTCTTAAATAACATGTAATGCTCAAATAACTCACGGGTTTGCTGCCGGGTGACGTTGTCGACCACCGCCGGTATTTCGACAGGAGCACACCCTGCCATAGTCAAGGCACAACTGCAAGGAGGAAGCAATCTGCAAGGGAATGTAATACCTCGGTTCACAGAGTTGTTAATAATTTTAATTAAAGGATCTCTTAAGCGTACAAGTTTATTCATTAGTAAATTATTTATGAATAGGCCTCTGGTTAATATTAGTGAAGATACCACACATAGAACAAGTAACCGCAGAGTCAGCACACAACCAAAGATAACCAACATCAGAAATATCGATAGTGACTATTCATCAACAGGTGAAGTAGCACTAATTCTGTCCCTCTGTTTTTTGATGAGAGACTGAGCCGGATTCCAAGCAACATTTAAACAAAATCCACCATCCCTGTTTATAAGGTTGCTTGATATTTTTATTTCAACCGCTTCCTTAATAACACTATCCCAATAGCTGGACGTGCAAGCCTGAATCTGCGTGTTGTTGTATTCCAATGGATGACCGGTGTCAAGCGTGTGTGACGCTTATGTTCAATACACCGGTGTTCCACAGTCCTGATTGTCTGACCAATATATGACATGCCACAACTGCAAGAAATACGATAAACACCATCATCACGCAAACCAAGATCGTCTTTTACGGACGCCCACAGGGCCTTAATCTTAGAAGGTGGTCGAAAAACACATTTCACATCGTATTTCCACAAAATACGGTCAATCCTGTTGGACACGCTCCCTGCATGACATCAAGTTGTACGCTAGCCGACAAACCAGAAAAGTACTTACGGAAACATCAAAATTAGCGCCACAATAAACAAAAGTAAAACGATGAAGTTGTGAACGACAGCCATGATACAGTGCCTGTCTATAAGCACGGCATGAAGTTTTCCCAAACGTGCAGAGCAATATTAAGTATTGCAGTTATTATGATAGCGCGCAAGAAAGTGAACCAATTTATTCGAAGAATGGCCACGTAGCGGGTGATCAAAAAGTCAGTATAGATTTGAAAACTTAATAAACCATAGAATAACGTAGGTAGGGAGGTAAAAATTGACACATTAACTTTGAATGACATGGAGTTTTATTAGAACCAAAAAAAAAAAAAAATACTGTTGCTAGGAACGTGAAAGATCTCTTGCGCGTGTCATTTGGTGATGATCGTGTGCTCAGCCGCCACTTTCGCCATGCTTGGCCTCCCAGGTCCCCAGACCTCAGTCCGTGCGATTATTGGCTTTGGGGTTACCTGAAGTCGCAAGTGTAAAGTGATCGACCGACATCTCTAGGGATGCTGAAAGACTACATTCGACGCCAATGCCTCACCATAACTCAGGACATGCTTTACAGTGCTTTTCACAACATTATTCCTCCAATATAGCTAATGTTGAGGAATGATGGTGGATATATTGAGCATTTCCTGTAAAGAACATCATCTTTGCTTTGTCTTGCTTTGTTATGCTAATTATTGATATTCTGATCAGATGACGTCCGATCTGTCTAACATTTTCTGAACGTTTGTATTTTTTGGGTTCTAATAAAACCCCATGTCATTCCAAGCATGCGTGTGAATTTGTACTTTACTACATTATTCCGTGATTTATTCAGTTTTCAAATTTATATTGACTTTTTGATCATCCGGTACATCATATGCGGGTCTCGGAGAGAACAGCATGGCAGCCAGGACATGAAGAATAATCACGTGTATCAATAACAAAATGAGATTCTAGGCCCGCATTTATGCAAAAGAGTTTTGTTTCTTAATTATCATTATTATTATTATTTTTTATAATAAAGAACAAAAGTGTTTTGCATCAAGGCGGGCCCAAAATCGCATATCGTTATTTCTGTGCACATACGGACCAATCGAAGTTTTCCAGGATAAAATGATTATTACATGTATCGTTAAAGAAGCACAGTATCTGTGAAATGAAATGATCGTATGGCATTGCTGACCGGGTGGCCCCATCTTGGGAAGTTCGGCCGCCGAGTGCGAGACATGTTTCAGTCGACGCAACATTGGGTGACTCGCGTGGCGGTGATGAGGATGAAATGATGATAAGGACAACACAATACCCAGTCAACGAGCAGAGAAAACCTCCAACCCTGTCGGTAATCGAACCCGTGCCCGCTGCATGAGATGCAAGCACATAACCATTCAAATAAACAGGTGGACACAGTGTCTGTGATACGGTAGTACTAGAAATTATTACAATAAATAAAAAGTTGGTTTATGGTTGTCCGTTCTGGGAACTAGTGTATATTTCGTGCACATCAAATGTAGTGTACATTTGCCTCTGGAGATCGTTAGGTCGGACATGATCACGCAACGGTACACGTTACATATAAACAAGGTGGAGCATTCGGTAGCACTTACTGCACATTGATCTCCACATCCCGTGTCAAGGCTGTTTAATAGGCCAATGACAGTAAAGATACAGTTGTAGGAACAGAGAATTTTGTTGTTGTTGAAGACGTAGGCTAAAGAGATATATGTGGTGGGAGATGAAGTCATAAAGGAGTACTGAAGTGTCAGCTGATTTCATTAGATGCCTATGGGACTTCTAACTGCTGTAGAGAATGTAACGGCTTTGAACAGTGGTTGTTGGTGGTAGTGGATAGGGACTGTAACCGGAGCAATTTGTCGCATGGTGCTAATGAACTTGGCACATCTTGTGAGAGTTACTAATGAAGACGATAGTCTAAGGTTTTGTCTGTCTGGTAGAGCAAGTTCACTGCAGTTTGCGAGCGTAGCCGCCGGGATATATTCGAATGGAGGGCAAAACATTCCCGCCGTGCCTGACTTGGGCTCTGAATAATGTGGCGCAGTTACCACGCGGCATTAATAATGGTCACAAATCCACTGCGCGCAGTCTGGCGGTAGCCGGCGGAAACAATGGGCGCAGGCAGACGGCGCCCGCTGTGATCGTCGTTGACAAATTACCGAGAGAGGCGAAAATCCCGGCGAACGTTTTGCCGTAAACTTTTACAGCATAGGAAGACTCCTTGAAAAATGGTGATGCGGTTCCGTAGCAGCTACAAACTGGCAGATGATGGTACTCCTTTCTCGCTTCGGTTCCTGCGTCCCAATACGCTGCCTTGCCTTTTCTCCGAAGCAACGTTTTCGCGAAGAAACGAGGTTTTGTTCAGACCACCACAATTTTTTACTCTCCTCCCTCTTTTACGTTACAAAGTAACCCCCTCGATCCAGCTGAGGCAAGAAACTGTAAATTCGCAAATGAAGCGACCAGAGGGGAATTCTGGCGGATGGGTCTGTTGTGCTGGCGGAGCGCCAGTGTCTGATGACGCGTGACGTCGCCGCTGGCTCCTGCACGACAGTCGGGCTGTCCCTCTACCCACACACACAAACCTCACAGCCCTGTCTGTCCTTGGCGTAACTTTCACTGAACTGCGAAGGCAATACTAGAGAGATAGGAAGCTTGCCATGCACTCTGCAACAGTAAATTATGAGATAACTGCGGAAGGATGTCATCGTAGAGGAAATATCGAAAAATAGACTGCACTAAATTACCACTCTGCAGATTGTTCAGTATTCTCCAGGTTCCGTAAACTTAACACAAATGAGGCCCTGATAACCATAAGCATCCGAAGCAGAAAACGAAGCTTGGAGAAAAATATGTGTTTGTCAAGGTCAAAATTGTGGGCAGATCATCAGTTTCACCATCCAATATTTCCTGTGAAATATATCTGTTTTATGTTACGAAATATGAATTACTATTTAAGATTACTATTAACGTTAATTTACCAAACATTCATATGAATAGTTTAATGACAGTAGTGTCTTTTTGACAATTTTTAAGTTTGTAACAAACTTGAAAGTAGACTCAGAAGATAAAGAAAGGTAGTAAATGACCCACTCCAACACCTCATAGTCTTCATTATCATCACTTTTGAGTACATTCTGCGGCTTGTCTTTCTAGTAAAACTGTGTTTTAAATTCAGGCATAAAGTGTAATAGTTATGAACCTAATAGCTTTGTTAAGTCTGTGTTTCAACGTTGATATTTCCACCTATGTGTTTGAGCACTAAATTTTGCAAGACATCTACAAACAAAGGACGATAAGTTGTGACCTCCCTCGACGTGACTTGCAGAACTTGCTGGCCTCCGAAGTCTCCAATGAAACATTTGTCATTTTAAAATAACAGTTCCAGTTGTTACCGTGTCCATCAAGTTTCGGCTTGGTAGTCTCTGAAATTCTCAGCGTCCGTTTCACGGACTATAAGAGATTCAGCGATACTAGTTTTCTGTATAGCATGACAGCAGGCAACAGTTGGGAAAACTGAAATAGTGTTATGTTACCAACCCTAGATAACAGCAGGGCAACGGAAAGCAAAAAAAATTATGCTTTGTGCATTGGGCCTGTGTGGAATTGAGTATCGCAGAAGTGGGTGAGAGAGTTTTCCGTGAATGATTATGTTGTACAATGTGGACTTACAGCACAGATAAAGTTATTTCACCATAAGATTAACAGTTGCCGGAGCATCTATATATGCTACGATCTCAAAATCGACAACGCTTTGTATTAGGACCTCGTGGTTCTCAGTGCCTTATTTGCTATGTATATATTTTTATTTTTGTTTTATCCATTACGAAATAACTGTAGAGAGCTTATACCTGTAAAAACATTGTTTTTTTGGTTATGCAATAACATTTACTGTTGTCTGTAACCATTTTCCAGAAGAATGCTCATCGCGAAATAGTTTCATTATAATAAGCATATTTGACGGTGCAGTAACATCATTGATAAACGAAATTTCTTCTTAAAACCTATCGCGCCGAAAATAATTAAAAAAAGACGGCAAACAGCAGCTGCAAATGTTGTTATGCCTCGAACAAAATCATTAGGAGAAAATGATGCGAAATCTATTCATTACGACTTAAAGCTTTACTGGTATGCGTAATAAAATTGCAAGGTTCTTGGCAGCAAACCTGTTTACCCAATGTAACGCTTCTGAAGAATAGTACTACTTAAAGTGAAAATTTTTGAAGCCAAACAGCCCATATTGCCAACGTTTTCGTACATCGATTTGTTATTGCCATATGTATGTTCTAAAATTCAAATAACTTGGAGCGACTTCATCTATGACTGTAGCAAATTTCATATATTTCATAGTGCTGTTGAAATGTTGTCATTAATTCTTATCAGGACTCATAATTTCTTCTCAGTTACTTAACAATATAACATACAGCCTCGCTCATGTGGGACTGCTTTACTAGGCAATTATTAAGAGCATCTTGTAAACCGAATGATGATGCTTTTGTCTCAAAATATATGTAGTTAAAAAAGTACATAAATAAAAAATAGAGAGTTGGCGTTATTCATAAAATACAAATGTTCAACTGCCTCTGTGCCCTGAGTTAAGATATTACGGATTCGCAAAGCAAAGGAAAAAATGCTGTTCGTAATACTTGCACATTACCTCTCTTGGTGAAAGCTACGTTCCCATTCTGGTTCTCTTTTGCTTGTTGTTGTTGTGGTCTTCAGTCCTGAGACTGGTTTGATGCAGCTCTCCATGCTACTCTATCCTGTGCAAGCTTCTTCATCTCCCAGTACCAACTGCAACCTACATCCTTCTGAATCTGCTTAATGTAGTCATCTCTTGGTCTCCCTCTACGATTTTTACCCTCCACGCTGCCCTTCAATACTAAATTGATGATCCCTTGATGCCTCAGAACATGTTCTACCAACCGATCCCTTCTTCTGGTCAAGTTGTACCACAAGCTTCTCTTCTCCCCAATCCTATTCAATACTTCCCCATTAGTTATGTGATCTACCCATCTAATCTTCAGCATTCTTCTGTAGCACCACATTTCGAAAACTTCTATTCTCTTCTTGTCTAAACTATTAATCGCCCATGTTTCACTTCCATACGTGGCTACACTCCATACAAATAATTTCAGAAACGAATTCCTGACACTAAAATCTGTACTCAGTGTTAAATTTCTCTTCTTCAGAAACGCTTTCCTTGCCATTGCCAGTCTACATTTTATATCCTCTCTACTTCGACCATCATCAGTTATTTTGCTCCCCAAATAGCAAAACTCCTTTACTACTTTAAGTGTCTCATTTCCTAATCTAATTCCCTCAGCATCACCCGACGTAATTCGACTACATTCCATTATCCTCGTTTTGCTTTTGTTGATGTTCATCTTATATCCTCCTTTCAAGACACTATCCATTCCGTTCAACTGCTCATCCAAGTCCTTTGCTGTCTCTGACAGAATTACGATGTCATCGGCGAACCTCAAAGTTTTATTTCATCTCAATGGATTTTAATATCTACTCCGAACTTTTCTTTTGTTTGCTTTATTGCTTGCTCAATATACAGATTGAATAACATCGGGGACGGGCTACAACCCTGTCTCACTCCCTTCCCAACTGCTGCTTCCCTTTCGTACCCCTCGACTCTTATAACTGCCACCTGGTTTCTGTACAAATTGTATATAGCCTTTCGCTACCACCTTCAGAATTTGAAAGAGAGTATTCCAGTCAACATTGTCAAAAGCTTTCTCTAAGTCTACAAATGCTAGAAATGTAGGTTTGCCCTTCCTTAATCTAGCTTCTAAGATAAGTCGTAGGGTCAGTATTGCCTCACGTGTTCCAGCATTTCTACGGAATCCAAACTGATCTTCCCCGAGGTCGGCTTCTAGCAGTTATTACATTCTTCTGTAAAGAATTCGCGTTAGTATTTTGAAGCTGTGACTCATTAAAGTGATAGTTCGGTAATTTACACATCTGTCAACACCTGCTTTCTTTGGGATTGGAATTATTATATTCTTCTTGAAGTCTGAGGGTATTTCGCCTGTCTCATACATCTTGCTCACCAGGTGGTAGAGTTTTGTCAGGACTGGCTCTCCCAAGGCCGTCAGTAGTTCCAATGGAATGTTGTCTACTCCCGGGGCCTTGTTTCGACTCAGGTCTTTCAGTGCTCTGTCAAACTCTTCACTCAGTATCGTATCTCCCATTTCATCGTCATCTACATCCTCTTCCATTTCCATAATAGTGTCCTCAAGTAGATCCTCCTTGTATAGACCCTCTATATACTCCTTCCACCTTTCTGCTTTCCCTTCTTCGCTTAGAACTGGGTTTCCATCTGAGCTCTTGATGTTCATGCAAGTGGTTCTCTTATCTCCAAAGGTCTCTTTAATTTTCCTGTAGGCAATATCTATCTTACCCCTAGTGAGATAAGCCTCTACATCCTTACATTTGTCCTCTAGCCATCCCTGCTTAGCCATTTTGCACTTCCTGTGGATCTCATTTTTGAGACGTCTGTATTCCTTTTTGCCTGCTTCATTTACTGCATTTTTATATTTTCTCCTTTCATCAATTAAATTCAATATTTCTTCTGTTACCCAAGAATTTCTACTAGCCCTCGTCTTTTTACCTACTTGATCCTCTGCTGCCTTCACTACTTCATCGCTCAAAGCTACCCATTCTTCTTCTACTGTATTTCTTCCCCCCATTCCTGTCAATTGCTCCCTTATGCTCTCCCTGAAACTCTGTACAACCTGAGGTTCTTTTAGTTTATCCATGTCCCATCTCCTTAGATTCCCACCTTTTTGCAGTTTCTTCAGTTTTAATCTACAGGTCATAACCAATAGATTGTGGTCAGAGTCCACATCTGCCCCTGGAAATGTCTTACAATTTAAAACCTGGTTCCTAAATCTCTGTCTTACCATTATATAATTTATCTGAAACCTGTCATTATCTCGAGGCTTCTTCCATGTATACAGTCTTCTTTCATGATTCTTGAACCAATTGTTATCTATGATTAAGTTGTGTTCTGTGCAAAATTCTACCAGGCGGCTTCCTCTTTCATTTCTTTGCCCCAGTCTATGTTCACTTACTATGTTTCCTTCTTTCCATTTTCCTACTACCGAATTCCAGTACCCATGACTATTACATTTTCATCTCCCTTCACTATCTGAATAATTTCTTTTATTTGATCATACATTTCTTCAATTTCTTCGTCATCTGCAGAGCTAGTTGGCATATAAACTTGTACTACTGTAGTAGGTGTGGGCTTCGTATCTATCTTGGCCACAATAATGCGTTCACTATGCTGTTTGAAGTAGCTTACCCGCATTCCTATTTTCCTATTCATTATTAAACCAACTCGTGCATTACCCCTATTTGATTTTGTATTTATAACCCTGTATTCACCTGACCAAAAGTCTTGTTCCTCCTGCCACGGAACTTCACTAATTCTCACTATATCTAACTTTAACCTATCCATTTCCCTTTTTAAATTTTCTAACCTACCTGCCCGATTAAGGGATCTGACATTCCACGCTGCGATCCGTAGAACGCCAGTTTTCTTTCTCCTGATAACGACATCGTCTTGAGTAGTCCCCGCCCGGAGATCCGAATGGGGGACTATTTTACCCCTGGAATATTTTACCCAAGAGGACGCCATCATCATTTAATCATACAGTAAAGCTGCATGTCCTCGGGAAAAATTACGGCCGTAGTTTCCCCTTGCTTTCAGCCGTTCGCAGTACCAGCACGGCAAGGCCGTTTTGGTTATTGTTAGAAGGCCAGATCAGTCAATCATCCAGACTGTTGCTCCTGCAACTACTCAAATGGCTGCTGCCCCTCTTCAGGAACCACACGTTTGTCTGGCCTCTCAACAGATACCCCTACCTACGGTACGGCTATCTGTATCGCTGAGGCACGCAAGCCTCCCCACCAACAGCAAGGTCCATGGTTCATGGGGCAAGCAAAAGTTTGTGGCTATTTTGAAAATTATGGCGTGGAATAGCTGCAACAATACACTCTTAATCATTTCGTAAATGACAGAAGTTCAATGACCCTCAACAGAGACTGGCAGAAATGTTAGACTAATTATGTCAGCATTGAACAGGATTCTTACAAGATTGTGATAGACACATAAGTTTAATTGTGCGTAACTGCCTTCGCAGCAGTCGGCTTACCTGTAACAATGCTTGCACAGGTTTCTTAATAGCAGAACTGCGATAACTATAAGTAGATAAGAAAACTGAAATGATGTACATCCTGAGACGAATCATATTTTAGAAACACCAAAATACAAGTTTATTTGCTACCAGGCAAATTATAGTGCAGTAATAGCCGAGTGAACTACTTCATATATCTTTGGGGTAGAAGGGAGTTGATACAGTACTCGAATTAGTACTTGCAGTGACGAACGTTCAAAGAGTGAAAATTTCAGAAATACTGTAAAGTCATTCGCAGCAGAGAGGTTTGCGATTCTGCAGTCTTTTTCGAGCTATTTGCGTTGCCTCGTGGAGAACATAGACCGCTACGGTCGCAGGTTCGAATCCTGCCTCGGGCATGGATGTGTGTGATGTCCTTAGGTTAGTTAGGTTTAAGTAGTTCTAAGTTCTAGGGGACTAATGACCACAGCAGTTGAGTTCCATAGTGCTCAGAGCCATTTGAACCATTTGAACATAGACCCTGACGCCTCTTCTGGAGTTGGTCTCGAGGCCGCTGGAAGTCTTTTTCTCAGTATTTGCCAACCCAAGCCAAGCCAGGCCGCAGAGGCTCTCAGGAGATCAGGAACTTTTATCGGATTTGAAGTGACGCCTGAAACATCCGGAGGTAGCGAGAGAACGCGCACGACCACGACTGCTCTGCCCCTCCCTCCCCCTCTATCCCTCCCCCCCCCAACCCCATCCCCCGCACAACCAAGCCCTCTCTTTGCCTCTCTCTCTCTCTCTCTCACACAAACTATAACGAATACACACATGAAGATACATCAGTACAGGTAATATACATGAAACTGAATAACGTGTGTAGGAAGGATAAAATGTGATAGAAGGAAGAGAGACAGTTGAGGTAATTGTCACTGGAGGATAAGAAGCTTGTTTTCAGAACATTATTGTAATGGAGTAGAGATATATTAATTAAAATAGCCGTTAACTCTACATATGTATATTTACGCTACAGTCCACACGAAATTGTTCGGAAGAGTTTTCATAGAATCAATTGCAAACTATTTGTTGACCGTTCCGCTCTCGAACAGAACGAGAGGCAAATGAACACCTAAATCTTTCTTTGTGGCCTCTGATTTCTCTTATTTCTTTACTATGCTCATTTCTCCCTTTTTGTACTGGGAATAAAAAAATGTTTTGATGTTCAACAGAGAAAGTTTGTGACTGAAATTTCTTGAAAACATTTCACCTCAACGAATAATGTCTTTGTTTTAATTATTGCCACAAAACTGGCTTATTTTATTATCCGTGACACTTTCTTCCCTACTTCGCGATAATACAAAACGAACTGTTCTTCTTTGAACGACTTCTATGTCCTCCGTCAATCCTGTCTGGGTAGGATCCCACACGACATAGCAATGCCCTAGCAGAGGGCGGATAAGCGTAGTGTACGCAGTAGTAAATTGATTCGCCTTCCCCAAAACTTTATGTGATGGTTGCGATTGATGTTGTTTATAGCTGTAAACCTAGGTACTTAAATGAATGTATAGTCGTTCAGTTATCCATCGCTTAACCCAAATTTAATATTTTCTTTCTGCTTGGGCAGAAAACGTATCACATTTTTTATTGATCAGATGTCACTTTTCGCACTAATGTCAACAACACGAAATGTAATATAAACGCGAACAGCCTTCTGAGGGTGAACCTGTCAGTTCGAAACCGATAAAGCGCAATTTGTATAAATAAATATCGTTGTTAACAGTGGTTGGTTGCTGATTTCTCCGCTGCAGCAATAAACTTGTGAAAACTCTCTTACAGGCACTCAGAACGTTATTAGTATAGTCTTTTTCTTCAGTTTCGTCTCATTAGTTTTTGGCGTGATGCGTTCAGCAAAGTAATTCTATGGTACCACCTTCTCAAGTTTTTGAGTACAAATAATTACGGGTAAACCGTAAAAAAATTGAGTTTTCATCCTCCATAGAAATATGAAATTTAACATTTACAATGTATTCAATTTCCACTCTTCAAATGTAAGATACTACATTTAATAAAGATAATGAACATGATAGTTTTAGATTAACAGACTGAAGGTGAAAATCCTTAGCACATCATATTTATAACTGTTTAGCTGTAACGGTAAGAAGCCATACGAAAGGGGACGATTACAAGATGTCATTATTAGGGAAGAAGAATGGAAGACTTATTTATTTTGAAGATTCTGCAAAAATACGAAGTATCTGTAAAGGCAGTCACACAGAAGAGGCTTGTGCGAACAGTTCTAGAGTGTTGTTCCAGTGCCTGGGGTTCTTATAAATGGGCATCGAACGATTACAGAGACGCGGTGCTGGGATCTTAACAGGTCGTCATAACCCATATAATTCGTAACAGAAATGTTCAACAGCTTATATGGGAACCCTTGGAAGCCTGACTGCGTACTACTCAGGAATCCTGTTCGGTAGATTAGAACACCTGTATTATAAGGAGATTGTGCGAGCATTACGCTGCCACTACTGTATACCTTGCGTAGGTATCGTGAGAATAAGATGAGAGAGATTTGGGAGTGTACAGAGCCATATAAACAGCCATTTTCCCTAGCTGAATATGCGAATATTATAGCAAACAAAATCGATAATATTGATGCGATGTAGCCTTCCAGATCGTGTACGGTGACATTCGCTGTACGTGCGTGTAGAAAATGATGCAGATGAAATATACACTCTAAGACAAATATAGCAAAACACCACGAAGGGATAATCCGAATGAAAACCGGTAAATGTGATATATACGTATAGACAAACAAATGATTACAGTTTCAGAAACTTTGGATGATTTGTTCAACAGAGAGAGGGAGTTTCACAAATCGAGCAAGTCAGTAGCGCGTTAATCCACCTTTGGCTCTTATGCAAGCAGTTAATCAGGTCGACATTTGATGGAAAGAATGTTTGGATGTGTTGCTGAGGGATGAAGTGCCAAATTCTGTCCAGTCGGCACGTTAGATCGTCAAAATCCCGACATGGTAGCGGGGTCCTGTACATGATGCTTGAAACGATCTCAGTTGGGGAGAGCTTCGGAAACCTTGGTGGTGAAGGTAGGCTTTGGCAAGTACGAAGACGATGACAACCAAAGGGGACCTTCTATGAAATGAAATGGCATCCCAGATCATCACTCCTTGTTGTCGCGCCTCATGATCGGATTGGTAACTTACTCTTGTCCAGGGAATCTCCAGACGCATATTCTCTGGTCACTGGGGCTCAGTTCGAAGCAGGACTGAACACAATTCTCGTGCAGTAAATGAGATTCCAGGCGGAAGACGCGTCAGGACACGCCCCGGTCAGCGGTGGGATACGAACCTGACTGACGCCTGCCATGTGGTCCAACGGCTAGGAAGGATGATCTGGGGTGCCATTTCATCACATAGAAGGAGCCCTCTGGTTGTCAACCGCCGCACTCCTTATAGCACAACGGAATGTCGACGGTACTCCACGCCCTGTATTGTCGCCCTTCTTGGCAAGCCATAGTGGACTTGACAGAAGCAAGAGGAGGAGGATCTTAGTGTTTAACGTCCCGTCGACAACAAGGTCATTAGAGACGGAGCAAAAGCTCGGGTGAGGGAAGGATGGGGAATGAAATCGGCCGTGCCCTTTCAAAGGAACCATCCCGGCATTTGCCTGAAGCGATTTAGGGAAATCACGGAAAACCTAAATCAGGATGGCCGGAGACGGGATTGAACCGTTGTCCTCCCGAATGCGAGTCCAGTGTGCTAATCACTGCGCCACCTCGCTCGGTCAGAAGCAAGACAATACCCGCCCGCACATGGCGAGAGTTTATACTGCTTGTCTTCTGTTTGCCAAATCTACCTGCGCCACTAATGTTCCCGACTCTTTCTCCTATTGAAAATGTTTGGAGCATTATGGTCAGAGCCCTGCAACCGTATTGGGATTTCGACGACCTAACGTGCTAATTCGACAGAATTTGGCACGGTATCCCCAACAAGCTTACGAATCAATGTCAAGTTGAATAACTACTTGCATAAGGGCCAGAGATGGATCGACATGTTATGTCTGCGCAATTTTTTTTAGGTCTGTTCTCTTTCTCTTGAATAAATTGCCTAGTTATTCTAAAATTTTGATCATTTGTATGCCTTTACATGTAATTCGCTCTTGTTGATTCAGTCCCGTTTTGATAATGCCTTCGTGATGTGTCTTGTGTTAAAATGTTTACGGGCACGAGGTGAGCGGCGTTGCGCCACGTTGCACGGTTCACTGGCTGCTTGTCACTGTGTGGGCAGCCTGGGATCGCGCCAGAAGCAGGTCGGAGCGCGCAGACCACACACACACGCATACACATACACACACACACACACACACACACACACACACACACAAGCGCGCGCGCGTGCGCGCACACACGGCACTTATCGCGCCACGTTTCCCACAAGAAGCCGCGCGTGGGTCTGGCGACATGGAGCCGGTGCTCATTGCCGCTCGTTGTGGCGGCGTGGGCTGAGGAAGAGACTACTTTGCAAGCCTACCGCCGTGAACCGGCGACTGCCGCCTAGGCGCAGGTGCCGGCTCCTATTGCTGGTATGACGTAAGACGAGGGCGCACCTCACAGCCACCAAAGGGACGCTGAGTCCGACAGATACTGACCAGGGCTGGTAAGAAGCTTGAATGTTAAGAGCCAATCGTTGTGGCGACATTTAAGTCTGTAACTTTACACTGAAGACCCAAAGAAACTGGTGCATCTGCCTAATATCATGTAGGTCCCCCGTGAGGACGCAGAAGTGCCGCAACACGACGTGGCATGGACTCGACTAACCTCTGAAGTAGTGATGGTGGTATTGACACCATGAATCCTGCAGGGCTGTCCATAAATTCGCAAGAGTACGAGGCACTGGAGATCTCTTCTGAACAGTACGGTGCGAGGCGTCTCAGATATGAGGAATCATGTTCATGTCTACGGGAGTTTGCAGGCCAGCGAAAGTATTTAAACTCAGAAAAGTGGTCCTGGAGCCACTCTGTAGCAATTTTGGACTTGTGGGGTGTCGCATTGTCCTACTGGTCGGAAGGCACAATGGATATGAATGGATGCCGGAGATCATACAGGATGCTTACGTACGTGTCACCTGTCAGAGGGCAGCTGGGGTGGCCGAGCAGTTCTAGACGCTACAGTCTGGAACCGAGCGACCGCTACGATCGCAGGTTCGAATCCTGCCTCGGGCATGGATGTGTGATGTCCTTGGTTAGTTAGGTTTACGTTTAGTTCTAGGGGACTGATGACCACAGACGTTAAGTTGCATAGTGCTCAGAGCCATTTGAACCATTTTGAACATGTCAGAGCCGTATGTAGACGTATCAGGGGTCCTATATCACTCGAACTGCACACGCTTCACACCATTACAGAGCCTCCAGCAACTTGAGCAGTATCCTGCTGACATATAGAGTCCATGGATTCATGAGGTTGTGTCCATACCAGTACACGCCCATCCGCTCGATACAATTTGAAAAGAGACTCGTCCAACCAGGCAATATATTTCCATTAATCAACAGTCCAATATCGGTGTTGACGGTCCCAGGTAAGGCGTAAAGCTTTGCGTCGTGCAGTCATCAAGGGTACACGAGTGGGCCTTCGGCTCCCAAAGCCCATATAGATCATGTTTCGTTGAATGATTCCCACGCTGCCGCTTATTGATGGTCCGGCGCAGAAATCTGAAGCAATTAGGGGAAGCGTTGCACTTCTGTAACATTGAACGGTTCTCTTCAGTCGTCGTTGGTCTCGTTCTTGTAGGACATTTTTCCGGCCCCAGCGACGTCTGAGATTTGATATTTTACGGATTCCTGATATTCACGGTACACTAGTGGAAAGGTCCTACGGGAAAATCTCCTCTTCATCGCTACCTTGGAGATGCGCCGACTATAACTCCACATTCAGACTCACTTAAATCTTGATAACCGGCCATTGTAACAGCAGTAACCGATCTAATAACTGTGCTCGACACGTTTTGTCCTATATATGAGTTGGCGAGCGTAGCGCCGTATTCTGTCTGTTTACATATCTCTGAATATACATGCCTATAAACCAGTTTTTTCGGCGCTTCACTGTAGTTGACCAAAAGTTTGCCTGACTCTAAGCTACAGCCATTTAAAGTGCCCTCTTGATCACAGAGCGTTTCATTATTGTCTCTTTTATTATAAGTAGCTTTAAGAACCTGTTATTATTATTATTGTTATTATTATTATTGAGATTCACCAGGAGGGAATTTCAGGCAGTTAGTATACAGGGTGATTACAATTTCCAGTTTCAAAACTCTGTAAAAGAAGAACCGCTACTCAGACTGAGGTCAGATTTAAATGGAATATTATGAAAGAAGGACGAAATGTTATGGAAGAAAAGAAAAAAAGTAAATAAATTACGAATATTTCCCCACTAGACAGCGCTTAAGAGCAATAACGTAAATGGGGTGGGTTACAAACGACAAATGAATCTCAGTATGGCGCTATGGTGTGAGTTGTACATTAACAGAACTGCATTATGCGATATGCACGATAGCACCAGTATGGCATTCAATAGTTATTGGAACTGTTGGTTAGGAACATCCGCCCACCGTGGTAAGGTCGTACAGCATCGGATGGGAAAAATCTAATTTTAATTTTACTGAGGCCCAAAACCGCATAAAAAGCGACAATGGAACTGCTTTTTGTCATGTGGCTGGGGCAGCACATCTTCGATTTGCTGTCAGTCGTTTTCTACCATAAGTTGAAATGGAGAACAGCATGTTTCACAACACATTAGAGTGCGTCAGGGATCACGTTCAAAGTGCGTACCTCAATACGCGCCTTCAGTTCACATACATCTTCAGTCGGAGCACTGAACACAGATTCTTTAAGATAATTTCACGTCAGAAGTCACACACATCAAGCTGAGGTGGTGTGGACTGACAGGCTGTAGGGAAATGACTGCTGCTAACTCTAGCACTTCCGCTTCAGCGCCTGTGCAATGTGCAGAGGCGCGCCATCTTGCATAAAAGTGATTCTACCCAAGTATCCAAGCTGTTGAATGGATGGAATGACGTTAGTCCGCAAAAGAATCTCATAGAGATTTCCAGTGACGGTACAGGTAACAAGCCCCACGGGGCCATTGAAAAAACATTGCTCTAAAACAATCGATGACATCAACCCGCACCACACACTTTTACAAAATGAAACGTTATCGTTTGGTGTGCTAGGGGATTTTGCAGTTCTGTATATTGACAAGACCTTGGAGTTGGAAACTAGTAGCATCTCATGAAAGAATGTTCCACAGACATTCATTGCCCACTTCCACGCGAGCATGATATTCTAGAGCATGCATTTGTCTTACTGGCTGATCAGCATGAAGCAAGTTTTGAGCTAGAGTAATTCTGAATGATTAGAATGTAGGATGTTTCATACAGTGCTCATAGTAAGTCTGTGCAAACGATACTCGCGTTCGAACAGCATCGAGATTTCCGCATAAGCAGCAGCGATGATACTGTTACGAGCTAGTTCGAACAATCACTTGACAATTGGACTAGCGCGGAGCGAGAGCGAGGCATAGGCAAGAAACTACGATGTAACTACAACAATAAGGTATGGCTGTGCTTAAAATTTGGCAGTTTCGTCAAACACTGGAGGAAACCGCATTAACTCCTACCACTGCACATCTATATTCATGTGTAAGTAAAGGTAACAAAAACGAAAACCTTTTCCCCAAAATATATTACTTGACTGACACCAGAATTATATTCTATTTGTCTATAAAAGGCGATTTACCAATTACAGCGAATATTCTCAAAATCAGTATCCCTCTGTACTGGTGTAAAAGGCGTTTCAGTCGCATTATTGAGTATATGATCTTTTTCCAAACATGTAGCATCTTTGTAATATAACGATATATCATAGCATCTTTGACACTCATATGTTTGTAAACACTAAGTATCTATCAAAACATGAGGTGCATGTTACAAGTCTCTTCTATGACTAGGCTGAAGTGCTCAGTGGTACAATTTACTTGTACAACGATAGAAATGTGGTGGAAATGCATTCAGTGACAAATGAGAAGTACTTAATTATGCAAGTTCTTGTGTGCAACGATTTGAATGCGCCGAAAACTACAAACGTTGTCTACTGGACGAAAACTATGAAAACAACTACTCCAAATCGACATTTCACGTGAGTTTCATCCCAGTGCAAATCTGTAACTCAACCGTCTTTGTGACGTCCTTATAATTATGTATTATTTATATTTTAGGATAACTAATCAGTAAAAACCCAACACATGTTGTAATGAAAGCATTAAAGCCGTCTGACGATGAATCGCAATGATTCGAAACCGGTAACGGTACCTTTTGAATAAAAAAAGAAAACATAATTTTTTGGCTGGTTGCAGTCTCAACACCATCAAAATTCATTTGTAGCTGTGCGTCCAAGTTCTTACCACGCAGTGTCTGTCCTTTGCTTAATGTATATGACGTCATATCTGCTGATCTACACTCCTGGAAATTGAAATAAGAACACCGTGAATTCATTGTCCCACGAAGGGGAAACTTTATTGACACATTCCTGGGGTCAGATACATCACATGATCACACTGACAGAACCACAGGCACATAGACACAGGCAACAGAGCATGCACAATGTCGGCACTAGTACAGTGTATATCCACCTTTCGCAGCAATGCAGGCTGCTATTCTCCCATGGAGACGATCGTAGAGATGTTGGATGTAGTCCTGTGGAACGGCTTGCCATGCCATTTCCACCTGGCGCCTCAGTTGGACCAGCGTTCGTGCTGGACGTGCAGACCGCGTGAGACGACGCTTCATCCAGTCCCAAACATGCTCAATGGGGGACAGATCCGGAGATCTTGCTGGCCAGGGTAGTTGACTTACACCTTCTAGAGCACGTTGGGTGGCACGGGATACATGCGGACGTGCATTGTCCTGTTGGAACAGCAAGTTCCCTTGCCGGTCTAGTAATGGTAGAACGATGGGTTCGATGACGGTTTGGATGTACCGTGCACTATTCAGTGTCCCCTCGACGATCACCAGAGGTGTACGGCCAGTGTAGGAGATCGCTCCCCACACCATGATGCCGGGTGTTGGCCCTGTGTGCCTCGGTCGTATGCAGTCCTGATTGTGGCGCTCACCTGCACGGCGCCAAACACGCATACGACCATCATTGGCACCAAGGCAGAAGCGACTCTCATCGCTGAAGACGACACGTCTCCATTCGTCCCTCCATTCACGCCTGTCGCCACACCACTGGAGGCGGGCTGCACGATGTTGGGGCGTGAGCGGAAGACGGCCTAACGGTGTGCGGGACCGTAGCCCAGCTTCATGGAGATGGTTGCGAATGGTCCTCGCCGATACCCCAGGAGCAACAGTGTCCCTAATTTGCTGGGAAGTGGCGGTGCGGTCCCCTACGGCACTGCGTAGGATCCTACGGTCTTGGCGTGCATCCGTGCGTCGCTGCGGTCCGGTCCCAGGTCGACGGGCACGTGCACCTTCCGCCGACCACTGGCGACAACATCGATGTACTGCGGAGACCTCACGCCCCACGTGTTGAGCAATTCGGCGGTACGTCCACTCGGCCTCCCGCATGCCCACTATACGCCCTCGCTCAATGTCTGTCAATTGCACATACGGTTCACGTCCACTCTGTCGCGGCATGCTACCAGTGTTAAAGACTGCGATGGAGCTCCGTATGCCTCGGGGTCTGACACACCGGTGTCAATGTGATCTTTTTTCCATTTCCAGGAGTTTATGTACCACAGAATGATAAATTACGTTGGTGGATAAATTGGTAGTGTCTTTGTTCGTAATCGTGCTGCCATGGGTTTATTTATCGATTGTCATTTTTATTTGTAGCTCATTATTACTGTTTGACTGTTTTGTCATTCCTTTATTTGGAGTCGTGTGTGGAGCTGTGGACAATAAAAAACTGAGTGGCAAGTGGAGAAATCGAAGTATTTCCAACATTTTCTTTGGTCTGAGTTCAAGAGAGGGGTGACATCAACGGAGGCAGTCAGAAACAATTGCGCCTTGTGTGAGGATAATGCCACTCGACGGAACACGGCACGAGAATCGTTTTCTCTTTTACGGAGGGTTGTTTTCACGTTAGTGACTTTACACGTTATTAGCTTTCGGAGTCTGATAAATATCGTTTAAAAGCAGTATTTCACAGTGATCTACGTCAGTTCATTCAAGAACTGCCAAATGTGATGAACTGTGATCATTCCACCGTTGTGCGATACTTGCATGCGATGTAGAAGTTAAAAAATCGGGTGTATGGAAAAAGCACGCTCTAAGCTTGGGATTAACAACTCGTCGCTTTTGAGCGCAAATACCCATATCTGCTCGTGAACTTTCTCGAGAGCAGATTTTAGTTTCTGTTATCAGTATGGGATGGGGGAGGAGGGGAAATGCGAACGCACTTTCAGCATTCAATTCGCGTCGACTGGTTACGTTATAACATAATACGGCCAGTTGTAACTAGGGTTGCGTTCGAACACGTCTCGAACTTTTCGAACAGTTTATGCCATAGTTCGAAAAATTTCGGATACTGTTCGGGTTTGTGATCGGCCTGCTGTCTAGTGACTTGTGCTGATACTATCACAGTGATCTGCCATAGAGTTTTAGATGCTCTATGGTTTTTAATAATAAAACCGATAGTGAAAAGTGGACTGAAATATTTCCTAGGATGCAGGTTATGCCTAAGGACGGCAATTAATAAATAGATAAAATATTAGAGTCATGATTCTGTCCAATTCTCGAGCTTTCGCTCATCCCGCGATCTGGTAACAACTCATGGTACTGTTTACAACAGGAGTTTTGCCGCTGTAATTCATGCCCGCGATAAATATTAGTCACTTTATTATGATATTTTTCGTTTCTTCGGCATTCAGTTTTTGATTGTTTCGTCTGAATGTCACCGTCTTGTTTTCGAAGTGATTAAAAAATAGTTCAAATGGCTCGGAGCAGTGTGGGACTTAACTTCTAAGGCCATCAGTCCCCTAGAAATTAGCACTACTTAAACCTAACTAACCTAAGGACGTCACACACATCCATGCTCGAGAAAGGATTCGAACCTGCGACCGTAGCGGTCGCGTGGTTCCAGACTGTAGCGCCTAGAACCGGTCGGCCACCCCGGCCGGCTTCAAACTGATTAAATCTGGTAACGTTTCTTTCTAATATGTGAACAGGGATTGAATTGCTCATTTTTAGCCTCTCATAGACAAACAGAATGTAATATTGGGTTCAGTCAACCATTACGACTTATTGGACAACATTTCCGATCTTTTTTTCTTTACCTTTACTTAAAAATCAGCATCCACACGTGCCGGTGGGAACTCGTATTGTAAATTTGTTCAAACCCATTAGGGTTGGTGCAGTTGTAGGAGTTACTGCTGTTTTATCCACTGTTTCACGAAACTATCGAATTCTGTCCAGAGCCTATTGCTTATTGTTGTGGCTGCTTCCTAGCTTCTTGCGCATCCCTCGCACTTGCTCCCCCATCAGTCGACTTGTCACGCGATTGTTCGAACAAGATCGGCGTATCGGGAAATCGCGAGCCCTTTCGAACGCGAGTATCATTTGCCTAATACTAGTTGTAACAGTGATCTCGGCTGGTTAACAGGCACGTCAGGTCGTCGTTGGGTAACTCCATCCGTGTCTTTGCAGTTCAACCCCCGATAGAAGGAAATGTATTTGCGTATTGAGAAAGATGGAGCTGCGAAATAATTAGTATGTCGCGAAACACTGAATTCTTTTAGTAAATTCAATTTGCAACGACGTTGTATTTCACACTGTCCGGAACAACATGGAAGTGGGAAATCGGGCGGAGCTGAGTGTGCTCTTGGAATAAGTTTGAAAACTGCTTCGCTTTTAGCAAATTCCCTGTGTCTCTTCACAGATGGCAATTTAATAAAAGAATGTATGGTAGCTGCAGCATGCCCACCTCAAGTAGATCAGTTTCGTATGGTGCCATTATCTAACATGACCATTGTGTGTGGCAGACAATGATCAGGGCGAGCTTTCAAGTCTTTGGTAAAAATTTTGCTACATGTTTTCCAGCTATGTACGAAAGTATTGGTGTCAGAGGCACACCCCCAACTTGCCCCTGTTATTAAAGGCGTCAATGTGGAGCTCGTGGTGTGAGAGGAGCTCCTAGATGTGGTAGCCAAGGGAACACTATAACCGGAAATGGAATTTTAAGCTGTGTTGAAGAAACCGTTAACAATATAGAACTGTCGTGGATTTCTTCAGTTTCTGTGTCTACAGACGGTATGCCAACAATGACAAGAAATAAAGCAGGGTTCGTTACGTTGCTGAAGAAGAAACTGCAAGAACTTTACGTACCGAATGAAATACGGATGCTCACTGTGTGATTCCCCAAGAGAAATTATGTGCAAAGAGTGTTACTCTAAAAAAGTCTGATGAGAATTGTTGCTTCAGTAACCATTTATAAAAGGAAGCATGGACTAAAACACAGGCAATTTAGAAATTTTCTTGAGGATATTGAGAGCCAATATGGTAATCTGCCTTACTACAGTGAAGTCCTTCGGCTTAGTCGTTGCGAATTATTAAATCGACTTTGTTTGTTTATGAGATGAGATAAATACGTCTGTTGGAATTGAAAGAAAAAAGTGATCTCGCTTTCTTAACAGATTTAACCAATAATCTGAATGCTTTGAACGTTCACTGCAGGATAGAATCGGTGATTACTCATTTCATATACCAATACTAGCTTTTGAACTGAAATTGATAGTTTGGATGAGTCAGTTGGAAAAAAGGAAATCTAGCTCATTTTTCCTAAATTATCGTCCGTGAAAGATTCTGTTGTTTACAAAGACTTTCAATGTGATTCAGGTATTTCAGTTTCCCCCAAGAAAAAGTATAAGCAACGTGGCCAAGATCTGGTGGCATTAGAAAGTGATTCTGATCTGTTCTCCCCGCCCTGCTCACTGAATACTGAAGAGACTCGTTCTGAAATACAGCTAGAAATTATTGACCTGCATTGTGTCCGAGGATACAAAGTCAAATTTCAGGACAAGAGAAGCATTATGGAGCTCTACAGAAAGTTTCCTGAGGATACACTTCCTCGTTTCCACAAACTGGCGGCTACGATAATATGAGCATTCGCTTCCACGTATGTTTGTGAACACTTGTTCTCTGCAATGAGAAGTAATAAGACGCATCTGAGAAATTCGTTGTCTGGCTGTAATGTAAACTAAAGGCTGCGTCTGCACTGCACAAGAACAAATACTCAGAACACAGATGCAACTGTTAAGGGGAAGAAGTGCAAGGTAGCCGACATCTTACACCTTAATGACTTCATATTTGTATAACAGTTCACAAAGTATATTACGAAAAATGTAGACGTGTACGTTAATAAAACTATGTAGCACGTGTATATTTTTGTTCATTTCCTTCATTTGTAACAATAATAATCCACATAGTGATTTCTATGCAGCTCAGCGCGGATTTGAATTGACTGACGAACGGGCGACAGCAGCTGTTCTTCCCCTACTCGGCTCCCTCTCTCCATCCTGTGCCGGTTGTCGGGCTAACCTGCTCGCGCCCTGCTGCTTGCAGCTTCCTCCGTGAGCGCGCATTTGTTGTGAAGCACTGCTCCCAGCCAAAATCACACAAATTATAGAGAGGCCATAGTTCGCATCTCTGATTGCTCGTAATCTATTAGCTAGCGAAGAACACCGACCTTTACTATCTTGTATCCTTACTGGTGACAATAAATGATGTCTTTATGCTAACGTAAGGAAAAGAAAGCAACGGCTGAGCCCAAACAAAACTCCCAGTACAAAAACCTGCGAGTATCCGCGAAAGATAATGTCATGCATCTGGTGGAGGAGCTACTATATAGTATACTGCGAATTGCCTCCCCGAGGTGTAACCATAACTGCTAAGATTTATTGGCAGCAACTGAGACGTCTTGCAGACGAAATCCAAGAACAAGAGCCAGTAATACTGTGTGAAGTTATGCTACTTCACGATAACGCCCGTCTGCATTGTACTGGATACAAGATACAGGAGTCGCGTTGGGAAGTTGTTCCACACCCACCTTATTGACCTGATCTCACCCTCAAATCTTCACTTTTCCGTTCTCTATCGAACAATCATCAACTCCGGATGATAATGTCTTCCAACCGTGGTTCGACGAGTTGATCGCCTCAAAAATAAGTGATTCCTACAGTCGTACAATTGAAAAATCACCCCAGCGTTGGCAGAGTGTTGTAAAAAAGGCAGGATGTAAGTAGGTTGTTTAGGTTTCTATGTTGGTAACGCCACGTAGCGCTCTATATGAAAATCACTGACTGTGCTGTGTGAAGTCTGTGGCTGGTTAGCATTGTTGGAATATTTGCTATTGTAGTGTTGGGCAGTTGGATGTGAACAGCGCGTAGCGTTGCGCAGTTGGAGGTGAGCCGCCAGCAGTGGTGAATGTGGGGAAGTGAGATGGCAGAATTTTGAGAGCGGGCGATCTGGACATGTGTCCATCAGAAAGAGTAAATTTGTAATACTGGATATCATGAACTGATACATATATGACGACTTCTGAACAGTATTAAGGTAAATATATTGTTTGTTCTCTATCAAAATCTTTCATTTGCTAACTATGTCTATCAGTAGTTAATGCCTTCAGTAGTTAGAATCCTTTATTTAACTGGCAGTATTGGCGCTCTCTTTATTGCAGTAGTTCGAATAGCGAAAATTTTTGTGAGGTAAGTGAATCATGAAAGGTATAGGTTATTCTTAGTCAGGGCCATTCCTTGTAGGGATTATTGAAAGTCAGATTGCGTTGCGCTAAAAATATTGTGTGTCACTTTAGTGTTCAAATGGTTCAAATGGCTCTGAGCACTATGGGACTTAACATCTGAGGTCATCAGTCCCCTACAACTTATAACTACTTAAACCTAACAAACCTAATGACATCACACACATCCATGCCCGAGGCAGGATTCGAACTTGCGACCGTAGCGATCGTGCGGTTGCAGCCTGAAGCGCCTAGAACAGCTCGCCACATCGGCCGGCTCAGTTTAGTGTTGATCAGAATAAGTAAAGAGAGAAATGTCTCGAGTACGTTCAGTTCTGCTCAGCTGTTTAAAATCAAATAACGCAAGATGTTTATCAGCACAGTAATTCATTAACTTTTCTAAGGGGACGTTTCAAGGAGAATATATTATTGATATCTGAAGTACCTGTTTATATATCTGTTGTGCTTATTAGACTTTTGGAAAAACGTTAAGAACTTGTGCACTAAACCAATAATGTTCTAGATATATTCAGTGGCACATGTGTTTTTAATGGAGTTAGTAGCAAAGAAAGAAATACATTTAAACGTCACTCTTCACGCATCTGAATGTTCGGGAGGTCATATCTCTTGAACTATGTGCCCTACAATGACAAAATTTGGCACTTATATTCAGTGGTGTATGTGCATACTGCCTATAAAACGTGCCGTGAATACAGTTATTAGTAGTGAAGTACTTTCAGTGCATGAACAGTGGAAAGGTACTGAACGATAGACATTTTTCCTTTTATAATATTGTAGAGGTTATCAGCGACCACAAAATTTCGTAAGGGTTTGAAGTTATCTGTAAGGTTTATTTCAAGTCTTTAAGTGCCCTCATTCTCAAACACTGGATGAATAAAGTCTGGGAATTCAACCATTGCAGGCTACGCATGTTTTTTTACCACCACCTTTACTCCCACCACTTTGATAAGTAGGTGCTTCTTAGCCCTACAGCGATTGTCATCTGAGAGTAAGTCGTATGAGCATCAAGTCTGGTTGAAGTCGGTCCAGTGGTTTAGCCGGAGATCTGGAAAACACACATACACACACACACACACACACACACACACACACACACACACACACACACACACACACACACACAATTTTTATAATATGTATGGGTATTAAAAGGGACAGAAAAATCACGAAAACTGGGCGCTTCAATCCAGAGCTGCGCTGCTGCTACGGTCACAGGTTCGAATCCTGCCTCGGGCATGGATGTGTGTGGTGTCCTTAGGTTAGTTAGGTTTAAGTAGTCTAGGGGACTGATGACCTAAGATGTTAAGTTCCATAATGCTTAGAGCCATTTGAACCAAAACACGCAAAACAGCCAGTATTCGTACATCAACTAGCGTGCCGTCCCGTTTTGCGCTGACTGTTGCTACCGCCATGTAGGAGCGCTACTACAGTAGGGCTTTATACCGATAGGGCACATCTTTTCCTCTCAAAAACCGTATTGCAGTAGAAGCATCACACGTGCCAGTATATTTAATTTTGTCACATATTTCAAAATAGACTGTAAACAACCATACCCGATCGTTGTTGGCCTCCTCTTGACACCAACTGTTCGGAAGATCTGTGACATGCCAAGGGTGCGTGACTGAGGTGGAACTACGAGGCTCGTCAGATCAGAATGTTGTTTACTTTTAGAACGAGCCACGTAATGTCTCGTGTCTGTCCCCATGGAGTTTCCTTCAGCGAACGCAGAACACGCACTGCAACGTGGTAACAATGGATTGTGAGCGTCCGCAGCGCGCTCCCCTTGTGGCTGGCAGCGCGGCCCGCACGCGTCCTTGCGCCTGCTCCGCCTCCACCGCCCCCAGGCCTCTGTAGCAACCGGCCTACGCCCGGGCCAAGGGGCGGTAAGCGGCTTGCGGCCTCTCAGCTGCCCCTCCGCCCCCTCCCCAGGACCACCTGATAAGGACCGTATGCTCACGGTCAAAGCCCTCGGCTCTCTCTCGCCCATCCTCTCCTCGGACACAACGGCGGGGTAGCGCAGCGGTTAGCACGCTGGTTTCGTATTCGGGAAGACGACGTTTCAAACCTGCGTCCAGCCATCCTGATTTAGGTTTCCCGTGATTCCCCTAAATCATTTATCACAAATGCCGGGATGGTTCCTTCGAAAGGGCACGGCCGCTTTCGTTTTCCATCCTTCCTTCATCCGAGTTCGTACTCCGTGTCTGATGGCCTCGTTGTCGTCGGGACGTTAAGAACTAATCTACTACTCTTCCTTCCCCTGCTGCTCCTCCTCGGACACAACGAGGCGTTTGTCTCTCACCACGCCGCTGCTGCTATCTACATATATATACTGGCCATTAAAATTGCTACACCACGAAGATGACGTGCTACAGACGCGAAATCTAACAGACAGGAAGAAGATACTGTGATATGCAAATGATTAGCTTTTCAGAGCATTCACACAAGGTGGCGACACCTAAAACGTGCTGACATGAAGAAAGTTCCCAACCGATTTCCCAGACACAAACAGCAGCTGACCGGCGTTGCCTGGTGTAACGTTGTTGCGACTACACGTGTAAGGAGGAGAAATGCGTACCATCACGTTTCCGACTTTGCTAAAGATCGGATTGAGGCCTATCGCGAATGCGGTTTATCGTATCGCGACATTGACGCTCGCGTCGGTCGAGATCTAATGACTGTTAGCAGAATATGGAATCGGTGGGTTCGGGAGGGTAATACGGAACGCCGTGCTGGATCCCAACTGCCTCGTATCACTACCAGTCGAGAAGACAGGCATCTTATCTGCATGGCTGTAACGGATCGTGCAGCCACGTCTCGATCCCTGAGGCAACAGATGGGGACGTTTGCAAGACAACAACCATCTGCAGGAACAGTTGGACGACGTTTGCACCAGCATGGACTATCAGCTCGGAGACCATCGCTGCAGTTACCCTTGACGCTGGATCACAGACAGGAGCGCCTGCGATTGTGCACTTAACGACGAACCTGGGTGCACGAATTGTAAAACGTCATTTTTTCTGATGAATCCAGGTTCTGTTTACAGCATCATGATGGCCCCATCCGTGTTTGGCGACATCGCGGTGGACGCATATTGGATGCGTGTATTCGTCATCGCCATAGTAGCGTATCACCCGGCGGGATAGTATGGGGTGCCATCTGTAACACGTCTCGGTCACCTCTTGTTCGCACTGACGGCACTTTGAACAGTGGACGTTACATTTCATATGTGTTACGACCCGTGACTCTACCCTTCATTCGATCCCTGCGAAACCCTACATTTCAGCAGGATAATGCGCGAGCGCACGTTGCAGGTCCTGTACGGGACTTTTTTCATACAGAAAATGTTCGACTACTGCGCTGGCCAGCACATTCTCTTGATCTCTCACCAATTGAAAACGTCTGGTCAATGGTGGCCGAGCAACTGGCTCGTCACAATACACCAGTCACTACTCTTGATGAATTGTGGTATCGTGTTGAAGCTGCATGGGCAGCTGTACCTATACACGCCATCCAAGCTCTGACTCAATGCCCAGGCGTATCAAGGCCGTTATTACGTCCAGAGGTGGTTGTGGTTGTTCTGGGAACTGATTTCTCAGGACCTATGCCCTCACATACCGTATCGTAAGAAAACAAGAAAAAACCGTTACGGATTCACTTTATAAAAACTTTATTCGAACAATTGCAAATTGTGATACTTGCACTTCACTGGTTGCATCTGCCGGGAAAAGTGTTGAAGTAGTGTAATTACTTTACGAATTAAAAAAAAATATAATAATACAAGTTTTGGCAAAGATTGAAACAGTGTTGGTATGATATATATAAGTGTCAAGAACTTGAAGATGCATACGTCACCGTATATTTATTTCGATAAACTGCATTTTTCCTTTTTTATCTTGTGAAATAACAAACGGTGGGAGTGATAGCTGTATTATAGTGGCGAGAGACTGTAATTGACGAGGCACATTGTTAGAAACATCGGCAAGACGTACCATTAATTTCTTTCAGATACATGGAAATAAATAGCTTCAGTTTTCTCTTCCACATACCTGTACCTTTTCTACGTCTAGAATAAAGAAAAGCAAAATGAAAAATCTGACGGCTGACCCTTTCACACTAGAAACAAACAAATCTGAGCCCTTGTCAGGGCCACAGATAACCGTTATATCTGTTGACATGGAAAGCATAACAGCAGCCAAAGATGAGCTGCTACAGGAGCTGTTCAGCCAACGTCAATGCCAGGTACTGTGTGATACACGGAAGTTGTGGCTTGCACTGTCCAAAAATAAATGGAATGCGCCTCTCCATGCTATTTTTGTTCATCCGTATATTCAGATCCCATTCACAAAATTTGAACAAGACGAGGTGCGGTGACGTTGCAGGTGGAGTCGGACGCGAGAATGGCGTGGCATGTCTGCTCGTGAATTGCGTTCTCCTCTGCACTGCTCCAAGATCAAGTCAGTCTACTACGGCTTTCGGCGAAGAAGTATGTACTATGGCTACCGGCGAGGAAGTGCCCACTAAAACTCCCAACGAGGATGTCTCTCCTTAGGCCTCCAGCGAGGAGGTACATAACACTTTTCTCTCCTACACCTTCTCATTGTGAGCCCACCCAAACCTGCCCTTTTGGTCAGTATGAGTCGGCGTACTTCATCCCGCCAATCCGAATCCTCTTAACAGTTCTGTTCTGGATGGTTCAGCGTCGAGCTCTTGGAAGATTCCGAACGTCGACCTATCCGATCTTCTTTCCAGTAACTTGCGAGTACCGCCCCAAGATATGTCGAAGTTCTTGAAGATTCTGAGTTCCGGCCTATCAAATGGCTTCCCATCAAAAGCTTTCAGTAAGTTTCTCTTCTCAATGTTTACGCTCATGGCGTCAGTGGCCTGTCGGTACTAGACAAAGGACTTACCTGTGGAGGCTCCCAATGGTTACTGCGCATTATAGCGACCGGACACGCAATTTGCGCGAACGGTCTGTCGTTCGGAGAAACCTCCGTATTCACATTCGCCAACTGACGAAGACTGCATGAGTTCGCTGAACTCAGCGCACAGGTGCATTCTTTCCTGAGCGTGGCAAATTTTGCCAAAGACGCACGTCACCCTCTGCCGTGGTGGAAGACGGCGGGCAGCTGCGCAGTGGACCCTGGTGGCTAGTTGGCACACATCCTCACAGCTGTCTCGTCCGCTGAAGCCAGGCCAACGCGACAGGGAACGATCACATGGAGCAAGACGCCCATAGAACGTCAGAATTACTTCAGGACAAATTTTCTAGTTTAAACTGAAAACGTGAAAACGATGCTCCTCTTTTGCTTGCCGTTTCACCACTCTCCCTAACAAATTCCACCAGTCGTCGCCCATCGCCTGCTGCTCCCAATTTTTTCTGAAAGAAAGCAGTGTGTGAAAATAAAACGTGAGTTTAAACTAAGTTATACACCCCAAGTTGTTGTAACTGTGTAACACATCCTTCGCATTGGTCGCAAAATGTAGTTACTATCTCTTCTGTTGCTCAAAATATCCTTCAGAAGTGCTCTGAAAGAGGACCAAGCAGGTGACTCGATATTTGTGAGTTTGGGGTCAAATAACTGGTCTTTCATGAAGTTTCTTATTTTTGGTCAAACAGAAACACTTTCCTTCTCTGTTGCCTCACTGAATTTGGAATACTTTACTTTGAAATGATTTAAGGCCCGACCTCCTTTATTCATAGACTATATAAAGTTTGTCATAACATCAAATTTGAGATGAAGGTCAGACACAATGATTTAATTGGGCTCAGACAACGGAGTGATCTTCATATATATCTAGTAACATATGATTTCCTTATAGGTCACTCCTTGACTGTATAGCTGTTCCCGGTTTCACAAGTTATCCCACGGGCATAGAAAACAGCAGCATTTCGTGAATCCACCGTGCAAACCAGTAACGTGTGCAGCAATTTTTAAATCACAGTAGGTGTTCATGGAGACTAAAGTTTAGAATGTGTATCACACCTGATTTCTAGATCTTCTAGCACTCCTGTGCCAAAGAAATAAAAATTAAAAAAAAATTCCAAATTTGTGGTACGTTCTTATGGGAGCAAACTACTGAGGTCATCGGTCCCTACGCCTACACACTACTAAATCTAACTTAAACTAACTTACACTAAGGACAACAGACACACCCATGCCCGAGGGAGGACTCGAACCTTCGACGGAGGGAGCCGCGCGAACCGTGGCAAGGCTCCTGAGACCACGCGGCTACGCCGTGCGGCAAAAATTAAAAATTAGGCGTCTGAATAAACAGTAAACAGAAAATACGGCAACAGCAAAACAAACTTTAAAACATTTTGACAGATAGATTCGGGTTCTACTCACCAAAATACGTATAAAAAATGGTTGAAATGGCTCTTAGCACTTTGGGACTTAACAGCTATGGTCATCAGTCCCCTAGAACTTAGAACTATGTAAACCTAACCAACCTAAGGACAACACACACACCCATGCCCGAGGCAGGATTCGATCCTGCGACCGTAGCGGTCTCCCAGTTCCAGACTGTAGCGCCTAGAACCGTTCGGCCACTGTAGCCGGCGATTCAGACATCGACCGCGAAACATCACTGAGAACGTGAGCAGCCATCTGCGACTGTTTGCTGATGAGGCTGCGGTGTACGGGAAGATGTCGCCGGTGCGTGACTGTGGAGGGATACAACACGACGTAGACAAAATTTGTATTTAGGTTAATGTTGATGAGTAGGAAAAACAATCCCGTAATGTTCGAATACACCATTGGTGGTGTGCTGTTTGACACTGCCACGTCGATTAAATAACAATGCAAGGCAACGCATATAAGCGCGGTAGTCGGGCAGGCGACTGGTCGACTTCAGTTTTTTTGGAAAAATCGTAGGGAAGCGTAGCTCAACTGCAAAGGAAACCGCGTATAGAACACCTGAGCGGCTCATTATTGAGTTTTCTTCGAAAGGTTGGGGTCCGTATGTGGTTGGATTAAGGGGAGGTTTACTATCTTTTGGTTCAAAAACTTGATTTTGTTTAAATCGCATTTTTGGATCCATAAAAGCGTTTAGAATCCACCCATGAAACGGTTTTTCCGAATACGGAACGGAAATGTTTGTTATTCGCGGTTGAACAAAAAATGCACCTGCCTGAAATCGGCCTTTTCTGTGCACCAGTTTTTTTCTTTCCGACGATCAGTTATAGTAACGGTGCTTAGGAGTGTAACATTACAGGACATATTGGGACGTGTTGAAATGTTCGATACTGTGGACTTTTGGGGGATGTCGATGCAGATATGCGGGGTGTAAAGGGAAACTTTGGTGATGTTTAAATGTTGTGCTGTGTCAGTGTTGGGACGTTTCGCACAGAAGGAACAAAAATAGAATTGATGTGGGTATATATTAGTGTTAGTAACCTATTTTCATTCAATTTTGTGGTTATGTTTCATTTTGTAAAAGAGGGACTCACTGTTTGCTGTGACTCTGATTAGTTGTATGAATTATCAGTTTTGAGCTGGATTATTTCGTGTGGTGTGGACAAGATACTTTTGAAAACTCACCGGCTGGGGAGAGGGTCTGTGAATGATAGTTTGGTGCACACTTCTGGAACTTTCTATGGAGAAGTTCTGTATTATGATCGCAAAAATGCGAAGGCTTGTGAGGGCTGTTTCATAATCTGGTTTCGAGAGACGATTTGTATCGGGAAGTGTTGCTAAAAAGATTTGTTTGCGTTTTGAAACACGATTTAAATCATTTTACATATAGATAGTTGTTCTAAATCACTCAAGAAATATCCAGTATCAAATGTCAAGATATTTCTGGAAACATCGGTACAAATCTGGTGAAGGTTATCCAGAAGCTGGTAGAAAAATGTTATAAAATCTATTTGGAAATTATGCTTGTAAGAATTTATATGTACTGATCCTTTTACTTACTTTAATCTGTACTAAAATTCTGTAATGTCTAATTTAGTTTTAAGTCGTGAATTGCTATCGTATTGTAAACAAAACATTGTCAAAGACTCTCATTGTTTGGAAAGATATTAATACACCTAGGAGTTGTCAGTTGCCAGTTCGGGATATGCAGTGCGGTTGGCTCGGAGAGTCGGTTGTTGAGTCTGTGAAGTCTGTCAGTTCTGTTTGTAAATAAACGTCTGTAATTAAGAATTACTTGTTGTCGTCAATATGAACTCAAGACCTTTTGCACGAAGCAGACACCTCCTAATGCAACGTTTTAATTTGGTGTTGAGGAGCTGAAATGTTATAATTTGGTTGAGGAAGCTGGGATGTTATAGGAGGAAACACACAAAATTCAGATGAAAGTTAGAACGCGTGTGTTTGGAAGTTAGCCCTCAAGAATTGGCATTCTGGTGCGAAGGCTGTGGAGATTGCGAGTTTCGTGGCAGTGAGCAGCTTCAACGAAGGGTGTTCAGCAATTCTGAAGTCCATCACAACGATGGACGTCACCCTGGGACTCTATTCAACGCAGTTCGCCAAGCATTCGCACGACCACCAGATTCAAGAGACCCAAAACCGCTTGTCACCGGCCGTACGAGCGGCTCTGGAGCAGCGCAGGATGGCCCAGGTCGAGCAGAACGCTCTCTATGAGGAAGAGGAAGTATTTTATGGATCCGGAATTGCAGACTGAACGTACGTTGCATAATATTACATTTACATGTAGTCAAAACCTCATACTCGTTTTGCTCGAAATGACTTTTTTTTATCGCGCTGTATGGTAATTTCAAATCTACTTAACCGACTGGCATGATTATTTGTTTCCGACAGAGCTAACTAAATTGCCTAGTAGTTGTACCACTTCTATTCCGATCCCTCAACTATAAATATTTTTACTTGGCCAACGAATTTGAAAAATCAATGAAAAAACCCCTCTTTTTATCAAATGGCCGCCAGTTTGTTTCCAATGGTCCAAATAACTTAAGCGAGCTACAACTCCTTCTCAATCTTATATACTTTGCTAACGTCAATTCAATTTTGATTTCACACGAGCCGGCTGACCTGTGACATACAGCGCGTGGAGGTCTACATCGAAATTTTGTTTCGTTCCGACGGCACTTCCACCTTTGCTCTTCAACATTTCCGGTCAAAGAAATGCCAGTTTGTAGAAGAAATATCAATAAACATTTTGACCAAATTTTACATTGATATCTATAACACGTCCTGAGAAAAAAATTCTCAAAGTACATGCTTTTTTCGGCTCAGCGATAGTAAACCTCCCGTTAAAGGAAGACATCGAAGCAATTCAGAGGCGAGCCGCTAGTTTGTTACCGGTAGGTTAAATTAACACACGGGTGTTACGGAGATGCTTCGTGAACGAAAATGTGAATCTCTGGAGGGAAGAAGGCGTTCTTTGTGAGAAAAGATAATGTGAAAATTTAGAGAAATGGTGTTTGAAGATAACTGTAGAAGGATTATATTGTCACCAACATACATTTCGCATAAGGATCAAGAAGATAAGGTAGGAGACATTAGGGTTAGTTTGGAGACATATAGACAGTCGTGTCCCCTCGCTCTATTTGCGAATGGAACAGGATACGAAATGACTAGTTGCAGTACAAGGTACACTCTCCCAAACGCCGTACGTTCGCTTGCGGCGTATGCATATTAATGCAGATGTAGACACAGTAAGAAAGAATAATGGTTACTTTGGGGTATTGGGAGAATTCTAGGAAAGTGTTACTGATCTACAATGGAAACAGCATATAGAATACTAGTACGACTCGTTCTAGAGTACTGCTAGAGTGTTTGGGCTCCGCACAAGGACGAATTAAAGAAAAAGAAACAATTCAGAGGCGTCCCGCTAGATTTGTTACCGATATGTTGGTTCAACATCGGGATATTACAGAGATGGTTCGTGATCGCAGATGAAAATCCCTGGAGGAAATACGGTGTTGTTTTCGCGAAGCTCTAATGATAAAATTAGGAGAACTGGTATTTGAAGCTAACTGCAAAGCGATTCTATTGCCACAAATGTGCGTTTCACATAAGGACCACGAAGGTAAGGTAAGAGAAATTAGGGCTAGACCGGAGACATGCAGACAGTCGCTTTCCCGTCCCTTTGTTAAGAGAGTGGAACAGGAAAGGGCATGGCTATTAGTTGTACGCGGTACCGTCTCTCATGCAACATACTGTGTCTTGTAGAATATGTATGTAGATGCAGACGCAGAAGCATACACCATCCTCAGGTTTAACATTCGACCCTACTTAGACCTGCTATGGACTGGCTGTAAGGCGTGCACCGATCCGGCACTGCATCATTTGTGTTTGCGAAAAACTGCGTGTATTTTCCTCGCCCCGTAACAACGTAGTGTGTACTACGACGCCGCACAGCGTCAATACTAAATGCTGTGACTCTAGACCTCCTCGCAAAGTTGCATATCATCTGAATTTTTGGTCGTCCATCCAGTGGAGCGCACATTGATCATTTGTCAAAGGTAAATGAAAGCTTCGAAGCTAAACGTAATAACAGAAAATACTCGACGGCGGTATCTGCTTGTATGTACAGATTGCGCCAGAAACACTTGAAGGGTTTTAAAATTTCATTCGCAGGGCAACCAGCACAGGGCCCATTATGGGCACCGTTCTCTGGAGGTACGCTGAGATGGGACAGTGGTCCGTGGAACATAGTACTGAGGCAGTAAACAAGTTTATGTAAACATAGTTTGTCACAAAAACTTTCGAAGTAGGTTTGATGCCCATCGTTCTCATACTACGTTGCTATGGTTATCGAAATGACGTCAAGACAGAACTGTGAAGGAAGGTAAATTTGAAGGACGTCCTCATTCGGTAAGTACATAGCAAAACGCAAATCGTGTAACAGGCACGACTTTGCATATTGCTATACGGTCATCTCGGCAGCAGGTTAGCGCACTTGCTTTGGCGTTCGTCGTAGGCTGCACAAAGATCTTCACTGCAGCGCTTTCAAGATCCAAGTCTTCCATGAGCCTAGTGAAAGAGGCAAGATTAAGGGATTTAAATTTTTCAACGAGTTATTTTAGCTTCTACAAGTTGAAGAGAAACTGTCAACATGTTACTTACGTCAGTTAACCCCATTTTCCCTTGAACGGCTATGTAAACAAACAAAATATTCGGTTGTGGACGACATACACTCCGTGTGAATTGCTGTAGCGTCCTATGCCATTTACTCAGAACCTATTGTCGGTCTTTATATAATTAGGGCGATGCGATGACTTTAAATACTGTGCGCTACGCAATCATAGTGCAAACTTTTCTGCGTCTTTACGTCGGTCCCTATTGTCGTCTATGGATCCAACAAATTGCAATAACAGTCCATACTGAATATCTTTCCATGGGAATCCCGAATGAAATCTTTACACGTAGAGTCACCTCTCTCTTCGGTGAAATCAACTGGCCTCCTCGTTTGCTTTATCTGTCAGCGCCTGACGGTTTTTTGTGGGACTGTCTTTAACATAAATCTCATGAAAAACACTCAACGGCTACAGACCAGCTAAAAGATCGAGTCGGGAGATTGAAAACATGTTGCGGAGAGTTTCGTTAACTCTTCCAGAGAGATTACACGAATGTGCTATTCAATATGGTAGACCCCTATTAAACGCTACTTTGAGAAAATGGCGATGCATACAAATACTCCGCAAAAAAGAGAACGTATAGTCCGACTACATTATTGTTTTTGGCCTCCCGTGGCCGTTGTCGGAAACACGATGTGACATGACGGTAAAGAATTACAGTGGTAGCTAAGGAAAGCACTATTCAATATGAATGATTTCAAGGAAATTGTGCCTATACTACGCAAACGGAAAAAAACCGTAAATTCAAAAAAATAATTAATTTAGGGTAATGAAATTTCTGGAATACATTTGTGTAGATAGTATGTTTAAGTGATGAACATTGGAAGATCACAGATTAATGTAAGCACGAGATAAGCCATTGCTGATGTGAATTGCTGGTACATTAATAATGTTGCAAGTAGTCATGTGAACGGGCTTGAATTGTGTTGTACACGTGCCGGATATCAATTTGTAGGTTGGAGTTCCATGCCTGTTGTATTTCATCGTTCAATACAGTGACGGCTATTGCAGTTTGTGGATGACGCTGCAGTTGGCGTCCAACGATGTCCCGTATGTATTCGATTGGACACAGACCTCGTGGTGGAGTTGGCCAACGCAACAAGTCGACACTCTGTAGAGCGACGGTATGTGGACGATCGATATCCTGTTGGAAAACACCCTCTGAAATGTTGTACATGAGTGGCAACACAATGGCATACAAATTTTGCAGCCAGGATACGTGGGACAACCAGGAGAGTGCTCCAGTTGTCATATGAAGTCGTACCCCACACCATAATTCCAGATGTAGGTCCAGTGAGCCTAGCAGTCCGACCGTTTGGTTGTATGTCGTCTACATGCCTATTTCTGACCAAAAAACGGCCATAACTGGCACCGATGCAGAACCAGCTATCATCGGAAAGTAGTGCAGACCTGAAATTCCCGTGAACCGCAAATTTACTTTCAAAATCTTTCCTTAAAGAATTTACTTTATTTACTAGCGATTCATCAGGAACATTAACACATTTAATCACACTACGTGAGCGTGGAAGTAGTTGGCAGGAAGTAACTGATGGAAAATGAAATTACTTTTAACAAATGTGAATTTTATTCCTAAAAGCTTTTTCAAAAACAGATTTAAAATAATAAGCAGGAAAGCAACCTCGAAACATCAAGTTACAATTTTATTTAGAGGCAGAAAGAACAATATTAACAGTATGAGCTTTCGGGCTGAGAGGCTTGCGTGCTCCATTTCAACACGGCCGTAGTCACGACCGCTCACAACGACCTCTGAAAGAGTACACTGGTGCAAATCTGCAATATACCAGCTTACTTTAAACAAAAAATTTTTTAACAGTTCACACTAACACATAAACTATGCACCCCGTAAGGGAAATGGTACAACACTCAAATTATGTGCCACCGAAAGTGCAAGTTTTTTTTTTCTTTTAAAGGACTCTTACGGTGGAAGGGTGGCAACCTTATAACCTAAAATGACTATTTAAATAAAACTCATAAAATGCAGACTTACATAAAATGTACAACATGCTCTACATTACACATATACCACCTCGCAAGGTGATGGGCAAGATAAAAACGTATATCAAGAATTCGGCCTTTAAGCAATAAATTTGTTAACACAGAATCCGACAAACATGACAGAGACAGCTATTAACGTACGGTAGGTTGACGGGGGGGACGGGGGGGGGGGGCAGGGGGAGGTTACTAAACAACCCGAACCGCAGATTCCTCTAAACCTCCCCAATTCCACAAGGGAAAAACATATCATCCAATTCACAAATAACCACCTTTCCGCAGGTGGGAAAACGGAGAAGAATGGTGGGACGACCCCAAAACAAAGCGGCTGGTGACCACACCAAGAAAACAAGTAGAATTTAACAAGTAAACGAAACAACATATCTCCAATCACTTAACTTCTAATAAACTGCGATTTCTGGTGAAGACCTGGCACAGCACCCCCAACGCTCTCCCGAACAGTCCACTGCCAGCCGCTTCAACGGGCGCAGGAAGGCTCGCCGATCTCCCGTCTCACGGCGTCGCAGCTCGCCCCGGCGATCCCGATGTCGTGGTTTCGCTCCAGTTGCTCTCTTGTGAACCGCGAAGCCACTACCCCTTTCTATACGGCGCTGCCCACTGGACTCACGTGGGGACCTCACATGCGCCGACGCTCAAGGCGGACCAGTCATCTTGTGTCTTAGTGCGCGACCGACCAACTGACCGATCCAACCGCCAATGACCGTAGCCCGATCAACTCGAACAGACTGGTGGCCTAACGCGCAGATTCAGATGCAGTAACTCAGCCCCGACCGTGCGACCACTAGCTGCGTTCTGTTACTGGCGGAGTGGCAAGACATTTTCTGGCTTTAAAGTTTGAGCCAAACAACAGACATACTAGCACACCGACGGCAGACAGACACTAACTGCCGCACCAATGCAAACGAGAAACAGACCAGCAACTGGTGACGCGAGACTGATCTAGCCTCACTCCGACTGACCAACCGCCGAGTTTTTTTTTCCTTTATTGAGTTTCTATTCCCCCTGAAAGGGGCGGGCTAGCAGCAGCGTATTACGACGCTCTACAGCCTACAGAATTTGGTTTAAAAAGATGAAGATAATAAAAAAATAACAGTTGGCGATAAAATCGGTGACTTAAAGGTAAAATGGCAGAAAATTCTGGAACTTAAAACATAAAACACGGGGTTGATGATGCTAATAAAGTACACAGGAAGCAGAAAAATAATAGACAGACAATTAAAAAACACAGCGACAGTCTGTTTCTGTTTGCAAGAGATATAAAATGCACTCCCAGCGATAGCATGATTTCTGTTTGCAACACTGTGGAAAAACGCACAACACTGAACACTCACTTAAACACTGCACTAAAAAGTTGGCACAAATATGACATACCACAGCCGAGAGCAGGTGGGGGGAAACTGGACAGATGATGGGAAAAAGGGGGGAAGGACAGGAAAAGTGAAGGGGGAGGGGGGAAGGGAGCCAATGGAGGATGAGGATTCATAATAGGGGTGGGGGGCGCCGAGCAGACGTGCCAGGGAGTGGGAAAGGCAGAGGCAGGGAATACAAAAAGACTCGGGGGGGGGGGGGGGGTGAGAAGGGAGATACGGAGAGGTTAGGCAAGGACAAAACACAGGGGGGAAGGTGGGTAGGAAGAGGGAGCCCAGGGAAAGGACGGAGGAAAGGAGGGGCTTGAAGATCAGAGGGATAAATGGAGGGAGAGAGGGCATCATATGGGAGGGGGAAGTTGATGGAAGCCAACTTGGGAAAGGAGATGTAGGGTGTAGAGATGGAGGGTAGGGGGGATACAACAGTGAAGATGTGGCAGGGGGCGGGTATGGGAGAGGAGAAGAGCAACCAAGGGGTGAGAGGGTTCAAGGTGGTGGGAGGTGTAGAGGATGCAGATATGTTCGAGGAATAGGACCAGATGGGGGAAAGGAATGAGATCATAGAGGATCCGCATGGGGGAAAGGAATGAGATCATAGAGGATCCGCATGGGGGACGGGAGGCATATACGGAAGGCGAGGCGGAGTGCATGACGCTCAAGGATCTGGAGGGACTTATAGAATTTGTGGGGGGCAGATATCCAGGCAGGACTGGCATAGCACAGGATGGGACAGATTAAGGATTTGTAGGTGTGGAGGATGGTAGAGGGGTGCAACCTCCATGTCCGGCCAGAGAGGAGTTGAGGAGTCGGAGGCAGTTGTGGGCTTTGGATTGGATGGAGCGGAGATGAGGGATCCAGGTGAGGTGACAGTCAATCGTGAGGCCAAGGTAGGTGAGGGTGGGGGTGAGGCAGACAGGACGGGCGCAGACAGTAAGGGAGAAATCCAGGAGCCGAAAGGAGCAAGTGGTATGACCTACGATGATTGCCTGTGTCTTGGAAGGATTGATTTTCAGGAGCCACTGGTTACACCATGCAGCAAAAAGGTCAAGGTGATTCAGGAGAAGGCGTTGGGACCGTTGGAGGGTAGGAGCGAGGGCATAGGAATGCGGTGTCATCATCATATTGCAAGAGGTGTACTGGAGGGGGTGGGGGGGTTGGGGCATATCTGATGTGTACAGGAGGTAGAGGAGAGGGGAGAGGACAGAGCCCTGGGGCACACCTGCAGAGGGATAGAAGGTGTGGGAATTGGCATTATGGATGGTAACATAGGAGGGGCGGCAGGAGAGGAAGGAGGCCACCAGACGGATGTAATTGATAGAAAGCGCGTAGGTTTGGAGTTTAAACAGAAGACGGGGATGCCAGGCATGGTCGTAGGCCTTTTCGAGGTCAAGGGAGACAAAAATGGTGGAGCAACAGGAGTTAAGCTGGAGGGAGACGAGATGGGTGAGGTGGAGGAGTTGGTCATCAGCAGAGAAGGAAGGTCGAAAGCCACATTGGGTGTTGGGGAGGAGGTGGTTTTGGTGGAGGTTGTGATGGATGCGCCGGGAAAGGATGGATTCCAAGAGCTTGGTGAACACTGGTGTGAGGCAGATAGGACCATAGGAAGAGGCATCAGATGGAGGCTTGTTGGGTTTGGAGAACATCAGGGTATGGGAGGTTTTTCCACAGGTCGGGACAGAAGCCAATGGCAAGGATGACATTGTAGAGGGTGGCAAGGACTGAAAGGAAGGAGGAAGGACAGTGTTGGAGGTGGCGGTAGGTAATGCAGTGATGGCCGGGAGCAGTGTTGCGTTTATTGTGGAGTGTGAGGCTGATGTCTTATGTAGTGATAAGAGTGTTTAGTTCAGATGGTGGTGTGTGGCCCAAGTACTGGAAGCTAGGAGCAAGGGGAGGAACAGAGATATTCGTACGGTCCATGACGTCAGGGAAGAGGGAATAATGAAAGTGGGGATCATCTGGAATGGAAAAAACATCGGAGAGGTGAGAGGAAAAGTGATTGGCCTTACTGAGGTTGTCAGGAATGGGACAGTCATTAAGGAGGAGAGGGTACTGGGGGGCAGGGCGGTTCCCAGTAAAGCAGACCAATACTTGCAAGAGTTTATGGGGAGCGTGGTGTTGAGTTGGGTACATGTCTGACGCCAGGCACGGCGTTTCTTCGATGTAAGCAGGTTGCGGATGTGTCGCTGTAATTGCCGGGGGCGGGTAAGTGTATCCCGGTCACGAGTGCGGAGAAAGGAGCGGTAGTGGCGGCGGGACTCTCGAAGGAGGAGGACAGCCTGTGGTGGCAGGGTGAGGCGGTGAGGGTGGATGGCTTTGGTGGGGATATGGGTGGCGACGGCGTCAGACAAGGTCTGGTGCAGGAAGGCAGCGGTGTGAGAGATGTCATCAGGAGATTGGAGGGTGATGTATTGGCCGGATCCTGGCTGTTAATAGAGTCCTGGTAGGCACCCCAGTTGGCATGGGAGTAATCATGTACAAGTTTACGAGGGACGTCAGGGCGAGGAGCGTTGCGTGCATGGCGGCCATTAGAGATAGTGAGGAGAACAGGAACATGGTCACTGCCAATAAGGTCAACGACATCTGCGGTGATGCGCCCAAGGAAGTTGGGAGAGGCAAGGACCACATCGGGAGTGGTGTTGGATTCGGGTCGGGTGTGCTGAGGCAGGAGAACCAGGTCTCCCTGGAGGGTGGTGAGAAACTGATGCCACCACTGGAGGCCAGCAGGACCACGGCTGTGGATATTGAAGTCGGCGGCAATCACGTAGGTGGAGAAGGTGCAGTCAATGTGGGCCAGGAAATCGTACAGGATGGGGGTGCGAGGGCAGACATAAATGGTGGCACAGATGATGGTAATGGTGGGGAAGAAGAGGCTGAGGGTGAGGTGCACAGCAGGATTGTTAAGGAGAGGTTGGAGCCGGACAGGGAGGTGCTTGAGGTGGCCTATAGCAACTCCGCCACGCGCCAGAGGGTACGGGTTATCGGTGCGGTGAAGGGTGTAAGGAGCCGCGGAGATGGAGATACGGGATTGAAGGAAGGTTGCATTTAGGACGAAGGCATCCACGCGATGCTGACAGAGGGTGTGGAGGAAGAGGAGTTTGTGGGTGGGCAGGGAGGAATGTTGTGGTGCAGGATACGGTAGGTTTGTTGTACCATGGGAGGGCAGAGTTAAACGAGAGTGGTGAGGGGGTGAAGGTGAAGTGGGCCTGGTTGTGGGAGTATGTGGCATAGATGGTAAGATGGAAGATGGAATGGGCAGCGAGGGCGATTTGGCAAAGGGTGTGGGAGCGCTGGAAGGGGTGGATGTTTTGGAGCACAATGGTGATGAAACGGATGATGTCCTCTGCAGTAGGTAGAGGGCGGAGCGAGTTGTTGGGATGGATGGGGTTCGCAACAGGATGGACAGGGACAGTGAGCTCAGGGGTGAATGGAGGAGGTTTCGCTTTACACTTCGAGGAGTAAGTAGGATGTGGTTCGTTGCAAGTGTTGCAGGAGGGGGGAGAGGTGAGGTTGGATCAATTCTGGAGGACGTGTGAAGCTTTGCAGTGGGGACAAGTAGGGGGGTTCTTGCAGGCAGAGGTAACGTGGTCGTTGTACGTGAGACAGCATTGGCAGCGGTACGATTGGACTGGGGAACAGGAGGGATCCACCTTATGACGGCGATTGTAGATGAGGTCTCCCTTGATGAGTAGGCGGTCAATGGAGGAGGAGGATTTGGTGAATATCCACATGAGAAAAGTCGGCCCAGCATCATTGAAGATGCGACGGGCTGAGCGGATTTCAATGTCGGGCCGGGAGTTGAGTTCTGCCAACACCTCAGCCTCCGTGATCACAGGGCTAAACTTGGTGATCACAGCGGTGAAGGTTGGTGGGCGTCAGGGAGGTTGAGGCTGACGGGGAGAGGATGGGGTGTGGTAGGGGGTAAGGGTTGCACATTGGCCAATTTGGATACGGGGGATGCGGGAGAGGAGATCACTGTGGAAGGAAGCATTGGGGGATTTAAAGAGGACCGAGTCCTTGCGAGGAATCAGAAGGGAGATGGGGGCATTGGGGTAGTATTTCTGGATGGCGAGGGTGAGGGAGGGGCATCAAGGAATTGAGGGTCAGGATTGGAGAGGACAAAGGTGTGGGTGGCAGGCCTCGTGGTGGCGGGGACAAGGGTCACGTCCATGGGGGTGGGTGGGTCACGGGGACTGGTTTTTTTTTGGAAAGGGTCAACGTTCGGACGCTTTGAAGGTTTCGTGGTCACGACTGGGTGGAGAGGGGGCTGGGGGACGGGTTGCAGGTGGAGATGGCGGGGGGCAGGACCACCCTGAGCAGCGGATGACGCAGAGGGAGTGGGCGTGGGTGTCACAGAGACCATGGAACATCGAGCCGAAATCCGTGCTGGCTTGGAGCCCGTCGGAGGCGGTGCAGGGAGCGGCGAAAAGTCAGTAGCTGTCGATGGGCGACAGTGATAGAGGTGGGGGAGTTGAGGGTGGTTAAAGCCGAAAGTTGTGCAGGGGTGGGGTGGACAGGGAGAGAAGTAAAGGACGGGAAGGGGGGTGGAGGATGAGCTCCATGTGATGATGGTTAGAGCAGCGGAGGGAGAGGTGAAAATGATAGTGGTGGTGGGTTGGGACACGGTGACGGCGCGCGAGAAGGGCGGCGGCGGCATGCGGCGGCGGCTGTGGTCACCAGCAGACGGTGACCGAGCGGCGGCGGCGGCGCGGCGGCAGGCGGCGACGACGACGGCGGCGGCGACCAGGCGGCGGCGGCGGTGTCGACCAGGCGGCGAGGAGGACCGGACGGCGAGCAGTAGTAGCGGCGAGCAGACGACACGGCAAGGAAATGGTGGGGCTCTTCCACGTCGAAGATGCACCCTGAGAGTAGCCCAGGCAGTGCTAGTCCTCGATGAAGAAGTAAGGGAATCCAACCCTTGAATCTGAACCACCGAGCTGATAGCGTCCCTTAAATGCACGTGAACAGGCAGCCTTTCTGCTTTTCCACCAGAGGGAGACACCAAAGCTGCGATTGCCACAGCGGCGCCACCGCCTGAAACCGAGGGCGACTGATTTTCACTACGCGCTGCGGCGCACTCTTCAAAACAGCAAACTTTACCACGTCTCATCCCGTTTGACACAACTTAAGTCGAAAAAGGCGGGGGTTTGGGTTCAGTAGAACGTCTGGTTAGGAGATGTCCTTGAGGTAACCTATTTGTAACTGTTTGTTGTGTGACTGTGGTGCCAATGCTGCTCAAACTACTGATGCATGTGCACTACGATGTGCCAAAGCCATACACCGAACACGATGGTCTTCCCTCTTGATAGTGCCACATGGCCGTCCTGATCGAGGCCCACTTGGGACCGAAAATTCTCGTGACCACCGCTGCCAGCAATCATGTACAGTGGATATATACCTGCCAAGTCTTTATGCAGTATCACAGAAGAAACACCGAACTTCTTGTAGCGCTATTACTCGACATACTTCAAAGTCAGTTAGGCGCTAATAATGGTGTCTTTGTCGCATTAAAGGCATTCTTGACTAACATTAACTCACCACGTCCAATCTCAAAGATAAGTAACGTTCACAACGGTTACAGCATGTATTTAAAGCGAACTTGATATGCACCTCGTAGTGACACCACTAGCGCCACTGTTAAGCGACTAACGCGGAATTTGAATAGACGTCACCTTTCTGATGTAGAAACACGCCTATCCACTTTGGTTTATGTCGCTCAATTCCTTCTTGGTGTTGCTATCTTTTTCCAAGAGTGTATTAAACGTTTCAGCGCATCGTCGTGAAATATCACGATAAAAATTCACGATGAGCCGAATGAAGCGCCCTCTCCCCCAGATATATTACTCGTACTATTGATTAATGTCTTTCTTGTGTTGTTGCCTTCTTCAGTCCACAGACTGGTTTGATGCAGCTCTCCATGCTGCTCTATCCTGTGCAAGCTTCTTCATCTTCCAGCACATACTGCAACCTACATCCTTCTTAATCTGCTTAGTGTATTCATCTCTTGGTCTCCCTCTACGATTTTTACCCTCAACGCTGCCCTCCAGTACTAAATTTGTGAACCCTTGATGCCTCAGAACATATCCTACCAACCGATCCCTTCTCGTAGTCAAGGTGCGCCACAAATTCCTCTTCTCCTTAATTCTATTCAATACCTTCTCGTTAGTTATGTGATCAACCCATCTAATCTTCAGCATTCTTCTGTTCCACCACATTTCGAAAGCTTCTATTCTCTTATATCCTCCTTGCAAGATACAGTCCATTCCGTTCAGCTGCTCTTCCAGGTCCTTTGCTGTCTCTGACAGAATTACAATGTCATCTGCGAACCTCTAACTTTTTATTTATTCTCTATCGACTTTAATTCCTACTCCGAATTTTTCTTTTGTTTACACAACTGTTTGCTCAGTATACAGATTGAATGACATCGGGTATTGGCTACAACCATGTCTCACTCTCTTCCCAACCACTGCTTCCCTTTCATACCCCTCAACTCTTATAACTGCCATCTGGTTTCTGTACAAGTTGTAAATAGCCTTTCGCTCCCTTTGTTTTACCCCTGCCACCTTCAGATTTTGAAAAAAAGTATTCAAGTCAACATTGTCAAAATCTTTCTCTAAGTCTACAAATGCTAGAAACGTAGGTTTGCCTTTCCTTAATCTTTGTTCTAAGATAAGTCGTAGGGTCAGTATTGCCTCACGTGTTCCAACATTTCTACGAAATGCAAACTGACCTTCCCCGAGATCGGCTTCTAGCAGTTTTTCCATTCGTCTGTAAAGTATTCGCGTTAGTATTTTGCAGCCCTGACTTATTAAACTGATAGTTCGGTAACTTTTACATATGTCAACAATGCTTTCTTTGAGATTGGAATTAGTATATGCTTATTGAAGTCTAAGGGTATCTCATGCATCTTGCTCACCAGAAGGTAGAGTTTTGTCAGGGCTGGCTCTCCCAAGGCTATCAGTAGTTCTAATGGAATGTTATCTACTCCCAGGGCCTTGTTTCGGCTTACGTCTTTCAGTGCTCTGTCAAAATCTTCACGCAATATCATATCTCCCATTTCATCATCATCTATATCCTCTTCCATTTCCATACTATTGTCCTCACGTACATCACCCTCGTACAGACCCTCTATATACTCCTTCCAACTTTCTGCTTTCTCATCTTTGCTTAGATCTGTGTTTCTACCTGAGCTCTTGATATTCAAAACAAGTGGTTCTCTTTTCTCTAAAAATCTCTTTAATTTTGCTGTAGGCAGTATCTATTTTACCCCTAGTGATAAATGGCCCTACATCGTTACATTTGTCCTCTAGGCATCCCTGCTTAGCCTTTTTGCGCTTCCTGTCAATGTCATTTTTGAGACGTTTGTATTCCTTTTTGCCTGCTTCATTTACTGCATTTTTGTATTTTCTACTTTCGTCAATTAAATTCAATATATCTTCTGTTACCCACGGATTTCCACTAGCCTTAGTCTTTTTACCTATTTGATCCTCTGCTGCCTTCACTATTTCATCCCTCAAAGCTACCCGTTCTTCTTTTATTGTGTTTCTCTTCCCCATTCCTGTCAATCGTTCCCTAATATTCTCCCTGAAACTCTCTACAACCTCTGATTCTGTCAGTTTATCCAGATCCCATCCCCTTAAGTTCCCACCTTTTTGCAGTTTCTTCAATTCTAATCCACAGTTCATAACCAATAGATTGTGGTCAGAGTCCACATCTGTCCCTGGAAATGTCTTGCAGTTTAAAACCTTGTTCCTCAATTCCTGTCTTACCATTACATAATCTATCTGAAACCTTCGATTATCTCCAAACCTCTTCCATGTATACAACCTTCTTTTGTGATTCCTGAACCAAGTGTTAGCTATGATTAAGTTATGCTCCGTCCAAAACTCCACCAGGCGGCTTCCTCTTTCATATCTTACCCCCATTCTATATTCACCTACTACGTTTTCTTCTCTTCCTTTTCCTACTGTCGGATTCCGGTCACCCATGACTATTAAATTTTCGTCTCCCTTCACCGTCTGAATACTTTCTTTTATCTCATAGTACATTTCATCAATCGCCTCGTCATCTGCAGAGGTAGTTGTCATATAAACTTGTAGTACTGTGATAGGTTGGGGCTTCGTGTCTATCTTGGCCACAATAATGCGTAGACTATGCTGTTTGTAGTAGCTTACCCGCACTCGTATTTTTTATTCATTATTATGCTTACTCCTGCATTATCCCTATTTGATTTTGCATGTCTTTCTTATAAAATAAATATTTACAGTTTCCCTACTTATTACTTTTTATTTTGGAATATGTCAGGTGTTTCTGGCGCGCCTTAAGCGATTTTTTAAATCTTAATTCATGTAGAAGATGCAGTCTTGTGAAATCGGATGAAACTTTTTGAAGCACCCTGTACTGTACACCCGCATAATTCTTAAGGCGTATATGTGAGGCCACCGAAGCGTGGAATTCAATAATCTTCGCACAAATCTGCGCCCTCTTTTTCACGCTGGTGGCCCCTTCAGCGGTGGCGGGCTCCTGGTGCAGCCACACCGCACCCCGCTGCTCCGCCTCGTATGGATGCAAATGCCAGCTGGCGCACCGCGCTGCCGACACGCACCTTATTGAAAGGCGGCGACGCGGCCACCGACTGTCGTCCCCCCAGCTGGCTGGCTGGTCAGCGTTGACGCGGTTGTAGTGTGTGACGTACGGCTGCAGATGCCGGACGATTCCTCTGCATTTCCACAGTTTGCGTTCTGTGTCTATGAGTGGTTTTATAGTTCTGATCGTTTTGAGGACGTTCATGCTGAAACTGTATGATTGACCACAAACAAGGGCGCCCATACGATAGTTTGAGATGTGTCGAGAAATAGAAGCGTATGAAGTATTTTTAATACCAAGTGGTTAGAATGACAGTTGAGCTACAATACAGAGGCCCAGTGTGGGCTATAATAGTCCTATGGCAGCGAAACTTGGTAGACATTCTAATGTGTTAATGCGGGATCGATTTGAGCTGGATAAAAAATTAGTTTCATTTTTGGCCACCAGTCGCGAATCTGGCGCTATGAATACCGAAAAAACTTAGAGAAATATTACCTTATGTTTACGAAATGGACATGGGCAGAAAAGGTCAAACAAACGAGAGGGGCATCATGTTGATTTTATTCTTAAGCGATGCTTATACAGTTTGTTGAATATGAGCACCGGAGACGTCGACGAGATGCTGTACAGCGCCAGATTTGCACTACATGGCCACAATTGGAACTATTTTTTTTTTTTCCAGCGTATATCGTTTCCGTCTTGACGCATCAGCGCTTCTATCAAGTTTCGCTGCTCTACTATTATTACTGCACTTCAGTTGTATTCAGAAGTGTTTTGGATGGAGAATGGAGAACACTTCCGATCCTGTTAAAATCTTGCATAGAACCGATTTTAATCATATTCCTAAAGAAAGACGCCTATCTACACTACGTTTTTTCCTTTCCCTGAGACCTAGGTATAGAGATGTGGGGCGACGGCCCCGTCCTAGCTCCCAGGTATGGGCACCCTTGATCATAACCACTCCATCTAGAGGCCACAAGTGGCCCATCGGGACCGTCCGACCATCGTGTCATCCTCAGGGGAGAATGCAGATATGAGGGCGTGGGGTCAGCATACCGCTCTCCCAGCCGTTATGATGGTTTTGCTTTGACTGAAACCGCTACTATTCGGTCGAGTAGCTCCTCAGTTGGCATCGCGAGGCTGAGTGCACCCCGAAAAATGGCAACAGCGCATGGCGGCCTGGATGGTCACCCATCCAAGTGCCGACCACGCCCGACAGCGCTTAACTTCGGTGATCTTACGGGAATCGGTGTATCCAATGCGGCAAGGCCGTTGCCTCTTGATCATAAGGCAATAGTAATTACAATGATTACCGAACTACAAAGGACAACTACCAGAAAAAGTAGACCTTCATATTCTGTTACTTTCTTGCAACAACAGTCACGGAAACCGTTTTCTACAAATCAGTGGTCATCGTCACACTCTCTGAACTCAAATACTGCAAGAGGGGACATAAAATTTCCAGCATTATACTTAAGTTGAGAATGCAATGAAAAGCTGTAGTTCTCTCACTCTCTTGAAGTGACGCGTATGTGGGAAAATTACGAGGGACATTTCACAAATAAAGCACACAATTTTTTTTTCTTACACGTTCATTTTTTAAATATCCCTTTACTGCCGTTCATTATAGTCGCCCAGGTCCTCTATGACTAAATCTCAGTGTCTCGGAAGCTCTATTATTCCACCTAGGACATCGCTTCTGTTCATCTGTCGAATGACTCAGATAACGGTTGTAGAAAGCTGTTCAAGAGAAAGATAAGAACGTCCGCACCTAGGTTTCCTTCAACTTTGGGAACAGTAGAAGTCTGGTGGTCTCAAATTCGGGCTGTAGGGAGGATTTGTCAACACTTCCCATTCGTATTCGCTCAGTTTTTGGGCTACAGCGTGCCGATATGTAGGCGACCATTGTCCTGGAGAATGAATGCCCCAGCCTCGAGCAATCGAGATCGGGTATTGTACATTTTTCTGCGCAGGTTTTACATGAAGTTACGATAGTACATTGCTGTGACGGTTGCTCCATATGAGACTTTATCTGTCATGATAATTCCTTGGTGATCATAAGCAAAAATCATCATTTGCTTGAGCTTTGATTGAGTGCATCGAAATTTTTTTGGACGTGAAGAATCTGAAGCTTTCTACTCACTGATTTGTACTCCGGCTCAAAGTCTCTAATTCACGTTTCATCAATAGCGACAATTCGACATAAGGATCCTTGACCTTCACGGTATCTATCGCTGTTTGAGCAAGTTTTCAATGTCCAGGCGTTTATGCTGCTCCTCAGCAGTGAAACAGTATGTGATGTATCTTGCAGACATTTTCCTCTTCTTCAAATCGTTCGTCAGAATACGGAATAATAATGGTAGAGTAATTTCCGTAGCTTCAGAGAGTTTTTCACGAGTCGCAGTGCGATCTTCTTCAAGAGCATCTGCCAGAAATTTCATACTTCGTTCATTTGTTGAGTTTTTAGCCTTCCGGATCTTGGATTATCGTCTGTGTTCGTACGACACTACTATACTACCGCTACTGTAAGATCACCACTTCGCTGTGAATTCCTGTTGGGTTTTTACCGCTTAAAGTTTCGATCATGATGTACGACCTCTGTTCTTCAACAGTCACAGTAGGTGAGACCCCTGCAGGGTCCATTTCTACCTCTCGCTAATTTTATGTTGGAGTATATGGCGAAAAAACAGAAAAATATGCTTCTTCCTCAAGCTCCTAAGGACATCTGACGTAATTTTCATTGTCTTTGCATTAAGCGATCCACAGTAATACTAATCTGTGCATTATTTATTAAATGTCCCTTGTAATTATTATATCTGGTATCAATCAAGAAGTTTAAGACAACAGAATCTATTCTTAAACTAATGAGTTGAGAAATGAGGATGTCACGATAAAAAGTGTGGATTTTGTATCGGGAATGTGATAGCGGCAAAACATATGTGTGAGACTGAGATGTGGCACGCCACTCGTTTTGCCTGCATTTTCATTCACATTAATGTCCATATTTTAGGTCATGATCTCGGTTTTCCCTGATGCTACATTTTCTACATGTGTTAATTACTTTTCACATGAGGCAATTGTAGGCAGAATGTTCGTGTATCTGCACGTCCAACCTGTAGAGAACTTGTATCCAAGGGACCACAGGGGTAGCGAAGGAGAACAAGGAGAGAGATGGATTACGGGCCATAAATTCTGACTGCAGCGGCCTGGTAACCAGTGTTCAGCGGATATCACCTACAGGGGGACTTCTGGCTGACGCTCTCTCATCCTTCAACTTAGGGTTGGGGATAAGAGCGCCAGTTTGCAAAACGTATCAAGTGGGCCAGGCAGCAGTCCATTGCGAAGGCAGCCAGTTCGCAGACAGTGGTTGGAGGAAGCCATTTAAGACAGATTGCTGTAAACTGATCTTTTGTTGGTGGGAAGCCCATAAAGCTCCGTGCAATCTTTTGATACAAGCTGGGATGATACGATCAGAGAGGGAGCAGCATGTGTTTAGTGGAGGCAAGACTGAAACCCTCCTGTTACTGGGAAGTCGACAGGTTCTTTTAGCGAGCACCAAACCATATAGTATTTAATGGACGCAGCGTCTTAGAAGCTTAACAGCCTTCTTTCAAAACTGAAAGTGGCTGCCACAGAAAGATTAGATCTCTCCGTAAATGAAGGGCTGTGCTCCCATCTAGGTAGATGTTTCTTGCCGATACATGGCCGTGCTTACTATGATAACGAAGCTCCCTAGTTTAAAACTTTCTTCTTTCAGACAAGAGATATCTGAAGTTACTTATTAGCTCCTTTTCAGAGTGAAGGCTTGCTCCCCCGGCGTGGGCACCCAGGTGCTGTGTCTCGATTGGCTACGAGGCCAACAGAACATTGAAGAGGGGAGATTCAATGCGTATAGGATATTTATACGGCTTTGTGAGCCGTGCCGCCATTGAATTAGAAGCTGTTCCGTCTGGCACCACTAACTCATGTGTAGTATCGGCTATCCCTCTTGCGGCCCCATTGCCAATATCTATGAGCAAGAGTTGGTATCTGTGGGTTGCGTCCTTCGAAGGTCTTTACTAGCCCATACATATACGAGGTTCACTGGCCGCAGAGGAGGCACGAAGTTTTGGGATTGGCGGTAGCGTCGCTGTAAGAGGTGGTCACCAGGTCCGAGCAGCCCAAGCCACGGGCTGCAGGATAGCCTGCGCAGAGCGAAGATACCGGAGTACTTCATCGGGGTCAGCTTTGACTACAAGCAGTAGGCCGCCATCCCGTCCGTTGGTTGGCAATATTCGTGTCGGACGACCGCACGTGGCCTGGCTGCCCACTTCTACCTGGCTTTCACCGGCATCACTCAGTAAGCGCTACGACGCACCGTGGATGCATGGACCTGTTGCGATAAACGGGACTAACATTCTGTAACCCTCGTGCTGATTTTTGTCATTATCTACCTGCCCTCTTTATTATTTTCTGGTTTGTAACCGGCCCTCAGAGCTTTACTCGGTCCTTTATTGTATGATTATATGATGGCGGAACAAACACTGGTAGCAGTTACTTCTGTAAAATATCTAGGAGTATGCGTGCGGAACGATTTGAAGTGGAATGATCATATAAAATTAATTGTTGGTAAGGCGGGTACCAGGTTGAGATTCATTGGGAGAGTCCTTAGAAAATGTAGTCCATCAACAAAGGAGGTGGCTTACAAAACACTCGTTCGACCTATACTTGAGTATTGCTCATCAGTGTTGGATCCGCACCAGATCGGGTTGACGGAGGAGATAGAGAAGATCCAAAGAAGAGCGGCGCGTTTCGTCACAGGGTTATTTGGTAACCGTGATAGCGTTACGGAGATGTTTAGCAAACTAAAGTGGCAAACTCTGCAAGAGAGGCGCTCTGCATCGCGGTGTAGCTTGCTCGCCAGGTTTCGAGAGGGTGCGTTTCTGGATGAGGTATCGAATATGTTGCTTCCCCCTACTTATACCTCCCGAGGAGATCACGAATGTAAAATTAGAGAGATTCGAGCGCGCACGGAGGCTTTCAGACAGTCGTTCTTCCCGCGAACCATACGCGACTGGAACAGAAAAGGGAGGAAATGACAGTGGCACGTAAAGTGCCCTTCGCCACACACCGTTGGGTGGCTTGCGGCGTACAAATGTAGATGTAGATGTAGAATCTTTGGTCGTTAATATGGACAGTAGTATTGGACTAAGACACTAGTAGTCGTTTGAAAATTTGTCCCGCTATTATGTTGGCTTTCCTTTCTGATTTGTACCCGATCATTAATTTTCTAGTGAATCAGCTTCTGGTCGTAAATACAGCCGGAACAATTGTAATAAGGAACAGGTTCCCGTTAAACAACAAGAGACCTTGTGGTTGGATTTAGATGTTAACCGGTTCGATTCTTTGACTGTAATTACATTTTTCAGTCATTAGTTATAACCTAAACAACTTGTTATATTAAGCTGTGCATTCCTGTGTTTGAAAGACCGGGTCATTATTGGTGTATTTTAGCTGGATCTTGTAGTTCCGCCGACTGACTTCTCTTGTAATAAGTACTCACAAGTAACGTTCTAAGACGTTCCTTCAGAGGGGCTTTAATGACTGGCAAACAGTTTAACTTTGAAATATTTACCAGCCAACTGTCACATGGGCTTTAGTCAAAGTAAGATTGTCAAAAGGGACGGGTTGGGATCCAATCGAACATTGGTTGTCCATTGAAATTAAGAAGTTGGTTGCTCCGAAGTTGTAAGGTAGCAGTATTCTGCACCTTACTGTAGTATAATAATTGTTGCAAAGGCGAGTTAGATATCGGTTACTATGTTATTTATCAGGCAATCATCTTATTCAAATTAATATGTGGAGTATCAGACGGCATAAGACGCTTATTAACTTTAAGAAATACGCATGTTGCATGAAGTCGGGGTTCAGGTGATATTTTCACGGAGTTTGGCTGAAGTGGACGAGCGGCACTGCTCAAAGGCAAGGCAGAGGGGTGCGGAAGTTTACAACCGACCACTACGAGTCGGCATGCGAAAGCGTCCCATTGGGGGAGACGCGCCGCCGTGGCAGGAGGCACCCACTGCACGGAGACAACAGAGGCAGGCCTGCGAGGGACGACGCCTCGTTGGCGCTGGACGTTACGACGACGCCACTATGTCTAGATGAGCTGGCGCCTAAGGGAGCCTTCCGACGAGTCTTGACGTTTTCTGGGGTTTCTAAGAAACACGGCTAAGCTAGTGGAATGACCTTTTCCCGCGCGAGGGCAAACAGAGAGACGCGATTGGTGGGTTCAATTTTGAACGGAGTTTCAGTTTGTTCCAGAACATTCTAGGCGCAGTAGGGCGCAGAATGTTTTGATTGACTAGAAGAAGCCAGGAAATAATAGTGGGAGCGAACTGTGCTGGTCTAGAGCCACGGGATTGGCCAGCTCGAAAAATAGCGTGGGAGTGCTGATTTTTGCAGAGGGAAGCTTTTGGAGCTGTTATCAGAGAAGCGTCTTAGCTCCTGTAGCGAGCGGACTTTGTGCTTTCAGCTCTGCTATAGGAGAGTAAATTCTTTGCTCTGCAGGACTATGAATAAGTCTGCCAGCTGCAACTGAAACTAATACTCAGTTAGGGGAAATGTGTTTCACTGTTAGAGGCAGGGTGATTCCGCCAGTTACGGTTTGGAACACTGTGTCACAGAAAGCAGACAGGAGCAAAGCAATTTCCTTGAGCCAAACTTTATTAAAGACGTTACTGGATTCTACCTTTTGGCTGGTGAGTCCCATCTTACCGAGTGCGAGACGATTGGAAAGAAAGCAGAATTAGCTTTTGAGTAGGAGTTTACGAAGAGGAAGCCTGTTCGCGAAAATAAATTCATTTTTGTTACAAATGAGGCTCCTCGGCGATGCAGACGCCATCGGCAGCTTGCTGACCTATCCATGACGCTGCATTTGGTAACGCGATGCTCAGCTTCAGCATTTAATCCGATATTACGCACGCCTGTGATTACCAGAGCTCAGTTTTCCAGCCACGCTCTTATTGAGAATTTGGTAATTGAAGTAAGTTTGTCTGACGTATTTTATGCCGTTTGACAAAGGGACAGAGTAGAAAATGACAAGTACAGATGCGTTATCCGACCTTAAGTGTTAGTTTTGGAATTTCAGGGCCATTGTCATTACTAGCTTGATTTTACCACTTATAAAGGTATGTCATTGTTTAGTTTGAGGTTAGGAGGATTAATGTTCAATAAATGTGTTCAAAGCTATCCTTGTTTGTTTATTAGTGATCAGTTCCTTGAACACTATTTAGTTGTTAAATATTAATCAAAATTAGTAAAGGGGCAGTTTTAATTAACAGGTTGGGTCTCATAACAGGCCTTCAGCCAGAGCCAACGACCCGATCCAGTAGGGAAAGTGAACAAGTAAAAGCATTCTTGTTAAAAACCCTCGACATTTGGCGGACCCGCCTAGGATCTCTCATCATCAATTACTGAAAATAAACCCCTTCACAAGTAAGTCTTATTATTGCCATATTGCCCCGAGTCTTTCGACATACAGCTTTCAAATTAAAAGTTACGTCATCTCTTTTGAGTAACTGAATCACTCTTGTCATCAATGGTGCTTATGTAGTTTTCATGTGTTGCTGAAGGGCATTTAATAAGAGAGACTGTCAGCGCGATAGTAAACACCGCTGCTTGACCCGATAACGGGCGGGCTGGAGGTCCGGCCGACTTTCAAATTTTGCCAGGTTCTTCATTTTGTTAAAAAAAGAACAAAGGTTGCGGTTTATCGTATCGCGACATTGCTGGTCGCGTTGGTCGAGATCCAATAACTGTTAGCAGAATATGGAATCGATGGGTTCAGTAGGGTAATACGGAACGCCGTGCTGGATCCAAACGGCCTCGTATCACACTAGTAGTCGAGACGGCAGGCATCTTATCCGCGTGGCTGTAACGGATCGTGCAGCCACGTCTCGATCCCTGAGTGAACAGATGGGGACGTTTGCAAGACAACAATAATCTGCACGAACAGTTCGATGATGTTTGCAGCAGCATGGACTGTCAGCTCGGAGACCATGGCTGCGGTTACCCTTGACACTGCATCACAGACAGGAGCGCCTGCGATGGTGTACTCAACGACGAACCTGGGTCCACGAATAGCAAAACGTCATTTTTTTCGGATGAATCCAGGTTCTGTTTACAGCATCATGATGGTCGCATCCGTGTTTAGCGACATAGCAGTGAACACACATTGGAAGCGTGTATTCGTCATCGCCATACTGGCGTATCACCCGGCGTGATGGTATGAGGTGCCATTTGTTACGCGTCTCAGTCACCTCTTGTTCGCATTGATAGCACTTTGAACATTGGACGTTACATTTCAGATGTGTTACGACCTGTGGCTCTGCCCTTCATTCGATCCCTGCGAAACCCTGCATTTCAGCAGGATAACGCACGACCGCATGTTGCAGGTCCCGTACGGGCCTTTCTGGATACGGATAATGTTCGACTGCTGCCCTGGCCAGCACATTCTCCAGATCTCTCACCAACTGAAAACGTCTGGTCAATGGTGGCCGAGCAACTGGCTCGTCACAATACGCCAGTCACTACTCTTGATGAACTGTGGTATCGTGTTGAAGCTGCATGGGCAGCTGTACCTGTACTCACCATCCAAGCTCTGTTTGACTCAATGCCCAGACGTATCAAGGCCGTTATTATGGCCAGAGGTGGTTGTTGTGGATACTGATTTGTTACTGACACAAGAAATGCTTGTAGAATCACAGTGACGATGTTGAATAGAATGTGTGATACTGACTTAGTAACTTTGTGTATCTTTCGTTTCCTGATTAAACGTTTTAGAGAACCCTCGTAGTTAGTGGCTCATTTAATGTTTCCTACCATACTTCAATTAATGTTTTAGGTTTGGTTGCAATGCTAATTATCAAATAAGAACTGACTATTTTGTCCCCTCATGTAACAGTAGGCCCCTGAGCAGGAGGCGAATTTCAAGGGCACCGAGGCAAGATAAAGGGCTGGCGTGGGAGTTCTGGAGAACTGTTATCAGATCGCTATAGCCAATTTCGATACACAACTGTAAAAAGATGAGGGCGCTCCGAAGAATGTTCGTGATGGCCTCTGGGACTCTGGGAAAACGCAAGTAACGGGATCAGATATGATAAAGTAACATGAAGGAAAAAGCTAACGCACAGTTTTTCTCATTTCCCATGGGGAAAAGCGTAGCGAGAGAAAACAAAATATGGCGTGCTGTAATACATAACAGTCAATTTAGAAAGCATGACGTGAAATACTGTTGGCGCTTCTACAGCGTTAACAACAGTGGCTTTTCTTCCCCATTTCAGATGTCAAGCCGTACCTGCAGCAGGCGCATTTTTTGGTAATCAAATTGAATGGGGAAAGTCCTCGTTCTCAAGAAAAGCGTCGACAGTAGCTGCAAGTACTATGCTATTCAGGAAGCTATTATTTTCGTAGAAGATTTATAAGTCGACAAAGTTCTCTTGCGTACTAAGTCGGAGGCTAACCTACAGTCTCTTACAAGAGCAGTCGAAGGAGAATCTGTAAATTCTTTGGTACACGATATACTGAGAAATTTCAAGAAAGATAAGAGTCTGCGTCTGTTGATTCATGTGTGGTGAATACCGAGACACGTTCGTATTAAACTCACTGAACGTGCAGACCAACTGGCGAAAATTGTGCCGTATCTACGTCCCACCGACACAGTTATTTCCATAGTACATTCGGCATCTGAGCAAGAACAGAATGGTCAATGCTACTGAACACTGACATTAACAAATATTGAGCTAATTAGCAACAGAGCCCACGCCACCCTTTTTATTTCAGCTCGGCGATCATTAGCAAAGAAATTATTATTTTTAACGTACTAAGATCCAATCACATGGATACTAATAAAGCGAGACATTTGTTCAAATGAATACCATCTCCAAGCTTTGATTCCTCTCAGACTAAAGAGGTCATTGTACTTAGGCTAATAGATTGTGATGAATACAATCACTCAAGAACAGTTGCATGATATAATATGTGAGAAATTAAGGATTGCTTTGCTCTTAGAGCAGGTCTTTGTTCAAGTAATAGACCATTTGTCGAACGTATTTGCCTTTCATACGTGTTTGCAAAAGGGAGTTTAAAACGTGAGGAGCTTTTCTATTATTCCATATTCTTTAGTATGTGCTTTATATTAAATATGTTTTTCTATATTTGGTAAAGTTCTGCTTGAATCATTAAGTGACATAAGTGTATCTGGTAAAATACAATTTGCCTGAAACCAGCGAGAAAAATTAAATGCCTATATGGTGAGAATATTCGCTTTTGAGTCACTAGAATCATATTTTGTATTTGTCAGCTTCGAAAGTTTTAAATAAAGGCAGAGTTAAAGCGTAACTGTAAACGGTAAATGTCACGTCAATGCGGGGTGTTCAAAAATTAAATGCCAAAACTAACAGACATTATGGCGAAGCTAATAACATATCTCATATTGAGGGTAGCATGCACATTTCAAATCGAAAATGTCCAAGTGTAGCAAGCATTTGAAGAAAGTTTTCAGTGTTATAGCAACGGTCGATAATTATCCAAACACAATGTAGAAGAAGGACTTTGGTAAGTGTGTGCGTAACGCAGCTGGAAGTTTCTTTCTTTTCGTTAATTGTTCTAATAAAGCAATGAACTAACAACGTGATTTCTGATCCTATGAGACACGAGACGAGTTCAGTTTATAGCATTTCCGTTTCATGAACTTCGACATACGAGTTCGAGCTGGGAGGAAAAAAGGAATACCACAAAATGAATAAAAAGCACCGATAATGTATGACCCATAGCAATGTTGCCTTGGAGTTTCTGGACACGCTATGTGAATAATTTGATGAAAAAAAGGAAACAACAACAAAATAAAGTCGACAGACGGACATCGATTCACGTGGCGGAACGCACACCGTAATTAACCAGGAAGTAAGAGTTCTGTATAACTTTCCCGGTTACGTGGCAGCAAGCACGCATGGGTCACTGAACTTGTCATACTCCCCCAACACGAGTGAAAACTGCCAGTGAAACTTGTATTGTAAGGGAGGCTAAAATATGCTTAGTTTTGTTGGTAATCGTGTGACTGGAAAGTGCTTATATCTGCGATCATCCACGTGATATGTTTCTTTGTTACGCAATGCCTATTCCTCAAACATCTGAAAACATCCGGTTCATAGGGGAAAAATGTGGTGATAAGAACACTGAATCAAGTTTAATACTTTAGCCACTCTAGTGATTATACCGAGCAATAACGAACAGAATTTTTATGACAAAAGCATTTTTTAATTATCCATTTTTATAGGTCTGCATAAATGCGAGAAGGTTAGAGTGATGCTCCTTTTCTATATAATCATCAATTTATTCTTCTGTTTCCTCACGTAACCCTATTTCTCCACTCACAGGTTCTTTCAATGTAATATTTTATTGAGTTTCATTGTCTCTGGCAATCGCAGACCACATTAATTTCATTTTATTTGTTTGTGTATTGTTTTCTGTGTTATTGGCTGTACATACAACTCGCCTCCTAGTCATAGCTGATATTATCTGCTCTGATGAAGCTTTATAAGGATATGAGAAATTTCTTTTCTAATGTTTGTATATATTTACTCTTTCTTTGTTTCGATGTAGTTTTCCATGTTATTAGCAGTACATGTAGCTCGCTTCACGCGGTAATATCCGGTATGGTCTGTTCTGATGATGCTTTTGAACGACATGAGAAACTTAATAACTGATGAAACTTTCCGAGCAGATTAAAACTCTGTGCCGACCCGAGACGCGAACTCATGACCTTTGCCTCCTGTGGGGCTTGGTATGTACTGGCAGAATTTAAGGTGTGAGGACGGGTCGTGAGTCGTGCTTGGGTAGCTCGTTTGGCAGAGGATTTGCCCGCGAAAGGAAAAGTCGCAATTTCGAGTCTCAGTCCGGCACCCAGCTTTAATCTGTCAGGAAAGTTTCATATCAGCGCACACTCCGCTGCAGAGTGAAAAATCTCATTCTGTTAATACCAGATATTTGCGTATCTCTAAAATCTTTCATCCTTGTTTGCGTAGTAGTCCGCCTTTATTTTTAGTTTACTTTTGTCATATTATTAATGTGCGGACGGAAAGACATAGAAAATGCGTAAATGACAGAGGTAAATCAGGCATTATACCACCTCCAACCATATCACAAACACCGCACTTCCTCACTCAATAACTGATGTTGTTTCCTGAAAACGTCTGTAGCAACCTTTTTTACTTTGAATAAGGGTTGCTCGACAAGCTAAAAGAGGTGCGTAATTTGATTCACTTTCTTGGCAAAGCATCCTTAAAGGAAGATAGTAGCGTAATTTTGATCATTTTCATCGTACAATCGAGAACTGAATTTCAAGCAACATTATATGAATCCTGTGGGAAGCATGCACTCTTCTAAAATATCTACACATTCTCACCCAGACTATGTTTAATGTTAATAATGAGGTTAACCCACAAGATATGCACATAAAGCTTCCTTGGCAAAGCATCCTTAAAGGAAGATAGTAGCGTAATTTTGATCATTATCATCGTACAATCGAGAACTGAATTTCAAGCAACATTATATGAATCCTGTGGGAAGCATGCACTCTTCTAAAATATCTACACATTCTCACCCAGACTATGTTTAATGTTAATAATGAGGTTAACCCACAAGATATGCACATAAACCTTCCTTGGCAAAGCATCCTTAAAGGAAGATAGTAGCGTAATTTTGATCATTTTCATCGTACAATCGAGAACTGAATTTTAAGCAACATTATATGAATCCTGTGGGAAGCATGCACTCTTCTAAAATATCTACACATTCTCACCCAGACTATGTTTAATGTTAATAATGAGGTTAACCCACAAGATATGCACATAAACCATATTTCTTGTAAGAACCCAGTCTAAAAATCATGTCCCCATTAATGTAATATCACAACATGGTTTTCAATGTGTTGAAACATATTTGTGTCGGAGAGTGCTGCTTGGTTACAGATATTCAGTTTCTACCTAAGGTTTCAGAATATGCTTGTATTGCCAGTTGTCTGAAACTCTTCGATATTCTTTTTATAAGTACCCGCCTATGAGAATCTCTAAGTATATCTTTAGCCAAATGTATGTAACACATCGTGCAACTCACCTGCCTAACCGTCCTTTTCCTGACTGTTGAATTGCTCATGGGAAAATCTAATAGGATTTTGAAAATTGCTCAAAAGAGGTAATAATAAATTCTTCCGATCTATTACATTGGGTTTTGCCAGCTCTATCGTGTCGTTAGCCCATTCTGAGAAAAACAATTGCTTATAATTTAAGAATTTTAACATGTGTCGCGAATACCTTTAAGTTAATGGTGAATACCGATACATTAAAAACGATGGCTACACATTGGTTAAAGACATCAGAAGAGACCTGAAAATGTAAAACTCACCTGTAAATCAAGTAAAGAAATTGTGATAACTGCATAACATAGTAACTAATGACATAACAGTTAAAACTGATATTTTAAAACTACACTCTCAAAGCCACAAATCGTAAATAGAAGTTATGTACACATGAACAACTACCTCGATATAGAAGCACGATACGAATTCGCGAAGAAGTTTGTTTGGAGCGCAGAAAATACCATTGTGAACCACTGTATATATTTGGAAAATAGAAAAGGAAATGGATCTGTGTGTGTACGTTCTAACATAGCTCTGGAATGCCTGGAACAACTACAAAACACTTCTTATACTTATGAGCTACTATCGTGGAAAATATCCTGTGTGGACTATGCACTGGTGGCAACCTTACACGTGTCACTGGATACTGCATTGGTGACATGCAGACATAAAGCATGGAGAGCATGGATAATGTCGGAATACATAGCTTCTGGAGTCTCTATACTGGTTAGTAACAGTCTTAATAGTGTTTAATTCCACGCGCAGTTAAATAAAATGATGTGAGATCTCCATGTTTGTGCTAAGGACATATTTATATTAGTTGCTCAAGGGCAGTTTTATACAATAACTGTCTATTTACGACTAACTGAAAATGACTCGCTTCACTGCATCTTTTTATTGTTTGTTTTTACGAGTTTCAAAACAATCCGAAATTAATCGCCTCATTCGTATAGAATCTAAATTCTTCAAAGTATATTTTTGTAAATTACATTTGGTGTCTGAATTTTAGGTAATTGTTGAACACATTTGCTCTGCACACGTATGTAAGAAGCAAGACACTTTTAAATTTACACCACAACATTGGAACGTTTGCCCTTGTGTTCTACTGATAGTGAACCTGTACGCCAATATTATCGGAAATTGGTGTATTCGAGACCTGAATGGTAAGTTAGTCGAATTTGTGGTATTAATAATGACTTGTCTTTTTTCCCCTCTGGGCTCATATTTCCACTTTTGTGATTTTGTTTAGAAACGTTTTTATTTTTATTTTGTTTCCGAGGCCACTCAGAAACTACAGAGCGAATATAGTTACTGTGCTGACATAACACTATCACTATAACAGTAAGCTCAAATGTGTTGGTTCCCCTGATATTACAGGTGGTCATAATTAAACTTTCGCTACTTGAGAGGGCCGCAGGAGAAACGAGTGATTGTAGGACAATGAAACCTCGTGGAAACATCTGGAAGGACACGCGGAAGAGAAATTACGAATAAACCATTGAAGGAAAAACAATTTAATTTATAGAGGAGAGGGTAACATATTTTGTTAACTGCGTATCATGTTTACGTTCCGGATTACAAATGTTGCTCAATGTGCCGGCCAGCTGCATCCACGACGGCCTTGAAGCGCGCTAAAGATACCATTTCACGATTATTCGCAGTGCTTATCGAACGTCGGACGATGTTATGTTCAACTGCTTGAAGATCGCTTATTGCCTCCAGCCTTCTTAGCCACGGCAACAGTAACTAGCCCATTCGCAAATCTCCAGTTAATTCGAACTTTCGAATCATGTTCTCCAATCCCGGTGTGGAAAGAGGACCTTCCCATATTACCTTAATGCGTCTAAAACGGATAAGAGAAGCGGCACTCTTGGTGTTGTTTTGATAAAACAGCTTTACAAGCGATGCTCAGATCATCTTCTCCAGACTCATGCTGATTCTGCGCAACTTTAACGCACACTTGTTCTCGTGTTTCAAACCTCAGTCGCCATATCAGTACCGGCGCCTAACGGCACGTCATGACACTAACACTAATAACAACGTAAATCCTGCATCGCGCAGTCTGAACATTATTTCTATAAAGTTGAGTACCCTTAGGTTAAATAATTTTCCATCTACACTGGCTCATCTAGTGAACGTTTAATTTTAACCATCACCCTGTATATTCGCTGATTTTTTTCTTGAAATACATAATTTTTTATTTTTGCTAAAATTGTTCGCACACACAACCAGTCTTTGGTTATGGAGTTTCTTTTTATAAGCGGATACGATTTTTCGACGAGTTGTTCCTTTGCTTTCACCAAGCTGCGTAGGTCGTCGGCTTTGTCGATTTTTCTGAACAACGCCGTTTAAATGGCTTGCTACCTTTTATTACTTATAACGATGTATGTATTTCTGCTGTCAATATTTCAAAACGTACAACTTGTAAAACAAAATTCAATTTCACTTGCAACAAAACCTAGAGTCTGCGTGTGTTGCTTCTCTTAGACATGAGTTTTACTGGAAATAACAAAGAATTTTGTTCACTAGCCGTACGTTTTGATCTGCGGATGGCAAAAACTGAAACGTTCTCATAAACGAAGACATATAGTAAGCATCCCAAAAGGCTTTATTTTACAATAATCTTTGCTTAGGGTGTCAATTTTCCAAGTAGTTTCAAATTTCGACAACTGATCACGATCACGTGCGCAGCTTTTCTGTTCATGCAAAAGCTTATACGTTACTCATGTCAGTGTCACGAGATATCTTGTATCGTGGACTAAGTCTGATAGATGTACAAAAATCTCCATATTGATTGCATTAAAGAGTTATTGTAACAGTGCTGTGTTACGCTGTTGGGGGTGAATAATGAATTAAAATGAAGAAATAAGGAAAAAAAATCGTACAGGCATGTAACTACGTTGACCGAATTGCAGCAAGCCGGCTGTCCGACTTAGTCTGCACTCAGTCGATGAATTACTATTGAGAGTGTCACACTTTCTCACGTCATGAGAGATTTCTGAGAGGCTTGCAGTTTACTGAAATAACTTGTACGAGCCATTGAAATTCTGGAGTAGTTCTCGCCAAGTTTCCACCCGTAACATCAGGTTCAACCAGCAGAAGAATGGCTGCATAGCATTGCAGGTGAAATTCCTGCTGGAATCCCTGTAAGTAAGAAACAGGAGTGGCATTTTGGCGAGATATCGGCAGAGGGACTGTGCTCTTGTAACATTCTGCTCTCGAAAATCCCATCACTCCTCATTGATGCATAACGGAGCTTAAAGAACAATTCTCTCGAATCGTGACTATTCCCGCCAAATCCACGAAGGATACACACTCCCTGGCGCTTTTCGTATTAGGTAACCGAACAGCACTCAGCGGTAGAAGTATGGCTTAAGGAAAGATCTTTTCGGAGTTAGTCCTCCGGATACACAGTCCCAACTAACTTCTCAGCATTCCAGTTTGGCAAAGAAGTACAGGGTGTATCGACTTTAGACGGCAGGCTCCATATTCAACGTACGGATTTCAGTTGCCCTGTTTTTCACGACTAGAAGTGCACACCAGTCAACCGCTGTGCTGCGGTGGTAACACCGGTTCCCGTCAGATCACAGACGTCAAGCCCCGTCGAGCTTGCATGGGTGACCGTCCGGGTCTGCCGAGCGCTGTTGGCAGTTGTGGTGCACTCAGCCCTTGTGAGACCAACTGAGGAACTACGTGGATGGGAAGTAGCGACTTCTATCACGAAAACTGACAGCGGCCCCTCCATACCCTCATCTATGGATGATACAGCGGTCAGTCGGTGCCTTTGGGCTTTCCGAGGCCTGTTAGATCAGAGGTAGTTAATTCAAAATACACACCTGGTCACTACAAGTGTAGCACCCTGAAGACAGCAAGTAACACACAGCAAAGTGCCAAGAAGTGGGCTACATGCACGGTCTGGCCAATCATTAGCATTTCAGCGCAACCACACAAAGAACGTAGGAGCAACTCTATCTGTTTTCTGTATTAAGGAAAGACGAAACAGTTTCTCAATCTAAAACGCATTTTCAATTTATTTGTTTATGAGAAAATTGTGCCTCTTGCAGGAAGGGAAAGCGACTGCCTCTACAAGTCGGAACTGGTCACTGGCACAAAGATGATCTAACAAGACTGCGCTTTATTGTTCCGCGATGTGACAGTTTGAGTTGATTATGGTTCCGTGAGTGAATAAATCTGTAGGTACAGGAGACCTATATTCAAAATCGTGTGGGATCTCAGAAGCCCAAAGCCACTAACATGCGAGAAGACAGATACATAGTTCGCAGAACCTAGACCCGAGGCAGGAAGTAGACATTTTTGCAATAAGAAATGTATCCACAGGGACGGCCCCTGGCTTTTAAAGTATCAGGGACTGTCAGCAAAGTTGCCATTGCGGTGACTGTCCTCGACAGGGCACCAGAGTGTGGTGTGCTTAGATTCTTGGGCCCAACGCCAACACCGCGTTATAGAGCATTGGTGTCCCGCAGGGGTGGGGGGTCCAAACCGGCACTTGTTCCTTCCTGGAATCTGCATCACAGGCTGTTTATTCGGTATGGAATTCTCTCACTTTCCAAGAAATGATTGGCCGTGATGCTACTAAATCACAATTTTGCAATGTCGAGCGGAACGAGAAAGGCCGTGGCTGCAGCAGGCACTACATAACTTGATTACCAGCATATTAATGTACGTTATAGCCCATATTCTGTGTTTTGATGTCATGGCCCATGCTGAACGTCAAATGCATTGTGAATTGCGAATGTGCACAATAATCAGCTGTAGAATGTAATGACGACAGTGAGAAATTTGTGTCGGTTCGGGACTCGAACCCGGTTTTCCCGTTTATCGAAAACGGTCACCTTACCGTTTGGCTACCCCCGCATGACCCGTGGTCTTCCATATGTCGTCTTTCTTGCATGACAACCTGGACTCGTATTTAAAGTCATTGTCTGGTATTGGCGGATGGATACGATATTGCGCTGCCTGTGTTGAGAAGAATGATTGAATGTTCCTTCGGACATGACATACATGCCTGGTATCGGTGGATAAGGACGATAAACACGAACTTTCAGTGTTGTCGTTCCATTATGCAACTTATGGTTGTCGTATTCGCAACTGCGAATACATCTCATGTATTTCACCGTGGCTGTAGTCGCCGTAGCGCCTGTTCCTTCGAACGTGCATGCAGTATCGTATATGGAAGTTTGACTCTGGCCGTGGGTTGTGCATGGTTAGCCAAAGTTGTTAGGGCTGAGTTCCGCTCCGGTAAAAATATTCCATTCTACAGTTGACGAGTGTATTTCATAAATGCTCTAAACACCGCAGTGGTTGTTCATTTGGACATGCATGCATGTCAAAAGAAACTTTGCATCGTAATTCAGAATAATACACCACTGCAATACTGTATTTAGAGAACACCGTGCAACATTCAGGTACCGTGGTACCTGTTCTGCAGCCCATTCGACGTGACTGCACAACTATGTATGAAACTGAGGAGAGGACTGTGTTGCCGCCCTGTGTGGCCGAGAGGTTCTAGGCGCTTCGATCCAGAACCGAGCGATTGCTGCGGTCGCAGGTTCGAATCCTGCTTTGGGCATGAATGTGTGTGATGTCCTTAGGTTAGTTAGGCTTAAGTAGTTCTAAGTTTAAGGGTACTGATGACCTCAGATGTTAAGTCCCATATTGCTCAGAGGCATTTTTCTAGAGGACTGTGTTGGTTCATTCCTAGGTTGTTCAATTTGACGGTTGTTTTAGTAGGTTCTCCACGCTCATCTCATGAATGCTAGTCTGCGAACTATATTTTACGCAAATAAGGCAACAGAAATGTAACTTTCAAAGTACAGTTTGGTGACATTTTTGTGACAATCAACATTAAAAAATAGAAATCTTGGAAATAGGGAAATACGTTTATTATGAAGATCATATGTGAAGTTCTACAGGCAAGAAATTATGGTAACAAAATTGAATGAGTTTTTTATGAGTTTATTTCCTGCATCTCCATATGGAGGGGTGTAAAATAGGGCTACTTTTGCTGGTTATTTTTACTAACGACAAAAAGGATTTCATGAATGGGTTTTTTGGTTCCATTTTCTTAAATTACGGTATTGACATATGAACTCTTCCGTAACAGTGTTATTTATTTGAAAACCGTAAACAAGAAACATTTCAAATTTGTGCAGTATTTTTTAGAACACTATCTTTTGTTCCAGAGTCATTTCCTTATTTGAAACCAGTAACCAAGAAGTTTTTCGAATTTGTACAATATAATATATTGACATACGAATAAAAATTTGCTTTGCAAATCTTTTCGAACTTTTTTTCGTAACACGTTGGATTTACTGTTATTAAAATAATAATTACAATAATAATAATTCGCAGATATTGATGAAAACTGCTTACTTCTTAGGCAAGAAAGTCATTTTATCTTCAAAAATACACTCCTGGAAATTGGAATAAGAACACCGTGAATTCATTGTCCCAGGAAGGGGAAACTTTATTGACACATACCAGGGGTCAGATACATCACATGATCACACTGACAGAACCACAGGCACATAGACACAGGCAACAGAGCATGCAAAATGTCGGCACTAGTACAGTGTATATCCACCTTTCGCAGCAATGCAGGCTGCTATTCTCCCATGGAGACGATCGTAGAGATGCTGGATGTAGTCCTGTGGAACGGCTTTCCATGCCATTTCCACCTGGCGCCTCAGTTGGACCAGCGTTCGTGCTGGACGTGCAGACCGCGTGAGACGACACTTCATCCAGTCCCAAACATGCTCAAAGGGGAACAGATCCGGAGATCTTGCTGGCCAGGGTAGTTGACTTACTCCTTCTAGAGCACGTTGGGTGGCACGGGATACATGCGGACGTGCATTGTCCTGTTGGAACAGCAAGTTACCTTGCCGGTCTAGGAATGGTAGAACGATGGGTTCGATGACGGTTTGGATGTACCGTGCACTATTCAGTGTCCCCTCGACGATCACCAGAGGTGTACGGCCAGTGTAGGAGATCGCTCCCCACACCATGATGCCGGGTGTTGGCCCTGTGTGCCTCGGTCGTATGCAGTCCTGATTGTGGCGCTCACCTGCACGGCGCCAAACACGCATACGACCATCATTGGCACCAAGGCAGAAGCGACTCTCATCGCTGAAGACGACACGTCTCCATTCGTCCCTCCATTGACGCCTGTTGCGACACCACTGGAGGCGGGCTGCACGATGTTGGGGCGTGAGCGGAAGACGGCCTAACGGTGTGCGGGACCGTAGCCCAGCTTCATGGAGACGGTTGCGAATGGTCCTCGCCGATACCCCAGGAGAAACAGTGTCCCGAATTTGCTGGGAAGTGGCGGTGCGGTCCCCTACGGCACTGCGTAGGATCCTACGGTCTTGGCGTGCATCCGTGCGTCGCTGCGGTCCGGTCCCAGGTCGACGGGCACGTGCACCTTCCGCCGACCACTGGCGATAACATCGATGTACTGTGGAGACCTCACGCCCCGCGTGTTGAGCAATTCGGCGGTACGTCCACCCGGCCTCCCGCATGCCCACTATAGGCCCTCGCTCAAAGTCCGTCAACTGCACATACGGTTCACGTCCACGCTGTCGCGGCATGCTATCAGTGTTAAAGACTGCGATGGAGCTCCGTATGCCACGGCAAACTGGCTGACACTGCAGGCGGCGGTGCACAAATGCTGCGCAGCTAGCGCCATTCGACGGCCAACACCGCGGTTCGTGGTGTGTCCGCTGTGCCGTGCGTGTGATCATTGCTTGTACAGCCCTCTCGCAGTGTCCGGAGCAAGTATGGTGGGTCTGACACACCGGTGTCAATGTGTTCTTTTTTCCATTTCCAGGAGTGTAACACCACTGGTCAGAATGGCGTCAAATTGCAACGGAATATTATCGGAGAAGGGGGAAAACGTATGGCAGAAGAAAAAAAATAGTGTACCTCAGCAATACAGATGGCCGTACCGTAGGTGCAACCACATAGGAGGGGTATCTGGTGAGAGGTCAGACAAACGTGTGGTTCCTGAAGAGGGGCAGCAGCCTTTTCTGTAGTTGCAGGGGCAACAGTCTGGATTATTGACTGATCTGGTCTTGCAACATTAACCAAAACGGCCTTGCTGTGCTGGTACTGCGAACGGCTGAAAGCAAGGGGAAACTACAGCCGTAATTTTTCCCGAGGACATGCAGCTTTACTGTACGATTAAATGATGGTGGAGTCCTCTTGGGTAAAATATTCCGGAGGTAAAATAGTCCCCCATTCGGATCTCCGGGCGGGGACTACTCAAGAGGATGTCGTTATCAGGAGAAAGAAAACTGGCGTTCCAAGGATCGGAACGTGGAATGTGAGATCCCTTAATCGGGCAGGTAGGTTAGAAAATTTAAAAAGGGAAATGGATAGATTAAAGTTAGATATAGTGGGAATTAGTGAAGTTCGGTGGCAGGAGGAACAAGACTTCTGGTCAGGTGACTACAGGGTTATAAACACAAAATCAAATAGGGGTAATGCAGGAGTAGGTTTAATAATGAATAGGAAAATCGGAATGCGGGTAAGCTACTACAAACAGCATAGTGAACGCATTATTGTGGCCAAGATAGATACAAAGTCCACGCCTACTACAGTAGTACAAGTTTATATGCCAACTAGCACTGCAGATGACGAAGAAATTGAAGAAACGTATGATGAAATAAAAGAAATTATTCAGATAGTGAAGGGAGACGAAAATTTAATAGTCATGGGTGACTGGAATTCGAGTGAAGGTAAAGGGAGAGAAGGAAACTTAGTAGGTGAATATGGATTGGGGCTAAGAAATGAAAGAGGAAGCCGCCTAGTAGAATTTTGCACAGAGCACAACTTAATCATAGGTAACATTTGGTTTATGAATCATGAAAGAAGGTTGTATACATGGAAGAACCCTGGAGATACTGACAGGTTTCAGAAAGATTATATAATGGTAAGAAAGAGATTTAGGAACCACGTTTTAAGTTGTAAGACATTTCCAGGGGCAAATGTGGACTCTGACCACAATCTATTGGTTATGACGTGTAGATTAAAACTGAAGAAACTGCAAAAAGGTGTGAATTTAAGGAGATGTAACCTGGATAAACTGAAAGAACCAGAAGTTGTACAGAGCTTCAGGGAGAGCATAAGGGAACAATTGACAGGAATAGGGGAAAGAAATACAGTAGAAGAAGAATGGGTAGCTCTGAGGGATGAAGTAGTGAAGGCAGCAGAGGATCAAGTAGGTAAAAAGACGAGGGCTAGTAGAAATCCTTGGGTAACAGAAGAAATATCGAATTTAATTGATGAAAGGAGAAAATATAAAAATGCAGTAAATGAAGCAGGCAAAAAGGAATACAAACGTCTCAAAAATGAGATCGACAGGAAGTGCAAAATGGCTAAGCAGGGATGGCTAGAGGACAAATGTAAGGATGTAGAAGCTTATCTCACTAGGGGTAAGATAGATACTGCCTACAGGAAAATTAAGGAGACCTTTGGAGAGAAGAGAACCACGTGTATGAATATCAAGAGCTCAGATGGAAACCCAGTTCTAAGCAAAGAAGGGAAGGCAGAAAGGTGGACGTAGTATATAGAAGATATATACAAGGGCGATGTACTTGAGGACAATATAATGGAAATGGAAGAGGATGTAGATGAAGACGAAATGGGAGATACGATACTACGTGAAGAGTTTGACAGAGCACTGAAAGACTTGAGTCGAAACAAGGCCCCCGGAGTAGACAACATTCCATTAGAACTACTGACGGCCTTGGGAGAACCAGTCATGACAAAACTCTACCAGCTGGTGAGCAAGATGTATGAGACAGGCGAAATACCCTCAGACTTCAAGAAGAATATAATAATTCCAAGCGCAAAGAAAGCAGGTGCTGACAGATGTGAAAATTAACGAACTATCAGTTTAATAAGTCACAGCTGCAAAATACTAACGCGAATTCCTTACAGACGAATGGAAAAACTGGTAGATGCGGACCTCGGAGAGGATCAGTTCGGATTCCGTAGAAATGTTGGAACACGTGAGGCAATACTGACCTTACGACTTATCTTAGAAGACAGATTAAGAAAAGGCAAACCTACGTTTCTAGCATTTGTAGACTTAGAGAAAGCTTTTGACAATGTTGAATGGAATACTCTCTTTCAAATTCTAAAGGTGGCAGGGGTAAAATACAGGGAGCGAAAGGCTATTTACAATTTCTACAGAAACCAGATGGCAGTCATAAGAGTCGAGGGGCGTGAAAGGGAAGCAGTGGTTGGGAAAGAAGTGAGACAGGGTTGTAGCCTCTCCCCGATGTTATTCAATCTGTATATTGAGCAAGCAGTAAAGGAAACAAAAGAAAAATTTTAAGTAGGTATTAAAATTCATGGAGTAGAAGTAAAAACTTTGAGGTTTGCCGATGACATTGTAATTCTGTCAGAGACAGCAAAGGACTTGGAAGAGTAGTTGAACGGAATGGACAGTGTCTTGAAAGGAGGATGTAATATGAACATCAACAAAAGGAAAACGAGGGTAATGGAATGTAGTCAAATTAAATCGGGAGATGCTGAGGGAATTAGATTAGGAAATGAGACACTTAAAGTAGTAAAGGAGTTTTGCTATTTAGGTTCAAATGGCTCTGAGCACTATGGGACTTAACATCTGAGGTCATCAGTCCCCTAGAACTTAGAACTACTTAAACCTAACTAACCTAAGGACATCACATACATCCATGCCCGAGGCAGGATTCGAACCTGCGACCGTAGCAGTCGCGCGGTTCCGGACTGAGCGCCTGAACCGCTAGACCAGCGCGGCCGGCTGCTGTTTAGGAAGTAAAATAACTGATGATGGTCGAAGTAGAGAGGATATAAAATGTAGACTGACAATGGCAAGGAAAGCGTTTCTGAAGAAGAGAAATTTGTTAACATCGAATATAGATTTATGTATCAGGAAGTCGTTTCTGAAAGTATTTGTTTGGAGTGTAGCCATGTATGGAAGTGAAACATGGACGGTAACTAGTTTGGACAAGAATAGAATAGAAGCTTTCGAAATGTGGTGCTACAGAAGAATACTGAAGATAAGGTGGATAGATCACGTAACTAATTAGGAGGTATTGAATAGGATTGGGGAGAAGAGAAGTTTGTGACACAACTTGACTAGAAGAATAGATCGGTTGGTAGGACATGTTCTGAGGCATCAAGGGATCACAAATTTAGCATTGGAGGGCAGCGTGGAAGGTAAAAATAGTAGAGGGAGACCAAGAGATGAACACACTAAGGAGATTCAGAAGGATGTCGCTTGCAGTAGGTACTGGGAGATGAAGAAGCTTGCACAGGATAGAGTAGCATGGAGAGCTGCATCAAACCAGTCTCAGGACTGAAGACAACAACAACAACTACCTGTTACATTGCATTCTTAGGACTCAAAATATTTTCAAACTCATCGAATCAGTTACAGTAATAGTTGTTGTTCGAATTTTGGCCCTCTTTGATAAGTTTCCGCGGAAGCTCATTCAAGAGTCACTTTTCAGTCGAGTGCCGACACTCCGCACGAGCACAGTATGTATGTATCGGTGTTACGAGCTCCGACAAGGACGAACGCAGCCTGCCGATGTGATGATAAGGGGTGCCATTTGATACGGAACACTATCACCTCTGCTTCATGTAACCGGAGATTTGAACAGCAACTATTCCGCATTACTACCGTGTTTACGGTCGGAGGTTCGAATCCTGCCTCGGGCATGGATGTGTGTAATGTCCTTAGGTTAGTTAGGTTTAAGTAGTTCTAAGTTCTAGGGGACTGATGACCACAGTAGTTAAGCCCCATAGTGCTCAGAGCCATTTGAACCATTTGAACTACCATGTTAAGGCTGCTGGGAGACTCCTGTCTGCGAAATCTCCGTGGCGTTGTCTTTCAACAAGGTAATGCAAAACCACACGTTAGTCCTCAATACAGAAGTTGTTAGACTGTTACCCTGGTCAGCACTTTCTCCACATTTCACGCGAAAGGAGGACATATCCTCATAGATTTTTGCCTCGCATGATTCGCCAGCCTGTATGGTTGATAAAGGCATCAACAAAGTCATGTATTGACCTATGTTTGTCATCCAAACTCAGTTCGACTGTACATCTAGAGAGGTTGGAGCAACACCTCTTCCTGGAACTGCAATTTTATAGATCGTCAGTGTACCTTCAGGATTCCAGTCACCCAGTTCCTGAAGAAAGTAGCAAAACCAACAGGTTGCGACACGCCGTTCAGCGCTGCTTATGGATGGTGAAGAGTAAAGGTCCTGTCTCGGGCGTTCGATCTGAATCAGTTTGAACGTATTATTAATTTGCGGCCCAGTGTGCACTCCACCAAGTGAAAGTTACACGTGGTAGCGCACGACTTAGCTATTAATTTTAAGTAATGGCAGAACTTCCTTTGTACTGCGCTTGCGCAAACGTCTGCTGTGTTGGCTATCGTTGGTACTGCACCCCAACGGACAGCCTGCTGGTTCACGGAGCGTTCCGTGCGGCCTCTGGTGCCTCCGGAACGTGACCGCAACCGCGAGAGCGTGCAGATCGTGCTGGCTCAGTCGTGTTAGCAGTAGGCAACCTTGCAGGCAGGGCCCGCATTCACATGTGCGACTCACGCAACGCAGGCATATGGGTCGCCGCTTAAGTCACGCACTGGCCACACGTCTCCAACTGAACGTAAGTTATTTCTTTTAATGAGAGAGAGATGGAGAGATAGAGAGAGAGAGAGAGAGAGAGAGAGAGAGGGGGGGGGGGGAGAGAGTAGGGGGGTGACTTTTTGTGTTATTTCTTTTAATGAGAGAGAGATGGAGAGAGAGAGACAGACTGACAGACAGAGAGGAGGGGGGCGACTTTTTTGTGTTAGTTTCAACTTTGCACTGTGGGAATTGTGAAAGTCAACCACCGCACCATCACAGATACTGGAACGCCGTTGCTTTTACCACATTAGACGTCCTCGCAGACCGTTTCGGTTTCTCGGCCTGAGGGTCGGCAGTATGCTCCATCAAACAACAGGTCTGGACACTGTGTGTCACATAACACGATATTGGCGGGAAGGGTGCTACTCTAGTTAGTGAGTTCTTGGCGACAAGAGAGTGGTGGTTCTTCTGTCACGGTATTGATGAGTACTCTCGTTCCGTTGTCGTAGGCGGTTTTTAGGCTACTTCACATGTGGAATCTAACAGAGTAGAGGTCGATGCTAAGGTCCTTGAATAAACGTGGAATGCGCGAGGCGTCATGGCAACATCATCGCGCAAACTTCTCTGATCCTCCGTGTGCCAGCCAGTCACACAAAGCTGCGACTCCTGCAATGTTGGAACGTGCGTACACTCTCATCCGAGATGACCAATGGCTCATAATCAAACACCTCGGTGCACAGCTGGACGTCTCTGTTGGTACCGCTTACACACTCATCCACCAGTTGGGGTACTCAAAGGTGTTTTTCCTCGTGCACCCTAGAGACCAGACTTAGCACCTTCCAATTTTCCATCTGCTGGGCCCAACCAAGGATGCACTCCGCGGGACGCACTAAGTCGATGGTACGGAGGTAAACACGCCCTCCCAGTAATATGGCGTAATGCCGTCGCATTGAACCGAGAATCTGCTGAAAAATAGGGTTTTGCAAACGAAATAGTGGGGAAGAATTGGTGTATTTGAATCCTGAATAAAATCATCGTAGTTTCAAAACAATGTGTTACATTACTTTCTGGACGCCCCTCATACCAAGTGGAGCCCATGGTAACACGTCGTGGCGGAGTGCCACCTCGACTTTATCATTCGGCTTCGGTATCCACACAGTGACATACGCTGTAATTCCAAATTGTAGAAAGTTGCAGATTGCAGCTGCCCAGACCTACCCATCGTCGAACGCAGGCGAGGTGAGCCCAGGAAAGCCCATTTATACCCTTCTACGACAGAGCAAACCATACGGTTCTTCTCCTCATGCCAAGTCCCGAATTGTCTGGACATGAAAAACGTATACTTCTGAAGTCACACCATGTTTGACGAGGAGGCGTCGAGTACATTAACTCCCGTGTCCTCCTGCACACGAAACTTACTACGCCTGTTATCCTAATCGTAATAGATAGGGTAGGTTCAGGCAGTTTTAAGAGTAACCAAGCCGGCCGCGGTGGTCTCGCGGTTCTAGGCGCGCAGTCCGGAACCGTGCGACTGCTACGGTCGCAGGTTCGAATCCTGCCTCGGGCATGGATGTGTGTGATGTCCGTAGGTTAGTTAGGTTTAAGTAGTTCTAAGTTCTAGGGGACTAATGACCACAGCAGTTGAGTCCCATAGTGCTCAGAGCCATTTGAACCATTTGGAGAGTAACCAAAGTGCAATTTGCCAGGAGACTGCATCGTATCCCTCAAAGAAAAATCGGATACTTGTGATTTCCACGCATGTACCGACACCTCAGGTGACTTTCCAAGCTGTGACCCAACGTTTTGCTTGAAGGAGCAAGCTACTCGTATCGGCAAGATTCCTCTAATCACACTGACGTATCACTGTCGAGATTGATTCTGAGAGCCTCTATCGTGCCTACGGTACATAACGGAAAACGCCCGTTACCGAAGCCTATGAAATTAGTTTTTTGTGGCTAAACGATCTTCAGAATTCCCAGTGGCATCTCCGTGAACAGATGGGTCCTCGGTTAGTAGCAGTTCTACAGGCTACTACGTGACCCGACCCCTCAAACAGTTACTGCTGTGTTTACCAGTTTTAGGGGCATAGTAACACGTCACCACACTACTCGTGTTAGCTATATTACTCTATCACCGTGTCGGAAGTAACCGCTAACGACGCTTGAACAAATCTCTACAGTACATATTTTCTGCCAAGGACCCTGTTGACGGGGCACAATGAGGGGTAATCACCATGCCCTTTTGCCAGGGTTTCATCTTGGCATCCTCATACACCAGTGGCACTTGGTCACTAATGGTTCCCATAAAAATCTCAAACTCATATAGGAAAGTTATTTCCTCTGTTTCTAGGCAAGAAACACATAAGAGAGAATACAGGGTGGAGTACCGACACCGTTCAACTCGCTTAGTGTACTAGGCTTGAATGAGAGGCGGAGAGGGTGTAATGCGCCGACTGGCGGTACCCAAGATCATACTTACGACAATGGATCGTACTGTACCAACGTCGCTATGCCGTTAATGTATGGGTTCCTGCGCGCAATATACTTGGGTGAACCAACAGACCACTAAAGCTTTAATTAGGTACAGTTTTTAATTTCACAGTCGATATTATCAATGAGGATCGCTATCTGATTTTAGAAGATTCCAGTGGTAGTGGAGCGCCTGGCGACTACTCCAAGTCTAGCTCGTACCGTAATCGCACTCTCAAGGAACAAATTGAAGACAGATCAGTCTTAGTATAATTACTACTAAAGCAATCTCAACCACTGATTATCAGCCGGCTCTAATATCGAATAATGATGGACAGCACCCTTACTTTACGCAACGTCGAGATCAAACAATGACACGATTATTCTACGAATAGACACATCCAAACATTCTAATGACAATGATCACCACTGTCAAGCAATAATTACGAAATACTAGGCCAATTTAGATAACAACTCTCGTTATCTTGCAATTGTTCTCACACACAACGAAGTTCGTACAACGCAGTATATAATCTCTGGAAAAGACTCGTAACTTTTTAATTGCTTATGAAATTCCTATTCCATGTACCGTCGTGTTATGACCAGTTTGTATTAAGACGCTTCCACCAGTATCGATAGGAATTGAAATAGTTTATGCTGCCACTAAATCTCTTTCCACTTAGTCCAGAGTTGCTATGTAGATCATACGACGTCACGTACTTCCCAGATTTACTAATCTTTGTCCTTGGTGTAAACGTTGACCTTTCCGTAATAAATTACGACTACTTCAATTCTACTTGTATCTACTTAGACACTCTTTCCATCAATGAAATCGTTTTAACTTTTTAGAATATAAACGTTCAGTAGGTTTATCGTGATTCCACTCAGTCAATGAACTTATGATTAGGTAAACTTACAAATACCAGCGTATGATTGTGTCCTGAGACGCGGTATAAATATCTCTGGAATTCACCCTTTTCCCGTAAAATATATATACACACACACCAGATACTAATTAAATACACGTAAGGTTTATGTTAACCCAAGAAAACTTGAATTTATTTTCTCTGCGTATTTCGATACAATTTCATTCACGTAAGTGAGCGAGTGCCATCAAAGACTACACCCGACAACACGGAAATTCAGTGATAAAAATATTCAACAAAAACCCTAAGTGCTACCGTCGCTTTAAATCTAACATTAAGTGACAATTTAAAACAATTCTGAACCTCTTCAGGCGTTGACGATACGCAACCCGCTAAGTATCCTATCTGAATTCGGCCACTCGTCAGTTTGGCTAATCAAGTTTTTGTTTAGCTGCGTGCTGCTTGTAAAATGGTTCCTTTATTTTCTCGTCTCTTATCCACTCAACTACTAGTGCACTCTATCACAATATAGTGAAACCGTATTTATTCGAATCAATTCTCGGTCCGCTGTAATATAGTGGTTTTTAAACGTGTTCGAGGCTTTCCCTTCTCGACACACACACACACACACACACACACACACACACACAGAGAGAGAGAGAGAGAGAGAGAGAGAGAGAGAGAGAGAGAGAGAGAGAGAGAGAGAGATAGAAACCACTACCAAACCACTTCAACAAAACGGCTAACATCCCAATTACCTCTGGGCGGGAAGCGACCACAAATAGTACAACACGGACAGGATATCGGTTCCACCGATTCCCAAAAACTCAGCACCTACAACTCTACTTCTCTCTTTAAGCCGGCTCACGCTGGTTTTACCACAGTAAACTTTTCGACCGAAACTGTCCACTAGACGACAATCAATTGATAGCTCGTGCGCCTAAATTCTCCAAAATCAGTGTGTCACCAGCGACTATTCAGAAAATCCCACAGAATCTCTGTATATTCCGTTGCTCAGCTTTGGGAGAAAACAACCGTGACAGCCACGTATATGAGCAGAGGCTTAACAGACTAAATAGCTACACTGCCTCAGCGAAGTGTACCCAAATTAAAGTACTGCTACTACCAATCCAAACTCCTTTCCCTCTCCCAAGCATTAACCGCCAGCTGCGGTGCCTCACTGCTATCGTACCTAGACGCACGCCGATATATATCCACTTAGTCGGTGAGAGGTCTACACGGGAACTAACAAACTCTTTATGTCATACCATAGGAATCATTTAAAACGAACAAACACTCAGCACCACGCCAACTTTTGACAATTAATTAATTACTCGTTGCTGTTGTCGGTTCTCTACGACAGCGGCTGGCTACTGCGCGTCGCTCAGGCAGCATCTCTGGACCCAGCAAAGGCGAGTTGTTGCATCGCTGAAGTCGCGCGCGCTAACCACCTGTTTTTTTCGTCAACGTTCGACGGCTCATCTACAACATATGTTTTTCTTAATACATTGTACACGTATATTTACAGTAACCATCAGGTGTTATTATTAAGTTATCGTGTAAGATGCTCAGCACTAATAAGGGCGAACGTAACCCGTGCGTTTTGAAACAGCACAATGGGGTGGGGTGACGTTGGAGGGGAAATTGACACTGCTGCAAATTTTTCATCCGTCTGAAGGCTTCCCAAGTGGATTTGATGTAAGAGATTCGTCTAACTAGTGAGACACACAGAAAGTGTGGCCGTATCGTGCGGCCCCGGAAGCATCTGACTCGACCCTACCTACAGGCGTCAATGAAGCACACAGTTTGAACTTCTGTTAATCAAAGTATACCATGGAAACGCGGGCGAAAATGAAGGACTGTATCACAACTACATCAACGGGAGGAGCCCATATTTCACTCATTATTTGAAACCTATTCTGCAGTCAATTTTCACAAACAGGAACGCGAATGTTAAGCAGTGAAATCTGAAGGAAAAAGTGCATCAGTGTTCCGTATTATATTTCACATGTGTTCAAGCATAGATTAAAATTAAAGGTAGAAACTAATAGCTAGGAAGTCATCAAAGATTCGCGATGAATGAAAGACAGAAATATTAGCAATGAGGAGCAACAGATGAGAGTGATGACGCGTTGTCTCTCAGTAGGACACAGCATTTCGCCGTATTTTGTAGGCAAGGACTTCCGATCGCTTTCAGCACGAGGATCACTTACGTCTCCCGAATATTAAACACCATTATCGATTTACAAAGGCTCTCATTTCTCGCGTGATGCCTTAGACCCAAACTTTCACCAACACGCTACCTAACACGAGGTCCTCTGTGATGGGCAGTAACGATGCGGAAGTTAAGTGTCCTACTTAAAAAGTTGATCCCAGTAAAAGAACAGCAGACTGTCAGGCCAGGCACTATTTTCTATCGTCATTCCAAACGTTCGCTCCTATAAAATTTTATATCCGTCTTACAAGTGAATTCTGAGTGAATGCCTCAGATTTGTAAATGTGCCAATACCGGGCTGTTCCTAACCACCGACTACCTCTCAGGAATGTATCCCTGTGCTACTGGTGTCCTCCTTCTAATGAAGGAGCCTCTGTAACAGTCACCTCCAGCAGTTATAGTCTGAAAAGCATTGCATTAATATTAACCAATCCCAAAATTACTCTTGTGCAGAGGAAATGACGTATGAGTTACGTCTCACCCTTCTATTAGGGACACACAAAATCTAGGGTCAAGTCTTCTTCTAAAAGCCTAATTTACAAATTCATTTCCTTAAGAAATAAGATGTAGTTTCACAACATATTTATGTAGTGAGAGGGAGTGCGATACGAAAAACTGCTCAAACCTCAATGGCAGAAGCTACAAACGGGAGTTAGACGGCATTGGGAGACTTATTCTCAAAAATTGAATTGCGAGTGAAGCAACATGAAATTTCGTTCCAACTAAAAATTCTGTAGTGTCTAGAACAGTAAAATCATGGAAATTGGGCTTATAAGTTGGCGTACTGACAACCGCTTGTCTTTTGTAAAGTAAGTGACGGGAATAGGAAATGAGGAGAATGGTATTGACATATTATGTACTCGCTGTCGTACACCGCAGGGTGGGTTTTGAAGTACAAATACCAATGATGGCATAGATGTGGATAAATATAGAGGTAAAAGGGATCGAAATAGGACGGAAAGAAGACGTGCCAAGTCCTGGGTAGGTCAAGTGTGCGCCACACAACGGGATTGCCCACTCAGGCGGCAGAATAGTGTGAAATTCACCCTTTCTTTAATATTAAAAACACTAGAAGTCCAGCAGAATAAAGCACCGGCAGGTAAATGAGGTCTTTCAATATTCCAAATCTGTCTTTCCTAGAAGACAGCAATCCTCGGATCTTATTAGGACCTAAGATTGGAATGCACTCGTCTGCCTTCTTAGTGTATGAAGGGCACACGAATGACTTCGCCATGTTCCTATGTCTTCTGGGTGAGCTGTCGCAGTACGTGGATGTTGTCCACAGTCGAAAGGCCCTTTTTAAAAGTATACTAATATTCACCAGTTCTTTCTTCTGCAAACGGCTGGATTACACACAGCATTCACTTGGAGAGGATCGTATAGCGGGCATTCAGGAGGCCGATTGAACTGTTGTTGGCGGAGTCCATATTATCACCTCTCTTGCATCGCCATATGACCGCTGTCTTCAATCTTCTGAAATTTCTTCCAACTTGCAAATCCTCCTGATTAGTTGGTGAATTCTCTTGTGTAGTCTCTCATCTCCCAGCTTGAAATCTTGCACCTGCGATTCTTCTTCTCCTGGGCTTCGGTTATTCTGTAACCTCATTATCTCATTCTTTTTTTCCTCTAGTGTAGATAATGAACAATGTCGATCTACAATGTTAGGAAGTTCGAATTAGATCTTAAAGTTCATCACAGATATCTCCTAGACGTATTGTTTTCATCTCTCAGTGCCGTTTCATACATTGGTGAGTATTTTCCTATCATCGTTCTCGACGAACTTTTAGCGGTTCAGCTGTCTCTTCTTAAAGAAGTTAACTTTTATGGTATATCTTTAGACTCTTTTTGCCCAAGCAGTCTTGTCGAGCCTCGTCGTTTCCCTAAAGTAGATACCCTACATATCCTTTGTTCTCTTCAGAGATGGTTGGGCGTTTCTCTATTGTTCTTAGACCTGTGTTTTGCGTGCTGCAAAATCTGTGCTTCGTTGCCTGTTCTCATTGGCTTCTCTTTTTCTGACTAGTGTTTTAATCCATTTGTCCACAACCCTAAAGCTCTTGCCCTTATCTGTTTCTTGATGACTGTCCCTTTATTTACAGAATTCTTGACGTTTTTCCGTTGTTGTTGCGGACTCTTTTTTGAATCGTTTTACTGCAGAATTTCAAAGCGATTGGGCTCTTTTTTTTATCGTTTGTATATTGTATTTCAGAGCGGTTGCTATGCTGAGCTTTGTCTTTCTCTGTTGTGTCTTTGACTGTATCGACGTCGTAGCGCCACATTTCTTTAAAAGTGTTTCTAACTTTGGCCTTGGGTTGTACTTGGGGCCAGATTTTTACTTGTAAGTGTCTCTCTCGCACTCAACATTTCGCGCTGTCTTTACATCCATCACTCATCACTTCAAGCTTATGTATCTGATGAACTGTTTTATAATGTTGTCATACCCAAATTCGTTAGTGCATATGCTCCATTGAAACTTTGCACTGCTGATGAACATCCTTTTTTTGTGTTACAAGGTGATGAATCTGTTATAATTATCATTACTGTGTTCATGGAGACAGCACCTTCCGGTTCTTGCATGGACTGTGTCTTTTACCACTTTAGCATTCATATTTCCAAATGAAATTTTTGATCTGCTGTACGGAATGGCATCCACCTCTACCTCCAATTCCGTGTAGATTTGGTCCTTTGCTTGGGGTGTACCGTCTTCTGGAGGTGAATGACAGTTCACGAACGCTACTTCACATCTCTTCATATCTGTTTTCATCTCTGCTATTACAGGCGTCACTGACGACAACTCAAATACCTTAGCAGCTAGAACCTTACTCACATAATATCGCATACCTGATTTTTGTCCTTAATCGCCGGCCGCTGTGGCCGAACGGTTCTAGTCGCTTCAGTCCGGAACCCCACTGCTGCTACTATCGCAGGTCCGAATCCTGCAACGGGCAAGTGGGCCAAGGAAGCGTGTGATGTCATTAGGTAAGTTAGGTTTAAGTAGTTAAGTCGAGGGGACTGATAACCTCAGGTGTTAAGTCCCATAGTGCTTAGAGCCATTTTATGTCCTTCACCACAGGTTGGATAAAAAATGTATTGTTTCCGAGATGAATGGTAGAAGTGAACCTCACGTAAAGATATTAAATCCATCCTCTATCTTTAGAAGTCCTCAGCTGACTGAGGCACATCGTAGAAACTACAAATAGTCCACGTTACAAACCGTACATCTGGTTCTTTCGCTTTTCGACAATTTTGTGTTATGAAATTCCGAGGCTTCCTTGCAGTCTGTTCACCATTAAAAAGTTTTACGAGATACGATGGTAGTCCACTGCCAACCCTCAACCTGGAGGACCAGCGTTTTTGATAGTGGGGTGAACTTACCATAGATGAACTGCTCTCCATACAGATGTCTAGGTTCATCTCAGCTTTCCTTAAAAGTGTGAAGCATGAAAGTTATGGAGTGGGAAGGTAGGGCGTTGTGAGATACACTTCATCTGTTGCATCGACTAACACCTGTCTTTGGGAGACCCAGCCAGTAGCTACCTTACCTCCGGCGAGCCTCTTAGCATCATGTGAACACGCAAACATACCGCCCGCACGGACTGGGATACTTCAAGACCATGTCTCCAAGAGACCTGCCCAGTATCGAGAGGAAACCTTCACACACACAGTCCTACGAAGACTCAAAACACTGCTCCACAGTTGTTTCGAACGGCTAGTTCGACAATCCAGGCGTCGGCAGGTGACGGCTGAAGTGATGACTGTAGCAAATATCTGCTAATACCAGTATTGCTGGCCCCTGGCTCCGAGGTAGATTCTTGCTACACGTCGGTCAGGTGCCTGATAATAGTGTGGTAAAACGCTGAAACTGGCTGCCAAGTAAAATAAGATTAGAGATTTGACGGCTGAAAGGTATTTAATTTGACATTCTCTTTAGACACGGCCGAGTCCCGCAACCATCGCTAAAAAGATGGACATACAGAGAAAAGAAGAAAAGGTGTTGTCAGCCACCATGACAGTTTAAACCCCGCTCTCCCTTCCCCCACCCCCCACCCCCGACCCCCCTCCCTGTAACAGATACAGTGAATCATACAAGCATGCACTTATTTACTTTCTCTTCGTCGCTATGCACAAACTGCTAGCTCTGAAGAGAAAATGAACAAGGCTTTTTTTTTGTATGAAATGTAATGTAGTAAAATTTTCTACTGGAGTGTGTTTTCGCTAGCCATAGTAACCTCAAAACGAATTTTCCTTTCGTAACTCGGAAACCATGGCTTCTATCGTAAACGTATCCCAGTACAAAATTCAACTACATCAAATTTTCTACGAATAGGTCCTTCTCACTTTTTCCGTACAACTTAAGGTTGCAAATAGTGAGAGAACATGGAAATGTCGCACATGATTTTTGAAGGCGTTGCGGACAGCATAACTTGTGAGACCCATAGGTACGGGAACCTGTATTGCCCTGAATATGTAGATGTAGAAATGAAGCTGCAGGTGCTGGATTGTTTAATTGACTGGATAATGCGAAAATGCTGACCCGTCAGCTGCTCACAGCGCGCAGTGAGTCAGACAGGAGATAATGTGTGGTTCGCCCTTTGGCGGCATGCACTGTTTTCTGTGCTATCGGTTGCGGCGTGAGTCACGTGATGGATGTCCCCCAGCTGGTCTAACCTCGCCCGCTGGCCACGTCCGGCTCTGGCTGCGAGATGCGCCGAGTCAACAGCGGGGGACGGCCGGCGCAGCAGCCGATGGCGATGGCTGCGTTTCCGGTCAGCGTCTCTGACTCACTGCCGGAACGCTCCCGCACACGGGCACATATCGGCGACACACAGCCGCTCCCATCCGGTACACTTCTGTCCTACGCATGACGTTTAATTTCCCGCACGCAATGTGGGATGGGGCGATGTATGTTTTACTTGGCCGGCCGGTGTGGCCGTGCGGTTCTAGGCGCTGCAGTCTGAAACCGCGTGACCGCTACGGTCGCAGGTTCGAATCCTGCCTCGGGCATGGATGTGTGTGATGTCCTTAGGTTATTTAGGTTTAAGTAGTTCTAAATTCTAGGGGACTGATGACCACAGATGTTAAGTCCCATAGTGCTCAGAACCATTTGAACCATTTTTTGTTTTACTTGAAGAGAGACAGAGAGCGTAAACATCTCAGCTGCCTATTCGGAGCGCATCTTCTGCGTAAGTATATATTCCGTAAATGGTTGTACAGCGCGTGGTAGAGGGTACACCATAAGAATATGATCCACTTTAATACTTCATTCACGTACTGAACGAAGGGAAGATGACTCCCTGTACGCCCTCATCTCCCTTAAAGCATGACCTTCACTCACGGAAAAAATCGCTACTCCAAAAATAATTAATGTACAGCAATTAAATTTCAGCAATACATTTGTATAGGTAACGTATATAAATGATTTGTCCAGTCCCAGCACAGTTTTTTGGAGCAATAGAAACGTTGACGACAATTTGAGGGTTGTTGGGGTGTCCACCTTTGTTGTCGAAGATGAGAGGGAGAAAACTCTCAGAGGTGGAACTGGCTGGTTATTGGTTGTAGTGGTAATCGTTTAGGATTAATGGCAGGATAGGTATGATGGAGAGTTCAGTATTTATTTAAGTAATTCATTTATTATATCTCCTATAATTTATAAAAGATGTGCCAGTTTCTAACCCTTTCGTTAATAAATGTCAGACTACATTTATTCTTGTCAATAGGCCACTTGCCTAAGCTTATAAAAGACAATTACTATTACGTAAATTGTTCTTGTTAATAACGAAACTACAAATGCTGTGTGTTCCTTGAGACAAAGACAGATCGTCTATATTAAAACTTATTCCCCAGAATAGAAAATGATTACTTGTCTTGCAGTTGATGTGTCACCAGATTTGATCACCGACTTCTCGCTGAGAATATTACTTTTGCATACTTCTAGCTACACGGTGGCTCTTCAAAGCGGCCACTCGCTAGTCGATCATACTACTGCTCTCTGAATCCTCTCAGAATCTCTTGCTTACATGCACTTCTAAGTCGCGGCTGACCTATAATATCCGTTAGGGATACTTCCATTAGCTGGCTCGTTCGACACGTAAAAACTTTAATGCTCGATTTCTCTTATAGGTTTCAACTCTGTTACCAATTACGTATACTGGAAATCTTACTATAGCGCCAGGGATTGTGCCTCTTAGCGCAGTCCCAAATACATCCATCGCGTGTTTAATCCGTGATACGACTTGCTACTTCATGTCCCTACTTTACGTAACATATAGTAAACTTCTGTTGACGTGTCACTGGGGTTCAAATAGTGTCTTAATGCGATTGTATTGATCTTACGCGTCTTATCTCTCTTCCCTTCAGATACCCTCCACTATGGTTTCCCAATTCATAAACTCTGATACTTCTAATTTCATGAAGTTAAAATTGTTGTCCTTTCATTTGATCTGAGAAGTACTGCTTTTTTTTCTTGGGACTAGACAGCTTAACACTGCAAGATCACGGGTTAATGTAAACACGAGATAAACCATTGAAGCCGGTCACGGTGGCCGTGCGGTTCTAGGCGTTCCAGTCCGGACCCGCGCTGCTGCTACGGTCGCAGGTTCGAATCCTGCCTCGGGCATGGATGTGTGTGATGTCGTTAGGTTTAAGTAGTTCTAAGTTCTAGGGGACTGATGACCACAGCAGTTGAGTCCCATAGTGCTCAGAGCCATTTGAACCATTTAAACCATTGAAAATGTGAAATGATGGTACAATAATAACCGCTATAGCCGACACAATTCTGAATGCAAGTGTACAAATGTGCATCCATTTTGTTCTGTAGGTGAACGATGTAAGTTTGTGGGATGGAGTTTCACGCCTGTTGCATGGGTCACCATATACAAGGACAGTTAACGCTGTTTGTGGATGACGCAGGAAATGTCTTACGATGATGTTCCACATGTGCTCGATTGGAAGCAGATTTGATGATATATCTGGCCAGGGCAACACTTAAGTATTCTGTATAGCATGTTGGGTTACAGCAGAGGTATGTGTGCGGGTGTTATCCTGTTCAAAACAACACCTGGAATGCTGGAAAATTTGTGCTTAGGTCTTATGGCATCAAACTGCTGAGGTCATAGGTCCCTAAGCTTACGCACTACTGTAAGTAGGCTGTTTAGGTCTTTATGTTAGTAACGCTCTGTATGGAAACCACTGACTGTGCTGTATGCAGTCCGTGGCTGGTTTGCATTTTTGGAATATTTGCTATTGTAGTGTTGGACAGCTGAATGTGAAGAGCGCGTAGCGTTGTGCAGTTGGAGGTGAGCCGCCAGCAGTGGTGGATATGGGGAGAGAGACCAACACGATGGTAACCATAAGAATAAAGAAGTGTGAACCTCCCTGCAGAATTTCTAAACTCTTTGTAGGTACCAGGATGCCACTACAATGCCTTCGGCGTAAAGTTGGATCTCTGATCATACTGTTCAGAAATCTCAACTCACGAGAATTATGTAATGGACCAAGAATGATCATGAAATAGCTATCGAATTACATCATCGAAGTCGAACTTTTGACAGGAAAGTAGAAAGAAAACAAACCGTTTATTACCGCAATATCACTGATCTCTACTGAACTGCGGTTCCAGTTTAAAAGACTGCAATTCCAAATCAAGTTCGCCTACAGTATTACAGTTAACAAAGCACAAGGACAAACTTAAAAATATTGCCGTATAAGTCTCAAAGACGTCTACCTCTCTCGTAATCAACTATACATAGCTTGCTCTCATGACGGAAATTCGAAAAATTTGTACATTAGCGCCGTATAACTAAATCAAATTTACTGATTACAAACAGCTATTGTAAATAGTTAGAATATGTTTTCAATAACTTTTTACCACTTATACGTTAACAGGTATTCTAAAATGGTACAACATGTTTTCAATAATTTTTTTTACCTCTTATAATTTAAAGTTTGTCCTTTTATTCCCCCTATCGCACAATCTCAAATCAACTGTCTGAGTGAAGCCGGGTACCCTAGCTAGTATCGAATAAAAAATTAAGTGTTAGGAAGTCTATTCTGGTGGTATTTGTCTGGTGTGTAACACTGTATGAAAGTGTAACACGGACGACAAGCAGTTCAGAAAAGAAGAGAGGACAAGATTTTGAATAGTAGTACTATGAAAGCATACTTAAGATTAGATGGGTAGATCGCATAATTAATGAGATATTGAATCGAACTGGGAGAAAAAATTTATTGGTTCAAAAGATTCAAATGGCTCTGAGCACTATGGGACTCAACGTCTGTGGTAATAAGTCTCCTAGAACTTAGAACATAACTAACCTAAGGACATCACACACATCCATGCCCGAGGCAGGATTCGAACCTGCGACCGCAGCAGTCGCGCGGTTCCTGACTGAGAGTCTAGCACCGCTAGACCACCGCGGCCGGCAAAATTTATTGCTCCGCTTGAGTAAAAAAAGAGTTCGGTTGATAAGACGCATCCTGAGACATCATGCGATTTTCTGTTTGATAATTAGGGTCGGTTTGGTGGTCGGGGGTGGGGGTGGGGGTGGGGGAGGAGTTTGAGGAGTGGAGGTAAAAAATGCAGAGGAAGGCCAAAGCTAGAATAAAGTAAGGACGTTCAGAAGGATATTAACTTCAGTTGTTATGGACATGAAGAGATGAAAAAGCCTGTACAATGCTGACTAGTGTGGAGATCTCCATCAAACCAGGCTTCAGACTTCAGACAACAACAACGACAGCAACTTCACAACTGCTCACGTCTTATACGCAATTTTCTTCACAGATGCACTATACTTTTCCACAGTCACTCCGATACTTCAGAATCTGCCACGGATATCCCCTAACATTGATTTTATGTGGTTGATTTCCTGTCGCTTCTTAATCCTGACCATAAATATACCAAAAAAGTAGGGGGGGGGGGGGGGGGTTGGTGTGTTGATCCCTTTTGAAAATATTGAAATGTAGGCAGTTACATAAATTTTAAAATTCTGAAAAATACTTGTTATTTATAACGAATTATTCTACCAGACTGCATAAATGATTTGACGTTTTCAGTTAAATTTAATGCAAAAATTCAAGACTTCGTAGTAGATGTCTCTTTCCACAATTAATCTCGTATTCAATATTTTCAGTTTCAGGACCTTACATACACATAAGTATCTCCTTAGAAGGTATGTTGTGAGTAAAAGTCCAAAACAGTTAACGAATTTGCTTTCTTTAAAAACAAAATTTCGCTTGTGACCATCAAAAAACTCCTCCAGTTTGGTAGAACACATTATTGACAATACGTTTATGTTGCGAAGACTGTGCTAAATGATATTTTCAGGTTCTGGACTCTACTTACTTTAGCTCATCTCGGTGTTTCCCAGTACTACATTTGCTACATGTGGTTAATGACTTTTGACATGACACAGTTGTGGACAAACGGTTCATATAACTGCATGTGTAACCTGTAGAGAACCTATATCTGAGGGCCATAGAGGAGGCGACAGAGAACAGGGAGAAAGATGAATTGGGTGCCATAAATGCTGAATGAAATGGCCACGCTATGTGGGTTCTTCTGAGCAGCAGTGCTCAGAGGATTGTACCTACACAGGGACTTCTGACAGAAGTACGCTCCTCCTACCACATGGGGTTAGACTGGAGGGCACCCGTTAGCAAAACATTTTACCTGGGCCAGGTGGTAGTCTGTTGCAAAGGTGTCCAGTTGGCGGAAAGAGGATAGAGGAAGACCTTTAAGAGAGACTACTGTAAACTGAACCTTTGTGAAAGCGATGGGAGGGTAGTAATACATTTTGCATTTCCTTGTTAGCAGCTGGGATGATATGGACCGGGTGGCTGGTGCCCACGTTTATTGGAGGCAAGACTATGACTCCCACGCTGCCAGGCAGTCACCAGGTTGTTTTAGCGACCGGCAAAAACATATATTTCATGAGCATGGGAAGCTTAACAGCCTTCATTCAGAAACTGGAAATACTTGGCCTTGAAAAATCTGATCTCTACATAAATGAGAGACTGCGGTCCAGTCTAGTTAGAAGTTTTGTTCCAAATCATCTCTATGCTTACCGTGAGAATGACGCCTCCATAGTATAAAACCTTATCTCCAACAAGAAAATTTTGGAGTAGCTGAATGGTTACTCTCAGGATGTTCAAAGCGGTGACTTTTTCCCCTGCGTATCCTAGAGCTGTACCTGGGTTCTCTACCAGGCCAACAGAACAGTCAAGAGTGGAGATTAAATGAGTAGAGGATAGTTCACTTGGTTTGTGGAATGTAGTGGTGGTTGCATTTTTGCTAATTTGCTTACCATACCGAGGCTTGGCGGAAATTGGTTGTGCTTCTTTGTCTTCTTCGTTTCCTGCCCTCCACTGGTGGAGAACTTCAGGTTTTCCCCTAGAGGGTGAGTTTTTGGTCTGTATCTTTTGCTGGACTAACAGCCAGAGGCAGTTTCCAACTGTACCGACAGTGGAACTGCATACTATTTCAACACTTGTCATGAGGGTGCACTTATTCGTCCTGAGTTTGTCATCAAACACCAATCCTTTTGTGATTCGTGTTTGTCATTTTTGTGCAAGGATGTTGTTACCAAAGAGTTACTAAGACGTACCATTATCTTGTAGTCTTAAATATGCCATTGTTCTCTGTTCAACATACTCAAATATTAAGTTTTTATTGGATTTTGGTATTACATCGGGACATCAGCAATGTAAACTTTAGTCTTATTAAACTAATTAATTTGAGTTTTTAACGTGTCAAATAACACACATTACATAGAATTCCGATTAAATCGATATGTTACACGACATAGTTATGTGAAAATGAACAAATTTTATTAATATACAGATCGAATAAACAAGCTGGCTGGAATTTCGTGAATATGAACCACAATCACTCACACTAGTAATTGCACACAAGTACTTTCCCTGACCCGAGCTATGAGACTCAGCTCTGAGGAAAGGAGAATTTTATTAAGGCAACGCCCATTTCATGTAGGCTGAAAAACTTCACAGCAGGACACATGCTGACACAATGAGACCCTGGAGCCACTGTGCAGGCCTTTGGCAAAAGCCACACCTTGTCCCTGCTTCTAACAAGGACCCTTCAGAAAGCCTTTCTACAGGAACACGGCGGGAGATGCCAGATAAACGCCCGGAGAAACCAAACTCAAGATATTGGTGTCTCGCTATAGCCACCTGTGTTAAATCTCGTATGAAGAAAAAAAGCTGTTTATCTCAGTATTATGTAGCAGAAGTTAAACGTAGCCCTACGAAAGAAACGATGCCTAAGACAGGTTTCTAAAACTCTAGTGGTTAGAATTCTAACAAGTACGAATGCACTGATTGGCCACAAAGATATCGCGTGGCCTCCAGCTTTGATATAGGCAAATTGCAGACAGAGTAATTTGCTTCTTCTCTTGTAGAAAATAGTAAAGTGTTTGAGCAAGATGACCCAAACCTCGCTGTGAAGATTGCGAAAGTCATTTTGTGAAGACTTGTTCACAGGCTTGTCTTAACTCTGAAGGAATTAAACTACAAAGTCTCCTAGAATCGCACAGAGCACTGACATTTAACACTTGCGACTGATTTGAGGGCAACGACGTATGTGCTGTTCCAATTAAATAGCGTGTGCCATGCCAGTGAACTTAGCTAGGGAATATCTAGTAGTCACAGCTTCAATGAAGACGTAGAACATATATCCAACTGGTGTTATTCGATGAGAGGGATTTAGAATAGATTTTCAGGTTCACAGCTCTCGCCGACAACCGACACTGCCACTACTAATACAAAGTAATCATGTGCACTACTGCCACACTAGCAAGTGATATTCGATTGACACTCAGAACCGCGGTCATCTCCATCTCTCCTAAGTTTTGTACATTCAACCATGACCTGTAGTTAAACATATTTACGATAGTCGTTGGTAAACTGAAAAAAATGCAACATATCTGATTTAATGTATAGGATTGATCAGCCACTGTACAGTGGTTATTAAACTGTTTTAACTGTGCACTTGTTCTTGATTGCTCTTTACCGAACCCGATTCAATTTTGGGTATTCTCATTGTGCATTTTAGTGGAATATATATCTCTGGCCCCAATTGTATTTAACTTGTTTGTACTTTTATCGACCGCCAGATACGGTCATGAACCATTTTACCATTAAAGGACCTTATAATAGCTAGTAATTTCGCTTCAAAGTTTTGAACACCCAATACCAATATTTTACCATCCTGTATGTAATTTTGGATAACTTAGAGTAAAAATAAAACTTAATAACGAAAATGTAAGTTTTTCATTTTTGTTAGTTATGCCTGAACCCACACAGTAATTTCTGTTAGCAAAAAACGTTTTTTTTTACATGTAGTGTAGTAGAACCTACGTCATTGAGATCATTGTCTGATTACATCGTTGCCCATACTGCCACACTTGTCTGAACTCTGCATGCATGAGATGGTATCATCCCACCTTCCTGGCTGTATGTGTACCACCAAATTCCTAAAACACCCACAGAGCGTCCTTGCACCAGCAGCGTTAGGAAGACAGATGAGAACCAGTATCACATGTTAGATAATGGCGACCCTGTCAGGATGGAAAAATAGCGTGGTAAGGTGTTCAACCGTACATAATTACTAGGACAAAGAAAAAATCCACTTAAAAAATATCGTAATACGTTTTAGTGTTGTATGAACTAATGGTACATACCAGTGGCTCCTCACAAGTCAGTAAGAGACATGCAATGCAATGAGAGACATACGCAGTATCCTCATAGTATAGTCGTAACACCACTGTTAGCTTTAAGTTTTCCTTGCAAGTGTACAGGTGGCTGACTCAGTCTTGATAAGTTGGTTCTGTCCCAAGTGGTAAGTGATGGTCGTACAGTCTTGTTATTGTGTCAAGGGAAATTGGAATAGTAGAGAAAGGGTACAGATAATAATCTGATGAATTAAGTAGGTTGTATGAGTTCATGATTACGCGAAGTAGGGCGCGTCAGTAAAAATCGCAAAGACTGGAATCAGAGAGAAAGCAATGGCAGATGAAGACCTTGACCGAACAGAAGTCGACACTCAGCAAGATAATGTGTGTAAACCTCAGGACAGAGCAACAGACGACAGTGCCGCGAGAAATAGATCATGGGGTGGAGCAGAATGTAAATACTGAGCTGCAAGGCGCTGTTAGTGGCGACCAACAAAATGCAGAGTCGGTAAAAGATGGGGTACGTCTTGAATACATTGTACCCACAGTACACGCAATAAGACCTCCATTGCAACCGAGTACAGGCAATGCAAATCGATATGTCACCGCATGGTTCACTGCAGTCAGTTGCTCACAGACACGAGAATGTAACAAATACATGAGCAGAATACAGAAACAGCAAAACAACTGCAACAACAGATACGTGAGCAGAGTGTGGGAACAATGAAACAACTGCGTGAGATCAAATAACAGTTAGGTCACGTAGAGGAAGAGGAAAAATAATACAGAAATTTGATCGAAACTTTAATAATACGTCAAACGCAAATAAGAACAAATATTGTCAAGGTTCAAGTGGACGTGCAAACATTGCATGACGACACACAGACCGAAATCAAGACATTGTGTGATGACACCTAAATATTACATGAAGATACTCACGATGAAGGTGCAAAGCTAACCAAACAGGTTAATGCATTTATACACCAACTCAGAGAAGAACTGTTGCGAACTATACAATATCGAAGTGATAAAGATCATACAAGTTGTGAATCAATAACAACTTCCGAATCAATTACGCTACCAGAAAGGCGAGAAGCTTCACAAGGAGGGAAAAGAGATTTCACGAAAATACAACTCCAGTTATAGGCGGAGAAGAAATTCCGCGATAGCCGACCACCTACGATGCCACAGGCACATTTTTAAATTTACAAAAGCAGACGGCATCACAAAGACATCGGGCACCACAAGCATACTTTTTGGAATAATTCGGACCACATGATGAAGCGGCAAGATAAGCCAGGCAAGACACCGAGCCAATACGTGACAGGGAAGTGCAGGGGCACGATGGTTATAGCGCGAAGCATATCGACACTCGCGCAGAGCCGACGGACGAAAGTCATTGCGTTCCATTACAACGATATCATGGAAGACTACTCGAAAGTTACAGTGGTCAATATCCAATGGATTTACCACAACTGGAAGACTGACACGTGACATGATTAGAAACTGAAGTGGCGTGGACTCTCGAATTTGGTACGGTACCATGACGAGGTACGACAACAATCATTTCCTCAGTCTAATGAAGTTTCAGCATTTCTGTAAAGGAAATTCACTTCATTAACGGACCATCATTGATCATTTCAGAGTAGGACTACCAGAACACGGCACATTAGCAAACAAACTGTACTTTATACACTCCTGGAAATTGAAATAAGAACACCGTGAATTCATTGTCCAGGAAGGGGAAAGTTTATTGACACATTCCTGGGGTCAGATACATCACATGATCACACTGACAGAACCACAGGCACATAGACACAGGCAATAGAGCATGCACAATGTCGGCACTAGTACAGTGTATATCCACCTTTCCAGCAATGCAGGCTGCTATTCTCCCATGGAGACGATCGTAGAGATGCTGGATGTAGTCCTGTGGAACGGCTTGCCATGCCATTTCCACCTGGCGCCTCAGTTGGACCAGCGTTCGTGCTGGACGTGCAGGCCCCGCGTGAGACGACGCTTCATCCAGTCCCAAACATGCTCAATGGGGGACAGATCCGGAGATCTTGCTGGCCAGGGTAGTTGACTTACACCTTCTAGAGCACGTTGGGTGGCACGGGATACATGCGGACATGCATTGTCCTGTTGGAACAGCAAGTTCCTTTGCCGGTCTAGGAATGGTAGAACGATGGGTTCGATGACGGTTTGGATGTACTGTGCACTATTCAGTGTCCCCTCGACGATCACCAGAGGTGTACGGCCAGTGTAGGAGATCGCTCCCCACACCACGACGCCGGGTGTTGGCCCTGTGTGCCTCGGTCGTATGCAGTCCTGATTGTGGAGCTCACCTGCACGGCGCCAAACACGCATACGACCATCATTGGCACCAAGGCAGAAGCGACTCTCATCGCTGAAGACGACACATCCCCATTCGTCCCTCCATTCACGCCTGTCGCGAAACCACTGGAGGCGAGCTGCACGATGTTGGGGCGTGAGCGGAAGACGGCTTAACGGTGAGCGGGACCGTAGCCCAGCTTCATGGAGACGGTTGCGAATGGTCCTCGCCGATACCCCAGGAGCAACAGTGTCCCTAATTTGCTGGGAAGTGGCGGTGCGGTCCCCTACGGCACTGCGTAGGATCCTACGGTCTTGGCGTGCATCCGTGCGTTGCTGCGGTCCGGTCCCAGGTCGACGGGCACGTGCACCTTCCGCCGACCACTGGTGAAACATCGATGTACTGTGGAGACCTCACGCCCCGCGTGTTGAGCAGTTCCGCGGTACGTCCACCCGGCCTCCCGCATGCCCACTATACGCCCTCGCTCAAAGTCCGTCAACTGCACATACGGTTCACGTCCACGCTGTCGCGGCATGCTACCAGTGTTAAAGACTGCGATGGAGCTCCGTATGCCACGGCAAACTGGCTGACACTGACGGCGGCGGTGCACAAATGCTGCGCAGCTAGCGCCATTCGACGGCCAACACCGCGGTTCCTGGTGTGTCCGCTGTGCCGTGCGTGTGATCATTGCTTGTGCAGCCCTCTCGCAGTGTCCGGAGCAAGTATGGTGGGTCTGACACACCGGTGTGAATGTGTTCATTTTTCCATTTCCAGGAGTGTATGTACCAATATGTATGGAACAGTAGTAGAAACGATGCAAAACGTAGCAGCTACATGTCGATGATATGAAGATTTTAGAGATACGTTTCTCTCACGCTATTGGGCGAGTGAAGCGCAAAATATGGTAAAGTATGAACTGCCACAAAATTCATTCTTCGAGAATTCCGGAGAAAACATACTTGTAAAATTTTTCGAAGCAATGGCAAAGGAAAACCAATGTTTGGATGTGCCATGCGTCAATTGACAGTTGATTAAATTGTGAACTATGAAGCTGGCACTACTATAGCAACAGTCATTGCTAGGGCGTGTAAGCTTTCAAAGGGATTTTGAGAGAACGGGAATTCATATTCTCGGAAGATGAGGCAAGAAAAAAGCGAAAACCGCGTGAAAACGTCAATGAGAGACCGCGAAATGCGCCGGAGAACGCTCGAAGGATGTCAGCTATTACGAACCGCGTGATAACTTAGCGCAGAGAAGTGATAATATATTCCAACAGAGAAACGGCTATGGGTACGGAACAATAAATGGCAATGGTTATCCTCCGAGGAATGTCAATAAGTGCTACAGGGGGAATAACGATAATCGCAATGGGTGTTGGAGGACAAACATGCCGACAAATTACCAACAACGAGACCCGTGGCACCAAGTCGAAGACAGGAAGGACCGAAATAAGACGTGGAGATAAGACCTCCAAACCTCGGTAGAATGGGATAGGAATGATGATGGAAATAGGATCACATTTGAGGAAGCAGAGAAAATTGGCAATAGATCGCAGTGCAATAAAGCAGCTGGGGTGGATGAAATTAATTCGGAACTCATGAAATACAGTGGAACGTCAGGTCTTAAATAGCTACACAGGATAATTGAATTGGCCTGGGAGTCGGGACAGGTTGGGACAGGTTCCATCAGACTGGACAAAAGCAATAATCACACCAATCTTTAAACATGGAAACAGAAAACATTGTAATAAATGCAGAGGTATCTCTTTAATCAGCGTTGTGGGTAAAATCTTCTCAGGTATTGTTGAAATGAAAGTGCGAGCATTAGTTGAGGACCAATTGGATGAAAATCAGTGTGGGTTTAGGCCTCTTAGAGGTTGTCAGGCCAGATCTTTAGCTTAGGGCAAATAATGGAGAAGTGTTATGAGTGGAACAGGGAACTGTATCTATGCTTTATAGATCTAGAAAAGGCATATGACCGGGTTCCAAGGAGGAAGTTATTGTCTGTTCTACGAGATTATGGAATAGGAGGCAAACTTTTGCAAGCAATTAAAGGTCTTTACATGGATAGTCAGGCAGCAGTTAGAGTTGACGGTAAATTGAGTTCATGGTTCAGAGTAATTTCAGGGGTAAGACAAGGCTGCAACCTGTCTCCACTATTGTTCATATTATTTATGGATCATATGTTGAAAACTATAGACTGGCTGGGTGATATTAAGATATGTGAACACAAAATAAGCAGTCTCGCATATGCAGATTACATAGTTGTGATGGCAGATTCGATTGACAGTTTGCAAAGTAATATTTCAGAGCTAGATCAGAAATGTAAGGACTATGGTATGAAGATTAGTATCTCCAAAACGAAGGTAGTGTAAGTGGGAAAGAAATATAAACTTAGGATGCACATTCTCACAGGATGGCAACATAGTGCAAAACTGGAAGCGAGGTGTAGCAAAGCTAATGCAATGAGCGCTCAGCTACGGTCTACTCTCTTCTGCAAGACGGAAGTCAGTACCAAGACTAAGTTATCTGTGCACCGTTCAATCTTTCGACCAACTTTGTTGTATGGGAGCAAAAGCTTGGTAGATTCAGGTTACCTTATCAACAAGGTTGACGTTACGGATATGAAAGTAGCTAGGATGATTGCAGGTACAAGTAGATGAGAACAATGGCAGGAGGGTGTCCACAATGAGAAAATCAAAGAAAAACTGGGAATGAACTCTATAGATGTAGCAGTCAGGGCGAACAGGCTTAGATGGTGGGGTCATGTTACACACATGGAAGAAGCAAGGTTCCCCAAGAGACTCGTGGGTTCAGCAGTAGAGGGTAGGAGGAGTCGGGGCAGACCAAGGAGAAGGTACCTGGATTCGGTTAAGAATGATTTTGAATGAATAGGTTTAACATCAGAAGAGACACCAATGATAGCACTGAATAGAGGGTCATGGAGGAATTTTATAAGGGGGCTATGCTCCAGACTGAAAGCTGAAAGGCATAATCAGTCTTAAAAGATGATGATGATGATGACCCCGGTAATTGATGAGAGCACCCTAGTCAAGGAGAACAGCGGACCTACCCAAGCAAGCAGCAGAAACGTAACGAAAGAAATACACACCCTATCACGAGATGTGAAACATGAAGGAACAGAACCGCATGAACCGAAAGAAGTTGAGATACCACAAATATCAGGTTGGACAGAAACTGGTTGGGAAGCTTTCACAAAAAGCTGGCTGTAGGTACCAAATGAACCAGGCATAACGGAAGTCAAGTTAAAAGGCAAAATAATTAGCACTTCAGTGTCATTTAATACTGTAACTACGAAGAGCCGATTCCCATAAGATAACGTACCGTCGAGAGATAAACATTTTGTCACGACAGGCAATAAATGAGGAAATAGGAATTCAAGGATCAAACGAAGGCAGGAAAAGGAAAACATAATGCTGGGGAGAAATTGGGATGATAGCAATGAAAAAACGAACTACCAGAGGCAGGCACGATAGGAGAAGAGATTAGAGAAGATGTAATTAGAATTATAGAGTTATATGAGGCTGAGACGAGGGAAAACCAACTCAAGAAGTATAATGCACAGTGGACAGAAGTTGAAAATAAATTACAATTGGGCACAGGTCACAATGTGTAGGATACTGGAAGTTACAAAGATATAATAAGGGCATTTAGATGCGATTATTTGAGCGTTTCCACTAAGGAAGAAGAGGCAGATGTAGTTGAGCTAAGGGAAGAAGACGTTAAATGAGCAGGAGAAGTTGTAGAAGAGAGATCGTGATCGAAGTATATCCGGCAGATGGTTCGAAGGTCCTGAAACGACTCACAAATGATTCCATAGACGATGCTTTAATGCAGGGAGATGAGGAACAACAGAGAAAATAGATTGAGATTCAACCAGTTGTGAAGGCCAATTAATGTAGTCATAGACAGTGTTAGCGAGCAAACTGCGATTTCGTAGAAATTACTTAACCAATGCAATTCTAACGAAGAATTACCAATCTTCAAAATGAAGGAGATTAAAGTGAAGGGCCCCATCAAAAATCATGCTGCGTGTGTCAATAAACAAACAAGGTTAACTCTTTCATGCCAAGGTCAAAAGATTGAAGCCAATTTCGTTATCATACCGAAATTAACGGTGGACACGATAATAGGTGAGGATTTTCTGGGTCAAAGACAAGCTGTGATAAACGTGGGAAAGGGTAGCGTGGCATTTGAGAGCACTACACTTCTCGTTGAGACAGGGCTGTACAGTGTCAAACATAGGTGGAAGAGCTGGAGCCTTCCAGTCCTAAGGAACAATGTTCCACCACTCAAAAAGAAAATGGTATAGACAGAACGAACTGATCATAATGAGATAGATAAAAATTTAGACTTGATCATAATAGCCATATTAAAAGGTATGATGAATAATCACTTACAAGCATCAGTAAATAATATCCAAGAAGCCGTCCAGTACTTTTCAGAGGGGACGTGACCAAGAGTCCGAAGAAGAGACAGAGAAATTAGAAGTACCTTAAATTTTTATATGTACCAACTAACATGACGTGTAGAGTTTGCAAACGTGATGATCAGACTAATAGCGTGGCACCCTAAGAAGCCACACCACGACACCACACATAAAAGTACATTAGGAGCCTCATTAACCTCATATATCAGGAACAAATTGTAACCTGATAGAGAAACGTGAACTGTAACACAGAGAGGGGATGCCAAACTATGTAAAGAATTTCTTAAGAGACGCAAATTATACATTAGGCCTAAGGCAGATTTAAGGTAGATCATAAGAGAATACTTTTGTACTCAAACCTCCTGCAAGAAACAATCATCAGCTGCCCATGACGATGCAGCGGACGACAACTGAAAATGTATATGGGACGTGAATGGACGAAATCAACGATCTTCTACGATGCGGAGACGCCGGCAAGGGCAAGAGAAGGGTGGAGATTTGTAATCAAGGCAACCCTTGTACCTAACTGTGGTAGCAACTTTGCCATGATAAAGAAAGTACAAGAAATATAGATAAGCAGCAGAAGAGCAACAGTGGGTCCAGGCCTTGCGAAAATTTACTTTCGACCGATGCCCAAGGTGGAAGGATTGCAGGGAGCAACGGGCTACAAAAAGCGAAACAGCAGCCAGTGCGGAGTAAAAAGAAAACAACTCGCCGAAACCCTGGATTGGGTGAGGCATAATTTTATAAAAAAATGACGTGTAGATTCTTACAGTCGCCACCAGACACAATATTGTATTGAACTACAGAGCTGAAGGAAAATCAGTGCTGAACTACACGTCCTAATCAATGATTGAAATACTAAAGAATGTAAAAACTTCAAAGGAACTAGTAATGAATAATTTCCTACATCCTGCCCAGAGAAGAGACAAGATTTAGGTCTGAAGAAAGAAAGACGCTTGGAAGAAGAGAAGATGAAGAGCCCCAAGACTGATGTTGAAGAGAGAAGTTGGAAGAAGGTATTTCAAGATATACCTTTCGAAATACCCATCCTATTGTAAACTGATTGTCTGCGAAGTGCTACAAAAATTCTTCAGCAATGTCTTGAGATACACGTTTTTAAAGCCAGTACTCCACGAGAGTCCACTCTAAAAGGACACACCAAACCAAGGCAACAGCCTGTTGCAAAACTCAACAAAGAACGACGCTGATCACCAAAGATTTGCTGCTAAGCGTCTCGCAGAAGAAGAAGCTTCGTGCAAAGACATTCACTGCCAAACTCACGCTAGAACATTTGTAGACATCATGTGAAAATAGTGGTCGAAATTAGGTAAAGATCAGTGTCAGACAATGAAAACGCTGCAAGAAGCACAACAATTGACATAGGACTCGTCTCTCTATGCAATAAGTGTAAGTGTTTGAATAAGAACTTTATAAAAGTCTTTTCATAATCGTCGTTTGATGAATAATACAAGAGAAACCTTTCTGTAAAGAAATTTTTATGTACTTATAATGTTATTTAGAATAACAGGTTGAAAAGAAAACCTGTTCATGTACATTGTGTCTTAAAGTTAACATTTTCAAAAGTTAATTTACTATGAATGTAATGTTTTAAAATTTTACTGATGCGTAATTATCAATGCAACATTTCTTAAAAACCACAATGTCTGATAGAGTTGTACTTGTTTTTTAGTAACATGTTTGTATGAGCAGTGTTTGCGACTATAATAATTCTGAATTTCGCAAGAATCAAATTTTTGAGTTGAGCAGGATTTGCTAAAGAATTATTTTGATGCTTATGTTAATGTTAGTTATATTAGCGTTACAATCACAATTTTTGTAAAACAAACAACGATATGTAAACACTGTATTCTTGTATGATATATAACATCATTTAACTTATGAACTGATTTAAATTGTAAGTGATTGAGGAAGTAGTATTAAAAAGTCGATGTAAGAGGATCCTCATCATCGATATAAAATCTAAAATATACACAACACATTTAAAGAAATACGAAAAAAATTATAGTCTTTAGGTACGGGAGACGATTAAATCATTAACAAAGTTAACAATGTCAAAAATTAAATCACACAAAACAGTAGAGTAAGGACTAGACCAAGTGGCTGAACAAAATTAAAAAAAATGAAATGTCAAAGTGCCCAGAGCGCAAGGAAATGAAATGCACTACAGAATATTACTATTACAGCGGACATAAAAAAGGCAAATCCAAGTTACTTAGTATCAAAATAAATCAAATGGAAGTGTTGAAAATAAAATCGAAGCCTGATTTGATGTCAGAAGACGAAACTACTTTCCTGTATCATTTAGTGGAACGTATGAAAAACGGAAGAAGGATTTTTATTGATGAAATTCGAACAAAAAACTATACGATTTTCAGAGCAGCAGGACATCATGGACGAGTTTTATCGCTATTATTGCGAGCTGTATCCTGTAAATCAAAGAAGTGGTGCATCCTTGGAAGAATTCCATGACATCCTATCCCCATAGCTGACAGAAGATGACAACGAAAATTTTCTCGAGGTAGTCAGTGAAGAGGACGTGTATGAGACACTGTGCGCCTCACCAAAAAAAAAAAAAAAAAAAAAAAAAAACTGACATGTGATTACATTTTCTCGCAATTTGGGTGCACAGATCCTGAGAAATCAGTACCGAGAACAAGAACCTCTGGCCGTAATAACGGCCTTGATACGCCTGGGCATTCAGTCAAACAGAGCTTGTATGGCGTGTACTGGTGCAGCTGCCCATGCAGCTTCAACACGATACCACAGTTCAGCATGACTAGTGACTGGCACATTGTGACGAGCCAGTTGCTCGGCCACCATTGACCAGACGTTTTCGATTGGTGAGAGATCTGGAGAATGTGCTGACCAGGGCAGCAGTCGAACATTTTCTGTATCCAGTAAGGCCCGTACATGACCTGTAACATGCGGTCGTGCATTATCCTGCTGAAATATAGGGTTTCGCAGGGATCGAATGAAGGGTAGAGCCACAGGTCGTAAAACATCTGAAATGTAACGTTCACTGTTCAAAGTGGCGTCATTGCGAACAAGAGGTGAACGAGACGTGTAACCAATGGCACCCCTACCATCACGCTGGGTGATACGGCAGTATGGGAATGACGAATACACGCTTTCAATGTGCGTTCACCGCGATGTCGCCAAACACGGATGCGACCATCATGATGCTGTAAACAGAACCTGGATTCATCCGAAAAAATGACGTTTTGCCATTCGTGCACCCAGATTCGTCGTTGAGCACACCATCGCAGGCGCTCCTGTCTGTGATGCAGCGCCAAGGATAACCGCAGCCATGGTCTCCGAGCTGATAGTCCATGCTGTTGCAAACGTCGTCGATCTGTTTTTGCAGATGGTTGTTGTCTTGCAAATATCCCCATCTGTTGACTTAGGGATCGAGACGTTGCTGCACGATCCGTTACAGCCATGCAGATAAGATGCCTGTCATCTCGACTGCTAGTGATACGAGGCCGTTTGCATCCAGCGCGGCGTTCCGTATTACCCTCCTGAACCCACCGAGTTTATATTCTGTTAACAGTCATTGGATCTCGACCAACGCGAGCAGCAATGTCGCGATACGATAAACTGCAATCGTGATAGGCTACAATCCGACCTTTATCAAAGTCGGTAACGTGATGGTACGCATTTCTCCTCCTTACACGAGGCATCACTACAACGTTTCATCAGGCGAGGCCGGGCAACCGCTGTTTGTGTATGAGAAACCGGTTGGAAACTTTCCTTATGTCAGCACGTTGTAGGTGTCGCCACCGGCGCCACCCTTGTGTGAATGGTCTGAAAAGCTAATCATTTCATATCACAGCATCTTCTTCCTGTCGGGTAAACTTCGCGCCTGTAGCACGTCATCTTTGTGGTGTAGCAATTTTAATGGCCAGTAGTGTAGAAGGTATTAGAATCACAAGTACAAGTTTGGTAATACGTTAAAAATTATATTTCAAAGAATGGACATTGGTTAATATAAAAAAGACGGTGTTGCGGTGATACAATGTAGTTACCTTAAGTATATTATTTAAATTTTTAATTTAAATTTTTAGTGTGTGCTTTTTCAACTTCAGGAAGTAGTTTTGGAAATTTTAGAAGGTAATGTACAGAACTTATGTGACAATCAGATTGAGTGTCTAATAGTGTCAAAACACAAAACTTTAAAGCTGCATTATTGGTTTATAGTATAATTATGAAAGTTGATAGTTTTTACGGAAATGTCTTCATCGATTGGTTAAAACCATAAAACCGTGATTGATATAATGTAATGTTCAGTGGCCAGCAAATTGCCCTGTTCATTTTTGCTCTGTGATGTGTAAGTCAGTTTTCCAGTGAAACATCTATTATAGGACTGATCACTTCAGATAATTAACATTCCATTAATGTCCAGAAAGTGTAGCTGGAAGGCTAGTCAACTTTATTACATCTCTTTCCCGCCATTCTCAAATATTTGAGAGAGTGTCTAATATGACTAGTAAATTGTTTTTGTGTGCGATGGGTATGAATCTTCCATATTCTGTATAAGTTTTGGTAACTTCGACATAAATGTGTGAAATGCTCATAGCTAGTCTGACCGAGCTGAGAAGGATAAAGATCAGTTTCTTCCTTTAACCTGTCTCGCGGAGACGATTGCCTTGTGTACATTAATATGTTGATTATTATCCCAAAAACGTGCTGATATCCTACATAACGTGCTATTTATGCTTCTGTAAAGATTGGAGCATATGTAATTGGAGCACGAGTTCAGTTTTTTATTTATTCATGTTTCAAGAAGTTTGAATGTCTTCTGGTAATTTAGTCAGTAACACAATCTTCTGTTGTATTTGCTTAACATCGGCATAATTGCAATGATCAAACTGTTTTTGTTTAAATCATTTCATGTATAATATCTATGCATGCTTGGTACATGTACTTAGTATGTATTTGGAATGTTTAACATTGTTCCTTAAATAAATGTTTAAAAACAAAAGTGGCTAGTTTTGCTACCTCTGGAACCCAGGATCCTGGAACCGATTCCCGAGCCGGTTGGGGATTTTCCCTGAAAGCAGACTTGGTGTTTATGTAGTCCTCATCATTCACGAAAGTGCCAAATTTGGACTGTGTACAGAATGGGAATGTATACGTGTGCTTTTGACCGCGCGGTTGAACGCCCCACAAACCAAACATCGTCATCATTATCAACATTTAGTTGCCATTTTGTAGAAACGAAGCCATAGATGTTAGGAAAGGCTGCCAGATATCAACAACCAAACCATATAAACATCTTATTGCCCTCCGAGGACAACATAACGGTTTATAAATCTAATGACGACATCTTGGAAGCACCACTGCAGCTGAATATCTAAGTCAGCCATGCAGCCATTTAGCTAGCGGTTAAAGTTCTATTGCAGCATTTCGATCTTTTGACTGAAACTTTCTCTAGTCGCTTTCAGTTTCTCGTATTTTTCAACATCTATTGTTTGTGATATTGTCCTGTTCACGGAGACGTGACTGCCGCTCTAACAACCCGCAGATGTTTCACAATTTAAGTACGTTCTGTCACTCATTTTACTGCAATCAAATTTATTGATTAATTGAGCTTCTTGTATCTATTTCTGAGACGATTATTCAATACATTTGTTTGCTTGAGTGAGACGAATATATTAAGTTAAAGTTCAAGATTAATTACGTGTTGAAATCTGAGAGGACTCTGAGGCTTGCATCATTATTAAGAAAAGAAGCTTTGGGGCTATTGACTATTTTAGGAAGGGCATATGGCACCATACAATTGTACAGCCAGACGTCACTGACAAGTCAGACGAGATTCTTTCTATTTTGATGATTCAGAGGTATACTTTCCTAATCTACGGTAATCAATTTTGGATAAAGAATGTCCTCTGAAAAGTACGGACATGGGGAAACAATACATATTTATTAAAGGTGAGCTATGCCATCGAAGCCTACGATAACAGCGGAAATGATACAATGTTCCTTTTCCTGCCTATTGCATGTATTCGACTTTTCATATAGCCTTCTGTTCAGCACTCTCAGCAGTACTTCAGTTGCATGACCATTTAGGCTGATAGTCTTACACTCTTCACATGTTTTGGTATTTCTCTTTTTCTCAGTTGGCATCATCACCATTTCAGGAAAGTCATCAGGCCATTCCTCCCTGTCGTATATCTCACTACAGAGATAGACTATTTCTTTCCTTTCTCTACTTCTTAAATTCTTCAACACTTCACAAGTTATTAATTCCACATGCTTTCAGATTCTTTATCTCCTTCATCCCTTTTTCTGCTTCTTCTTCCAAGATACTAATTCGAGAAATTAGAGCCAGTACAGAGGCTTACCGACAATCATTCTTCCCACGCACTATTGGCGAGTGGGACAGGGTTGGAGGGATCAGATAGTGGTACCGAAAGTACCCTCTGCCACACACCATTAGGTGGCTTGCGGAGACAGATGTAGTTGTGTCCCTTTTCATCTTCGAGCACATATTCTTCATCATCAAGCTTGATTTCACTTGTTATATGGTGCATTTATACAGGCATTCTATACATTCTTGTCATATTCTGAAAACCTCCTGTAATCTTCAGCTACTGTGTCGTATACTCATTTTATTTCCAGCTTTTACTTTCAAAAGCTACCTCCCCAGACAATCTGTACATCATTTTATACTTTCCCTCTCCTTCACCACTTTCTCTGTTTCTTCACATTCCTCTGTCATCCACCTTTCTCTTGCTTCTTCATTTTTTCTTCTCAATCCATTATTCAATTTGTTATTCCTCTTTTCGCTTTCTTCATTTTCACGTTATTTCCTCTTTCCTTGCTCTGGCATCTTTCCAAAAATTTTTGCGTTACCCATTCTTTCTTGTTACTTTTGGATGTCGTAATTCCCAGCATTTCTTTGATAGAGCTCATGAGTTCTTTTCTTATTTTTACGTATGTGTCATTCACCCATTCTTCCGTTCTAAATCTTTCCCATTTTTCCATAAATCTTTTTCCAACTATGAAACCTTACCTACCGCCGTGAGTATATCAAAATTTAAATTGTTTCTGCTTTACCTTTCCACATTTTCTTCAACTTAATTTGTATTTCTCGGCTGTGAGATTGTACTCTGAATTTATGTCTGCTCCTGGGACATTGGCATTCTTTAGGCAGTTCCTAAACCTTTCCTGTGTCGGGTTGTACTTGTACCATTATCTACTCATATTTGGGATCCATGTATAATGCCTACATCTGCGATTTTCAAATAATACGTTACCTCTACTAGTGGGTTCTCTTTGCAGAAGCTAAGTGGCCGTTCCAATCTCGCCTTTTTTATCCTTAATCTAAATTTTCTCTCTGTTTCTTCGTCTCTTCTTTCACTTACCACTGCATTCCGCCATCCTTAATGATAACGCAGATTTTGGTATTTTCTATCTCTATAAGTTCTTGAATCTGCTCATACTAATCTTCCAATTCCTCTTCTCTGTGCTGGCTGGTCAGCTGTGTTAATATCACATCTATCGAGCTACCCTGAAATCATCATCCGTTTTCCACCAATATATGCCCCTTTATTGCCCTGTTTTTCAGCTTCTGTCTTATCAGTATTCCTACTCCTTTTTCACCCTTCCTGATTTCCCCTGAATAGAAAAGCTTATAATCTCCACTTTCTATCTCTCAGTCCTTTTTCCCTATCTCACTTCGCACATGCCAAGCGCGTCATATCTCTTCCCTTTCATATTCTGCTTTGAACTTTGTAGTTTCCTTGCTTGTAGCAATTTGCAGACATTCCATATTCCAATCCTTATCTTTTCTATTTAATTTTCTTCTTCTTTTGACATATGTTTCTTCTCAATTAAAAATTTGAAATGCAATTAGACTTTATTCGTTAATAGCTGAAAATTTAAGCTAAGGATTTAACACAATAAATCTGGTATTAATATTAGGAATTGTGTTAATGGCTTGAAGCAGCATAGGTAATGGCGTGCCATTTACGCACATTATATACACGCAGTGTTTCAGAAAGGAAGCATTAAGTTACTTCCACCAAATTTAAGACGTAATTTAAAACTTTTCCAAGCACTGCTTTTGTAACTTACCTTTGCTCTAATGAAGCCTGAAATAAACGGACTAACACCGTCCATCATTGGCCTGAACATCAAAGATGTTCATAGTAATGCACATTTAATACTTTGTAATGTACATCAACTTCATGTAAAAATGTGAAATACAGTAAGTGTTACACGAAACGCAAGAATACTTTTCTCTAACATTCTCCTATTCCACTATTATTCTCTAGATCACCGTAACATGTGCGCATTATCAAGAATCACAATGACATCAAAATTCCATGTCTATCTTTTATGACGTGAAACTTCAACTTACGGTACATAAGGATCGTTCATGAAAATTTGCAACTTTTGAGAAACATCCTTATTGAAATTCAGTGAACACGAAACTGTCAAACCATTAGTGAAGCAACAGGAGTGATGACAGAGTAAAGTTTGGGTTGGGGCTTTTTTATAATATTATGCTTCATGTTGAAATAATTTACAACCAAATACAATCTCGTATATGTGCTGATACCATAGACAGATGTTGTTCCACTAAATATTTAATAGCTGCTAAATTGTTCAGCAAGAAATGTTTCGCTAGTTTTATGATCATCCTGCAAAAGAGATACTTCTGACCATTGAAGCACATCCCATGTTTGACACTGAACTAAATCTATAAGGGGCTGTCAAAAACGCCCCGCAGTACCAGAATTGGTATGTCAGCTTGCCAAAATCTGCTTAATCATTGAGACAATCATCCTGTGGACACAACAGGTTGAGGATACCTGCCTGACGGAACACTGTGTCCCACTGCATGAAGAAATCCGTAACTGCCTGCTGCACATCCTCGTCCAACGAGAATCGTCGATCCTTTAATGCCTTTTCTAAGGGTCTGAAGGAATGGTAATCGATTTGGCAGAGATGAGGACTACAGGGCGGGTGCTCTAGTGTCTCCCACTTGAGTTGGCGTAACTTCTGAGTTACGACATTTTCGATGCGTGCGTTACCATGAGGCAGCAGCACCGCTTGTCGCATCGAACTTGGCGCACCATTCCACAATGTCGGTTTTCGACAGATATTTGAACCGCGATTCAATTTCAAAGAATATTCTTAAGAATTTATTTTATTTACTAGCGATTCATCAAGAACATTAGCACATTTAATCACACTATGTAAACATGGAAGTGGTTGCCAGAGAGTAACTGATGAAATCATAACCAAATTGCTTTAAATTATTGGGAATTTTATTCACTTTACTAGTGCCTAAAAGCATTTTTTAAAAGAAACAGATTTAAAATTGTAATCGGAAAGCACCCTCTAAATATCAAGTTACAATTTATTCAGAGACAGAAAGAAGCAAGTTTTGACTGTATATGCTTTCGGGCAGAGAACCTTGCCGCTTCCTTTTGACACGGCCGTAGTTATGATTGCGCACAACAGCCTCTGAAAGACTACAATGGTCCAAATCTGCAACTTTAAACTAAAAGTTTTAACAATTTACATAAGCACACAAACTATGCACCGCCGTGGGAGGGATGGAAATGGTACAAAACACTAAAAAGTAAAATATTAACTTTGCCACCGAAAGTGCAACTTGATTTTAACTTCTAAGAAAATCTTACGGTGAAAGGGTGGCAACTTTATATACTAAAAATCTTTTAAATAAGAGCCCATGAAATGCAATCTTATATAAAATTGTACAGTGTTGGCCAAACAAGTTAACATGCTGTACAGTATACAGATACCGCCTCTCAAGATGATAGGCAAGATCAGAACATGTTACAGGAATTAGACCGTTACACTCCAAGCAATAAATTCGTTATCACACCAAATCCGACAAACATGACAGAGGCAACTCCGAACGACAGACAGGCACTAACTGCGTAGCAAATGCGGAGGACAGACAGACGAGCAAGATGGGGACGAGAGACTGGCCAAGAAAATAAGTACAATTTAACAAGAGTAAATCACACAACATATCACCAATCACTTAACTTCTGGTTAGACACTGGACTCGCATTCGGGAGGACGACGGTTCAATCCTGCGTCCGGCCATTCTGATTTAGGTTTTCCGTGATTTCCCTAAATCACTCCAGGCAAATGCCGGGATGGTTCCTCTTAAAGGGCACGGCCGACTTCCTTCCCCATCCTTCCCTAATCCGATGAGACCGATGACCACGCTGTCTGGTCTCCTTCCCCAAACAACCAACCAACTTAACTTCTAATAAACTCTGATTTCTCGGGAAGACCTGGCGCAGCACCCCCAAATGGCTCTCACGAACCATCCGCTGCCAGCCGCTTCAACGGACGCAGGAAGGCACGCCAATCTCCCGTCTCACGGCGTCGGAGCTCGCACCGGCCAGACTGATGTCGTGGGTTGACTCCTGTTGCTCCCGTGTCGACCGCGAAGCCACCTACCACTCGTTATAATGCGCGGCCCACTGGACTCACGTGGCGACCTCAAATGCGCCGACGCTCAAGACAGACAAAATGGTTCAAATGGCTCTGAGCACTATGGGACTTAACATCTGTGGTCATCAGTCCCCTACAACTTAGAACTACTTAAACCTAACATCACACACATCCATGCCCGAGGCAGGATTCGAACCTGCGACCGTAGCAGTCGCGCGGTTCCGGACTGAGCGCCTAGAACCGCTAAACCACCAGGGTCGGCCAAGACAGACAAGTCACCTTGTGTCTCAGTGCAGACAGACAGACACTAACTGCCTAACAAATGCGGACGAGAGACAGACTAACAAGCTGGGGACAAGAGACTGGCCCAGAATGACCCACTGGTGACTGCACTGTACTGCAAATCTCTGGTTACATCTACCAGGAGGGAGACAGGCCAAGCAGCGAAGCTGCTGTTCCTGTGTGGACCTCAAGAACTATAGTGGGGCCTCACGCTTAGGATTGGCCTATGGGAGCGGCCGCGTGGGGGCGGACGCTGCGTCAAATGCGTCACAGAGGCTGTGGGAGAAACTACTCCCGCAGCAGATGACCCACTGGCGAGCTCATCGCGCCCCTTAAATGCACGTGAACAGGCAACCTTTCCCCTTTCCCACCAGAGGGAGACACCAAAGCTGCGACTGCCACAGCGGCGCCACTGCCAGAAACGGAGGGCGACTGCTTCACACTACGCGCTGCGGCGCGCCCTTCAAAACAGCAATATTTTACCACGGCTGAATATTCTGCCCCATACACTTAATGCTTTCTCTGATGGATGTATACCGCTCTTTTCCATTTGGCAGTCAAGAAAAGGATAACAGCGCATTGGTCCTGATTGGGAGCACTATTTTGGTAATAACGTCGCGTGGTCAAAAGACACGAATGCTACACTGATGCCTCGACTTCGTATCGGTGCTTCTCCAGTGTAAGACGTGCATATTTCTATTGTCTATTGTCAAACAACAATTTATGAAAGATGTTTATATTTCGTTAGTAGGATTAAGTAGGAATAATTAATATTTGTCATGTTGGAAATAATTGTGGTAGCAGGGAATGTCTGCACCAAAGTATTGTTGGCAGGAGAGATCGCACGTTGATATAATTTTAAAAAAGTGCGGGAGAGACCGCGCATGGATACATTTTGAGAAAAGAGGAGGAAAGACAGCGCATTGATACATTTTGTAATGGTAGAAGGGATTGAAAGCATTGTTGGCGGGAGAGACCGGACTTTAGCTTTCGTACGAAGTCAGTACTAAGCGAGATGTGAAGCCAGTCGGTAGCAGGTCTGAAGCGAGAGGTTGAGAAGAACAGAAAGTTGGCTGAAACCAGACGTAAACAGTAATGAAATCCTAAACTCTGATTGGAATGTATACCGCAGAGATAGGCTGGACAGTGAAGGGGGAGGCGTGTTTATAGCGATAAGAAGTGCAATAGTATCGAAGGAAATTGACGGAGATTCGAATTGTGAAATGATTTGGGTGAAGGTCACGGTTAAAGCAGGCTCAGACATGGTAATTGGATGTCTCTATAGGCCCCCGGGCTCAGCAGCTGTTGTGGCCCAGCACCTGAAGAATAATTTGGAAAATATTTCGAGTAGATTTCCCCACCATGTTATAGTTCTGGGTGGAGATTTTAATTTGCCGGTTATAGACTGGGAGACTCAAACGTTCATAACGGGTGGCAGGGACAAAGAATCCAGTGAAATATTTTTAAGTGCTTTATCTGAAAACTACCTTGAGCAGTTAAACAGAAAACCGACTCGTGCCCATAACATATTAGACCTTCTGGTGACAAACAGACCCGAACTATTTGAATCAGTTAATGCAGAACAGGGAATCAGCGATCATAAAGCGGTTACTGCATCGATGATTTCAACCGTAAATAGAAATATTAAAAAAGGTAGGAAGATTTTTCTGTTTAGTTTAGCAAAAGTGACAAAAAGCAGATTACAGAGTACCTGACGGCTCAACACAAAAGTTTTGTCTCAAGTGCAGATAGTGTTGAGGATCAGTGGACAAAGTTCAAAACCATGGTACAATATGCGTTAGATGAGTATGTGCCAAGCAAGATCGTAAGAGATGGGAAAGAGCCACCGTGGTACAACAACCGAGTTAGAAAACTGCTGCCGAAGCAAAGGGAACTTCACAGCAAACATAAACATATCCAAAGCCTTGCAGACAAACAAAAACTACGCGAAGCGAAATGTAGTGTGAGGAGGGCTATGCGAGAGGCTTTCAATGAATTCGAAAGTTAAGTTCTATGTACTGACTTGGCAGAAAATCCTAAGAAATTTTGGTCCTATGTCAAAGCGGTAGGTGGATCTAAACAAAATGTCCAGACACTCTGTGACCAAAATGGTACTGAAACAGAGGATGACAGACTAAAGGCCGAAATACTAAATGTCTTCTTCCAAGCTGTTTCACAGAGGAAGACTGCACTATGCTTCCTTCTCTAGATTGTCGCACAGTTGATAAAATGGTAGATATCGAAGTAGACGACAGAGGGATAGAGAAACGATTAAAATCGCTCAAAAGAGGAAAGGCCGCTGGTCCTGATGGGATACCAGTTCGATTTTACACAGAGTACGCGAAGGAACTTGCCCCCCTTCTTGCAGCGGTGTACCGTAGGTCTCTAGAAGAGCGAAGCGTTCCAAAGGATTGGAAAAGGGCACAGGTCATCCCCGTTTTCAAGAAGGGACGTCGAACAGATGTGCAGAACTATAGACCTATATCTCTAACGTAGATCAGTTGTAGAATTTTGGAACACGTATTATGTTCGAGTATAATGTATTTTCTGGAGACTAGAAATCTACTCTGTAGGAATCAGCATGGGTTTCGAGAAAGACGGTCGTATGAAACCCAGCTCGCGCTATTCGTCCACGAGACTCAGAGGGCCTTAGACACGGGTTCACAGGTAGATGCCGTGTTTCTTGACTTCCGCAAGGCGTTTGACACAGTTCCCCACAGTCGTTTAATGAACAAAGTAAGAGCATACGGACTATCAGATCAATTGTGTGATTGGATTGAGGAGTTCCTAGATAACAACGCAGCATGTCATTCTCAATGGAGAGAAGTCTTCCGAAGTAAGAGTGATTTCAGGTGTGCCGCAGGGGAGTGTCATAGGACCGTTGCTATTCACAATATACATAAATGACCTGGTGGATGTCATCGGAATTTCACTGAGGCTTTTTGCAGATGATGCTGTGGTGTATCGAGAGGTTGCAACAATGGAAAATTGTACTGAAATGCAGGAGGATCTGCAGCGAATTGACGCATGGTGCACGGAATGGCAATTTAATCTCAATGTAGAGAAGTGTAATGTGATGCGAATACATAGAAAGATAGGTCCCTTATCATTTAGCTATAAAATAGCAGGTCAACAACTGGCAGCAGTTAATTCCATAAATTATCTGGGAGTACGCATTAGGAGTGATTTAAAATGGAATGATCATATAAAGTTGATCGTCGGTAAAGCAGATGCCAGACTGAGATTCATTGGAAGAATCCTAAGGAAATGCAATCCGACAACAAAGGAAGTAGGTTACAGTACGCTTGTTCGCCCAATGCTTGAATACTGCTCAGCAGTGTGGGATCCGCACCAGGTAGGGTTGATAGAAGAGATAGAGAGGATCCAACGGAGAGCAGCGCGCTTCGTTACAGGATCGTTTAGTAATTGCGAAAGCGTTACGGAGATGATAGATAAACTCAAGTGGAAGACTCTGCAGGAGAGACGCTCAGTAGCTCGGTACGGGCTTTTGTTAAAGTTTCGAGAACATACCTTCACCGAAGAGTCAAGCAGTATATTGCTCCCTCCTACGTATATCTCGCGAAGAGACCATGAGGATAAAATCAGAGAGATTAGAGCCCACACAGAAGCATACCGACAATCCTTCTTTCCACCTACAATACGAGACTGGAATAGAAGGGAGAACCGATAGAGGTACTCAGGGTACCCTCCGCCACACACCGTTAGGTGGCTTGCGGAGTATGGATGTAGATGTAGATGTAGATGTAGAATGGTGTGCCTGCCAGCCACCAGCTATGATTATACCAGCTATGATTATAAACGGATGTACAGAGACAACAGCTAACTATTATCATAAGAGGAACTAATGTTATTGAATTATTTTTTTGAGAAACTCAAGACTATTGAAGGTATGTTTGCGAAATGCTAGTTGTAAGATTATTATCAAAAGTAAGTCCCATCTGAACGTCTGTAAAATCATTTCACTCAGAATATAATTAATTTTTGCCAGCAGTATTGCATTACTGATTATAATCCATCCCAAAAACCATCAACGTAAAACTTTGCAAAATTTTGTCGTTGTCAAGAAAAAGTTTAACTATGAATTACGTAACTTCAGTCAAATTAATTAAAGAATAACGTCAGCTTTGCTATTAAAGAATAACGTCAGCTTTGGTAATAATTACAGCCATTTACTATGACAGCCCACCAGCAGCTAATAGCGTATAGTAAAATAGAGTAAGTATATTCATGTTGGAGTTCGATGTAGCAGTCAGATGGCGATCCAATAACAGTAAAAAAAAGGTAAGGAAGAGTTTTGGGTTATCGCAGGTAACGACTGAGGGCCACGACGACGACGACACATTCTATGTTTAGTTGAAATAATTAGAAAATCACTTTTATTAAGCAGCATTTAAATTTCTATACGAAGATTAAGAAATAGAATTAATTTCAAAGGGAAGATTTCATTTGCTATTATGAAGCAAGAGATGGAAATCCTAAAGGAAGGTTTCATAGGTTATTGTAGAAGGGAGGGTTGCGTAACAAAAGAGATACAGAGGAGACAGGAAGGTTTCACCGGGGTATTGGGAAATTCCATTTACAGCCTTCTAGAACTCGTAGAGGGGATGAGCACTTAATATTTTGATTAGGAACCCGTGTCCAGAAACGTACCGCTTCCTTTCCACGACGCTTTCAGGTCTGGCTTGGAAAAGAGCAAAGCCTCAGAGTTGTTTGTCCTGGTATGGAACAGAGTAGACACGATGTGCTGTACTACGTCAGCTGGTCACATTGTACTGTAATGCTTCAGTACTGTTCTGCACGTACAATACGCTACGTTCATTTTCGTTTTGAAACTGTTTAAACACGTAATGTTTAAGTGTTAATACAAATGTGCTGAAGCGATAAATAAATGTTTCATTAAGTACCCTTTCGAACAGTTAATTAATAATTGTGCTGGGTCACTCTTAATTCAGTTCCTCAAGCAGAAGGGAATGAGATAAACATCTGAACTGAAACTGTCGTAGAACGGAAACGGTAAGTTTCCCGACATTGGTTCTTACTCAAAATGGTATGTACTCTTTTTCCCTCTACATGTCCCAGATACTTATGAGAAGAATTTCCGAAGATCTTGTATACCTGGATCAGAGTTGTGCTACGTTTCGTATACGCTGCAGCAACGCTGTCAAACAGAAATTTTTTGACTGCCCCTTATATAATACAGGTCCGATATTCACAAATACTGCAAATTAACTGAGCTGCCAAAATTAATCTTAGAAGGAAATGTAAACGATGTTCGTAGTGAAATGGCGAATTCGGAAAGACTAAATGCACTTGCAGTACTTTCACTGTGGAAAAGTTTCGTGAGACGTCTTTCAAAAATAAAGGGCAGATTAAAATAAGATGGAATTTCTATTCTAAATGAATAGATGAAACCTGAACCGTAACAGAATCTTGTGCATGGCTGCACGTTCAAAGGCCGTGAATAGTTACAACTGAAAGAAAGTCAGCCCTCGGCCACTATTTTTAACAAATTAACCTGGTTTCGACACTGGTAGGAGTGTCTTCCTCAGAATTTAAAACAAGGAATTGTCTATATTCTATAACATGGTCACAGAATTGACTAAAAATGTATGATAGAGTATAAGTACGGAAAGTCGGGCAGTACTTATACGTCATTTACAAAATAATAAATATGCCAAAAGGTCATTAGTCACAAAGATATTTAAGATAAAGGAAATTGTGATGGCGAGCCACTAAGGAAGCAAGTAACGAGCAGTCCTTAGTGGCTCGTCATGACAGTTTCTTTTATCTTAAATATCTTTGTGACTAATGCCTTTTTGGCATATTTATTATTTTATAAATGACATGTAAGTACTGTCAGTCTTTTACGATGATTCCGTACTTATACCCTATCATATGTTTTTAATCATTATTCTGTGACCATGTTATAGAATATAGACCATTCTTTGTTTTAAATTCTGAAGAAGACACTCATAGCAGTGTCGAAACCAGGTTAATTTGTTAAAAATAGTGACCGAGGGCTGAATTTCTTTCAATTGACACGTAACTATTTACGTTAAATGAACTTAAAAAATTCGTTCTGCACGGAGTTTATAAAGTTTTTTTAATTTTTTTAAACTTGTTTAAAATTGTGTACAAGGAATGAAACAAGGGATTTTTTTCTAGAGCTGCACCCACCGCCCATCACTAATTTCATCTATGAGCTGACACAGGTCTCTAGCCGAGACTCTGTGGCACCAAGGACCTATGTGATGCTTCCCACGACGCGGCCACAAATTGTTGCCAGGTGTGCATTTGTCTTCATTAGGCGTTACGGCCGAGAGCGCTGGAGACACGTGCAATGACGTATGGCGTGTGCTTATTGACGTCGCGTTACGGCGCGACGCGCGTGGGCGGCCGTTCTGGGAGCTGGTGGGCTGCACGCACGTAGCCAGCCAGCGCTCCGCGGACTGGCCGTGGTAGCTGCGCGTCCCGGCCCAGCCTGTTTATTCTCAGATGGGAGGCAGTTGCTCCGCACACACCGGACACTCAAAGAGCCCTCCAGTTGAGCCGGCGCTCGACTTGCATGTCACGTGAGTCGGCAGGGCCTTTATGCGCTAGTAACGTCTGTTGCTCGCGTCCTTGGCCGCTTCCTCTGGAGCGGGGTTGCGTCACGCCGTTTACTTCATACGGCTTTCACGTCCCGCGTCCGGAGCTGGGAACTACATCCGTGGAAATGTGACCGATGCATAAAGACGGGACCAGAATCTTGAACTGTTGTATTTTATATAGCGTATTCGATGAATTTGAAGATGTATCGTGCATCAACAACTAAATCTGACAAAAAGTACAGTATACAGGGTGTCCAAGAGGGAATGGTCAACATTAAGGGATATAACAGGAACCATCATTCGAAGCAAAAAGGTCTAGTAAACATGGACTCTAATATGCATGCCTTTGGGGTTTGAGCTCTTCTTCGTCTTCGATATCGCAAAACGAATCTCTTCTGCGGCGAGCTCTTTGCTTTACATATTTTGAGATGTGGTAATGCGGACCAAAGCAAGGAAAACCTATTCAGTAAATATAAATTCTAAAGTGCGTACCTTAAGAGCTCTGAGCACTTATTCTTCGCTACTGTCAAACAAATCTCGTTGATTGCACAGGTGTTCATAAGTATTAAAGTATGCATTTAGGATCTCATGTTTACTAGACTTTTTGCTTCGAAATAACGTTCCCGCCACATCTCTGAATATCGACTGTTTCTACTGGGGCATCCTTTATGCATTGCATCTTTAACGATTATTTTTATCCGTGTTGGATCTTGTGAACCCTACGGTCGTTAATGGCTGCTGCTGAAAAACGCAAACAGGCACAACTGTGCTTGGTTTGCTTTATTCTACAAAACCTTTAATGATTGATGGTTCTCGACCAAATACATTTTGAAGTTAATTACCTTTAATCCTGGAACGGAATGGACAGTGTCTTGAAAGGAGGATATAAGATGAACATCAACAAAAGGAAAACGAGGATAATGGAATGTAGCCAAACTAAATCGGGTGATGCTGAGGGATTTAGATTAGGAAATGAGACACTTAAAGTAGTAAAGGAGTTTTGCTATTTAGGAAGTAAAATAACTGATGATGGTCGAAGTAGAGAGGATATAAAATGTTGACTGGCAATGGCCAGGAAAGCGTTTCTGAAGAAGAGAAATTTGTTAACGTCGAATATAGATTTATGTATCAGGAAGTCGTTTCTGAAAGTATTTGTATGGAGTGTAGCCATGTATGGAAGTGAAACATGGACGATAACTAGTTTGGACAAGAAGAGAATAGAAGCTTTCGAAATGTGGTGCTACAGAAGAATGCTGAAGATAAGGTGGATAGATCATGTAACTAATGAGGAGGTATTGAACAGGATTGGGGAGAAGAGAAGTTTGTGGCAGAACTTGACTAGAAGAAGGGATCGGTTAGTAGGACATGTTTTGAGGCATCAAGGGATCACAAATTTAGCATTCGAGGGCAGCGTGGACGGTAAAAATCGTAGAGGGAGACCAAGAGATGAATACACTAAGCAGATTCAGAAGGATGTAGGTTGCAGTAGGTACTGGGAGATGAAGAAGCTTGCACAGGATAGAGTAGCATGGAGAGCTGCATCAAACCAATCTCAGGACTGAAGACAACAACAACAACAACAACAACAACCTTTAATCCTAACACCTAAGCATATAATAATAGTATTTGCGAAGTACATCTTTAATATTTTTCGTATTATTATGGAAGGCACCATACTTGATTTAATGATATAAAATAATACTCTCATATGATAAAATAAAGACTATCCAACGAGACAAGTAATGAAGCTAAAAAGTCATCTTCGAAACGTATTTCTATCCATCTAGTGATACTGAAATGTTAGGTTGGCGCTGAAAATGATGATCTGAATGGAAAAACGTCCGAAGTTAAACTTTCGTCAATTTTCACTTTTCATATGAAAGTGAACGTACATGCCTACAGCTACGTCCCTGCTGAGAAGAACAAGTTCACCTCTTTCACCTTAAAATGTCACAATATATTTTCAGTTGAGTGAAATAACACCTCAGTTCCATGTAATTGGGCAGTTTTCCCATTCAGTAAAATTCTGGAAGCCACATTCAGTTTTCAGTACCTCATGCCAGTTACAATAATCAATAAAAAATATTTTTTCTCAACAATGGTCTGGAATCCTACACACTGCATTTTTGGTATTTTATATATTTTATCTTCGACTCAGTTTCCATGAAGCTTGTGTAGTGAATACATCTTATATGAAAGTTGACATTTTTTCCATTCTAATATGGAGGTGGTTTCAACTGACCACGATTCAGAGGATTGTGGTAAAAAATGTAAAATGCCTGTGAAGCGCAAAAAAATTGACGCTAGATATAACGTACCACACATACAGGAGAAATATAAATGGACCGAAAAACATGCCCTAACAGCGACTGCATAAGAAAATGCTGCGATTAGTTCACTGAAGAAGAAGTCAGCTATTTTTCGCAATTTTAATGGTTTAGCTGTGTTCAAGTCTGTGGTATGATGTCTCCTAGAGCCGTTTCTGGTCGAAGAGTCTGCTCAGACGAAAGTTCCCAGAAACACTTTACAATGAAATATAAACTAAGTAAAATGATAGTGCTTTTTTTTATATTTATGTCCATGATCAAACATGGTTCTCTGTTTCTTAGTTTCTGAATTCTTGTATAAAATACTCATAATAATTTCTGTCTCCATTTATACCTCTGTGTCCTCTCTCCTCCCTATGTCACCCTCTTTCATATGCATAGTGACATGTTTTTCTGTAAAAATAATCGTTATTAGGCATATAATACCATGTTTTGTTTTAGGTCCCCATTACAACTACTACTCATCTTGTATGCCGCCTGGAATTTTGCAGTCTTCATGCCACTGGAGACAGGAGAGTGAAACATCTGGCTACACTAAATGCATTTGCGGAACCTACTTCTGGTAAAACAGGTGTATATACTAACAGACCTCATAGAAAATCTTTGGAAACCCATAAGTGAGGTAATACGTTTTTTTCTTCACATTATTAATTTTCATGATTTCATCATATATTTAGTGCAGTGATAGGCAGTGGATATAGTAATTATAGTAATATTTTTCGTTTATCAAGTGTAACTGGTTGACGAGCCCATACATTCTTTTACTCATAAAATGAGCAACTACGAGAGATCAGATCTGAGTATTATGAAAATTTACTTTCTATATCAGTAGAAACATGAGCCGGAATATGACTTAAAAATCAAAAATGGTAGTTCACCCAAAAAAGTAAATGCAGAAATAAAATAGTGGTGGTGTCATAAATACTATACAGACATTGTAATTATGGCTTTGGTTATCCTGCTACAGATGTATGTAATTCATGTGCTGAGTCAGAGAAGAAGTTGAAATTTTGCGCAAGTGATGACTTAACGAGACAGATGACCCTAAAATTAGCAGTTCTAAAACGAAGAGTTACTGTCTTCTGCGATAACAAGGAAAAGTTCACAAATATTGTCAGGGGAGAGGATACTTTGGATATCTCTCTTTTGTTTTGCACCAGAATCTGCCATGCGCTTTACTTCCTGTAAATGAAATATTCTATCTCCATCAGCTTTGGGAATTCAACTTTTGTTTTCACAACAAAAAGTAAATGTTTATATGAGACGAAACACAGGACCATAAGGGTGTTAATGAAGCTATTTCATACCTAAACAGCTATAGTACAAGTACATTATCCCCACAAGTTGACACACTTTACTTATTCTCCGATGGCAGCGTAGTCCATGGCAGTAGTTCATTATTTAAAAACTGAAATTTCGCAGGAAGATTCAAGTAGACCAGTCATTACATTCCCATGGATGGACATAGTTTCTTCCATGAGACGTGAACTTCGCAAGAAAAGAAAAAAAAATTAGAAAAAAGAAAGGAGAAGTAGAAACGCCGAGTGACTAGGAAGGAATTATCAAGAATGAGGCAAATTTCAACGCGCTACACATGAAAGGTGATGAGTAACAGGATTGTAAACGACATTTAAGTCAGTATTACAAAACGTCAGTAAGAAGCAAAGGTCAGACATTTTCTGTTTCTTAGCATAACATATTGAAATAGACACATAAATATCTGGAAAAAACAGCAATCGCAGAAGCAATGGGAGGAACAGACTTCATAATATATTCCTTGATGAAAGGTCCTTCCCAAAAGATCACTTTGAGCACTGCCATTGGATAGGAATGCACTGTCCATAAAATCAGAAAAGCTGGAAAATCTGAAGAGTCTGGTGAAGCACTTACCACCAGAGGCTGCAGCCCTCTATTCGTCACTCACAGGATATTTCCAACATGAAGTAACAGCGCTGGAATCGGGAGAATAGGAAGGAACAATACAGTGAACATTATTTTCATTATAGAAAAAGTTGTATACATTACATTTTTCTCCAAAGATCATGATGTCTTATTCACCTATTCTATGCCATAAACCATGTTGGGATGTGAAAAAACATAATTGAAAATAATTTTTGTTTCACCAGTGGCTTTTTTTTACCTGCATTGAAAAACATACCAAGTCCATGACTATATACTGATCATTTTCAGTTGAAAGATGCACTCCAAGTGTCTGAAACTAACAGGAAATATAAAAGCCAGCAATTCATAACTGATGACTACAAATTACGTTCATACAACAGAGCTATCTCCAGTTATAACGTATTCTTTCTCTCCTCAAATATTTTATTCAATGGACTTAGGATGTGTTTCCATGCAAGTCTTCAAGTACAAGTTGGAAATAAAAATCAAGCCTTAAGACAGAAAATACTACAAGTTGTCAAAAAAATAACAGCCAACAAATGCCACTATTAAAAGTAGAAAAACAAGGAGAAAACGTTACCAAATCACTCCCTCAGCTTTAATGTCATTTACAATAGCTTTCTGGCTTATAAGACTACACAGAATCGTGTTAAATGATATATTGGGTCGATTTTATGCTTTTAAAAGCACCTTCAATAATTTAAGTTGAAGGAAATTTATGTAATTATAATTTATAATCGTAAGTACACTCTTAAGATTCATTACTTTTATTTTACAATGACTGTATTTCGGCTGAACTGCATCATCAGGTTATCCATAGCAAATGGTACATAATTTTGGAAGTTTTTAATTTTAAAGGTAATTATTAAATGGATTTCATTATTATAAATTTTTACATACACCTAACGGTTTTGACATCTATATAATATCAGTGATTCCGTCACTGCATGTTTGCTTCTTAGTAATGTTCCATTGATGCTACTGTAGTAATAATGGATGGCTACCACTGTTCCCCTCTATAAAACTTCGAACCTTCTGCACATCTGGAATGAGAGGCTCTTGTCCATCTTAGTGCAATTTTGTTGGGTAGAAGGTAAGTCATTGGTTTCAAGTCAGTGAGTATTTTAGCAGTAATCATCACTTTCTGCTCTATGTATGATGAGACACAGCTGCAACTGTGAAGTGAACTGTAGGGAAAGGTGAAGTTTACTTAACGATGTTCAGTAATTCAAATATTCATTTCAAAGAATTTTTTGCAGTAGATACACACATATCCTTATTTAGTATTTTCGATCTCTTTATACTAATCTATGGAAATGAGAGCACAGTCTTTGTGGACATAAATGTTTTTTTCAGAAACGCATTAACCTTGAATTATTAGTACAATTCCAGATCCTTGCTCCAAATTTTCCACCTCTTTAGTTTCTTGATTGCAGTTATTGGCAAATTCGTATTTGTGAGATTATATTACTTGCACAGGAATCAACTGAGTTCATTGTCATCATTATTTGATTTAGTAGTCAGATTCATATCTTAATCATTGACCTGGTGAACGATTTACTTAAAATATTCCGTGGCCAAATCCATTTATGTAATTGAAGTACCCAATTAAAGAACTTCTACCACTCAATAGGCAAGACAGCAAATTATACACTTACAGATTCATTTTACACTATCAGTCAACACAGATTACAAATGTGGAATCTCTGACAGATATTCACAGCTACTTAATATAAGTGCTTGACAAGCACTATCTTTTGTTGAAAATTTATAAAACTTGAAATAATAGTCGAAAAACGAGAAACTGGAATCTCTTTTCCAATGCTGTGGGTTGCTAGAACTTACTTCTGAAATAGAATGATGCACAGAAAACTGATCTTTAAAGAAAGCAGATGAGGTGATACACAGAAAACATGCATATGTCTACTGTATCAAATGCATTTCACTTTAATGGCTTTCACTGTGAATCTGTATTATGACAAAACATGTACAATTTTTTGCCTTATCTCATTTACAGTTGTTTCTCATAAAATTGTATCTGTATATGTACTCTTGGAATGTTTGTCCTCTAAATCATTAAGGCACCTTAGCATATGGCGTTTTATTATTAAGCACTTTATTGGCCCTATAGGATATAGTTCAATTAATGAATAAATAAAACAAGAAAAAATACAAGAAAAACATAAAATTAATTATTCGAATATTAATTACTATAAAAATAAGGAAATAAATATAAAGAAAGAGTTACCTAAGTATTACAAAGTTTCTCTGATTGAAAATGGTTATTATCTTTCTCTCGTTATTTTTAATATGGATCAGAATAAATGAATGTGGCATTTTTCCACTCATGCTGTTCTTTATTTAAGGCCTTCCTCCGTTTCACAACCGATATCTGTTTTTTAATCCATTATCTAGTGATCAGCTACAAAACTTGGCCTACACGCAAAAATTACAGCACATTCTGTCCCTAATAATACTGTAATGTGTCATACTGTGTATTTAGTAATGTTTGTAACTGTGCTAATGTTCAAGTAAAAGTCCAGAACCGTTATATGTGTGGGAACTTCAATGATCTGTGTCAGATTTCTACTCTGTTCTCTTGCATGAAGAAATAACAGAAATGATGAACAGCCACTTTCAAACACTATTTCGTTTTTATTCTTTCCTTTGACTGATAATTATGAGGAGGTACTGCTACAGCATTCTCATGTATCTTGCTGCCTTATCTACTTTCAAAATGTCTTCAATTTTGTGTTTATTTTCATTGTACTGTTTGTACATACCAAGGTTTTGGTTCATTTTCTGTCACCTTTTCCACCATTTGTGTTATGGGACAATTTTTCCAATCCTGCTCCATAACCTTATAAATAAACAATTATTCAGATGAGGAGACCCTATGAATTTAAATTATCAGTGTTCCACGAAAGTATGTATGCAACTGAACGTCAGATCAATGGCTGCAGATTTAACTCTCTATGCTGACAGGTCCTTCAGTATTTTCCTGCGTCTTTGGATGGTCATCTGGCTGTGAGAGTGAACAAGGGCTTTGAAAGAGAGCGAGGCAGACAGAAAATAAAGATGTTTCCACTGATAGCCAGGATTGAGTCAGGTATGGGCTGCACAGTCCAGAAAGAGAGCACTGATTTTTTGACAGACTAAAAAACACCAGGGGTTATGGAGTGGGCAGCAGCCTGAGAGAGAATGCCCAGCAGGTTGTAAATTTTCTGATAGTGAGGAGGACCTTTAAGACTCTCTTAGAAAAGGAAAATTTCTTGTGGTAGGAGGAAAACACAACACTCTTAGTGTTGAAGACAGCTGTTGTGGACCAAAGAAGGTCACAGTTGTTCATGTTTTACTTTTATAAGGAACCCCACAATTAGCTCATAGTAATTAATCTGTTACTGTGGATGAGACTCGTGAGTGTGTACATGGAAATGTTTCTATTTGCTGGAACATGAAAATGTACACATAGTGTGAGAGAATTTCTGTCTACCACTCCTCTCTATGAGAGAACTGATCAGTATTAGCTAACCATTACAGTTTTGTAATTTGTAGATTTACTGAAAGGGGCCGACAGAAAGCTGCTCAGGTGAACAGGAAATCAGCACAGTGATAGATAATGTTTCTATAGACCAACATAAATGTAATCAACTAAAACCATTTCCTGCTAATAGTCTGATCATGATGCACAGCTAATTACAATATATGGCATAGCTCCATATAGCAACACAAAACAGTCCCCCAAAATAAGGCATTCAATTAACTGTTTAACAATTGAAAATGTTAGGGGAAGCTTGCAACAGTTAGACTGCGATGAGGGGTACAGGGAATCTGATGCTAATTTAAAATTTGACCTATTTCGTTATAGCTTTTTGAGTATATTTGAAAACAGTTTCCCTAAGAAAACAGTAAATATAAATGTAAGAAACAATCTAAAAAGCCATGGCTTCCTAAAGGGATAAAAATATGTTGTAAACAGAGAAGAGAAATTTATTCTTTAGCTAGAAGGAGTAATGATCCAAAAATAGTGAAATATTATAAAAACTACTGCACTGCATTAAGAAAAGTTATGAAAAATTTCAGAAGTATATGTCTGCAGTTAGAACATCCAATAATACAATTACAACAATTTGGAATATTGTTAAAAGAGAAACACGCCAACTGAGAGCACAGGAAGACTATATTTCTACCAAACTTAATGAAAAGTTTCTTAAAAAGTCAGGAGTAGAAAATATTTTTAATAATTATTTCTGAATGTTGTAGAGAAGATATTAGAAAAAGCAGGCCAGTATATGGAAGAGGCAAATTCAATCCACCTCTCCTGCTGAAGTTAGGAAAATAATAAATTCACTGAAACGTAAAAGCTCATATGGAATTAATGGCATTTCCAATAGAGTACTAAGAGCCTGTCCGCAACAGATAAGTAGGAATCTCAGCCACATATGTAATAGCTCACTAATATAAGGCATTTTTCCACATTGACTAAAGTACGCTGTTGTTTAACCATTGCATAAAAAGGGAGAGGTTGGACGCTAGTAACTACAGCCCAATACCACTTCTGACAGCTTTATCCAAAATTCTTCAAAAAGTAATGTATTCAAGAGTAGCATCACATATTTGTAAGAATGAAGTACTAATAAAATTCCAGTTTTGTTTTTAGAAAGGCTTTTCAACAGAAAACGCTATATAAGTTTTCAGTGAGCAAATATTAAATATTGGATAACCGAATTTCACTGATTTTGATTATTATCTCTCAAAGGGTTATGACTATGTGAATCATAATTTTTTTCTAGATATGCTTAAGTACTGAGGTATGAGTGCGACAGTACACAAATGGCTTAATTCATATTTAACTAGGAGAATGCGGAAGGATGAAATTAACAATACAGACTGTGTGCAAAAATCAGCAGAATCCTCTGAGGAGGAATCAAAAATGGTGTCCCACACTTTTGTCTTGGGGCCCTTATGTTTTCAGTATATGTTAATGAGTTTCCACACTATATTCTTGAAGGTGCAAAGCTATTTCCTTTTGCTGATGATTCAAGTATAGTAATCACACCCAACAAACAAGAATCATATGAGGAAATTTTTAATAATGTCTTCCAGAAAAATATTAGGTGGTTCTCTGCAAACGCACTCTCACAAAATTTTGAGAAAACACAGCATATTCAATTCTGTACAGTAAGTGTCATAATACCATTGTTAAATGTAGACTTTGAACAAAGGTCTGTTGCTAACGCAGAATATGAAAAATTTCAGGTGCATTCATTGTTGAGAAATTGAACTAGGAGAAACACATTGATGATCTGCTGAAATGGTTAGGTTCAGCTACTTATGGCATTAGGATTATAGCAAATTTTGGTAATAAACATATCAGTAAATTAGCCCACTATCCCTATTTTCATTCACTGCTTTCATATGGCACCGTATTTTTGGGTAATTAAACACTAAGAGAAAAAGTATTCATTGCACAAAAGCGTCGAATCAGAATAATAGCTGCAGCCCACCCAAGACTACCTTGCAAACATTTATTTAAGGAAGTCGGGATGTTCACAGTACCTTCGCAATACATAAATTCACTTACGAAATTTGTTATTAATAATCTATCCCAATTCAAAAATAAGAGCGAGTTACATAGCTACAATACTAGAGTAAAGGATGACATTACTATTCTGGGTTAAGTCTGACTTTGGCACAGGAAAGCGTGAATTATGGTGCCACAAAAATCTTTGGTCATTTGTCGAATAGCATTACGAGTGTGACGATAGCCAACGATCATGTAAAAACAAATTAAAAGAATTTCTGAATGACAGCTCCTTCTACTAAATAGATGAGTTTTTAGATATGAAGTAGTAACTGTAAAAAAATACACTCCTGGAAATGGAAAAAAGAACACACTGACACCGGTGTGTCAGACCCACCATACTTGCTCCGGACACTGCGAGATGGCTGTACAAGCAATGATCACACGCACGGCACAGCGGACACACCAGAAACCGCGGTGTTGGCCGTCGAATGGCGCTAGCTGCGCAGCATTTGTGCACCGCCACCGTCAGTGTCAGCCAGTTTGCCGTGGCATACGGAGCTCCATCGCAGTCTTTAACACTGGTAGCATGCCGCGACAGCGTGGACGTGAACCGTATGTGCAGTTGACGGACTTTGAGCGAGGGCGTATAGTGGGCAAGCGGGAGGCCGGGTGGACGTACCACCGAATTGCTCAACACGTGGGGCGTGAGGTCTCCACAGTACATCGATGTTGTCGCCAGTGGTCGGCGGAAGGTGCACGTGCCCGTCGACCTGGGACCGGACCGCAGCGAGGCACGGATGCACGCCAAGACCGTAGGATCCTACGCAGTGCCGTAGGGGACCGCACCGCCACTTCCCAACAAATTAGGGACACTGTTGCTCCTGGGGTATCGGCGAGGACCATTCGCGACCGTCTCCATGATGCTGGCTTACGGTCCCGCACACCGTTAGGCCGTCTTCCGCTCACGCCCCAACTTCGTGCAGCCCGCCTCCAGTGGTGTCGCGACAGGCGTGAATGGAGGGACGAATGGAGACGTGTCGTCTTCAGCGATGAGAGTCGCTTCTGCCTTGGTGCCAATGATGGTCGTATGCGTGTTTGGCGCCGTACAGGTGAGCGCCACAATCAGGACTGCATACGACCGAGGCACACAGGGCCAACACCCGGCATCATGGTGTGGGGAGCGATCTCCTACACTGGCCGTACACCTCTGGTGATCGTCGAGGGGACACTGAATAGTGCACGGTACATCCAAACCGTCATCGAACCAATCGTTCTACCATTCCTAGACCGGCAAGGGAACTTGCTGTTCCAACAGGACAATGCACGTCCGCATGTATCCCGTGCCACCCAATGTACTCTAAAAGGTGTAAGTCAACTACCCTGACCAGCAAGATCTCTGGATCTGTCCCCCATTGAGCATGTTTGGGACTGGATGAAGCGTCGTCTCACGCGGTCTGCACGTCCAGCACGAACGCTGGTCCAACTGAGGCGCCAGGTGGAAATGGCTTGGCAAGCCGTTCCACAGGACAACATCCAGCATCTCTACGATCGTCTTCATGGGAGAACAGCAGCCTGCATTGCTGCGAAAGGTGTATATACACTGTACTAGTGCCGACATTGTGCATGCTCTGTTGCCTGTGTCTATGTGCCTGTGGTTCTGTCAGTGTGATCATGTGATGTATCTGACCCCAGGAATGTGTCAATAAAGTTTCCCCTTCCTGGGACAATGAATTCATGGTGTTCTTATTTCAATTTCCAGGAGTGTACATTGTGTAAAGGAAACTTATGTCAAAATGGCATGTTCCACATCATTATGAAATGTCGCATGCATGATGTATGAAACAGATAGGAGAAGACAAATCGTAGCATTTGATATGAAATTTTCGTTGGTTGGAACTCGGAATGTATTCTGTGATTGGCAGCCAAAATTCTGGTGCTAGCGGAACCAGTTAGATGTTGTGGAGGAAAAGAAAAAGACACTTTCTCATGGGGCAGCAGTTAGACGAGACTACGTTGCAGGGCATCAGGGAGAGAAGAGTCATGTCTTTATTTTAGAGCTGTCGGAGTTTAACTTATAATTATCAGCTGCACTCATCTTCTACAGCTGAGTATCAGTAAAGCGATGAGAAAGAACGGCATTTGCGTAACTTGTGATGAGAGAACAGCACAGCTAGTTTCAAATCAAAATTTTGTTCTTCTGAAGTAACTCATAGCCAGCTTGCTGCACTCAATATGCTTGGTGGTTTTTTTTATACTTTTCTGGGTTTCTTCTTTAGGCTATCAACTTATTCATAAATCATTGTCACCGTTCGTGACCTTAGTTTTTGTATCATTCGATCTCAAACTCAAGGTCTTAAGTACATGGCTTTGCGTCATTGTGTCTTTTTGTAATTATTTGTGTTATTCATCATTCATTAGAATCGTAAATGCCTGTAGCAATAAACCGGGTTGGTATAGAGACCTTCAGTCTCATTTAGCAGCTTGAGAGACACCCTTATCGGTACTTCAATGTGAATCATGGTACCCATATTGCGTGTACAATTGGATCACCCCTGTTTAATTCAGATGGGCATCTAATTATCCACTGCGCAAATCTGCTTTTTCAATTCACGTGATTCCGTGAGGAACGACTTGTTCTTCGTATAGATCACCGGTAGTCGATGATGTACCATTTTAGGGGCATGTGGAAGGCTGAACTAACAGATCACACTTGCAACTATTCCACAAGTGATGTAGCGAATATGATTTTCTGCTATTGCTTATGAAACAGCCTCCAAGGATGTGCCCTCCACGGTAAAAATTATCCACTTACCAGTGTATCATACTATAAACTTTTCGATCGTCTTTTCTAGACTCTTAGGGACACGGGTTCTCTAGTAGTCCTAATGCTAAACAGTGGAACGCTTCACTCATTCAGCACACCTGAGATGGAGAAACGCATGCTACATGGAGTAGTCGGAAACTCTGTAACCGGAGTGAGACGATAAGAAACAGCGAAAGATGTAAGTTATCCACTTGTCTGGGCGGCACTTCAACAACAACCGCTGTACCCACAATAATTTCATCGAATCGATACCCTAAGTTCCCGAGTAAACGAGGCTGTAGTTATGCAGATGGCTCTTCCTAAAATGAGACGTTCAAACGTTGCTTACAAACAAAATTTTATTCTGTGACAAGGTTGGATTAAATTTTCGTAATCAGAATTTGTGGTCTGATAAGAATCCCCGTACAAATGTAGAAAGGGGTACCTGCACCGTGTCCCAGATGACGAATATGCTGACGATCTTGGCGATACATTAATAGGATCGTCCGCGGTACGACAGAGATTAATCTTTCATATATTGGCTACCTTTCTGGAGAATATGCCATGTCAGCTAAGAAGTTGTTCATGATAGATGGAACACGAGCACATTTTGACAGTAAAGTGAGTGAATATCTGACGCTGACATTCCGAGACCACGGTACTGATTGGGGAGGTCCCATATCTTCACTTTCTCGTTCTCCAGATGTAATTCGTCTTGACGTTTTCTAAGGGAATCAGTTGAAATAACTGGTCTGCAACACTCCAGTCAACGATATTCAGATACTAGAGGATCACCAGAATTAAATTTTCACCCTGAAGCGTAGTGTGTGCTGGTATGTAGCTCACTGGAAGATTGAAGCTGTGTACCGGTGCGAGACTCGAAATCGTGAAGTTTGCCTTTCTGAGGAAAGAGCTTTACCAACTGGGCTACCCAAATACGACTCACGATACGTCTTCAGATCTATAGTTCCACCAATGTCTTGTCTCCCACCCTTCAAACTTTACAGAAGCTCTCCTGCGAAACTTGCAGGACTAGCACTCCCGGAAGAAAGGATGTTGCGGAGAGCTGGCTCAGGCACAACCTGGGGGATGTTTCCAGGAGATTTTCACTCTGCAGTGGAGTGTGTCGCTGATATGAAACTTCCTGGCACATTAAAACTGTGTGCTGGACAGTGATCTGGACTCGGGAACTTTGTCTTTCCCCCGCGAAAGGCGAGGGTCCCGAGTTCGAGTTTAGGTCCGTAACACAGTTTTATTCTGCCAGAAAGTTTCACTACACGATAGCCTCTCCTACGCTTGCCACTACGTGCAGCAACAACCAGATCAACTTCAAAGAATAACTGAGGTAACTACAGCCAGATGGATGAAGAACTTAAAAAGAGATCGCCGTCGGTAGAGCACGTACCATGGACTAAAGAAAATAGAAAGAAATGACAACAGATTGCAGATCTCAAGACAGTCTGGAGATACTGAAGAATACTATTCAAGGACTGAACTATTATAAGGCGGAGATCAGGATAAGTTGTACGAAGTTTAAAATAGAGCAATTCCATAGCAAAGTTGCGGTGACGAAACATTAATGAACTTCTCGTTATTAAATGTGTCTCAATAAAACACAGCAAAAACAAGAAAAATTAAGCAAAGAAATTGACTACTTGCGACTTACTACACCCGTAGAGTTATATATGGTTCAAGTAAACCTGTATTCCTGGTTAAGCGTAATCTACGCGCATCAATGTCAGTGTTGGTGCTGACGTATACGATATCAGTGCATCCAGGAGCGTTAAGGCAGCGGGCTATCTGGTGTTTCAGATATCCCAGCCAGAGCAAAGAACGTGTTCATAACGAGATCGTGAGAGACTGTTATGCAGTTGGGATATGCGGTTGCAAGGGTAACTGATTTTCTCCTCCGATACTGCGAAATAAACTACTACAGACGAACATCCTTATAAACAGAGGTATTACTATGTCCTAGAGCTGTAACGAAAGAGCTTTCGATGGATAATAAAATTCTTGGAACTACCGCCATGTCCTGTTGGAATGGACGGGCTATAAAAGTTGTGCCGCTGTGCAGTTTTTATAGCTGCGGCCAATGTCGCAGATAGGGAATACAGGCGCCCGGCAGCGAGCTGCAACTTTCAGCTTGTTTGCCGGCTCTCGCTGTGGAAATGCGCCGGCCAGTGAGAAATGGTGCGGTCGTTTCTCGATAACAACCTGCCTGCAGCATTCCTACCGCCGTCCGACAAGCCTCGGCGAATTGCTCATTGGGTCTGTGTAACATTCTGGATCGTTATGGATTATTTACTGCCGTCGTATCCTTCATTCTGTCGACTGCCGTATCTGACTTTTCCGGAGAATGCGCGAGGACTGATGTGAAGTGGTGGCGTGCGATGACGATTTGCTTACTTTGCTCACGTACTACTGTTACGTTAGCTTCACTCGCTCATTTTTCACTGTCGTCAATCACTTTATATCTTTCATTCTTTAAGATGAAAGTTTACTGAACTTTCAGTGAATGAGGACAGGCTGATGCGCCACATCAAAGTCGAGATGCAGTGCAACCTCCAAATTTAGCATGAGCATAGTCGAAAGTATGAGTTGTATAATAATTTTTGTCCATGTCAACTGAAACAAATGTGACGAAACATATCGTCGTATGACCTACGTATAGTTTTACGAGCTGAGTCATCTTGGTACTCACTTAAGTTTTCCACTTCTTGCAAACCAGGACTCTCATGCGTAGTTTTTCCAAGACGTCGTACACCAGGAAAGTGATGGAACGATGGAGGCCATCTTAGGCTAATCTTTTGATGTGATAACGAACTACGAGAAGCGTTCAGTAAGTAATGAGACACAATAAATAACGCAACAAAATTCTTAGACGCCAGGAAGGCATCTCGCCCAGACGGTATCCCGGTAAGATTGTATGTTGACAATGCTACAAATATAATACCATTCTTATCCATCATCTACCAGAGATCATTGGAACAACGGGAAGTTCCATGGGACTGAAAGAAGGCCCAGATTATAGCAGTCTCTAAAAAGGTGACGAAATCGGATGCACATAATTACCGGCCAATTTCACTGACTTCGATGTCTTATAGAATCATGGATTATATTTTGGAGTTCATACATAATTACCTTTCTAGACTCTGAGAAGCTCATCTGCAGAAACCATCAGGGTTTTAGGAAGGAGCTGGTCCTCTTTGTGCATGACATACAACAGGCTCTAGATACCGGTTCCCTGGTTGATGCCATATTTCTCGACTTCCGAAAGGCGTTCGACTCAGTTTCTCACTATGGCTTGCTCCAAAAAGTGCGAACTTACGGTCTATCCGATGACACGTGCGGCTGGATAGAAAGTTTTCTAACAGATAGAGAGCAGTATGTAGTACTGAATGGGGTGACTTCAACAGAAAGAAGCGTAACTTCAGGTGTGTCTCAGGGCAGCGTAAAAGGCCCGCTGATTTCTGCTATTAACTTAAGCGATGAGGTTGATGGTATTGACAGCGGCATTAGACTGTTTGATGCTGTAGTCTATAGGAAACTAGTATCACATGAAAGCACGAAATTCGTGAACAAATCAATGAGGATCTGCAGAAAATAAATGTGTGGTGTAATGATTGGCAGTTATCTCTCTGTATTAGTAAGTGTAACCTATTGCGTATAACTAGGCGAAAATCCCCATTAATGTACGAGTACAAAATAAATGCCCAGTCTTTGGAAGCGGTAACATCTGTCATTTTTCTGGGTGTGACTACTCGAAATGATCTGAAATGCAATGATCAGATTACACAAGTAATGGGCAAGTCAAACTCTAGATTTCTGTTTATTGGTAGAATCCTGAAGCGATGCAGTCCTTCAAGAAAGGAAATTGCTTAAAATACGTTAGTTCGTCCAGTCTTAGAGTACTGTTCGTCGGTGTGGGACCCTTACCTGTTGGATCTAATTCAAGAGGTTGAGAAGGTCCAAAGAAGAGGGGCAAGATTCGTGACTGGTACATTTAGCCATCGAGAGAGCGTTACAAATCTCATAGAAAGTTTCAAGTGGGACTCACTTGCAGATAGACGACGCCCTAAACGAAAGGGGCTGCTCACTAAATTCCGAAATCAGAACTTCGCCGAGGATGTAGAGCATATATTATTACCACCAACTTTCAAATCACGCAATGATCACTATTCAAAGATAAGGGAAATTAGAGCTCGCACTGAGGCGTTGAGACAGTCGTGTTTTCCTCGCGCGATCCGCTAGTGGACCAGTGGGTGGCGGGCCGGTAGGGGGGGGGGGGGGGGAGGGCGTAGGGGGGGGGGGGAGCAATCCATATGACTTCCGCGAGAATTGTTACAAAAGGAACGAAAAAAGCATACTAAGTTTTAAAAGATGTCAAACTCCCCAACATCGGTGATGTTTCACTGAAGCACCAAATTTAGTGCTGACTACAGCGGCAAATGTTTTTAATAGCTTTCACAACGAAACTGTCTCGAAACCCGGTAAAGAGTCCAAAAATATTGAAGCTTGTTCGTAATTAATTTTATTATTATTATTTTTCCTTGTGAAATACGTACAGAAACATGAGTGTGACGAACCGTCTCTGACACTAACTAGACTTCTGAAACAGAAACAGAAAATTTTTTACTCTTCAAAGAAAATCATAGGAAGTCAATTCCTTAGTGTCTGACTACGATTTTAAAACATTCTCTAACATGTCTGGGATGCTACTGTACACAACAGACATCTTACCTTGTCTTGCCGCTGCAACTGTGTCATCAGCAATATGCTAAAATGTTTCAAAACTAATACTGCGATTCGTACAGAGTGCAATGCAAGGACACAGTAAGTGCAATAACGACTGCCATATTCTTATGTATCTTTAGAAATTGAATGACCAGAAGGAGTTTGGTCAACTAACCTTAAACGTTGTTAAAAATTAAAGAAACCAATAAAGACATTAACCAACTATATTTGCAATATATATTGTTTCGCACTGACAAACTTTACGCAGACTAATAATTATTCCAGGACATCTGTACTCAATAAACATTTTCTGGCCACAATAAAGGTAAGAATATTATTCTCAATGTATGCATACAAAAATCTAACAAAATCCCCAATGCGCAAGCAACCAACAACTACGTGCAGCAAAAAGGCAAATTTACCAAAAATCCTCAACTAGTAACGAAGTCTTCTCGAGCGCTACTAGCACGATCAAGGCAGCTTGCAACCTATCATGTCGCGCGGCTTCTCTCCACCGCATGCTTCGTCCGACCACTTCCAGCTTTTCTCAATGACAATTGTTTTTTCTCTACTGGTCTCTACTGGTCGCGATATTAATATCTCAGAGTTTGTGTATGGGCATAATCATTGATCAACTTTCCAAAGACATATTAACGTCCAACTTTCATAACCCTACACCCTCACTCTTAAGAATTTTGTGGGATGATTCTTGCGTAACATGTTGAGAAAGAGCAAATGCAAAATTCTTAGATAACATAATTAGGAAAAATAGCATAAAATGGTTTAAAAAGTGATATAATATAAAAACAATCATAAGATTACGTAAGTTATGTATATAATAGGAAATTGATAAGTTGTACAATGTAGACGCTCATCTGCACACGACATTGATAGTACTTAATTTGACAGGATACCAAAATGTTATTTATAGTTCTTCACGAGTATAAACATGCCTCACGGTTGTGTAGATACAAATATTACATAGAACTGCAAATAGTGCAACAAATAGAGCAAAGAGAGAGAAAATAAATATACAAGTATCACTGGACAGGTAAGTTCTCATATCTCCATGACACTGGCGGCTGTTCATTTGACAAGGTAAGAAAATGTTATATGCAGCTGTCTGAGACAGTAAAAATCATCTGCCAATAGATCATGTAAAGAAACACATGTTCTAGTGACAGCTGACTCAGGGGTAGTTCACACTATGTCCACTGACAACCACAACATAATGTTAATATATTCATTTGAGAACACACAAATTTGAGGTGTAACCATACTCAGGGACTCATTACATACAACTTTGTCCACTGACAACGACTTCGAAATGTTAATATATTCATTTGATGACATAGAAGTTTGTGGTTTAAGCAGACTTAGTGAATCATTACAGAAATAACATACATATTGTTGAAAGACATTAACGGTGACATATCTAAAAAAATGTTACAATTTGTCAGAGATCCCAGAGTTGATGTGTATACATAATAGATACATACCATTTAAATTATCATACAATAGAAAATAAGCATTGCTCAAAGAGACGTTTACATACACTGTAAAATTACAGGTTAACAATCAAAATATGAAGTTCATATAATCCAATTTCTGTTGTGGATATTTAACAAAAATATATGAGTATAAATGCGATTTCTTCTTATAGACTATAAGTAACTTCAGCTAGAGTCTGAGTAAGTTAGTAAGGAATGTCATTTCTTACGAGTCCATATTCAATTTATTTCTCATAACTTATTACATATTTAGTGATTAAGTAATAGGTCTGTGATTATAACAAATATTTCCTTATTTAGTACAATGTAATCATTTCATGTTTTAAAATTGCAGTAATGTTTACATTATGATCATCGAGTAGAAAATAGTAAATGACACCACAAGGTAAATATCGTCAGATGTTAAATGTAAATTTGTCCGTGTGTGGAGTCAGAATGGTATGAAGTTGGAATAGTATGGCATTATAATGTTATGGAGTCAGAATCGTATGGGGTTATAGTCTCACGCAGTCAGAATCGTGTGTATGGCCACACAACAGCAAAATAAATACGACTTTGAAAAGATGTATCTTATAAAACAACCAATAATTACATAACCTACTCTAAAATGCAACACAAAAAAGATTTATCTTGAACTGTTAAGTAGTAGCTGAAAAGAAATGGTTTATTAATCGAAAATGAAGGAAATAACTTATCTCGAGCTTTAATATTGCTTAACGATAAGAAAGCCAGAAGAGAAAGTCTGAAATAACATTGTTTAATAGAAAGACATTAAAGTACTGAAGTAATGTATTTTACGCAGTTGTATACAACAAGCATGAAAATGTAGCTGATCATCTTGTATGATGGTGTGAATATGTTGCCCACTGAAACGAAAAGCTGGTGAAAATGAGTAACATATTTACGTACAAGTCATGGCTCACTGTATTTAACACCCCCGGATACTTCTGGAATGTCTGTTTCTCCATAACAGACCACTGCAACATCCATATTGTTAGAATATAACTCACTCGCTATGTACGTTACGCTCCGATCTGAAAACATTGTTTAGTTCATACAAATGCATGGAGATGTGTGTTCTTTTTTATTGCTTGTGCAACAGAAAAAAAATCATTTATCATCATGTCACACACAAAAAAGTATAGTAAATGTGTAAGGTTTCGATGACAGAACAACTGTATTAACTGTAAACATTTTTGGTTTAATGATGTAATCTTATCACATTTACACAGTTTACAATGTGACAATGTTACAACAGTTGTCAAACGAACGCATCTTGTCCTCAGAAAGTGAAATAATACTAAACACAACAATGGAAATTTTTAATTAGAAGTTTCTTTACAAAATTATTCCTACAACTATGTCATGATGTTGGCCAGTACTATGATAAGTCAGCCAGTTCCAGTTCAAAGTTTGGTACTACTTACGATGACAATCAAGTCTATGGAGGATAGTAAGTTTAGTGATAAGCTGAGCAAAAGATTACCCAAGGTCGCTCGAGTATACTGTGGATGCAAGCTGGTCAACCAACAAGTTTACACCTCTGCTCGCAGTCTTCACCTTAGCTGCGATGAGCTGTCATCCGCATGGCTGCTATCATCCTCTGAAATTCCTGTAAAATCTAATTAAAGCTTAGCTGATTTTTCCAGCACAGACTCTCCCTTTGTTTCTCATGATGCAAGAAAACATGTACTCATCTCTAGTCTTGGAATATGGCGATATGCATGCGCATGGCTGGAGCAGCGTGCGTATTAAAATGCCGTCTCAGTCCTCGCAAGAACAGTTAACTAACAGCCTGGATCGTTTCTTCACAGTTGGAGCTCAACGATGCTGCAGCTAATATCTAGCTGAATGTCAACCGCAGTGAACGCAGTGTTCACACAAATGTCTCCTCTGCATCGTACAGAGCATCATGTGACCCATTCTGCACCGGACACCAGTTCAGAGAAGAGTCCCCAAAAAATTCGCTCTTGTCTTTCTCGTAGCCAAACTGTCTCCCCACCTGGGATCTTTCGCTCTCCATGTCACGGCTTTTTTCGACCAATAGGAGCATTCCTCTTTGTGGAAGCTCTCTCTGCCAATCGCAAGGGTCCTCCCATTAAACTGCGTCGGAATCTCGGCACTTTACTCCTTCCTAGTTCATTTCCGCCAATCGGACGTTTTGTGCCCACTCCAGATGCCTAAAAGTTACATGCATACATCACATGTATACCAGTCGCTGTTCACGTGATCAACTGCGTCACTAGCTTCGTAGGTATCCATTTGGAATTTCCAAATGCAGTTTTCTGAAGCTTCTTTCTATTCTACTTCTGGTGGCCTGTTACTTGCTCTCCAGTAGGTGACACCTGTCTGGTCGCTGACCTCTGCTGAGGGACGCCCCCTAATAGGTTTTCGTGGTGCCTCCCATGGTGCGGCCTCTGCTTCTGCCCACACTTGCTCCCACACAAAACGTTTCCTCTCGCTGTTTGTTTCACCTTCTGCTCATTGACATGTTTTATACAGGAGCAGTATGTTAATATTCTCGATTGAGTGTCATCCCTTTTGCATTACATACCTATAGGCAAACTTGCTCATTACCACTGAAGTAAATTAGGTGTCATATACAGCTTCCCGTTACGATGTATAAAACTCATATTTAAGGTGCGGAATTGACCTTCATTTATTCTGGCACCTTACAAGTGTATACAATTATAAATAGAGAGAGAAAACTTTTCACTAAGGCTATTTCATTCTGCATCTTCGCAGTGCTAGGAAATTCATTTCAAGCATACCTCATGTAATTCATCAATAGAGCAAAAACCTTTGTAAAGCTGTTCATTTCGATACTCGACAGATACATCCACATACACACTCTTATCTCCAAGTAGGTGAAAAGAAAAGTGTCATATGCAAGTGCTGGTGTTTCATACAAGTAAAAGTATTGTGTTTTCTGGAGTTTACAATGTTTATAGAAGATACGATTGGTATCACAAACTGTAATTCGTTTCCAGAATGAGATTTTCATTCTGCAGCAGAGTGTGCACTTATACGAAACTTACTGGCAGATTAAAACTGTGTGTCGGACCAAGACGCGAACTCGGGACCATTCCCTTTCACGGGCAAGTGCTATACCGATTTTTTTTTCATTTTGTTCATTATTGTTCGTTGTATCTCGTTGCAACAGACAACACATGACATCCGTTGAAGTTCGTTGTTGATCGCTTCAGTCTGTTGTTTTACTAGAGACACCTGCCAGCTCTCTGACCGAACATGCTGAGCTACAGTGCCGGCACCGACTGAGCTCACGACCTGTCCTCACAGTTTCGTTTCTGCTAGTACCTCGTCTCCAACCTTCGTTTTCTTTCCGTAATAGGTAGCTCTTAATGTCACAGTATATCTTGTCAGTAACAACAAAACTTCAATAATACTGTCCTCTCAGAAATTCTTTCATTACAAAATAAATCTCTTATGAAGATGCCACTGTGATTCTGCCTTCGAATAAAGTGTGCACAAACAGAATCTGCATGTATCTAGTAGAGCTGAGCTTTGTTTAAAGAATGTACATTCCTTACCTTATTTTGTTCCATAAATAGCTGCAAAAATGTTTCCTCACTAAATCTTGTATAATTCCTCCTCTGTCTCCTTAGAACAACATATTTCATCAACCTTCATTTAATATTCTACAAATCATGGTATACTTCATATAAATACCATAGTTGCACCACGATTTACAATAGTTGCACCATAATAACTCATGATAACATCATAAGTCTCACATGGAAATCGTAAAGCAAAATTACTCATCATATTCCGTATCTATATCGTAGAGTATTTCCGAGATTCATCACTTGTATGCACACAACTCTTCAAAATACTTCACAGATAGTGGAACAAGTATCAGTCAGAAATGTTCCTAGTTAAACTACTGCCGATCACAAATACCTTCCTCAATTCAAAGCCATACTCACACAGGCTCTCATTAAAAATAAAGTCTGCAGTTATATCTCTACAATTCATCACCTACTTCACAATTTATGTAACTACAGAAAATGTCATCACATACACTTCCTCAGAAATGACACAGTATTCTGTCTCGTAAAGGTGAAGCAAAATTACATCATAATTTACCACTAGACACAAGAAACTTCATTACATTTACATACTATCTTCCTGAAGAAAAAAATGAGTGACTTAGAACCTCAAAACCAAGATCTCAAAAGAAAAATTCCAAACTCATGAGATAAGATAACGGTATAACCTTTCAATCAGATACTTCACCTGTAAAGTCAGAATAATAACAGCTGAATATCATTTGTTGACAGATGGCTCACCAATCCATATTGTCATAGTCAAATGTAGGTGCAATAAATTGTCTGTTTACACTGTATTATCAGTTTGTCAGACTAAGCCTAGCAAATTCGAAGCACTTTCTTCACATAACGCAAATAATAGATAATCACTATTCTTTAAATTTCCTTAATAAATAGAGTGACTGTAAGAGATACATTAACAGATACACAGATTAGTTGAACAGTATGAAACAGTGTTGAAAGCTGAAGTAAGAAAATGCACTTCATAAGCGGAGGCACCTACGCTCGCCACTTCATACACTCCTGGAAATGGAAAAAAGAACACATTGACACCGGTGTGTCAGACCCACCATACTTGCTCCGGACACTGCGAGAGGGCTGTACAAGCAATGATCACACGCACGGCACAGCGGACAAACCAGGAACCGCGGTGTTGGCCGTCGAATGGCGCTAGCTGCGCAGCATTTGTGCTCCGCCGCCGTCAGTGTCAGCCAGTTTGCCGTGGCATACGGAGCTCCATCGCAGTCTTTAACACTGGTAGCATGCCGCGACAGCGTGGACGTGAACCGTATGTGCAGTTGACGGACTTTGAGCGAGGGCGTATAGTGGGCATGCGGGAGGCCGGGTGGACGTACCGCCGAATTGCTCAACACGTGAGGTGTGAGGTCTCCACAGTACATCGATGTTGTCGCCAGTGGTCGGCGGAAGGTGCACGTGCCCGTCGACCTGGGACCGGACCGCAGCGACGCACGGATGCACGCCAAGACCGTAGGATCCTACGCAGTGCCGTAGGGGACCGCACCGCCACTTCCCAGCAAATTAGGGACACTGTTGCTCCTGGGGTATCGGCGAGGACCATTCGCAAACGTCTCCATGAAGCTGGGCTACGGTCCCGCACACCGTTAGACCGTCTTCCGCTCACGCCCCAACATCGTGCAGCCCGCCTCCAGTGGTGTCGAGACAGGCGTGAATGGAGGGACGAATGGAGACGTGTTGTCTTCAGCGATGAGAATCGCTTCTGCCTTGGTGCCAATGATGGTCGTATGCGTGTTTGGCGCCGTGCAGGTGAGCGCCACAATCAGGACTGCATACGACCGAGGCACACAGGGCCAACACCCGGCATCATGGTGTGGGGAGCGATCTCGTACACTGGCCGTACACCTCTGGTGATCGTCGAGGGGATACTGAATAGTGCACGGTACATCCAAACCGTCATCGAACCCATCGTTCTACTGTTCCTAGACCGGCAATGGAACTTGCTGTTCCAACAGGGCAATGCACGTCCGCATGTATCCCGTGCCACCCAACGTGCTCTAGAAGGTGTAAGTCAACTACCCTGGCCAGCAAGATCTCCGGATCTGTCCCCCATTGAGCATGTTTGGGACTGGATGAAGCGTCGTCTCACGCGGTCTGCACGTCCAGCACGAACGCTGGTCCAACTGAGGCGCTAGGTGGAAATGGCATGGCAAGCCGTTCCACAGGACTACATCCAGCATCTCTAAGATCGTCTCCATGGGAGAATAGGAGCCTGCATTGCTGCGAAAGGTGGATATACACTGTACTAGTGCCGACATTGTGAATGCTCTGTTTCCTGTGTCTATGTGCCTGTGGTTCTGTCAGTGTGATCATGTGATGTATCTGACCCCAGGAATGTGTCAATAAAGTTTCCCCTTCCTGGGACAATGAATTCACGGTGTTCTTATTTCAATTTCCAGGAGTGTATGTTTATCAAAGTACATCAAACCCCCTAGGGTACTATTCTTTGTACAATTTTTATGTTCGATAAATGATGAAGACATCATGATTTTTGTGTGCGTTTTGTTTCAAATTCCACAGTATTAGCATGTGAGATTCGCAGTATGCGAAAAGGACCTTCAAATGCCAGAAAAACGTGCTATTTAAAGACTTTCCTTTGTGAGATAAATGATGTGATTTGAGAAACGCTTGCAGACCTGTAAACTCTTGATGTTCACTGGTGGATTCTGTAGCTTCTTCCTTTTCTCGACGACTTTCTTAATGGTCTCCAATGCTAAAATAAATATTTCACGGTGTCTTAAACGCCGTTGTATCGGGAAGGCTACTAACTGTTTTATACTATTTGGTGGTGGTTTATCCTTTAATATAAGGAGTGGAGGTAAAGTTGTAGGATCATTCGGTCGTTCGTTAATATTTTCAAAATCAGATGGGTGAGAATTCCAATTCTTGTGTTGACGATTGCAATGTAATCTGTAAAGTTTACTTAATTCTTTCATAATGCGTTTTAGAAGTTACGAGATGGCTCAATAAGTGATGTAAATATCGTTCTAGTTCTTCTACGTGTCATACATTAGAACGAAATTTTGGGCTATTATCAGAAATTACTTTGTCATATCGCAGCATTTGATTCGTTTGGCCATTTCTCCTTTATCTCTTTCGAGGTTGGATCTTTCTCCTGTTCATGAGCAGTATCACACAACTAGGATGAAATGAAGATTTCAAAGGCTACTCTTTGGATACGTAACAAACTAGATTTATTTACTTTGTGATATTGTTTTCCCAACCTGGAATGTAAATCACAGTGAAACTGAATTTCTGAAGGAAGAAAGCCCATCATGATTCAGCTTTTCTGTCATAAGAACCTGAAGTGCCCGTTGATCGGTATATACTTTGGTGTGTTTACCTTGTAGGGAGTAACTAAATTTATCAAACGCCCAACCTATGGCTAATGCTTCGAACTCAGTGGCAGAATGCTTACTTTCGGCTTTGGTTAAGACTCTATTGGCAAAAGCCATACTTTTCTGTGTATGAATTTCATTTTCTACAATTTCTTGAAACAAGTGTACACCAAATCCACACTTTGAACTGTCCGCCGAAAGGCAAAAATCAAGAGATAATCGTGATGTGCTAATATGGATACATTAAGCAATGCAGTTTTCAGATCATCATATTAGGTCTGGGCGACATCATCCCTTGACTGTATTCGTACCTGTGAGTTGACATAGACTAGGTGTAGATAAGCTCTCTAAGATCATGAAACTTCGATAAAAAATCACAAGATCTTAGAATCATCTCAGTTGTCGTTTGTTTATAGGTACAGGCATTTCTTCAATTGGCTTAAGTTTTTCTGGATGGCGCGATATACTAGCATTTGTAGAGAGAATGCGGAGAAGAAATTTAATTTTCGTTTTCCCAAATTCTGAATTTTCTAAGTTGACTGTAATGGCATGCCCAAGAAATGTCTGAAATAGTTCGCTCAGTACCTGGTTATATGCTGTCCACGAATTTTCCGAAACCAAAATTTCGTCTAAGGTGATGATTCTGTATTTTAAATACTGTGGTAAGACAGTCCTCGGATAAATGCCGCAGAGGAAACATTGAGACCAAATGGCAATTTTCGAAATTGGCAGCATCTTCCAAAATAGAGAAAGGCTGTATATTTCCTACATTCAGAGTGTAATTCAATTTTCCAAACACTAGATCGTAAAACAAGAGAAGACATTATCTTCAGACCGTGAAATTTCCGTAATAATTCGTTTAGTGTTTGTGGTCGATCCGTTTCTGGCTATATTAAAGTGTTGATCTGTACGGAATCGAGAACATGTCTGATAGAATGGTCTTTACAGCTACATCTACATCTACATACATACTCCGCAACCCACCATACGGTGCGTGGCGCAGGGTACCTCGTAGTACAACTAGCATCTCCTCTCCCTGTTCCACTCCCAAGCAGAACGAGGGAAAAATGACTGCCTGTATGCCTCTGTACGAGCCCTAATCTCTCTTATCTTATCTTTGTGGTCTTTCCACGAAATGTAAGTTGGCGGCAGTAAAATTGTACTGCAGTCAGCCTCAAATGCTGGTTCTCTAAATTTCCTCAGTAGCAATTCACGAAAAGAACGCCTCCTTTCCTCTAGAAACTCCCACCCGAGTTCCTGAAGCATTTCCGTAACTCTCGCGTGATGATCAAACCTAGCAGTAACAAATCTAGCAGCCCGCCTCTGAATTGATTCTATGTCCTCCCTCAATCCGACCTGATAGGGAGCCCAAACGCTCGAGCAGTACTCAAGAATAGATCGTATTAGTGGTAGGGAAAATAGAAAATCTGAAAAGGGAAATGCAAAGGCTCAATCTAGACATAGGAGGGGTCAGTGAAGTGAAGTGGAAGGAAGACATTTGATTTCACATTAAAAATTTAAACAAATTCATTGCAAATCTTACAAAATTTACTGCGCATCGGTCTACTTCGTGAACAGTTAAAGTAACGGCAACTAGTATGAACCTAATATCACCACCACTTGTACTCTACGGTATCTTCCTTATCTTCTGATAGATGAGTATCGGGTAATATCAACAGCAGCAGAAAATGGCATAACAGGTGTAGGATTCGTTATGAATAGGAAGGTAGGGCAGAGGGTGTGTTACCATGAACAGTTCAGTGACCGGGTTGTTCTAATCAGAATCAACAGCAGACCAACACCGACAACGATAGTTCAGGCATACATGCCGACGTCGCAAGCTGAAGATGAACAGATAGAGAAAGAGTATGAGGATATTGAAAGGGTAATGCAGTATGTAAAGGGGGATGAAAATCCCGGAATGCAGTTGTAGGGGGAGGAGTAGAAGAAAAGGTTACAGGAGAATATGGGCTTGGGACAAGGAATGAAAGAGGAGAAAGACTAATTGAGTTCTGTGACAAGTTTCAGCTAGTAATAGCGAATACCCTGTTCAAGAATCACAAGAGGAGGAGGTATACTTGGAAAAGGCCGAGAGATACGGGAAGATTTCAATTAGATTACATCATGGTCACACAGAGATTCCGAAATCAGATACTGGATTGTAAGGCGTACCCAGGAGCAGACATAGACTCAGATCACAATATGGTAGTGATGAAGAGTAGGCTGAAGTTCAAGGCATTAGTCAGGAAGAATCAATACGCAAAGCAGTGGGATACGGAAGTTCTAAGGAATGACGAGATACGTTTGAAGTTCTCTAACGATATACATACAGCCATAAGGAATAGCGCAGAAGGCAACACAGTTGAAGAGGAATGGACGTCTCTAAAACGGGCCATCAAGAAGAAGGTACAAAGAAGGTAGCTGCGAAGAAACCATGGGTAACAGAAGAAATACTTCAGTTAGTTGATGAAAGGAGGAAGTACAAACATGTTCCGGGAAAATCACGAATACAGAAATACAAGTCGCTGAGGAATGAAATAAATAGGAAGTGCAGGGAAGCTAAGACGAAATGGCTCCAGGAAAAATGTGAAGACATCGAAAAAGATATGATTGTCGGAAGGACAGACTCAACATACAGGAAAGTCAAAACAACCTTTGGTGACATTAGAAGCAACGGTGATAACATTAAGAGTGCAACGGGAATTTCACTGTTAAATGCAGAGGAGAGAGCAGATAGGTGGAAAGAATACATTGAAAGCCTCTATGAGGGTGAAGATTTGTCTGATGTGATAGAAGAAGAAACAGGAGTCGATTTAGAAGAGATAGGGGATCCAGTATTAGAATCGGAATTTAAAAGAGCTTTGGAGGACTTACGGTCACATAAGACAGGAGGGATAGATAACATTCCATCAGACTTTCTAAAATCATTAGGGGAAGTGGCAACAAAACGACTATTCACGTTGGTCTGGCGACATGCCATCTGACTTTCGGAAAAGCATCATCCACACCATTCCGAAGACGGCAAGAGCTGACAAGTGCGAGAATTACCGCACAATCAGCTTGACAGCTCATGCATCGAAGCTGCTTACACCAATGATATACAGAAGAATGGAAAAGAAAATTAAGAATGCGCTAGGTGACGATCAGTTTGGCTTTAGGAAAAGTAAAGGCACGAGAGAGGCAATTCTGACGTTACGGCTACTAATGGAAGCAAGGCTAAAGAAAAATCAAGACACGTTCATAGGATTTGTCGACCTGGAAAAAGCGTTAGACAATATAAAATGGTGCAAGCTGTTCAAGATTCTGAAAAAAGTAGGGGTAAGCTATAGGGAGAGACGGGTCATATACAATATCTACAACAACCAAGAGGGAATAATGAGAGTGGACGATCAAGAACGAAGTGCTCGTATTAAGAAGGGAGTAAGACAAGGCTGTAGCCTTTCGCCCCTACTCTTCAATCTGTACATCGAGGAAGCAATGATGGAAATAAAAGAAAGGTTCAGGAGTGGAATTAAAATACAAGGTGAAAGGATATCAATGATACGATTCGCTGATGATATTGCTATCCTGAGTGAAAGTGAAGAAGAATTAAATGATCTGCTGAACGGAATGAACAGTCTAATGAGTACACAGTATGGTTTAAGACTAAATCGGAGAAAGACGAAGGTAATGAGAAGTAGTAGAAATGAGAACAGCGAGAAACTTAACATCAGGATTGATGGTCACGAAGTCAGTGAAGTTAAGGAATTCTGCTACCTAGGCAGTAAAATAAGCAATGACGGACGGAGCAAGGAGGACATCAAAAGCAGACTCGGTATGGCAAAAAAGGCATTTCTGGCCAAGAGAAGTCTACTAATCCAAAACATCATTTATGAAGATAGAAAACAACAGCGGACCTACCACACTTCCCTGGGGCACTCCAGATGATACTCTCACCTCCGATGAACACTCATCATCGAGGACAACGTACTGGGTTCTTTTCAACGACATGTAACGGGCTGTTGTATGAGCTCACAGCGTACTCAATAATTCTCTGATCCAGCATCGATTGTATTTCCTGCTTATCCTTTCCTCTGTATTCCTTAACCTTGAATTCACAAAGAAAATTTCGTATAATTAATGTCTAATGAGAAAAACTTCAGAATGTGACTATATAATTTCTAATAATTCATGTGTGTCTGCATCAGAATCTATTTCATCTCTGAGTACTCTCTTTTTAATTAACTGTTCTATGATAATAGATTGTCCACCATGTCTATGAAATGTTGTTACGTCGTTCACACAATTGGTTTACAAATTCAGTGTGTTTTTGCTCGAGTGGGAAAGGAAAATGCAAACGATTCACATCTAAGTCTTCCTTTGTTAAGCAACCTTGAAGTTTTGTAACATTAATTTAGCATCGCAAAAGTCTAACATCGCTTTATGTTCTCGTAGAAACTCTACACCCAAAATTGCTTCTGTTGAGAAAAGAGGAACTATAAGAAAATTCGCAGAAAATCTGTGTCCCTGACATATGAAAACTAACAGAGTTTGATTACGTATACCTGCACTCTTTCCTTGAATCACTCCCTTCAATTTGGTTCTTAATGAAGGCAAAGTATGACAAACAGATGATTCAGCACATTTACTAAACTCTCTCTCACTAATAACTTTAACTGGGCTAATAGAATCAAGTGCAGCAAAAGTGAAACGTTTCCTGTGGGAAGTTTCACAATAGTTTGTACAAGTGTATTTTCACAGTCGTCATTTTCCTTTAATAATGTATCCTTAATGTCAGCAAAACCTACAAAGTTAATATGGTTCATCTGCAAACTATCGGTGACTGCAAACGGTTTGTTTGTAGGCGTAGCTCCTAGTTATTGTTCTGCCTGTTCGTTTTGCCTGGAGTCGTTGCGTGGTTGGGCGATCTGATTTCTATAATTGCTTCATATTCAAAATTATAATATCTACGATCACGCCAGTTTCTGTTTGATCTGTCATCGTAATTATTTCGCCTTACGTAACTGTTAGCAGTGTTATTGCCCCGTGGGCTCGATGCCCTGATTTCTACAGACTGAGCACCACGTTCGGAATTAAAATTTGTGCGGTCACGCCAATTTCGATTTACTCTCATTACCATCGCTTCTAAAACTGTCTTGATTGCCACTACGTCGATGTTCACGCGATCTGCGGTCTCTGTCCCTGTACTGATAATTTCTGCGGTCACGGGGATCATTCCTCGGGCGTTTGCAGTCTGTACTGTAGGTAGGGCTGATGCCTCATATTATGCCTGCTCTCATCGCGTCTCTCATCACATCGTTCACGCGAATTCCATCTACGTTTTGGGTTACGCTGATGATCGTAATTTTCCAATACTGATTATTGTTGTCTCTCTATGTTTAATCATTATTGTCAAATCGAAGTTCGTGCAAAAGGGAGTGAAAGTTCCCAAGTCATCCTTACAACGTCATGCCAAAACTATGTGGTGTAATCTGATAGGCAATTTAGTCAGATAAGTGTGGATTAATTTCGACGGACATTACGGAATGGTTAAATATTTGTTCGTTCGCATCATGTTTTCAAAATACTGTACAGGAGTTGAAAAATTCGACTGTTTATAATTTTGCATTATGATAATTTTATGTTTCGCGCGATATTGAATTTTTTCGGACCAGTAAGCGGACAAGAATGTATGATACCGTGCGTGTGACATATGTTCTTCTTCGAGATGACTGCAAATCAATTCCAGTTTGTGGACAATTGGCCATGTTGGTGGTAAGGGAAAGTCAAATTGTTGCAACCACTCCCTTGGGTGAATTTCATTGCTAGCATCGCGAAAAATTTTGAGTTTCCTTAGAGTGAGGAAATGTTTGTAATCAAAACCATTGTTTTTCTAAAGTAATGAATTTTCTGTCATACCGTAACTCACATTCAATTCATTGTGTCCTGCAAACATATCACGTTCACGAGAGAAGTGATTAGCATTTCCAGAATTAGTGCGTTCATTGTGATTTTCCACGTGGTAATGATCGATCCCAATGGTTATCGTTATCGGGGTCGATCTTTTAGCGATATTGGCAAGCTGTTGCTGTGTCGTTCATTTTGCTGTTAATAGTTATCTGTCCTTCTTTAAAACGTTTCAGAGACTGAAATTCTTACGTATCAGTGAACGAAACCGGCGGAGTATCGTCTGACCCTTTGTCTGAATCATCGTTCGTTTGCGTCACTCTCTCGGATAATTCATCGACATGTTTTACAACAGTCATCAACCAATTTTTGCATATTTGAAATTTCAGTGCTAGATTGTAATTGTAACGTTTCGAACTTTTGTGCTAATTCCTCTATTTGCAAATTCTTGTCGTGAAGTCAATGGTCGCAACTCGATATTACCAACGCAATGGAAATGATCAAGTCTGGACTCAAGAGTATTAATATTAGACTTGAGTCTCTCACGTACCTGAGTTTTCAACCGCTCTGACGTTCCCTCGAATTTACGATTGAAATTGTCATTAATCTCATCCCTAGATTCTTTGATCTCGTTATTTATCTCGTCACGAAACAATCTGAAGTTCTCTTCCTATAGTTTGAAATTATGTTCCTGTCTACTGCTAGATTCTTCGATCTCACCACGTTGAGCTAGTATTAATTATGTAACATTATTACTGAAAGAGGGGAAGACAAAATCATTTTGGTCTGGAGAAGTAGAAGGAATACCTGAATCTGAATACAGTATTTTATTCGGCTGAATTTCGTGTAGTTCCCTGCAGTTCATCACACATGATTCCCAAATAATAGCCTAGACACTGATTATTCGCCGTATTGGTCGAAAGTTTTCTGGCTTCATTATCGTGAGAAAAATTTTCTACACCTTTTTTAAAATTTTCTGAACCCCCGTTTGAAGCTACTTCTACTGTCTTGTCCATTCCTGGCCGTGCTTTAGTTTTCATTGTCGTTGCAACAATAAAGAAAGTGACTCAAAATACAAAACAAGTATCTTACACAAAACTGTTAACTTGAATGTTACACATTAAATTCCGAACTAGAAATCTGCTGAAATTAAAAGTTTTGAATTGACGCAAAGCAGCACGCAAGCAACAAAAAACGCTATGCAACAACTACTGCCCAACTACTATTGCATAAATCTTTGCAAATACAGTAACAAGACGAAGCATCTCTAACTGCGCAATGATCCAACGAAACTAAATCGTGGCAGGGTCGACAGGTGAAATGAGTTCGTAATAAATTTTTTTAAATTATTATTTGTTGTGGTGAAAGATGTAAGGAAACATGAGTGTGACATTCCTTCTCTGAGAATAATATAATTCTGATTGAGAAGAAAAAAAAACATAAAATTAATTACTCTTCCAAAAAATCATAACAAAACAATTTCTTAGTATCCGACTGCAAGTTTAAAATATTCTCTAACATCTCCTAACAACTGCTCCGCAAAACCCCTCTACGCAACAGACAACTTACCTTGCTGCTGCAAGTGCGTGGTCAGCAACATGCTGAAAGACTTCAAAAGCGATACTGCGATTCAGGCAGAGTGCAATGCATGGTCATAATAACTGCAATAACGGCTGATATATTTCTATATACCTACATAAACAGAATGATTAGAAGGAGTCTGGTCAACCAATCTTAAACGGTGTAAAAATATTAAAGAAATCAATATTTGCAATACATGTTATTTACGAACTGACAAACCTTACACAGATTTTTAATTATTCCACTGTGTCTACAGTTAATAAACATGTTCTGGCGCCGGCCGCGGTGGCCGTGAGGTTCTAGGCACTTCAGTCCGAAACCGCGTGACTGCTACGGTCGCAGGTTCGAATCCTGCCTCTGGCATGGATGTGTTTGATGTCCTTAGGCTAGTTAGGTTTAAGTAGATCTAAGTTCTAGGGGGCTGATGACCTCATACGTTGAGTCCCATTGTGCTCAGAGCCATTTGAACCATTTGAGCCATGTTCTGGCCACAACAAATACACGAATATTATTCTGAATGTATATATACCCAAAGCTGACGAAATCGCTCCAGTGATCAAACAACCAACAACAACGTGCAGCAAAAAGGCGAATTTACCAAAAATCCTCCACTAATAACAAAATCTCCTCCGGCGCTACTAGCGCGATCACGCCATCTTGCAACCTTTCATGTCGCGCGGCTTCTCTCCACCGCAGACTGCGTCGGACCACTTCCGTCTCTTCTCAACAACTATTGTTCGCTCTCTTCTACTCGCGATAGTAATACCTCAGATTCAGAGTTTGTGTATGAACACCACAGCAGAATCATTGCTCAATTTTCCACAGAAATATTAACGTCCAACTTCTAACATTCTGGTCTTCCATAAAATATACCAGCGCCAAAACACAATCAATACTTTCACTGCGCGATGACAGAGGTAGTGTCATGGATGACAGTGTCACTAAAACGGAATTACTAGGTACAATTCTCCAAAATACCTTCACAAAAGAAGGCGAAGTAAATATTCTAAATTCGACTCATGAACAACTGCCAACATAAGTAACTTAATACTTAAGGAAGGAAGTAGGAGTAATCCGCTGAATTACAGACAAATATTAGTAACGTACATTTGCAGTAGGATTTTGGGTCACACATTGTTTTCGAACATTGTGAATTACCTCAGAGAAAACGATTTATCAACACACCGTCAGCATTGTTTCAGAAAATATCTTTCTCGTGAAACACAACTAGCACTTCACGTACGCGAGTTAACGACTGCTACAGACAGGGGATCTCAAATTGATTCCATATTCTGGATTCCCAGCAGGCTTTCCGCATAACTCCTCCCAAGCAACTTTTAATCAAGCCCAGCTCCACCTTATAATTCAAGGAGAAAAAAGTACACCTGCAAGATACCAGCTTCACAAATCGATCCAGTGAGCAAAATTGGCGCAGTTATGGCATTGTGAAAGTACAGCTTTGAAACGTTCAGTCAGCCCCACTGCAGCTGCCGAGCTCCCGAACGCGGAGTACTGCACAGAAGAGTGGCAACTGCTCGTGCAATACTGAAGGCAGGATGAGGGGGCGGGGCGGTGTGCATACATCTGCCCAACTGATTTCGAAAACCATCTTCAAGAACATATCTCATTCCACGAAAAAATAAACAAATAATACACTCCTGGAAATTGAAATAAGAACACCGTGAATTCATTGTCCCAGGAAGGGGAAACATTATTGACACATACCTGGGGTCAGATACATCACATGATCACACTGACAGAACCACAGGCACATAGACACAGGCAACAGAGCATGCACAATGTCGGCACTAGTACAGTGTATATCCGCCTTTCGCAGCAATGCAGGCCGCTATTCTCCCATGGAGACGATCGTAGAGATGCTGGATGTAGTCCTGTGGAACGGCTTGCCATGCCATTTCCACCTGGCGCCTCAGTTGGATCAGCGTTCGTGCTGGACGTGCAGACCGCGTGAGACGACGCTTCATCCAGTCCCAAACATACTCAATTGGGGACAGATCCGGAGATCTTGCTGGCCAGGGTAGTTGACTTACACCTTCTAGAGCACGTTGCGTGGCACGGGATACATGCAGACGTGCATTGTCCTGTTGGAACAGCAAGTTCCCTTGCCGGTCTAGGAATGGTAGAACGATGGGTTCGATGACGGTTTGGATGTACCGTGCACTATTCAGTGTCCCCTCAACGATCACCAGAGGTGTACGGCCAGTGTAGGAGATCGCTCCCCACACCATGATGCCGGGTGTTGGCCCTGTGTCGTATGTAGTCCTGATTGTGGCGCTCACCTGCACGGCGCCAAACACGCATACGACCATCATTGGCACCAAGGCAGAAGCGACTCTCATCGCTGAAGACGACACGTCTCCATTCGTCCCTCCATTCACGCCTGTCTCGACACCACTGGAGGCGGGCTGCACGATGTTGGGGCGTGAGCGGAAGACGGCCTAACGGTGTGCGGGACCGTAGCCCAGCTTCATGGAGACGGTTGCGAATGGTCCTCGCCGATACCCCAGGAGCAACAGTGTCCCTAATTTGCTGGGAAGTGGCGGTGCGGTCCCCTACGGCACTGCGTAGGATCCTACGGTCTTGGCGTGCATGCGTGCGTCGCTGCAGTCCGGTCCCATGTCGACGGGCACGTATCATCTTCCGCCGACCACTAGCGACAACATCGATGTACTGTTGAGACCTCACGCCCCACGTATTGAGCAATTCGGCGGTACGTCCACCCGGCCTCCCGCATGCCCACTATACGCCCTCGCTCAAAGTCCGTCAACTGCACATACGGTTCACGTCCACGCTGTCGCGACATGCTACCAGTGTTAAATACTGCGATGGAGTTCCGTATGCCACGGCAAACTGGCTGACACAGACGGCGGTGGTGCACAAATGCTGCGCAGCAAGCGCCATTCGACGGCCAACACCGCGGTTCCTGGTGTGTCCGCTGTGCCGTGCGTGTGATCATTGCTTGTACAGCCCTCTCGCAGTGTCCGGAGCAAGTATGGTGGGTCTGACACACCGGTGTCAATGTGTTCTTTTTTTCATTTCCAGGAGTGTATGATTATGTACACTGGTGCCCAAAATTAAAGCACAAAAAGAAAATTTTGCAAGGTCGCATTTATTTTGCCACAGAACAGTATAAACAGACGATTAAAGTAAACAGATGATTAACGTAAAAACAATGTAAACAATGCAGAACATAATGAAGTGCAACATGCGTAAACGTAGACAAAAATGCTCGTCATTTTCTTTCCAACTTAAAGGATTTGGACACACTTTCTGACAACTGGTTAATGTGCTCAGTGTGGGGTGTGAGCACCTATAGCTCCAATATAGGCCTGACAATGATGGGACATGTTGTGAATGATGTCATCAATGTCATGTTGAGGCAATAACGCCCATTCTTCAAGGACAGCTGCTCGCGAGTCTTGGAGGTTGGTGTTGGTTGGTGGATACTGACGTGATGCAAACCGTCTACTTAATGCATCCCAGGCATGCTCTATGGGACTCAGATCTCAGATCGGGGGACTCAGATCTCAGATCGGGAGAGCGAGCAGGCCACGCCCCCCCCCCCCCCCCCAAAAAAAAAAAACAGCAATTTTCCGTGCTCTATGACGTCGAGAATTATTGTCAGTCAATACGGAGTCTGGGATCATGCCACCGCGCAACAACAGCGCATGAGATCCCAAGATCTTCTGAAGGTACGTGACAGCTGTTAAATCTTGCCGATTCACAATTTCATGAATGGGTTTTCCAGTGGTCCCTGCGGACACCATTTGGGATCCTCCTCGATGTCGGCTTCTTTCCACAATGTTTGGATTCCGAAATCGTGATCCACCTGCCCTCCAGATGTGAATCCGTCGAGAATTGCTCTCCAGCCCAAATCGGGACTCATTTTTCAAAAGAACATCTCCGCTCTAGACGTCCCCTTCTGTGAAGACACGCCAAAGGTATCAGACAGTAGGTCTCCAACAAAAAAGGCTACTCTGCTGAAGCCTTCTGGACAACGTTTGCCTCGATACAACACGTCCACGGGATGCTGCGAGGTCAGAAGCCAGCTGCAGTGCAGTACTAAGGCGGTGCCGTCGTGCCGTTAGAGCCAAATAGCAGTCCGCTCTTTCTATGTCACACATGGTCACTCCTGCACTGGTTTTTGGGGTACAGCTTCGATCGGTATGAACTGTTTCCACATCCGACAAACAACAGAACGATTCACATTGAGCCATCTGGGCACACCAGTTTTGCGACTTTTCTGCTCCCATTCTTCCTATGGCCCTCCGCAGCAGAGATGTGCAGGCGTCTTCTCTGTGGCATACTGCACCATCTGTGGCTGTGCACATAGCGATTGTGAAAGTGGGACTATCCTGCAAACATTACCCTGCTTTATTTGTGCCCTGACGTCATTGCTGGCGTAGTTGTTCGTTGATCGGAATGCCACCTTCCGTGCCGAACACGATCGTGGCATCTGTTGACAGTTTATACGATTATATCGTGAACTAGACACAGGACGGGGACATATCAGTTTGTTGCTTTAATTTTGGACACCAGTGTAATATACCAGCCTCACGAACATATACTTTCAATATTATTGTAGTAGTGTTCTGTACAGCTGTATATACACCTCAAAATCGAAATGAATAACCCTAATAATATAAAGAATTACTATGAAATGACAATGATTTTCGATTTACAGTTTAATCATTCGAATAACGTCGAAGAATAGGGCATCTGTTGCAAATGTAGTTCACTTCACCAGTGCCAGTATTAAAATTCAAAGAAACTAACGCACCACAACGATAATAATAATTAAAGAGTGCTACGATGCTTATTTAATCATGAACTTGTACCTTTCATTCAATTACACTGCATTTGTATATCTCAACATAAAAATGTTCAAAATAAAATGATCCCTCCCGCTACCTACAAGTTATAAACACGCACTTTCATAAAATGAATAAAGAAAGTTAACAATGTCAAAACAGTGTTTCACAAACCTCCCACTCACTCCGCAGTACAGTACTTTGCGTTGAAGCAGTAGGCGGCTGTAGGGGGGTGGGGCGAGTGTCAAACAGGTGCGCACCTAAGTCTAAAACCTCTGCTTCCAGAAGGACATTACTGCGTACCTTCAAAATTGTGGTCTAAATTTTGGATCGGGATCGCCTGTGAGGAGCTGCGCTTTTTTTCTCCTTAAAATATGAGGTCAAGTTATTGATGCTTCCTAGTCAAACGTGCAACTAAATTCGCGATTTCCTGTGAGAAAGATCGCAATTCGTAGTAACCGACGAAACTAGAAATGATATCGGGTGTTCCCCAAGGAAATGTTATAGCTTCTCTGCTGCACCTAATCTATACAGGGTGTTACAAAAATGTGCGGCCAAACTTTCAGGAAACATTCCTCGCTCACAAATAAAGAACAGATGTTATGTGGACATGTCACGAAACGCTTAACTTCCATGTTAGAGCTCATTTTAGTTTCGTCAGTATGTGCTGTACTTCCTCGGTTCACCGCCAGTTGGCCCAATTGGAGGAAGGTAATGTTGACTTCGGTCCTTGTATTGACATGCCACTCATTGCTCTACAGTACTAGCATCAAGCACATCAGTACGAAGCATCAACCGGTTAGTATTCATCACGAACGTGGTTTTGCAGTCAGTGCAATGTTTACAAATGCGGAGTTGGCAGATGCCCATTTGATGGATGGATTAACACGGGGCAATAGCCGTGGAGCGGTACGTTTGTATCGAGAAAGATTTCCACAACGAAGGTGTCCCGACAGGAAGACGTTCGAAGCAATTGATCGGCGTCTTAGGGAGCATGGAACATTCCAGCCTATGACTCACGACTGGCGAAGACCTAGAACGACGAGGACACCTGCAATGGACGAGGCAATTCTTCGTGCAGTTGACGATAACCATAATGTCAACGTCAGAGAAGTTGCTGATGTACAAGGTAACGTTGACCACGTCACTGTATGGAGAGTGGTACGGGAGAACCAGTTGTTTCCGTACCATGTACAGGGTGTGCACGCACTATCAGCAGCTGATTGGCCTCCAGAGGTACAGTTCTGCGAATGGTTCATCCAACAATGTGTCAATCCTCATTTCAGTGCAAATGTTCTCTTTACGGATGAGGCTTCATTCCAGCGTGATCAAATTGTAAATTTTCACAATCAACATGTGTGGACTGACCAGAATCCGCAGGCAATCGTCAAATCACGTCATCAACACAGATTTTCTGTGAACTTTTGGGCAGGCATTGTTGGTGATGTCTCGATTGGGCCCCATGTTCTTCCACCTACGCTCAATGAAGCACGTAATCATGATTTCATACGGTATACTCTACCGGTGCTGCTATAACATGTGCCTTTACAAGTACGACACAACATGTGGTTCATGCACGATGGAGCTCCTGCACATTTCAGTCGAAGTGTTCGTACGCTTCTCAACAGCCGATTCGGTGACCGATAGATCGGTAGAGGCGGACCAATTCCATGGCCTCCACGCTCACCTGACCTCAACCCTCTTGACTTCCATTTATGGGGGCATTTCAAAGTTCCTGTCTACGCAACCCCGGTACCAAATGTAGAGACTCTTCGTGCTCGTATTGTGGACGGCTGTGATACAATACGCCATTATCCAGGGTTGCATCAGCGCATCAGGGATTCCATGCGACGGAGGGTGGATACATTATCTTCGCTAACGGAGGACATTTGAACATTTCCTGTAACAAAATGTTTGAAGTCACGATGGTACGTTCTGTTGCTGTGTGTTTCCATTCCATGAGTAATGTGATTTGAAGAGAAGTAATAAAATGAGCTCTAACATGGAAAGTAAACGTTTCCGGACACATGTCCACATAACATATTTTCTTTTTTTATGTGTGAGGAATGTTTCCTGAAAGTTTGGCCGTACCTTTTTGTAACACCCTGTATAAACGGTTTGGGAGATAATCTGAGCTGCCCTCTTAGACGATATGCAGATGATGCCGTCATTTACGGCCCAATAAAGTCATCAGCAGTTCAAAACCAATTGCTAGTGATTTAGACACGATAACTGTCTGGTGGAGAAAGTGTCAATCGACTTTAAATAATGAAAAGTGCGATTTCATCAAAATGACTTTTAAAAGGAATCCATAAAAATTTCGGTTGTATAAAAAAGCAAACAGTTGTAAAGGCTGTCATATAACTAAATATCTGGGTTTTAAAATTACAACAATCACATAGAAAATGTTGTCGGGAAGGCGAACCAAAAACTGCATTTTATTGGCAGTGTTGTTGTTGTTGTCTTCAGTCCTAAGACCGGTTTGATGCAGCTCCCCATGCTACTCTATCCTGTGCAAGCTGCTTCATCTCCCAGTACTTACTGCAACCTACATCCTTCTGAATCTGCTTAGTGTACTCATCTCTCGGTCTCCCTCTACGATTTTTACCCTCCACGCTGCCCTCCAACGCTAAATTTGTGATCCCTTGATGCCTCAAAACATGTCCTACCAACCGATCCCTTCTTCTAGTCAAGTTGTGCCACAAACTTCTCTTCTCCCCAATCCTATTCAATACCTCCTCATTAGTTACGTGATCTATCCACCTTATCTTCAGTATTCTTCTGTAGCACCACATTTCGAAAGCTTCTATTCTCTTCTTGTCCAAACTAGTTATCGTCCATGTTTCACTTCCATACATGGCTACACTCCAAACAAATACTTTCAGAAACGACTTCCTGATACATAAATCTATATTCGATGTTAACAAATTTCTCTTCTTCAGAAACCCTTTCCTTGCCATTACCAGTCTACATTTTATATCCTCTCTACTTCGACCATCATCAGTTATTTTACTTCCTAAATAGCAAAACTCCTTTACTACTTGAAGTGTCTCATTTCCTAATCTAAATCCCTCAGCATCACCCGATTTAATTTGACTACATTCCATTATCCTCGTTTTGCTTTTGTTGATGTTCATCTTATATCCTCCTTTCAAGACACTGTCCATTCCGTTCATCTGCTCTTCCAAGTCCTTTGCCGTCTCTGACAGAATTACAATGTCATCGGCGAACCTCAAAGTTTTTACTTCGTCTCCATGAATTTTAATACCTACTCCAAATTTTTCTTTTGTTTCCTTTACTGTTTGCTCAATATACAGATTGAATAACATCGGGGAGAGGCTACAACCCTGTCTCACTCCTTTCCCAACCACTGCTTCCCTTTCATGCCCCTCGACTTTTATGACTGCCATCTGGTTTCTGTACAAATTGTAAATAGCCTTTCGCTCCCTGTATTTTACCCCTGCCACCTTTAGAATTTGAAAGAGAGTATTCCAGTCAACATTGTCAAAAGCTTTCTCTAAGTCTACAAATGCTAGAAACGTAGGTATGCCTTTTCTTAATCTTTCTTCTAAGATAAGTCGTAAGGTCAGTATTGCCTCACGTGTTCCAACATTTCGACGGAATCCAAACTGATCCTCCCCGAGGTCCGCATCTACCAGTTTTTCCATTCGTCTGTAAAGAATTCGCGTTAGTATTTTGCAGCTGTGACTTATTAAACTGATAGTTCGGTAATTTTCACATCTGTCAGCACCTGCTTTCTTTGGGATTGGAATTATTATATTCTTCTTGAAGTCTGAGGGTATTTCGCCTGTCTCATACATCTTGCTCACCAGCTGGTAGAGTTTTGTCATGACTGGCTCTCCCAAGGCCGTCAGTAGTTCTAATGGAATGTTGTCTACTCCGGGGGCCTTGTTTCGACTCAGGTCTTTCAGTGCTCTGTCAAACTCTTCACGCAGTATCGTATCTCCCATTTTGTCTTCATCTACATCCTCTTCTATTTCCATAATATTGTCCTCAAGTACATCACCCTTGTATAAACCTTCTATATACTCCTTCCACCTTTCTGCCTTTCCTTCTTTGCTTAGAACTGGGTTGCCATCTGAGCTCTTGATATTCATACACGTGGTTCTCTTCTCTCCAAAGGTCTCTTTAATTTTCCTGTAGGCAGTATCTATCTTACCCCTAGTGAGATAAGCTTCTACATCCTTACATTTGTCCTCTAGCCATCCCTGCTTAGCCATTTTGCACTTCCTGTCGATCTCATTTTTGAGACGTCTGTATTCCTTTTTGCCTGCTTAATTTACTGCATTTTTATATTTTCTCCTTTCATCAATTAAATTCAATATTTCTTCTGTTACCCAAGGATTTCTAGCAGCCCTCGTCTTTTTACCTACTTTATCCTCTGCTGCCTTCACTACTTCATCCCTCAGAGCTACCCATTCTTCTTCTACGGTATTTCTTTCCCCTATTCCTGTCAATTGTCGCTTTATGCTCTCCCTGAAACTCTGTACAACTTCTGGTTCTTTCAGTTTATCCAGGTCCCATCTCCTTAATTTCCCACATTTTTGCAGTTTCTTCAGTTTTAATCTACAGGTCATAACCAATAGATTGTGGTCCGAGTCCACATCTGCCCCTGGAAATGTCTTACAATTATTGGCAGTACACATAGAAAATGTAGCAGTACTACTAAACAGACAGCCTTCATTACACCTGTCAATACTCTTCTAGAATACTGCTTGTTGGTGAGTATGTGCTCTATGTAAGTTCGGCGGAGGACATGGAAAAGATCAAAGAAGGACGGCTTGTTTAGTATTACCGCGAAACAGATGAGAGAATGTTACATACATGATACACGGGTTGCGGTACAATCATTAAAACAAAGACATAATTCGTTGGGGCGAGATCTTTTCACGAAATTTAAATCGCAGGCTTTCTCCTCCAAATGCTAAAATATTTTGTTACTCCCAGTCTACAGAGCGGGAAATGATCATCGTAATAAAATAAGAGAAACTGGACATCACACGGAGAGATTTAGTTTTTGTTTCTTCCTGTGCGCTCTTCGAGAACGCAACGGTGGAACAGTAGGATGGAAGCGATACCATGAACCCTCTGCCAGGCAATTAAAGTCCGCATTTAGTAGACATGCAGATATGGATGAGCTCTAAACAAACTGCACGTATTTCATAACCACAATACCATATTTTTCTAAGAATATTATAGATCATTTTAGCACATTATTTTTAAACGTAGTAAAAATGAACATTCAAATTATGGTAAAATGTTAGTATTTCACAGTCAAAAATTCTGTTAAATACTCAGAAATACTCTCAAGTATACATAAATTCTTGAGCATTCTCGGAGGAACAGTCTTTCCAGTCTCTGCGTCTTCGGTTCCCATTAGAAATCCATGGACGTGGTGATCACTATTGATTTCTTCAATTCGAAATGTACTATATTAAAATGCATTTTTATTTACACTATTTTTTCAGTTTTTTTGGCTTGTATGTATTTAGTTTCTCAACGGATCTTGGATGTGAAGTAATTTTTGTTAATCTACCTCACGCCAGTTTTCTTTCTGTTATCGGAAACTGACAGGAAACTACTCCGATGTCTTTTGTAAGTGAAATGAAATTGGGGATACAGGTCCATTTCTACAACCCCTCAGTATCATTATGGTATTTCTAGTCGAATTGTACTTATCTTAATCCAGCGCAAATTCGGTCTGCCAGTTTATCTGACACAATTAATCAACATTTTAATACACATGATCTGCTAGACATCCATTCCTCCATCACTTTTTACTGTTGTTATTTGATATTCCTAATCCTTTTTCTACATTTGCCAAAGAGATGACGCTTCACAAATTTATTGGACCTCGTTCAACGTTCTTTCTCTTTTCTCCTCCGCTTTAGATCTCACTGCAGCTGGATACAGACAGACGCATTTGACTCCTAGAAGTACCAAACGCTCACGATAATAAACATGCGTAATCAGATGTTATGAATGATCCAGAAAGTACTGTGCTAGAAAGAAAGTCGTCGTTAGATATGTGGAAGATTAGTAATGTTAAGGAACAATGACAGGTTCTATGCAACCTCATGTCGTACAGAGTACCTTTTGTATCGATCATAATTGCTGGGACTTCCTACATCTACATCTACATCCATTCTCCGCAAGCCACCTGACGGTGTGTGGCGGAGGGTACCTTGAGTACCTCTATCGGTTCTTCCTTCTTTTCCAGTCTCGTATTGTTCGTGGAAAGAAGGATTGTCGGTATGCTTCTGTGTGGGCTCTAATCTCTCTGACTTTATCCTCATGGTCTCTTCGCGAGATATACGTAGGAGGGAGCAATATACTGCTTGACTCCTCGGTGAAGGTATGTTCTCGAAACTTCAACAAAAGCCCGTGCAGAGCTACTGAGCGTCTCTCTGGAGTTTGTCTATCACCTCCGTAACGCTACCGCGATTACTAAATGATCCTGTAACGAAGCGCGCTGCTCTCCGTTGGATCTTCTCTATCTCTTCTATCAATTCTATCTGGCACGGATCCACACTTTTGAGCAGTATTCAAGCAGTGGGCGAACAAGCGTACTGTAACCTACTTTCTTTGTTTTCGAATTGCATTTCCATAGGATTATTTCAATGATTCTCAGTCTGGCATCTGCTTTACCGACGATCAACTTTATATGATCATTCCATTTTAAATCACTCCTAATGCGTACTCCCAGATAATTTATGGAATTAACTGCTTCCAGTTGCTATCCTGCTATATTGTAGCCAAATGATATGGGATCTTTCTTTCTATGTATTCGCAGCGCATTACACTTGTCTACATTGCGATTTAATTGCCATTCCCTGCACCATCTGTCAATTCGCTGCAGATCCTCCTGCGTTTCAGTACATTTTTCCATTGTTACAATCTCTCGATACACCACAGCATCATCTGCAAAAAGCCTCAGTGAACTTCCGATGTCATCCACAAGCTCATTTATGTATATTGTGAATAGCAATGGTCCTATAACACTCCCCTGCGGCGCTCCTGAAATCACTCTTACTTCGGAAGACTTCTCTCGATTGAGAATGACATGCTGCGTTCTGTTATCTAGTAACTCTTCAATCCAATCACACAATTGGTCTGATAGTCCATATGCTCTTACTTTGTTCATTAAACGACTGAGGGGAACTGTATCGAACGCCTTGCGGAAGTCAAGAAACGCGGCATCTACCTGGGAACCCGTGTCTATGGCCCTCTGAGTCTCGTGGACGAATAGCGGGAGCTGGATTTCACACGATCGTCTTTTTAGAAACCCATGCTGATTCCTACAGAGTAGATTTCTAGTTTCCAGAAAAGACATTATACTCGAACATGATACGTGTTCCAAAATTCTACAACTGATCGACGTTAGACATATAGGTCTATAGTTCTGCACAACTGTTCAACGTCCCTTCTTGAAAACGCGGATAACCTGTGCCCTTTTCCAGTCCTTTGGAACGCTACGATCTTCTAGAGACCTACGGTACACCGCTGCAAGAAGTGGGGCAAGTTCCTTCGCGTACTCTGTGTAAAATCGAACTGGTATCCCATCAGGTCCAGCAGCCTTTCCTCTTTTCAGCGATTTTAATTGTTTCTCTACCCCTCTGTCGTGTATTTCGATATCTACCATTTTGTCATCTGTGCGACAATCTAGAGAAGGAACTACAGTGCAGTCTTCCTCTGTGAAACAGCTTTGGAAAAAGACATTTAGTATTTCGGCCTTTAGTCTGTCATCCTCTTTTTCATTATCATTTTGGTCACAGAGTGTCTGGACATTTTGTTTTGATCCACCTACCGCTTTGACGTAAGACCAAACTTTTTTAAGATTGTCTGCCAAGTCAGAACATAGAACTTTAAATTCGAATTCATTGAACGCCTCTCGCATGGCCCTCCTCACACTACATTTCGCTTCGCGTAATTTTTGTTTGTCTGCAAGGCGTTGGCTATGTTTCTGTTTGCTGTGAAGTTCCCTTTGCTTCCGCAGCAGTTTTCTAATGCGGTTGTTGTACCACAGTGGCTCTTTTCCATTTCTTACGATCTTTCTTGGCACATACTCATCTAACGCATATTGTACGATGGTTTTGAACTTTGTCGACTGATCCTCAATGCTATCTGTGATTGAGACAAGACTTTTGTGTTGAGCCGCCAGGTACTCTGTAATCTCCATTTTGTCACTTTTGCTAAACAGAAAAATCTTCCTACCTTTTTTAATATTTCTATTTACGGCTGAAATCATCGATGCAGTAACCGCTTCATGATTGCTGATTCCCTGTCCTGATTTAACTGTTTCAAATAGTTCGGGTCTGTTTGTCACCAGAAGGTTTAATATGTTATCGCCACGAGTCGGTTCTCTGTTTAACTGCTCAAGGTAGTTTTCAGATAAAGCACTTAAAAAATTTCGCTGGATTCTTTGTCCCTGCCACCCGTTATGAACGATTGAGTCTCCCAGTCTATATCTGGCAAATTAAAATCTCCACCCAGAACTATAACATGGTGGAGAAATCTACTCGAAATATTTTCCAAATTATCCTTCAGGTGCTCAGCCACAACAGCTGCTGAGTCAGAGGTCCTATAGAGACATCCAATTACCATGTCTGAGCCTGCTTTAACTGTGACCTTCACCCAAATTATTTCACATTTCGGTTCTCCGTCAATTTCCTTCGATACTATTGCACTTCGTATCGCTATAAACACTCCTCCCCCTTCCTCAACAATGCTTTCGTTATTGAAGGAACATGTAAAATTTTTCAACTTAAGACAAGAATTAAATAGTGATTTCATTTTGGTGGCAACAGGATCTCCAACCACCACATATTGTCTGAGTTATAACATTTTATCACACTAGCTGCCACAGGATGAAGTACCCCTCCGTTGACTTTGTTTCCATAAATGTACAACCGCACCTGTACAGTAATGGAAACTAAATAAAGAAAAGTTGTACATCGTTCACTGATAGTTGTGTTGTAAAACGGTCGTACGGATGTTTGTTTCATAAATAATCGACCGAGAAAGGAAAATCTAATGTTAGAAACAAGTTTAGTTACTGCCGTAGCCTATTTCGGTTGAGGACCACTGTATTGGGTAACAAATCTCTCTGGGCTGTAATTAATGCTGAGTGATGTTCCGCCGGCCGGAGTGGCCGAGCGGTTCTAGGCGATACAGCCTGAAACCGCGCGACCGCTGCGGTCGCAGGTTCGAATCCTGCCTCGGGCATGTATGTTTGTAATGTCCTTAGGTTAGTTAGGTTTAAGCAGTTCTAAGTTCTAGGGGACTGATGACCACAGCAGTTAAGTCCCATAGTGCTCAGAGCCATTTGAATCATTTTGTGATGTTCCACATTTCAGTGATCATGAAACCATTCAGCAATCTCGTTTTTAAAGCGCAGAGTTCTGTTCTATACAGTGCGGTTGTAACACGGCAGAATAACGTAACGCGACTTCAAGTTTCAGATACAGGAAACAGTTATCCATAGAAGCTGGTGCTTAATTCGACACGCAGAAAGTGTTTCATTATACCGGTTTTCTGTTGCTAACCTGCCAAACATTTCAGCATTTTGAATCAATTACTACTGAGACTTATTTCCGGGTGTGTGTGCGATTTGCTGCCGAAGAAGATAGGTCTCGATTTACTGTTATTAGCGCTGAGTTGGACAATCCGGTGAATAGTTATTACCGTATTGATTGCCATTTGGATGTTGTTATATAAGGGCATCGTCTGTGGCTGTGACTGAAGTCAGAAAGCAGCAGTGGAACAGAGCTCGGTATTCGATATTTTAACCTGGCATTAATTGAATTTTCCGAAGGACCGTACGTAATTCATGAAGCTTCTCCTATCTCGGCGAAGCTGTCGTCGTTGACACAAGAGTGAGCTTCTCGGTGGAGGGGGAAGACAATTGATGGCCAAAATTTTAATTTCGTTTTAACTCCCTGGAATGCTATCAATTTTTTCGAAATAGTTTGCATCTACATCTGTATGTACTTCCGAAGCTATCTTAGCGTGTGCGGCGAAGGGCACCCTGTAACACTGCTAGTCCTCTCGTTTCAAGTTCCACTCGCAAACAGAGCGAGGAAAATCCGACTGTCTATTGGATCCGTACGAGTCCTGTTTCTCGTGTCTTATCTTCGTGTTCATTACGAGAACTGTAACTTGGCAGCAGAAGAATCGTTCTGCAGTTAGATTCAGATGCCGGGTTCTAAATTTTCCCAGTTGTGTTCGTCGATAAGAACGTCGCCTTCCCTGTAGCGATTCCAGTTTGAGCTTCCCAAACCTTTTCCTCAATACTCCCACCGGTGACAAACCTACCAGTTTGCTTCTGAATTACTTCGATGACTGCCGGCCGGAGTGGCCGTGCGGTTCTAGGCGCTACAGTCTGGAACCGAGCGACGGCTACGGTCGAAGGTTCGAATCCTGCCTCGGGAACGGATGTGTGTGATGTCCTTAGGTTAGTAAGGTTTAATTAGTTCTAAGTTCTAGGCGACTGATGACCTTAGAAGTTAAGTCACATAGTGCTCAGAGCCATTTGAACTTCTATGTCAGCCTCTGGTGCGGATCCAAAACACTCGAGTAGTACCCAAGAACAGGTCACACTAGCGTCCAATATGATGTCTCATTTACAGATGAACCACATTTTCCTAAAATGCTCCCAGTAAACCGAAGTCGACCATTCGCATTCACTACCACAATCATCACATGCTCGTTCGATTTCATATCACTCTGCAGCGTTACGCTCAATATTTAAACCACTTTACTGTCTCCAAAATGACACTACTAACGCCCCATCCGAATCTTACAGTTGTTTTTCCAACTGCTTTGAATTAAATTTCATTTTTCTACATTTAGACCTAGTTGCAATTCAACAATCAACTATAAATTTTATTTAATTCATCTTGTATCTTCTCTAGTCACTCATCTTCGACATGATCCTGCATACCACACTAACATGTCGGGTCAGATCATTTATGTATACCTAAAAAGATAGCGATCCTATCACATTTCCCTCTGTCACTCCTGAATGCATCCTTGTCTCTGGTGAACACTGGCCGTCAAGGAGCAACGTACTGCGTTCTATTACTTAGGAAGTATTCGAACCACTCACGGAGCACCGTGTCAAATGCTTGTGGAAATCTAAAAACATTGAATCTGCCTGTTGCCCTTCATCTATAGTTGGCATTTTACTCAATGGGAAAAGGGTTGGGTTGATTTCGGGGGAAGAGACCAAACTGCGAGGTCATCGGTCTCATCAGATTAGGGAAGGATGGGGAAGGAAGTCGGCCGTGCCCTTTCAAAGGAACCATTCAGGCATTTGCCTGAAGCGATTTAGGGAAATTACGGAAAATCTAAATCAGGATGGCCGGACGCGGGATTGAATCGTCATCCTCCCGAATGCGAGTGCCGTGTGTTAACCACTTGTCAAAAGGGCAATCTGACTTTCGTACGAGCGATGCTTTCTAAAACCGTGCTGATCCACGAACATTAGCTTTTAGGTCTTACGGAAAACTCCGTATGAGCTCTAATTCGTCTGATTTTCTGTTCGTCCTCATTTCAAGAGACATATTGCAACTTCCTCTTTGAATGCAAAGAATGACTGTGCTGGTAAAACTTCTACGTTACTTACTTTTCAAACTCCAGAATGAAACTGAACCTACTGAGACTGTTTTCTCTTTACATATTCTGATCATTTCTAAACTGACACACTAGGCTTTAGCGCAATGCAATCTGACTTTCAATACTGCCAGCTAAATAAAAGATTCTAACTACTGTATGGCATTCACTTAACAAATGAAAGATTTTGATAGCGAACAAACAATGTACTGTATTTACCATATATATATATATATATATATATATATATATATATATATATATATATATACGTGACATCCAGATTAACAAATTTCCTTTTTCTGACGGACACACATCCAGATCGTCCGCTCATATTAACATTTCAGAACTCTGGTACCTCTCTCCCCCCATCCATCATTGCTGGCGGCTCACCTCTAACTGCCCAACGATACGGGCTGTTCACATCCAACTGCCGAACACTACACTGGCGAAAAACTTCCAACAACGAGTCCGACCAGCCATAGACTGCACACAGCGCAGTCAGTGATCTTAATAGAGAGCACTACGTGGCGTTACCAACATAAAAACCTAAACAGCCTACTTACAAATTGTGGGAGGACGTGGTAAGTTGTCAGACAGTTCTTCGATAGTAAGTTCTTGGAGTTTCAGTATTGACATCGCCGTAACGCTTTTGCTCCGACTAAGCAACCCCGTGACAAAACGCATTGCACTACGTTGGATTTCCTCTGCCTTCTCTGTTAGCCCTTGCTCGTAAGGACCCAGTCTCATAAACAATATTCAAGAATCGGTCGAACAAGTGTTCATTAAATCACTTGTGTCAGCCTGTGTAGCTTAGTGCTCATCACCGCTAAATATCTTGAAGGGGCCCCGAGTTCGATTCCCGGTACTACCAGGAATTTTTCCATTGTCTTAGCAGTGTTTCTGGGTGCACTCAGCCTCGTGAGGCCAACTGAGGAGCTGCTCGACCGATTAGTAGCGGTAACAAGGTCCACAAACCCGATGACGACAGGGAGACCTGTTTGCTGGCATCAGGCCCCTCCATATTGCTTCCAATGGCGCCATTGTAAAAGGATGACACGACGGTCGGCCACACCCGATTCTCCCGTCTAGGGCGACAACGTGGTAACTTCACCTTTTTATCCTAAGCCAATCCAGTCATGGGTGTATTAAGAGTCTTCCAAGCGATTGACTGTCCAGATGAACTTAGAAGCTGCTAACAGTATCTCCTGAACGACCATTCAGCGAACGTTGTTGCGTTTGGGTATCTGCAGCAGATGCCTGCTTCATGAACCCAAGTTGATTGCAGTTCATCAGCGACGGCGGCTCGAATTTGCATGCCAGTGCCCAACAGGTCGTCAAACTAATGGTGACATTTGATCTTATTCGATGAAATACGTTTAATGCTCCGTCGGATTGACTGTTGTTGATGTGCACGGCGTGAAACGTCTGGAAGCAAAACCCTGCAACAATGGTAGTGAAGATCCTCGCCAGGTGGCATTTCGTGGGTAATCTCGTCATTCTGGAAGCCACAATGAGCCAACACAAGTACGTATCTGTCGTCGAGGCCCTCGTCTACCGCTAAACGAATTTGTTCTTCCTCGGGCGGCACGGTGGGGTGTCATTTACCAACAGCGCAGCGCAACATGCCACACTGCTCGTAGTATACACGCGTGGTTCTACGATCACCAGGCACCCTTGGCCACCGAACTTCCTTCATTAAAACCAAGTCGAGAATATGTGGGAGCACTTCGATCGGGCTGTTGGCACCATGGATCCTCAACCGAAAAACTTGTCACAGCTGCATTTAGCATGGCTCAGCATGGCTCCAAATCCCTGTTGATACCTTCCAGAACCTCATTGAGTCACTTCCTGTACGTCCCGCAGGAGTTCGCACTGCAAAATGTGGTTGTTCAGGGTTTTGACAAGTTGTCACATCAAAATGGTCCTCAACATTTGTGCACTTTTATGTGTGGACCTTGTCGCCCTAAACGTAATACGATGAAATCCAAATAACTTTGCTATCTCTTGGAATTTTCATTAGAACAGAATGTAATATTGCAGACACTCTTGGTTGCTCTATTACTTTGTAAATAGCGACTGTTAAGTCGGAAGGTAGTCTTGCAGGAATTAAACTTAACTGGCTGCAGATAATGAAGTAAATTAACTGCTGTCTCGGAATTGTGTGTGTGTGTGTGTCAGAGGTGCGTGGTGTTTTGTGCCTGTTGACACCAGGACAAGGCGGTAGCAATAAAGTTCACGGTTGGCAGCCCTCTCTTTGGGGGCGTATAGGACGTGCTAAAGAGGTGGAAGCAGGAAGAGATCCGGGTACGTGTGCGCCATCTGGAGGCTGCTGTGCGCAACAGAGAGACGCCTGGCGACTTGTTGAGACTTCTGGTGGCTGCCTCTCATTATTATCGTCATGTACCTCTTGCTTGGTACACAACCGAATGCCTCCAGGAACACAAGGAACACGGCGCCTTTATATAAAGCGTTATGTATTTCAGGACGCACAGGGCGATTTGTATGTCGAAAGTCCTCTGTTAGGCAATCCGTGCTGGATCTTGTAGATGATATGTTCGTTGCTGAAAAACGTCATAATTCATGACCGCAGTACAGGTCTGTAACTGAGCGGCTGAGAGTACATGTGGTACAAGTACTTTCTGAAGGAAACTGAGTAAATAGCTGAAAAAATTAAGTGGCTATTTATGAATTACGTGAGTTAGCATCGAACCATCAGATATTTTTTTCCTAATGGTCTGTTAGTCTCTGCGTAGTTGCGTATACAGATTGTAGTGTCCCTGCATTCATATTTTTTAATTTGTTAAAAATACTTATTCTCTATGTGTCTTAAAACAGACACAAGTGCAGAAATATTTTGTTTACTGTGCTTTATTTTGAAGATCCTTTTGGTACAACACGCAAGCTATATATAATGCAATACATGTTTGCTATGAAAGAAAGACATGTGAATAATTACAGCAAAATTAACATAACAAACTCTAAAACAATATATGAATAAGAAATAAAATACAGACTCGAATATATATTGGTATGATTCCAAGATTTTACGAGACAATATTCATAGTCACTTTCCATGATACCCTCACATTCTGTGGTTATGAAATCTAAATCATTTCCTTGTGTTTCATTTCTTGAACAATACTCTTTCTAGGAAACAATCGTAACCATGTACCATTGTGTTTTGCAATTTTCAGTCTTTCTCGTCCTCTCCTTTGACCACATCCGTGGTAACTACTGTCTGGGAATGGAATATATTTTTATAGAACTTTTGCTAAATTGGAAGAATTTAGTTCTTCAGCTCCTGAAGGTTTTTCCATTTCTCATATTTTATTTAAAAGTCATTTTGATGAAAAGATTAGAGAAACGTACTGATGAGGGACCAGCTTGGGCTTCCAACAACCGTTTTTTTTAACTCAGGATCACGACTTAGTGAATGCCTAAGCTGCATTGTTAGAGGATTTTCTATGCTGATTCAGATCTAAGTGATATTCTACCACTGAATTTTGTACCCTTCTGTATCTTTAGAAACTTTGTCCATTTCTTTGGGATCCATGAATCTAATTGTTATAAAGTTCTCTGTTTCTCTTTCCACTACGGAAAACGTTTTTTATCATTGTTCCCTGCATCCATACTGTCTTGGGGAACCAATGGATGAAGTGCTTCTTTGCCTTTTCCGAGAGACCAAAGTCATAATCACATGTTATGTATGTTCGACCAGGTTCAAGGACTTTATGATCTATTGTGTCAGTATGCTGTACTTTGTGAAGATGAAGATTTGGAGCATGAAGTCATCAGTGAGTCGGAAACCGAGGAGACCGAATATGTGGGCTTCAACGACACTGAAGAGACAGTCTGCCCTGAGGTGACACTAGTCAAGGGATTCCAAAAAGTTCTTGTGGGACAGCGAGAACTGTGTAAGTCATTTTTGTAACATGAAGAAATCGCACAACCGTTGCTCGAACCACAATCTTTTATTGTGTACCTAGCCGGTTTCGTGACCTTTAAAGTTCCATCATCTGTTTTAAACTGTAACAATGGAAATATTCTGCCACACGAGAATGGGTGGGGAGCCTCAAGTCCGAAATATCAAATAAGAAACTTTCTAAATTGAAATGGATTACAAATAAAGTCATCCTCATCCCAATATTGTCATGTGACCAAAGGTTCCATGTTAAAAGGATGAAAGAGACCTAAAAAGATCCGAAGAAACGGACATCACGACCATATACCGCAAGTTGCCAGAAAGCTGAAATAGGTAAAGTCCAGTAAAAATGGAAGGGAGGGGCGAGGGTAGGGGGAGAGAAATCGCATGTTGCATGGATTTACATAAATTCGACAAAAACCGTTCGCCGTGCGGCGCAATCTGGAGCCCAAACAGGAAAACTATGTGGTAGTAAATAGTAGCCATGAGTACTTGTGCAGGCATGGTGGAAAACAGTCGTGAGATTGGTGTACTGTCTAAACTGAAAAAGTGTGGAATAACAGCAGAAGGGAGATAGAACCATCAAAACATTAAAAGGGAAAACGAACTGAACACACAAAAAAATAATTAAATAAAAATATGAAACACACAGAGAAAGTATTACGTTATTTGGACACCTTAACTTGCCTGGATAATGTCATAATTAACTGAAATATCTTTGTGTCACAGGCCAGTGCGTTCATTAATCGCATAGAGAGAATGGGTAATGAAGACTTCTTAAGATTTTGATTTCTTCCAAGACATTCAGTGTCTGACTTGTCTCTGCAGTGTGTAAGACAGTTGAGCTATCGCTAACCTGCTACAGATAATGTTGATTGTCAATTACATGCACTGGCACAGCTAATCTAGAATTGACGAAGTCTTTATGTTATTCAAAACTTTTATCCCAGTATAAAAATTCCTGCCTGTCACGCCATTGCATCTGCTCTTACAAAACTGGCTTTCGTCGCAATCAGTAAGAGACACACTTGAAAAGAAGCACAAATCCTTTTCGAAGACTTCACCCTTTCATAACTGACTGCCCAAATTTTTTGGTATGAAAAATGCCACAGCTATGTTAGCTGACGCAAGTTTCTTTCTAATCTTCTTTGATGCGTATTCATGATATGGAATCGTACAACTTTTTTTTTCCTTTTCTCTGCTGGCTTTAGAGTGAAACCTCCTATGCCCCTCTACGCTTCAGTAGTATTTTTGTATTCAATTTCTCAAACTCAAAACCTGGATAGCCACTACGGACGGATGTGTAGTTGATTGTACGAAACTCCCTTTCATATGCCTCTGATGTGAGGGGAACGTAATTTAATCTGTTTAGGAGGTCCCAGAAGGTGGCTGTTTTATATTTAAACAGGTGGTTCGATGCTACATTAAGAACTAAATAAACAGTATTCTCTTTTCTATAGATATCAAAATTTGTCTTGTCGTCGTTTAAGATGATGTCTTAAGTCTACAAGAGGCAAGGTCCCGTCAGTCTGATTCTGAACAGGAAAAGAAATCTTCCCATGGAATGTATTAAGTTTGTTATGTAAAGTGCCACACTCTTCCAGAATGAGATTTTCACTCTGCAGCGGAGTGTCCGCTGATATGAAACTTCCTGCAGATTAAAACTGTGTGTCCTACCGAGATTCGAACTCGGGACCTTTGCCTCTTTGATGAAGGTTAGAACCGCGACTCGCGGCTTTGAAATCATGCGGTTTTCTAATTGGTGAACGAGGAAAATATTTCTCAGACACAGCCATTCAGAAACAGGTCTGAGAGAGTGGCGTAAAGCGCGTCAGTAAAATCTCCCCTCCGTTTGGGATGTTTAGTTCCACACGTTTCGAGGTCGAAAACGGCTGTTCGCTGTGTGATGAGCAACAAAATATGTTGTTGGCAATCGGTAATACTGCTGACATCTTCCTGCCACTTCAACCATTCTCTACAGAGGTTGTGAGGCTGCAGCCAAATTGAACGTTATCTGACCCATTTGGAGAGTAGAGCGATTGCAGTTTTGCTCTGATATACAAGGGTAAACCAACAGGGACCGTTCAAAACCATTCGATGAAATTTAAACACGATACGAATATTCAAAGGATATTTATGCTTTTCAAGCCCTCCTGTTGCGCACTTTCCTGTGGAGTGATCATGAGAGTGATGCAACATTAACATGTGCGTGAATGAAACGGCAAAGTGTCCTTTTAAGCCACCCTACACCTCCCCCACACCCACCCTCACCATTCGGCAACACCTTCGGTGCCACCGCCGCACCTTTATTGACCAGATTAAAAATACACTGAAGCTCCAAAGAAACTGGTGAACTGGTTTAGGCGAGCGTATTCAAATACACTGATCTGTAAACTAGCAGAATATAGCGCTGCGGACAGCAACGCCTATATAACCTAACAAGTGTCTGGCGCAGTTGTTTGATCGGTTACCGCTTCTACAATGGCAGGGTACCAACTTTTAAGTGAGTTTGAACGTGGGTGTATAGTCAACGCACGAGCGATGGGACACAGCATCTCCAAGGTAGCGATAAAGTGTGGATTTTCGCGTACAATCATTTCAGGAGTGTACCGTGAATCCGGGACCAACGACGACTAAAGATAATCGTTCAACGTGTCAGAATACAACACTTCCGCACATTGCTGATGATTTCAATGCTGGTCCATCAACTGTCAGCTTGCGAACCATTCAACTAAACATCATCGATATGGGCTTTCTGGGTATCTCGTGTATCTCGTGTATCCTTAATGGCTGCACGACACAAAGCTTTACGCCTCGTATGGGTCTGTAAACACAGACATTGAACTGTCGATGGCTGGAAACATGTTGCCTGGTCTGAGGAGTCTCTTATCAAATTGTATCGAGCGGATGGATGTGTACGGGTATGGACACAACCTCATGAGTCCATGGACCCTACATGTCATCAGGGGACTATTCAAGCTGGTGGAGGCTCTGTATTGGTGTGAGGAGTGTGCAGTTTGACTGATACGGGACCCCTGATACGTCTACATACGACTCTGACAGGTGAAACGAACGTAATGATCCTGTCTGGATCACCTGCATCCATTCATGTCCGCTTTGCATTCCGACGGACTTGGGAAATTCCAGCAGAATAGTGCGACACTCCACACGTCCAGAATTGCTACAGAGTAGCTCCAGGACCACTCTCCTTAGTTTAAACATTTCAGCTGGTCATCTAACTCCTCAGACACGAACACTATTGAGCATATCTGGGATGCCTTGGAACGTGCTGTTCAGAAGAGATTTCCACCCTCTCGTACTCTTGCAGATTTGTGGACAGCTCTGCAGGATTCATGGTGTCAGTAACCTCCAGGACTATTTCAGACATTAGCCAATGCGACGTCGTGTTGTGGCACTTCTGCCTGCTCACGGGGGCTCTACATGATATTAGAGAGGTGTATCAGTTTCTTTGGCTCTTCAGTGTAAGAGAATTCGACACACATTCATACTCACGGCTGCCCTAGCGCCTGAGGGCAGGAAAGTGCTAGCTAAAAGTTCTCTAAGGCGCTGCCTAAATCTCAGGAGCTAGGGCAGAGGTGAGATATCTATCGCAGAGGCTTCGAACGAAGGGGTCAAACGTGGATAAGAGAGTTGTGACGATCATCCGATCGTGTGATACGTCCAAGATGACGTTGGATAGGTGTTAAAATTTGCTACGAACGTGACAAAATTAACCCATCTTACAAGTCACATGAACTTCTGAGCTGTGCTGACACCTTTCTGTCTGAAACGTTGCAAGCCCGAGTGTGAAGTCGCAGGGTGGAATGCTTGTGCACCACTACAGAGGAAAGTTGTGGGCACCTCTGAGATAAATTGAAACTCATACGACGCAATGGGAGACAATACAGTGTTTCGAAAAAATGATTCCTAGATTGTGCAGTGTAGCGTATGTAAGGCCGTGCCCCTGCATATTCGAACCATACATTTTCGAATATGCTTAAGAGGGCCAGAAATGGCGCTCGGAAGAATATTCACTAAGCTGTTAGCCGCCAAGACTCAGGCAGCCGTCTCATCTTCTGGGGGCGGAAGCCGTGCCAATACGTGGCGTGCAGGTCGCGGTCCACAACGCTGCAGTCGCAACCACCTATTTGCCTCCGTACAGCCACGTGTAGACGGGACAGCATGTACTTAGGTCGCCACTCTATTGAGAGCAAGTTCAGCGCTGGCTTCGTGACCGACCACCAACCGCGATCGACGCTACGATTCGGATGACGACGCCTGCAGCTGCTGCTACCCAGTCAACATTACCGTCTCTCGCTTATGCCAGGACCCTTGTCACTGGTGTCCGACAGCCGCTCTGGAAAGCCTACATACCTGAGCTCATCGCCTGTACCGACGATCGTCAACTTCATCACGGTGGACACCTGTTACTTATGGTTACAAAAGGTCAATTCAGTTGTATTCTTGTGTGGGTCTTCGTCCTGAAACTGTACCGAGTTTAGTCCATGTTCGCGACGCCTTTAGCTATACTACCTTTTCTTATTTTCTGTTGTGTGTATTTGTATGGCTCATAGCCGATGGTTTTGAATTAAAGATGAATTGTTTTTAGTGGTGTTTTAAGTCATGGGTCTTCAGCAGCTTTAAAATTAAAATTCCTCACTTATCAAGTGTTAGATTGATTCGGCCTTCAACCTGATAAAAATATTGTTTAAAGATAAAGCCTTCTGCCTACTAAAAACGATTTTAGTTGTGTTTTAAGTCATGAGCCCTCAGCCATTTTAAAATTAAAGATCCTTGTTTGTCAAGTATTAGACTTTTTGGGGTCTTCAGCATAATTGAAGGTAAGGTCTTCTGCATTGTGTTTTTTTTTTTAATTTAATTTTACCTAAAGTCTTAAATCATGGACCTTCAGCCGTCTTTAAATTAAGGTTGTTACTTTTGAAGTGTTAGATTTTGGGCCTTCAGCCAAATTGTAGAACTTACTTCAGCATAATTGACGTGAGGCCTTCTGTCCTCTAAATATTCGCTTTGGCGTTTGAATTTTGAGTTAATGGCTTTTAACCTTTTTTTTAAAAATTAAAGTGGTTGTGCCCTTAAGGCATAAGATAGTGTGGCGTATTCAGCCAATAACTAAGTTCAAGAGTTTGTACTGTAATGTTTGGTCAAATAAATAAAGTTATATGTGTTCGAGTGAAACTGACGGCCGCTCACTTAGGCCCCTTTCCACAATTCCAATTACCTGTCCTATCCTGCGAGTTTATCAGGGCGTTTCACTAACTAACCTAAGGACAACACACACATCCATGCCCGAGGCAGGATTCGAGCCTGAGACCGCAGTCGCAGTGCCGTCCCGGACTAAAGTGCCTAGAACCACTCGGTCACAGCAGCCGGCGAGATTCCTTCCGCGGTGATGATGTGCCCGAGGAGTTTCACTCGTGAAGTCCCAATGCATGACTTTTTCGATGTTGGCAGTTATGCCGCGTTCACTGAAGGTCTGTAATATTTCTCTTAAAATCTCTTGTGTCCTCCCCATGTCGGTTCGACAATCAAGAGATCGTTTACTTATTCTTTGCTTTACGGAATCTTTGAGATACTAATGAAGGCAGCTGTGGACAGGTTTACCCTGAATGATAGCCCTTTTAATTGCTAGAAGCTACTGAAGGCGAGTAATGGAGTGTAAATTGCCGCAAACCGGACTGCAAGTCGAGGGATGAGAATACTGTTACGCCGTGGAAGTTTTTCAGGAATTCCTCCAGCTTGTCAGGACGATCTACTATGGTGTTAATTTGGCGTGAAGTCAGCACCAAAACGGTTGAGTTGTCAGAATTTTCCACTACTATGAGGGGATTGTTGTACATATAGGTTGCAGGTCCCATGATGTTGCCGTCTACCATCCTCTTGATCTTTGTGGCAGTAGGAGCACTGCATCTGGTAGGGTGGCATGAAGAATTTTATGTCCTGGTGCACTCGGAATGCGTATTCAAAATTACGGATAGTTCCTGTTTTCGGCAGAAATACATTTGTGCTTTGAAGCAAGAATTATTCCAGATCCACCTTGTCATTCGTTGGAATGTTTTCTAAGTTCAATAACATGATAGGGCAGCACACCTCCCATTGAATTTGTTCATGTTCTTGCGTGGTGTAACTGCGCTCCTGACGCCAAAATTGATTTCTATCTTCCTTCCGTTTCGTGTTGTAGTTTAGGCTGAGACATTCGGAATGAATTTGTGCACGTATTGCATGATCAGCAAATGTAATTTTTCTGACAACATCTGTTTTTTGTCCTTGTCTCACGTCTAATACGGCCTGCTGTTGGTTCAGTATATCCATGCTGAATATTATTTGAATAAGTGCTATTGACAGGGGATGTCAAATTTACTCTATATTTTTAGATTTTCAGAAGGCTTTCGACACAGTTCCTCACTCCTACGGAGTATCGCCTCAGTTGTGCGACTGGATTTGTGATTTACTGTCAGAAAGATCACAGTTCGTAGTAATAGACGGACTGTTATCGAGTAAAACAGAAGTAATATCCGGCGTTCCCCAAGGAAGTGTTATAGGTCCTCTGTTGTTCCTCATCTATATTAACGACATAGGAGACAATCTGAGTAGCCGTCTTAGATTGTTTGCAGATGATGCTGTCATTTACCGTCTTGAAAAGTCATCAGATGATCAAAACGACCTGCAAAATGATGTAGATAAGATATCTGTATGTTGCGAAAAGTGGCAAATGATCCTGAATAAAGAAAAGTGCGAAGTTATTCACATGACTACTATAAGAAATCAGCTAAATTTCGATTGCGCAACAAGTCACACAAATCTGAGGGCTGTAAATTCAACTAAATACTTAGGGATTACAGTGACTAATAATCTAAATTGGAGCGATCACATAGATAATATTGTGGGTAGAGCAAACCAAAGGCTGCGATTCTTTGGCAGAACACTTAGAAGGTGCAACAGGTCTACCAAAGAGACTGCTTACACTACGCTTGTCCGCCCTGTTCTGGAGTACTGCTGTGCGGTGTGGGATCCGTATCAGGTGGGACTGACGAATGACATCGAAAACGTACAAAGAAGGCCAGCTCGTTTTGTATTATCGGGAAATAGTGGAGATAGTGTCATTGACATGAGGAATGATTATCTCGATAAAATAAGAGAAATCAGGGTTCGCACGGAAAAATTTAAATGCTCGTTTTTGCCGCGTGCCATTCGAGAGTGGAACGGTATAGAGACAGAATGAAGGTGGTTAATTGAACCCTCTGTCAGGAACTTTATTGTGAATAGCAGAGTAATCACATAGATGTAGATGTATATGAATTGTCAATGAAGGGACGACCAAAACGTTCGGTTCCAAAGAATTCCCTTGGCAGCTGAACATCAATCGGGTTTCTATCCGCATCTCCATGTGCTTTCCTCTAAATGCGACAGTGATTTTCGTTTCCTTCAGCGTGAGTGCTGGTCATGGGTGATTCGCAATACATTTCTTGTACGCAGACTACGAATCGCCGTAACATGGCTTCCAGTCTCATTAACGGTGAGGTCAATGATAGGATGTAGATGCGGTCGGGTTATGACTTCTTTATGCTCCTGCGAAATCTCGCTTGTGTCTACACATTCTAACATGTTGATGTTGCTCGTTGTATTTGTTCCTGCTGCCTTGTTTAGAGCTGTGTCAGTAGCAGCCGAGAGTCAGTTTCTGCTGAGACTTCTACTACGTTAGGTGGGTTAGGGGGTCTGGGTTAGGTGGCCTAATCTGGATATTATGATCTTGTTGGCTATTTTGCTGACATTGACTGATGTGCTTTCAGTTGTTTCTTTGCTACAGTGTTTCTCCTGAATTCTATGGATGCCGGCTCCTTACACAACGGGCATTTACGATTCTGTTGGAACGCTTTGGCCAGGAGACTCACTTCCTCTTCTGCACCCCTGTCCCTGCCGTGTCCAGAAACGCCTAACAAGTAGATCCCAGTAGGCAATTTTTTGCCTCTTCGCCTCTTCAGCCGAAAGCATTGTTTGTACACTTGAGCGAGAGATTGTTGGGACCAGCTTTTTGTTCCCAGTAAGTGCTTTGAGATGTTCCTCTCCCTATAGCTGCACGTAGCTTTCAAGCCCCAGACGTCAGCTGCAAGGTTTTTGTATTAAATGTTCAAACCGCCTGCTTGTTCTCATTTCCAAAATATACTATGCGAAGGAGAGCTACCACAAAGATCCCGCATACATTAACAATGTAGTACATGCTTCCATCAATTCCTGCTCATGTTAATAGCTTCATATCGTCTCACAAAATATGATGTCCAGGGTGTAATAACGACACTGAAGAAAAGTCGTGAGTACGAAAATAAGTGATTCGTCCTCTCTCACCTCTGTATATATAAATGATACCATAGACATGGTGAGGGCCATTGTACAGTTTGTGCGATGAATGGCAGCTTTCTATAAAAGAAAAACTGTAAGTTGGTGTAACTTTCGACTATAGCGTTAGCGTTAGCAGTGTGCTGTTTTTCACAGTTACAGCGATTACATGTCAAGGTGTAACGTTGGGATGAGTACGTCGTGTTACTAGTAGGGAAGGTGAACCCTCGACTTCGTTTTGTTGGAATTGCCTTGTGAAAACGTTCCCATCTGTAAAGGAGACGGGGTATAGAACGCTGGTGTTACCTATTATTGAGTACTCTTCGAACGTTTGGGATACGACGAGGTCAGATTAAAGAAGGATATGGAAGATACGAGGGTGAGTCAAATGAAAAATTTAAATATTCTTTTTAAATATTATTTGTCGTGCAGAAGTGGTACAAAGCTGTATCGCTTTTCAACATAATCTCACCCACGCTCAATTCAAGTCCTCCAGCGCTTACAAAGTGCATAAATTCCTGTAAAAAAAAATTCTTTTGGTAGTCCGCGCAACTAGTCATCCACCTCGCACTCATGCGTACCTCTTCATCAGGACGGAGGTTCTTTCCTTCCATTGCGTCTTTGAGTGGTCCAAACGTGTCGAAATAACTTATTCTTTTGGTAGTCCGCGCAACCAGTCATCCACCTCGCACTCATGCGTACCTCTTCATCAGGACGGAGGTTCTTTCCTTCCATTGCGTCTTTGAGTGGTCCAAACGTGTCGAAATAACTTATTCTTTTGGTAGTCCGCGCAACCAGTCATCCACCTCGCACTCATGGCGTACCTCTTCATCAGGACGGAGGTTCTTTCCTTCCATTGCGTCTTTGAGTGGTCCAAACGTGTCGAAATAACTTGGGGCTAGGTCTGGTGAGTATGGTGGATGAGGAAGACACTCAAAATGCACGTCTGTGATTGTTGCAACTGTTGTACGGGCAATGGGGGGCCTTGCATTGTCATGTTGCAAAAGGACACCTGCTGACTGAAATCCACGTCGCTTTGATTTGATTGCAGGCCGCAAATGATTTTTTAGGGGATCTGTGCATGATAAACTGGTGACAGTGGTCCCTCTAGGCATGTAATGCTCCGAAATGATGCCTTTTTCGTCCCAGAAGAGAGCCACCATAAACTTCCCTGCCGATGGTTCTGTTCGAATCCTCTTTGGTTTTGGTGATGAGGAATGGTGGCATTCCTTGCTCGCTCTCTTTGTTTCCGGTTGGTGGAAGTGAACCCAGGTTTCGTCCCCAGTAACAATTCTAGCAAGGGAGCCATCACCTTCTCGTTCAAAGCGTCGAAGAAGCTCTTCATTAGGATCAACATGCTGTTCTCTCATTTCAGGAGTGAGCTCCCGTGGCACCCATCTTGCAGACACTTTGTGAAACTGGAGCACATCATGCACAATGTGGTGTGCTGATCCACGACTAATCTGTGAACATGCTGCAGTGTCATTCAGTGTCACTCGGCGGGTTTCCTTCACTATGGCTTCAACTGCTGCCGACCGCAGTCGCCGAGTGGGTCTAGACACGACAGTCTGGAGCTGCGCGACCGCTCGGTCGCAGATTCGAATCCTGCCTCGGGCATGGATGTGTGTGATGTCCTTAGGTTAGTTAGGTTTAACTAGTTCTAAGTTCTAGGGGACTGATGACCTCAGAAGTTAAGTCCCATAGTGCTCAGAACCATTGGAGCTTCAGCTGTTGCAATGTTCTGTGGAGTCATAACTCGTTGTGCCTGACCTAGTCGAGGAGCATTTTCGACTGAAGTCAAACCATTGGCGAACTTCCTACAACATTCGTAGACTTGCTGCTGTGAAAAACATGCATCACCGTACTGAACCTTCATTCATCGATGAATTTCAAAATGTTTCACAGCTTCACTACGCAAAAACCGAATAACAGAACGCTGTTCTTCCCTGATGCAAGTCGCAAATGGGGCGGCCATCTTTATACTGATATTGCGACGGTATGTGTGAATCTGCACTATGCTGCTACCTACAGGTCATTCTGAACGCTGTTTGTAGCACGCTTACCAACTTACAGGATAACGGCGCGAAATTTAGATTTGTTATTACAAATTAAAGGTTTACGTTTGACTTACCCTCGTATTCAGAGACGTGCTGCCATATTTATAACTGCGAGGTTGGATCAGGCTGTAAATAGTACAGAGATGCTTCGTGAACCCAACCGAGAACTCGTGGACGAGATTTTTCTCAAAAGTATCGAGTAAATTTAGAGAACCGGGATTTAAGATCGAGGTCATAACGATTCTTCTGCCGCCACCTTACACTTCTTATAAGGGCTACGAAGATAAGATGAGAGACAGCTCTTCTTCGTCATCTCGAGAGCACAATTTGAATTACACTGCACTTTGCTGCCACCCTTCAACGTGGTGCTGAACCACAGTAGCCCCAACAGACCCATTCACAGGAAACTAGCTCTCTGTCATCCAGTGCGAGGAAACTGGTGGTTAGGAACGTGTCCAAAAACACAGGGTGCGGCAAATTTCCGCCAGCAACGTATGAATACACCGCTCTCAAGGCCGCGGACCAGACCGTCTGTGAATGAACGCAGATTGAAGTAATTCGTTAGCGCGGTCTCCGGGGTGAAACGCGGCAGGGGGAGGAAAGACTCGCGGCTTTCGGAGCCAGAGTCTCATCACAGACTCTTGTTTGCCGGTGTGTAATTACAGGTCCTGTGGCAATCAGTGGCCGCTTGTCACCAATCAGACGCATTCACGGCGGTGCGTCGCGCGTGCAGGCCGCCGCGCTGCGTGCGAGAGGGCGCTAAGCCGGTAACGAGCTCTTAGCGGCCCGGCTCTGCGCTCCACTCACATCCACCTGCCCTGCTATCCGGCTTCCGCCCACGCGCTGTCGGTCCGCAAGAGCAGGCCACCGATCCTACACACGCGTCGCCGCCCTTAGTTCAGCGTTCTTCGCGAGCGCTGCACTGAACACGCGTGTTGCGTTCAGGTGCTCGAATCAAAGATGAGATATTCCTGCAGGTATAAAGTATTTTTTAAGCTGAAAAGCTGTTGTTTCCCAGGCAACCACTGACCACCAGAACGTGTTAACATTCGACTTCCTTGCTGGAGACGAATATCGCTCCACGCAGAGGTATCTCTCTGACTATGAACCTTGCGCCGCTCCTAAGAAGGTTGCTGCATACTTGGTCGAAAGCCGTGAACTCACTCCAAGCTGGATGTCGCAGACACAGTTTTAATCTGCCAGGAAGTTTCATATCAGCGCACACTCCGCTGCAGAGTGAAAATCTCATTCTGAATACAGACGCCTGTTGAACAAAGCTGAAATTATTTGTTTAAGCATTCGACTGTGAAAGTCCTCGGGTATAGTGTGTAGGCCTTCTGCTGTTCTTGATCTGTATAAACGATTTCGGAGAGAGTCTGAGTAGCCCTCTTAGATTTTTTGCATATAATGATGTAATTTACCATACAAGATAGCTGTATGCTGTGAAAAACTGTCAATTTACTCTAAATAATGAAATGTATGAAGTCATCCGCATGAGTACTAAAAGGAATCTGTTAAGTTTCGGTTACACAAAGCTAAAGGCCTTGAATTCAGCTAAATGGTTGGCAATTATAATTACCAGCAATTTAAATTGGAGCGATCACACAGATTATGTTACGGAGAAAGCGATCCAGAGATTGCAATTTACTGACAGAGCACTTAAAAAATGCAACATGTCTGCTAAAGATATGGACTACATTACGATCGCCTGTCGTCTTCTGGAGTACTGCTGCCCGTTGTGGGATTCGCGGCAGATAGGACTGACGGAGGACATTGAAAAAGTTTAGGCAAAGGCAACTCGTTCTGTTTTATCACGAAACAGCGGAGAGAGTGGACAGGTGAAATACACGAGCTGGTGTGGCAATCATTAAATCAAACGAGTATTTCGTTACGGCAGAATGGTCTCATACAATTTCAATCTTCTACTTGCGAGTGCGAAAATACTTTGTTCTCGTTTCTACTTACGAAGAAATGATAAGCACAATAAAATAAGACAAATCAGAGTTCGCACGGAGGATTTAAGTATTCGTTTCCCGAGCGCTGTTCGAAAGTAGAACGGTAGAGAAATAGCTTGAAGGTGGTTCGATGAACCCCTGCCAGGCGCTTAATTGTGAACTACAGAGTAATCATGTGGATGTAAATGTACTGGCAAATGTTACGTGCGGGGTAATGCAAAACATCCTGATTTAAACTTTAAACGAAATAGGTTTAAGTCAAAGGAACTGTTTTAACATGAATAATATCTGTGCAGTGGAAATTTTGCATTTATTAAACGATACGTCAGTCAGGTGTTGTCCTCCATGTTCATTACGCTATTGGTTGCGACTTCGGAATATCTGCACCATTCTAAGGAGTATTTCTTGAGGAGTAAGACTGTTTCTTACTGTACTGCATTTTTTATGGCCAGTGTTTGAATACCTCAGCCTTAATAAGCCCTCATAGAAAAAAATCGTTGCGAGTGATCTCCAAATATCGCGCTGGCCATGCGAAGAAATTAAGCGCCCGGTAAACATTGGTCTCGGCACTTGGAGAGAAACCTGAACTGTGTGAGCGATGGATTCGTCGTGCTCAAACCAAACGTTCTTAATCTGCAGCACATTGAATCTTGATGCAAAAAAAAAAAAATTAATCATGTGGGTTCAAATGGTTCAAGTGGCTCTGAGCACTATGGGACGTAACATCTGAGGTAATCAGTAGCATAGAACTTAGAACTATTTAAACCTAACTAACCTAATGACATCACACACATCTATGCCCGAGGCAGGATTCGAACCTCCGACCGTATCGGTCGTCCAGACTGAAGCGCCTAGAACCGCTCGGCCACTACGGCCGACATCGTGTGGGTGCATCTCTACTATTACAGTAGCATCATCGTCTTAAAACAAATGGGAACCAATTATCCCGATCCTTCCAGCCGTGCACGATACAGTAACAAGGTCATTATTCAGTGGCTTTTCTGGAAGTTCACGAGGGTTCTGTCCTCTTAAATATCGGTAATTTTGACGATTACCGCATCAAGTGAAAATGTGATTCATCACTGCAAAGGACCACAGCACGATCAGCCACATTTCCTAGCACGTTTGCACATTGCCACACGATCGCCACAATTATGTTGAAGCAGTTGTGCAACAATGACCATCTTGTACGGATGAGATTTCAAGACCCGTTGCCAAATTCTACACACGCTGCGCCAGATAACTGAAGAGCTCTAGCGTGTTTTCGAGCATACCACCTTGGAGACTGCTGAAATTAACACCTTACCCTACTGACGTTTTCTTGACTTAGAACGCTGCATGGCCTTCCTCCTCTTTTCCTAACCATGACACCACTTGTAAACGAAACTTCCCATTGCATAGATATTCATGTCAACAAAGTTTCTTTTTCTGGTCCATCTGTTTTTTATTTGAACTTTAAATAAGGGAAAATGTTTTACGCGCCTTTATAGGTAAAGTAGGTACTTACTACATATAAACTGACATTTAAATGTACAAAGGCACCTACGTTTCGATCTAAAAGGAAATAAGTTTTTGCGTACGTGGTAAGCCTAGCCTAATAGCATTTATTTTGCCAGTCAATAAAATATACACATATCGTAAATCTGACAATATGTTCTCTTCAACAGATGTTAAGTATCGAGTTTTCAGGAAACTTTCCTGTATTTATGAGTGCTACATGTGGCCTATTTTGTCAACACAAATGTCACGAATGGTGTTAGTTTCCTGCTCCATATTCACAGCAAACTTGCAAAGTACCCGAAATACTTCTGTAGCATCGTTGTCCATAAAACAGTGGAAATGGAAAGTGGCTGGGAGTTGTGTAGCTGCAAATACTTAAAAAAGTATTAAACATGTTTGTTAACAACAGAATTAAATAAGTTACAGCTCATGAATAAATGCAAAACACAGGGATATGATCAGCGTTCAATCCTCAGATAGTCATTAACTTCTTTATTATAACGTGGCAAACGGTTCTACTGTGACAACGAGGGCACAATACAACAGCCAGTTGTACGACTAATAAGTATACTAGCTAGAAGGAATGAGAGTAAAGTAAAAGGTTCTAGTTCAGGTCACAAAGTCGGAAGATAAACAAACTAGAGCCGAAATATCAAAGCCCCAAAAACAAATATCGGTACCACTTTTCAACAAAAGATAAGGATACATAGATAACTAAAGCACGCAGAATCGGTCTACAAATGGCTGGGCGCAGGACAAAATAAATTAGACCAGTAATTGAAGCCAGCATTAGAAGCCACAGAAGAGTGTAGGTTACACATAACTAACAATAAAATAAGGTACACACTTAGAGTTCAATTCAAACGTAATCTTCTCCTACTGAAACTTGTTTCAGATAACAGCACTAAGTAATTCAGCAGTCCCGTCGTCATGGCTCACTAAAAACTAACACAGCGTAAGCTGAAATCCAACCAGACGCTGATGTCTGCACAATCGCAGTTCTCCGCCAAGCGCAACTGGCACAACACTCTTGTTGTGTTCCAACGTTCACGAGCCCAGGCACCACAACTAACATCTGCAGGGGTTCCATTAGCACGACATCTGCAGCCAAGACTCCAGATACTGTTCGCTTGCGCAGAATAAGAACCGACACCTCGGGCAGAAACGATTCACCGCTCGCTCAGGCTCAGACTCCACCACGCTGTCTCCACTGCTGGCCACAAGACCTTGTTGCTCCACCCTGACCAGCTGACTCCCATCACATTTACTTGCTTGTTGTTGCGCTTCCTCACTACCTCCTTGCACGCTGTCCTCGTATCCTAATGAAGCTCCTTTGGCTGCTATTCCACATGATAACAGTCACCATCTGATCCACCAGGGCTACTATCACTGGCTTCCAGTAGCCGAAATGCCCCGTCTTCCTATGCACCGCTCATTGTCTGCCAAATTGTCGAAACAGCCACGACAAAGGCGTGTCCTGCCGTTGCTGCCGAGCGCTGTGGCGGAGCGGTTCTATGCGCTTCAGTCCGGTCGCAGGTTCGAATCCTGCCTCGGGCATGGATGTGTGTGATGTCCTATTTAGGTTTAAGTAGTTCTGAATCTAGGAGAATGATGACCTCAGATGTTAAGTCCAATAGTTCTTAGAGCCATTTGCCATTTTTTTTTTTTTTTGCCGCTGCTGACCTTGGCCCACTTCCTTGTCACACACCTGACATCGATCCCCTTTGAATGACGGCCTTTCGTCGCTCCGTCGTGGTACTGCGCTCCTCTATTAGACGTTTTTGCCCATGCTCTGCTATGGCAGGAATGCATTAACAATGCTGGCGACAACTGCCAAGTAGGGCGTGACGTCAGCGTCCTATGAATCACTAATTCATCGCACAGCACTAAATTTTTTGCTAACGTTTGTGTGAACTAAACAACTACAGCTACTATGAAACTTCTAGTTTACATCAAGGAAACGGTTATTCTGATTATGTATTCCTCTTCTTCCTCTTCTCAAGAAGTACTGCAGTAACCTACTGATCTCACAATTACTTCTTCATTTACTGTTACAGTTCATGACGTAAGGTTTATAGTATTAAATTGACAAATAATTCTCAATCACATACAGACCACTCTAAACTTTTTGCCCAACAACAACATAGCTGATGAAGCGAAACACAGCGATCAGCAGGTATCCGAAATTTCAGTTACCAGAGTTCTACATCTAAGTAGTGCAGAGATCACTGGTCGAAAGAAAGGGAGCAATGTTATCACTAAATACTGAGGCGTAATTATTTTTTTCTGCTGTGGATGACATGGCGTGACGTTAGAGAACTTCCAAGTCGGATATGGGGTTAAATAAGACACTTTACTCGACTCCTTCTGGTGTACAAATGGTGTGGCTTGCCACTTCTGTAATGTCTGTTCATGGCAGATATTCGAAAGTTTCTCAGAGATCATAGAAAGGTTTTCCATATCATTAGACTTTCAAAATTCCCGTATTTACGCATCTAGGATATGCACGTAATATCCTGTCTGAGGTGTGAATGTATTTTGACTGACATAGTCAACACACCCCAAGGGTTCTGTGCTCATAGGAAAGGTTCTTAAGGCCCCCAACTATGTTTTTGGTCAGCAGTTTTACTCCAATAAGACTTCTTACCGCAAGGCCTCTATTTAATGGGCACTTCACTCCTATACAGATATTCCGAAAGTGGTACCGCATTGACAGAAATGGACTAAAAAGTATCTTAATATACCTGAAGAGAACTGGAAATGACTGCGAAAAAGTATGTGAAACTCGTTGTGATTGGCAGGAGAGTCAACACCGTGTTACTAGAGGAGGCCGAAAGGCACGCGATTTAGTTCACGCAGGCTGGCGTGAGGTCTGGAACAGGGCAAGGAAATTAGAATTTAGAAACAACGGACGTAGCTGGTGGAATACTTAACTTTAATCCATTAATGCTGAACGTCGCTCTTGACGGTACATGATTCACAATATCAATAGTAACTGTATATGGCGCCTTGTTAGGTCGTAGCAAATGACGTAGCGGAAGGCTGTGCTAAACTATCGTCTCGGCAAATGAGAGCGTATTTTGTCAGTGAACCATCGCTAGCAAAGTCGGTTGTACAACTGGGGCGAGTGCTAGGAAGTCTCTCTAGACCTGCCGTGTGGCGGCGCTCGGTCTGCAATCACTGATAGTGGCGAAACGCGGGTCCGACGTATACCACCGAACCGCGGCCGGTTTAAAGGCTACCACCTATTAAGTGTGGTGTCTGGTGTTGACACCACAATACTTGAGAACTACAAAGTCAGTAAAATATTTGTAATAACGTTTTTGCTCTTTCAAGGTACAGATATTATGGTGGGTGTTTTCGGTGAATTGAGATCGATGAACAAAATACTCAGAAAAAAATGCAAAGGAAAGTATTTTGTGCTAACTTTATACTATGCATACTTATTTGTTGTTTGTATGTGTCAAATCACGTTAATGTTTCGAAGTATATACACTCCTGGAAATTGAAATAAGAACACCGTGAATTCATTGTCCCAGGAAGGGGAAACTTTATTGACACATTCCTGGGGTCAGATACATCACATGATCACACTGACAGAACCACAGGCACATAGACACAGGCCACAGAGCATGCACAATGTCGGCACTAGTACAGTGTATATCGCAGCAATGCAGGCTGCTATTCTCCCATGGAGACGATCGTAGAGATGCTGGATGTAGTCCTGTGGAACGGCTTGCCATGCCATTTCCACCTGGCGCCTCAGTTGGACCAGCGTTCGTGCTGGACGTGCAGACCGCGTGAGACGACGCTTCATCCAGTCCCAAACATGCTCAATGGAGGACAGATTCGAAGATCTTGCTGGCCAGGGTAGTTGACTTACACCTTCTAGAGCACGTTGGGTGGCACGGGATACATGCGGACGTGCATTGTCCTGTTGGAACAGCAAGTTCCCTTGCCGGTCTAGGAATGGTAGAACGATGGGTTCGATGACGGTTTGGATGTACCGTGCACTATTCAGTGTCCCCTCGACGATCACCAGAGGTGTACGGCCAGTGTAGGAGATCGCTCCCCACACCATGATGCCGGGTGTTGGCCCTGTGTGCCTCGGTCGTATGCTGTCCTGATTGTGGCGCTCACCTGCACGGCGCCAAACACGCATACGACCATCATTGGCACCAAGGCAGAAGCAACTCTCATCACTGAAGACAACACGTCTCCATTCGTCCCTCCATTCACGCCTGTCGCGACACCACTGGAGGCGGGCTGCACGATGTTGGGGCATGTGCGGAAGACGGCCTAACGGTGTGCGGGACCGTAGCCCAGCTTCATGGAGACGGTTGCGAATGGTCCTCGCCGATACCCCAGGAGCAACAGTGTCCCTAATTTGCTGGGAAGTGGCGGTGCGGTCCCCTACGGCACTGCGTAGGATCCTACGGTCTTGGCGTGCATCCGCGCGTCGCTGCGGTCCGGTCCCAGGTCGACGGGCACGTGCACCTTCCGCCGACCACTGGCGACAACATCGGTGTACTGTGGAGACCTCACGCCCCACGTGTTGAGCAATTCGGCGGTACGTCCACCCGGCCTCCCGCATACCCACTATACGCCCTCGCTCAAAGTCCGTCAACTGCACATACGGTTCACGTCCACGCTGTCGCGGCATGCTACCAGTGTTAAAGACTGCGATGGAGCTCCGTATGCCACGGCAAACTGGCTGACACTGACGGCGGCAGTGCACAAATGCTGCGCAGCTAGCGCCATTCGACGGCCAACACCGCGGTTCCTGGTGTGTCCGCTGTGCCGTACGTGTGATCATTGCTTGTACAGCCCTCTCGCAGTGTCCGGAGCAAGTATGGTGGGTCTGACACACCGGTGTCAATGTGTTCTTTTTTCCATTTCCAGGAGTGTAAATAAACTGTCAAAGCTGTGCTGGCCTATAGAATTCGCTTTACGTAAGTAGCACACCCTGCTGTAGCATAGAAATGAAGGGAACCAAAACGCTCCTGTTGGTGTACAAAAAGGTGAATATGTTCCTCTTTGAAATGCTCTTAGAGAAAAATGGGAATCTCATCCCGATTTTCTCACCAAAAGTTTTGACATTCAAACATATTCACAATTTCTTTATTGAAATGGAGTAGCAGAGAGACAGGTGGAAGAGAGAGGAGACAGTGCCAGTGGAAGAGCAAGAGAGAGGAGAAAGTGAAGGTGATAGAGAGAAAGAGTCACAGAAAGAAAAAGAAAGGTGGATGAATACCGGTATTAGACAAGGAGGGAGGAGTTATTGATGGTCATTGAGAAAAGTGGCTGTAAAAGACAAAGAGAGATGGATGGAGGTAGTTGCAATAGGAGTAAAAGATAGAGGGGACAGTGGAAATGAAAAATACAGGTGGATGAAGACAACGCATTGGCCTGTGTGTCTACACCCTCCCAGATCGGCTAACTAACACTTAGGTATAAGGGAGGGCGAATTTTGTACCGAAATTTTAAACACCAGAATTTTTGAGCTGCAGGGGCAAAAGGCGGTGAAGTGAGTGATAGAGAAAACAGTGACAATGGGAAACACAGTAAATCTACGAGAAAAAGGAGACCGTGGAGAGAGACATACACTCCTGGAAATGGAAAAAAGAACACATTGACACCGGTGTGTCAGACCCACCACACTTGCTCCGCACACTGCGAGAGGGCTGTACAAGCAATGATCACACGCACGGCACAGCGGACACACCAGGAACCGCGGTGTTGGCCGTCGAATGGCGCTAGCTGCTCAGCATTTGTGCACCGCCGCCGTCAGTGTCAGCCAGTTTGCCGTGGCATACGGAGCTCCATTGCAGTCTTTAACACTGGTAGCATGCCGCGACAGCGTGGACGTGAACCGTATGTGCAGCTGACGGACTTTGAGCGAGGGCGTATAGTGGGCATGCGGGAGGCCGGGTGGACGTACCGCCGAATTGCTCAACACGTGGGGCGTGAGGTCTCCACAGTACATCGATGTTGTCGCCAGTGGTCGGCGGAAGGTGCACGTGCCCGTCGACATGGGACCGGACCGCAGCGACGCACGGATGCACGCCAAGACCGTAGGATCCTACGCAGTGCCATAGGGGACCGCACCGCCACTTCCCAGCTGAGCGCCACAGTCAGGACTGCATACGACCGAGGCACACAGGGCCAACACCCGGCATCATGGTGTGGGGAGCGATCTCCTACACTGGCCGTACACCTCTGGTGATCGTCGAGGGGAGACTGAATAGTGCACGGTACATCCAAACCGTCATCGAACCCATCGTTCTACCATTCCTAGACCGGCAAGGGAACTTGCTTTTCAAACAGGACAATGCACGTCCGCATGTATCCCGTGCCACCCAAAGTGCTCTAGAAGGTGTAAGTCAACTACCCTGGCCAGCAAGATCTCCGGATCTGTCCCCCATTAATCATTTTTGGGACTGGATGAAGCGTCGTCTCACGTGGTCTGCACGTCCAGCATGAACGCTGGTCCAACTGAGGCGCCAGGTGGAAATGGCATGGCAAGCCGTTCCACAGGACTACATCCAGCATCTCTACGATCATCTCCATGGGAGAATAGCAGCCTGCATTGCTGCTAAAGGTGGATATACACTGTACTAGTTCCGACATTGTGCATGCTCTGTTGCTTGTGTCTATGTGCCTGTGGTTCTGTCCGTGTGATCATGTGATGTATCTGACCCCAGGAATGCGTCAATAAAGTTTCCCCTTCCTGGGACAATGAATTCACAATGTTCTTATTTCATTTTCCAGGAGTGTATATAGACAGCACCAGTGAGAGGGAGATGCTGAGTATGAAAGCTTAACTAGAAAGACGGAAAAAATGTGTTGCCAAAATTTTTGGTGAGTGAGATTGAAAGAGAATGAGGCAGTTTTCTGGCAGTCTTGTGATAAGCAATATATTCACCTTATTTGTGCTCCAAGAGGAGCATTTTTCCTCTAATGATAGGTTAATAATCGCTCCGCACTATATTAGTTACCTACCGAAAAGAACACACTGATCGACTTGGAGTGCTGTTGATGATCGAGAACTGTTACTAGCCACCTCCTTTACCTTCCACCGTTGTTGTACGTCTTGGGAGTCGGTTCTGTCGAATCAGCGAAGTAAGGTCGGTCGCCGTAAATGATTAATAAGTCATAGAATTTGGACGTACCCATTGGGGACACCATGAATGAAGTTGCCCGATTTAGTGTAACAGCGTGAACTAGCCAACGTGCCTCAATGGAATGCTGTACCAGTCGCAGCCATGTAAGACGGCGTGAGAGGAGCGGTCATGGAATGATACTACCCGTCAGAAACCGTATATCACTACTGCTTGCAGTAAATGAACATTACAAAGAGAAATGACGTTTGTTATCGAGTACTTCCTAGAAGACAGTTATCACCGCTGACTGGCGTCTTTTAGTGAGTTGAGAGTAGTGGAAATTTGCCTCTTTTCAAAGGCTTCGATGGCCCAATGACGTGTTTAACCTACAGTGTGTAGAAGTGTAGTTCAGGGCGCAAACCAGTTAGTTGTCGGATTGTTGTGTTGATGATATGGTCGAGCAGGGAAGTGCCTAATGATCTTATCAGTATTCGCAATTCCATGACATGTAGTGAGTGGTCACCACTTCTAGATGGGGGAAATACTCGTTAGCAAATAACCCAACTGACCTCGCCATGTGGTACATACTTCATTTTAGGTGGATAAAGATCTTGTTATCACAAAGAATGCCGTATCCATGTCTGAACCGCATCCAGGACGCTTTTATTCTTGCTCGCACATTCTCACTCACACACACGGCACTTGGTGATCGGGAAACTAGATATCGGAATGGATCCACCTTGGTCTCGCACATTCTCACTCACACACACGACACTTGGTGATCGGGAAACTAGATATCGGAATGGATCCACCTTGGTAAGAAGGAGGCTAAGTTCTTATAGACGATCATATCATGTCTGCACCTGAGTTTCAGGATTTTAAGATTAATGGGGACAAAGCGTTGAGCTTTCCTCTGTATACCAATGACATGGATCCTATGGATACTCCCGTCTTCACAGAAGAGATCAGCTGTACCACAGGGCTAAACGCCTACGTTCCTGGTTTGGCGAAAGCTTTTAACCAACACTAAGGCACCTTACCATTCCCGTCCAGTCACTCGATCTTAATCTATGGAAAATGTCTGACAGTGTTTTAGTTCACTGCGATAAACCTAACAACATAAATCACAGCATTATTGTGGCTCTACGGGAGCTAATCGTGAACGAGTAGCTTCTCCTGCAGAAAGCATACTCGAAGAAATTTCTGGACATTCTTCCTCGCTGAATTCAGGCCAGTATCAGGTGTAGAGGTGGTGATACGTATTAAAGAGATCCCCTCTTAGGGAGGGGATCTTTTTTTTTGGCTTGGTATACTTATACACACTGATAGAGGAAATTGAGAGCACTGACCACTGCAACCTGAATGCCACCTGGTGGCTTTGTGGGCACGTAACCCCGGCAAGGAAGGTGCGAGGGCGTGTTGAAAAGTAATGCATTCGAATTTTTGGTTCTGTTCTCGATATCGGTTGAAGTGCAGTATGTCATGCGTCTTAGCCGGTCGACTTTTCCGCTTCACTGACGCAAGTTGCAACCGACTGCCACTAGATGGCTCCGAATTGTAGCTTGTAACATCAGTGTTGTAACTTAACCATATCGGTGCTTAAGAAACAGCGTTCTGCAATAATGACGAGTTCGAAGAGGTCATCCACGCATGGCTCACTCTTCTTCTGCTTGAAAATGTCCAGAACTCACACGAGCTCTGCGACATCTGTAACAATCAGATGGTTTGGGTTCACCGTCATCAATCAGCCTTCATACGGGCCGACTTAGCCCCATCCGATTGTCAGCCAACCTAAAGAACACCTGCGAGTATTTCTCCTGGGTAGTGATGAAGTGGCGCTAGCAAAGGTGAGGTTGTGAATCTGTCAAGGAAGTGAAACATTCTACAGGGACGGTATCAACAAATTCGCCTCTCGTTGGAAGAAAAATGTTCGTATCCAGGGTGACAATGTTAAGAAATGAACATGTTGAAATGAAGATTAAAGATGTAGCTTGCTAATAAAAATTATTTTATTTAAAAAGTTTTAAGAGCTTTCACACAAAAAATTCGAAGGCCTTACAAAAAGGTACGGCCAAACTTTCAGGAAACATTCCTCACACACAAAGAAAGAAATTATGTTATGTGGACATGTGTCCGGAAACGCTTACTTTCCATGTTAGAGTTCATTTTATTACTTCTCTTCAAATCATATTAATCATGGAATGGAAACACACAGCAACAGAACGTACCAGCGTGACTTCAAACACTTTGTTACAGGAAATGTTCAAAATGTCCTCCGTTAGCGAGGATACATGCATCCACCCTCCGTCGCATGGAATCCCTGAAGCGCTGATGCAGCCCTGGAGAATGGCGTATTGTATCACAGCCGTCCACAATACGAGTACGCAGAGTCTTTACATTTGATACCGGGGTTGCGAAGACAAGAGCTTTCAAATGCCCCAATAAATGAAAGTCAAGAGGGTTGAGGTCAGGAGAGCGTGGAGGCCATGGAATTGGTCCGCCTCTACGAATCCATCGGTCACCGAATCTGTTGAGAAGCGTACGAACACTTCGACTGAAATGTGCAGGAGCTCCATCGTGCATGAACCACATGTTGTGTCGTACTTGTAAAGACACATGTTCTAGCAGCACAGGTAGAGTATCCCGTATGAAATCATGGCGGTGAATCGAGGAAGTACAGTACATACTGACGAAACTAAAATGAGCTCTAACATGGAAATTAAGCGTTTCCGGACACATGTCCACATAACATTTTTTTCTTTATTTCTGTGTGCGGAATATTTCCTGAAAGTTTGGCCGTACCTTTTTGTAACACCCTGTATAAGCGGGGCTGAGGCGTAAAGGGAATGATTCCAGCTACAATACGGTCTGCAAATGGGAGAGTAACGCTTCTTGACGAAGGGCAGAATGTTATGGCATGGCGTCTGAAACGAGCATTGCGGGAACCTCAAAACTCGTCAGGTGCTCGCGTGCTACTAAGTGTCTATGGAAAATGGTTGAAGGACTGTAATACAGGGAGTAGACAGTAAGGTGTTGGAGGTCACACCTCATCACAGAACGTACATGTCGGAGGCTCTGTAAAGCAGAAAAATGTGACAGACGACTAAAGAGCTGGTGCAGGCTTTCGCGTTTCGAAGCGCACCGTTCGGAGTGCACAGTTGAACATGGGGCTTGCAGCGGCCGGCCTCCACATACCAACAGTCATATCCTGAAGCCACGTCATCCAGCCGATCGGCTGCTGGAAACAAAAAATGGTTCAAATGGCTCTGAGCACTATGGGACTTAACATCTGAGGTCATCGGTCCCCTAGAACTTAGAACTACTTAAACCTAACTAACCTAGGGACATCACACACATCCATGCCCGAGGCAGGATTCGAACCTGCGGCCGCAGCAGTCGCGCAGTTCCGGACTGAAGTGCCTAGAATCTCGAAACAAACACTGCACCACTGGCGAAAGCGCATGGTTCCAGTATTACGGTGTGAGGGTCATTCATCTCGGGTTCCCTGTGTTTTGTGGTAACCAGTGTGCTGTTTCGATACGTAGCCGAAAGAACGGTATGACCTCCTTGCCTGTTGCCAAGTAAAGGTCTGTTTCGCATGTTGCTAGAGGGCATCAACGCGGTCTGCCGCACTAAATTAAGGGCTGTCTGCATAACCTCTCTGACAGCTGGAGGATTTTAATGAAGGGCATGTGCAGGCAGTGGTGTCAGACGTGGCACGCTACGAGCAACTGCCGAAATTGAATATTGTTTCAAGCTAGTAGGTGGCATTATCCGATCATCTTATACGCCGGAGAAGGACACTGCTAGAATATGTTGGAATGTGGCCCTGGAACTTAATTCGCTGTTTATAGCTAGAGAATTCACGAGGAGAGTAGAATCACCGATTCAAGGTCTTCAGCGCCCGTTGAACGTGATTGGTGAGCGTAGTAGTGCGCAGACAGCACGAAGATTCGGAGTTGTCTGTTGTTTCGTAGATCTATATGTGTTTTACATTTGGTTTCATTTGATTATATTTCAAAAATTTGCCGGTGGCTTATTTATGTTGCTAAGGGTTCCTCTCTGCTCATGGCATATTCTTTATTACTTAGCAGATTTGAGTCTGGTTTTTAGTTTATCAGTACTTTTGTTGCATTTGTGTGATTTAATTTGCACTCAGGATTAGATTAACTGCTTGTTGCTTTAGTGGCGGCTTTGTGGGTGATATTTTTAAATTTTAATAATATAGTATTCTAAGGAAACAGCCAGAATCATTTGGCTTTTACGAAAATAGTTCAAGTACTTTTTCCCGGCTTAGCTAGGACTTACGTGTTCTCACGGCCCATTGTTTCTTATATTTGCTAGGCTTACGGGGAGTAGGTTATACCGGGTGATCAAAAAGTCAGTACAAATTTGAAAACTTAATAAGCCACGGAATAATGTAGGTAGAGAGGTAAAAATTGACACAAATGCTTGGAATGACATGGGGTTTTATTAGAACAAAAAGAAGTTTACAAAATGTCCGACAGATGGCGCTGGACAGCAAAACGTCAGTGACTGCGCATGAAAATCGTGTACAAAAGGAGCTGTAATGAGAGAGAGAATCAGATCACGAGTTAGCGTTGAGATGTCGGAGCGACAGGATGTCCGTACAGCGAAGGTTGCGGCGGATCGCCGTCCGGCAAAGCCTGCTTTGCCAGCGGTCCCATCCGGGCCCCCACCTACGATGAACGTGGCAACCAATATGGATACGGAAACGGAATACGTTTCGGACGCACTGCAAGTTCCTCTGCCCGATTCGGACGACGAGTCGACGGCAAGAAATGCCGCTTCCACCGTCGCCAGGACGATGAAAAGGCGTGCGACCACTGCCACAGAGACAAACCGCGCCCCTCCCAGCCTGGATCTCATCCTACGACAACTGTAGGATATGGGCTATGAATTTGGTCTCAGGTCGATAACCCGCCTACCCTCTTGCCGAACCTGAAAGGAGACTCCGCTGGTCCTAGTAGTCACCTGTGATAACCCACATAACCGCGGCTATGGCATGTCACGAAGATCGCGGCGACACCTGTCACTACAGAAAAACTGCGCTCGAAGAGGGGTGAATCAGAATGCCACAACTGTCAAATGGTGGGCATATAGAGCGGTTCTGCACGCTTCCCCCACGTCGTGTTAAGTGTGCAGGGGAGCACGCCAGTCGAAACTGCACACGGCAGCGGACTGCTGGACCACCCAAATGCGCTGGATGTGGTGGGAAACATGTAGCCTCCTACCGCGGCTGTTCCAGCTACCAAAGGGCTGTGGCATGGAGCCGTGGCCACCGACCTGACTCAATAAAGCGACCTGCGCCTGTCAAGCCTGGATACAGTTTTGCTGCTGCTACCTCTGGCTCCTCACCGCAGGCCTCCATACCATCACCGAGCGAGGTGGCGCAGTGGTTAGACACTGGACTCGCATTCGGGAGGACAACAGTTCAATCCCGCGTGCGGCCGTCCTGATTTAGGTTTTCTGTGATTTCCCTAAATCGCTCCAGGCAAATGCCGGGATGGTTCCTTTGAAAGGGCACCGCTGACTTCCCTCCCCTTCCTTCTCTAATCCGATGAGTCCGATGACCTAGCTGTCTGGTCTCCTTCCCCAAACAACCCAACCCCAACCCCACCATACCTGCGACGAAGCCGGCCACTGTTGCAACAGCTACCAACACCGAGAATGACCGCCGTCCACGGGACACAGCGCGACTACCAGCATGGCAATCTGGACAGCAACAGGGTGAAGAAAAGGGACAACACGACCTCTCCCAACAGGGACGATCGGCTCACGTCGTGGCAAGCCCGGCTCCACGCTCACGAGCTGCAACTGTTCGATCCCAGGCGGCCGATTCCAGCATGGTCGAAATGAAGCTCCTCCTGCAAGAACTTCAGGAGCTTCTCAAGGATATCCCGCGGCAACTCATTGCCGCTGTCAGATCAGCTACTCAGGCAATCTCCACAGGACCACTAGCTACCAACATGGCCCGTAGTCAACCAGGCATCCCAGTGTATGTGTGGAATGCCCAGGGCATCTGCACCCAAGATGGCGAATTTCGACAGCTGCTAAGGGATGAAGCCGTCTACATTTGCCTTGTTTCAGAGACTTTTCTCAAGCATGGTGTCCCATGTACGATCTGTTAAGTATGTGTGTTACCGGACCGACAGACCAATTCATGGCGGTGGGACTGCAGTCTACGTCCGGACTTCACGGTGCACGATCAAGTTCCACTTCCGCCACTGCAAGCGATGGAGGCCACTGCTGTAGCTGCCGACACTTCACATGGGCGCATCGCGTTTGTTGCTGTCTACCGTCCGCCAGGCCGCCAGTTACTCCTCCAGGACGTTGAAGCTTTACTGGCATTACCTGGGAAGGTCTTTGCTGGCGGTGATTTTAACGCAAAGGACAACGAATGACATTCACGTGTCACCAAAAACCACGGAAAGAAACTTCTCCGGGCAGCCCAGCGGTGGAACGCCATCATCCTCGGACCTAAGGACCCCACCCACTTTCCCAAAAACGGTGAACCTACAGACGTGCTAGCCATTGCGGTGGCCAAGGGGGTGCCCTATGTTACATCTGACAGCACCTGCAGTGCCTTATCTTTAGACCACGTCCCAGTTATATTTGACATCGATGTCGATGCCCAGCCAGTGAAGCGGAGAGGAATCCAGACCAGAAACACCAACTGGAACCGATATCAGGAGCTGTTAGAAGAGGGTCTCCGAGATGCATCTGACGCCGAGGTTGTTGGCATTGATGACTGTGCCCGATTCCTCCAAGACTGTGGTCCACAAGTGATGCACGGGGCCACACTGGGGCCTCGATCTGACCCACCTGACCGATCCTGGCAACTACCACCGCATCTCATGGAAGCGATAACTTCCAAAAACCGCCTCTTTTGCGAATGGCAGCTGGCGTGCAACGCAGCAATGAAGAGGGCACTCAACAGGATGAGGAGGGACATAAAAGTTGCCGTTGCAAACCACCGCCATCAGGAATGGTCCAACCGCCATGCCACTCTTCGGGTTGACGAAGGTTCGAATCCTGCCACGGGCATGGACGTGTGTGATGTCCGTAGGTTAGTTAGGTTTAAGTAGATCTAAGTTCTAGGGGACTGATGACCTCCGCTGTTAAGGCCCATAGTGCTCCGAGCCATTTGAACCACGTATGCACGGAGGACCTGTCGACGCGCCACCGGGTCGGGGCTGGAGTTCCCCAAGGCTCCGTCTCTGAAGAAATCTTTGCAGGTAATTTTCAGTAAACTGTCTTTATGAATGATGTGTTACGTTCCTCTGGTTTGGTACCCTACTGCTCCAAACTGCTCACGTCCTACAGTATTACAGGAACATAACATTCGTGGGGTCTGTCCTCTCGGGCACGACCGAAATAAATACGATGGTGACGGCTAATGATCCCTTAAGAGAAGGTGCACACTAAGCGCAAACTCTTACGCGAATCGGCGAAATGCCGGGTAATGATATGGGGCACTACGCTGTAATAATAAAAGAAAAAACTGAACCAATGGATCAATGGCGTACTATAACGGATGTTGTATTACGTCAACCTAGAACAAATGCGACTAATGATAACTAAAAATATGACATCAACACAAAAGAGAGAGAGAGAGAGAGAGAGAGAGAGAGAGAGAGAGAGAGAGAGAGACGGTCTCCGTTCTACCTACCAAGCAAAATTTTCATCTCACTAAACGTACGTTGATAGCTTGACGAACAGAATCACCACTTCTGAAATCGGTGCTACACTTTTGGGACGACATTGGACTGTAGATTCGTGACGCGCTGACAAAACAGCGTCCTATAATTACCGGGAACTGCGTCACCTGTTCGCAGACATCTGATGTCGCACGTCTCCGGAAATATGCCACGGACTTGTCGAATCCATGTACGCAGAATCTCTGCTATGATGAATTCCAACGCGCTATTTGATTATCAAGGTGGCAGGGGTAAAATACAGGGAGCGAAAGGCTATTTACAATTTGTACAGAAACCAGGTGGCAGCTATAAGAGTCGAGGGACATGAAAGGGAAGAAGTGGTTGGGAAGGCAGTGAGACAGGGTTGTTGCCTCTCCCCGATGTTATTATATCTGTGTATTGAGCAAGTAGTGAAGGAAACAAAAGAAAAATTCGGAGTAGCTTTATAAAATCCATGGAGAAGAAATAAAAACTTTGAGGTTCTCCGATGACATTGTCATTCTATCAGAAACAGCAAAGGACTTGGAAGAGCAGTTGAACGGAATGGATAGTGTCTTGAAGGGAGGATGATGAACATCAACGAAAGCAAAACGAGAATAATGGAATGTAGTGAATTAAGTCGGGTGATGCTGAGGGAATTAGATTAGAAAATGAGACACTTAAAGCAGTAAAGGAGGTTTGCTATTGGGGGAGCAAAATAACTAGTGATGGTCGAAGTAGAGAGAATATAAAATGTAGACTGGCAATAGCAAGGAAAGCATTTGTGAAGAAGAGAAATTTGTTAACATCGAGTATTGAGTTAAGTGTCAGGAAGTCGTTTCTGAAAGTATTTGTATGGAGTGTAGCCATGTATGAAAGTGAAACATGGACGGTAAATAGTTTGGACAAGAAGAGAATATAAGCTTTTGAAATGTGGTGCTACAGAAAAATGCTGAACATTAGATGAGTAGATCACATAAATAATGAGGAGGTATTGAATAGAATTGGGGAGAAGAGAATAGAATTGGGGAGAAGAGGAGTTTGTGGCACAACTTGACAAGGAGAAGGGACCGGTTGGTAGGACATGTGTTGAGGCATCAAGGGATCACCAATTTAGCTTTGGAGGGCAGCGTGGAGGGTAAAAATTTGTAGAGGGAGACCAAGAGATGTATTACACTAAGCAGATTCAGAAGGATGTAGGTTGCAGTAGGTACTGGGAGATGAAGAAGCTTGCACAGGATAGAGTAGCATGGAGAGGTCCATCAAACCAGTCTCAGGACTGAAGACCACAACAACAACAACATTTGATTGTGGTGACAATGGTTTCAATCGTCAGTGTAGAGGTGTAAGTGCGATGGTAAGAGCTAAAAATAAAGAGCAGCGATGAGGACTGCAGCTGTGACTTCCATGGCGAGAGTATGCCAACGCGGTCCGGGCGAGCAGTGGTGCGCGCCGTGCAGCCGCTGCCAGCATCGCAGACACGCACTGCGGCACGCTGCTGACTTGTTAGCGCCGACAGCGCGCCGCCGCACCTGGTAACGAGTTCGGTCGCGGGTCCACGCAGCGCTTGCCGCCCGAAGGCTCGTTACAGCTGCGAGGGCGTCAACCGGCTGCGATTGGTTCCAGCCAGGTGTAGGGAGCCCGCCGCGTCGCTTGTTAACACGGTCCGTCTCTGCAGGCGCGGAGCGGACAGCGTGCCAACACAGTAATTTATTTCAAGTGGCCAGTTCGTCCGTTCCGTGCTGAATTTCCACGTCAGCACCTGCTTGCTCGCAGTGTGTCACTGACTAAGCCATGAGAGATGAATATCTAGAAAGATGATGATGATGACGATGTTTGGTTTGTGGAGCGCTCAATTGTTCGGTCATCAGCGCCCGTCCCAAGTTTTGCACTGTCCAATTTTTACTCAATCCAATCCATCCACTGTCACAAATGATGACGACGACGACGATGATGATGATGATAACGATGACGAGGACGACATAAATACTCAGTCCCCGGGAAGAGGTAATCCCCAACCCCGGCCGGGAATCGAACCCGGGACCTCGTGATCTAGTGTCAGCAACGCTATCCACTAGACCACGAGCTGCGGGCAAATATCTAGATAGGTCCGTCGTGCTGCAGTGAAATTTATGCTGTTAGAAAACTGCTTAACAGGTTAAAACAGTACACCTAACCACGATTCGCGTCATTCCTATATGTGTAGCCACCTCGCTTCTCTAATAATCCGACTCAAATTTAACTGCGGGTGTTCCGTAAACATCTACACAGGCTGCACATCGTAGGGACATATTTCTGCTCTTGTTGAGAAGAAAAGACTCAGATCACCTTTCCTGTTGTTGCCGCAGACTTCATACGAGTACTACAACTCTTTCACAAGAATTTGGGTCACCGTTGCTGACCTGAGTGACCACATTGTTAGTAACAGACGGTCACAGGTTTTCCAACGCCAGGAAGGGATTTACTGTTGTAGCTGGTATCCGCATCTAAGATCAGTATATCACAGACAGTTGGCTCTATAAAAGTGCTCTATAACATTTGAATTTACAACAGTTATGCTGAATTGGTCTATCTGTAAGTATGTATGCTCTGTCTACAACGTGTGTGTGTGAAACACATAAACATTCTATCACAAACTTTCTATCAGTACTTGCGTATTTATTTTATGCAAGGATGAGCTGGACGTATTGTGTGAGCTAAAACCAAGGAGAAAGAAGGTGAAAAAAAAAGTGATTCGGATCCGGACACTTGCCTTTCTCAGGTAAATGACCTTACGGGTAAATGTATATAAATGTTCTACGAGCTGGAACTGCGAAGATGCTACGGTCGCAGGTTCGAATCCTGCCTCGTGCATGGATGTGTTTGATGCCCTTAGGTTAGTTTGGTTTACGTAGTTCTAAGTCTAGGGAACTGATGACCTCAGATGTTAAGTCCCATAGTGCTTAGAGCCATTTTGTTCTACGCGCGATGTACATGTTCTTAATGGTCTTTGTTGGCCTACCGACAATTCCAACCTCATCAAACGGAAGCAACATTAATCCGAAAAATAACTAAACATCAGATTACCTAGTTGCCACTAGGATGTACATGGAACAACAACATGATGACTGATAATCTAAATAAACAAAATGTACGAACATCTCTCTATTTTCGTTACATTTACGTGATGACATATGAAACTCAAAAGTATGAAAACATCCCAGCACTGTGTGTGTGTGAAATCTTATGGGACTTAACGGCTAAGGTCATCAGTCCCTAAGCTTACACACTACTTAACCTAACACACACTCACGACCGCGGGAGGACTGGAACCTCTGCCGGGACAGGCCGCACAGTCCATGACTGAAGCACCTAAGACCGCACGGCTAATCCCGCGTGACTTCCAACACTGTCAAAACAGAGTCGTTCGTAGCCGTTATTTTGTTACTATTTGATCGACTTTCACACATATTATGTCGTTTATGGCCTGCTGGGCTCTGCAGTCACTTTAGCCGCCATAGTCTTGTGTTGTTTTGATACAATTCATGTTAGCATACGACGATCTCTGTCATTTAGATTTTTATCAGTGCAAGCAAATCGCACATTGCCCCTTTTAATAAAATGCAGTCAGTGTCCTTGTGAGCTAAAAACGTTGAGTTTATTTTAGTTCCCCAGAATATTCGTCACGGTATCAGCTACACCTTAGCAAATTCGCACCTCGAAATATTTGTTTCTCTTTCTGAACTTAATTGTAGTGGTTGTGCATAGCTGCCTTAGTCCGTATATGTAAAATAATACCAAAACTTATGGGATAACACAAAATAAATGTGTGCTTGGTGCTCCGCTCTTTGTGAGTAGCTGTTGAAAGACATCTTGTTAACGCTATGAGATGCATGAGAAGTGTTTCAATTGCCAAACCACTGACAATTAGCCCTAAGTCAAAATAACCATATGGCGATTAAGCGTCTTACATAAACATCAAGGTGTTACAAGATATCTTTTAACAAACAAATAAAACTCTCAAGGGGGAGGATGGGTTACATAATTTGAGATTCAACAACGGTCACAAAAGCTCTCGAAATCGCCTTTAATTAAACCACAATAGTGTGGAATGGAACTGATAACAACTACACAAATTCTTCTCTGAATTAATTCCTTTCACAGCGCAATCTGACTTCGTTTAGACGAATGCACTGTGACGCCCAACTATATTCAAATGTAATCAACTGCGACCAGGTATACTACAAACCATGGTTAACCTGAGAACAGGGAGTTCTATCATTTAACAACTCTACGCCGGTGCAGCATTATTTTACCCTTTCACTTTGAGTGAGGCAGCATTAGAAGACGGCGAACTGTGAGAGGAGCAGTCGTGAGGCAGCTGTAATGTCCAGACGCGCCCACCAAAAACTGTAAACTACATGGTTTGGCGTTCTATTTATCAGAACACGGGAACTTCCATACCAGAGCACTGAAACCCGGGCATATTTAAGTGTGAAGTGCATCCACTCGCTGAACTGGTCAAACCAATTTGACTCACAGGCGCGATAGTCCATGTTGGAATTGTCAAACGTCAACCTTCGTGACAAATGATATGTCCAAGATGATATGCAGTTTCACTGTCGGTAGAGTTGGACACTGCCAAAGGCTCTTTGTCCACCACAAGGTACAGACCAAAAGGCTCACCCACTAGCGAAAGACCAGACGTACTCCACCAGGAGAGCACCAGAAGATGAAGGCCTCGAAGAATCACCATCACTTTCCACCAAGCCTCGTGTACGGGAGCCAAATTAGCAAAGTGAAACCGCCTCCATTTTGCACAAACCAGTCCAACCATCCTCTACTCATTCAATGTCCCCTGTTGACTGTTCTGCTGGCCCGGTAGCCAATCCAGACGCAGCTTTAGGATTCCCACGCTGGGAGAGCAAGCCTCTACTTTGCATGTCCTGACAGGAGCTAATCAACTACTCGAAAATCTCTCTTGTCTGAAAAAAGGTTTTAGACTAGGAAGGCGTCGTCCTCACGGTAAGCATGGCCATGTTTTGGAAAGAAGTTTACGTAGATGGTACCGCAGTGTCGCAGTGCCTCACAGTATGTGAGACCACATCGACAGTGCTGTTCGTATCATGGATCCTCAAGCGAGAAACCTATCGCAGCTGGACACGGCACTGAAGTCGGCCTGGCTCCACATCCCTGTCGGTATCTTCCACGGCCCTATTGACTCTCTTCCTATACGTCTCGCAGCGGTCTGTGCTGAAGAAAGTTATTATTCAATCATTTGAGAAGAGGTCACATTAATATGACTGGACAGTGTACATACTACATGACTGGAAGATTTTATCGTAAACAATCTAGTTTTGACCCAATATTCACATTTGTATCGATCCTTATAATGTTAGTTAATTACGTAACATCCCTCTGAGTTTCTTTTGTTTGTAGTAGCGCCTGAAGATGGAAACCGGATTGTGTGTACGAAATTGTCCAAGTTAAGTATTTTTCAAGTACGGCAGGAGTGGATTTACTATAGTAAAAATTCCTGTAGGTTTGAAAGTGATTTTCATTGACTGGGTGTCACACTTGCGACCAGTTCAGGGTTTTTATATAACCACTATTCACATGCTCCGTACCATGGCTGCGAGGGGCACAACATCTGTTGTAGACATGTTGCACAGTTCGCGTTGATACACCACCAAATCGGGCATTTTCGTTCACGATCTGGTCATCAGGACAGCACGTCCACATACGACAACAGCTTTGGGCCATTTTCCCTGTGGTGACTGCATGAGACCGACTGGCTCTTGCATACCATTTTAGTGCCGTGACTTCCGTCAACGTGCAGGCTTACATGACGCCTTGTGTCAGTTCTACACCAACTGCACGGCTCACGAGCAGCCCATGTACTCAATTTTAATCTGATTTTGTCCATTATAAACGGTTTTCTTGAAAGCCTGCGACTGTGAAAATAATGGGTTGGTTCATAAAAATCTTTGTGCTACCACTCACGATTTTCTTCTATTTCTGTTTTACAATAAATAGTGATGTATTTCTGAGATCATTATAAAATTCCATAAATAACTATCTATCTGTATAGAGAATATTTGTTATGACACTCGTCAAATGGTTCAAATGTCTCTGAGCACTACTTAAACCTAACTAACCTAACGACATCACACACATCCATGTCCGAGGCAGGATTCGAACCTGCGACCGTAGCGGTCACGCGGTTCCAGAATGTAGCGCCTAGAACCACTCGGCCACCGCGGCCGGCATGAAACTCGTCATTTGTGATAATTTTAATACATATTGAGACAGTCAGTTTTCCAAACCTTAGGATACTCAGTCACGGCAGTGAAAACGTACCCGATTCGACAAAGGAGAAAAATAAAATCCGGAATCTCAATCTCAGCAGATGTGCGGGCAGCTGTTGACTACTGAATCCTTTAGATTTTCTCGATGTATGTGATGCATAGAAAAACTCATAGGCGAGCAGTGTACTGATGATAATAATTATGTGTTTAAAGCCACTGAACTACTGCGTCATCAGCCGGCCGCGGTGGTCTCGCGATTAAGGCGCTCAGTCCGGAACCGCGTGACTGCTACGGTCGCAGGTTCGAATGCTGCCTCGGGCATGGATGTGTGTGATGTCCTTAGGTTTAAGTAGTTCTAAGTTCTAGGGGACTGATGACCATAGATGTTAAGTCCCTTAGTGCTCAGAGCCATTTATTGGGTCATCAGTCCTCCCCCCCCCCCCCCCCCCCCCCCGTTTTCATGAGAGAAGTACACAAGAGGTAAACAGCGAAAAGAGTGGGGATTTGGACGCTAGAACTATATATACGAGTTTAAAAAAGTGCGTGACAATAGTTGTAACACGATAACACGATAGGTAAAAGAAAACAAAGATTGCCCAGGTAGCACGAAAGGGTCTACAGGTACAGAAAGGTGAAGGGGGCAAAAGTAACATACAGTCGCGTGCTGCAGGGAAGGCTCTCTCTCTCTCTCTCTCTCTCTCTCTCTCTCTCTCTCTCATTCTCTCCCGCCCCCTCATCCCAAAAAACACGCTTAATACTGAAAGTGCAGGAGTATTGTATTTCTGCGTAAAATTTGCTCTCCCTGAGGAAATGCAACACTATGGTAGAGGCTGTCTCACCATTAGCAAGCATCTGAGGCAATGAGATACGCAACCTGACAGCATGCCACAGATCGCCCAGCAAGGCACACCCAACAAAAACATACTATATCGTTGGTGCATCAGTGAGGAGGATCTTCCCTACGCAGAAGGAACTCGTGGAGCGAACATTGTAAGTGTTCTGCTTTTATTTCTGTGTGTGTGTGTGTGTGTGTGTGTGTGTGTGTGTGTGTGTGTGTGTGTCTGCGCGCGTGTTTCTGTAGTTTAGAGTGTAAGTGCACGAAATTAATTACTGAAAGACGTGATTACTTAGGACCTGTTTTGCATAGCTGAGTGAGCAGTGGTGTGTTATGTGACGTCACAGTGGACAGTTTTCAAAATACTAAAGATACACCAAAATAAAACCCAATAAAATTACGAACCAGAGGAACTATTGGATTTGAATGAATAAATTACCCAACTTCTTTTAATAAAGGGCCACTGCTGATTTACGTAGCTAGTTTCCGAAACAAAACTCGAAATATGAAAAATGTTTTAGGCACAGTTATATCACACTGTTCACTGAACTGTATTTTGTATAATAAGAAAGTAGCTTCCAAAGTGAATATAAGCTATCTGACCCACTCACTGATTAAGTGTGTAATGTCATTGTTTGTATGTGTAGTGTAACTATATAACTATGGCCCCGAAGTATTCTCGCATTTACCTCAGTACAGTGAAAGTTCTCTGTAAAGTGGAGCACAGCAAGCAAAGCCACAGAAAAGCTAAATTAAATCTAATCTAAAAATGATACCCAAGCATGTGTACCGCCACGTGCAGTGCAGCAGACACAAGAAACATCATATTTCTTGCATGGGAATAATTCTGGGTCATAGTGTTCTACAAAATGAGTTTTTTAAACAGTTTCATAGCAAAGAATTACTTCATAACTTCACTTTCAAGATCGTGAACAGTATTGACTTTACACAAAAATGACTGGTTTTAGAAGCAATTTTAACAGGTTGATTATTCAAAAAATGCACATTCACAAAACATTATCCTATCCAAAATGATCTCTGTTCTTTCACTAAATGTGTATGTGAGGGAATAGTTTAAACTTTCCTAGCTGCGGGCAATCCATGAGATACATTTCAACCAAATTTCGGTACGACAGTTCATTTTACAACACAGTGCTAACTACGTGAAAATATGCAATACTGTGGAATTACCTTTGACCCACAGTTCTTCACAAAATTCTTTTCAAAATCCATAAATACTGTCATCATCTTCTTATTCAATCATTTTCAGTAAATGTGTATTAATATTAGGAGCTCAATTCCAGATAAAAATTTCCTGACCACTCAGATTTACGTTTCTACCCAACAAACCGCGACTAATACTAATGGTCTCTATGTGAGCGCCCTTAAGCAAAGACGGTGTAATGACATAGCCACAGATCGCTAACGAACATAGCTTTCTCTCGTATCTATGGACATCAATATGTTGCTGATGTGGTCTTCAGTCCTGAGACTGGTTTGATGTAGCTCTCCACGCTACTCTACCCTGTGCAAACTTCATCTCCTAGTACCTAATGCAACCTACATCCTTCTGTATCTGTTTAATGTATTCATCTCTTGGTCTCCCTCTACGATTTACCCTCCACGCTGCCCTCCAGTCCTAAATTGGTGATCCCTTGATGCCTCAGAACATGACCTACCAACCGATCCCTTCTTCTAGTCAGTTGTGCCACAAACTTCTCTTCCCCCCAATAATATTCAATACCTCCACATTATTTATATGATCTACCCATCTAATCTTCAGCATTCTTCTCTAGCACCACATTCCGAAAGCTTCTATTCTCTTCTTGTCCAAACTATTTATCGTCCACACATGAGTACACTCCATAAAAATACTTTCAGAAACGACTTCCTTACACTTGAGTCTATATTCGATGTTTGCAAATTTCTCTTCTTCAGAAATGCTTGCCTTGCCATTACCAGTCTACATTTTATATTCTCTCTACTTCGACCGACATTATTTATTTTCCTCCCCAAATAGCAAAACTCCTTTACTACTTTAAGTGTCTCATTTCCTAATCTAATTCCCTCAGCATTACTCGACTTCATTGGACTCTATTCCATTATTCTCGTTTTGCTTTTGTTGATGATCATCTGATATCATCCTTTCAAGACACTGTCCATTCCGTTCAACTGCTCTTCCTTGTCCTTTGCTGTCTCTGACAGAATTACAATGTCATCGGTGAACCTTAAAGTTTTTATTTCTTCTGCGTGGATTTTAATACCTACTCTGAGTTTTTCTTTTGTTTCCTTCACTGCTGCCGGCCAGAGTGGCCTGCGGTCGCAGGTTCGAATCCTGCCTCGGGCGTGGATGTGTGTGATGTCCTTAGGTTAGTTAGGTTTACGTAGTTCTAAGTTCTAGGGGACTGACTGAAGCAAAGCAAGCGCTGTATCTTGTATAAGATACAGAGGCGAGCGAGTGCACGGGACTTACCCTAGTTCACTGCTAGTAGCGTCACGTCATCGTAACGCGCCTGCATATAGTATTGCACCACATTTAACATAAAAGTAAAAATTAAGATTTGTGTGTAAAACTTTGTTAAAGTATAGTTCTATGTAATAGTGTTTCAGGTAACAAATCTTAATGTTATAAAATTAGTAGTTTACGTAAAATTCACGTTTTGAAAGAAAAATAGGAGGCGCTAAATAATGACGCTAGGAAGCCAAAATTTGGTGAGAAGGTGCAGTAAGAAGTCATTAATGAGTGGTGCTGGTTTCCAAAACCATAAAACTAAAATTGACTCCAGAATCCGCGTTTTTCGGAAAAATCAGAGGCGCGAAATAATAGAGCTACAATATTGAAAATTGGTAGGATGCTTCAGTTCACCCTAATAATAATAATGGAAATACCACAATCAGTTACCTCTTCTAGTTTTTTAGTAATTTAGTAAAAACTACTTTTGTGAGTAAAATGTACATAAGCATTATAGATTAAGTACTTTAAATTTTAATGATAAAACAAATTCTTTATGACCAATGATCAGATAGGACAATTAACAAAGCTACACCAAGTTTTAGTCTTGTAGCATAATTAACAGCTGATACAAGTCTTGATAAAGCTATGGTTCAGAGGTAACAATCTACCGTTAGTTCCATTGTAAAAATTCTAGAGAGTAAAGTTTTAATTTTAGCGGGCTGAGATTTTCTACGTGCTTCTGTACTGCTCAGATGTATGTATACAAAAATTGAGAAGTTTGTAAAGCTATTATTAAATGTGATATTTAAGATTATGTGCCTGAGATAGCGATCATTTGGAGGCTACAGGCATCTGCATAGGAACGGAAAGAACAGATGCTCTCTTGGCGGTACGCGCCGGAGCTATATAAAAAGAGCGGCAGAGGCAGTAGGAAGCTCACTCCGCATTAGACCAACGCCTAGTCCACGCGAGCTTAACGTCCGATCGCGCCTCGCCTCGGGTGACGTCATAGCGGGCTGTGACATGCGCGTACTTAGCAATGTAAACGGACATTGAAAATCGCGAGGACTGTACACCGTCCTGGATCGTTTAGACTTCGGTAACAAACTGTTATTGTGCCGTCCGTGTGAAGTATAATTCCGCGTGGCAAGTGGTGACTAACTCCACTTTTAAGGCGAGCATTAATCTTTTTTTTTAACATTATTGCGAACTATTAATAGAGCACCGTTAGTTAGAGTAATGAACTATTCGGGAGGAACTTGCTGTAGAAGTCGCCTCTGAACTATTAAACGATTGGCTGAATTAACAATATTTAATGTCTTTAGCATTTTCAGAAGTTTCGAGTAATTTGTGTGAGCCTTTAAGATAATAAAATCTTGTTTGGAACTTTAAATTTTATTGAAGCAGCCCTAATCCCGTGAAGAACTATGGATATTTTTCGTTTAGCTGGGCTGTACAGGAATGTGGCCGTGCAGACTGGGAACTAAGGTCAGTAAGTTTCCCTTCGCTTTCTGACTGGCCACCAAATTAGTTGCCAGGCTCGCGTGATTTAAGGTGGCAATGTTCAACTTTCATTCAACATTAAACAACGACTTCTTCGCCGTCCCACATATGTTGCATCGGCAATAGTCTGTTACGTGAAATGAACATTCAAACAACTCATTCGACAACTTCTTCGCCGCCCCACATATGGTGCTTATCGGCCGGGAAAACTGAATTAAAAGCAAATAAAAGTTCTCGATGTGTGAAAGCGATTGGTATAAATTAACGAACTCGGTAGGCAATAACAGGACACTGAATTGAACTAGTGTGGGAACAGTGTTACCAGTAAAGGCGGGTGTAGTGTATAAACAATAAGTGTCTACCGCTGTACGTTGGTTAGTGACGATGGTGAGGAAGGCGACGATGCTGGATCGCGGCTGCCGACGGCGCTGAGACTAAAGGAAGACGGTGCGTCATCGCGGAGCTGCGCTGATCTGCGAGACAGCTGCCGGCTGCGCCGAGCGGTCAACGGTGCCTTGCTGCCCCCCCCCCCCCCCCCCCCTGGAGCTATTGCAGTAGGCGATTCCTGTGGCGGTACTCGACGCTACAGCTGCTGCTGCTGCCTTCAATACGTCGCGACGCGTCGCATCACGATTGCTGGTACACCGCGACAACATCATTCGTCGAAATCAAGCATTTAAGTTAAGTCAAAGACTTTTAAAATATTTATTAACTGCTGCTAACAAACTAAAAGATATGGAAAGTAGTGTACATTTCAGAAGGGAACCGGTCTCTGACCAAGAATCCTCAGGATCAGGAATTGAGTTTAATGAGGATGGTTCCATTAATCCCTCAAATATTGAACTAGAACGTAATTTGTCACCAGTAAATTATGACTTTAATTTAAATGAGAGTGCAGGGATGCAATCAATAAGTGAAATAGAAGTCAAAAGGGAGCCAGTAGAGTTGCTAACTTTGTCAGGTAGTGAAACTGAGCTCAATATATCTCCAGCTCAGTCAAGTCAAGAGATACAAAGTATCAAGGTAGAAGCTCCGGATTGGATGCAAATACTGTTTGCCAAACTCGAATCAAACCAAAATAAAATTGAGGCTAAAATTGAAAATAGTAATAAAGAGTTGGAGAATAAAATTGAGGCTAAAATTGAGGATAGTAATAAAGAACTAAAAGAAGAACTGCAATCAAAATGGAATAGTTTGAATTATAAGATAGATGCTATTCATCATGACATTCAAGTAAAAGTAGGGCAACAGTTAACTAAAATGCATAGTACTTTCAAATGTGAAATAGATCAAATTCAAAAAAATTATCAAGAGGCAGATGAACTTTTGGAAGTGAGGTTGTCCGAAAGATTGAGCAACGAGTCCAAACTTTGCTCTGACAAAGTTAAAGAGGTACAAATTAAAGTAGATACTTGTCAGAAAAACATTGAGAAAGTAAAAGAAACCTGTACCGAAATTCGTGGTGCAGTGGAACAAAGATGTTCTGCCAGGATAGAAGCAGTAGAGTCACAAGTAGAGGAATTAAATACTAACATTGCTAACCTAGAAAATAGAGTAACCTCTGTTAATTCTAGTCATTCTACTGTACAGCATGTGACTTCAGTTGACGCCGCTTTTATAGGGTGTCGACAGTTTTTGCGCTTTGATCCTGATAAGTACATTCACCCTCTTGAATTTTGGAATGACTTTGAGGATGTTCTCCCCAACACTTGGTCAGAAAGAGAAAAAATTTCATTTATAAGAAGTCATTTGTCAGGTGATGCTTTGCGATGGTCAGCGGATGTAATGATCAAATGTAAAACTTTATCTGAATTTAAGTCTGCATTTCTCAACGAATACTGGTCACATAACAAACAAAATGATGTGTTAAGGGAATTCTGGAGTGGTAAGAAGTTTTTCCCAGGGCGTGAATCAGTAAAGGATTTCGCTAGGAAGTGGGTTTCAAGACTGTCACATTTGACAGAAAAGATGAAGCCAGATATGATCATTATGGGTTTAGAAGGTAAGCTGCCGTGGTACTGGCAGAAGAGGATCATTTCCGCCCCTAGAGATAATATAGACAAATTTATTGAATATCTGGAAAGAGTGGAAAGAGTAGCTGCTGCTGAGGAGCAGGTGCAGCAGAATAACAAATCTTCTAACAATCACGTACAAAATAATGGAAACGTGAACGTTAGAAATATGGAAGTTAGGCACACCAAAACAAACTATCGAAACCAAAGCCGTGGCAGAGGAAGAGGGGGTAGATACTCACCACGCTTTCGTAACAACTACTATGACGAAAGTGGAGAAGTAAATACTATGCCATTAAGACAAGAAGGGAGTCATGATGCTACTATATCTAGTGGTGTCACAGATGAACACAACAGGCCGCGTGTGGGAAACTAAATCCCGTCTATGAGGAAACTGGCGCTCACCAGGCGGTAAAAGTAACACAGCCAGTAACGGAAACACAGACAATCAGCCAACATACACAGACAGACAACATGGATGACGAAATAAATACAGATAATACCAGTGATGTGTTAAGCCGCTCTCACAAAATAGTGGATAGTATTTTGGATACACTAGAAAAATGGGTCAAGGAAGAACAGGAACTCAAGGTAGATAATGGGGAAGAAATAGATAATGGGTTTGAGTCTGATGGGAATAATGATGAAGTAAAAGCTTACATCTTCGATGAAAATGGCAATCTAAAAGCTGAAGTAGAAGTAGCAGAAGTAGAATCAGTACTGCAAAACTTTAGAGAGGAGGAAATGATGAATGAAGGGGGTAGAAATAGTAACGAGGTGAAAGAATCTAGTAGCTGTGTAAACGTGCCACAAATGGTTGAAGGTGACGACATTCTTATGAACAGCAATATTGCGCAGGGACGCAGTTGCTCAGAGGTAGAGGATAGTTTGGCTGATGTGCAGCAAACAAAAGTAGAAAAAGTCGTCAGATGCTTCGATTTAAAGTTAGTGGACAGATTAGAGAAAGCAGCTAGGATTATAGAGCATGATGAGCCCCAGGATGTAAATGTAAATGTAATTGCAACTGATCAGAATTACTTTAGCTGGAAGAACATAGAACGAGATTTATTAGACGAGGTGTGTGAGCAACCTGTTCAATGTAAAATAACTCACCCTGTTATCAAAGTAAACATATCAGGAGTCACTGTGCGTTGTCTGCTTGACACTGGCAGTGAAGCAAGTGCTTTATCACAAACATTTTTTGACACCATACCCAATAAAGAGAAGTTAACAGTTATGAAAGTAAGTGGCTTAAAGATTATAGGTGCTCCTGGAAAAGTCTCTAGACCAGTTCAACACGAAGCTTTGATACCCATTGGTATAAATGACGTAGTAATAGATCATCCTTGTTTGATTGTGCTAGGCTTAAGTGTTGATATGTTGATTGGTACTGATTTCTTATCAAAGTACCAGGGAAAGATCAATTTTGATCAGAACAACTTAATTTTAACTTTACCTGACTCTAAAGTGATAAGAGAGTCTTTTATAGGAAGTCATATAGGCGGTAGTAATGAAACTTGGGAACTGCCTATTAGAGTAATAAAGAATAAAGGATACTTGCAGGAAAATTTGGTTTTCAGTGAGAATGAGGAAAGTGCTAAGGTTGAAGAGATAATTAATAATCTGAAACACGATGCCACAGGTTTTGCTCCATGTGAGCTGATTTTCAATCAGGAACCACATAATATCATTCCGAGTATGATTGACTTTCCAGTTCTAAGTCAGAGTACATTGGATGAGAAGAAAGCACAGGCCAGGGCAAATATACGCAAAAGAGCTTTAGATAGGAAAAAGAGGCATGATGCAAGGGCTTCCCCCACTAGTTTTAAAATTGGTGAGCTAGTGCTGGTCAAAACAAAAGAAAAATCAAAGAAAATTTCTGCAGAAACTAAAAAGTTTATGCATGTATATCATGGACCATTTAGAATAGTAAGTAAACCTCATGCAAATGCCTATCGTTTGGAATATCCAAAGAGTAAGAGAGAACTAGGTCTAAGAAATATTGTGGATCTAAAGGAATTTAAAATTAACAGTAATTAATTACTGTAGGGAGTCTGCCACTCTTTGGCGGATACACGGTTTGGCGTACCGCGCAGTCCCAGCTGGGTGAAACTTTATTTCCTTTTCAAGTTTCATTCCCTTCTTCTGGTCTATCATAACAGGTAAGAATCACATATGTCTTCATGTTGTATATATGCTTTAGGTTTTAAGTATTCTTAGTAAGGATCTACCTAGTGAATGGCAAAACAAAAGTCTGAGTACCAATAAGAGGCAAACATGGCTAAAATAAATAAATTAAAATATTTCATGTAATTGTAAAGGGTTAGAAACTACAACTAAGAGAGACACTTTGCAGTATACGAAGTACGGTATGAATATGAATAATCCATGAGATTATGCAGAAGGTAGTATGTTGCTAGAAATAAGGTTGTCTGAAGGAAAACAGCGTAAGAAGGTAATGCTCATAGAGGCAAGCAATGGCGTTTTATAATTAAATAAATGGAGATGTGTGGAAGTGGTGTGAGGATCGCACCAAATATATAGAAACAGGACGTCAATAGGCTGGCAAAAGGAAAAGGGAGAAAATGAATAAGGTGAAGAAGTGAAGTAAGTAAATTGAAGTAAATGATGTAGGATTAAAGAATAATTCCCTCACGTCTTGTGAAATGGTGAAAAACGCTAAATCTTGCTTGAGGCAAATAAATAGTTAAACAGACAACAGAAACACACAAATATTGGAAAATGCAGAAATTTGGAATCGGTATACTGAAAATAACTAATTTCTTTAGTAATTCATACAATAAAGCAAAGTGCTGGTCAGCAAATGACTTCTTTGATGAACTAATCCATACGATAATTAAGCCAGAGTACATTAAAACTAAAAGGTTACTCAATTTTCTAAGTTGAAGCAAGATCTTAATATATTAATTTGCTAAAAGAATTTTCACTATTTAGGAACCTAAAAGATTATTTATGAAAGAAGAAAGTAGGAGCTATTGTATCAGATACGACTTAGTGCTAAATGTCTTTCTGACAACTTCACAATTAGTAAAATAGTGCCAGAATATAAACTATAAAATGTACTTTGTCCTACCTTAGATATAAGTTGAAAACAGAAACTTAGACTGTATTGTCTGTTTCTCAGGGACATGCAGGCTGCATGAATGACTGACAACAAGCGGTAGGGAGATTGGAAGTAGAGACGCAAACCACAGTGAATACAATTTCCTCCCACAATTTTTGTCAATCAGTGAAATTAAATGAGTGTTACAATAGGACACCCACCACAGTGCCGAGTATTATAGTAAAAGAAAAATGGGAGTGCGTTGCAGTGATAAAAGTCGTGTGTATTTTCTTTTTCAGGAAGAGACTGATTTTAAAGAAAAAAAAATAACTATTTTGTAACCATTGAAAAATTTATATTTCCATGTAAATGTATGTAAATAATTTGTGAATGTCTTCTGTACTAGGTTTTCTATGTGTATATGAGTATGGTTATTTTGTGTATGTAGTAATAAGGAATTTCCTAAGAAGAAGCAACTTAAGTTGAAAGAGGTATACTAAAGTAATCCATCGCTTGTTTGTTCTTTTAGAAATTTAATTTTGTTCAAAAATAGATTTTCACGAAAATTAAAAAGGGGGTGATGAAGCAAAGCAAGCGCTGTATCTTGTATAAGATACAGAGGCGAGCGAGTGCACGGGACTTACCCTAGTTCACTGCTAGTAGCGTCACGTCATCGTAACGCGCCTGCATATAGTATTGCACCACATTTAACATAAAAGTAAAAATTAAGATTTGTGTGTAAAACTTTGTTAAAGTATAGTTCTATGTAATAATGTTTCAGGTAACAAATCTTAATGTTATAAAATTAGTAGTTTACGTAAAATTCACGTTTTGAAAGAAAAATAGGAGGCGCTAAATAATGACGCTAGGAAGCCAAAATTTGGTGAGAAGGTGCAGTAAGAAGTCATTAATGAGTGGTGCTGGTTTCCAAAACCATAAAACTAAAATTGACTCCAGAATCCGCGTTTTTCGGAAAAATCAGAGGTGCGAAATAATAGAGCTACAATATTGAAAATTGGTAGGATGCTTCAGTTCACCCTAATAATAATAATGGAAATACCACAATCAGTTACCTCTTCTAGTTTTTTAGTAATTTAGTAAAAACTACTTTTGTGAGTAAAATGTACATAAGCATTATAGATTAAGTACTTTAAATTTTAATGATAAAACAAATTCTTTAAGACCAATGATCAGATAGGACAATTAACAAAGCTACACCAAGTTTTAGTCTTGTAGCATAATTAACAGCTGATACAAGTCTTGATAAAGCTATGGTTCAGAGGTAACAATCTACCGTTAGTTCCATTGTAAAAATTCTAGAGAGTAAAGTTTTAATTTTAGCGGGCTGAGATTTTCTACGTGCTTCTGTACTGCTCAGATGTATGTATACAAAAATTGAGAAGTTTGTAAAGCTATTATTAAATGTGATATTTAAGATTATGTGCCTGAGATAGCGATCATTTGGAGGCTACAGGCATCTGCATAGGAACGGAAAGAACAGATGCTCTCTTGGCGGTACGCGCCGGAGCTATATAAAAAGAGCGGCAGAGGCAGTAGGAAGCTCACTCCGCATTAGACCAACGCCTAGTCCACGCGAGCTTAACGTCCGATCGCGCCTCGCCTCGGGTGACGTCATAGCGGGCTGTGACATGCGCGTACTTAGCAATGTAAACGGACATTGAAAATCGCGAGGACTGTACACCGTCCTGGATCGTTTAGACTTCGGTAACAAACTGTTATTGTGCCGTCCGTGTGAAGTATAATTCCGCGTGGCAAGTGGTGACTAACTCCACTTTTAAGGCGAGCATTAATCTTTTTTTTTAACATTATTGCGAACTATTAATAGAGCACCGTTAGTTAGAGTAATGAACTATTCGGGAGGAACTTGCTGTAGAAGTCGCCTCTGAACTATTAAACGATTGGCTGAATTAACAATATTTAATGTCTTTAGCATTTTCAGAAGTTTCGAGTAATTTGTGTGAGCCTTTAAGATAATAAAATCTTGTTTGGAACTTTAAATTTTATTGAAGCAGCCCTAATCCCGTGAAGAACTATGGATATTTTTCGTTTAGCTGGGCTGTACAGGAATGTGGCCGTGCAGACTGGGAACTAAGGTCAGTAAGTTTCCCTTCGCTTTCTGACTGGCCACCAAATTAGTTGCCAGGCTCGCGTGATTTAAGGTGGCAATGTTCAACTTTCATTCAACATTAAACAACGACTTCTTCGCCGTCCCACATATGTTGCATCGGCAATAGTCTGTTACGTGAAATGAACATTCAAACAACTCATTCGACAACTTCTTCGCCGCCCCACATGATGACCTTAGCTGTTAAGTCCCATACTGCTCAGAGCCATTTGAACCATCTGAACCTTCACTGCTTGCTCAATAAACAGATTGAATAACATCAGTGAGAGGCTACAGCCCTGTCTCACTCCCTTCCCAACCACTACTTCCCTTTCATGTCCCTCGACTCTTATAACTGCCATTTGGTTTCTGTACAAATTGTAAATAGCCTTTCTCTCCCTGTATTTTACCCCTTCTACCCTCGGAATTTGAAAGAGAGTATTCCAGTCAACATTGTTAAAAGCTTTCTCTAAGTCTAAAAATGCTAGAAAGGTAGGTTTGCCTTTCCTTAAGTCGTAGGGTCAGTATTGCCTCACGTATTCCAATATTTCTACGGAATCCAGTCTGATCTTCCCCGAGGTCGGCTTGTACCAGCTTTCCATTCGTCTGTAAAGAATTCGCGTTAGTATTTTGCATCCGTGACTTATTAAACTGATTGTTCGGTAATTTCACATCTGCCAGCACCTACTTTCTTTGGGATTGGGATTATTATATTCTTCTTGAAGTCTGAGGATATTTCGCCTGTTTCATACATCTTGCTCACCAGATGGTAGAGTTTTGTCAGGAATGGCTCTACCAAGGCCGTCAGTAGTTCTAATGGAATGCTGTCTACTCCCGGGGCCTTGTTTCCACTCAGGACTTTCAGTGCTCTGTCAAACTCTTCCCGCAGTATCGTATCATCTTCATCTACATCCTCTTTTATTTCCATAATGTTGCCCTCAAGTACATCGTCCTTGTATAGACCCTCTATATACTCCTTCCACCTTCAACATCAATTTAAGAAAGTAAAAAGTTAACAATTCTGCAATGACCAAGATGAAATGCACACATCACAAAAAGCCAATTCATTTTGAGATACATCTGCACCTTTCGAATGAACAAGTGCATCGATAGGAGACAAATATTAATCCTCCATGGTGTACGCGCTGGAACAAGTTGCTCTCTGGGCCTTGAACGAAGTTTGCTTTGTCCGACTTAGGCCTACTAAATATAGAAAATGCAGCGCATATACATAAATTACGTCTCTGGCTGGGAGCGGTTGCGGGCTACTGGTGTTTCTAGCTCCCGCGTACCGTGCTCGGGCGTCATCCATGAAGCCGCTCCGTCAGATTCATTTCCTCCTGAAAGCAGCAGGTTTGGATGCCTCCGCAGGTAGTTTCCGCGTGGCATAAATTTACCTCCTGTTGCCAGCAGGAACGACGCCCGTTATTTTTCAGTCGGGCAGCTTCGCCTCTGAATTGATAGCTTTCACTTTCACAAACGGCCAAAACAGCTGATTTTGGAAGTGCGACTCTGTCGTATTTCGTCACTCATTGTTCCAAAGAGCAGAAAACGGTCACGGGTTGTAGTATAAAGCAAATAGCATCTAACACCGAATTTTTGCAGAGATAAAAACATTTCCAGAAAATGAAGAACATTTAAAGTCCAGTTATGAAGTGCAAGGACTTCAAGTAAAGCAAAATAAACTATTATCAGTCATAGAGGGAAAGAGGTATAACACGCTCACTACCCATAGGATGAGATTGTGAAGTGATTAAGATACTGGATACGTACTGGATGGGAGCAAGCTTAAAATACCATCTCAGCTGTTTAGGTATGCTTAAAATGCCACCGGGATGGTTCCTTCCCCATCCGAAATGTACGTGGTCTCATTAATGTCGCCAGAGCCTACTACGTACGACGCTCTTAATGACCACTCACAGACGGCAGGTGGCAGTACTAACAGAGTATGGTATATAAAGCGTGTCGCGAGGGGAGACGGAGGGAGGGAGGGAGGGAGGGAGGGCCGAAAACAATGCAGTCGCTGTCGTAATGCAGAAGGCAGAAGGGGAACGATCGGCTATCGTTGTTGTAATGCGGAAGCGGAACGATTTATCTGACGTCCAAAATGGCAGGATGATTCGCTTTGAGGCCAAAAGTAGAAACACTTCCGAGTCGGCTAAGTTTATAAACGGTTCGCTTGCCACCGTGATTAAACAACACTGAAGAGCCAAAGAAACTGGTACACCTGTCTAATATCTTCTACGTCTCCGCGAGCACGTAGAAGTGTAGCAACAGTAGTGTTGGAGGGAACTGACACCATGAATCCTACTAGACAACACATTGCAAGGCATCACAGATATGCTCAACAATGTTCATGTCTGGGGTGTTTGGTGGCCAGTGGAAGTTAACGAAGTCAGAAGAGTTTACTGCTGCCACTCTGTCGAAATTCTTTACTTGTGGTGTGTCGCATTGTCCTGTTGGAATTGACAAGGCCCGTCGGAATGCACAATGGAGATGAATGGATGCAGGTGATGAGACAGGATGCTTATGCATGTGCCACCTGTAAGAGTCATGTCACCCTGACAGCCAGGGTCCACGAATTCATCCGATCGATGCAATTTCAAACGAGACTCGTCAGACCAGGCAACATGTTTACTGTCATCAACAGTATAAGGTCGGTGTTGACGGGGCCAGGTGAGACTTAAAGCCTTGTGTCGTGCAATCGCAAGGATACAAAAGTGGGCCTTCAGCTCCGAAAGAACATATCGATGACCTTTCGTTGAGTGGTTTGCACACTGACACTTGTTGATGGCTCACATTGAAATCTGCAGCAATTTTCGAAAAGGTTGCACCTCTGAACGATTCTCGTAGTTGGCCCCGTTCTTGCAGGATCTTTCTCCGGCCGTAGCGATGTCGGAGACTTTATGTTTAACCGGACTCCTGATACTCGCAGTACACTCGTGTAAAGGTAGTAGGAGAAAATCCTGACTTCATGGCTACCTCAGAAACGCTTTGTCCCATCGATCGCGTGCCGACTATAACGCCACGTTCAATCTCACTTAAATCTGGTTAACCTGCCATTGTAGCAGCAGTACCCTACCTAACAATTGCGCCAGACACTTGTTGTGTTAAATAGGCGTTGCCGACCACGACGCCGTATTCTGCCTGTTAACATATATCTGTATTTGAATGCGCCTGCCTATTTCAGTTCCTTTGGTCCTTCAGTATATGTCTATAGTAGCAAAACTGCAGCCTTCGAGAGTTGTTGCCAAGTCTTCGAAGTAAACACTCTAAAAACCAATTCACGGAATGCAAATATTGAGGATTCCAGTTATGCAAGTATCGATATACCTGATTATCAATAATAGAGTGCATAGGGGCCTAAGTTGGCATTAATGAGATGCCGAAACAGGTTGCCTAAATAAATGTGCTTCTCGATACACACGGCTGTTTTGCCATTGTCCTTGATGAATAAAAAATTTAAATCAATTATGGAAGCTTCTTTCTTGAGATTAAAATGAACTGTTTAATTATCCCTTTTATAGTAATAGGTATTTTGTTTGGAGGGCGATCGTCACATTGTTCTAGGTTCATACCGTACAGTTACAGTTGGCCGGGTCTGGAGAATAATCATGTGATTTAACGACCACAGTCGGGATGGTGCACAAGACCACGGCCGGCACCACGCCACGCTACCGTGCGGCCGCTTCCTGCCGGCTGGAGATGAATATTCAGGGGGCAGGGCACGCCGGCCGTCTAATGACCGGAGCCGCAGCCCTTGTGCTGGGCGCGCGCCCTTCCGCTGGCCACGCGGCGTCGCCTCCGGACGCGCCGGCAATGGACCGCGGTCGGCCGCCACACTTGTGAATATTAACGCGGCGCAGCCGGGGCGCCGCCAATCTGCATCTGCCGTCTGCGCGCACACTGTACGCGTCGTGGTGCCACGGCATGACGGCTCCTCCACACTGTGGATGCTATCCACAACTCTTCGGTTGGACACAGGGGAGCTGTTGTATCCCTGTTGAGCATCTTCATGTTTTCGCGGCGAACCATTGACCCATGGTATCGCGTGAGACAGAAAGAAAGAACAGATTTTATTTGTTTACTATAGAGAAATTCATATTATTTATCGATCATATGTTGAAAACAATAGACGGGCTGGGTGAGATTAAGATATGTGAACACAATATAAGCAGTCTTGCATATGCGGATGACTTGGTTGTGATGGCAGATTCGGTTGAAAGTTTGCAAAGTAATATTTCAGAGCTAGATCAAAAATGTAACGATTATGGTATGAAGATCTACTCTCTTCTGCAAGAAGTAAGTCAGTACCAAGACTAAGTTATCTGTGCACCGTTCAATCTTTCGACCAACTTTGTTGTATGGGAGCGAAAGCTGGTTACCTTATGCATAAGGTTGAGGTTACGGATATGAAAGTAGCTAGGATGATTGCAGGTACTAGTAGATGGGAACAATGGCAGGAGGGTGTCCACAACGAGGAAATCAAAGAAAAACTGGGAATGAACTCTATAGATGTAGTAGTCAGGGCGAACAGGCTTAAATGGTGGGGTCATGTTACAAGCATGGGAGAAACACGGTTACCCAAGAGACTCATGGGTTCAGCAGTAGAGGGTAGGAGGAGTCGGGGTAGAGCAAGGAGAAGGTACCTGGATTCAGTTAAGAATGATTTTGAAGTAATAGGCTTAACATCAGAAGAGGCACCAATGTTAGCATTGAATAGGGGATCATGGAGGAATTTTATAAGGGGGGCTATGCTCCAGACTGAACGCTGGAAGGCATAATCAGTCTTAAATGATGATGATGATGATGATGATGATGACTATAGACAAATTACAAAAGACAAAAAGCTTCGTGAATGTCACGGGAGAGAGAAAGATTCAAGGGTTTGACGCAGCTGCGCTGTTGTTTGTTTGGAACGAAACGGCGACTACACCATTAATAATTTTGTATGTTGCACTTTGGACAAAGTCAGTCCTTCCTTCAAGTGCGACGTGCATCTTGCCGCCTCTTCAGCAGAAAGACACCTCTGCACAGGCAGATTAATGAATGGAGTACAGAGTTCTTAGAAATTTGTTACGTATGCAGAGGGAAGGGCACTGGTCGGCTACGCACTTCTCATGAAAATCTTCAGCGTACTAAATGGCTCTGAGCACTATGGGACAACTGTTGATGTCATCATCAGTCCCTGTTTAGAACTACTTAAACCTAACTAACCTAAGGACATCACACACATCCATGCGCGAAGCAGGATTCCAACCTGCGACCGTAGCGGTCGCGCGGTTCTAGAACCGCTCGGTCACTCCGGCCGGCTCCAGTGTATCCGAGATGCGTTCACACCAAGCCGTCGGAAGGCTAAAGGACGGATAAGCCAGGAAGTTCAACTTGCTCAAAGATAAGTATTGCGCGTTGTGGAAAGACGCCTGCGTATCAAGCTTTACATGTTGCAGATACTGCAGTAATTCTGTCCTGGCGGCCGCCACAGAAGGTACGACTTTGCATTTTATTTCTCCAGGATACGGCTGAGCATACTTTTTCCGAACGACTCATCTTTCCGGACGTATCAACTTTTCATCTATGGGGCACAGTAAACCACCATAATGTAAGAATTTTGGGGTCACAAAATCCTTGCGTTATCGTTGAACATGAAAGATACTCACCGGAAATGCATTTGTTTCGTACCGTGAAACGTCCCCTCAGAAAAATTATGCAAGACTATGCTTAAACTGACACACAATATTTTTAGCGCAACGCAATCTGACTTTCAAAAATCCCTACAAAAGAGTGGTCCTGACTAACATTAACCTATACCTTTCACAAATAGCTTACCTCACCAAAAATCTTCGTTACTCGAACTGTAAGTAGGCTCTTTAGGTTTTCTTATTGGTAACGCCGCTTAGCGCTCGGTATGAGAAATCACTGGCTGTGCTGTGCGCAGTCTGTGTTTAGTTTGCATTGTTGTCTGTTTCTCTGATTGTCTCTGTGATAGTCATTACTACGGAAATGCGATCTTTCTCTGTAACTATTATTACTCCGCCAGTGGTTATCATATGGGTGGTGTCTATTTTGGTCACGATTTGCGTTGTAAGAATAGCCTTGTCGTGTATTATTTCTGTCATCGCGGAATTGTGACAGGTGTGACCTGTAATTGTTGTGCTTCTGTTTTCGCGTTCCGCGATTGTCAGTGTCAATTTCCAGTTCTTGTAACAGTCCCTGAAAAGCTTCAGTCTCGTCTTTGCATCGTCCTGCTAAAATAATCTGTCGTAAATGTTCAGGTAATTTGATTAAGCAAATGCGGATGAATTCTGAGGGGCTGTATGGGTTTGAAAGATACTGATTCTTATGTAACATGTCTTCAAAATATTTGACAAGACTGGAAAATTCAGATTGTTCGAAATGTTTCATCATTATGATGCTATGTTTTACTTGGTCTTGTGTAGCTTGAGACCAATATGCTGAGAGGAAGGCATGATAAAATTCTCCTTCACTATGACAATCGTGAATGACCGATCGCATTCTTACAGCTGGTTCATTCTCCAAGTAGCCGCACATAAATTCTAATCTGTGCTCTAATGACCAGTTGGGAGGAAAACAATGAGAGAATTGATGGAGCCACGCTTGTGGATGAATGTCGTTGCCAGGATTCTTAAATGTTTTGAATTTACGTGCAGTAATGAACAGCTTATAGTCAAAATCATCGTGTCGGCGGGTAGCATATCGTTCATTGTTACATCGTGTCAGCGGTTCCATCTCAAAATTCGGTGCACCTTGCCAATTTCTTTCACAATTTCCGAAATTACCTGTGTTATTATTTTGTGACTTTTCCGTATTTCTAAGTCCCTCTTCCCGTGTTGGAGCGCGACTGTCCTCTGAAATACGTAATTCTTGTATTACCTGTGTCATCTGATCTTGCACTTCCCGGATTTCTCTTTGGTGTTGTGTATTAATTTGATTCTGATTTTGTTTGTATTTCCTAATTTGTTCGCACTCTTCTGTATCATTCAGATCATCATCTACCTCTGTAGATAAGTTAGTGAACTGATCTGAAAGTTCGGCTACTTTCTCCGATAGTGAACACGTTTCCTCAGTGTGTTTTTCTGAACCAAGTTTCAGAGTGTCAATTTGTGTTGAAATCGAATCTACTGTGTCTTTTAAGTTTTCTTGAGTTCTTGCAAGTTGCGTAACCGAATCGGTGGATGCAACTGAGTCCATTTTAGCTTGCAAGGTGTCTTGATTTTCACGAACAATAGTTTGCTGTTCTTTTATGGCTGCTTCATGATTCTGTAATGCATTTTCATGCCGGGAAAAATAGGTTGAAAATGATCACAAATTTGTGTTTTTACCTCATTACAGATTTTTTGGCATTTTGATTCAATGTTATGTAACTCAGTAGTTAAATCTTCACGTGTTCGTTCAAGTGTGGTGTCTAACTTTCGAAGATTTTGTTCCATTGTGTCTAACTTTTGAAGCTTTTGCTGTGTTTGTCTCTGATTTTGTTCCATTGTGTCTAACTTTTGAAGATTTTGTTCCATTGTGTCTAACTTTTGAAGCTTTTGCTGTGTTTGTCTCTGATTTTGTTCCAAGGTGTCTAACCTTATAAGATTTTGTTCCATTGTGTCTAACTTTTGAAGATTTTGTCCGATTTGTTTCTGATTTTGTTCAAGCGTTGTGCCTAACTTTTTTAGCCTTTGTCCCATTGGTTGCATTAACTGTAATAACAGTGCACTGGTGTCTGAAACATGTTCCTCAGTGCTATTCAGCAGTGCATTTGAACCGGCAATGTTCGCATTTTGAAAAGCAAAAAATGTGTCTTGATTTATTTGAGAAAACGGTGAGGACGCAAAATCTGAATCTACAGTATTTGCAAGATTGTGTCCTGTCATTTCGGAATCCTGAGGCGAGCTGTTGCCGACCGATCGATCGATAATGCTTCCCTGTTCACTAATTGTTTCACTGCCTACAAAATTATTTGCAGCCCGCTCCATTTCCCTATGCTCTATTACCAAATTACTACTTTGAACGTTAGTGAATTCATTACATGGTGACGCTAACACACTGCTTTCGTCTTCACTGTCATTTCTCAGTTTACTTTGGAGCCTAGTGTTACGTTTTCCACACGCCATTATTGTCACAATTTTTCACACGACAACACAGAAAACACAATTTGAAGAACAAAAATAAGAGAACACATTAACATAGCACTGAAAATAATAACTAGTTAATTGCAAGCGCAGCTGCGAAATACTTCGTGCAAAAGCTACATGCATGCCAAAACTGTTTTACTGTACAACAATGAAAATCTGCAACTACAAAGGAAATTCTCTCTATGATTACGCGCTAGCAATAAACAAAGACTACACTAACTACACAAACTACAAGAAAAAAATCAGAAGATTCCAGTGAGGTATCCTCGGCTAAGGATCGACATATGAAACGTCCCCTTTGAAAAATTTATACAAGACTGGTCTATATGAAACGTCCGCTTTGAACAATTATACACGACTGTGCTTAAACTGAAACACAATATTTTTGGCGCAACGCAACCTGACTTCCAAAAATCCCTACAAAAGAATGGCCCTGACTAACATTAACCTATACCTTTTGTAAGTCACTTACCTCACAAAAATCTTCGTTACTCAAGCTACTGCAATACAGCGAGCGCCACTACTGCCAGCTAAATAAAAGATTCAAACTACTGAAGGCACTAACTACTGATAGGCATAGTTAGCAAATGAAAGTTTTTAATAGAGAACAAACAATGTATTTACCTCACTATTCATAATATATATAGCAGTTCATGACACCAATTCTTACAAATTTCAAAACTCCGCCATCTCTCTCTCCACGTCCACCACTGCTGGCGGCTCACCTCCAACTGCGCAACGCTACGCGCTGTTAGCATCCAGCTGCCGCTGCTCAACACTACAATGGCAGACAACAATGCAAACTAAACACAGACTGCGCACAGCACAGCCAGTGATTTTTCATACCGAGCGCTAAGCGGCGTTACCAATAAGAAAACCTAAACAGCCTACTTACAGAACTACTGCAATACAGCGAGCGCCACTACAACCAGCTAAATAAACGATTCAAACTACTGAAGGCACTAACTACTGACAGGCATAGTTAGCAAATGAAAGATTTTGATAAAGAACAAACAATGTATTTACCTTAATAGTCATAATATATATATCAGTTCATGACATCCATTCTCACAAATTTCAAAACTCCGCCATCTCTCTCCCCACATCCACCACTGCTGGCGGCTCACCTCCAACTGCGCAACGCTGCGCGCTGTTAACATCCAGCTGCCTAACACTATAATGGCGAGTATTACAACAATGCCAACCAGCCACAGACTGCACACAGCACAGCCAGTGATCTTCATACAGAGCGCTACGTGGCGTTACCAATAAAAAAAACCTAAACAGCCTACTTACAACAGTTTCTGTTCACAATACTTGTGGACCTTTCGTCTTTGAGGAGGGAACTGTGACAGGAATGTGCAGAAAAACTGGGTGTTTTCTCATCACGAAGATTACAATAATTTCGTTTTAATGCATAGCGATGCCCAACTTCAGTATCACCTTGAGGGGCAGCGTAATGTTAACAACATCATCCCACTGCGTTAGATTGGAAGAGGTGAACAACGAGATCTTGTTCGTAGCTTTAGGCCTCTCAGGTCACGACATCTCACACCTTGTGCTCTTTTGTGGGGGGTACGCAGAAGACAGTGTCTTTGTCCTATCTATGCCAGCTACTCTTCCTAGAGCTGAGGGATCGAATTGTTGAAGCTGTCGAGCTGTCGGTTCAGTAAACAGGGACTGTTGATTCGTGTATGGAATCAAATGAACTACTGCTCTGATGTTACTCGAGCAACACATAGTGCTCATGTTGAGAATATGGTATAGTGTCTATGAGGATATAAAACTTATCCCTTGATATGCGCAATGTCTTTCCATCTCTCATTGTTCGTCTATAATACACAATTGAAATTTGTTCTTTCTTTTTGAGTCACTCTGTATTTCAGGCGTGCAACCGAATGAATTGTACTTGTCCTTATATTTCGGCCTTATACCATTCGACCACTTTTAGTGTGAGCCTACAGGCTGACACTACAGCACCCGCTCTAGCGTCGTTTTAAACCCACGGACAGCACTACTTGTTGCGTGGCAGTTATGCCAAAACTGGTACCTAAACCGTTTCATAATTATAAATGCAGATCCCAAAGTGAGTAAAGACATATTGTTCACCCTGCATGAAAAATGTAAGCATTGTTCATTACTGCCAATGATTGCTTAGCTAATAATTTTTGTGTCTTCTTTTTTTGGATACGGTGAGAGCTTCTTGTAATTTTCGCACCGTTGAGGGAGGTCTTTTAGGTACCAGAAGTGTTGTAAAGTTGTTTTGTGTTCAGTCATTCGCATAGGTCTTGAATAGGTGATTGCAGGCTGTCACGTCTGGCCAGCTGGAGCATGGAAGAGACTGGGTGGCCTGCCATAACAACTGCATTCTGAGAGAAGCGAAAAGGAACCCTTCTTAGCTAGACAAGAATCTGAAGGACAGGCAGAAACAAGAGAAACGTCGGAAGATGGCCTTGTAAGCCGAAAACCGGTTAATACAATAAAACTAATACTGTAGAACGAAAGCAAACTGGTGCTTTTCATTTATTGTAATTCTGTTCTACCAAGAACCGACGGGAGATTCAGTTAACATGAAAACAAGAAACTTCATAATATAGTAACAGCTGCTGAGTTTTGGTATGCCTCTCTGCAATGTTTGTTAAAATTCTAGCAAGTGATTTTTGATTAGTTCATAGTAATTATTTCGGTAGAAGGGGCAGGTTCCTGCATATGTGAATGTGCAGGGTTTTTGGTAAGACAGGACAGATAATCTATCATGCGCTGGGAGAGATTTTCTGAATTTTTCCTCGTGTCCTACCTCATTGATTATCTATAACAAAATCCAGAAGACTAGGAATTGTTACTCTTGTTTATAAAATTATCGTTGGTCAGAACTTTCAAGGGCTGTTGCAATTGGCGAATCAAATTCCGTCCCTCGCGGAAAAGAGCTAATTTTTGGACATAAAAGTGAGAATAGATGTGGCTTATCAACCTCGCCCAGAGTACAAATGTTCCGCATCGCTGAAAGTCGCTGCAAAGAGAGACTTGGATTTCGGAGGCCGAGTTCAGTTTCGAATTTTGAGCAATCTTAAACACTCACACAGCTTACGAGAGGTAAGCATGCACTGCCGTTGCAGCCACTGAGACAAGTAGTGCATGAAATTAGTTTAGCTGCATCAGGAATTTATTTTCCAGATTTAGATTTTGCAGCCAGTTAGTTGCACCCATACTGCACTTCGTGAAAATATTGGTGTGCAGCCAGTTAGTTGCACCCATACTGCACTTCGTGAAAATATTGGAGTTCGTTTATACTTCCCAAGATGTTTTTCTTTAAATAACTAGTGTCTTTCATAACTATTAGCTACTTTTATGAACCTTCGCAGGTATATCAAGGCTACAGTTCGTATTTACAATCCCTTTCCCACTTATTAAATATTTATGTACTTGATACAAAAGATAAATCGTTTTCTTTGATGTCTTACGGCAATAAACCCAATTGTTATAGTGACTTTGTAGCTTCATGGGTCCATGTCCATGTCCATGTGAAGTGTGGTACCCACACTTCCGTGAGAGGCCATGAAGACCTCCCTTTCAGTTCGGTCAAGAGATTGTTAACGAGCCGGCAGTTAATACTAGCGACCCGTTAGACATTTCTGAGGCCAACTGTACGCAAATAGAGGAACCTCTGGATCTGCACACATTGTACTCGTCAAGCAATGACTTCCAGTCTTCCTGGCAGTAGACCCGGACGACGTACAGCAACTGGAGGAAGTCGACCCAGACGAGATGACCCAACATTTCCTTCGGAAATCGGAGGCTCCCACATGCTTATCAACTTATTTCTGAACCAAATGACTCCCCAATCGTCGAGAAGCGGCAATCTTCAACGACGACTAACACTCAGGGAGGTACGCAGTAGAATGCAATAGAGCCAAAGCCTGCAAGGAACCCGCAACTCCCGACCAGCTACCAACTCATCAACTTTACTGCTTGGCATCAAGAAGCTATTTGAAAGGATATATCTGCACCATCTGTTCCGACACGTCGTGGTGTATCAATTGCTGTCAGAAGAGTATTTAAAATTTCGTCAGGGGTTTTCAATGACTTTCCAACCTCCACACCTAGTACAGAAGTTTCTGGAAGGTCTCGAAAGGAGGAAAGTCTTTGGGACTGCGTTTTTCGATATCTACAGGGTTTTTGATTCTGTTTGGAATAACGAGCACCTCAATAACCTCACTTGAGGCATCTCATCCGTGCCTTTACCTTATCGGATAATACCTGGAGGTGCCGTCGTTCGTCTGTGTGGAAGGGCGTTGCATTCTTGCCAGTCTACCACTAGGGCCATTCTTTGGACTGCTGTTTCACATATTGTACTCAGCGGACGTGTCATCAAATCCATTTGGCTCTTTACACTGACAACACAAGGGCCTATTACCACAACAACGATGCCATCAATATCCAGAGCCACCTCCAATCGGTCTGCTACTCCTGACGGGAATCTATGTACAACTCCTGAACACGAGACGATGGATTCAGAAGTGAAGTTCCTGAAGCACCAGTGTCCAAGGCGACGAAACAGATAAGCACTTAACAAGAAAGAAGAATCAGAATGTGAGTAGATTCGAAAGGTATGACAATTACCTTTGGAGGCACAGCAGTCAAGGCTTAAACTGCATAGTAAACTGGAGGAGGAAGCTGGGATAATGAACAGTCCCAACATTACTGCACCCAGACAGTCAGACAAATCAGAAGGCTGTATGAAGCTGGTCGAAACGTACCACACTAGCCCACTGCTGCCACCCTCATTGAGTGCTTTGATTTCGCTCAGGACTTCTCTTTGGGTGGCTGGAACTTTATTGCGAAGTTTCTAGTTCCTGTTTATGGTATGGTAGTGAAATATGGACTGTGGGAAAACCGTAACAGAAGAAGCATTTTAGATATGTTACTACAAAAGGTAGCCACATGGTAAGAAATGAGGTGGTCCTCCGTAGAATTGGTGCAGGAAGAAACATATGGAAAACGCAGATAAGAAGAAGGGACAGGATGATAGGACATGTTTTAAGTCATCGTGGAATAACTTCCATGGTTATAGAAAGAGCTGAAGGGGAGAAAAACTGCAGAGAAGACAGAGATTGAAATACATTCAGCAAATAATTGTTGATATACGTTGCAAGTGCTAGTCTGAGGTGACAAGGTTAGGGCAGCATAGCACAGTAGAGGAGTTTGTGGCGAACCGCATCAAACCAGCCATAATACTGATGAAAAAATGCAGTAGAAATAGATTCCGGCAGGAGATCGGACATACTTGTGCATCCGCACTGAGGAAGCTGGATCCATTTCCCATCTAAGGAAATTAATTATATGAATGCGTGGAGTCTGTTCTTTTGGACATGTTCCCAGTGCGGCAGCACAAGCACGTCCGACCTCCTGTGGGAAACTCAGAGTAGCGAGCATGGAGGATATAGGCACAGAGGAGGGTTGCGGTAGGTGGGAATGTAAATCGGGCGTGTGGCGTGCTAAGATAGTCCACGCAGGTGCGATGACACTGTGTTTCAGATGGCGCAGTAGGTGACGCACCTGCCTAGTCAGTAAGAGATCGTGAGGAAGATGTAGGTGAGTTTTCTCTCGCCACAGATGAGCGTTGGGGGAAACCCTATTGGCTCTCTAACCTTCATACCGCACCGACACATGTACAGAGTGACACAGAAAAACGGGAACATTTCCACAATCCAATAAAACTAGAAGTGCTGAAGGAAAGAAATTGCATTATTTGTAACTGAAACCTTAAAACTTTGCCATTTACGAAACATTGCTGGCATGTCTCATTTCTTAAAGTAACGTCCTTTAGATGTCGTCCTCCTGTACGAATACATTCGTGAAATCTGATGTTGAGATTCGGAATAATATTATCTTTCGGAAGCTTTAGTCAGGGCACTTTTAATGTTAATCTTATGATAGATACTTCACAAAGTGTATTTACAAACACTGTACTGCGGTACTGGCTATACTGCAGGCGACATAGAGCGACACGACCATTACTGAAGCGTTTCCAGTATGATCACCACAATTCCAAATCTATCGTATGCTTTATGGTGGTTTAACTGTTGTTCAACAAAAATAAGTGAATCCACAGATGATGTTGAAACATCACCGAAGCCGTTTATAAAAAGGAGTTGTGGTTTGCTCAAAGCAAAATATTTTCAAAAAATTTTGTAATCCTTCCTATTCCTGTTTAAAAAGTTTCAATCAGCTCAGTAAATTAAGGGATAATCCACGATAGTGTGTTTGCTTATTGCGACACTTTGAGGTCTAAACTGAGGTGAGACACAATGGAAAGATGTAACAGACTTCGTATGTCACTATGTGAACATTTCTGAGTGTCAGCCCACTGGATGCGTCGTGTTGAATCAAAATTTCACCTTTATGTGACTAGTCGGTTTTCTGTGGAATGTGGTGTTCTGTTGCTCCTGAAACTGTTAGTTCTCTTTGCACAATGCATACACCCATTTTAGAAATGGTTCAAATGGCTCCGAGCACTATGAAACTTAACATCAGTCCCCTAGAACTCAGAACTACTTAAACCTAACTAACCTAAGAACATCACACAACACCCAGTCATCATCCCTTTTAGACAGATACGCTCTTAACCAACTGCTGTTATACTGAATAAAGTTTCACGTGTGAAATATGTATTGCTAATTGCACTGTGTAAACAATGATTTAGAAGCTCATGTTGTATGGATTCATGGTAATGTGGCCACTGCCAAAGTTTAACGTCAGCATGCAGTAGCCATTTACAGGCGACAGGTGGCAGGACTAGGAAGGGAAGGTATATAAAATGATTAATGTCAGGGGATTTGGAAAACAGTACAGTCGCCGTAATGTGGAAACTGATTGATTTACATGCTGTCCAAAATGGCATGATCATTGGCTTTCGGGCGAAGTGTAGAAGCATTTCCAAAACGACTAAATCTGTTAATTGTACGCGTGCTGCTGTGGTTAAAGTATGCTGTGCATGGCAGAAAGGTGCTACACGAAACCACTATCGAGGCAATGGCAGTGCACAACGTGCCATAGATGGCAGGAGTCAACGACAGCTGCAGAGAAGTGAAAACATTAACAGAAGAGCAACCATAGAGTAGCTGACCATGCAGATAAACCAAATGGTTACCAACAGTGTCTCACCGGCGAACGTTGCTGTACATGGGCTTCTGCGGCATGTGAAAGGTTTATACACCCATGCTGCTATTCACCGGTGACCAAGGCTGGAATTTGCATGTCAATCCGCAATGAATGTCCACTGTGTGGCAGCATGAGGCCTTCTCAGGTGGATCCCTTCTTATGCTCCGTTAGCCAGATGGTAGATATATGGCTACAGCCTGAAATGTCTGAAAGTAAACGTCCAGCAACAATCTTTGGAAGGGTCCTGGCCTGAGTACATCCTCTGGGGGATCTCATCATTTTGTAAGCCACAATGGATCAACACAACTTATATATTGATCCTTGGAGACCAGGCCCACACCTGTATGTGCTGCCCATTTTTCCTTGGCACGATGGAACCTACTGGCAGGAAGTAGTAGGTCAAATGGGGCTCTGATGCATTTCTGATATCAAATTGATGTGCTAATTAATTTCCTTGATAAATTAAACAATCCCTTTACTGTAACTCTCTTTTCTGATAAATCATTTTTCATTTAAGCCCCCACCCAGGCTAAGTGTGGCTTCTGGTCTCTGATGACCTGTGACTACCTATACCACTGGCTGCAGCACACTGCAAAACAAGAAGGCATGTTTTGGATGTATAGTTCCAACTGCGTTTCCACCGATGACATAACATATTAAAAAAAAAAGTTTTTCTCAATCCAAGACAGGGTTGTCGTGTTCTCCATACACCTTCAATTTCTCATGTGAACTGCAGATTTCTCCATTTTATAAGATTTTCGTAGACAGAAGAAATGAGAGCATATGTGTGTTTCACATTGCTGAAGTATCTTTACTTTTTGGGAAAACCGTGTACAACATTACGGCATAAGCCACATTTCCTCTAAGTATTCCATCATCAGGTAGAAAAATCTCTTCTTATCAGCTCAATATCTCTTGGATGCTGAATCACAGGACTAGAATATTCAACCCATTTTGGCTCGTGATGGAGTCCTAAGAGAATGTTCTACCTCTTTCACAGGATTGTTCCTCACTTTTGAACTCTCTTAAAGTAGACAAATGCCTTGTCACCTACTAAGCCTCTTAAGGTAGTAGCACAGATGAATTGTAAATATCACTTTAATACCATGCACAACTTTATAATATTGGCAATATAGCTTACTTTTTTAATTAGGATGGTGATCTCTCTCTTTTTGGGTGGAAATTATAGATTTCGTTAAAAGACCTCGCTACAACGAAACAATGTCCGATTACCACCCCAACTCATGGATCCTATCCCCGGTACACTCACCCACAACCATCTGCCCAGTGCCACATAATTCATACCAAATTTATTTTGTAGTTAATGAAATTCATTGTGAGAGTCTCTTTGCATGGTGAGGTTTTTTTTTTCCTGCAGTCGGAATAGACTTGTCAGGTAACCGATAGAGACTAGTCGGTCTAATGGGGCAGTAGTATGTTTCAGTCTCGTCTCATGAGACACCTCTGTCCCCTTCCCCGTCACTGCCACCGGCCTACATGTAAAGAGCAGCCACTACTGACACTGACAATGTGTATGAGCCTGCAGATCTGGGTTTACATCAGAATATAGCCCTGTAGGAGCATTTCTATTGACACCCACCATATTACTGGTTAAATTCTTCGAGAAATCAAGTTTGAATAATTGGAGATGATCACATGTTCTATTTGAGGAACACTGTTGAAAACTGCCACTTGAAGCTGATTGCAGAAGGATTCTATTGCTGCTACCATATATTCTGCGTAAGGATCACGAAGGTAAGATACTAGAATTTAGCGCTCATTTGAAGGCAAATGAGCTGTCCTTTTATCCCTCACTCTGTTTGCGAGTGGAAACGGAAGAGAAATTACTAGTAGTGGTATAGGTTACATGCACTCCGCCATGCACCATAGGATGGATTGTGAATTATACGTATAGATTTAGCTCTAATCTTCCTATTGAAATGTCAGTCCATAAATTTATAGGCACACAAAAATCAAGGAGGAATGTCGTCCTATTTATCGAGAAAACAAAATACGGAACTTCTGCAGCTGATTGTCTCTCACTATTAGCCTCTAATTTTCTCACTGTAATCACTTCGCAAGATATTTGTGCGAAAGGTAATGTGATTGTCCACAATAATTAAAAGGAACATCATAGAGATCACCTCTCAGCTCCAATTTCGTCTGTGTATTGCTTGACTGTCTTATTCTCACGCTAACGTTCGGGATGAAATTCACGAACATGCAGAGCAAATGAGGAATATAAAAATAAATTCTGAAGGATAACACCAACAGTTCATTGATATCGAATAACTGTCTATAAATATCGCATCCTGCACATTTCCTCGCACTTTATTGCATTCCTATCATAATTACGCTAGAAATAAAACAGCGTAATGGTGTCAAAGTCTTGTTGACAGCAAAATCTCTCTCTCTCTCTCTCTCTCTCTCTCTCTCTCTCTCTCTCGTCGTCCTCCTCCTCCTCCCCCCACCCCCTCGTAATTTTTACGATATTCATCGAAGTAAAACTAAGAACTATAAAAACTTCGTAACCTGGTACACAGAAAAGATTTTACCCCTCCAATATATCGGAAGCAAATACTGTCTCCTTGTTGACATCGAGTATGTGTGATGATATAATGAGATATAGATGTATTGGTCCATTGGAGATGGTGTTGTTTCATAAGCAGCTTGATCCTTTTTTTTTTTTTTTGTACTGTGTCACATTCTAGAAATGTATGACAACAACTTTGTACAGCGCTGTCATTTTGTTCTTATATCATGACTTTGAGGTATGGGTCGGGTATTAAACCAACGTTAACACGCTTCCGTCCATTGGCTCTCACAGAAAGCTGCACCTCGCATGATGTAAGTTCCTCCCACAACATAAGGGATGGTTGAAATAAAAGACAGAGGCTGTGTTTCTTATTGATAAAAATGTGGATGATATCGCAGCTTATGGGCACTTGAACAGCCTTCAGTATTATGGAGCTTTTCCTAATAACTGGGTCGGACTTGGAGCGCTTTGCACTGGCATTCTTTAACAGCAAACTTCCCCATGTCAGCAGAGGACTTCCAGTACGCTGTGATGGACCATGTCTACCAAACCGATGAAAAACCTATATCGGCACCCTCATACAGACAAATAAAGATGTATGTGAAGTACTCCATTTACCTAGCACACCTTGGATGCAAGTCGAGTCTTGAGTTTCATAACTGCAATGATTCTGAGTCAGTCATAGCGGTCTGTGAGGTACTGCAATCTCTGTGTATACATCTACTTGGCAGTTGTGTGGAAGAGACTGTTTTGTTCACGGAGTTACTGCTGTATGGGGTGTAATTTCACATGCCAAACAAAGATGCTATGCGTTTCTCTATTTCCTCATAAGATGCCGTTGTTTCATGTATTTTCCGTTGCTCATGACTGTTTCATGGGAGTAATGCGAGCATATCATAATTTCTCAGCCGTAATTGGACTTGAATAGTCACTTAGAGAGAGCCATATAGTGCATGGATCACAAACAATGTTTTTTTTCATTACTTTTGGTTTTGGTGTAGGTGGTAGTAATTTTATCATTAAGTTTCTCACCATAGTGAGTGGGATAGAACATTACAGGCCTAATGCATGTCAGGTTCTGAAAATATATTTCCTGCATTGGACTACTACCAGTGTTGCATTCTACGTGAATAATATATTGGAACCACATTGCTTTAACATTATAGCATGTTTAAGTGCAGAACAGTGCAGCCTTAGGAGTGTGTCTTTACGTACTATAATTATTTCCCTCTTCCCAATACCTTCTTGGTATGGAATTGAAACCCTACTACTACACTACAGAATTGATAGTACAAGTGATTTACGTAAAATGTTTCAAACTTCTTCCTTCTGGAGTTTCATCATGCATAAACCGCATGCTTCTTCTTCTTCCTAACCGGGTGTTATATCATCAAACACTCTGAAATGTATCAGGGTCATATGCGGTTCGATAGATAGTTTTCTAACGGGGTGACTTCAACAGAAACAAGCGTAACATCAGGTGTACCCCACGGCAACGTAATAAGTCCACTGATTTTTACGATTTACATAAACAATCTGGTTGATGGTATTGACAGCGGCATTAGACTGTTGGCCGAATATGCTGTAGTCTACAGGAAAGTAGTGTCACACGAAAGTTGTGAACAAATCAATGAGGATTTGCAGAAAATAAATGCATGGTGAAACGACGGGCAGTTATCTTTCAATATCAGTAAGTGTAAGCAACTGCATATAACAAGGCGAAAATCCCCATAAATGCGCGAGTACAAAATAAATGCCCATTCCTTGGAAGCGGTAATATCAGTGAAGTATCTGGGTGTGACTGTTCGAAATGGTCTCAAATGGTATGACCAGATTACACAAGTAACGGGCAAGTCGAACTAGATTGCGGTTTGTTAGTAGAATCTTGAAGCGATGCAGTCCTTCAACAAAGGAAATAGATTACAATATGTTAGTTCGCCCAGTCTTAGAGTACTGTTCGTCTTTATTGGACCCTTACCAGTTGGATCTGATTCAAAATATTGAGAAGGTCCAAAGAAGAGCGGCAAGATTCGTGACTGGTACATTTAGCCATCGCGAGAGCGTTACAAATCTCATAGAACGTTTGAAGTAGGATACACTTGCATGTAGACGACGCGCTAAGCGGAAGGGCCTTCTCACTAAATTCCAAAATCCAATCTACGCCGAGGACCAACTGTCAGGTCGCGCAATGATAATCATTTATAGATTAGGGAAATTGGAACTCCTACTGACGCTTTCAGACAGTCGTTTCTCTCCCCACACGATCCGCGAGTGGAACAGACGGGGGGAAATATGACTTTGGCGCGAATTGTGCCCTCCGCCACACACCGGTTGGTGGCCAGCGGAGTATATATGTAGATGTAGAAAATTATTCCATTCTTCGATCGGTAGGATTGGCAACTGATGATGCATACTATTCGTGCTCTAAGGACATAAGTCTTATAGGATTCCCCTTGTATCATGTGTGGTTATGACTTGTAATGTTTATGAATATTCTACTGTAAGGTATTGAATGTATGATCTTGATAATTGACACAAGCGCCACCTACCGGCTAGAGCTTATTACCTTGTGTAGATACAACTTTAGATACCTTCAGGCCTTCGCTGGAACTTATGACGTACCTACATGTGCAGATCATTTGATCTCGATGCTTGTGTAAGAATACTTTAAATGCTGTGTTATGGCTACCAACCATGTTATCACTTTCATATACTCCTAGATTTCATCTTATGTATTTTTTTGATTTACTTTTTTATGTAGTCTTAGATTCCCTGTATATCTGGTCTTCAGCCAATTGAACTTATTACTGTCACGTTAGAATTTTTCTACATTTTAACAGATCTGATGATGGCAGTACGCCGAAACTCGTCATCGTGAATCATGCAGTTGCATGCGGTCAAGACACAGATTTTAAACAACACGCCAAAGACGACATCGAACTGGTATACAGACCTCAAGTCTTCAGCTGATAAACTTTCTGAGATCGTCGCAAAAGTAACACGAGGGTTTTGAAGAGCTGTTACCACGCCGGATTTGTCTACTGGTGCGGCTGCGTGACTGTGCATCAGATACGGTATACGCAGCCGGTCCGGTTCTGGACACGGTAGCACAGTGCGGGCTCTGAAACCGGCCTAACTGCAGCCGGAGCTGAACCGCGTTAATTTCGCTGTTATGCCGGCCGCTGCCTCAGGGGACGTTTTAATTGTCGCTGCAGCCTGTCCGGGCCGGGCCGCGGCACGCCGGAAGACCCCCACACAGAGGCAGCAGCGGCGGCGGCACTGAGGGAACCCTCGCAGGGCTTTTCAGGCACAATGGCTGTTCGCCGAGTCATTAATTTCAGATTTAGTGTAATCACCCACTCACCTCCCATCTGCGTCACTCTTCAGTTTTATTTCATTGCGCCAAAATCTGCTGTCTGTATTACACTGTCTGTCAGATCATTGATGACCAAGTTCATTTTGCTATAATGTGCTTTTTACAAAATTCCTTTCGAATTCTGTTTCAGAGTATTGTCAAAACTTGTCCCACACGTCTGTACTTTTTCAGACAAGAAACAAAAAGAATTAGTACCTTCGGCGATTATGTTTGACCTCTTGTAATTATTTAAACGTTTGTCTCGTATTTATACAGGTCTCAAGATGGTATAGATACCGATAATGAGAAACTTTTGTAGCTATTTGATTTATGTAACACTAATGAACCTGGGAAGGCTTCACAATTTCTGACATGGATAGGAACTGGATACACATGCTAATCTCCACACACCCACTTATTGCCCATCTGCTCCTAACCCTTCTCGTCCTCTGTTTCCAACCTCTCCACCCTGTCTGTCAATCTCCTCCTCCCCACTCTCTTCTCTTACCGATCCCTCTATGATCTTGAGCCTTGTTTATCCTGTTCGAACTAAATCTTAGGTGGGAACTAAGGTTGATTAAAATGACTGGGTAAATCGGGCGAAATGGTTGGTATATGGGGAATGAGGGAGACTTCTCCGGCTGCTGCGTGTGTAGCTATAGTAACTTCAATGATATTAATTCACATAACTTTAACATGTGAATGTATACAGTTACAATATTCCGTATGATTCATATACCGTAATAGTTTGACTATAATAAACCGACACTCCATAAGCATAACTTTCCTCTTTTCTATAAAATCGTCGACGAGAAAGAAAACAAAACAGCGTAATCATCACGTACCTCTGTATAAGAAAGAATCTGTACGGGAGAAGCAGAGACAATTTATCTAATGGCTTACATGCCCTGCTCTCATAGATGAAACTGAACGCGAGGAAGAAAACGAAAACAATGTCACAGTACAGCACTTTCATTCCTGCAGTTGGGTTTAACAGAAACTTTGTATATTACGGAGTTCCTTATTTTGCCTAAATTTTTTTTTCTCGAAAACTTTTACGTTCACCCCTTATGTTTTCAATTTGGTTAGTTTTACCTGTAAAATAATTCGTCCAGGTAGGATAACATCAAACAGTTGCGACTAGGGCGGGAAATTTTAGTGTTAGGAGTTTTGGGTTAATAGTTTTTGTCAGCTTAAAAGTTATTTATGAATGCAGAAAATCAGATTTAAATAAGATTTTCGTTTTTAGGGCACATTTAGTATTCTATAGAATATTTTCTTTTCTGCGTCTTTCTTGCAATTCCAGTGCAGTCTACGATGTTCTTGTCACAACGTAAATCCAATTTCTATTGCTCCTCACCTACTGTCAATAATCGCTGATAGTCTTACATTGTTTAACACACCCTTCAGCAGAGTCGTTAACAGGTTTCTAATCCTTAACTATCTTTTTGGCAACTAAATATGAAGCGCATCTCGCCCGTATCGAAGGGTACTCTTGAATAAAACTGCTGCCCATAATCTTTAGGCACAAACATGGATCTCTCCTCTTGCTTGGCACAAATTGCGTTACGTTTTCTCTGAAATAAAGATGAGAGTGAATTAGTAAATGCCGAGCGGGATTAGCCAAGCGGTCTATGGCGTTGCAATCATGGACTGTGCGGCTTGTCCCGGCGGAGGTTCGAGTACTCCTTCGGGCATGGGTGTGTGTGTTTGTCCTTAGGATAACTTAGGTTAAGTAGTGTGTAAGCTTAGGGACTGATGTCCTTACCAGCCAAGTCCTATAAGATTTCACACCCATTTGAATAATTAGGAAATGTATATCAACGAATTCAAACCAATAATAAACAGTAATCAGAATAATATTATATTTTCGTCTTAATGGTCCACGTAATTCTCCACAAAAAGGAATGTACCTCTGATTTCTAGATTCTCTCTCCCCAAATTTGCTACCATTTTGATTTTGGTTTGTACGACTACACCATCATCATAAGACCGTTAAGAGAAACAACTGTTTGAGAAACATAAAAAATGATGACTATCTCTCCTTATAGCTGCTTTTCATATAATGGAATCTATCATTTCATACTATTTCACGTCTTTTAACAATCAGAGATGCAGATTAACAGCTTCTACAGCTTCACTGCACTGAATCTAAAGTTTTACATAAATACTGGTAATAAAAAGAGAGTCATCTCTGAATGCATTTTTATTTGCAATGGATAGCTCAACTTTCGCTCTTAGCGGAAACATTAATAAGCAATAAATTGCTCGTGCTATACATCCTGCTCGATGGATTGTTGCAGCAATTCATAGTGATTCTTTTCCAAAGTCTTCTTAGAAAAATAGTACACAAAGCTCTATCAGTTCACTGTAATCACCTCTCACTGTTGGTCTAATTCGCTTACATAAAAGTCTAACATCCCTGCAAATATCTGAAGTAAAACTGTCAAGATATTTTCGAGATTTAACGTCGCTCCCCTAACAACGCTACCCCTCTCTACATTAAACATGAGTCTATTTATCACATACATTAAACACATATAGCGTATCTCCCCCAGAATGATCATTAGCGTATCGTGTGGAACTTTGAAGTAGATCGGCCAAGAACATTTAGAGATTTATAATAATTAAGTTTCCATTTATATAATAAAAATTCATTTATATATTATACACCTTAAAAGAATACACATCCTATGTTGGTATGAATCCGAATGTTTACTATTGTATTTTGTAGGAATATGAAATAGTTTGGTCAAGAAATTGGTGCACCTGCCTAACATTGTGTAGGGCTCCCGTGACATCGGGGAAAGCCCGCATCTCGTGGTCGTGCGGTAGCGTTCCCGCTTCCCACGCCCGGCTTCCCGGGTTTGATTCCCGGCGAGGTCAGGGATTTTCTCTGCCTCGTGATGGCTGGGTGTTGTGTGATGCCCTTAGGTTAGTTAGGTTTAAGTAGTTCTAAGTTCTAGGGGACTGATGACCATATATGTTAAGTCCCATAGTGCTCAGTGCCATTTGAACCATTTTTGAGGTCGTGGAAGTGCCGTAAAATACCATGGCATGGAATCGATTAATGTCTAAAGTAGTGCTGGAGGGTACTGACATCATGAATCCTTCAGGGCTGACCATAAATCCGTAAGAGTACGTGGGGGTTGGAAATCTCTTCTTAACAGCACGTTGCAAGACATCACTGATATGCTCGGTAATGTTCATGTCTGGGGAGTTTGGTGGCCATGTGAAATGCTTAAACTCTTCTGAGTTCCTGGAGCCACTCTGTAGCAATTCTGGTTGTGTGGGAGTGACGCATTGTCCTCCTCGAATTCCCCAAGTCCGTCGGAATGCGCCATGGACATGAAGGGACCAGGTGATCAGACGTTTCACCTGTCAGAGTCGTATCTAGACTTATCAAGGGTCCCATTTTACGCCAACTGCACACGCCCCACACCATTACAGAGCCTCCACCAACTTGACCAGACCCAAACTGACTTGCAGGGTCCATGAATTCATGAGGCTGTCTCCGTACCCATACACGTCCATCCGCTCGGTACAATTTGAAACGACACTCGTATGACCAGGCAACATGTTTCCAGTAAATAACAGACCAATTTCTATGTTGACGGGCCCAGTCGAAGCGTAAAGCTTTGTATTGTTCAGTCATCAAGGGTTCACTAGTGAGCCTTCGGCTCCGAAGGCCCGTGTCGGTGACGTTTCGTTGAATGGCTCGCACCCTGACACTTGTTGATGGCCAATCATTGAAATCTGCAGCAGTTTGCGGAAGGGTTGCGATTCTCTACGGTAGTCGTAAGTCCCGTTCTTGCAGAAAATTTTTCTGTCCCCAGCGAAGCCGGTCATTTGATGTTTTATCGGATTCTTGATATTCACGATATATTCGTGAAATGGTCGAACGGGAAAATTCCAACTTGGTCGTTACTTAGCAGATGCTGTGTCCCATCGCTCGTGCGCCTACTATAACGCCACGTTCAAACTCACTTAAATCTTGACAACCTGCCATTGCAGCACCAGTTACTATTCTAACAATTGCGCCAGACTCTTTATCTTATATTGGCGTTGCCGACTGCAGCGCTGTGTTCTTCTTGTTCACGTAGCTCTCTATTTGAGTACGCATGCCTATACGAGTTTCATTGGCGCTTCAGTGTATATTTATACATTGTACATATTGAAATATATGTAGCCCATGGCCGTCTGAATATTCATTAAAGTATTATATAAATATTTAGAGTAAAAGGGGGAATTAATTTTCGATATTTTTGGTCACAATGTTAAGCAATGACTTCCTTTATATACTAGTCTAGGTTAAACCGATCGCTCTCTCCCTCTCTCTCTTTCTGTCTCTCTCTCTCTCTGTCTGTCTGTCTGTCTCTCTCTCTGCTTGTGTGTGTGTGTGTGTGTATTTGTTTGTTTTAGCATTAGGGTGCAAAACAGAATGTCGTTCTGGGCACGTATCATCAGTATGGAGTATGTTCCACCTTATTTTTGAGGTCTGGTAAGGTGCAATAAATCAGTCTACATTGTCGAGTGCTATTACCATCACTGTATTTTTGGAAACTGAGACAAAGCCATTGTTTCTTACAGGAGCTAATTTTAAGTGAAAATTTCAATATATTTCTGTATCAGCCAACACATTGTATATATTTTGACGGCTACATTTTGTAGTTTGAATGCGACGGCCTTACTGCACCTGACTGGGTGGCCCGCATGGCGCCACTCTACTGGTCGACGCCGGAGCCAGCCTCTTGCTGCATCAATGACCTCCCCATCATCCATGTAATGCTTACCGTGTTGTGCATCCTTGATTGGGCTAATCAAATAGAAATCAGAAGGTGCGAGATCCAGGATGTAGGACGGAGGAGGAAGACCAGTCCAATGAAGTTTTGTGAGCTTATCTAGGGTGTTCAGACTTGTCTTGTGTTCCATTTTTCCTGCCCATTTTGCGCTGGTATAAGGAATGTGTATGAAGGGTTTAAAATTTTGTCTTTGTATTGAGCTAGCACGTACGCGTTCCGTTACATACGGAGGTCTGCTTTGTACTGTTCAAACACAATTGACTCAATCTATCGCTTTATATTTGCCCACAGCTGGTGATGAAGTGGCTAACGTTGCTGCCTCTGGATCACGGGGTCCCAGGTTCGACACCCGGCCGGGTTGGGGTTTTCTCCACCCGAGGACTCGGTGTTTGCGTTGTCCTCATCATTTATGCATCATTTGTGAAAGTGGGGAGATCGGACTGAGTAAATATAAGGAATTTGTACGAGCGCTGGTAACCGTGCAGTTGAGCGCCCCATAAACCATATATCATCATCACCTTTACCTTTGTGCCCTGACGCACAACGGATACAGCCAACATTCTGTATACAGCATGTGACACAGCTTCAGAAGGAACAAATGAAATCGCTGAGTTTTCCACTGCGTTCCCGAACCAGAATAAAACAGCTATGTTATCATAAGAATGTATTTATTAAACTGTCACACCCCACTTACCACACATTTTAGTTAACTATGCAGAATAATTATTTATGTCTTACAATGGAGCTATTTTTAGTAAATCGGGCAGGCCAAAAATTTTTTCTGAACAGGAAAAACAATCGCAATTGAAGCAAGAAAACTGATACACATCATCTCACGAATAGCATGCAATACTAAATTCAAACTTCTTTCCACACTACACTGCTTTCTAGTTTATTTTAGTATAAACAGCAGCTATGAGAAAGTGGCGAGTACGACTGCGTGCTGAAAAGTAATGCTTTTGAATTTCTTATGTGAAAGCTGTTAAGGCTGTACATTTCTTGACGTTGGCGTTGATGACGTAGCCACCACCTCACCTCGGCTTGCACCACTTCATCCCTATCAAAATGAAGTCCTTGTAGAGGCTTTGGAAACAGATGGAAATCGGATGGTGCCAGGTGGGGACTTTCTGGAGGATAGTCTATGGCAGTGTAGACTAGTCGTCGGCTTGTTGAAGAGGTCGCAGCACTCATGTTTTGTCTCGCAGTGTCAGGAGACGGTGCTCCACGTGTGAACCAACTCTACGAATTGGTGCTTTCAATTTTTTTTTAGGGTCTCTAACTGCCTTGCAGTGTTTATTATGGTGATTTTAAGAATGAATTCCAAATGCGCCAGAGCTTGAACAAGCCAGAACACTGTGAACATGACTTTGCCGGCTAATGGCACGGTCTTGAACGTTTTGGCATCGGTGGTCCTTTGTGGCGTAACTCCATTGGTGCTCTATTATTTTCGAGTACGAACAACCCAGCGCCGCACATTATTTATGTCGATAACATCATCACGATAAGCATCTTTCATTCATCCTTAGATTTCAATTGTAAGCACGTTTCCTTTGGTTAGAAACTCGATTACAGAACGCTGTTTCTCACACCCTGACATATTTACGTCACTCACCACCATGCTATGTCCTGTAATTCGGAGACATCTGGCGGCAGAAAGGTGCAGATTGCGTGAGCAGAGCGGGAGAGTTGACCAATTAACCTGCATGACGTGTAATATCTAAACCGATTTTGAGAAGAGAACAAAAAATTCGTAGGCATTACTTTTCGGCATGCTTTTGTATGCTTAGATGACTGTGTGGGAGACTAACTTTATTTGCCTACAAGCCTCGAGTTTAGGAAGCAGTCTTTTTTAATATAAAAACGGTGTACACAGTTAAAATACGGAGCTGTGACTCGCTGGTTCTGTGATGAATTCTGGTATTTTTTATGTGCGAGACTACACACACAGGTTGTAGTGTCCGCATCCTCTTGCGATCAACGGATGAGTCGTATCGAATTGTCGGCTGTTCCCTTTCAGCTGCAGTCCATCTATTTACTTACACAGAGCTATTGTGGCTCTTGAAATCCTCGGCCAGCATGTATGGACAATTCTATCCACTTTTGCACCAGCCTTAATCTTAGAAAGCAACCACAGCAACGAACATTAAAACTGTTCCCTCCGTAGGTACGTGTTTCATGTTATTACAAAGTACATGCTAATCTGTGAAAATTACTACGTGATTCGCACTGCAAAAGAAGATTGCTCTCATCGTTGGGCTAAGAAACTATGTTGTGCTTGGAGCAGCTAGAGCTCACCCCCTACTAGACTACTATAGGAGATAACTATGATTGTATCTGAGTCATTAATGCTGGCTGCTAAGAGTCCTCTGCCGAAGATCCCTACGATGCCGGCCAAGAGCTCTCCTTTTCTTCAAGGAAATTGCTCTTCGGCGTATTGTTGTCCTAGGCTATAAAATCGTTTGGAAACGTAAAAGTGAGTTCTAAGTTTGTAAAATTACACACTAAGCCAAAAACGTGTGTGACTAAGGAATTACCCGAGTGGAATGGTAATCGGTAAATGTGATGTATATGTACAGACAAACAAATGACTATAATTTCAGAAAAATTGGATGATTTATTCCAGACAAGGAGCTCCATAATTTGAGAGAGTCATTACACGTTGGCCACCTCTGGCCCTTATGTAAGCAGTTATTTGGCTTAGCAACTGTCAAGAGATTTGCTGGTTGTCCTTCTCAGGGATATCGTGCAAAATTCTCTCTAATTGGGGCCATGGATCGTCAAAATCCCTTGCTTCGTGGAGGATCCTGCCCATAATGCTCCAAACGTTCTCAATTGGGGAGAAATCCGGCTACCTTGCTCGCCAGGTTGGGGTTTGCCATGGACGAAGAAAAACAGCAGAAACTCTCCCCGTGTGAAGGCATGAATTATTTTGCCGAAATGGCTCGCCAAGAAGGGTGACAAAGCAGTGCGTAGAAGGCCATCAGCGTACCATTGTCCTGTAAGGTTGCAGCGGATGACAACCAAAGAGGTCGTGCCATGTAAAGAAATGACATGCCAGATCACCACGCCTGGTTGTCGGACCTTTTGGCGGGCGACAGTCAGACTAGTACTCTGGCGCTACCCTGTGTGCCTCCAGTAATTTAATTTGCGTGAGAAGTCATTGATTGGACTAGTCCTGCTTAGAAATGAGCTCCGGCGAACAGCGAAGACGTGTCTGGAGACGCCATGGACAGCCGTGGTATACCAACCTGACTGTAACCTGCCATAAGGCCTGACAGGCAGAAGCGATGGTCTGGAGTGGTACTTCATTGCATAGCACTCCCGTTTGGCTGTCATCCACGGCACCCTTGAAAATGGGACGTTACTACTTCTTTGCAAAGTTGGCCAATGATTCTGCTGTGGTGTGCATACACGAACTCTAAGTCTGACATATTACTATCGCGAGTAGTAGCGAGGGAACAGTTGTTTTTGAGATGTGGTCGGACGCAGCCTGCTCTAGAGAGAAGCCGCGCGGCTTGAGAGGTTGCAGACTGCCGTGATCGTGCAAGCAGCGCCGGAGGATACTTTGGGGTTAATTGAGGATTTTTGGTAATTTGCCTTTCTGTTGCACGTAGTTGTTCACTGCTTATGTGCAGTACAGGAGGAATTTTGTCAGATTTGTGTTTACATAGATTGAGAGTAATATTCGTATCTTGTTTATGGCCAGGGACGTATTTATTGAGAGTTGACATTGTGGAATATGTAAGGTCTGAGGAACGTTTTTCAGCGTTTAAACAATCTGTTTTGAGAACATAGCAAATAAAAGACTCTGTTAGTTTCCTTCATTGTTTTTTACACAATTTAAGGTTGACCATTCAATTTCCATAAAAAACAATGGCAGTAGTTGTTGCAGTTGTTATGACCATGCATTGTGCTCTGCAAGGACAGCAGTATTGCTGTTCAAATTTTGTTAGCTTGTTGCTGATCACGTATTTGCAGCGCAAAGCGAGGTAAGTTGTCCGTTACGTACAAGAGCATTCCAGAAGAATTGCTAGAATTTGTTAGAGAATATTTTAAGACTAGCAGTCAGATACTCAGAACTAATTTCCTTACGATTTGTACCAAGAGTAATTAACTTCTGCTTTTTCTCGTTTTCAGTCAGAATTCTGTCAGAGATGCAATTTCACATATATACCTACGGCTTTTAAATACACTACTGACCATCAAAAATGCTACACCACGAAGATGACGAACAACGGGCGCGAAATTTAACCGACATGAAGAAGATGCTCTGATATGCTAATTATTAGCTTTTCAGAGCATTCACACAAGGTTGGCGACGGTGGCGACACCTACAACGTGCTGACATGAGGAAAGCTTCCAACCGATTTCTCATACACAACAGCAGTTGACCAGCGTTGCCTGTTGAATCGTTGTTGAGATGCCTCGTGTAAGGAGGAGAAATCCGTACTATCACGTTTCCGACTTTGATAAAGATCGGATTGTAGCCTATCGCGATTGCGGTTTATCGTATCGCCACATTGCTGCTCGCGCTGGTCGAGATCCAATGACTGTTAGCAGAATATGGAATCGGTTTGTTCAGGAGGGTAATACGGAACGCCGTGCTGGATGCCAACAGCCTCGTATCATTAGCAGTCGAGATGACAGGTATCATATCCGCATGGCTGTAACGGGTCGTGCAGCCACGTCTCGATCCCTGAGTCAGCAGATGGGGACGTTTGCAAGACAACAACCATCTGCTCGAACAGTTCGACAGTTGCAGCAGCATGGACTATCAGCTCGGAGACCATGGCTGCGGTTACCCTTGACGCTGCATCGCAGACAGGAGCGCTTGCGTTGGTGTACTCAACGACGAACCTGGGTGCACGAATGGCAAAACGTCATTTTTTCGTATTAATCCAGGTTCTGTTTACAGCATCATGATGATCACATCCGTGTTTGGCGACATCGCGGTGAACGCACATTGTAAGCGTGTATTCGTCATCGGCATACCGGCGTATCACCCGGAGTGATGGTATGGGGTGCCACTGGTTACACGTCTCGGTCACCTCTTGTTCGCATTGATGGCACTTTGAACGGTGAACGTGTGTTACGAGCCGAGGCTCTATCCTTTATTCGATCCCTGCGAAACCGTACATTTCAGCAGGATAATGCACGACCGCATGTTGCAGGTCCTGTACGGATCTTTCTGGATACAGAAAATGTTCGACTGCTGCCCTGGCCAGTACATTCTCCAGATCTCTCATCAAGTGGAAACGTTTGGTCAATGGAGGCCGAGCAACTGGCTCGTCACAATATGCCAGTCACTACTCTTGATGAACTGTGGTATCGTGTTGAAGCTGCATGGGGAGCTGTACCTGTACACGCCATCCAAGCTCTGTTTGACTCAAAGCCCAGTCGTATCAAGGCCGTTATTACGGCCAGAGGTGGTTGTTCTGGGTACTGATTTCTCAGGATCTATGCACCCAGATTGCGTGAAAATGTAATCACATGTCAGTTCTAGTATAATATATTTGTCCAATGAATATCCTTTTATCATCTGCATTTGTTCTTTGTGTAGCAATTTTAATGGCCAATAGTGTATTTCTGCAGGAGACTTCTAACGACTTGTTCAGTCCATGCCGCGTCGAGTTGCTGCATCACGTCAGGCAAAAGGAGGAGTACTTAATTCTATTAAAAGTGTCATATACTTTAAGTTTGCGTGTGACTCAACGAGAACTGCGCAAACGTGCCATTTCAGATTCCTTTTCACTCTGTAATTCCTCGGTAGACAAAATATTATTGATTTCATTGGGAAATGCAATTGTAAAGCTATGGAAAACGTAAAAGAAGGAAAGTCTGATGGTCGCTCTTCAACGAGGGTTTTGTTTCTGTTTATCTTGACGAAGACAAATAATCGTTTCTTCTGCCAAGATGAATGGTGTATGGGTTCAAAAAAAGGAAAGTTTGAACCTCTTAGATTTACACAAAGAGTGAATTCATCATGAGCCCCTAGCCCTGATAACACATTTGTTTTTGACAGGCAGTTTCTGCGCAGACGAACGTACTATTTCCGTAAGCCAAATATTTTTCGACCAATCTAATGAAAATACATAATCGTAACTATAATACCAGCAGACACTATGGTACGGTATCAAGTCTATCAGGAGAGCCTAAGATTTGCATGGCGTTTAGTTTCCTCTAGAAGATTCAGTCGTTCAGCTGTGTGCATTTCAGTTGAGCCGAAAACTGAAGGGTCACCTGAGACTGCGGAAGCTGTGGACACGAGAAGAAGCCGCAACTCTAAGGGGCTCGTAGCTGACTTGTCCTCACTTCGCGGTCCTGAGTGCCTGAGAAGTGCCCCAACGGTACTGTGGAAGAGCGACATCACCTGCTGTGACGTCATCGGCAGATGCGGGCGCCACCCCGACCACCCCTCCACTCGCCGTTTAGCGCTGAATCATCAGCGGTCCGCATGAAGTGCGCGACGCAGCGACGCCTCCATTAGCTAATCGCGGAAAGAGCGGCACCGCTGAGCAAATATTGGGTCGCCTTGTCTCACGTCGGACCCCAGCGAATACGATATTTGGCGCGGGTGGCGTCATCCCACGGCGGCGGCGGCGGTGGCGGCCGGCGCCTTTCTAAAGTTTCCCAGCCAGGCGCCCTCTGCCGTTTTCAGGTGGGACGACAGCGGATCTGTATGTTTGCCTAGTATCGTGTTACGCCAGCGGCTGCCGTTGTAGCACAGTCGTCTGCTGAGCTTCTTCTTCCGTGAGAGACAAATCGTCCAGAATTTGACGCAGTCCTAAACAGTGAATTCAGTTGCGCTATTATTTACATTTTACTGCATGCCTCATAAGGGGTAGATAACATTCCATCGGAACGAATAAATAACATTCCATCAGAATTTCTAAAGTAATTAGGGGAATTGGCAACAAAACCATTATTCACATTGATGTGTAGAATGTATGAGACTGGCAACATACCAAAAATATCAGGGCTAGTGTCAAAATTATCGCGCAATCAGCTTAACAGCTCATACATCCAAGTTGCAGGCAAGAATAATATACAGAAGAATGGAAAAGAAAATGAAGGATATGTTAGATGATGATCAGTTTGGTTTCAGGTAAGGTAAAGGCACCAGAGAGGCAATTCTGATGTTGCAGTTGGTAATAGAAGCAAGACTAAAGAAAAATAAAGACACGTTCATAGGCTTTGTAAACCTGCAAAAATCGTTCGACAATGTAAAACGGTGCAAGACATACGAAATTCTGAGAAAAAAAGGGGTAAGCCATCGGGAGAGACGGGTAATATGCACAACCCGCACGGTTAGCAATGTGGTGTTACGCACGGCTTTCCGGAATGGGAAGAAGGGACTGGTCCCCTGCACGAATCCGTCCGGCAGACTTGTGTCGATGTCTGGTGAGCTGTCCAGTCTGTGGATGGTTTTTAGGCGGTTTTCCATCTGCCTCGGCGAATGCGGGCTGGTTCCCCTTATTCCACCTCAGCTACACTGTGTCGGTGATTGCTGAGCAAACAGGTTCTCGACGTACGCGTACACCACCGTTACTCTACCACGCAAACATAGGGGTTACCCTCGTCTGGTATGAGATGTTTCCTGGGGAGGTCCACCAGGGGCCAAACCAAACAATAACCCGGCTGCGGCTGCGGCGGGGACGGAGGCTCTCCGTCGTTTCTAGGCCCCCGGTTAATATACAGTACCATACTTACAAAATGTAGAAGAGCCAAGAGTGGACGACCAAGAACGAGGTACTCGAATTGAAAAAGGTGTAAAGAAGGGATGTAGTCTTTCGCTCCTACTGTTCAATCTGTACGTTGAAGAAGCAATGATGGAAATAAAAGAAAGGTTAAAAAAATGGTTCAAATTGCTCTTAGCACTATGGGACTTAACATATCTGGTCATCAGTCCCATAGAACTTAGAACTACTTAAACCTAACTAACCTAAGGACAGCACACAATACCCAGACATCACGAGGGAGAGAAAATCCCTGACCCCGCCGGGAATCGAACAGAAAGGTTCAGGAGTGGAGTTAAAATTCAAAATGAAAGGATGTCAATGATAAGAAATGAAGAGGCTAATGTGTACAGCATAAGGATTGAGACTAAATTGAAGAAAGACGAAAAAGTAGTAAGAAGTAGCAGAAATCAGAACAGCAAGAAACTTAACATCAGGATTGATGATCACGAAGTAGAGGAAGTTAAGGAATTCTAGGCAGAAAAATAACCAATGACGGACGGAGCAAGGAGGACTTCAAAAGCAGACCAGCACTGGCAAATGGGCATTTCTGGAAAACAGAAGTCTACTATTATCAAATATAAGCCTTAACTTGAGGAAGAAATTTGTGAGAATGTACTTTGGGAGCACAGCATTGAATGGTAGTGAAACATGGATTGTGGAAACACCAGAATAGAAGAGCATCGAAGCATTTGAGATGTGGTGCTACAGCCGAATATTGAAAATTAGGTGGATTTGTAAGTTAAGGAGTGAGGATGTTCCTGGCAGAATCGGAGAGGAAATGAACATGTGGAGAACGCTGACAAGGGAAAAGGACAGGATGGTAGGATATCCGTTAAGACATCAGGGAATGACTTCCATGGTACTAGAGGGAGCTGTACAGGGCAAAAACTGCAGATGAAGATAGAGATTGGAATACATGCAGCAAATAATTGATATCGTAGGTTGCAAGTGAGAGGAACTCATGACAGGTCGCATCAAACCAGTGAGAGGACTGATGACTCAAAGAAAAAAAAAAGGAAAACAAGCATCAGTCGAGTCCCCCAGTTTCTTTCGTTGGGTAATGACAGAAAATTCGAGGATCAGTTATGTTGGCTACGTGCAGACAATTGCGGAGATTTCCACACCCTTTCTCTACTGTACTTGCGTGACAAAAAACACTGTTCCTCATATCTCTCCTCGTCCTTAGCGCTGTTGTATAAACAACATGGAAGAAACGTTCATTCCATATCAGAGAAGAATTCTTTCTAACTCATTCCGTCGTTCATCAACTTTCTCGAGGTGCTTCTCAGTAGCAGGAACGGGACTGTGGAATAAGCTCCCATATTATGTTAGAGAAATGAATAATAGCTCCAGATGACGCTTAATGACATATCTACTACCACTGTCCCTGTACGCACTTGTTACCCTTGTACAGGGTGTTACAAAAAGGTATGGCGAAACTTTCAGGAAACATTCCTCACACACAAAGAAAGAAAATATGTTACGTGGACATGTGTCCGGAAACGCTTCTTTTCCATGTTATTACTTCTCTTCAAATCACATTAATCATGGAATGGAAAAACACAGCAACAGAACGTACCAGCGTGACTTCAAACACTTTGTTACAGGGTATGCTCAAAATGTCCTCCGTTAGCGAGGATACATGCATCCACCCTCCGTCGCATGGAATCGCTGATGCGCTGATGCAGCCCTGGAGAATCGAGTATTGTATCACAGCTGTCCACAATACGAGCACGAAGAGTCTCTACATTTGGTACCGGGGTTGCGCACACAAGAGCTTTAAATGAAAGTCAAGAGGGTTGAGGTCAGGAGAGCGTGGGGGCCATGGAATTGTTCCGCCTCTACCAATCCATCGGTCACCGAATCTGTTGTTGAGAGGCGTACGAACACTTCCACTGAAATGTGCAGGAGCTCCATCGTGCATGAACCACATGTTGTGTCGTACTTGTAAAGACACATGTTCTAGCAGCACAAGTAGAGTATCCCGTATGAAATCGTGATAACGTGCTCCATTGAGCGCAGGTGGAAGAACATGGGGCCCAATCGAGACATTACCAACAATGCCTACCCAAACATTCACAGAAAATCTGTCTTGATGACGTGATTGCACAATTGCGTGCGGATTCTCGTCTGCCCACAAGTGTTGATTATGAAAATTTACAATCTGATCACGTTGGAATGCAGCCTCATCCGTAAAGAGAACATTCGCATTGAAATGAGGATTGACACATTGTTGGATGAACCATTCGCAGAAGTGTACCCGTGGAGGCCAATCAGCTGTTGATAGTGCCTGCACACGCTGTACATGGTACGGAAACAACTGGTTCTCCCGTAGCACTCTCCATACAGTGACGTGGTCAACGTTACAGTGTACAGCAGCAACTTCTCTGACGCTGACATTAGTGTTATCGTCACCTGCACGAAGAATTGCCTCGTCCATTGCAGGTGTCCTCGTCGTTCTAGGTCTTCCCCGGTCGCGAGTCATAGGCTGAAATGCTCCGTGCTCCCTAAGACTCGGATCAATTGCTTCGAAAGTATTCCTGTCGGGACACCTTCGTTCTGGAAATCTGTCTCGATACAAACGTACCGCGCCACGGATGTTGCCCGTGCTAATCCATACATCAAATGGGCATCTGCCAACTTCGCATTTGTAAACATTGCACTGACTGCAAAGTTCGTGATGAACACTAACCTGTTGATGCTACTGACTGATGTGCTTGATGCTAGTACTGTAGAGCAATGAGTCGCATGTCAACACAAGCAGCGAAGTCAACATTACCTTCCTTCAATTGGCGCCGACTGGAGTGGCCGTGCGGTTCTAGGCGCTACAGTCTGAAACCGCGAGACCTCTGCGGTCGCAGGTTCGATTCCTGCCTCGGGCATGGATATGTGTGATGTAATTAGGTTAGTTAGGTTCAAGTAGTTCTAAGTTCTAGGGGACTGCTGACCTCAGAAGTTGAGTCCCATAGTGCTCAGAGCCATTTGAACCTTCAATTGGGTCAATTGGTGGTGAATCGAGGAAGTAAAGTACATACTGACGAAACTAAAATAATCTCTAACATGGAAAGTAAGCGTTTCCGGACACATGTCCACATAACATATTTTCTTTCTTTGTGTGTGTGGAATGTTTCCTGAAAGTTTGGCCGTACCTTTTTGTAACAACCTGTATATGCTTCTCTTTGGGACCAGATCATCCTAATTTCTCGGTATCCTTAGCTGATGCAGTCTTCTCACATTCCCTTTTCCCAGAAATGACTATAACAAAAACATCTATTTTGTACACCTACAAATTGTTTTCATATCTGCCACTATCATTGTTATTGTTATTATTATTATCATCACTATTAGTACAGTAGTATTAACTTCATTTGTTCATAGTCAGTATTATTTACTTACATTTCCACTTCAGGCACTCAAATTATCTTAATACTATTTTCTGTGTTAAAATTGTTATTTTTTATGTAACTACTATGTGCGAAACCTTGTACCGATACAAGAGAATTTCTGATGGCCCTTATTACATCAATTTAGATAAATAAACATTTCGGATTTTCTAAGGATGAGTCCTGAACAGAGACAAATTTTGTTCTAAAACAACAGATAGAAAGAAAAGAGAGCATTTTAACTGTTCTCTATCAAATGTTTTACAACAAATAATAAGGATCACGACAATAAAGGAAGGATGATATTGTGGAAATTACTTGCTAACAGCAGTGTACATCTGAATTTGTAGAATACAGTTAAATCACTGGACAATAACAGTAAATAAAGAATTACTGACTACAAATCTGTGACTAAAACAAGCCTGTGATCTGTCACCAACCCTTTTTCAAATATATATCTACAAAGTCTTATAAGACAGACATTTAAAGACAGCAAGAAAATGGACCTGGCAAGGAATAAATTTATTAATGATATTTTGTTAACAGACGAACACGTTCTCACAGAAGACAGTGAAAGTGATATACCAGAAATTGTTGTTCGATTGAACAATGTTCCACATATCGCATAGCTATATCTGTAAACAACAGAAAATTAATGTCAGTGGAAAGGAAACATGTAAAAAGAGAGGAAGTACGGATAAATAGTGAAATAATAGAACAGGTAAATTTTTTTAATTATCTCGAAAGAGATATATCAATGTACGAAACTGATTTATTTGTTATCCAAAGTACGGAGATATGTAACGCTAACAGAACTGGGAGGAAAGCGATAACATTAAGACATAATAACGCTGTGGCTGATGCTGCACTTACAAGTGGCAATGAAAATTGGATTCTAATAAAAGAAGAGTATCGAAGAGTCCAAGACAGCAACGACAAGTGAATACACCAAAATGACGCCATCTAAAGGCTGTTACGACAACAAGTATAACATTTTAAGCAAAGTGAAAGAATGGTAGGACTGTACTACGAGTGTCTACGAGCACTGAAATAAATCAAAGATAAATGTTGAAAATTTGCGCTGGAACAGTACCGAACAAGTATCCTCCACTGCACTAGAACGTTTGGCTAAAACGCCTCGGCATCCTGATACGCTTCCCGTCCAACCTAAATTCTGAACCCGTAACGCACAACGTACTACCCCCATCCATTACCCCAACTCCTCGTAACATTCCCTAAGTACCCCAGTGGTTCGGAAGATGTGGTGCATTCACACTGAAAATGCCTAGAGCTGTCCTCGCTCATGCATATATATTGATAAGAGGTGTCTGTTCCGTCGGACATGTGCAAACAGAACGCAGAAACATGTCTATAGGGATATAGGACAGCCAATGAAGTGATGAGGACAACAATTCGATTAAATTCGTTTTGTTTTTGGAACAGACCAACACCTGCAAAGTGGGATTTTGAATTTTCTGTTCAAAACTGTAAGTTTTAAAAACTTTTCTCCAATGGTAAATTGTCACAAGGTTTAGGTAATGATTTAAATGATATGAAAATGTAATGTATGGCACGGATGTCAGTAGTTTTTTGTAAGCATTTTGTTAACACTGAAGAGAAGGCTGCACACTGTAGGGCAGAGGCATTATTAATTTTTAATCAAGACGACGTATAAATAAGAAGCTGAGAATCTGTGATCAGCAGTGTCGTACAGTGGTGGTGTTCGTAGGCAAATATGTTGGGAGAATGAAGGAAGACGTTTAATGCCGTGGTGTTTTAGGCACAAAACGTTTAATGCCTTGGTGTTTTAGGCACAAAACTTCCCCATAGACCCTGCGAGAGAGGTAAAAAAACCTTTCCGCCACTAAAATTGCCATACGTATCTCCTCAAAGCGTTCTCCAGCAATATAGAAGTATGCAACTGACTTTATAAAATTTAGCTTCTGGCACTGCTTGAACAATTTAAATTTCCAAAGAAATCTTCTACACTCCTGGAAATTGAAATAAGAACACCGTGAATTCATTGTCCCAGTAAGGGGAAACTTTATTGACACATTCCTGGGGTCAGATACATCACATGATCACACTGACAGAACCACAGGCACATAGACACAGGCAACAGAGCATGCCCAATGTCGGCACTAGTACAGCGTATATCCACCTTTCGCAGCAATGCAGGCTGCTATTCTCCCATGGAGACGATCGTAGAGATGCTGGATGTAGTCCTGTGGAACGGCTTGCCATGCCATTTCCACCTGGCGCCTCAGTTGGACCAGCGTTCGTGCCGGACGTGCAGACCGCGTGAGACGACGCTTCATCCAGTCCCAAACATGCTCAATGGGGGACAGATCTTGAGATCTTGCTGGCCAGGGTAGTTGACTTACACCTTCTAGAGCACGTTGGGTGGCACGGGATACATGCGGACGTGCATTGTACTGTTGGAACAGCAAGTTCCCTTGCCGGTCTAGGAATGGTAGAACGATGGGTTCGATGACGGTTTGGATGTACCGTGCACTATTCAGTGTCCCCTCGACGATCACCCGAGGTGTACGGCCAGTGTAGGAGATCGCTCCCCACACCATGATGCCGGGTGTTGGCCCTGTGTGCCTCGGTCGTATGCAGTCCTGATTGTGGCGCTCACCTGCACGGCGCCAAACACGCATACGACCATCATTGGCACCAAGGCAGAAGCGACTCTCATCGCTGAAGACGACACGTCTCCATTCGTCCCTCCATTCACGCCTGTCGCGACACCACTGGAGGCGGGCTGCACGATGTTGGGGCGAGGGTGGAAGACGGCCTAACGGTGTGCGGGACCGTAGCCCAGCTTCATGGAGACGGTTGCGAATGGTCGTCGCTGATACCCCAGGAGCAACAGTGTCCCTAATTTGCTGGGAAGTGGCGGTGCGGTCCCCTACGGCACTGCGTAGGATCCTACAGTCTTGGCGTGCATCCGTGCGTCGCTGCTGTCCGGTCCCAGGTCGACGGGCACGTGAACCTTCCGCCGACCACTGGCGACAACATCGATGTACTGTGGAGACCTCACGCCCCACGTGTTGAGCAATTCGGCGGTACGTCCACCCGGCCTCCCGCATGCCCACTATACGCCCTCGCTCAAAGTCCGTCAACTGCACATACGGTTCTCGTCCACGCTGTCGCGGCATGCTACCAGTGTTAAAGACTGCGATGGAGCTCCGTATGCCACGGCAAACTGGCTGACACTGACGGCGGCGGTGCACAAATGCTGCGCAGCTAGCGCCATTCGACGGCCAATACCGCGGTTCCTGGTGTGTCCGCTGTGCCGTGCGTGTGATCATTGCTTGTACAACCCTCTCGCAGTGTCCGGAGCAAGTATGGTGGGTCTTACACACCGGTGTCAATGTGTTCTTTTTTCCAGGAGTGTTTAAATGATAAAAACATAACTCAAAATTTTATGACTGTTTTGTCCATAACACTAAAATAATGTCTATGATGATATGATATTATAGTGAGTGAAACAATTAGTTGTTACAATGAAATGAAATACTACTTTTTAGTACCATGATATAAATTCAGTAATGCTATTTGACACAAAAATTCATTCTTAGAAAAACATACTTTTGCTTCATGGAATGGTAGTTTTACGTATCTGAAAGTGATCACACATTTCACAGTACTGTAGTAGGGGCAAACGTTTTCGTGATAAGTTTGTTACCAAAACGCGACTGCAGTGATTTTTTTGTGTGTTTGCGTGTTGTTCATGTATGTGAATACTTATGCTGTGAATAATACATCATAAGATCACGTAAAGCTACAAACGATATCCTCGCAACAACTTTTTATCACAGGCGAGTACTGTCATTGTTGATATTGTTAAGTCTTTCTATATTCGAGTGCCCAATAAGTAAACCACTTTGGAATGTCGGTATGTACGTAAAATAAATTAGGAACAGGCAATGGCAGATACAGAAAAACCTCAAGGAGGGAGCGCTAAAGATATCTTGAGCTACATTTGCTTTTATTGTAATGAAAAATAATTAAGTCATTAAGTCACATTTAAAGTTTAAGAAAGTTTTATTTAAACTTACTATAGACATGTAAACATAATGCCATCTTATATAAAATAAGTTAAAATTGTGTTTCTCTTCCTTAAATGTTGAATTCTATGCGCCTATTCTTCCTTGGTTAATTACATCGTCAATAAGACAAACAATGTCAGCGCGAGTGTTCAGCAGAACTAAGCTCTTCTCGAAAGTCATTATTACCGAAGATATACGAATCAATAGTTTCCCATGCCTAATTCGTATTACGAGTTATGCAACAATATTTTTAATGAGAAATTACTATGCATTACTATTATTAATACTTCACAGTCAACTGATCACTCTCACTCTTGACTAATCTTCACACTTTCTACAACTAGAACTTTTTACTTATTCATTCTTCAGTGTTGATATTTCTGCTTCTGAATGTAAAGTAACTTCCTATTTGGTGATTAGTCCGTATTTATCCCTCGATCACTCGCGTTGCTTGAAAAAATCTAACATTTATGATTTTAGTGAAATATTCCAGCACTTTTCAAAGCACGGAACTGACGATCTAGAAATACTTCCTTTCATACCCCGTGCTTCAATTAATCTGTGACTCGACAAGCAAATTTCAACAATAGTTCTATAATTATGTCATTATTTGAGGTGGTGCGTCGTGTTACATTTCTTTCTAACACGGGAGTTTTTACGCAACGATTACTTCTCCTTTCGTGGAATACCGCTTTGCTTCATTTTTAGCTGTTCCTTGTACTTTTAACATGCGGCTCTGTTAATTTGTTTTCTCCTGAAGTATTCAGCGTATGTTACATCTCTTATAAGAAAAGTAAGTTTTCTTATTGGGTTTTAAGAATTGAATGAAGAAATTGTTTATACAGAGTACATGGCAATCTTTGTCGGATTTGAAAATATGCAAAACTTTTCACGGAGAAAGACATGTCTGAGCAACAGATATTGATGTGGCTAGATGAACCTCTAGACGAGGAAATTTACATCGAAGATATGTCATCAGATACTGATGCACTCTCTGAGAATGAAGAGATCAATACCGCAACAGGCCAGTCAGACAGCTAATTTGATGCTCGTGCAGCTATTTCTCAATACACAGATAATGAAACCTTTCCTGGTAAGGATGGATTAATAGAACGGTTGAAGCAACACGTTCCTCCAGCAGAAACTGCCTGTCAGAATATTGTAACACAGCTTGCAGGTGTGAAAGGTGTTGCAACAAATTCTAAAACAGTCATGGAATGCAGGAAATAATTTTTTCCCAGATAGTGTAATTGGTCGCATTGTGAAATACACAAACCAAGAACTTGACAGAATGGCAGCATCATATTCATGGAGTACTCGAGACTGCCCACGGACAGGTTTTGAAGAGTTATCAGCTTCCTTTGGTGTATTATATCTCGCAGGAATGAAAAAGGCATAAGATCTCAATACTGATGAGTTATGGGCCATTGATGGGACTGCACCGGATTTCTTTACTGCATTGATGAGCAAACGAAGGTTCCACACACTCCTCAAGCAATACGACAAATCTATGAGAGTTCATAGAAGGGAAATAAATAATCTGGTACTTATTAGAGAAATATTTGACGAATTTGTGGATGTTTTCAAGGAGAGCTATAGTGCCGGTGCATTGACAACGATAGACGAGATGTAAGAACCATTCCGTGGACGCTGCAAAATCAGGCAGTATATAGCAAGAAATCCTGCAAAAAATAGCATCAAGGTATATGAGCTCTGTGGTGCCAGAACGTTTTATACGCTAAATATGAAAGTATACGCAGGCATACAGCCTACTGGGCCATATCAAGTACCCAATGATGCAGAGAATGTGGTGTTACGATTGACTCAACCGACTGACAAAAAGGGGGAGAAACGTGACGATGGACAATTATTTTACATCTTTACCATTGGCTAACAAAATGTACGCCAATCATCGACTCAGGGTAGTAGGTACTTTACAGAAGAATAAAAGAGAAACTCCACCTGAACTTTTGAACGTAAAACATAGGCAACTAAACAGCAGCATATTCGCATTTGGAGAAAAACAAGCAACAACTGCTTGATTTGCTCATATATCCCAAAAAAGAAACAGTAAAAGAATATTCTAAGGTTATCAACCATCCACAGCGACGATGCTATAGACACTGACAGTGACGAGGCGAACAAACCTTAAGTCAATACATTTTACAATTACACAAAAGGAGATGTAGATATTGTCGAACGTTTAAAATAAGAATATCCTGTCTCAAGAATAATTAACCGTTGACCTCTTACACTGTTTTTCAGCTTGATGAACATTGGAGCAATAAATGCTCAAATAATATATAAGGTAAACACAAATGACATAATTCCAAGGAGAAGATTCATCACAGAATTGAGTATGACGCTTACAAAAGCCCACATGATCATATGCATGTCGATTCCGAGGATATCACTTGGCTTGAAGGAGAAAATAAGAAATGATGCACACATTTTCAAACTACCGACAGCTAAAGAAGAAGATGAATCAATAGAAAAAATAAGTTGTCACTACTGCTGTAAAAGGAAAAACATTCACACAGCATCACTGCCAATCATCGTTCCAGCCCTATCTGTAAAGAACATACAGCATCGATTGTTCTTATTTGCCAGGAGTTTATCAGAATCTGACATGTAAAAAGGAGTATGGTTAACCTTAATTCATAGCTTGCTATTAATATTACAAACTGCTGTTCACACAAGTGTTGTAATTCTAATTAAAAAAGTTTGTAAAATCTTTGCATATTGAAATATTTTTAAGTTTAGCAAATTACATGTTCCATACCATGTTTTCTAATTTATAATGCTTTGGTAATAATAAAGAAATGATTTATTGTATAAACTTGTCTTTGTCTGGCATAAAGAGATAAAAAAGGAGCAAGATCTCGTTGTCAGAAAAAATCTAACAGGGGAGATCGCGTGACAACAATATACGCGAGCGACTGCGCGAGCGTTCAACAGAGCTAACCTCTTCTCGAAAGAGTCTAGTAACAATTTATTTACTGAGAAATTACTATGCATTACTGTTATTAATTTTTCATGATCAACTGATCACTCTCACCCTCGACTAATCTTCACACTTGCATTTTCTACAACTTGGGCTTTTTACTTATTCATTCTTCATTCTTAATATTTCTGCTTCTGAATGTAAACTAGCTTCCTATTCGGTGAACAGTCCGTGTTTATAAGGCTGCGTATCGAAAGTTCTCTGTACAAGAAAACAGTAGAATATTCGCGAATTTCCTCGAAAAAATGCCAGACAGAATAGCATAACAAGATCACTAGAATGGCCGCGACTTTTTATTGTGGATACGTGTTGGCTGTCAATGCACCAGAGAGAAACGTATAAAATACCATGACGCGGACGCGCTTGCCACATAGGAAACTACAACTAGTCTATAACTCGATTCCTCGATTAAGACGAGTCGACTGACGAAAGAAACGAACAAATAGCGTGCGGGCTGACTAGCGTGGGCGGCGCGGTTGGCAATGAGGGCGGCCCCGCAAGGGGGTGGGGACGGGGGGTCATTCATCATTCCCCCACCCCCACCACTCCCATGTGTATACGCCACTGGGAACAGGTCGGTATGAAGCACCTTAATCTTTTACATTTAGAAGTGTCTCAGGGTTGTAGTTAAATATCTTTCCATTCGAATAATAATTTATACTTTTGTGGGTTTGTGTGGAGCAACACCTTTTGCAAGGTACAGACGGCCGTTGAGGCCGAGTGGTTCTAGGCACTTCAGTCTGGAACCTCTTCGAACGCAGGTTCGAATCCTGCCTCGGGCATGGATGTGTGTGATGTCCTTAGGTTAGTTAGGTTTAAGTAGTTCTAAGTTCTAGGGGACTGGTGACCTCGGATGTTAAGTCCCGTAGTGCTCAGAGCCATCTGAACCATTTTGCATGATACACTTATTATTACTGCAGAAACGATAACTTTCTTAATTGTGTAAATCTCGTCACTTGAAAAAATGATAACAGTGAAGCGGCAACCACAAGAATATTTAATATCGATACGACTCTTTGCAAAATGAATGAAATTAACTTTACTGTAGTGTGTTTGCCCAAGAATAAATTGTAAACACTCTTCATTTTGCTTTATGTCCAGTAGTATTCCATTAATCTGAACGGGAATCTGCCGTCTTGCAAATGGCGGCCAACAATACAAATTACAATCGCACTTTACCTAAAAAAAATGTGCAACTAAATTAGCACACGTGTTGGTATGCTGCCGCTACTGAAATAAGTGGTTTGATTATCAATAGCAGCATACATTTACCAGATGTGCCTTACGAGATACACTCCTGGAAATTGAAATAAGAACACCGTGAATTCATTGTCCCAGGAAGGGGAAACTTTATTGACACATTCCTGGGGTCAGATACATCACATGATCACACTGACAGAACCACAGGCACATAGACACAGGCAACAGAGCATGTACAATGTCGGCACTAGTACAGTGTATATCCACCTTTCGCAGCAATGCAGGCTGCTATTCTCCCATGGAGACGATCGTAGAGATGCTGGATGTAGTCCTGTGGAACGGCTTGCCATGCCATTTCCACCTGGCGCCTCAGTTGGACCAGCGTTTGTGCTGGACGTGCAGACCGCGTGAGACGACGCTTCATCCAGTCCCAAACATGCTCAATGGGGGACAGATCCGGAGATCTTGCTGGCCAGGGTAGTTGACTTACACATTCTAGAGCACGTTGGGTGGCACGGGATACATGCGGACGTGCATTGTCCTGTTGGAACCGCAAATTCCCTTGCCGGTCTAGGAATGGTAGAACGAGGGGTTCGATGACGGTTTGGATGTACCGTGCACTATTCAGTGTCCCCTCGACGATCACCAGAGGTGTACGGCCAGTGTAGGAGATCGCTCCCCACACCATGATGCCGGGTGTTGGCCCTGTGTGCCTCGGTCGTATGCAGTCCTGATTGTGGCGCTCACCTGCACGGCGCCAAACACGCATACGACCATCATTGGCACCTAGGCAGAAGCGACTCTCATCGCTGAAGACGACACGTCTCCATCCGTCCCTCCATTCACGCCTGTCGCGACACCACTGGAGGCGGGCTGCACGATGTTGGGGCGTGAGCGGAAGACGGCCTAACGGTGTGCGGGACCGTAGCCCAGCTTCATGGAGACGGTTGCGAATGGTCCTCGCCGATACCCCAGGAGCAACAGTGTCCCTAATTTGCTGGGAAGTGGCGGTGCGGTCCCCTATGGCACTGCGTAGGATCCTACGGTCTTGGCGTACATCCGTGCGTCGCTGCGGTCCGGTCCCAGGTCGACGGGCACGTGCACCTTCCGCCGACCGCTGGCGACAACATCGATGTACTGTGGAGACCTCACGCCCCACGTGTTGAGCAATTCGGCGGTACGTCCACCCGGCCTCCCGCATGCCCACTATACGCCCTCGCTCAAAGTCCGTCAACTGCGCATACGGTTCACGTCCACGCTGTCGCGGCATGCTACCAGTGTTAAAGACTGCGATGGAGCTCCGTATGCCACGGCAAACTGGCTGACACTGACGGCGGCGGTGCACAAATGCTGCGCAGCTAGCGCCATTCGACGGCCAACACCGCGGTCCTGGTGTGTTCGCTGTGCCGTGCGTGTGATCATTGCTTGTACAGCCCTCTCGCAGTGTCCGGAGCAAGTATGGTGGGTCTGACACACCGGTGTCAATGTGTTCTTTTTTCCATTTCCAGGAGTGTAGATACATCTCTTTCCACGTCTTTCTCATATGAAGATCCGAACAAATGTAAAATAAAACTGAAAGTCTACTTCTATTGTTTCACTGTTCTAAAACCACGGGTTATCCTGATATATCGATACTGTTTTTCACATACCTCACAGTGAGATAATTAATTTTTTTGTCGTATTCCTTTCCACACAAAATAACAGTTCGTTTAAATTTGTCATGCTAATCATAAATATAGAGGGGTCCAAAAAAATGTATCCACTGTTTAAAAGTCCACAACACTCGTGGCTACCGCATCGCGGTCACGAAGTGGGGCCGAGATAGTTCCAGATAAGTTTTATAATCTGACGATAATTTATGGATTTGTAGTTTTACCTTGACAATGTTCACTATCGAAAAACGGTAGTTACTGTTATTCTGAAGAAGGTTGGGTTATCCCAACTGAAACCTAGGTAAATTCTAGGTAAACGGTGCAACTGAGGCTGTTGATTATAAAAACTAAAATTAAAATTTATACAGTTGCTGACAGGGCCTCGAAATGTTGAAGATACTTTAGTACACGAGGAATTGAAGGAAATGATAATGGATGAGCTTAGAGTGAATACCTCTTAGTAAATAATATCGATTAGAAGGGTGGGCCAAAGATACTTTTCACAACTCATAGAGGCTCCTGTCTGTGCTGGAGGTGTTCATGTTATTTGAAATAATCTATCAATCCACAGTGCACTGCTCGACTGAGCTAGTTCATGAAACGGCCACAGAGGGTGAGTGAAACAGGCTCTTTTCTGCACCATCACTTCCCTTGGCAACCAGTAACAATAAAGCATTCACCTCTTGCCTCATCTAAAAATTGGCGGTAGTCAAACGGAGTGCATGGACACTACATCCAGCCACGTGATTGCGAGACTGGGGGATATAAAAAGGATGCACTATCAGTCACACGCGGTTAGTGAAAGAATCTGAATGTGTTAAAAGTAGTCGAGATCCTCATCTTTCTGTTGCAGAAGAAGCGTGAAAGTAAGAACTCATTACACATCTTCGCTACCATTACTGTACATAGCTGTTCTTCATCTTTTTTGTCACATTTCACTGTTCAACTCTATGTCATTGTCTGTGGATGGTTATTGTTTCTTCTTTTTGTTCTGACCATTAACGACGTATAGCGTATCTCGACCAGCAATGGTCTCCAGGGTGTCTGGACTGGCAGCGACCTCCAGAAAGTTCGGGCCAGGTTTCGAGAGAGTGCGTTTCTGGATGAGGTATCGAATATATTGCTTCCCCCTACTTATACCTCCCGAGGAGATTACGAATGTAAAATTAAAGAGATTCGAGCGCGCACGAAGGCTCTCCAGCAATCGTTCTTCTTGCGAACCAAACGCGACTGGAACAGGAAAGGGAGGAAATGACAGTGGCACGTAAAGTGCCATCTGCCACACACCGTTGAGTGCCTTGCAGAGTGTAAATGTAGATGTAGAATGAGGAGTGGCCACTCAGCCCCATGACGTCTGGACATGGTTTCGTCTTTGTTTAACCACGAATTGAAGACTCAGATCACAGCACTCATCCATCTGACAAGTTGTGCAATTTCAGAAATGCTCGTGCCGAGCCTCCAAGCCTTCACAATCTGCCCTTAGTTAAGCTCAGACAGATCAGATGCCTTTCCCGTTGTACACACATACAACGAGCTTGCGTGTGTGTGTGTGTGTGTGTGTGTGTGTGTCTGGCTAGCAGTGGTTTCTCACCAGCTGACGCTGCTATCGCCTGGACAGGTTTGTATCAATAGTAGGTCGGCGGTCATGATGTTCTGGCTGACTAGTGTATATAAGGTGCAAACTGTAAAGCATCCTGCTCAATGCACGAAAGGATGTTGACCAAGGGTAAGATCATCACTGCACGGTAGGCTGAGAGGAGTTATGGCTCGTAAGGTTAGAACATTTGAATCGAGAACAGACACTGAGCGAAAACTTTAAACCAGTATCGAATCTCTCAATGAACTCTCAGAAAAATTATACAACGACGATAATGAAACTATTGCCAGTTTCATTAACTGTCACAGTGACGTTGGGATGAAAAAGACATATGATGTCAGTGGCGAGAGACATACAGCATGTAAGTTTAAATGAAAATGAAAATGGTGTAGGCAATAGGGAATTCCAAAGAATACCAGGACAACTGAACCTCATTTTCCTAAAGCCCTAAAAGAATGAAATTTTAATCCAAATACTTGGAAATGTATGGTAATGTACTACAATTAACAGATATGCAGAGGAAAGGAGGAAGCCAACAAGATGCAGAATACAAATAAGACCAGTAATACTACACAGTCAATATAGCAATGGTGACAGTATTGACATTCAGCATGAAAGGGTCAGCAGTCAGTTCTCTAAGTATACATACTAATACGACTCCAATGAGCTAATAGATTGAGTACAAGTGTTCATAGTATCAGCTGCTGTGGCCAATACTGCTCATTCGAAGGGGGTTGTCTCAGTAACTTCAGAGCTTAGAGAGAGTGGTATAACTGAATAAGTGTAAAGACAGTAGTTCGAGAACTGCACAAACTTGTAAACAAAATAAACCCTCGTAGGCATGTTATGATTAAAGGTTTGGATGCCTTATGGCAAGGTGACCTTTTACCCATGAGGCAATATTCACGTGAGAATAACTTATTCAAATGTGTTTTAATGTTTATTCATACATACTTCAAACTTGCCAGGGTATTATATGTTAAAACAAAAACTAGGAGAGATGTTGCAGAGATGTTTAAATGTTTCTTTCAGACAGGGACAAATCAATGCCCAAAGAGCCTCAAAATCAGTCATGGCGGAGAGTCTCACTATACATATTTCAAGACTATGGTGCAGTGATATGGGACATATCTTCATATTCAAAACTAATGTCATTTGTGTCTTGCACATCCTTCTTATACACAATTGGGATAGGGGTTTCTTAATTACTTTTTTTTTTGTAAATTGGAACAAGAAACACATTTGGTAAAAAACTTTATCATTTATTCAGTTCTCCCACATACAATTTGATTCTTGACATACAATTTGGTTCTTGAGGTATTATTTAGATGTAATATTCAATGCACAGACAGCTTTTTACACAATGACAAAAAGTTTCACAGTTTAAGTAACTACAATTTTCAGATATATTAATTTACTTTAAATACTACTGCGGAGATACTTTTATTCTTACACTACAACAGTCCCAATAGTAGAAGTTACATTGCAACAGATCTCATGGATTGTGAACTATGTTACTACTTACATCTACACTAGCGACAAGTGTAACTTAAGAAAAAATTACATGATAATCAAGTTGAATATATTTATTTGTGATACACAATTTTTTTAGATGCTCATGGTATGCAGATATTTTACAAGTACAGTTTTTGTTGAAGAACATTGGGCAGAATTATTTTATAAGATGTGTACATTTACAAGTGTACACAATACACATTCCTCATACACATGCTGTCCATAAATAAATATATGCATGACCTACATATCCAGCCATCCAGCCACACACACACACACACACACACACACACACACACACACACACACACACACACACACACACACACACAAATACTTACACTATGATGAAAGGGTCATACTGTTTTGCAACATTTACACCCAGTCTCATTCTCTCCCTCTCCACCACTCAGTCAGAGTCCCCCCACTCCTCTCTCTCTCTCGACAGGTGAATAGTGTGAGTACAGGAGCATTTCAATCACATCATCACAAGTGATTCTTTTATCGTCATGAGGTGACAGGCTGACTTTAGTTTGCAGCACAATGCACACTTCATGCCCTCTTGATCGAACAGTAGTTTGCTGCACCGTATGCTGCAGCTGCGGCAGAGCACCTACAACACCGCTGTACAGACGCTGCTATTATTCATCGATAGAGAAGTCTCTCGATACTGCACGACGCACATCCACGCCACATCTGGGCGGTACCATCCAGTGTGTGAAACACACATTTTTGTTCATAGGCCTACAAACGCGGCAACTGGTGACCCATTCTACTCGTCTTTCATTAAGCGGATAAACTTTAGTTCTGTGGAACAGTACCTGAAAGACTGTTTGTCATGTACGAAAAGTGTCGCATTCTTCAACCAAGCGATGAAGCTATCTGTATCCATATAAAGTAATTTGGGATCAGTGAAGGAATGAAAACAGTACATGTATAATTTCGGTTGTCTAGTATGCACAGCTCTCCTTAGATAGGTTTCGTCAACTATACTTCTATGCTCCCCATCTCCACACCAACAAAGTGCTCAATGAACATTGTGACTTGTTGAACTAGGTGATGCGTTTTCGTACACCCCAACGCTCACCCTACTCAGTTGTAATCAAAATTACGCTATGTTCCGTTAAAGTCTCAACTTTTTTGCCGCAAAATGAATTAAATTATTCTTTCATTAAAAAGCCTTTCTCAAATTCACATGTCGTGGAAGCCCTCAGTCTTGTATTCGAATCAATATACTCCTTCAACCATGGGGATTGCTTGAAGATCACCAAGCTGATTCTACTGAGCTTCATCCCCAATAAGAGGAACTGCTCGAGATTATGATTGTAAATAACGTATCTCTGCTTATTCCATAACGTTGTCATCTCTTTTTGAGTTGAGCATCCTTACAGAACTAGTTTCTCCGGTTACAACGGCAAATCAGCTTGGGCAGTATGCAGACTAATAGGGTATATGAGATCTGCCTCCACCACATAACCTACAACAGAATCAACTGCCTCGATTTTTCCATCTAATCACTTGCATTCTACTTCGGCCACCCATCGAAACTCACCAATCGACAGTAATTATAGCATGGCGTTTACCCACATGTAATTGACATCCAAGTACATGATGTAACTGAATGATGGCATCCTTTGAACGTCCCATCCTATTTGCCTTTGTGTGTCTATGGACAAAGAAAAGATGCTTGTCAGTATCGGTCAATGGGTTGATGCTGCGCTTCGTTTCCTTGAGCATAACATCCCGGGACAACGCGGGTGCTATGTAATAAAAGGCGTGATACAGAGAATATGTGGCATGAGTAGACTCCGGAATTTCTCGAAAAGCGCAAGGAAGTGCTCGTCTGCATCCATGATGTAAAGATGTGCCAGACATTCACAGCATGCTGATCATCTGCATCCGTTATGGCATCACCTGTAAGTTTGCTGGAGAACGCAGTTATGTCGGGTAGCCTGGTTTCGTTGAGCTTTGCTGTATTGTTCTGATACTCGTAAAAAAAATACCCTTCCCATACACGAGGTGAACCTTTTCCTTATTGGGAAATGCAGCAGGTTGCAGGAAAGCTACCTGCATCAAACGGAGCGAGTCAAAGAAGCGGGGCATAAATCTTGGCCTCATTCATTTGGAGAATGTTATATGTTTCTCAACACTCTCAGGCAGGACTCTAATGTGATTTTCCCCCCAGCTGAAATCAGCTAAGTGCGCAACAAGAAAGTGAACGTCACATTCACTTAAATTGTAAAAGAGAACAGGTATATGTCACGGAAATTGATACTTCAGGTTGCATGTTATGGGCAGTGCCATGGTACTTCCCAATAAGATGACAATGGCCCGCTTTACTTTCTAATGGCGGTCCACAAATATCTAACTTAACTGCATTATTGTACAAATATTCATTCTCTTTCGATTCGGTCATGGGAACGTTGTCGCTGTATAGCTTATCAACCTCCCATGGAAGTATTTCAAGCTCAGTGAGAAGCCAAACTGCAGGATTGTCCCCGACATAATATTTGTATTGATTAAGACTCAAATCATAGGATCATGCAACTTGGTAACCTGCCGCATAGGGTACGTGTTTTTCTGTAATGTTAGTATGTAGGGTCACCTTCTCAGAGAGTCACACGATCGCGGAGCCATTCCGAGTCACCATACGACAGGGCTGGGCATCAATCCTGACGCTGAGGGTTCTAAAATGTTATGAAATTGTTTTCCTCAGTAAGTATAAAAGACGTACTGGGTCCGTGGAAGCGCAGTCTGTTAAATGCTTTGCTAATAACTTGTCTGAAGAAAAGGTGTTGAAGTACCTTGAGCAAATATGCTGTTTACTATTGTGTATTCTCAGTTGGGTCGAGATCAGTAGGGGAATGTCTTTGAACCAAACATAGTGACGTCTGTCTCCATCGAAGAATAGCAACATGTTTACATGCACATTACGTTGAACGGCCAATTTTGAGAAATGGAGGCTTCTGACGACTATATGCTCATCCCGTTCATCTGACTTGAGTTTCTCGAGGCCACAAACATGATCCCCACTTCTTTTCGTCAGATATCTTCGACTGGAACTCTGTCAACGTGTAAACCTGCTCTGACATTCCCGAAAGTTTAATACCGGGGCTCTGTAACATACGAATGTCCCACAAATCCAGATATAGCCCGATTCCACCAGCCTGCCAAATGAGGTGCTGATAACGCTGTCTCAAAGAAGAATGCGGCGTCTCTGTGATCTCCATAGGGATCACGCAACATTTTATGCTGGTCGTACCCCTTATATACCCTACTAAGTATGGTAACAACGCTAAATACAAACAACGGTGATACAGTTTGGTGACCGTTCAACCTTTCACAGAAATTACAACTTCAGTCATTTACATACCTACCAGTTGTGTGTATGCATATGAAGTTCCATTGGTATCCGACGGTATCTTCTTCGCTCCTTACTTTCTTTGTCATGCTCACTAATTGTCGAACATGTTGAAACGATGTTTCGGACTAGCAAGTACCGGATTCGGACCCTAGTTTGGAGACAGGTTTTATTTTCTTTTGAATCTTTGTCAAAACACGATGGTGTAGCAGTGTCTCATTACAGCACTTGTCTGGTGGAGTATTTCTAAGCCCAGTAATACAGAGGAATCTCTTGCTCTACTCGACCTAAGGGAGTGTTTTTTCTTTATTCACTAACAGGGAGCTGTCGGGCAGATGCACAATGCAAACTCTACGCTATGATGCCACTCTGCGATGCCCTTTTAATAGTCATAGAAGACCACGTCAGCAGGCGTTTTCTGGTACCATATAAGTTTAAAATTAACTTAGAGGTAGCACTGTCGGGATCAGTGCTAATAGGACAACATAGGGAGACGGATGAGAAAGTTCGCATTTTGCTCCTGAGAGAAACAACAAGATAGTATCTGGTCACAGGGTTAGTGGAAAACATCTTAAGCATGTCACATCCTAGTGCTATTTTGTTTTAATTGCTCAAGGACTTTTCAAGTCATTTAAGTTATTATCCTCTGTCTCAAGAGAGAAAAATTTCTGTGGTTAAACGATAGTATCCTGTTAACTTGTTAACTGCTTTGGACTCAAGTAAGATATAACGATACAAACGGATTTAGTTTTCTTCTTCATATTTTGTAGGTAAGTTACACTACTGGCCATTAAAATTGCTACTCCACGAAGATGTGCTACAGACGAGAAATTTAATCGACATGAAGAAGATGCTGTGATATGCAAATGATTAACTTTCCAGAGCATTCACACAAGGTTGAAGCCGGTGGCGACACCTACAACGTGCTGACACGAGGAAAGTTTCCAGCCGATTTCTCATACACAAACAGCAGTTAACCGGCGTTGCCTGGTGAAACGTTGTAGCGATGCCTCGTGTAAGAAGGAGAAATACGTAAGATAACGTTTCTGACTTTGATAAAGGTCGGATTGTAGCCTATCGCGATTGCGGTTTATCGTATCGCGACATTGATGCTCGCGTTAGTCGAGATCCAATGACTGTTAGCAGAATATGGAATCGGTGGGTTCAGGAGGGTAATACGGAATGCCGTGCTGGATCCCAACGGCCTCGTATCAGTAGCAGTCGAGATGACAGGCATCTAATCCGCATGGCTGTAACGGATCGTGCAGCCACGTTTCGATCCCTGAGTCAACAGATGGGGACGTTTTCGAGACAACAACCATCTGCTCGAACAGTTCGACGACGTTTGCAGGAGCATGGACTATCAGCTCGGAGACCATGGCTGCGGTTACCCTTGACGCTGCATCACAGGAAGGAGCGCCTGCGATGGTGTACTCAACGACGACCCTGGGTGCACGAATGCCAAAACGTCATTTCATCGAATGAATCCACGTTCTGTTTACAGCATCATGATGGTCGCATCCGTGTTTGCGAGATCGCGGTGAACGCACATTGAATGCGTGTATTCGTCATCGCCATTCTGGCTTATCACCCGGCGTGATGGTTTGTTGTGCCATTGGTTACACGTCTCGGTCAACTCTTGTTCGCATTGACGGTATTTTGAACAGTGGACATTACATTTCAGATGTGTTACGACCCGTGGCTCTACCCTTCATTCGATCCATGCGAAACCCTACATTTCAGCAGGGTAATGCACGACCGCATGTTACAGGTCCTGTAGGGGCCTTTCTGGATACAGAAAATGTTCGACTACTGCCCTGGCCAGCACATTCTTCAGATCTCTTACCAATTGAAAACGTCTGGTCAATGGTGGCCGAGTAAATGGCTCGTCACAATACGCCAGTCACTACTCTTGATGGACTGTGGTATCGTGCTGAAGCTGCATGGGCAGCTGTACCTGTACACGCCATCGAAGCTCTGATTGGCTCAATGCCCAGGCGTAAAAAGGCCGTTATTACGGCCAGAGGTGGTTGTTCTGGGTACTGATTTCTTAGGATCTATGCCCCCAAATTGCGTGAAAATGTAATGACATGTCAGTTCCAGTATAACATATTTGTCCAATGAATATCCTTTTCTCACCTGCATCTCTTCTCGGTGTAGCAATTTTAATGGCCAGTAGTGTAGTTATACGAATGCGTGGAGTCTGTTCTTTTGAACGTTTCCGAAAGGACAAACCCCACGCTTCACATAGTTGATACGACTTGATGGGCTATGAGCCCACAATCATCAGTGCAGACGCCCATTAACCTTCTACCTCCAGTGGAAATCCAAAATTATCGATACGGAGGACATGGGAGAGGACTGCTGTTAAACGATGATGCTAGGTTGGAAAGTGAAACGGCGCAGGGGCGTCCCGGGATAGTCCTTGCATTTGCTGACACTGTATCTGGATGACGCACTGCTTAACTCAACTGCTCAGTAAGCAGGAGACGGCGGTTTCGAGTCCACGTGCGGCACACATTTTCACTCGTTGCTGTCAATCCGCATGAAACCCTGATGCACCTGGTATTATACTTCTTTACTTTTCCTTTCCTTTCTCCCTCCTCCAGATTCAATTTACGTGGCGTTAATTAGTGTCTTGGATACGTCCTTTTTTCCTTATTCTTCCACAAAATCAAAATTTAAATAGCTATTAGTAGCTTATAATTTTTTTTTTCTCACTTGAAACCTATTTTAATATAATATTTGAATCAACTATTATACTCCACATTAGATCAATGATCGCATTTGAATGATCAGTTTTGTTACATTAAAACATATTTACGAGGCAACATAACTGCAATAACACCTTTAGTTAAATTACTGTTTCCTAAAATAGGCTAACAAAATAAATTGCTTAAGCAGTACCGTGGTACCATAATAAAACGTGAGAAGCGATATAGACAGTTCCTCCATCTACACTCGGTTATAGTGGTCCTAAAGAGTATCAAAGAACGTTTGATTTGTGAAGCAGACGTTGTTATGTAGACGACTAAGCAGGTTAACAACAGAAGCGTACAGAACCAATGCGTGTTTCGTTGCAAGGGTAATTAGGCTCGTCACACCTGTATGATTCCCTAGCGCTCCTTGTGATCATTACATAATGCGCTCTACCTTTGAAGAGGCCCCACCTTGTGTCGGTTCGTTCGAAATTCACTGACATGCGTACTTCCTTATTCTCCCTAGTCATACGTCCATTTGTAGCAACACGTGGCTGTCACGCATCGATAGAGAAACGATGAATTAGTTATTAAATTGTTCTGTACTATGTTGCCTTCCTTGCTGTGTGCACCTGTAGCGAAAAACCCTTCGAAAAGGAAGACTTAAATCAATGCCTTCCTCAGTTTATTGCAGAGTATTTGCTGAATCCTGCCGCATTCTGGAACCGACGGCAAAAGGGACTGCGCAGTAGCGATGAGCGTTTGTATGGGCGGCAGATTAAAAAAAATAATAATAATAAATAAATAAATAAATTATGGCCATTATTAAAGTTATTTCCCGTACACCAATCACTATGAAATTTTATGTAAGCTTTCAGAATAACAATTGCTAACTGGTGTACAAGTTCCAGTTCTATACTTCAGATCATTACTTAGAACCTAGCTTTTGTAGCTTCTCATTATAAGCAGCTTTCTTGCGGTCTTGGGTTTCCCCGGAGTAGGGAAATCTTGAATATTTCTCGGCCGGACGTTGTCGTCAAACATATCCGATATTTCGGTAACGCGACTTCTTGCCATTTTCAGCCGTTCCTTCTAATGTGTTAATACGTTTTTGTGAATGCGTCAGAGGAAGACTTGTTTGTGAAGTAGCTAATGAAACAGTATTTTGCTCATAAAATATGTTGAAAAGAATAGACTGGCTGGGTGGGATCAAGATATGTGAACACAAAATAAGCAGTCTCGCATATGCGGATGGCTTAGTTGTGATGACAGATTCGATTGAAAGTTTGCAAAGTAATATTTCAGAGCTAGATCAGAAATGTAAGAATTATGGTATGAAGATTAGCATCTCCAAAACGAAAGTAATGTCAGTGGGAAAGAGATATAAACGGATTGAGTGCCAAACAGGAGGAACAAAGAACAGGTGGACGGTTTCAAGTACTTAGGATGCATATTCTCACAAGATGGCTACATAGTGAAAGAACTAGAAGCGAGGTGTAGCAAAGCTAATGCAGTGAGCGCTCAGGTACGATTTACTCTCTTCAGCAAGAAGGAAGTCAGTAGTAACACTAAGTTATCTGTGCACCTTTCAATCTTCGACCAATTTTATTGTATGGGAGTGAAAGCTGGGTGGATTCAGGTTGCCTTATCAATGTGGTTGAGGTTACGGATATAAAAGCAGCTAGGATGATTGCAGGTACTAGTAGATGATAACAATGGCAGGATGGCGCCCACAATGAGGAAATCAAAGAAAAACTGGGAATGAACTCTCTAGATGTAGCAGTCAGGGCGAACAGGCTTATATGGTGGGATAAAGTTACACGGATGGGAGAAGCAAGGTTACCCAAGAGGCTCATGGGTTCAGCAGTAGAGGGTAGGAGGAGTCGGGGTAAACCAAGGAGAAGGTAACTGGATTCTGTTAAGAATGATTTTGAAGTAATAGGCTTAACATCAGAAGAGGCACCAATGTTAGCACTGAATAGGGGACCATGGAGGAATTTTATACGGGGGACTATGCTCCAGACTGAACGCTGAAAGGCATAATCAGTCTTAAATGATGATGATGATGTAAGACACGTTTATTTCCAGTTTTAAACAGTAGTTGTTATTATTTTCATTTGTTGTTTTCTCAGAGAGAAGGTCTGAATGCAGCACATACGTGACGAATAAACCTCGGAATTTGTTAATAATTAATGGTAAACGAGCGTTTGACTCAGATTGTTTAATAGTGTCGCCATTTACATAAATTACCTGAAATACTTATTGTAAAGTTGCCATCTGATATATTTTAGAAACAAAGTTATTACTGCTAGATAGGCTTGCTTCGAGTTTATTTTCTTTTGGGAGAATGCATATTTTGGAAAAGGGTTAAAATAAATTTGGAGGTTTATTGATCAGTGAGGAAACGGCCTTGCCGCAGTGGCTACACCGGTTCGCATGAGATCACCGAAGTTAAGCGTTGTCGGGTGTGGTCGGCCATTGGATGGGTGACCATCCTGGCCGCCATGCACTGTTGCCATTTCTCGTGGTGCACTCAGCCTCGTGATGCCAACTGAGGAGCTACTCGACCGAATAGTAGAAGCTTCGGTCAATAATACCATCATAACGGCTGGGAGAGTAGCGTGCTGACCCCACGCCCTTCCTATCCGCAGCCTTCACTGAGGATGACACGGCGGTCGGATGGTCCGGGTAAGCCCCTCGTGGCCTGAAGACGGAGTGCTAAAAAAGTTGATCAGTGAGGAAAAATACCGTGTTTCCAGGAAAAGCTCCGACTGGCTACAGTACGTTCCAGCCAATCAGAGGGGTGATAGACTGAACGTTCTGGAAGTGGGAGAGATATAACCATTTCCGGTCAATGATCGTTTTCTTTCGAAAAGAGCACCCAGTCCATTCCGTATAAACGCAGTCTACACCATTATGTAGGCACCACTAGCTAACACAATGCCTTATGGACGACTTGGGCCCATGGCTTCTAGGGGTCTCCGCCACCCTGGAATCTTACCATCAGCTCGTAGCAAATGAAGTCCGGTATCATCTGACCAGGCTACGTTTTTCCAACCGTCTAGGGTCCAATCGATATGGTCACGAGTGCAGGAGAAGCGCCGCTTGCAACGTCGAAGTATTAGCAAAGGCACTCGCATCGGTTCTCCGCTGCCGTGGCCCATTTACGCCAGATTTCACCATAGTGTGCTAACGGATGCGTTCGTCGCACGTCCCGTATTAATTTCTGTGGTCTTTTAACGCAGGATTGCTTGTCTGTTAGCACTGACAACTCAATGCAAACGCTGCTGCTGTCATTCGTGAAGTTAAGTGGAGGCCGCCGTTTACTGAGTTGTCCGTGGTGAGAGGTAATGCCAAAAATTTGGTATCCTCAGCACACTATTGACACTACAGATCTCGGAATACTTAATTACCTAACGATTTCCGTAATGGAATGTCCCATGCGTCTAGCTCCAACAACCATTCCCCGTTCAAAACTGTTAATTCAAGTCGTTCACCCACGTCGGCAACATTTTCACACGAATCACCTCAGTAGAAACTACTACTCCGCCGATGCACTGCCTTTTTATACTTTGTGTACGCGTCACTACCGCCATCTGTATATGTTTATACCGCTATGTCATGACTTTTGTCGGTAACTGTTTTTTATATATGTATAAACAAGAAGATGATGATATTTGGTTTATTTGGCGCTCAACTGCGCGGTTATCAGCGCTCGTAAAAATTCCCAATCTTTGCTCAGTCCAATCTCGCCACTTTCAGGAATGATGATGGAATGGTGAGGACTCTACAAACACCCAGTAATCTCGAGGCAGGTGAAAATCCCTGACCCCGCCGGGAATCGAACCCGGACCCCCGTGCCCGGGAAGCGAGAATGCGACCGCGATACCAAGAGCAGCGAACTAAATAAGAAGAAGCATACCACGTTCAATTTCCCCTGAATTTAAAAGGAATTGGCATTTTTATTTCGTTAACAGTCGTTAACTTGGGATTAACATCAAAGAACCTTTCCTCTTTACAGACATGAATTTTCCCTTGTACCTACAGGTGCTACGAGAGTGGGCTTGAAATAGATCTACAAGTGAAGGACAGGGGTCATAAATTAATGTCCCTACGACGTCTAGGAATTTTGGTTCAGAGAATCTGATACATTTAATAGGGAATAGCCAACTTACTTCCCCATCCTTCCCTAATCCGATGAGACCGATCACCTCGCTGTCTGGTCTCTTCCCCCCAAATTAACCTACCCAACTCAACCAGTGAAAACATAAATTAGCAGATGTAATCATCGATATAGATGGCAAAGAAACTGGTGTAGTCGTGCGTATTCAAATACAGAGCAAAGACGCAGAAAAAGGGGACGGCCGCTGTGGCCGAGCGGTTATAGGCGCTTCAGTACACAACCGAGCTGCTGCTACGATCACAGTTTCGAATCCTGCCTAAGGAATGGATGTGTGTGATGTCCTTAGGTTAGTTAGGTTTAAGTAGTTCTAAGTCTAGGGGACTGATGGCCTCAGATGTTAAGTCCCATAGTGCTCAAAGCCATTTAAACGATTTGAACCATTTAAGCAGAAGAAGGCGCTGAGGTCGGCATAGACTGAAGCGCCTAAGAACTTGGTAGAGTGAAGTGTATTCAAATACAGAGCTATGTAAACAGGCAGAATACGGCGCTGCGGCCGGCAACGCCTATATAACGCCACAAATGTCTGTCGAAGTTGTTAGATCGGTTACTGTTGCTACAATGACAGGCTATCAAGATTTAAGTCAGTTTGGACGTGGTGTTGTACTCTGCACACCAGCGATGGATTACAGCATCTCAGAGGTAGCGATGAAGTGGGGAGTGTCGTGAACATCAGGAACCCGGTAAAACATCTGATCTCCGACATCGCTGCGACCGGAAAAAGAACATTCAAGAACAGGACCAACGACGACTGAAGAGAATCGTTCAACATGATAGAAGTGCAACCCTTCGGCAAACTGCTCATATTTCAATGCTGGGCCATCAACAAGTGTCAACATGCAAACCATTTAACGAAACATTATCGATATGCGCTTTCGGAGCAGAAGGCTCACTCGTGTATCCCTGATGACTGCACGACACAAAACCTTACGCCCCGCCTGGGCCCGTCAACAAAAAGTCTTATGGGACTTAACTGCTGAGGTCATGACTCTCTAAGCTTACACACTACTTAACCTAAATTATGCTAATGTCAAACACACACACCCATGCCCGAGGGAGGACTCGAACCTCTCCCGAGACCAGCCGCACTGTCCATGACTGCAGCACCTTAGAACGCTCGTCTGGCCCGTCAACACCGACATTGGACTGTTGACGACGGGAAACATGTTGCCTTGTCGGATGAGTCTTGTTTAAAATTGTATTGAGCGGAGGGACTTGTATGGGTATGGAGACAATCTCATGAATCCACAGGCCGTACAAGTCAGCGAGAGACTGTTCAAGTTGGTGGAAGCTCTTTAATGCTGTGGGTCGTGTGTAGTAATAGTGATATGGGACCCGTGATAAGTCTACATACGACACTGACAGGTGACACGTACGTAAGCATCCTGTCTGATCAACTGCAGTCATTCATGTCCATTTTGTATTCCGACGGACTTGGACAATTCCAGCAAGACAATGCGACACCCCACACGTCCAGAATAGCTACAGAGTGGTTCCAGGAACACTCTTCTGAGTTTAAACACTTCCATTGCCCACCTAATTCCCCAGACATGAACATTATTGAGCATATGTGGGATGCCTTGCAACTTGCTGTTCAGAAGAGATCTCCAGCCCCTCGTACTCTCACGGATTATAGTTAGCCCCGCAGGATCCATTGTGTCAGTTCCCTCCAACACTACTTCAGACATTAGTCAACTTCGTGCCACCTTTTGTTGTCACACTTTTGCGTGCTCGAGAAGGCTCTACACGATATTAGGCAGGTGTACCAGTTTCCTTGGCTCTTCAGTGTAGTTCGTTCTTCGCTATAGAGTGGGAGAAATAATTGTAGAGGTACCAACTGCTTACGTAATTTTATGCGTATAGGGGTTGGAGAAAATACGGAAACACTGCGTGACATGCATGGCTGTGAAACCTGCAGTTGCAGCTATTGTATTCAACCACGAACGGAATTTGTGCAATGTCCTCAATACCTTGCAGCTGTCAGCACTGGTCATAAAAGTGTTTTGTGTAGTTGTGACTGCATTATGTTCGAAGAGACACCAAAGAGAAGATTTATACCGCAAACAGGGAATGCGGTAAAAAGTCATCCTCTAAGTCGCAACGTAGCTGATAGGTTGTGTTGTTACAGGCAGCCATTGTAGAGGATTGTGACGCAAAATGTGAGATGGCCAGTTGCATAACTCATGGCAGAACTAAATGTCGCACTCCCGAACCGTTGTAGCACCAAAACTACTCAAGGTGAGCTCTAGAGGCTGCGAACCGCTGGACAAGCAGAAATTCCAAAACCACTAATCAGTGATGCAAATGAGCATAACAAGATAACGTGGTGCCGAAGCGCTAAAACGTGGGCTATGGAACAATGGGCGAAAGTCATTTAGTCCCATGAATTTCGTTGTATACTCTTTCCAACTTCTGGCCGATTTTACGTTGTAAGTGGACTGTTTAGGTTTTTGTGTTGGTAACACTACGAAGCACTCTGTATGAAAATCACTGACTGTGCTGTGTGCAGTCTGTGGTTGGTTGGCATTGTTGGAATATTCGCCATTGTAGTGTTGGGATGCTGGAGGTGAGCCGCCTGCAGTGGTGGATGTGGGAAGAGAGATGGCAGAATCTTGAGAGCGGACGATCTGGACGTGTGTCCATCAGAAAGAGTAATTTTGTAATACTGGATATAATGAGCTGATATATATAGGATGACTTTTGAAGATTGTTAAGGTAAATATATTGTTTGTTCTCTATCAAATATCATTCATTTGCTGACTATGCCTACCAGTAGTTAGTGCCTTCAGTAGTTTGAATCTTTTATTTAGCTGGCAGTATTGGCGCTCGCTGTATTTGCAGTAGTTCGAGTAACGAAGATTTTTGTGAGGTAAGTGATTCATGAAAGGTATAGGTTATTGTTAGTCAGGGCCATTCTTTTGTAGGGATTATTGAAAGATTGTGTTGCGCTAAAAATATTGTGTATTGAAAATGGTTCAAATGGCTCTGAGCACTATGAAACTTAACATCTACGGTCATCAGTCCCCTAGAATTTAGAACTACTTAAACCTAACTAACCTAAGGACAACACACAACACCCAGCCATCACGAGGCAGAGAAAATTCCTGACCCCGCCGGGAATCGAACCCGGGAACCCGGGCGCGGGAAGCGAGAACGCTACCGCACGTCCACGAGATTTTTTTTTTTTTAATTATCAGATTGACTTGGTATATTTCACGAGAATTCAGACAACCATAGTCAAATCATCATTTAATATTAGCTGCAAAAAGAAAATCAACAAATTAGTTGAAACACAAATAAAACATTTCTTCTGAAGGGGAAGACCAACCCGTTATCCCACCCGTATGAATTTTGGGTGTATATATATACATGCAAAAGAGAAAAAAAAATTACGAAAAAATACAACAAGGGAGGGACTCAAGCTCAGGGAAGAAACAGGAATCACAGGGGAACTTAACCAACACCTTGACGGTTAAACACAAGAAAAAGCATATTCGCAAAAAGCGTTCGGTATTGCGGTAACCGCTGCCATTTCCAATGCGCAGTTGACAAATAATGGTGAAAAACGCGGGGATCTGGGTCATTACCGCCTTCAATGACGTAGTGGACATAGTAACCCAAGAGCCAGACAATCGTGTTCGTTTTCGTCTGAGGAAAATAAGAGATGTCCGGATGTAAGAAGATGTCGTCTGGGAATGCGGTTTCAGGCCCTCTAGTAAGAAAAGCTAATTGACGGCGGACCCAGAGCCAATGATCCCGTCCGCAAGCAACTAGCCTGTGAAGTAAGGTGTCAGTTTGATGACATTCCTCACACTGATCAGTCGGACGAAGACCAATACGAAAAAGACGATCACCAGTAGGTATCAGACGGTAAATGACCTTATACCACGTTGAAACAATCTCCATCGGCAAAATGGGAAGACTAAGATGAGACCAGACCGTTTTCCATGACGTTGACGGGGAAGCAAGTTCAACAGAAGAAGGGAAACATGCTGTACCCCAACGGATTTGTAGCATGTTGGTAGTAATATGCGTCATAGAAAGTATATCAGCACCCAGAATACCGACAAGTACAAAGTATTCACGAATGTGCCGCAATTTAGGATTAATCCGTCCAACATCAACAGGAGGGGTCAGACTGGCCGGCCGGAGGCGGGAAAGTAAACGAGAGGTGACTGAATGCGGAGCCCGCGTACAGGTTAAAACATTGCGGCGGGCAAATAAGATGGACGTCTTCACTTTGATATCTGAAAGACCCAATCCTCCAAGCTTCCGAGGCCTGGCCACAACTTCATACCGGACACGGAAGACATGGCGGCGCCACAGAAATCGACTAGACAGCTGTTTCAGCCTGCGGGCCATCATCGCGGGAAGCGTGAAGACCTGCGCAACGTAGTATATTTTACTGGAGACATAGGTCTCTAAAACCCGTGCCTTGTGAAGGAGGCTAAGGGAACGGCGGTCATGTTCAAGGATCGCCCCGTGAACACGACTCGTAACCTCACGCCAATTTAGTGCCGCCATTTTGATCGGATTACGATCCACTATGATCCCCAAGGTCTTATGGCGATCGACAACCGTCGCCCAAGGAATGACGACATGATCAAAGCCTCTCAACGGCAGGAACGTGCATTTGCGATCATTAATGCGAGCACCAGCAAGACCACAAAATGAGTCGAAGGTATCCTTAAGCCGCGGTATGTCCTCGGCATGTCGTACTAAAACCATGACGTCATCGGCGTATGCACGGACTGCAAAAATTTCCCCCCATATATTCCAGCCACGTAACTGCATGGTGAGATGGCGAAGTAAGGTCTCTAAGGATAGAACAAAAAGTGACATGGATAAGGGGCTTCCCTGGGGTAACCCCCGTCTGATCGATATCCGGGGGTAGGGTGACCGTTCACAATCACCGAGACACTGATACCGGTAAAAAGATTAGTTAAGACTTGTCGAGCATCATTATTAAAGCCGACAGCGGTGAGCACTCTCGATAAAAAATCATGGCTGACGCGATCGAACGCTTTTTGGAAATCAAGAAAAAGCAAAGCCCCTGGGATATTAGCGGCAGCCGCCACCGAGATTACATCGCGACATTCGAGAACGGAAGTCAGTATCGTGCGTCCAGGCACACAGCTTTGGTGGGCGGCAATAATGGTATCGAGCAGCTTAGAGAGACGGATATTAATTGCTCGAGCGACAAGTTTATAATCAAAGTTAAGGAGAGTAATAGGACGGAGGGAATCAATTGCAGGTCGACCTGTGGATTTCGGGAGAAGGACCATTCTGCCTTCCTGAAAAGGAGCAGGAAGTGAGACTCCCCCATCACTTCATTTACCATTGACGTTAAGGTGTCACCAAAGAGCGGCCAAAATTGAACATAGAACTCCTTAGGAATACCATCTAATCCAGGCGACTTGCGGGACTGCGATCCTGCAACAACATCATATATGTCATCCTTCTGAAAGGGACGCAGAAAGGCGTCGTTTAATTGAGGAGTGACGACGCGAGGCAGCAAGGAGGTAAAGTCGTCAAGAGAGGTTTCCGCCGGGACATGAGTATCGTACAGAGCAGTAAAATAGGTGTAAACGAAGTCAGAAATGTCACGGTGAGATGTGAACACGCGGCCGTCAGCGGTTGTGAGGGAGGCAAGGCACCCACGTTTCCGGCGTGACCGTAAACGGACTACATGGTAGAGTGACGTGAGTTCCTCTTGTAGAAGGGAACGTGGTTGAGACCTCGTCCGCAGGCCCTCCATTTGAATGCGTTTGAGCTGCAGCAATTTGGCTTTGATGCGCTGTATATCAGTAACCCGTAGGGGAGCATGCGTAGCACTATCGTACAGTTGACGTAAGACAGAATAGTAAAATTCTTGCGTTCGTCGATCTTCTGCCACCTTCGCAGCCCCAAAACGCATGAGAGCCCTACGGATGTGTGGTTTTGCATACAGTGTCCACCATGCCATGATAGACGGGTACCGGTCCATAGTACGAGAACAACGAGTCCAAATGTCCTCCAGGACGATACCAAGGGAGGTATCTTGCAAATACGCGATATTGAGCATCCAAGGAGGACGAAACAATTTTATCGGTTGTCGCTCGTAATTAAACGTAACGGCTACAGCGCAATGATCAGTAAAACAGGCTGGTATCACATCAACAGCCAGAAGTTGCCCACACAAGGAATCGGAAAGGTAAAAGCGATCGAGGCGACTGCTAGACGTGGGAGTAAAGTAGGTATGTCGCACAAGTGTAGGATAGCGAGAAACCCACACGTCACGCAGGTGCAAGGAGCGCACAAGGTCGTCGAGTTCTTTACTGAAATTAAAATTAGGAGACTGATCTACCGGCCGTAGAACACAATTGAAGTCCCCACCTAAAATTATCTTTGTCGGGGATTTACGAAGCAGGTAAATGACTTCTTCTTTATAGAAACTCGAACGTGCGGTAGTACAACCCGAACCAGAAGGGGCATAAAGAAGGAGTAAACTGAGATCATAAAACGTGCACCCGATCCCCCTTCCACTGTCGAGTACTTCGAAATTCATCAACGGAATGCCTTCTCTATAAAACAAGGCAGTGCCCGTAGAAAGTTCGGAAGCGACATTAAAAAACGTCGAGAACCCAGGAATGGAAAACTGGTCGAATAGGACTTCCTGTAAAAAAACAACATCTGCCCCAGACTGATAGATAAACTGTCGCAAAGCGGCGAGCCGAAGCTCAGAACATATTCTGTTAATATTCAGAGAAAGAAATGTATATGCTTGCATGGAACTTCAACCCAGAAAGAAGAACAAAGATCGGTAGAGAGCCGTCAGCTGACGGAGCAACATACAAGTAATCATACCAGAAACAAGCGCTGAACCACAGAGAGAAAAACTACGAAACAGAACCCTCATCTTCCCACTGCTTTTTCTTCGGCCGTGACGCGGCTCTCTGTGGCTGTTTACGGATTCGACTGCGGCTCCGCGGCGCCGACGCTGCAGCGTTCGGCTGCGTGGGAGCATCATGTAGACATTCCGTGTCAGATTGCGGGAGAGAGGCCTCTACATCCCACTCGTCCGCAGACATGGGTTCACGGTGGGACAGTTGGTGAATAACAACGGGATCCACTGGCTCTGGAGAATCAATCAGTTGTTTGATGGGAGGAGGCTGTGACCCAGAGGGGGCGACAGAAATTCCAGAAGGGGGATGCGAAACAGAGTCAATAGGAGAAGTGTCAGAGAGAACCGGAGAAAACACGTGGCAACCAGAAGCAGGTTCCGTCACGGGCGTCTCCGAAGAGGCTGCCGCGGCAGCAGGAACAACGTCAGATAAGGTGTCAGGGAGCTTCTGCAAAGGCGTGATAGCACCTGTGGCGTCCTCATCCACGATTTCCGACTGAGAAAGAGAGTCCTTTACCGGAGGCCCATCGGAAGGGCGAGCCAATAAGGAAGATTCATCAGCCGCATCATCCTGTGTTCGCCGACGCTTGTTGTGAGAAATCAGCGCGGGCACATCGGAATTAAGGGCAGCAACATCCCTACTCAAGGACAACGGGGGAAAATCACGGCCGTTGTCGGGCAACGGATCACTGCGTCCCTCAGTAACAGTGAGCGATTCAGTCCGAGATCCTTGCGGGAGAAGATCAGCTAAAGTCAATTTTTTACGCTGTTCGTATGTAGGTTTTAATACCACCACACGCCGCGGACAATTAGTACGGAAATGACCAGTTTCATTACAATAATAACATGTTCCTTCCTGGCCACTGTACGTGATATGGACCCTATAACCACATACCTGTAGGTGAGAAGGAATAGGTTTTTTGACCACCATTTCCACCGACCGAATACCACTATATACCTGTAAGCGGTGCTGAGCATACCAGCGTTCCTTTCGAATACGGCGTACGTCCCCATAAGGAAGCAAAACGGACTTCAGAAAACAGTCGTCAACCTCGGGCGGAAGGTTAAATACCCGAACATTCGTATATATCACTTCTGCATTTGCCAAGAGAACCATACTAGTGGAACCATCACGGTGCGTAAAGGGTACCTGAGAACCATGACGAGAAAGTAGCCTATCAACCTGGAGCGGGTCAAGAAACTTAACAAAAAACACATATAATTCGCTGTCGAAATATGCGGTATGCACCTGATCAGTAGTGACCTTAACTGTATCGACTAACCAGTCATGTATCTCCAAAGAACCGGGCTGGACGTGACGCGTGGATTTGTCAAAGGTAAAACTGACTGTACCTGTACGCGGAACTTTCGTGGGAACCATGGTGGACATCACGGCGAGAGACGACGCCGCGACAGGAAGGGCCGCACGAACACCAAACACCAGCCGACAACCAGCGATGCGACGCGCACGGAGACCAACACGGCACTAAACTGACAGGAGGAAAACACGCTGCGCTACGGTAGAGGCGGAGCTAAGAGCACAACCTAGTCGCCCGACGCGCGAAGCGAGAATGATGAGATGGGGGCTATTGTGTGTTAGTTTAGTGTTGATCAGAATAAGTAAAGAGCGAAATGTCTGAGTACGTTCAGTTCTGCTCAGCTGTTTGAAAATCAAATAACGTAAGGGGTTTATCAGCACAGTCATTCATAAATGTTTCTAAGGGAATGTTTCAACGTCTCAAGAGAGAAACATGATGGGCGTTCGGCGATGATTTGCGCAGCCATATCATGGTATTCTATGGGCCCCTGAGTACTCTGTAAAGCTGCGTTACTGCCAAGAATTATGTGATCATTTTGCGTTATGAGGTCCATACCACGGTACAAATTTGCTCCTGAGTCATGATACTCTGCTCCAACACAATAGACCCCTGGTCGCATAGCTCTTATCGTCCTGGACTGGTTTGTTGAGCATGAAGATGAGTCGGATCCCCCTGGTCACTACAGTCAACAGATCTCTATGTTATTGAGCCTAGTCTATTTTCGAGAGAAGCTTGCGTAATCGGTATCTACTTCCATCTCCCTTACCTTCCAATATCTTGCAGGAAGGACGGTGTAAGTTTCCCATGAAAGGCATACACGTCTTGTATTTATCCGGTCTGAGACGACTGGAAGCTGCTTTGAATGCCAATGGTTTTCCTAAACAATATTAGGCATGTTAATGTGTTGTGGTTGTGGTGTACCCAAATTTTTGTCTGTCCGCTACACACACTGTATCCAAAATTGAAGCAATAAGGGGAAATTTTGCAAGTTTGCGTTTGTTTTGCCAAAAAACAGTATAAATAGGTGATAGCAAAGTAGAAACAATGTAAAGAATACAGAATATAAACAACTGAAACATACGTAACAACAGACGAATATGTTCGTCGCTTCTTCCATCTTAAGCGATTTGCACACAGATTTCTACAACTGGTTATTGTGCTAACTATGGGGTGAGACCAGCTCTGGCAGCAATATAGGCTTGAGAAGGGCGGAGGATGCTGAGAATAATGTCATCAATGTCATGTTTAAACAGTAGCAGCCATTCTTCCTGCAGAACTGCTCGCAAGTCTTGAAGATTGGTTGATGGATGCTGACGTGATGCAATTCGTCTCGCTTGTGGATACCAGACATGCTCCATGGTATTCAGATCGGGAGAGCGAGCAGACCACGCCAATCGTGCGGTATCTTCCGTTTCCAAGAAAACATCAACCACTCGTGCTCTATGATGTCGAGCGTTTTCGTCCATCAGTACAAAGTCCAGACCCACAGCACCTCGCAGCAACCGTACATGAGGTCCCAAGACCTCGTGACGATATGTGGCTGCAGTGAAACCTGTGAAGAGGGATTGCAGCGGTCAACATAATCCCTGCCCACAGCATTAGCGATCCTCTTCGATATCGGTCTCTTTCCACAATGTTCGGGTTTCGAAATCGTGTTCCATATTCCCTTCTGTTGCGAATCCGTCAAGAATCGCTCTCCAGATCGAATCGGGTCTCATCTGCAAGAAGAACACTGGCCCACTGTTCGACTGTCCAGGTGGCATGTTGACGACTCCAGTCTAGACATTCCCTTCTGTGAATTCATGTCAGAGGCACAGGTACAGCGTGTCTCCGACAATAAAGGCCATTCTGTCGAAACCTTCTCTACTACGTTTGCCTCGATACAACACGTCTAGTGGCTCAGAGATCAGATGCCAGTACTAAGGTGATACCGTCGTGCCCTTACAGCCAAATAACGGTCTTCGGGATACAGTTTCGGTCTCTATAAACTGTCGACACATCCGAGAAACAACAGAACGATTCACGTTAAGCCATCGAAGCACACGAGGTTGTGGCCGTCCTGCTTCCTTTCTTCTTATGGCCTTCCATCGCAGAGAGTCTGTTGGCGTCTTCTCTGTGTCATACTGCATCGTCTGTGACTGTGTAGACAGCGAATGTGGATGTGAGACGACCCGGCAAACACTACTCCTTTTGATAGGTGCCCTGACGTCATTGTTGGCGTGGTTTTCCTTTGAGCGAAGTGCAATTGTCCGGGCAGAACACGATCGTACGGCTACTTGTTGACGGTTTATATGATTATATCGTGAATTAGACAGAGGAAGGTAAAATAGCGGCTTTTTGCTTTAATTTTGGAAGCCGGTGATGAATCTGGTATCGCAGGACAGAGCGGATCAGACACACAATTTTATTGCTCGAACCAAAGAATAGTTTTCTCTTTTAAACAACAAAGATCAGTTCACGGCTGAGAGCCCAAGTAACTTCTCCAAAGTAAGTTCAAATGATTCCTTCTAAAACATCAGGATTTAGAGTACGGCTGAAGTTCTTGCTTAAGTAAAATTACAATACCTTCTCGGCTAAAACCCAAAATAATATTTCAGATCAGGTAAGGAAATTCTTGAAAATCCAAGCGTTTACAAATTCCGGCTAAAGGCCATATTAAAGAACATTCAAGTTGATTCTTCGACTGAAAGTCAAATTAAAAAAGCTTCTTTACCTAATAAAAGAGAGGCTTTAAAGATAAGCCTTCACACAGTACAGCAGAAAAGCATCTTAAGAAAACTTGAGGTTTCTTGTCGGCTCAAGGCCCAAACAATTACTCAAAAAATTAAAGACAACTTTAAGATGAACATTTACAGAACACGGCTGAAGACCGTTTTAAGAATTCAAGATAATTAAAGAGAAGCTATACAGACAAGGATTTACATAGTAAAGCCACAGATTCTGAAACAAACGCGGCTGAAGGCCTAAATACAGAGCAACAAGAATTTTAAATGAAACACGGCTGAAGGCCTAATCTTAAAATAGTCGACATGAAGTTCGGCTGAAGGGCATATTCGAAACATAAAACAGACAACATTAACACAGGGCTGAAGGCCTGGCACAGTGCCAGCGACCAAATAAAAATCACAAATAACCAACAGTGGTGATCAGGAGTGAGCCAAGGGTCGGCCTGGGGAGGAAACTCTAAGCACAGTTCAGGTGCGACAGGTACCCAAGCGTAACACTAAACAATCGGGTGGCAACACGACCTGAGGACGGCTGAAGAACCAACCAACAGCCTAATCAGTTACCGTCCACCCGACACACTCGGTGCACTGTTTCAACTGACCGACTGTCTACTCCAGTACGCAGACAGCATTCATCTGCTCAGTGGAAATCACAGAAGCTACCCACGGTTCCACGTAAACACAAGAACTCGAAAAATCGCAAAAGCAATCACTGTGGAACAACAAGGACGAATTAATTCGACACACAGAGAGAATCCACAAGCGGTAGGAGACCAAACACACGTCGTCCGATGAGACGACCGACCGAACGACGAACCTAGATCGTTCCCACTGAAGGGCAACGGTCGGTTGAGTCTTGGGTGTCCACAGCTGACTGCACCTCCAACCCGACTCAACTCGATGTCCGCTCGGAATTCGGAGACACGGCGACTCGAGCACACTGGCTCGGACCCAACCATGCAGAGATAACTCTTGCCCATTGGCTACGACATCTCTGCACCAGGAAGGAACCGACTCACGCCCGGCAAAATGATCAACTGACGAGGCCCAGAAGCGGTCAAAGGACCAAATACACGTCGCTCGATGAGACGACCAACCGAAAGACCAACCAAAGGTCGTCCCGCTCCGATCTCCTTCCGTCGTACAGTTAATGTAGGTCGCCAGCTGCTGCGTCCCGACTAAGCTCCCAACTGGGCTACAAAGACACGACCACCCGGAAATACTATCGGTCGCTCCAGAGATGGTACGACAGTACACTTATCGAGAAGCGCTGCTACTGCCACTCACGGGTAGGTAATGCAGGAAGTTAGTGACGCCAGTAAATGGGATAAGAAAACGAGGCGACAGTACGGTAAGAGATGACAAACAATAAACGGGATGAACACGAGCCGCGCACGGCTCAAGTGTACAGATACTTGTATGCTAATATGCTAAAACAAAGAGCACGGTCCTTAGTGAGACGGAACGGAATGCTGCCTTGGGGCCTCGAGTACAGGTGGCGTCTCAAGTAAAGTACTTAAAAGCAGAGAAGAATGGCGAATAGTGGTAGTGACTGTAAACAGGGAAATACGCTGATATAGACTACTTTCAAGAAAAGCAGTTAGTTTGACCCTCGCCTGTGAACGAGCGTCTCGGGAATGTCGAAGCTGATTAGTTTTTTGCATACTGATGTCGTGAGAATCTACGGTAAGTTGTTGAAGGACCGTGAAACCACGAGCAGGCAGCAAGGTATCGGACGTCCACGGGTCATCACGGAATGCGGAGCTCAGAGACTTGCCGATGGTGCAATTCAGGACAGAAGCCGTTCTGTGGTAGATCGGACGACAGAGTACAACGATGGCGTAAGAATTAGTGTTTCAAAACACACCGTTCAGGGCATATTTTTGAACGCGCGCTCTGCAGCAGACGACCCTTGTGTGTTCCCATGTTAGCCCACCCATTAAGCCATCACGATTTCAGTGGGTACGAGATCATCGAAAATTAACTGTGGAACAACGTCGCCTGGTCGGACGAATGACTTTTCCTGCTACACCAGGTCGACAGTCGTATCCGGATTTGCCCCCTTCAGCGCAAATGTCGTTCGAAACATTCACCGAGCCACGTATTACCGAGATCGGTGGAGGCAGTATTCTACTATGGGCGACCTGACTCGCATATCAGAAGTGAATCGTCGTGATGAAAAAAAATTTTCACTTCTTTTGGCTGATAAGGGGAGTATCCACCTCTGATTTTCTTTCTCTTGCCTCTGCACAAACAACAACACTAACACGTCATTACCCCATATGTGCACTCATCAATAGTCACCTACAGTAGACACATACAATTATGACACGGCTGTGAGAAAATGCGAAGAAAATATTTTGTTGCGAGTGAAGGAGGCAGCTGAAACTAACCGTCGGGGTCTGCCGTCTATCTCTCCATTCCAGCCCATCCCTTCCCTCATTCCTTCACCTCCTTGTAGCTCAACGAGCGAATTATAGATCGTATTCTCAGAGCCCTGCGCCTGAGCAGTCATCTGAAAAAAATCAGAGATTTAATCGGCTTCCATGACGTGACAGTGAATGTTGTCAACGTCTTCATCTGGTACCGGTCTAACTGACTGTACGTAATACAACTGCAGTGTTTCACCGCTTGCAAAGCATATTGATCAAAACCTGACTGCTTCGTCTTCTTTGGATGTGACATAAAAGTAATTGTAACAAAAATAACACTCACCAGAGAAAAGCAGACCAACATAACTACACATCGAACACAGTGCTAAATTATCTGAAAATTAAAACGTACTTGTTTCTAAATCGATAGGAAATAAATTGAAACAACAAACACCAGTGAGTGGAAGAATAATAGTGATGTCATAGCTCTAACTGTCCATAGGAAGATGAAAACAAAAACGTAATTATGGTGTTAAAAATGAAAAATATCTAATTCATTCATTCATTCTAAAATGATGCACTGCCACGCAATCGATGTTTTATTTTCTGTGTTTCCCTCCATTATGTTATTTTAGTCACAGGGGAACATTAAAAAAATGAATCTTAATAACAGTTGATGCCAGATATTTCCTGCCTACGTATATACGTCTATTTCATGCATCAGCGCCATAAACTATAATCTCATTATAGCTAATGTACATGATGAATACTATCTTGAGTTCAGGCCAATGTTTCTTCAAGACTGTCGGAGACATATCAGATATTATGTATGATGCAATATTGAAAATAGCTGTACTCGCGAAATTCAGAATTATCAACTGGGGAACGAAGCTTCAACTGTAGCCAAATTAGCCAACATAGAATGAAATTTTCCCTATGTAGAGGAGTGTGTGCTGATATGAAACTTCCTGGCGAACCTTGAACTCGGATCCCGAAGGTCCCGAGTTAGAGTCTCTGTCCTGCACACAGTTTTAATCTGCCAGGAAGTTTCATAGCGAACGTACTTTTTATGGAAGAAACGGGAGACTAGTACAAGTATTTTGAATTGAATCATAGGCTCACATGTTTTCAAGCAGTCGTTATAAATACGTCTGTGCTATAGAAACACATTATTTTGGAAACTAAATAAGACACTAGTTTTAAATGTATACTCAGCTACGATCTACTCTCTTCTGAAAGAAGGAAGTCAGTGCCAAGACTAAGTTATCTGTGCACCGTTCAATCTTTCGACCAACTTTGTTGCATGGGAGCGAAAGCTAGGTGGATTCAGGTTACCTTATCAACAAGGTTGAGGTTATGGATATGAAAGTAGCTAGGATGATTGCAGGTACTAGTAGATGGGAACAATGGCAGGAGGGTGTCCACAATGAGGAAATCAAAGAAAAACTGGGAATGAACTCTATAGATGTAGCAGTCAGGGCGAACAGGCTCAGATGGTGGGCTCATGTTACACCCATGGAAGAAGCAAGGTTACCCAAGAGACTCATGGGTTCAGCAGTAGAGGGTAGGAGGAGTCGGGGCAGACCAAGGAGAAGGTACCTAGATTCGGTTAAGAATGATTTTGAAGTAATAGGTTTAACATCAGAAGAGGCACCAATGTTAGCACTGAATAGGGGATCGTGGAGGAATTCTATAAGGAGGCTATGCTCTAGACTGAACGCTGAAAGGCATAATCAGTCTTAAATGATGATGATGAGTGGAATACGATATTTGTTTATTTCACATTTCACCTAGATTCGGTTAAGAATGATTTTGAAGTAATAGGTTTAACATAAAAGAGGCACCAATGTTAGCACTGAATAGGGGATCGTGGAGGAATTCTATAAGGATGCTAGGCTCCAGACTGAACGCTGAAAGGCATAATAAGTCTTAAATGACGATGATGAGTGGAATACGATATTTGTTTATTTCACATTCTATAAAAATGCCTCTGAACATAAACACTTATGAAAATAGCTGCTTTTTCAGATCCAATTTATAAAAAAGCTGATAAGCAGTGCTGAAATGCATTTTCGTGGTAAAAGAGCCACAAGTTTCCGAGGTACATAGCATGCTGTTTCGATTTTTTATTAAGTTCGCTGGCTTTCAAACTGGATTCTGTAGCATGTTAGAATCACCCAAGCGGAGCTCACCACATCAGAAGTCACATAAACCACAGTGCCGTTTATAAAGCGATTAACACAACCACAAATGCGGCGCTGAGGTATTTTTTTCCATATTCTTTGGCCACATAAACGTAAACAATGCGGCGGTTGCTAGCAGAGAGACCGCTTTTTGCTCGCGGGCACTGGTGCCAAATATTCGCAATATCCGCGCGTTGAGGCGCGGCTGCGTTCGCTGCGCCGACCTCGTTCGCTCTCGGTTTCCAATGTTCGCTCGCCCGCCGCCGCCGTTCTGACCGTTCCTTGTGGGCGTCTGCTGGGAATTTCATTCTGCTTATTCTCGTGTTTATATGGAGCCAAAGGAGTTGTTCTGAGGCATGGTTACATTTTTTAACGCTGCTCTTTCTAGTCAACAAGAACAGTAAATACTCCACAATGCGGATATGAAGAACCCCTTACAAAAACATTTGCGTATTTTATGAGAGCTGTGGAAGCTCTCCCTCTGCGTAAGACATTTGTGTAACTGCATCATGAAGAAAAAGAAAAGGAAATGGAGAAAAAGTGTTCTCTGAACAAGTGGTCCGGAAATGCATCGTTGCCACGGCAGATGGCGCTGACGAATGAAAGTACATCAGAGTACCTGTAAAATAAAGTGCCAAAAATATGATCACGGACTCATCTTCAGAATTTATGTCTTCAATTGATATGAATGAATGTTCCTCTGACCACGTGCCGTGTGTTCTTTGTGTGTCGCAGATTGTGCATTTGATGCAGTTTACTGCAAGCAGCAGAATGGTCTGGTATTCATGTTTGGAACAAGCTGAGATGGTGTTTGTGTACGGTCAAGCAGATGCAAACACTCGAGAGGCAGCATGGCTATACCAAAACAAGTACCCTCACAGAAGCCTCCCGCATCGCACAACATTTGAAGCCCTTTTACGGCTTTTGTGTGATCATGGGTCCTTTCAGACAGAGCAATGTACAGTGAGGGGACAGAATGTGCGTACTCCAGGTCTGGAGGACGTGTTCTGCGTCCATTTCCAGTCAGGAAACTGTCCCTGCAGTTTTGGTGATTATATTCGACGGTCCGTACCGAAGTATGATTGCGAATGCTATAAATTACCACAGTTTTCTTTGTTATTGCTGTCGCATACGTTAGCTGATCTTAAATTTGAGCTACCCCATACAACACATTTTCCACCATTAACAAGGTGACTGCCACGAGGACGCCGCAGCCACAGAAGAGCCACACAACTGTGGCTGTGTGCTAGCCAGCCGTGTGGCGATAAAACAACCATTACTATGCATACGGCTGCCAACGTTTTGAAGGGAAAATTTATGTACGTAGTGACTAGTGAAATTAAGTTACAAATAGCATCCCACCACACTAAGACAACTGCTCAACATGAGTGACGCACTGTCGGAATGAAGTATAGGGTAAGGCGGGGTAACTCCGATCGCGTGGGTAAATCCGACCGCCCGCTATTTGTGAGAAACGGCAAAGCGCAGCGATTTCTCATTAGTGTTACCATATAGAACATTCGAAATAACGAAAATGTCACCTTGACAGCTTTGCCGCGTTTGACATTTAGACACCCAAAAGACAACAAGTGTGTTTTCGATAGTTTCAATTTAATTTCTGTGCAAATTGCATCACTAGATTGACCTTATTAAATAAAACGATCGCAAATCAAATGGTAAACGATTTTTGTAGTACATTTATGGACCTAGTCAGGGTATGTATCGTTTTTGTTGGAAATGTCGTGTACATTGTTTCTATGTGTGTTAATTGAAAAATGGCATGGTGGGGTAAATCTGACCGCATATTTATTATCGTTTATGTATATGGAATTATTTATTTATGTAAACAAAGTGATTTTTTGTTTATTTTTGGGAAAATGGTATGAAATTACAAACGAAAAACGTTAAAACGCAATCAAAACGATATTCGCCGAGCAGTTGCTGCAATGCAAATGGGAATGTCTTATTGAGCTGTCGCTCGTGATTTTAACTTTCGGAGATGCACATTGCTGTTGCATTGCCTTGCAATGAAATAATCTTTTTTCCATTAAAGTTTACATTCATTTAACTTTCAGTACATTTACTATTCTAAACATTTTTATTTTTTTAATACATTTTGTTCATTTATGTAAAAAACAAAATTTCTTGTAATTATTTCCCAAAAAAAACCATTCATGTAGAACTATTTCTGTGCAAAATTAGCCAAACAAATAGGGGGTCGGATTTACCCCACCATTTTGGCAAATGGCAAAAATGAACGTTTTCTAAAATACAGATATCTCAAAAACTATTGATGATATAAGAAAAATATTTTGCAAAACAGTTGCTCCTTTATTTTACCTACAAATTAACGTATATAACGTTAAGATCCAACCTCGGATAAGCGTTATATAGCCACAAGAAATTACTAAGCCGGATTTATCCCAACTTACCCTATGTTCCGGGTTTCTTGGATACAAGTTCTGCCGTACGGGTAACAGGTGCGTCACAGTGCGCGACTGGAATGTTGCGCCAATTGAAAACGTAGTACAAAGTTGAAGTAAGTGTGACAGAGTGATTCATGTGGGGAAAACGTCCAAATTGTACAAAAATTGACAGCAAACGTGTGACGGTATACGCTGAGGTGACAGAAGCCATGGGATAGCGAAATGTAAATAATGGCGCGTACACAAGATACAAAAGGGCAGTGTATTGGCGGAGCTAGCATTTGTACCCCGGCAACTCATGTGAAAAAGTTTCCAAAATTTGAACGAGGAATAGGAGTTGGAGATAGATGCATAGAACATTTCATTTCTAAAATCATTAGGGAATTCAGTATTCCGAGATCCACAGTGTCAAGCGTGTATCGAGAATACCACATTTCAGGCATTACCTCTCACTTCGAAAACATAGTGGCCGACGGTCTTCACTTAACCACCGAGAGCAATGGCGTTTGCGTAGAGTTGCCAGTGTTAGCAGACAATCGACACTGCGTGAAATAACCGCAGAAATCGATGTGGGACGTACGACACTACGGATAAATTTGGCATTAATAGGCTGTGGCCGCACACAATCGACGTGAATTCCTTTCCTAATAGAAAGACATCGCCTTCAGCGACTTTTCTAAGCTCATGACTATATCGTTTGCAACCTAGACGACTGGAAAACCGTGGACTGGTCGGATGAGCTGCCATTTCAGTAGGTAAGAGATGATCGTAGGCTTCGAGTGTGGCGCAGATCGGACGAAACCATTGACCCAAGTTCTCAACAAGGTACTGTGCAAGCCGGTGATGGCTCGTTAATGGAGTGGGCTGTGTTTACATGAAATGGACTGGGTCCTATGGTCTAGCTGAATCGATGATTGATTGGAAATATTTATGTTCGGCTACTACTCCCAAAAGACGTAGGAATTTTCATGGATGACAGATCGCCACGTCACTGGGCCACAAATATTTTCCATTGGATTAAAGAACAGTCTGGACAATTCAAGCCAATACCTTGGCCACATCGCCAGGCGTAAACCCCATCAAACATTTATGGTTCATAATTAGTTCGTCCACAAACTACTGCACCTGCAACACTTCCGGGGCTGTGGAGGCAGTATAGCTCGTATATCTGCAGGAAACTTTCAGTGACTTGTTGAGTCCATGCCACGTTCAGTTTCTGCACTACGGAGGGCAAAATGAGGTTCGACACGATATTAGGAGGCATGCCTTTGTGGTTGGCAGGAGAGTGTTACTAGAGGAGGCCGAAAGGCACGCGTTTTAGCTCACGCAGGCTGGCGTGAGGTCTGGAACAGGACAAGGAAATTAGAATTTAGAAAAACGGACGTAGGTGGTGGAATACTTAACTTTAATCCATTAATTAACGTCGGTCTTGACGGTACATGATCCACAATATCAATAGTAACTGAATATGGCGCCTTGCTAGGTCGTAGCAAATGACGTAGCTGAAGGCTATGCTAACTATCGTCTCGGCAAATGAGAGCGTATTTTGTCAGTGAACCATCGCTAGCAAAGTCGGTTGTACAACTCGGGTGAGTGCTACGAAGTCTCTCTAGACCTGCCGTGTGGCGGAGCTCGGTCTGCAATCACTGATAGTGGCGACACGCGGGTCCGACGTATACTACCGGACCGCGGCCGATTTAAAGGCTACCACCCAGCAAGTGTGGTGTCTGGCGGTGACACCACACATGCCATGACTTTTTCACTTCAGTGTATGTTCTAAATGAAATGTCGCTCCCAACCGTACCGAAACGGTGCCAACAGTGTCACCAAGACTGTGCAGGAGTGGGAAGTCCAGACCTTGTAGCATCTTTTCGGCAGTCTCAAGGGACGTGTATAAGGAGGGAGATTTTCCAGTGATGAGAACGTTCGGTCACAGCTGTATCCGAATGGCTCCGAGACCATAAGTTATCTGTTATTGTGAGTGCCTTCATTGTGATCTCAGTACTCTAGAACGCTTATCTTTGAATGCTAGTTTTTTGTAAGAAGGGACTAATGCACGCAGCACACACTATTATATCGGCAGACACTGTTTGAAAAGGTAACAGCAATATTAATAATAAGAACAGTTACGACTCGTAGGCCAATTGCTATGAGAACGATGTCCTGCGGCTCGTCTGTGGAAAGTGCTATAAGCCTGCCACACTTACGTGCTAATCACACAACCGACGTCCGTGTTGTTGTAATCCTTACATTGACTTAACCCAACAGGCTGCTAATCACAGTAACTGAAAGTGCTCTGTGATTTCCAAACTGCTAAGTATAAATTAGAGCATTTCTCATCAACTGTTTGTCATGTAAATTATTTAAGCGGGCCGCTGTGGCCGAGTGGTTATAGGTGCTTCAGTCCCGAACCGCTCTGCTGCTACGGTCGAAGGTTCGAAACCTGCCTCGGGCATGGCTGTGTGTGATGTTCTTAGATTAGTTAGGTTTAAGTAGTTCTAAGTCTAAGGGGACTCATGACCTCAGGTGTTAAGTGATTGGAGTCATCTGAACCATTTGAAATTATTCATATTTCTTTCCACACATACATTCTTCCGTATAGGGGTACCTGTTTTACAACGGAAAGCCATCACAGTAAGAGCGCAATTCAGATATTCCGACTAAATAGGTCATCTTTCTTAACTGTGTGCCGCCAGAACTAATTTGTTGTAGGACTAAAGAAATGGTGGAAAACAAATTAGTGCTTTTAAGTACTGGTTTTGTTTTCCCTAAATTGGTTCAGGAGTAAAGTGAATCTTTTCTTGAAAATATATCTATGAACAATTTCTTATTGAATGCTCAGATGAGAGACAAATTGTCTTTGCGAAAAGAAATACCACATAAACCCAATCTCCATAAAGGAATGCACGCTTATGTACCAAAAATTACAATAAATGATCATCTGAACAAAATTCACCTGAGATATAGCCGGCAGGGGTGGCCGAGCGGTTCTAGGCGCTACAGTCAGGAACCGCGCGACCACTACGGCCGCAGCTTCCAATCCTGCCTCGGGCATGGATGTGTGTGATGTCCTTAGGTTAGTTAGGTTTAAGTAGTTCTAAGTTCTAGGGGACTGATGACCTCAGAAGTTAAGTCCCATAGTGCTCAGAGCCATTTGAACCATTTGAACCTGAGACATATTGTACCGCTAACAAGCTGACCATAATTCCTCTGAACATGTAATTGAAGATCAGATTATCATGGAACGGTGATTGGCTTTCCTAACTTTGGGCAGCTTGCAAACACAAACTGAAACTGGATCCAAGATCTAAATAACTTAAGAAACTGAAAAAACAACACAAGTTTCGCAATATACCACGAAAATTGTAAGCCACTCAGAGTAAAATGAGCAGCGCTCAAGCTAAAAATGCCACACTTACTCGATCGATTCAGCATAACGTGCCAGGCTGCGACCAGACACGACCCTCTCTCGATGTGACCCTTCTGCCACACATCGTTGCCCGAATCCACTGCTGACTCTTTCCTCTCCGCTCCCGGAAAACTACTACTTGGAGGGGAGGATTTACAATTGTCCCCACAGTGACGACCAAGAACTTGTCTCAACACGCTGAAACGCAGAGGAAGCGTGCCAAAACTTCTCCACTATCTGTCAGAGTATGCCCATCAAATGCTCAGAGGTTGGTACACTGTATATGCTGTGTCACCATTCATTGGTTAAGACATTTACGCTATGGCACCGATGCCGATGATACTTCTGTTTGGCTGACATCATCTGAACAATTACGTTTTAGAATTTTTTCACAATGGACACAGCACAATGTCGGTGTTGCAATCGCCGACAGGAAATGCAGATTCACCAAAGAAGAAACTGAGAGGGGATCTGTGGCCGTCCTGCTATCTTTCAAGACAATGCCACCTCGCAGACACCGTTAATCGGCCAGCATGTGGCCACAACATTTCTAGCCCAACATGAGAGAGCTTAAGCCGTCTGGTATTTGTAGCACTGAGATACCACACAGATCCTTCACTGTGCCCTCACAGGCCTTCATTAGCGAAGGAAGATTCATAGATCTTACACGAGAAGCCACTAACGACGTATTTCTCTCCTGCACAGCTAATACCATTAAGCTGCCAAAGTTTGTTATTATCCCCAAGTGATATAAATAATGGTACTGTCACAGGTTCAGTGACCAGATACAAGTCTTTCAATTGGAAGTCACTTTGGTGACTTATTTTCAAATACGAGAGCATTTGAAGGCGGCAGTTCAGCAGAAAGCATGGATAAGCATTTCTAGTGCGTTGTCAACGCACTGAAGATCACATGACTACTGAAGTCCTGGTGATAAAGCCCTGACCAAGTTATGCACAAGCAAAATGCTCAAATGGCTCTGAGCACTATGGGACGCAACATCTGAGGTGATCTATCTCCTAGAACTTAGAACTACTTAAACCTAACTATCCTACGGACATCACACACATCGATTCCCGAGGCAAGATGCGAACCTGCGACCGTAGCAGCAGCGGGGTTCCGCACTGAGGCACCTAGAACCGATCGGCCACAACGCCTGGCGCACTGAACTTGTAAAAAGGTTGTTGACAAGGAAAACTATTCTATTATAAAGTTTTTCATTTAAGGAACTAAAATTTAGTTTTATTTGCATAATTGAATTACAACTAATACCAGGCTGAAGAAAACTGTTCAGTGAGCAGGCAGCTGATATCTACCCGTTCATTATGACGGTGCCTCATATTTTTCTGGACATTCTCAAATATCCTTCTAGGGCCGTACCTAGTTCGTTGTCAGTTGAGGTGTTTCAAATGCGAACTATTTCGCGTAACCCTCATGGGAAAAAATCCGTTAAACTGAGATGGCAATGGAGATACACTATGCGATCAAAAGTATCCGGACACCCTCAAAAACATGTTTTGCATATTAGATGTAATGTGCTGACACGTACTGCCAGGTACTCCATATCAGCGACCTCAGTAGTCATTAGACATCGTGAGAGGGCAGAATGGAGTGCTCCACAGAACCCACGGATCTCAAACTTGGTGAGGTGATTGGGTGTCACTTGTGTTATACGTGTGTACGCGAGATCTCCACACTCCTAAACATCCCTAGGTCCACTGTTTCCGATGTGATAGTGAAGTGGAAACGAGATGGGACACGTACAGCACAAAATCGTACAGGCCGACATCGTCTGTTCACTGACAGTGACGGCCGACAATTGAAGAGCGTTGTAACGTGTAGTAGCAAACATCTGTCCAGACCATCACACAGGAAATCCAAAATGGATCAGGATACACTCCTCGAGCGGCTGCTCATAAGCAGTACATCACACCGATAAATGTCAAACGACCCCTCGCATGGTGTAAAGATTGTAAACATTAGACGATTGAGCAGTGGAAAAACTTTATTTGGAGTGACGAATCACGGTACACAATGTGTCGATCCGATGGCAGGGTGTGGGTACGGCGAATGCCCTGTGAACGCCGTGTGCCAGCGTGTGTAGTGTCAACAGTAAAATTCAGAGGTGGTGTTAGGGTATGGTCGTGTTTTTCATGGAGGGAGCTTGCACTCCATGCTGTTTTGCTTGGCACTATCACAGCACAGGCCTACACTAATGTTTTAAGCACCTTCTTGCTTCCCACTGTTGAAGAGCAATTCGGGGATGGCGATTGCATCTTTCAACACGATCGAGCACCAGTTCATAACGCACAAGCTGTGGCTCAGTGGTTGCATGACAGTATCACCACTGTAGTGGACTGACCTGCACCGAGTCCTGACCTGAATCCTACAGAACACCTTTGGTAGGTTTTGGAAAGACGACTTCGTCCCAAGCTCCACCGACCGACATCGATACCTCTCCTCAGTGCAGCTCTCCGTGAGTAATGGGCTGCTATTCCACAAGAAACCTTCCAGCACCTATTTGAACATATGCCTGAGAGAGTGGAAGGTGTCATCAAGACTAAGGGAGGGCCAACACCATATTGAATTCCAGCATTACCGATGGAGGGTGCCAAGAACGTGTAAGTCAGTTTCAGCCAGGCGTCCGGATACTTTCATTACATAGTGTAGGGTAGCGCATCCTCTTTCATCCAACCACGAAGGCTTCAGTGTCCTCCGAAAGATACGGAACACAGATACAGAAATAAGAGTGTAGAGCTGCCTGTTACTCAGGTGCTAATGAGTCGAGGTTAGCCTTTAACAGTGTCCATATAAGGCAAGATTTATTTTTATACTTCCACAATACGTTACTCATATAATTCCTAACTAGGCATACATTCGCCAAATGCGAATACAAGCGGATACACTACTCCCCTCAATCAGTACCAGCAAGTATCAACAGTACCTCCAAGTAGCATCAGAACCGTGCCTACAATTGCTGCTAAGTCGAGCCAAACTGGACTCTCTATAACAGATCACAGTTATCGCTAGTTGGATACATGACTAGATCAGAGTTAACAACGCACGTGAACTAAATTTATGAAACATCTTAACTTTAAACTACATTTATTATAAAGTTTCGATTAATAAACTATCGTAAATTGTTGCTAATCTGTGCCATGATTTTGCAGTAGCTGTTGCCTAATGTTGTTAGGCCCCCTGACAAGGCTATACCCTAACAAGCCACCTCATAGGAGCAATTACTTTTTGTGTCAGGGGATCTCTTCCTGCCACAGTTATATGTTTGACGCCAGCAGCAAAAGACAACACTTAACCTACACAGCCCTTGGTCTGTTGCTATAAAAGGCTTCTGTGCTTTTCACTAATACCAGCTATGTAACTAAACAGTTCTCCACCTGAAGATAATGTTGTGAAATATCGAAACGCCTACTGGAAAAATAAATGAGTGACTTATGCAGAAAACTGTTTTATTTGTATTTATCAACAGTTACTGCTCTCTAGAGGCCGAAATATTCATAGCTAATGACGCTCCAAATGGTCATGCTCGCCGTTTGTCACCGATGCCGTCAACAGTGCAATCTGTCCGATAGCTGTCTATACGTCTCCGTAAAACACATATGCTGCCATCACTATAGGATAAGTTGAGGTGGGAGTCTTCCGGAAACACTAAATTTTGCTACTCAACACGCCAGTGGCGGCGTTCACGTGGCCATTCGAGTCTTACGCGTTGGTGGGTTCTAGTCAGCGGAAGCCTACGCAGTGCTATACTCGGTCGCGTTCTCATCAGAAAGCGTCCAACAGTCGATGCAGACACAACCGCTGCAGTTCTCCAATATAAACTCACCGCTGCGTACGTGGCTGTTCTGTCGGTTGCAGCAGCGCTAACTAGATGGTGGTCATCCCACACTGTGCTCATTGCCAGTATCTGTTTGTCACAGTGTTCGAGCATCTTCTATCGACTGGTTCCAAACACACACATCGCTTTTGCAGTATCGTGCCTTGTACGGGCGGCAATGTTACGTTAAATCAAACCCGTTTCCTGGACAACAATCATTTTGCCCAGTTCGAGCTCCTCAGACGCTGATACCCTGTCCTTTGTAGCAGCGAAGCTTGTCGATACTTGCTTGCACGTTTACACTTGGATTGATAGCTCTGCGCTGACTAAGCGTTGCGTATATGGAGACCTTAACTGAACTATTTGAAACAAGAAAGAAAACTCTAAATCAGTGACAAAGTACGGTGATCACGCACTTTATTCATCATGCAAGCGTCACCACAGATATTTGAATTTAGGTGATGACATGTTCGATATGCCTGCCATCATTGGCGATGATGTGGTGCAGACGAATAGCGAAGTTCTGCATGACCCGCTGAAGTGTCGGAACATCAATGCTGACCTCCTGAGTTGCTGTTTTCAGCCGTGCTAAGGTTTGGGGGTTATTTCTGTACTCCATGTCTTTAATATAGCCCCACAAAAATGAGTCGGATGTGTTCAGATCCGAAGAATATGGAGGCCAGTCGAGAGCCATGCCAGTGGCCTGTGGGTACCCAAGAACCAGAATGCGGTCCATAAGTTCTCCTCCAGGACGTCAGACAATCTCCTGTTTCGCTGAGCCCCGTCTTGCATGAACTACATCTTGACGAAATCAGGGTCGCTCTGCATAATTGGGATGAAATCACTTTCCAAAACCTTCACATACCGTTCGGTAGTCACCGTGCCATCGAGAAATATCGGATTATTTATACCGTGACTGGACATTAAACACACAAAAAGTCGCCCGTTGAGGATGAAGAGACTTCTCGATGGAGAAATGCGGATTCTCAGTTCCCCAGATGTGCCAATTTTGCGTATTGACAAACCAATCCAAATGAAAGTTGGCTTCGTGGCTAAACCAAACTATACAGCATATGCCCCGCGGCCTACTGTGCATTTGTGAACGTCCTATCGCAAACCGTCCATACGTTTTAACGATTTTATTTGATACAGTTCAAAAACTGTCACCCCGTATGAACATACAAAGGAGGACGCTGCTGGTCTAACGTGCTCGCTATCTCTCTGCTGTCTTATACTTGTATTATGCACTATTCAAAACGAAAAATGATGTCACTTTTGCGAAACCCTGTTATTGTCTGCCATTGCAAAGCATAAGTTTGAAATTTTGCTCAAACGTGTCTACAACCATGCTCTATAACTTTTGACAAAGAAATTCGGCAAACAGCCGTACGAACTGAGAAATTATTTTATTTTTATTTTTGAGCTACCATGTTCCGTAATTCAATATACCATCTTCAGACCCTCTGTGCACCTCTAAAAATTATCTATCGAATACTTGTAGTGAAGCATGCCAATATCGATAATTTTTTAGAGGTGCAAATGGAGCCTGAAGATGGCCTAGTGAATTGCCGAAACTGCTAACGAAAAGAAAATAAAATAACTTCTCAATTTGCACGGCTGATTGAAGAATTTCTTTGTTACATATTTGACCAGCCGCTGACCCATGTCCACAATGAATCAACAGAGACTCCTCTGTAATGGTGTAGAAGCGTGGCACACTGCAACGTCACCATCGGGCTCGAAACTTCCGAAAAGTAAGGCCACAGCTCAGAATTTCTTGTGAGGTAAGGTGGGTTCATGATCCTGCATTAGCACCAACTTTTACGACATTGTGCCCGACACCACTATGGACGTTTCAACCGATTGAATGGTCGTCGCACGACCTCTTACACTCTTAACTGTCGTAGGCTGCCCTCTGGTGGCAGAGAACCACTAGCGCTGAGCTGAACGTATGCCGACATCTCTGACAGATACATTTGTAACGTGCTCAACGAATGTGCATGGGTGACACTGAGGGTGTTGCCGAACTGGTGGTTCTTAGAGAGACCTTTGCTGTATTATCCTTGCATGCACATTTCAGTTTTGTACGCCTCCGCGATCACGTCACAGGACGCTGCCAAACAGGATGGTTTGTAAACGCATCTTTTTCTGCTTTGGATAACTTACATATTTCTTCGAGTGCTTTTGGATGGACCAGAGCAAAAAATTACGGTTGCACTACACACAAAAGGGGTTAGATCACGTTCGAGGGCTTGTCGCCCCACGATGTCTTTGGGATATGGTTCAATCGTCCGGCGGGGGATGGGTTGGGGAGGGGGGGAGGGGGAACAGGCAAGATAGCCGAACGTTGTTACAAACGTCGTGCAGTAGTTCATCGCACTGCGAATTGTAGATCGTGAAATATGTGGAATCAACGGCCCGAAGGAAGGGATGGTTTCCTTGACGTCTGGCTAACTTTAATTCATTTGCATTTGAGTACTAGGAGGCTCTACACTCTACTGTGTACAGCTGTGTTCCGTAGCTTTCGGAGGTCACTGAATCCTTCATGGTTGGATTGAAAGGGGAGGCACTGTTCTATGTCCGTTGCCATCTCACTGTTACGGATTTTTTCCAGTGAAGGCTATACGAAATAGCCGGAAGTAAAACCCCAGAATTGAAACCGAACTAGATAAGCTCTTAAAGGGATATTTGAGAATGTGCAGCAAACTGTGAAGCACCATCGTAATGCATTCAATGCACACGTTGATACCAACTGCCAATTTTGATTCGATAAGGAATCTGTGCGGATGCGCACATATTCCCTGAACTTTTACGGGAGTTGGTAAGAATGTCTTCTACGAGTACTGAATGTGTTGGGGTGGAACACTACGAATGTAATGTGTGGACATGCTAGGTGCGAATGTGGGTACCGCGGAAGGAGTGCGCGAGATAGTCCCTCCAGTCACAATATCTTCTGTGCCCTTGGTGGCTCAGACGGATTGCCGGCACGGTATCTCAGAGTGTTCGGTCAGAGGGTTGTGTGCTCTCTGTAATAAAAAAACTGAGTCAGAGAATAAACGATCAACTTGAACGGATGTCTTGTGATGTCCGCCCAGACCAAACGCAACGAACTACATCGAACAAAATGAAAAAAAAGAAAAAGAAAAAAGATGGATAGAGCGTCTGCCATGTAAGCAGGAGATCCCAGGTTCGAGTCACAGTCGAGGCACACATTTTCACCTGTCCCCGTTGATATATATCAACGCCCGTCAGCAGCTGAAGGCATTAATATTATTGTAATATCATAAGGAACAGTAGTACACTGTGATCGTTGACTATAAGCAATCAGTCGCTGTAAGTCCAACCAGCTTTCTTCTTTTTTTTTCAGTCTTGAAAATCTAGATTTCGTCTATAAATAGCCATCTTCAGTTCGTTTACATTACAATTTAACAGATTGGCGGCAGTGTGTCATACCATATGTTCTTATACGTGTGTATTCAGATGGAAACTGGAAACCCTTCGACCTTCACACCTGTAAGAATATATGGTGAAATATACTGCCGAGGTGGGCATCGAGAGAGTGGAGGGGGGGGGGGGGGGGGGGGACAAGAGGACTGGAGCGCCTTCTGATATTCTGATACTCAGGCAGTGCGGAGGTAAAACCGCACCAGGCGCTTACTTTGCGTGTGGATTTTGAGCGACGGTGTGTCTGAAATGGGTTCCTAGGCCGCCCATGAGCAAACTACCTGATTCTAATACGTGGTGCCACGGTTCTAACCTCCTCTGCACAGGCGTTAAGGAACGTGAAATGTACGTAAGAGTAGGTGTGACAATCTCATCTTGTGACACGTTCATGGTGTCGTTCGTAGAATTTTGGTGAAATTTGGTGCCAGTGTGACATCATTAATCCACCTTACACCTCACACGAACTTCTAAGCAGTGGCATTTCTTTTCGCATGTATCGAAACTTTGCGTTTTAAAGCGTCTCCAAGCACGAGAGTGAAGTTGCAGTGGGCCATGCTTTTGCACTATTAGGAAGGGCGGTTGCAGGCACCTTGCTTAGTGTAGTTCCATTTTCTACGCATCCTCAGATTTTGGAGTGGTTCATAACATTCCTTCTGGGTGTTGCAATTTTCACAAACAGCTGTGTGGAATTCGGACAGTCCTAATTTATGAGGATAGCTACAATCCATTATCGAGAATTTTGTGTGTAGTGAAAACGAGTGCACAGGGATGGAAGAGACGGTAAAACGACAGCAAAGCGACGCAGTGCTGGGCGCAGTAACAATGTGGGCGTGATGCTCTGAGGCGCTACCGCCGGCGCCTGGTGCAGTTTTACTTCCGCGCTGCCCACGCAGTCAGAGGACCAGAAAGCGCTGCCCGCTCTCCGCCGCCCACACACTCTCCCGACGCCCTCCTCGCGTCCGTTGCCTCCTCTAGACGCGGCCCCTGCCCTACGGAGCCGGTGGGATCGAGTTGCCGCTATTCTAATGCAGTTAGCCGGATTCCCGAGATTTTGCGAACTCAATACCGCCGCCCCTCCACGTCTCGGGTTGCGGCGCGGGGCTGCCCATGCCCTTCGCCACCGCCGCCTTTCTTATCTCCTTCCTTTGTAGTGGTTCCACCAAGGGACGAGGGGATCTCGGCCGCTATTTACCGGGAACTTTTGCAGAAAATTGGAGAAACTGAAAATTCTAAGATGTACACTGGACTGAGTCACCTATTTAATTCAGGAAGTACTAAAGCAGATCGATAAAGAAATTGCTAAAACTAATCCACAAGTGTACTACCTTGAGTCAACTACAGGCTGCCCACGATGAACTGATTAATGAATAAGGACTTTTGTACCTCGAATTGTTGCAGGTGTGAGCGTGTGTTGCTAAGCCACAGGTGCAAATTGTAGTAATATTTATGTAAGTTAAATCGTCTCTACTGAAATACGCTTCTTCAATAGCAGACCCCTTCCGCTAACTTTCGTTAAAAAAAATTGCGATATTTGGAAATAAACGAAGACTCCATAAATCGAAGTTCCCGCAACATTCTGGTGTCAATAACCTGCTTCAAGTACTATTCTAATGAAAGTATTTAACTGTCTGCCTTTTCTGAGCACGTAAGCGATTAAGTAACTCACTTCAAATAATATCATTAACTGTTTTTTGTTAGTATGGTGTAAACGTCAGTGTTAACGTTGTAAGACGTGTATATTTCTATTGTCTATTGTCGAACTACAGTTTATGAAAGATGTTTATATTTTAATAATAGGATTAAGTAGCTATGATTAATATTTGTCATTTTGGAAATAATTGTGGTGGCAGGGAATGTCTGCACCAACGTATTGTTGGCGGGAGAGACAGCACATTGACATAATTTTAAAAAGGGCGGGAGAGACAGCGTATGGATACAGTTTAATAAAAGAGCGGGAAAGACCGCGCATTGATGCATTTTATAATGGTAGCCGGGATTGTTTGCACCAGAAAGCATTGTTGGCGGGAGAGGCCGAACTTTAGCGTTCGTAGGAAGTCAGTAGTAAGCGAGAAGTGAAGCGAGTCGGTAGCAGGTCTGAAGCGAGAGGTTGAGAGGAGCGGTGTGCCCGCCAGCCACCATTTACAAGAGATTATAAACGGATGGACAGAGACATCAGATAACTATTATCATAAGAGGAACTAATATTATTTATTTATTTATTTATTTGAGAAACTCAGGACTACTGAAGGTATGTATGTGCAATGCTAGTTGTAAGATTATTGTAAAAAGTAAGTCTCATTTGAACATTTGTAAAATCATTTCATTACCAACAGTAAATATTTGAAGAAACGTTTTCAGAATATAATTAATTTTTGCCAGCAATGTTACATTACTGATTATAATCCATCCCAAAAACCATCAACGTAAATCTTTGCAAAATTTTATTGTTCTCAAGAAAAAGTTTAAGTATGAATTACATAACTTCAGTCAAATTAATTAAAGAATAACGTCATCTTTGCTATTGACGAATAACGTCAGCTTTGGTAATAAATACAGCCAATTATTATGAGAGCCCACCAGCAGCTAATAGAGTATAGTATAACGGAGTAAGTATATTCATGTCGCAGTTCGATGTAGCAGTCAGATGGCGATCCAGTAACAGTAAAAAAGGTAAGGAACAGTTTTGGGTTATAGCACGTAACGACGACAACACATTCTATGTTTCGTCGAAATAATCAGCAAATCACTTTTAATAAGCAGCATTTAAATTTGTATGCGAAGATTGCACTTATTATTATTGAGAAAGAGAATTAGTTTCAAAGAGAAGATTTCACTTGTTATTATTAAGAAAGAGATAGAAATCCTAAGGGAAAGCTTCATAGGTTATGGTAGAGGGAAAGGTTGCATAACAGATATAGAGGAGACGGGAAGGTTTCAACGTGAGCTATAAATCGCAGTCAAAAATAACACCCTTGTTGATAATCGGAACAATGCATGCTCATTTATCACTCAAGTATTATATATAACTGGCTTGCGAGGCGCCACTACTCTACTCCATAGTCACAATTACACCGCGTAAGTTCTTCAATGACGCTTAAGAGCCGTTAATAATTCTATTCGCTTCGCGCGGTGTAACTCACATGTGCTGAATCCACAATAGTAATTACACCGTTCATTGTTTTTCCTCTCACTAACATTTCACTATTAGTCTGGTTGAACAAACATTGACAGCCGTAAAGCTTCATTAGAGTTCAGTACGCGTTGAATTCTGTAGAGCGAAATACTGAATCTATATCTTCGCAATATTTACTGTCAGAGATATAGCTACACTCCCGATCCTGTTCTGTGCGAAAAAACGCTTTCTATCATTCAGCCGTTAATTTAAGCTTCTAATATCTTCCACTGAGCTCTATGAATAGTCATTTAAAGTTACTTGACTAATCTTCATGCAACTAGAAAGTCCCCAATTAAGGATAGCAGTATCAATCGACTCTCGCAAGTGAACCGTCTCAACATATCTCCTCAGCACTTATGTAAAAATCGAGCACCAACATGTAAAGATCTGATGTACCACAACTTGTTAATCCTAACAGCTGGACGTGAGATACAGAAGTGAATACCATTTTATGTCCATATTCTTTCAAGACTCGTCGGCTGGACCCAAAAGGCGTCCGGTACACCCGCTGCCGCGTCGTTAGAACCCCACTGAAACACCAAGCCAAAATCTATCGTGGATCATGCAACTAATACAGAACAAACACTTTCTGTACATTACATGACATGAAATCTATAATACAAAATTATAGTTCATATTCCTACTTGTCTGGTGCCGCTCAGTAGGACATATCAGTCAGTGTACACCGTGATATATCGTGAGCACTTGCGTACGTTGACGTTGGAACATTGAAACAGACTAATTACAATGATCTTCGTACAGCCATATTTAAATTGGATGATGGTGGGACACAGCTGGTTTAGTTTTTATTAAAAATAAAACTTCTGCCGGCCGCAGTGGGCGCTTCAGTCTAGAACCGCGCGACCGCTACGGTCGCAGGTACGAATCCTGCCTCGGGCCTGGATGTGTGTGATGTCCTTAGGTTAGTTAGGTTAAAGTAGTTCTAAGTCCTGGGGGACTGATGACCTCAGATGTTAAGTCCTATAGTGCTCAGAGCCATTTGAGCCATCCTCCAGCTGTACTTAAGATTTTATGTTTATTTGGCTACTACTTTCGAGGTTGCGTCAATGCCATCTTCAGACCCGTACACTTTGATGAAATCAATTGTGTGTGGCTGAGTACTAGAAGTCCTCTGTGAGACCAATACGTGTTCCACATGGATGGCGGGCAGTAACTAGTTATCATCCTTGTGCAGCACTTATTGGTCTCACCGCGGACTTCTAATACTCAGCCACACACAATGTGCGGGCCTAAAGATAACGTTGACGCAACGTCGAAACTAGTAACCAAATAAATATGAAATCTTAAGTACAGCTGAAGGATTTTCATTTATAATAAAACAGTAATTAGAATGAAGCTGAATTATTACAAAATAGCTGAGAAAACAGGATTCCGCGTGAATGCAGAGAAGACAGAACATCTGATCGTAAAAATGTCCTATGTGATACAGTTTCATCTAGATTGATTCACTTTCAAGACAGTTGGTCGCTTCAAGTCGTTTGGGAATACGAGAAACAGAACTGATAAAGAAACAAATGCTTATCTAGCAGCAGGGAACGAAACACTTTTTTACTTGTATCATTCTCTTAAGGAATAGATCACTTAGTGTCAACTACAAAATACGCTTGTGTCAAACAGTTATTACACCGGTAACACTGTATGGATGTTAATCATTATTATTGAAAAAGAATATGAACGAGAAATGTTAATATTCCAAAGGAAAATACCAAGAAAAACTTTTTTCTTCCTGTATTTGATGAAAATGGCGTTGACTAAAAGATAAGAATATATGTGTAATTTATACAGCTGTACAGACGCAGTAACATCGTGAAAGTGCTAAAGAAGAGATTCATGAGCATGGCTGTCACATAGCTGGAATTGCGGCGAACAGAGTACCTAGGACAGTATTTTGCAGGAAAACAGATGGACCGACAAGTAGAGGAAGACGCAGAATTAGTTGAAGAGATAACATCCTGGAGGACACAGTTCCAAATGGGCCAACAGTGCACACGGCATACAGTAATGAAAGAGGGTCATAGAGCATGCGTATGGTCGACACAGCCCTTGCCACATGCAAAATAAAGTAAGCACTTGGTAATTGTGTTTGAAGAGCGTAGTTTGGAATCAACAGGCTAGATCCTTAGACACAGCTTCCATCGGGAAACTGTCCACTGGCTGTTCCAAATTCTTACTATCAAAATCAATCAAATGGCAAGAGATTCAAAAATAAGTACATTAAGATCAGAAACTAGGTCTCGGAAATGAGTACTTTGTGTTGTATTGACGTGAAGAACCAACGAAAGTGGCAGATATTACACCATGAACACCTTAACTGAACTCGTAAAACTGATACACCTGTATTTCCATATCAGTGGGATACCAAGTTCAAAATTTCATCCTTAAGCGACCTCTCCTTTCAGTGCTGGCAACAGAGGAAAAAGCCATTCCTGCCAACGTAGGTTGCAACCAGTGCATTGGGATATTGGGTTTGTTTAACTTTTCAGGTTGCGATCGCAACATAGTATGAACAGGTGACGTGTACCTGCAGCTAATCGGTTGGTTTCGGACTTTGAGACGGGTCAAATGACTGGCGTGACGGACATGGGAACGTCATACGTCTGCAGTGCAGCGACTACGGAAAGAGATTTTGAGACGGTTTCAGAACAACAGTGTGGTGGGAACAGTACTCACAGATTCTTCCAGAAGGACTACACTTCAAGAACATCGTAGCGTCGTTACACTGGCTCATACTAATACTCAGATAACAACAGCTTAACTCTAAGCAAAGATTACAGATCACAAACCGTCGTCAATAATTTTCTGGAAGCTTGGTTGAAATCTCAAGTTTTCGTGCTTTATTTGCTGCTGACAGCATGTCACACACAGCAGAGGCTTGCATGGTGTAAAGTTAGACAGGGGACATTCTATGGTACTCAGCGATGCGTTTCGCTTCTGTTTGTGGAAATTACATAACGTACGCGTACAGGACCTGATGAAAGCTGACAAGAGACTGCCATTGTCGAGGCCCCTAAAAGTCCCGGAATCGTGACGTTTGAAGCTGTTGGACGAAACAAAAGGAATGATTTGGTAAATGTTAAAGCGAGGCCAAATGCTCGGCAGTCTGCTACGGGACACTTCTTGACCAGAATACCAAATGACATATTTCTGCAGGATTACGCAATACCTCACATTACAGTTAACATCGGTATTGCCATACAGAACATACAGATCTCTGAAAGGCCTGCTCAATTTCTCGATTCGTCACCCATAAAGGTTTCTATATGAGCTTAACCAGCTATCTTCGTGAAGAGATACAACTTGTAATGAAGTTATGGCCACAAATTCTCAAAGATAGCTTTCGAACGCTGTTTACTTCTGCTCTACAACGAATACAAGAGTGTCTTCGTGGCCTTGTGGAATCACTCTTCATACACATGATGATGAGCATCAGTTCCGAATGCAAAGGAAATTTAACCACTTAATACTTGTTACGTAATGATCATATCCACAAAATTCGATAAATGCCAGACTGCTGCTACATATTATAACACTTTTCAATTCCGTCAGTAAAGTACGCTTTTACATGGCCAAATATAAACTGTAGATAATTTGATGCTACAGAACCCAGCAAAAGGATTCACTGACAGTACCAAATGTTTGGTTCAAAATCACCTAACCCTATTGCTTACCCACGGTTGGCCCGCTCTGCAGCAGGAAAGTCATATTATAGCGTGTTCCTGTCCATTCTGGTACACCATACCTAGCTGAAGCCACTCATTGATGATTACATCCAGTAGAGCCTCTAAACTGGGAGAATGTTGATCGATGCATTTCACCTGCTGCTCGAAATAGCTCCAATCAGAATCTACGGAATTGAGCTGGAGTACACTTTCAGACAGAGGGGAAAAACAAAGACACCACGAAGAAATTATACGAAGGGGACGGAAATTGTTAGTTGTGGTGTAGATTTACAGACAAACAAATCATTAAAATTTCAGAAAAACTGGATAATTGATTCAAGAAAAGGAGCTTTACAAATTGAGCAGGTCACTGACTCGCTGGTCCCGCTTTGGCCAATTTACTCATCTTGGCATTGATTGATAGAGTTGTTTGTTGTCCTTTTGAGGGATATCGCGCCAAGTTCTGTCCAACTGGTGAGTTAGATGGTCAAAATTCTGGGAATGTTCGAGGGCCCAAATGTTCTCAACTAGGGAGAGATCCAGAAAACTTGTTGGTCGAGGTAGGGTTTGGCAAGCACGAGAACCAGGGGTAGGCGTTCTCGCCGTGTGTGAGTGGGTATTATCTCTCTGAGATATAAGCGCAGACTGGCTTGCCAAGAATGGCAACAAAATGTGGCGCAGAACATCATGGACGTACCGTCATGCTATAAGGAGACCGTGTATGACAAGCGAAGAGGTCCTGGTATGAGAAGAAATGGCGTCCTGGACCATCACTCCCCGTTGCCGGAACGTATGGAGGTCGATAGTCACGTTGATATCCCATTACTGTCCAGGACGTCTTCAGACACGTCTTCGGCCTATAATCTCAACGCCTCAAACTAAGCCCCAATGACATGTTACAGTTGGGTGCCTCAACGTTTCTCGGACCAAGAATTTTAATTTTCATGCTTCTGAACGCGGCTGTTGTCTTGAGAGACGGGAGTTTCCATAGCATACTCCTGACGAGAACGTAAAAAAATAAAGGGCAAAATTCGGTCAGCGATAAGGAGACAATCTGCTCCACAACCACAGTACCCTGAATAAGTAGGTCCAAGTCGAGGTTAAAAATGACACACTCAAAACATTAAAGGTGCACCTCCAGCTTGAACCACACCAACCAAACACTATGGATTCAACACTTCATTGGCTCATCAGTACAATCGAATCCTTGTCATATTTGAAGCAAAATCGCGTTTCATTCGACCAAGCTGTACGCTCCCAGTCAGCTATTGTCCAGTTTATGCATTTTTAGACCCGTAGAAGACAAGCAGCTTTATGTGCCACTCTGAGCAATGGCTTTCTGCCGACTCCAAATGTCGCTTTCAACATTCGCTCGGCTGCTGGTTTAGATAGACCTATATTCAGGGACAGCAGCAATTTCTGTGGAGTCTGAAATCTATTGTCATTGATAATGTGTAAGACTCACTTCCGCTTCCGTTCCCTGTTGGTTAGTATATTTTTATGACCACTCTTCTTACGCTGTGTTAGATAGCTACTAGGTATACATCATTCCTCTCAGAATTGCTAGTCAGTCTGCGCTGATACACAAACAGATCTGATAGCTCCATTCACTGTGTGAACACAGGCACGTCAAAGCGCGATGGGTCATTGTTGCCATTCTGTAACGGCTCCACGCCGACCCACATAATTGCGCTGATTCTATACAGCCAACTGGCCCCCAAGCTGGGATCGGGGAAGACTGGAGAATGACGTTGGGAAGTCCTTATAGAAGGAACCGTCCCACCATTCACTTTGATACATAAGGGAGAAACACGAAGAGACTGCTGCGTATTACTTCGTACACAATGGTAGACGGGCTACAGAGTGGTGCAGCAGCTGTCGTCATACGGAAGCTGGAAAGGCACAGATATGATTAGCGAACACTTAAAAACAGTAAACAGAAGTGTTACTTAACTTATAGCTATCTCTGAGTCTTGACAAGTCTTGGGAAGAGAGTGAGACAGGATTGTAGCCTCTCCCTGCTGTTATTCGATCTGTATATTGAGCAAGCAATAAAGGAAACAAAAGAAAAATTCAGAGTAGGTATTAAAATGAATGGAGAAGAAATAAAAACTTTGAGGTTCGCAGATGACATTGTAATTCTGTCAGAGACAGCAAAGGACTTGGAAGAGCAGTTGAACGGAATGGATAGTGTCTTGAAAGGAGGATATAAGATGAACATCAATAAAAGGGAGAGAAGGAAACATAGTAGGTGAATATGGATTGGGGCTAAGAAATGAAAGAGGAAGCCGCCTAGTAGAATTTTGCACGGAGCACAACTTAATCATAGCTAACACTTGGTTTAAGAAACATAAAAGAAGGTTGTATACATGGAAGAATCCTGGAGATACTAAAAGGTATCAGATAGATTATATAATGGTAAGAAAGAGATTTAGGAACCAGCTTTTAAATTGTAGGACATTTCCAGGGGCAGATGTGGACTCTGACCACAATCTATTGGTTATAAACTGTAGATTAAAACTGAAGAAATTGCAGAAAGGTGGGAATTTAAGGAGATGGGACGTGGATAAACTGACTAAACCAGAGGTTGTACAGAGTTTCAGGGAGGGGCATAAGGGAACAATTGACAGGAATGGGGAAACGAAATACATTATAAGAAGAATGGGTAGCTCTGAGGGATGAAGTAGTGAAGTCAGCAGAGGATCAAGTAGGTAAAAAGACGAGGGCTAGTAGAAATCCTTGGGTAACAGAAGAAATATTGAATTTAATTCATGAAAGGAGAAAATATAAAAATGCAGTAAATGAAGCAGGCAAAAAGAAATACAAACGTCTGAAAAATGAGGTCGACAGGAAGTGCAAAATGGCTAAGCAGGCATGGCTAGAGGACAAATGTAAGGATGTAGAGGCTTATGTCACTAGGGGTAAGATAGATACAGCATACAGTAAAATTAAAGAGACCTTTGGAGAAAAGAGAGCCACTTGTATGAATATCAAGAGCTCAGATGGAAACCCAGTTCTAAGCAAAGTGGGAATGCAGAAACGTAGGACTATATAGAGGGTCTATACAAGGGAATGTACTTGAGGACAATATTATGGAAATGGAAGAGGATGAAGACGAAGATGAAATGGGAGATACGATACTGAGTGAAGAGTTTGATAGAGCATTGAAAGACCTGAGTCGGAACAAGGCTCCAGGAGTAGACAACATTCCATTAGAACTACTGACGGCCTTCGGAGAGCCAGTCCTGACAAAACTCTACCATCTGGTGAGCAAGATGTATGAGACAGGCGAAATACCCTCAGACTTCAATAAGAATATAATAATTCCATTCCCAAGGAAAGCAGGTGTTGACAGATGAGAAAATTACCGAACTATCAGTTTAATAAGACAACTGTTACATAATACTAACGCGAATTCTTTACAGACGAATGGAAAAATTGGTAGATGCGGACCTCGGGGAAGATCAGTTTGGATTCCGTAGAAACACTGGAACACGCGAGGCAATACTGACCTTACGACTTATCTTAGTAGAAAGATTAAGAAAAGCCAAACATACGTTTCTAGCATTTGTAGACTTAGAGAAAGCTTCTGACAATATTGATGGAATACTCTCTTTCAAATTCTAAAGGTGACAGGGGTAAAATACAGGGAATTTATAATTTGTACAGAAACCAGATGGCAGTTAAAAGAGTCGTGGGGCATGAAAGGGAAGCAGTGGTTGAGAAGGGAGTGAGACAGGGTTGTAGCCTCTCCCCGATGTTATTCAACCTGTATATTGAGCAAGCAGTAAAGGAAACAAAAGAAAAATTCGGAGTAGGTATTGAAATTCATGGAGAAAAAATAAAAACTTTGAGGTTCGCCGATGACATTGTAATCCTGTCAGAGACAGCAAAGGACTTGGAAGAGCAGTTGAACGGAATGGACAGTGTCTCGAAAGGAGGGTATAAGATGAACAGCAACAAAAGCTAAACGAGGATAATGGAATGTAGTCGAATTAAGTCGGTTGATGCTGAGGGAAGTAGATTAGGAAATCAGACACTTAAAGTAGTAAATGAGTTTTGCTACTTGGGGAGCAAAATAACTGATGATGCTCGAAGTAGAGAGGATATAAAAAGTAGACTGGCAATAGCAAGGAAAGCGTTTCTGAAGAAGAGAAATTTGTTAACATCGAGTATAGATTTAAATTTCAGGAGGTCGTTCCTGAAAGTATTTGTATGGAGTGTAGCCATGTATGGAAGTGAAACATGGACAGTAAATAGTTTGGACAAGAAGAGAATAGAAGCTTTCGAAATGTGGTGCTACAGAAGAATGCTGAAGATTAGATGGGTAGATCACTTAACTAATGAGGAGGTATTGAATAGAATTGGGGAGAAGAGAAGTTTGTGGCACAACTTGACTAGAAGAAGAGATTGGTTGGTAGGCCATGTCCTGAAGCATCAAGGGATCACAAATTTAGCATTGGAGGGCAGCGTGGAAGTTAAAAACCGTATAGGGAGACCAAGAGATGAATACACTAAGCAGATTCAGAAGGATGTACGCTACACTAGGTGCTGGGAGATGAAGGAGCTTGCACAGGATAGATTAGCATGGAGAACTGCATCAAACCAGTCTCAGGACTGAAGACCACAACAACAACAACAACAACAACAACAACAACAAGAAATTTTGGCATACTTTTGCAGTTTGAAGATGTTGCTACAACCTATGGTGCAACTGACAGTGAGATTATAGCGGCTTTCACTATTGTTTTAAACAGAGTTCCGTCCTTCTAGTTACGTGTTTTGCCATATAGATGAACTTGTGTAAGTTTCAAAAAAATGGTTCAAATGGCTCTAAGCACTATGGGACTTAACATCTGAGGTCATCAGTCCCCTAGACTTAGAAGTATTAAAACCTAACTAAAATAAGGACATCACACACATCCATGCCCGAGGCAGGATTCGAACCTGCGACCGTAGGAGTAGCGCGTCCCGACTGAAGCGCCTAGAACTGCTCGGTTACAAGGCCGGCTTCTACGTTTCACTAGAACATGTGGGACCTTGGAGGAAGTCACATTATCTACGCAGACCTTTACACATAATCGTCCACGACACTAACTAAAAGACGCCCCATGTCTACAGACTATTGAAAATGTCTAAATATTGCCAACTTGATCCTCGGTAGGACGCATTTTTGCCATACAACAAGGGCTCTTAGTAGCCGCGCACTCCCTGTTAAGGAAAACAGTGCTTATTATTCTCTAACTTCCCCTGGTTGCCATGTCGTCTGACCTAAGCATCAATTGAACTTAGCCCTATTTTCTATAACAAAGAAATCGGACAGTGGAAATCTAACTAACGAACTTCATGTCTAACCATCAAGGACTGAACTTCACTAAATGCTTACTAGCGCCATCCTCTTCCAGTGTACATGAGGTTAATGACCACAGCGGATGGGATGGTACGCTTGTCTCCACACTGAGGAAAAGTTTAACGAACTAATTTGACTCTGAAAGTACATTTATTCTGTAGATGGAGTATACTCGTGAATTTCAGTAAACATTGAACATGTATAAAAACCTAACGCTGTATTTCCTTAAGTGTAAACTGTATGTCATTATGTTAATCATCACTGCTCAACAAAAATTAAGTTTACTAAGGACCGAAACATGGACGTTCATGTGATCATACATTAAGACTAAAACACTCACAGAACAACTGAAAGCAAAATTCAATATTTTCTAGCAAAAGTTGAATCGTCAAAACTGGTTTGTGACTCGCAGCGGAAAGAAACACGAAACTTAATCGGAATGACGGTACATTAAGTAAATCGTAATCAGATTAAGAAGAAGTTCGTCCCCATCTGATTCTAGTTAAACGATAGAAAAATTATAACTAACGAGAACCCCATAATAGTTCTAACAAATGTATTTACAATTACAAGAAGTTCCTAACCCGACAGAAAATTTAACTAATTCCCATCTAAAATGACCATCCAAGTGCGAACAGAAGTGGAACGTCAGACCTGACCGAGAACAGCGACTGAGAAACTCTGCACAAAAAGTTGTCGGCCTTACCTCCAATCATTAAGTTCAAAAACCTTGGAGGGAAGGGGCGAGGAATAAATCGACATGACGAATTTTTCGTTGTTACAAGGTGACTCCTCCTATTAGATCTCAACATTTTCTATCGTCAAAAATTTGAAACAACGTATGCCTCTCGTGTGGTCTGAAACAACCAATCGCGAAACCGCATATTAAGAAAGCCCAGCAAATAAGTTCCCACCAAACTGGCACCTCAAGTCAGCTACAAAAATTAAAATCAACATGTGTCTGCTAACAAGATGAACCAAGGAGATAGCAACTAAATTCAACAATGCACATGCGTTTGTTATTACACGCACATTCATTAAATCTAGCAATCATTCGTGTTCAGGAAAATGAAAATAAAACACACTCATTTTTATTTCCAGTGTAATCTTCCTCCATGGCATGGTAAAAATATGAGAAAATGAAAGCAGAGAAAAGACACTTTGCAGAACTTGATAAAACCACAGAATTACTTGACAGGTGTACTGACTGACGCCTTTCATTGTTTTCGTTCCAGACATGATTACTTTCTTCTGACAAACAAACAATTAATTTGAAAACATCATTTATCTTTGTTCTTCAACTCTGCGGCTTGAACAAATCGCACCATGCCAAGTTGTTCCTCCCACGATGGAAGTTATGAAATGAACAGCCGTCTAACCGATAATTTTTGCGAATCGGCTTTCTGCATTCTGTTAAACTTCTAAGTGTTACTTTCCAACAGTTGACCCTTGCTTCTGCTGTTTGGAACATTAGAAAGGTGTCAGAACAGGAGAATACTAAGGAAAACAAACATTTCTGTTTATACAGCAGTGACCCAACCCACGGATCAGCGTCATACATGCTTGGCACAGACGTAGGAATTATAGTTACATTTTCTACTAACCCACCGGCGATCATGTTGCCAAATTCTCCAGTGTTAGGTATAGAACTGCAGCCAATGTCTAATTTCTTAGACAAGTCAGCTTTTGTGGAAATAAATACACAAAACGGTTTGCCAGCCACGTATCATTATGTTCACGTAGTATGAACCATAAGAACTAAATAGGCTGCTATAGGGAGCACTATACGATAAAGGCGCAATTCAATGAAAAAAGCTATTACCTAACGGTAAATATTACTTAAAAAAACTAGAAGTCGTTTGGTTGTTAATTCAATGCCCAAGAACTGGTCACCGGAATCAGGTTCGATTTTAAGCTGTTTTGCTATGGAATCTCGATATTTTTGTAATAAATTCTGTTTGCTATTGACTTTGGACGTAAAGATTTATCAAAAATTGTACTCTCTGGTTCAGAGCTTTGAGTCAGAAATAACTTATTTATGCCTTGTTTGTCACTGTGTTCAAACAATACCCGACAAGAAACGTTCGATCTCCCTTAGACTCGTGAAATTGTTGAAGAACGAGGCACCGTAGATTCCAAGAACGGAAGTGGGAGCCTGAAGTCCATCTTAATTGGCAGCCAGTACGCACTGCGACGTCTCGACTGCCTGACAGAAGCAGGGAGGACGTGAAGTGCATGAAACTGCCAGCTGTAAGGGTCACACTCATGCCGGCAGCGCAACAGGAAACGAAAGCTAATGACCTAAAAGACTGATCAGAAAGCACAAGTCACCGGTGTAGTATAGCTAAACAGTCTGGTGTATAGAACGGTATCTACATTACATTGCGTGTTTAAGAGGTGAGAACGTCTGCTGCACATTTGATACTTACCTATTATCGAGTTTTATCTATGCTACTAGCTATGAATATATGGGTGGGGGACCCGTGGGCATTTACCGTGGCCACAATGCATCTTCCTCCTTTGACAGGTATTGGTGTAATCCTGTTACGCGTCCTAAGCCTAACGTACCTACCACCACACACCGAAAAATGTGATGTGATTCTGCATCATGTCGACAATCCAAACTCCATATTTCGGATGCAGATAACAGTGAATGTGTTTGGCAAATGTACTGTATAAATCTTGTTTAAGACCTTTCAGAATACCGAGATTGTGTTTGATTATGGGTTACTTAACACAAATGGTCAACAGATTACGAGAACACCCGGTATTTCATACCAGTCGGATACAAACGCTAAATTTGTTTCTCTAGTGAAACGACTGTGAATAAAACTACGATCTACTACCCACAGTTTGCTTTAGATACTCAATTATCGCGAGTAACCGCAATAAGATTCAGAAGAACAGTGATGTAGTATCACTTTTGATTACTGTGAAGCTATGATTTGTAAGTAAAGAGGTATTAATCGTCGGCAGTGTTTATATTTATTGGACAACGTTAACTCACGGTGACTTAGGTCTTAATGAACGCCTCACTTTCGTCTACTCACAAACTAATAAAGTTTTTCGTGATGGTTTCGGCCAACCTTCTGTCACGCAGCAACACAATACAATACAGGAACAACGCTGATTCCATAATTACATCACAGGAAGAAACAGATTCGACTTCAGACACCAAAATACTTACAACAAAATATCATCATTAAGAGCAAAGTATTGCATAATCAAATTAAATAAATTTCATATTGTTACAGCGTAGGTTGCGTTTGTCAAATAAACGCGAAATCTTATATGATTGTCAGTTAACTTTTTTTAAAATGCAGAACAATTAATATGTACACTAAGTACGATGCTCCATTATTGTACTCTTGAAGCTATGTCTATCGGGCCAACCTCTTGATAGCTATGGGGAGTTAGCGCTTAAGGAGCGAGGTGCATTAGTTAGGAATCAGCTCTCGGCATCAGAGGTCACGTCTTTTTCGTCTGCACTGTGTGACTGCAACGTCTGAGCCCTTGCTCGTGGTTCACACGTCTCTCCTTCAACCACAGTCAACCACGATGCTTCCTCTGTCTGCCGTTCTCTTCAGATAATGTTTTTATGGTTACAACACATATTTATCGATACCTAATTCTTGAACAAAATCAAGTAGCAAGCATAAATAATCACATACATTTCAATGGTCACAGAGAAAATTTTCCAAATCAAAGCTAAAAGGAAAAGTCTCTTGGTGTTTAATATTGTGTTCTATGTGCTACAACAATCGCAGTAATTTTCTAATCTACCAAACATGTATACGTCACTTTACAGCCTTGGTTTTATTCACTTTTTGATACCACCCATGAAACATTTAGCAGATGTACGTGTTTATTGGAGCTATACATACGCGTTTAAAATAAAATCAGAACTTTTCAACATTCGATTCGTCACCATTTGTGCATGGTGAGGATGTACAACGACAAAATCGACAATTTTCTTTCATTACGTACGTGTGAGGTTCGATACACCGAAAAATCAACAACACTAATGACGTCCTGGTATTAAAAGGGATTGCCAGCATTTTATTCCGCAAGGGAAGACATCAACATCTATAGATAGGACAGCAAGCTCCAATGTAATACTTTCAGTAGGGTGTTCATGTTATTTTCTGCAGTCTCTGTATGGAAGTGTATAGTATATGAAACTGAATGAGATAACACACAGATTACACTAAATAATTACTGAAGAGATACGGCCTTGTAGAGTAACAGTGGTTGTATATTATTCACACTTGGCCTACAAGTAGTAATTCCAATTGAAAGAGTGCCGGGTGGAGGAAACACATATCAGCAGATTGAGACAAACATCTCCAAAAAAACTCAATGTATGTTCTATCAGTTAAAACCAGAGATTTTCTGGCGGTTATCACACCATAATGAGTAGGTGCTTGTGATAGTTATTCCCATTCTATCTTGTGTAAGTGGCTTTCTGCTTTTGATGGAAAAGGCACATTTTTTTACATTTTTGTCTGAAAGCCTTATTGTGACGAATTGCTATTTAAATTTTATCACTACCTGTTTCAGACATGAGCATCTGTGTGACTGAAAATTGTTTACCTGGGAGTTATTTCTTTCGTTGTTTGTGGTGAACATCTGAAGATGACAGTGAAGTGCTTGGGACACCGAGAAACCGTTTTATTTGGTAATCGTTTTCGGATTGTCTTTTTTGAACTATGGTGTTGTGTACTGACAGTTTTCTTTGCCTCTATTGTGTCTATTTTTGCCATAGTAAGGGAAAAATAAAATAACGAACTGTAATATCAAATGTGAAAGTGAGAAAATTAAAGTATTACTACACGATGCCAGAGTAACAACACACACGAACCAACAACAAAGAAAACGTAAATGAGAACAAAATCTGACTGAATGAGTCACCAGGCAGTCAAGGGCAACGCCAACATTAAGACGGTCGTTGTGGCCGTTCAGTCTGGAACCGCGCTACCTCTACTGTCTCAGGTTCGAATCTTGCCTCGGGCATGGATGTGTGTGATATCCTTAGGCTAGTTAGGTTTAAGAAGTTCTAAGTTCTAGGGGGCTGATGACGTCAGATTTTAAGTCCCATAGTTCTCAGAGTCATTTGAGGCATTCGAGCCAACATCAAAATACTCTCGCTGTGCTAGACGTGTGATATACTGACATTCCTTTTCGATGTAGTGAATGTGTCTAAGCACCAGGGCAAAATATTTTGCTTTGCCGTTACACTGACTACGAATCCACCTGAAGACTTCCTTACAGATCGCAGGTAGTAATCAGAGATAAGATGCAATCGGAACCCATCGCTGTTTTGAAAAATTTTATGTTCTAAATCAAATATAGGACCCGAAAGTATTATATATGATAATTATATTGTCGAGAATTAACAGCGCAGTTATGCACATATTAAAGCCAGGGGTAAGTCATCCTGTCGAATAATATCGTTTGCTGCCCTAATAGCTGATGTTTTTCAATAGTTCGCAATGAATAGTGGACAGCAATGATGGTCCCATTGTTCGAAGTAAATATTTGTGGGCTGTTGGTCTCTCAAAAGCGATGCTTTTATTTTGGTGCAGTAAATGTGTGAAATTCCACTGTATCTCGATGAGACCATTGTTTTCGTTTAAATTTTCGCGTTATCGCTTAAATTCCTGCAGTTATGAGTTGATTCTATCTAAATCACGGGGGTAGACGAGGAATTTGAAACATGCAAATAAGACCAAATGGGAGCTATAAAAGATCAAGAAAGACACATGCCTTTTAAGAAGAACGTATTGTAAAGTTGCAGCTAATCAACACTATGGTGCAACTTGTTCGTCGAAGGAGCAATGAAATAAACGAAAAAAAATTACATAAATAGAAGTAAGGGGAAGCAGATACTAACGCTGAGGTTCGCAGACGACATTGTTTCATTGGACGAAATACAGGAGCACATCGACTTCTTAAGAGGATTTGGCAGCATATTTAGGAAACAATCTCGCATAAGGTTAAACATAGAAAGGACAAAAGTGGTGAAGAGCAGTGAGATGAGAGCAGCCGCTCTCTTAACATAGCAAGGTGAAACGAACAAGATAGTACAAGAAGAAAGAGCGTTGTCCTACCTAGGAAGCAAGAGTAAACAGGATGGACGGCTGAAGCAAGGTATCAGAAGTATGCTGTCGCAGGAAAGGAATCCTTTGCTAAATAAGTACTGGACTGAAAAGTTTGGAGATCCTGCCCACTCGTCTCTTATAAGGTGCCTAAAGGATGCTGCATTCTCGGATAGCAATGCAACAATTCAAGCACATCCCATTAATGGTAGTAGATTGACAATACTTAACTTTGGTTTACAAGAACGTGTCGCAAGCGATAGGCGACAAGCAGAAAATCAAGGCCCTTCTCTGTATAGAATGTCCATGTAAGCAATTGATATCAGGCTCAATTCTCAGTATAACAGCTGGGATTACGGCGCTTCTAATACCGTGTCCTTCTAGTGCCGTCTAGCTGGCAAGAGCGGCGCTTACATTCTCTTCTTGTAGACGGCGCTCCTGTCGTGGTGACGTCAGCGTGCTATTGGCTGACGTCATGTCACAGCCGTCTCTGCTCTTGCATTCTTCGTCTTTACCCCGGAACAATGTTGACATGCTATCGAGGAAAAATTTCTTGAAAGTGTACGTGTGAAACACAGAATATTATGCACGTGAAAAAGGGACCACTGGAAATCTAGAGAAGAAGAAAATAGAATCATTTGAAATGTGGTGATGACAAAGACGTTAGAGATTAAGGTTACAGATGCCGCGCGATAGGAAGAGGCGTTGAACATAACAGGAGCAAAAAGAAGTCGACGGAAGACAAGGGTAAGGACAGGTTCATGGGACATCATCTACGTTATCAAATCGTTCTAGACTTGCCGATGTTATGAGTGATGTAAGTCTGTGCCGGACTGCGACTTGGGCCTGGACTTTCCGCGAGCCATTAGTGTATCACAGTACGCTTCCAAGCGTTACTAACTTTCAGTGAAACTGATGTTTTCCGTCAGCGTCTACCGAACTCTAACCTCAACAGGTCTCCCACGAGTTATATGGGAACAGCAGCACTGATAAACGGAGACTGTCCGGTTTGGAATATCATTAGTGACGACATATTCATTACACTGCTGATTCCAATTTTCTGACCGGTTCTCACTGATGCAGGGTAATTGTAAAGCCTCTGTAACATTTCAAAATATCGTTATGGATAGCTACTAAGGGCAAAGTAACAAATGATACCGAATGTGAAAGAGAAACCCTCAAAGTTGTTTTCTTTCTTAAATATTTATAAACGTTCTATGTGTATACCCTACGTCAAACGGGACACATTTAATCGGTGGTTCAGTTTTCCCATACCCGACGCAGCATATCAGGGGTGGCGGCAGGACCAGCTGTTTCGTTGGGGTGTGACAAGTCTTCGAGATTCTGTGGTAGAGGTAGAAGATAAACACTATTTCTGGTTTAACTCTGTAAGAAAAAATCGCAGGGCGCCGAGTCCAGCGACAGTGGTTCCACTCAAGTAGCGCCGTATCAGCTGCTGCAACACGCTCTATCTAGCGACAACGTCTCGTTCGGGTAATCTCGTGCGCAATTGTGGAAACGTGTAGGGGCGTCATATTGTTGAAAGATGATTTTCCAGCTACCTGTTTCAAGTTGTGGCATGACCTACAGTTGCGGCTTGTGGAGATAGCTGACGTCATTGACAGTTCTCGGAGTGAAGAAGAAGAATGTATAAGGTATAGAATACATTGACTTTTTCGGAATCTTTGACGTGTTCGTGAACTGGATACGGACTCTCTGTCCCCCAATTGTGTATGTCATGTCGCTTGACCTTTCTCGGAAGATGAAAAACGGCTTCATCACTGAAGATTATTCTACTTTCGAAGTCACTATTTTCAAAATGGTTCAGCATATCAATGGAGAACTGCAGACGGTAGACGGCACGGCTTGTCGTAATGGCTTACGGAAACTGGAAATTTGTGGTAAGATCCTATAGGCTTACACACTACTTAATCTAACTTAAACTAACTTACGCTATGCACAACAAACCCACCCATACCCGAGGGAGGACTCAAACCCCGACGGGGGGAGCTGCAGGAACCAGGGCAAGGCTCCCTAGACTGCGCGTCTACCTCGCGCGGCGATGACTTATGGCTTATGGCTTGCAGCAGATGCGATTTTAACGTTTCCACTCTTATCAACTTAACGAAGAGTTTTTCACAGTGCCGGCTGACGAATTTTCGCAACATCCCGGCCCTTAAAAAGGTCCACTGTTCTGACACGTCCTGTCGGCTACAAAGTTCCGCGTCGCGCAAACAACCACTCTCCTCGACTTTGTTGTGCTAATTTTATACATTTCACGAGGAAACGCTAGAAGTATGAATTTGTAGTAAAAACGTAAGAAAACCACCCGTTTTTGTCATTTATTTTCGTACTGACGTAATGCCAGAACATCACATTGGTCTCCTTTCTCTCGGGAATGTTTACACTTATCGGCTGGAAATTTATGTCACGTACTGATGTATCCAGTCTCTTCGCTCTGTACAAAATATAAGCTTCTAAGTTAATGCAATCGATAAGTAAGCCATATAACAGGTCATGTTTTAGATATCGAAAATTCCATTATTGACCGGTTTAAAGGCCTAGTAGTTGTCCTAGGACCTTAAGATTTTGCACGAGACGAGGTGCAGCCACATTATACGGGAAAACTATGATAGTGACCTTTAAAACGTGCCACGTGAAGGTCTGTGCATCACTCATGGACAAAGGACAAATTCTAGCACGAAAAATGCGTTTTCTGTGTGGTTCAAGGCCCCAAAACTTCGTTACCGACCCTCCCTGAACAGCGAACGGTGTGTAAGGTACCTTGGAGACCACTGTGGCGGTAAACATACGCGCCTTTCGTTATAATAAATCTTCCTTTAACATCACCACATAATGTCTCATTTAAGTATGAAATTACAAAATAACTGATCACTGTTTACAGATTCTTTTTTTATGTATGACATGAATTCTGCGGTAGCTTTTGTTCGCAACTGAGTGCAGCTCGTTATGTATGCCTGAACGCGAACTTGTAGCATTAAGTTTTATATTTTTATTGGTTGTGACAATGATTTTATCAGATGGTCTGCCTCATATGCCATGATGTCCATTTGGTTTTATTAATGTTAATCCACGTTTCAGGTATGTTGTCCTGCAATAATTGTAAGGTATATAGTTGCCTCATGTAAGCCCTCCCTCAAACCTGTTATGTTATACCTTCACAGATCTGATGATGACACCTTCAAAGTGCAGAAACCGGTCATCTAATAAACGATTGAAGCTATCGTGACTTTTCAGTTCTTTTGTATCTGTATATATCTCTATATTAAAATCTACTATTAGCAAATGACGCTGCAAATACAGGAACAAAGTTGTGTACTATTTTTACAAATTGCTACTAGGCATCGACTAAATTAATATTTGAATTATCTGTCGATGAACAGCGTCTACAGCTCGCTATTGTATCTACTAAAGAATCACACAGCGTGCAAAGCTAATCGTAACAAGTACCTTTCTTTTTCAAAATTAGTGAAACTATCTTCATGTGTATCCAAATGACGTTTTTAAGTAGCCTAACGATAACTACAAGGTCTACATTCTTATTTAATTGAGAAACAAAAGTTGTTTTGTTAGTGTCAGCGTTATAATGTTCTACCGTTTGACCTACGTAATATTTCGATAAGACGACACATTTTATCTTATAAGCCACTGAATTTGAATATTTATTATGAACGGCTTTTTATCTATAGGGTGGTTTAGGCTGGTGTTGAGCAACAGCGAGGAATAAAAACGCTTCATCTGTTTGAATACTCTGACACTTTTTCACAGCAAGTGTAAGGAGTGTGTCAGAAATCTCTATTACATTGATTAAATATTAGATTGAGTATCAAAAAATACAGTCATCTTAATACTATTCTTTGCATTGTGTAAGATTGAAAATAAATAAGCATTCAGATATCGATAGTAACAATACGAAGGCGAAACATAGGACCTTGATTCTAAGAATTGCTGTTAGACGAGGTTTCTCTGCGAGAGTAAAATTTCAGCAGTGTTGGTCAAGGTCTTGGAGACAGAAGACGTGTCACACTGCCCTTATTTCGGTGATGGCAGATCTTACCACACTCAAAGTCTGATTTCATTTATATGGCCAGGAGAGATTTAGTGACTTCACTATGCTTGAAAATGGAATTCAAGGACAATTGCACGGTTAGGCTCGTGATTCTTAGTCCGAGTTTTCAAGACTCCCATGTTTTGCTTATCAGTTAAAGGAGCCTCCTTATCCTCCAAACAATAATAATTCTTCTCCACATCTAATTCATAAATATGTTGTGGTTATTAAATGTTAGTGTAACTTTGAAACTGAAATAATATGTTTATCTGGTACTCAGCTATTATTGATACTTATAAGGTCATTGTGAGGCATTTCACCATTATTAATCCTTGTCAAACTATTATCGGTCATGATGTTTTCTGAAGTTTCTAAATAGGCTTCTTTCAAGTTATTTATTAGTTAACAGAACCCAAGTAAACTCATTTTTATTAAATTCATTCTTAGTAACAATAAGCTTTAGCCGTCGCTGCTGCTTGCTGCTGCGAATTACTGTAAACCACATGGAAAAAGGCGGTCATCTACAGAGTTGAGCCCAAATCTTAGGGCCGAAACAGAGACATCGACACACCACAACATGTCATGTATTCTAATCCCGTAAATTCCGTTGCACAAACCAGGTTCTGTATCACTTGTAAATTCTTATTCAAATACGCAGTCAGATAATTTATCCCAATGTTAGTTTTAAGTTTTTCATGTAACGATCTGTTAAGGGCTTAAATGACAGTGAAACTGACACTCATACAACACGCACACAGTGTTATGCAGCTTACATTCCGATTACTGATAGTTCAGGTTGCTTATCGAGTCCATTTCCACAGACAGACATAGGCTTTATTTAATGTATGTACGTTACATGAGACAATAAAACAAATTAATTTTGTGTATGTGTTTTCTGTGTTTGTCTCTGCACGGTTAGTTCACTTTTTTTTATCGCGTTTTTATTCAGGTTAATGACGAGGAATGAGATGTCGTACTATACTTTGAGGAGTTTCTGTGTTACAAATTGTAGAGAGCATTGTATATATACAGGGTGGTCCATTGATAGTGACTGGGCCAAATATCTCACGAAATAAGCATCAAACGAAAACACTACAATGAACAAAATTCGTCTAGATTGAAGGGGGAAACCAGATGGTGCTATGGTTGGCCCACTAGTGGCACTGCCGTAGGTCAAACAGATATCAACTGCGTTTTTTTGAATAAGAACCCCCATTTTTATTACATATTCGTGTAGTACGTAAAGAAATATGGATGTTTTATTTGGACCACTTCTTTCGCTTTGTTATAGTGCTGTAATAGTCACAAACGTATAAGTACTTTGTATCACGTAACATTCCGCCACTGAGGACGGTATTTGCTTCGTGATACATTACCCGTGTTAAAATGGACCGTTTATCAATTGCGGAAAAGGTCGATATCATGTTGATGTATGGCTATTGTGATCAAAATGCCCAAAGGGCGTGTGCTATGTTTGCTGCTCGGTATCCTGGCCGACATCATCCAAGTGTGCGGACCGTTCGATAGATAGTTACGTTATTTAAGGAAACAGGAAGTGCTCAGCCACATGTGAAACGTCAACCACGACCTGCAACAAATAATGATGAGCAAGTAGGTGTTTTAGCTGCTGCCGAGGCTATTCTGCACATCAGTAGCAGACAATTTGTCCGAGAATCGGGAATCTCGAAAACGCAGGTGTTGAGAATGCTACATCAACATCGATTGCACCCGTACCATATTTCCATGCACCAGGAATTGCATGGCGACGACTTTGAACGTCGCGTACAGTTCTGCCACTGGGCACAAGAGAAATCACGGGACGATGACAGATTTTTTACACGCGTTCTATTTATGGACGAAGCGTCATTCACCAACTGCGGTAACGTAAATCGGCATAATATGCACTCTTGGGCAACGGAAAACCCACGATGGCTGCGACAAGTGGAAGACCAGCGATCTTGGCAGGTTAATGTACGTTGCGACATTATGGGAGGAAGGATAACTGGCCCCCATTTTATCAATGGCAGTCTAAATGGTGCAGTGTATGCTGATTTCCTACGTAGTGTCCTACCGATGTTACTACAAGATGTTTCACTGCATGACAGAATGGCAGTGAATTTCCAAGCATGATGGATGTCCGGCACATAGCTCGCGTGCGGTTGAAGCTGTATTGAATAGCATATTTGATGACAGGTGGATTGGTCGTCGAAGCACCATACCATGGCCCGCACGTTCACCGGATCTGGCGTCCCCGGATTTCTGTCTGTGGGAAAAGTTGAAGGATATTTGCTATCGTGATCCACCGACAAAGCCTGACAACATGCGTCAGCGGATTGTCAATGCATGTGCGAACATTACGGAAGGCGAATTACTCTCTGTTGAGAGAAATGTCGATACACGTATTGTCAAATGTATTGAGGTTAACGAACATCATTTTGAGCATTTAGTGCATTAAAGTGGTATTTACAGATTATCACGCTCTAACAGCATGCGTTCTCAGAAATGATAAATTTACAAAGGTACATGTATCTCATTGGGACAACCGAAATTAAATGTTCAAACGTACCTGTTACCAACTGTTAGTCTAAAATTGTGAGCCATATGTTTGTGTCTATTACAGCGCCATCTGTCACAAAGCGAAAAAAGTGGGTCAACTAAAACATTCATATTTCTTTACGTACTACACGAATACGTGGGTTGCTATTCAAAAAAACGCAGTTCATATCCAACAAACGTAACAGTAACTTACGTCAATAATAAAATCCTCTCCTTCAACGTTTGCAACAGTGTTCCAAAGCTTGAATAAGTTTTTGATTCTAGGACTGTGGAAGTCACGTGGTTTTGAGGCGAAGAAGCTGTCGAGCCATATTCGGAGCGCATTTTGGTCCGGAAAGGAATGGCGTCCGGAAGAATGGCGTCCGCAAGACGTCTCAGTTGACAATAAATGTCAGAAGCGATGGTTACGCCACGGGGAGAAATTCGTAGTAAGCTACACTGTCACTGTGATACCAGGTACTTAATGTTATCTTTAGTGGATGTGCGGAGGTCTTTGAACGGGGAGTTGCTACTTTCTTTGGGCTGATCCATTTGTTCCTTTTCCTTGTGTTAGCATAATGACACAATTTCTCGTCACCAGTAACTATACAGGATAGGAACGTCGGTGTCGCTCACGAGCCAATTGATAACGAGCAGGGAGAGATGCACACCTGGTCAAGTGCTGATTTTGTGATTTTGCCTTATAGCATGCGGTAACCATACACCCGATCTCTGCACCTTCCCCGCTGCATGGAAATGTCGCGCGATCGTGGAATGAGCACAGGTCATAACATTTGCCAGTTGTAGAGCAAACAGACTTGTAACATTGCAGAACCGTTGCGTTTAAACGACCTTCATCAACGACCGAAGTTCTTTCTAAACGTGCAGACTCACTAACGTCAAAATAATTCCCCTTAAAAGAGAAAACAATTTTCTTGATGTGCTATGTGCAATGGCATTATTCACATACAACGCAAATATTTCTGTCTGCCTCCACTGTGTCACTTCTCTACTGAACTCACAGCGACGAATGTATCGCAAATGTTCCGATTTCTCTACTTAGCACTAGATTTACTAGCGTCCACAGCTCCACTTACTGACTGACAATGGCAAAATGACAATGTATAAACTCAAATATCAGCAGTGATCTAAAATAAAAATTGACAATCGGTAAACAAATCGTAGCAACCGGAATCTGCTACGAACGTATTCATCGACCTAATGTTTGTGTACCATGACACTGCGACATATTCTTAAAGGAATTTTCGAGGTTTCCCGAAGATAGTATTTCTAGTGTGTATATATATAGCGCTTTGGAGATACAGTATAAATAAAAAGTGAAAATGTTAGTTGCTGGAATCGCGATGGACTCTGCTAGAAACTTGGGCACATCCCCGAACCTACAGCGATACTCAACCGTGTTGTCGGCCCTTCCTCGCACCCCCCTTGCAAAGCTACAGAGAGTCGCCCTGCCCCCCCCCCCCCCCGCGACCCCCCACTGCCGCTAGCTGCCTTCCACCTTTTATCGTCCTCCGCGCTGCGTCCTTACGCTTCCGCCGCTGGCGGTAGTTCAGAGGCTTCGCTGGCGTCAGCTGAATCTGCGAGCAGCCACGCGGCGGAAATTGGAAATAATTTTTGCCAGGTCGACACAAGTTACGGCGCGCTGAGCACGTGACGGCAGATAGCTGGCTGGGCCACGCGGTCGGACGGCGGACACCAGCACCGGAGGCGGCGGAGGCGGCGGCGGAGGCGGCGGCAGCGGCGGCGGCGCAGGATGGATGGCTGCTCCATCCGCTCCAGGTCTGCGGAAGTGGCTGCAAGAGGAGGCAGGGGCGGGGCGGAAGGGAGGGGAAGGGGGGAGGGTGGAAGTAGGTGACGTAGAGATAGGAGTGCTGCTCCTGCCCGCGTCTGGTGGAGCCACACAGTTACGTATTCGATAAGCTGCTGCGGCTTGTAATGTCTTTCCACTGCAAAATATGTGTCACGGATGATTAGTAATGTTACAACGAAGTGATTTATACCATACCAAACTACCAACAAAACAGTGCCATGTGATAACTACAAAGTGTCCGGTTTTGCTGGGAAGGTATGCGAGTACCTCAGATGAGTGAATATTCTACGACTCAGCAACAACCCTCAGTTACACCACTGTGAAATTGAACGCAACGGAATGGTTGGCTCTGAGCACTATGGGACTTAACATCTGAGGTCATCAGTCCCCTAGAACGTAGAACTACTTAAATGAAACTAGGCTAAGGACATAACACACATCCATGCCCAGGCTGGATTCAAACCTGCGACCGTAGCGGTCACGTGGTTCCAGTCTGAAGCGCCTAGAACCGCTTGGCCACTCCAAACGGCCAAACGCAAAGGCGTGTCTGTACTCAAATGTCAGAGTATGGCCCAGAGCAGTGAAACTGAAGGTGACACAATGTATTATAATCGCCTATTATTTGCCACATAAATTAGTCAATTTAATAAATCTACTAATCGATACTGTCTCCAGAACAACATATAGCATACAAAACAAAGACAGATTTATTAGCAAAAACATGTTTGATATTGGAGATGGATTCACATATCCATCAATGATTACATACAAGCTCCTACTGAGTGAAATGAAATATATATTGATGAACGGCTGATAGATTTGAGGAGAAAGTGGAAAATTAACTTTGACTCCGACTTTAATTATGGATAATGTGATCTGATTACACTACTGGCCATAAAATTGCTACACCACGAAGACGACGTGCTGCAGACGCAAAATTTAACCGACATGAAGAAGATGCAGTGATAAGCAAATTATTGACTTTTCAGAGCATTCACACAAGGTTGGAGCCTGTAGCGATACCTACAACGTGCTGACATGAGGAACGTTTCCAACCGATTTTTCTTACACAAACAGCAGTTGACCGGCGTTGTCTGGTGAAACGTTGTTGTGAGGCATCGAGTAAGGAGGAGAAATGCGTACCATCACGTTTCCGACTTTGATAATGGTCGGATTGTTGCCTATCGCAATTGCGATTTATCGTATCCCGACATTGCTGCTCGCGTTGGTCGAGATCCAATGACTGTTAGCAGAATATGGAATCGGTGGGTTCAGGAGAGTAAAAGGGAACGCCGTGCTGGATCCCAACGGCCTCGTATCACTAGCAGTCGAGATGAGAGGCATCTTATCCGCTTGGCTGTAACGGATCGTGCAGCCACGTCTCGATCCCTGAGTCAACAGATGGGGACGTTTGCAAGACAACAACCATCTCCACGAACAGTTCGACGACGTTTGCAGCAGCATGGACTATCAGCCCGGAGACCATGGCTGCGGTTGCCCTTGACGCTGCATCACAGACAGGAACGCCTGCTATAGTGTGCTCATCGACGAATCTGGGTGCACGAATGGCAAAACGTCATTTTTTTGTATGAATCCAGGTTCTGTTTATAGCATCATGATAGTCGCATCCGTGTTTGGCGACATCGCGGTGAACGCACATTGGAAGCGAGTATTCGTCATCGCCATACTGGCGTATCACCCGGCGTGATGGTATGGGGTGTCATTGGTTACACGTCTCGGTCACCTCTTGTTCGCATTGACGGCACTTTGTGAACAGTGGACGTTACATTTCAGATGTGTTACGACCCGTGGCTCTAACGTTCATTCGATCCCTGCGAAACCCTACATTTCAGCAGGATAATGCACGACCGCATGTTGCAGGTCCTGTACGGGCCTTTCTGGGTACAGCAAATGTTCGATTGCTGCTCTGACCAGCACATACTCCAGATCAATTGAAAACGCCTGGTCAATGGTGGCCGAGCAGCTGGCTCGTCACAAAACGCCATTCACTACTCGTGATGAACTGTGGTATCGTGTTGAGCTGAAGCTGCATGGGCAGCTGTACCTGTGCACGCCAGACAAGCTCTGTTTGACTCAATGCCCAGGCGTATCAAGGGCGTTATTACGTCCAGATGTGATTGTTCTGGGAACTGATTTCTCAGGGCGTATGCCCCCAAATTGCGTGAAAATGTAATCACATATCATTTCTAGTATATTTGTCCAATGAATACCCGTTCATGATCTGCATTTCTTCTTGGTGTAGCTATTTTAATGGCCAGTAGTGTAATTACTCTGACGGAAAACAGAATCGCAACACTAAGAAGGAGCTGTCCAACATAAACAGAAGTCGCTAAGCGTATTTCTACATCTAAAATATCTATCCACACTTCTCCAAAGTTGCGTAAGACAGGCGCTAGTAGCTCCACCATGACCATAGAAATCAGTTTTCCTTTAATCACACGGTGCCACGGTAGTGTCAGTCATCTTTGAGATCATACGTGATGAGTTGATTGCGCAGTGACCTCCTGCGATGCTCTTGCTTTCGCGGTGTTTTCTATGTCTAAGCGATATGCTTTGTGGTTTGCTAGCTGGTGAACGCCGCCTTGATATGCGCAGGCAGGCGCTCTGCGAGAGGAGAAGGCGTACGTAGCGAGTCGGTACGAGACATTGCAGGGAAGAGGTCGCGCGTAGCGTAGTGACTTGCCACACTGGTTTTGTGATTGCGGGGCCGGTGGCTGTTGGCGAGCGAAACTGGTGAGTGGCTGCAGCGCCCAGTTACCACAGGCTCTTTTCAAGAGTCTTTCCTCCTTCCGCGCTGTGACGATAACCCCGGAGTTTGGTCTGCCCTGTAGATCTGTGGCTGCTACATAGATTAATTCTCAGACCGTGAGCTATTTGTCTGGTGAATCGTCTTCAAACCGCGGTTGCTCCCTGTCGTCATTCCGTATATTCGAGGAGTGTCCTTCTAAACCACTTGAGTGTCGAGTTTGCATGACTAATAATCACGAGTGGAAGTAAGTGACTTGTGCCCCAGTTGATTTTGCCATCAGTTCTTGATTGCTGTTAGTTGTGGCCAGTGGTCGGCAGTGTTGCATTACCTGAGTGAATTACTACATTCGCGATCTGCCAATGAATTCGTCGCCTTTCAGCTGAAGTTGGATTTTGCTGTGTTGCTTTCTGCCTGTGGTCACCCGCCAGATTAGCTGAGAGCGCTAATGCGCGGCTTCCTGGACTCGAGTGGGTGCGCCGGCCATGGTTAGAATCCGCCCAGCGGATTAACGACGAGGGCCAGTGTGCTGGCCAGCCTGGATGTGGTTTTTCGGCGGTTTTCCACACTCCGCTAAGTGAATGCCGAGCTGATCCCCACACCTCGCCTGAGTTACACGACTCTCAGACATATGAAAAACGTTCGCACTATTTCATGGCTTACGATAGATGCAGATAGTTGGGGTACGCTAATTCCGTCCCGGGGTGTCTGAGGTGGTGACAGGAAGGTCATCCGGCAAACCTTCGACACTAACATCGCCAAATCAATAGTAACAATGCCAACTGATGATTTCTACCTGTGGACGGTTGTAACTTGTTGAATACCTTGTGCCGTCAAAGGGCAGTATTCTTAGTGGTTTAAAAGTCTGTGCAGGTTTCCGTTCTAGGTCAAAGTACTGCTTGGTTCTGCAGATTACCGTTTATGAATTTTAATGTGATTCAAGCTATCTTCATGGCAGAATTAAAATCAGCTGTAGCTGCAGTTTATTACGCAACACCGATTTTTTTTTTAAATTTTTTGTCCATTTGTTTTCTGCCTTAATGACCCTGTATTTTATCGTTGTGGTCTTTTGTTTAAGTGAATTGTATATGAATGATGGTACTAGCTGTGGTTTCCAGTCGGCTCTCGAGTATGCAGGCTTCCTAGACACTAGGCATGCACAGTCCCATCATCTCAAATTACTCAATGCAACTAGCTACCAATGAACTCAGTATCCAACCACTGTCAGCTCTCTTTCATAAACATCACATCGATCACAGCGCCTTCGTAACTCGATGTAAGTGCCCTACCTGTATGTGTCCTATGACTGAAGAAATAAATTGAAAGAAACGCTCGCACAAAGGACTTGCGTCTTCATACTGTTTTGGAGACTGGGGCTAGTTGGCAAGTTCGACTTTTCTTTTCTTTTGTGCAGTACCTGCAGAGACTTCAGTGAAACGGATAGCTCACTGTTTTATCTACAAAACCATGTAGGACCCGTTAATTAAATGCGGGGCTACGTAATCAGAAAATCCCTTTACCTAAACGCTTGCACCTATTCCAAACAATGCCAGGAGTGAGGTTATCTGGCATATCCCTAGGGGCGAGTTGGCATAATCTGATACTCACAGGGATAGTTATAACACAGCAATTTTGTTGGAAGAACATTTTATTTTATCAAAACTTAGAATAACTTTATTCTCCGAGTAGAAATTGTTGAAAAAAGAACTTCCTCTTCCAGAAATAACATCCGAACAAAAATAAATTCTCTTTGGATGTAAAAACAAATCTACGAACTTAAATGTGTGAACGAGCAATATATTCTTCAAGAAAAATAAATAGTGCTTATTATTATAGCTACCTACAATTATTCAAATGGAATTAACTTAATATTTGAAATCGATCACAAATGTAGGAGCTAGGAATTCGTTTATTTGAACAGGTAAGCATAATTTGGCAGTACCAAACTGAATCATCCTCGTCTCGTCGTCTCCAGTTTTCCTCCTTTTTGACCATGGCAAACACGCGAATCTCGTTGCCATCAGTTTCGACAGTACACCCAGGATACTGCTAGAGATGGTACTTCGCCAAAACAAAGCGAACTAAGTGGAGTTCAAGGTGATCTTGAGGCTCTTTTAGTTGTTGGGATATTTTTCAAGTTCTCCAGGAATCGTTGGAACTGTCGAATGACAACGCTCACCATCATCTAGGCAGGAGGCTAAGGGTGAAAGCTCTTCGCCACGGAGAGTTTCTTCAACCTTTGGTCCGTGGTTAAAGAAACACAAACACCTGTTATTTCCGGCATACCGTATCAAATATTTCACACGCCTTCATAAGAATTTACAGAAAATATTCAACACAGTGTTTACCAGAATTTTTTCCTTCAGTTGCGAACCTTATCCATATTGCCATTGTTGACTGTATATTCCTTCTTATTGGCCCTTTCAGCCAGATTCTTTTATGGAACTACAGTAAAACTTCTTCTTTGGCTATGGTTGGTTTGCTGCTTTGGCCTGGCAATGGGGAGAGGATACACATCCTTTGTGCGATACGTATTTGTTCAAATTCTTACAGAAACTTTCCTTTTTAATGAACAGTAATGGAGGCCTTTTTGGTTCACATAGGTGTTGGAAGAAGTGTCATAGGTATGCCAACTGAAACTATATCTAAATTTATCAACTAGCCCCACGACGGTATAACAAATGAAATCGATACCACACAGTTTCTAACAACAGAAACAAAAGATTTTGATGCCTGCATGCAACCACAGTTAATACTTTTTCGATAAATGTCATCAGTAGCTTCTCAATTCAATCTACAGAGTCACCAGCACAACAAAATTTACGACAAAAAAATTTACTAACCATTGAGAAAAACGATGAAACAGAGGTCCTTTCTTCCGTAAGCATCCAAGCAAGTTACGATGGATGATGCAACTTTATATGCACTCTTTACTAGCACGGGTTACAGTGCTCTAATTCCACGGTGGCAGGAAATGGAAGCTGAGTGCCAGCTAACCTCTGATGCCAATTGATCCCGGTCCCCCCAACCGCCAGTGTAATGAATAAGTGACCACCAACGTTCTGGGAACTTGTGGTTAGGAATACGATAGTACCATTCCCAAAGCTGTTATTACTACGGACTTTCAAAACTTCTCCTTCAAGCAGCAGCTCCACTAGCTTCATTTATGTTACTTGATTCAATTCCTAGGAACACAAATTCAGTAATCTCGCCTCCATCACAGTTTACCTCATGTAGCAATCATTCACACCTGCCACTCAACGGTCGAGCTTGGCAAACAAATTTTCATTATATAACTCCTTGTCCTCCCCCCCCCCCCCTCTCCATGAACCATGGACCTTGCCGTTGGTGGGGAGGCTTGCGTGCCTCAGCGATACAGATAGCCGTACCGTAGGTGCTACCACAACGGAGGGGTATCTGTTGAGAGGCCAGACAAACGTGTGGTTCCTGAAGAGGGGCAGCAGTCTTTTAAGTAGTTACAGGGGCAACAGTCTGGATGATTGACTGATCTGGCCTTGTAACAATAACCAAAACAGCCTTGCTGTGCTGGTACTGCGAACGGCTGAAAGCAAGGGGAAACTAGAGCCGTAATTTTTCCCGAGGACATGCAGCTTTACTGTATGATTAAATGATGAATGCGTCCTCTTGGGTAAAATATTCCGGAGGTAAAATAGCCCCCATTCGGATCTCCGGGCGGCGACTACTCAAGAGGATGTCGTTATCAGGAGAAAGAAAACTGGCGTTCTACGGGTCGGAGCGTGGAATGTCAGATCCCTTAAACGGGCAGGTAGGTTAAAAAATTTAAAAAAGGAAATGGATAGGTTAAAGTTAGATATAGTGGGAATTAGTGACGTTCGGTGGCAGGAGGAACAAGACTTCTGGTCAGGTGACTAGAGGGTTATAAACACAAAATCAAATAGGGGTAATGCAGGAGTAGGATTAATAATGAATAGGAAAATTGGAATGCGGGTAAGCTACTACAAACAACATAGTGAACGCGTTATTGTGGCCAAGATAGATACGAGGCCCACACCTACTACAGTAGTACAAGTTTATATGCCAAGTAGCTGCAGATGACGAAGAAATTGAAGAAATGTATGATCAAATAAAAGAAATTATTCAGATAGTGAAGGGTGACGAAAATTTAATACCCATGGGTGACTGGAATTCGGTAGTAGGAAAAGGGAGAGAAGGAAACGTAGTAGGTGAATATGGAATGGGGCAAAGAAATGAAAGACGAAGGCGCCTGGTAGAATTTTGCACAGAGCACAACTTAATCATAGGTAACACTTGGTTCAAGAATCATAAAAGAAGGTTGTATACATGGAAGAAGCCTGGAGATACTGACAGATTTCAGATAGATTATATAATGGTACGACAGAGATTTAGGAACCAGGTTTTAAACTGTAAGACATTTCCAGGGGCAGATGTGGACTCTGACCACAATCTGTTGGTTATGACCTGTAGATTAAAACTGAAGAAACTGAAAAAACGTGGGAATTTAAAGAGATGGAACCTGGATTAACTAAAAGAACCAGAGGTTGTATGGAGTTTCAAGGAGAGCATAAGGGAGCAATTGACAGGAATGGGGGAAAGAAATACAATAGAAGAAGAATGGGTAGCTTTGAGGGATGAAGTAGTGAAGGCAGCAGAGGATCAAGTAGGTAAAAAGACGAGGGCTAGTAGGAATCCTTCGGTAACAAAAGAAATATTGAATTTAATTGATGAAAGGAGAAAATATGAAAATGCAGTAAATGAAGCAGGCAAAAAGAAATACAAAAGTCTCAAAAATGACATCGACAGGAAGTGCAAAATGGCTAAGCAGGCATGGCTAGAGGACAAATGTAAGGATGTAGAGGCTTATCTCACTAGGGGTAAGATAGATACTGCCTACAGGAAAATTAAAGAGACCTTTGGAGAAAAGAGGACCACTTGTATGAATATTAAGAGCTCAGAAGGAAACCCAGTTCTAACCCAAGAAGGGAAAGCAGAAAGGTGGAAGGAGTATATAAATGGTGTATACAAGGGCGATGTACTTGAGGACAATATTCTGGAAATGGAAGAGGATGTAGATGAAGATAAAATGGGAGATACGATACTGCGTGAAGAGTTTGACAGAGCACTGAAAGACCTGAGTCGAAACAAGGCCCCTGGAGTAGACAACATTCCATTGGAACTACTGACGGCCTTGGGAGATCCAGTCCTGACAAAACTCTACCATCTGGTGAGCAAGATGTATGAGACAGGCGAAATACCCTCAGACGTCAAGAAGAATATAATAATTCCAATCCCAAAGAAAGCAGGTGTTGACAGATGTGAAAATTACCGAACTATCTGTTTAATAAGTCACAGCTGCAAAATACTAACGTGAGTTCTTTACAGACGAATGGAAAAACTAGTAGAAGCCAACCTCGGGGAAGATCAGTTTGGATTCCGTAGAAATGTTGGAACACGTGAGGCAATACTGACCCTACGAATTATCTTAGAAGCTAGATTAAGGAAGGGCAAACCTACGTTTCTAGCATTTGTAGACTTAGAGAAAGCTTTTGACAATGTTGACTAGAATACTCTCTTTCAAATTCTGAAGGTGGCAGGGGTAAAATACAGGGAGCAAAAGGCTATTTACAATTTGTACAGAAACCAAATGGCAGTTATAAGAGTCGAGGGACATGAAAGGGAAGCAGTGGTTGCGAAGGGAGTGAGACAGGACTGTAGTCTATCCCCGATGTTATTCAATTTGTATATTGAGCAAGCAGTGAAGGAAACAAAAGAAAAATTCGGAGTAGCTATTAAAGTCCATGGAGAAGAAATAAAAACTTTGAGGTTCGCCGATAACATCGTAATTCTGTCAGAGACAGCAAAGGACTTGGAAGAGCAGTTGAACGGAATGGATAGCGTCTTGAAAGGAGGATATAAGATGACCATCAACAAAAGCAAAACGAGGATAATGGAATGTAGTCGAATAAAGTCGGGTGATGCTGAAGGAATTAAAGGAAGTGAGACACTTAAAGTAGTAAAGGAGTTTTGCTATTTGGGGAGCAAAATAACTGATGATGGTCGAATTAGAGAGGATATAAAATGTAGACTGCCAATGGCAAGGAAAACGTTTCTGAAGAAGAGAAGTTTGTTAACATCGAGTATAGACTTAAGTGTCAGGAAGTCATTTCTGAAAGTATTTGTATGGAGTGTAGCCATGTATGGAAGTGAATCATGGACGATAAATAGTTTGGACAAGAAGAGAATAGAAGCTTTCGAAATGTGGTGCTACAGAAGAATGCTGAAGATTAGATGGGTAGATCACATAACTAATGTGGAAGTATTGAATCGGATTGGGGAGAAGAGACGTTTGTGGCACAAGTTGACCAGAAGAAGGGATCGGTTGGTAGGACATGTTCTGAGGTATCAAGGGATCACCAATTTAGTACTGGAGGGCAGCGTGGAGGGTAAAAATCGTAGAGGGAGATCAAGAGATGACTACACTAAGCAGATTCAGAAGGATGTAGGTTGCAGTAGGTACTGGGAGATGAAGAAGCTTGCACAGGATAGAGTAGCATGGAGAGCTGCATCAAACCAGTTTCAGGACAGAAAACCACAACAACAACATCCCGCTAGTACCGCAGAAGTATTTTATCAGAGTTTCGTTAACCCTGTTATCTCGGAAAAGTGTGTGTTTCCATCCATCTATACGTGGAAATGGTTGTTACTAGACTAAGTAACACGAATTTAACTGCAAGCAAACAATAAATCAATGGCGGCTTTCGAGTTTAAACTGCTTCTGTGAGGAAAATACATCGGCATTGTGAGACGTGATATCATAAATAAGGTGACTATAGTCAGATCTATTACCCACTGAATGAAGAATGTGATTGGTCTTTGATCTTGTGCACGATTATCTATTAGCCATGTCCGATAACTAGGTAATTAAAAGCCAAATGAGAGTACGAGACATATTTACGAAGAGAGCATGCGTCTGGATTAAAACTGTACGAGATACCTTGCTTGGCGGTTGCAGCGGTGGAATTTGGAAATTTAATCATAGATTAAACAGCCGCGTTTGATAATTATGAATAATAACTCTTTAATGACCTCTTTTGACGGATAATTATTCATCAAGGGTGGCGCGGTAATTTTGTGTCACATAAAAATGTTAATGCAAATTTATGAAAAGGTCACTGTTAGTTGGTACGCAGTGAGTCCTGTATGTATTTTAATAATGTCATGCTGTGCCACGAGAATGTGACTTTCGTCATAACGCATAAATACTGTTTATTTTACGTTGTAAAACAACTCTTCGATAGAATGTTGTTCATCTATGTGCGTAACTTGTGCAAAGAATCTTCTCAAAAGACACTGCAGGTACCAAACACAGTTGCGACAAGACATGTATAAACGTCGAATAACTACACAAATAAACAGAAGACTGTGAGAATGAAAAGCTTAACTGGTAATACAGGTGGAACAGAATCAAATAAACACGATATGAATTTACTGATACAGAAATGTGCTTAACCTAGTTAGCACTGAAAGATGTAGTGTAGCTCACACAGTAGACTAAATGCCACTACGACTTCTTAAAATAAGATATAAAATCTTTATGCATTATTGATGTGAAACTCTAAGACTGTGATGACTAAAGGTTTTGGGAAATGCCTTTTGTGTTGGTAGGTTCAAAATGGTTCAAATGGCTCTGAGCACTATGGGACTCAACTGCTGTGGTCATGAGTCCCCTAGAACTTAGAACTACTTTAACCTAACTAACCTAAGGACATCACACACACCCATGCCCGAGGCTGGATTCGAACTTGCGACCGTAGCAGTCGCACGGTTCCGGACTGCGCGCCTAGAACCGCGAGACCACCGCGGCCGGCCTGTGTTGGTAAGAAATTTTTATTCCACCACTAACTATTTCAGGTCTCCTAGCGACTCATAAGATGGTGTAGAATCCTTAGTGATTGTTCGTGGTCCTGTGTGAGACGTTGTGACACTGTGGCAAGATAAAATAGAAAAACAAAAGCATCGATACAAATAACCACTGAATGTGGCTTATTTGGAGTTATTTAGATCATCAATTATCTATAAAATTAAAGTTTTCCAGTTACGTTAATTACACATGGCTACACATACTTTGCCGCACGCACTTTACAGGTTATAAACAAACCAAAGAGTGTGATTAAAACCTATGTTCAAAGATGTTGCACTGAAGCAGAAGTTTTCGCATTTCCGAAAGCTGCTGTTGATGTTGAATGATAGTAAATGCGTGTATGAATTTAAATTACATGTATTATTACAAAAATAGTACATGCTTTTTGCAATATCTATATATATAGCGACCTTTTTTTGTCATTCATGCCACTGATACTACGTTCGGTAGGTTCATTCTTGCTTCTGTAGTACACTCTAGAGGTTAGAATGTTGATAGCTGCACTTAACGAGACGCAGTGTTCTTGTTTTCACTTGGGGGAGGGAGGAGGAGGAGGAGGAGGAGGAGGAGGAAGGATGTCAGACGAGGGGAGAAAGAGCGTGCGAGAGCGCAGGCAGAGGAAGTAAATGTACAGTTGACGGTTGAGGAGTGTGAATTGGTAGGAAAGAAGGGAGGAGGGGCAGGCTATGTAGAGCTTATGGTATTTGTGTGAGATAGCATGGGATATTTAATGTCAAAATGAATTATTTCGTAAGTCAATTTGTTGACTAAAAAGTGTACAAGGTGACTGGTGATTACGGGTCAAAATCTAAGTGTTCCTGAGTCTACGGACCGTAAGCAATGGAAGCAGTTTTTATATGTCTATAATAGAAAGCTATTTTGTGCTGGGTGTTGATCTATGTGCTCTTTTCATCAGACTCCAAAGTTTTTTTTTTCGTTTCCCTGCTTAGTAGCAGGTGTAGTGGTCGCACGTTCGTTCCTGTGTAACAGACTTAAGATGGGTTGACTCTTTCAGTGTTATGAACTACACTGAAGAGCTGAAGAAACTGGTACCCCTGCCTAATATCGTGTAGGGCCCTCGCGAGCACCAGGAATTTGCAGCAACACGACGTGGCATGCACTTGTATAATGTCTGAGCGAGTGCTGGAGGGTATTGACACCATTAATCCCTCAGGGCTGTTCATAAATCCGTAAAAGTACGAGGGAATGGAGATGAGATCACTTCCGAACAGCACGTTGTAAGACATGGTCAATAATGTTCATGTCTGGGGAGTTTAGTGGCCAGACAGCAGAAGTGTTTAAACTCAGAAGAGCGTTTCTGGAGTCACTCTGTAGCAATTCCAGAAGTGTGGGATTTTCTCATTGTCCTACTGGAATCTCTCAAGTCCGTCAGAATGTCCAATAGACATGAATGGATGCTTACTTATGTGTTACCTGTCAGAGTCGTAGCTAGGCATGTCAGGGGTCCCTTATCATTCCAACTGCACATGCCCCACACCATTACAGAGCCTCCACTAGCTTGAACAATCCTCTGCTGGCATGCAGGGACCATGGATCCACGAGGTTGTCTCCATACCCGTACACGTCCATCCTGTCGGTACAAGCTGAAACGAGGCTCGGCCGACGAGACAACATGTTTCCAGTCATCAACAGTCGAATGTCGGTGTTGACGGGTCCAGGCCTAGCATAAAACTTTTACCGTGCAGTCATCAAGGGTTCACGAGTGGGTCTTCGACTGCGAAAGCCCGTATCGATAACGTTTCGTTGAAAGGTCCACAATCTGGCACTTGGTGATGGCAAGCAGTCCGTTTTCAGGCCACAAGTGGCCCATCGGGACCATCTGACCGCCGTGTCATCCTGAGTTGAGGATGAGGATAGGAGGGGCATGTGGCCAGCACACCGTTTTCACGGTCGTTATGATGGTTTTCTTTGATCGGAGCCGCTACTATTCTGTCGAGTAGCTCCTCAATTGGTATCACGAGGCTGAGTGCACCCCGAAAAATGGCGATAGCGCATGGCGGCTGGATGGTCACCTATCCAAGTGCCGTAGACGCCCGACAGCGCTTAACTTCGGTGATCTCACGGGAACCAGTGTATCCACTGCGGCAAGGCCGTTGCACTTGGTGGTGGCCCAGTATTGAAATCGGCAGCAATTTGCCCAAGAGTTGCACTTCTGTCACGTTGAACGATTCTCTTCCATCGTCATTGGTCCCGTTCTTGCAGGATCTTTTGCCGGCCGCAACGTTGTCGGAGATTTGATATTCACGGCACACTCGTGAAATGGTCGTACGGGAAAACCCCCACTTCATAGGTACCCCGGAGATGCTGTATCCCATCTCCCGAGCGCCGACTGTAACACCACGTTCAAACTCACTTAAATCTTGATAACCTGCCATTGTAGCAGCAGTAACCGATCGAACAACTGGTCCAGTCACTTTTTGTCTTATATAAGCGTTGCCGACCGCAGCGCCGTATTCTGCCTTTTTACACACAGTATCTCTGTAATTGAATACATATGTCTGTACCAGTTATTTTGGCGGTTCAGTGTATTTTATTTTGAATTTTGTTGTTTGAATGAAAACGTTATTTGATCTTGTATAGTTTAAACAACTTTGCGAGTCGATACGAGATGTTGTTAAGGAAAGGTAGAATGACATATTTAGTTTCTTCTGTTACTAGGAACTGGAGTGTTGATTGTGTCTCATTGGTTTTAACTTTGGCATGTTCTTTGTCAAACGCTGTGTTGTAAGTTACTGTTGTAAAGTACTTAGATCTTGATAGTGAATAGTGGGTTCAGGTACAATTTTGTTCATATTTTTGAAGTCTGCTATGTTCAGTTGATCTGGATAGCATGACGTGTTATTTATGACATCTAATGTATTAGTTCAATGCATTTCAGTGCGCCTTTATCGATGATGTTACTGTTCTTCGCGATTTCACTCCTATCTGATTCCATTTCTTAACAGAATTCATCACGTTTCTCGCGTCTTTAGCTATAGTCTTCTCCATTTTTGGTGACCACTACACATCAGTTGCATCCCCCGTTTTACTTTCGTGACTTCTTCCTTACATAAATCTGTGTTCGCTCGGATTTCCTCCGGCACAGCGGCGGTTGTCTTTGATTTTGTAGTTGTGCTTCCCGGTCGGAAATTTTTTCCGTGTTGTTTGTTCTTAACTCTTCGCATTTGACTATACTTTTTTGGCTTACAAAAGAATAACTCAAGTACCTTTTTAAGATCTTTCTCTTAAAGCCACTGTGCTTCCCGTTCTTCATCCTCTTTTATCTGTTGTGGCTCCTACTTTCCCCCTCCTCTATCCGTCGCCCCTTTGGTTCTCATTTTCTTTTAGTCATTGCAGTTTCATGCTTTCATCTCTTTTCGCCATTTCTTTCGTTCGTCCTTCTCTCCCATTATTAAACTAATTAATGCGTTGATCTGATTTGGAAGTCCCACTTCACCATTAGTTATTTCTTCCATTTGTTGATTTTTATGCGACCCTGTACTAGACCCGTGTAACATCGTCAATCCTGTTATTCGTCCTCTAGTCCCACTTTCTTTTTACCTGGTTTTTATTTATCGTGATAAGTGCTTTACCTGTTTCATTTATAATTATAGTCTGCAGCAGTACAAGCTAACCATCTAGAACAAATATGTGAGATAACGTTCCAGTATTACTTCCTATAATCTTCGTACACTATTTTCAATCAAAAATAAGAACTTATCCATAAAAGCTGACCGCAGAATCATGGCGTTGCTTCCTGCAACACTGATGTAATTCTTGTTGTTTTGAATTTGTTTGACTTGGTAGCGTGGAGTGCTCTGTAACATCGAAAACTTTTCAATGTCTTTCTTGCGATCACTGAAGTTGTTCAGCACGTAAATTTATTACCTTTTACAGTTCAATGTCCACTTGAAGCCTCAATGTACTTGCTACGTTTATTCCTATTTGATGATCAACAATGCGTACTGCTCCGTCTATTGTCGGTTGGTATTTAAAACTAGGTCCTCCCATCGGAGGTACGAGTCCTCGCTGGGGCATTGGTGTGTGTGTGTGTGTGTGTATTGTCCTTAGCGAAAGTTAGAGTAAGTAGTGTGTAAGCCTTGGGAACTGAGGACCGATGACCTCAACAGTTTGGTCCCATGGAACTTACCTCAAATTTCCGAACTTCAGTTTGTTCTCCCCCACGTTCTTCTTTACCGAAAATTGTCGTCATTGCTAGTCACCATTTGTAAAGTATCAGCGTGGGGGAGCACTAACTGAAAACGTATGTGCGACATCACACATTACTGCTCTACAGATTGGAACCTTTAGAAGACCATGCTTAAACAAAAACTTTTTATTTCACTGTAACACTTATATCTGAAGGCTTAAGGCAAGTGATTAATACACGCCTCTGCTTTGCTCTTCTGGTTACTTTTCTCACTTGAAACAACCACATATTATTCTACTCGCCATTTTAGCCCAAACTAAATCTTTTCCAAAGAGCTTCAACGACATAGTACAATTATTATCACAACTTTACAGTTTACAATAGATTTGGACCGATAAATTATCGAGTACATTTTTCAGTTTTGTTTTTTTGTAATTTATAACATAGTCATAGTTATGGGAGTTTGTTGCTATTATGGCTCTTAAACTGATGGAATGACACATGTGTATCTCAGTTCTTCGGACAGATGCTTTTAGTCTGTATTTTTTTCGAAACAGTAACATCTTTGAAGTTATCTTAAACTGATATAAATTATTACCCACTTGTCTAATCAAATTGTGAGGGAAACGTCTGTTCGCGTCCATAGCATAGATAAGCTATACTTGGCCCCTGGGCTGTCCTAAAGAACATCTGCTGGCTAATTGTACATCGACTATCACTGATACGAGACACACAAACAAGCCTGACCGTAGGAAAGGCCCTTCTCATAGCCCACGGCCGACGTCCATTCGATCTGTCATCAAGATTTTCCAGGTTAACACAGGAGGATTAAGTTGCGCTAAATGCCAAGTACTGAATCCTAGACAAGAACAAATGCGAAGGTGAGAAACTAGAACGATATCCTCTGTGTAACAAAGCAGCTTAAATCAGTTAATTAAGGCAAGGCTTCCGGTCCAGACTGTACAACAGTAAGGTTTCTTTCAGAATATGCTGAAACAATAGCTCCATATTTAGGAATTATATACAACCACTCGCTCATAGAAAGATCCGTATCTAAAGACTGGAAAATTGCTCAAGTCTCATCCATACCCAAAAAGGGAAATGGGAGTAATCCGCTGAATTACAGGCCCATATCTCTAACGTCGATTTACAGTAGGGTCTGGAACATATACTCTCTTCGAACATTGTAAGTTACCTCGATGAAAACTATTTATTGACATATAGTAAGCACGGATTTATAAAATATCGTTATTGTGAAACACAACTAGCTCTTTATACTCATGAAGTAATGAGCGTGATTGACAGATGTCAAACTGATTGCATATTTTTAGATTTCCAATATGCTTTTGACACCGTTCCTTAGAAGCGTATCCTAATCAAACTGCGTGCCTATGGAATATCGCGTCAGTTGTGCGACTGAATTCGTGATTTCCTGTCAGAGAGATCACAGTTCGTAGTAGTAGACGGAAAGTCATCGGGTAAAACAGAAGTAATATACGGCGTTCCCCAAGGAAGTGTTATAGGCACTCCCTGATCTATATTAACGACATAGGAGACAATCTAACTAGCCCTATTAGATTGTTTCTTGTAAAGTCATCAGATGACAAAAACGTCAAATGATTTAGATATCAGAGTGGTGCAAAACGTAGCAATTGACCTTAATTAGAGAAAAATTTGAAGTTATTCACATGAGTACTAAAAGAAATCCGCTAACTTTCGATTACGCTATAAGTCACACAAAAATGAAGGCTGTAAATTCAACCAAGTACTCAGGGATTACAATCAGAAATAACCTAAAGTGGAACGATCACATATATATTGTTGTGGCTAGAGCAAACCAAAGACTGCGCTTCACTGGCAGAACCCTTAGAAGGTGAAACAGGTCTACTAAAGAGACTGCTTACACAACGCTTGTCCTCCCTATGCTGGAGTATTTCTGTGCGATGTGGGGTCCGCATCAGATGGGACTGACGGATGACATCGAAAAAGTACAAAGAAGGACAGCTCGTTTTGTGTTATCGCAAAATAGGGGAGATAGTGCCACAGATATGATACATGAATTGGAGTGACAACAGTTACAACAAAGGCGTTTCTCTTAGCGATGAGACCGTGTCATAAAATTTCAATCACTAGTTTTCTCCTCGGATTGCGTAAACGTTCTGTTGGCACCAACCTACCTAGGAAGAAACGATCATCACGATAAAATAAGAGAAATCACGGCTCACTCAGAAAAAAATAATAACTCGCTTTTCTCGCACCCCATTCAAGAGTGAGACAGCTTGAAGATGGTTCATGGAATCCTCTGTCAGGCACTTTATTGTGAATAGCAGAGTAATCACGTAGATGTAGATGTAAGTAAGGTTTTATATGATGACAACATCGATATGGCTACAGTTCAGGAAACTAACGCTGAAAATGTAGATCAGTTTAAATGGAGGCGCAGTATCCCATGTTACAATGTAATTGGTGCAACGTATCACGTGCTTATGGCGTGCCCAGGTATGTTCGATCTGAGACTGGAATGCCCACCTATGCTCAGCAACAATACCCGACGACATAGATGAAGTCGTTATTAAAATAGGAGATTAATGTGTACAGGCCACCAAGTACTAACTAGTCTTAAGAAGTCCTGCCCTACCTCCTACCTACCACACAAATCTATATATGTAGGAGGTTCTAATGGTCACCAACCCTTGTGGAAATACAGAACAGCTGAAGGAAATGGCGAGACATTTATTAACTGGACAGACAATAGCAACCTGTTCTTAATTTTCGACCCAAAGGACCGAGAAGCACACAGATCAGCAACTTGGAGAAAGTAATACCATCCAGATCTCTGCTTTGTGACGACCTACAGAACCAGACACCACTAAGTTCTATAAGACGTGTGTTAACAGAGTTCCCTCACAGCCAGCACCCGAGTCCCGATCAAAATTAGAACTAATGTACCACTAACAATAACTATACAGCGCCCAAGGCGAATTTCAGAAAAGGAAAGTGAAATATCTAAGAGGAGAAACTGGATAAATGCTTGGGATGGATCCACACAACAGCCTGTAACTTTGACAGGTTCATAGGTGCCGTTAAAAGTGCATCAAAAAGCGCTGACCCAAGGTGGATACGCGACATTTTGTACCAGGTAGGGATAAAAAGTGTGAAAGCAAGTAGCAAAGACTCCTTGAGAGGAGAGATCCTGAGTTTGCCGACGACTTGCTGCAAAGCCTAGACGATTCTCGGTGAGAGAAATAAGTGGAAATCATAGAGTCGTTTGACTTCAAATCAAAGGCCTGGTCTCTCCTCCGAAAACTAGTTGAAGATAACAGTTTACATGATAGCTCAACAAATATTTCGCAAATAGGATTTCCGCTCACATACAGGTTACATTTAGAGTTCCAAGGCACAAAAACCATACACGTACAAAACCTCATGAACTTAGTCCCCTTAAGAGTGCCCTTAAAACGTACTGAATATCTTTGGATCAATATCTTTCCAAATTTACCTCCATTGAAATCAGAGGCACACTGAGGAATGTCAAGGCAGAAAAGATACCAGGACCATATCGAACACATCTGGAACTCCTTGTTCACCGTGGGAATTACGCCAAAAAATGGCTCGCAGAGTTTTATATCAACGTAATAACAACAGGGAACATGGCACAGAAAATGAATAACTCAAAAACCACCGCGTTGCTTAATCCGGGAAAAAAACAAAAGACCTATAGACCAATCACACTGCTCAGCGTCATATATAATCTGCTCGAGAGATTCCTATATAAGAGACTGAGCCCAACAATAGTGTAATCAATCCCATAAGAACTGATAGAAGCTGCACTGACCAAGTGATTTCCTTGACAAGCCATTTAGAGGCATTCTATCAGAAAAAGCAAAAAACTTTAGCTGCATTCATAGATTTGAGCACAGACTAAAACACTGTCTGGAGACAAGGGCTGATGTACAAAGTAATCACTGCACGAAGTGGCCGCATGGTTAGAGGCACCATGTCACAGATTGCTCGGCCCCTCCCTTGGGCATGGGTGTGAGTGTGTTGTTCCAGTCATGAGTTAGTTTAAGTAATGTGTAAGTCTAGGGACCGCGACCTCAGCAGTTTGGTCCCTTAGGAATTCACACACACAAAAAAACAAATTCACATAATTCCACACAGCAATATCATCACACTGATCGATAACGTGATCGCTAGGAAAGCTTTTATAGTATTTACTGAGACAAGAAAGAGCGCCACCAAGATACTACTACGAGCGAGGCGGCTCAATGGTTAGCACACCGGACTCGCATTCGGGAGGACGACAGCTCAAACCCGTATCTGGCCATTCTCATTTAGGTTCTCCGTTATTTCCCTAAGTCGCTTCAGGCAAATGGCCAGATGGTTCCTTCAAAAGGGCACGATCAACTTCCTTCTCTAATCTTATGGGACCAATGACTTCGCTGTTTGGTCCTCTCCTCAAATCAAACAACCAGTTAAGCTACTCAACAACGGGCTACCACAGGGTTCAGTTCTTGCCCCATTGTTCTTCAATCTTTACATTTCTTGCCTTCGAATCACACAATCTAGGATGTATGGCTACGCAGACGACTGGGCCATAGCTGCACAAAATGGATCATTCGAGGCAGCTAAAGACACAATGTGCTCCAATCTTAAGTTACTGAATGGCTACTTCCACAAATGGATATTGCAGCCAGACCTGAACAAGACTGAAGTATCACGCTTCCACCAGTGCAGTCACTAAGCAAGAAGTGGGCTCAGTGTTATCTTTAAATGGAAACGCCTTAATCATAACAACTACCTCAGGATGCACTCTTACAAGAAACACCTGACAAAGACTGTAGGCAAAATGAGGATAAGAAACACCATTCATAAATTCTGCAGCACAACATGTGGCTCCACAGCAACCACACTTCACATATCAGCAATTGATCTTGTCTATTCAGTGACAGAATACTGCAGTCAAGTATGGATTAATAGCAAGTACACAAACAGAACTGATATGGTATTAAACAAAACCATGCGCATCATCAGCAGCACAATAAAACCTATCCTTACAGTATGGTTGCTAACCCTGAGCCGTATACCACCACGAGAGAAACTACGAAAAAATGCTCTTCTGATAGAACACAGCAAGTTAGATAATAACCCTGAGCTACCCATATATAACGATAGAGCTGGCCTGAAGCGCAGAAGACTTAAATCGGGCAGACCACCACTACTCACTGCTAAAGAGATGACGACCTCCAATTTTGACATCCACAACCTCTGGAAATAGCAATGGCGAGAACACTACCACCAAAACGTCAAAGCTTCATGATAAATGAGAAGCCACCCGGCTTCAGTCACGCAAGGTGTGGACGATTTTGAACCTCATACGCACTGGCCATGAAAGCAGTTCTTTCGCCCTCTACAAAAGGAGAAATATAACGACTCCAAATTGCGACTGCGGAGCTGAAAAACAAACAATGCATTACATAGATGAAGAATGCCAGTTCGACCTTACTAGGGAACCTTTAGCGACTTGCTAGCTGCAATAGCTAAAACTATCGATTATATTAAACGTCTGGGTGTCAGTTTGTAAATAAATTGTGTACAAAGTGTACAAGAATAGCGATTATATCATCTGAAAAATAAATAAACAAACAATTTGTGACTTAGGTCTCAGAAATTACTGCAACCAATCACCAATATTTTTTCTTTCTTTTCAATTTTTATATGATCGGTTTCGAATCGCCTAGCGATTTATCATCAGATCACACAATTTCATCTGATGATTAATCGGCAGGTGATTCGAAACTGGTCAAATAAAATTTGAAAAAAAAAAGAAAAAAAACGGCGATTGGTTGCAGTAATTCGTGAAAACTTTAACAAGACAGTCGCAGTGTTCCAAATTAAATCCAGATTAGATAGAAGTTTTATATTGTGACTTTCTGTCACATATGACTGTGTGATATTGCTTCACTGTCTGCCACTATTTCATGGTTATTATTTTCTGACTGTTGCACTTGTGTGCTTGGAAGACACGAAATCAGATTGCGTTTATCGCACTGGGACAGTGCACTACCTGTGTGGTCTCAGGATCCCGTTGTGCCAGCCGTTGTGGCCGAGTGGTTCTAGGCGCTTCAGTGTGGAACCACGCGACCGCTACGGTCGCAAGTTCGAATCCTGCCTCGGGTATGGATGTGTGTGATGTCCTTAGGTCAGTTAAGTTTAAGTAGTTCTAAGTTCTAGGGGACTGATGACCTCAGGTGGTAAGTTCCATAGTGCTCAGAGCCATTTGATCCATTTGATCCCGTTGTCAGCAGAAACCAGTCAGTGAATCTCATTAGGGAGGCACCCTTCCCCTGGGAGACAGGCAGTTGAGGCTACTGCCTGCTTCGTGCTGTTGTGGACAAGGCCGGTGTCCTGGCAAAGCTTTGGAGTGGTGGTCTCTTGCCGGCACAATAGTCCACAGAGAATAATTAAGTTTGATATTTTTGCCTTTTCTGCATGGACATAGAAGGTTGAGATACCGTGGCATCACTCGCCCAGCATGAGAACGATTGGCGTTTCTCCTCCAAAACTTTGGTTATTTAAATGAACTGAGTCACCCTGCTACCATGCTTGGCACTAAGGGCCTGACCAATCAAGGGAACACTTACGTGCCAAACACGTGTTTGTTAATATGAGTTTTGTATGCCAAGAGTGGGAAGTTTCTGCTGTCATTTTTGGTGAAATAAGCAATATTCTCATCTGTCGTATTGGCACCAGCATGAAGACATCCCACATATGCATAGTTTATTGAAAATGGGAGGGCTGTGACCTTAGATTCTGAACATTTGTCTCTGAGCCGTCATCGAGAGGTTGCCGTTTCCAGCTACCGTTTGGTGCTGCTTGGAACACAACAGCTGATTTACAGAAATGAAACTATAACGAATTTCGATAGTGTGATCTGTGTCCTGAGCAGCTTGTTACTTACGTATTTTATCACGCAACTTGTGTTGCGTAGTTTCATCATCATTTCTAGCATTTTCTTGTGTCTTTGATTTTGTGAGGTGCCCAAATGAGCAGATTTTGTTGCATTTTCTGCAAAATCCTTCCGCTGCTTTTGTGTGACCCACAGTGTCAGACTTTTTTAATTTGATTTGAATTTTAGACAACAGTGATCTCTATAATTTTACTGTGATTTACGTTAGTCACTAGAGCAAATTAAACTGGTTGTTAAATAAAGAAATATCATTGGCAGCACTTGGCAGTAATCATGACATTCTTAAAACAAGTAATTTATAATTTCAGTCTTGACTTAGATTTCAGATCCTTCACTCTGTTAAGACTTTTCCGTGGTTAGGTGACTTACAAAAAACAAATATAACCTGCTGTAAACCCAATTTGCTGCTCTTACTTTATTGGTGTTTTTGATTTGTACAGTGGCGAAACTCAACTTATGCTGAGAATCCAGAGAAAAGAACGCAAACGACTGTAGAAGTATGAAACCGGAATTTCCCCATAGATGGTACTAGCCGTCAGGGTAGGGCCCGTGAGATCGATTCCTGTAACGGCTGACGACGAATGTCAACATACAGTAAACTGAGTTCCACTCTTCGGTATCTGTTTTAAACCGGTAAACATGTCGAGTTTCGTGCCGACGAACCACGATTTGCGGACAGCATTGGTTGTCTGTTATCATTTGAAGAAAACTACTGCAGAATCGCATCGAATGCTTGCCGAAGCTTTCGGCGAACATCCTCTTGGGAAAACACAGGGTTTCGGGTGGTTAAAAAATTCTAAAGTGGTGATTCTGACGAGAGCGGGAAAACACCGAAAAAGATCTAAGACAACGAATTGCAGGTCTCATTGGATGACGATGATACTCAAACTCAACAGAACTCGTGGAACAACTGAATGTGACACAGAAAGCCATTTCTCTCCGGTTGAAAGCTATGGGAAAGGCACAGAAAGTGGGAAAATGGGTTTCGCATAAACAGAATGAAAAACAGCAAGCAAACCGGAAGATAACTTGTGAAATGTCACTCGCCAGATACAAAAGAAAGTCGTTTGTCCATCGAATAGTTCAAATGGCTCTAACTACTATGGGACTTAACATCTGAGGTAATCACTCCACTAGACTTAGAACTACTTAAACCTAATCAACCCAAGGACATCACACACATCCATGCCCGAGGAAGGATTCGAACCTGCGACCGTAGCAGCAGTGCGGTTCCGCACTAAAGCGCCTAGAACTATTCGGCCACAACCATCGAATAGTACAGGTGATGGAAAATGGATATATTTTAAGAATCCTAAGCGTCGTAAATCATGGATGAATCCAGGAAAACCATCGACATTCATTGCAAGACGAAATCAGTTTGGAAAGAAGGCAAGGCTCTGTATTTGGTGGGATAAGAAGGGTGTCATCTATTATGAGCTGGTGAAACCGTTAACAATTATTTAAATCGAACATTATGTGAAAAACGACCGGAATATGGAAGAAGGCAACACAAAGTCATATTGCTCCATGATAACGCCCCATCACACACAGCAAACCGGGCCAGGGAAAGGCATGCAGCTTTATTCTCTAGACTTTATTCCCTCCGATTATCTTCTGTTTGCATCATTGGGACACGCTCTCGCTGAACAACACTTCAGTTCGTATGAAAATTTACAGAAATGGCTCGCTGACTGTTTCGCTTCAAAACAGAACAGGTTTTTTGGCGTGGTATTCCTATCCTGCTGAAGAGGTGGGAGAAATGTATAAATACCAATGGAGCGTATTTTTAATAAAACATTGTTTATCAGTTTAAAACAACAGACTTGTAATTATTGCAACCAAATTCCGGTTTCATGCACCTGGTACTTCTTGAACCAAATCTGTGACAAAGCAGATACAACTTTCAAAATTGATAATATTATCTGTCTATCTATATCCGGATACCGCTACAGTTACTGCCGGATCTGGGTTCTTATGAGTCCTCTCCATTTGGCTCGGTACTCCCACCACTTTCCTTCCTCCACTTGCTGCCAGGTCACACCTCTCCTTTCGACAGATATTCTAACTCCCATTTTCCCCCGTGTTTTTGGGTGCTCTCTACGTCTTTTCCCATCCATATTTAGTTCTTCCACAATTTTGGGGAGTCTATGCCTATTTATCGTCTTAACATGCCCATACCACCTTAATCTCGTATTTTTTTAAATTTCTTCTCTCATACTTTCTTTTTATTTTTATAGTGAATAATATTCGTAGGAGAAAAATGATACGCGCCTAATCTGCAGGAAGTAGAGACAATAATTAACACCTAAATTAATTTTTTACTTACGGTTTGACGTTTTCGAAAATGACTGTGGTCCGAAACAGGCTGCTGCGCGCAGATGTCAGAGCAATCGTTTACTAGAGAGACTCTATTGTTCGTGTTGACAGGTAGTTAAGGTTATACGGGCAAGACTATCCCACAGTTGCACCGCAACATTCGTCAAGTTACGCAACTGCCTAAGACTGGTGCCAGTGTTTCAAGGTTTACACTAATCTTTCATTTGGATCGTTACTGAAACTTTCGAACAGCAATATGTACATCAGTTCCCCACAAGCCGCCAGGCGGTGTGTGGCGGACGGTTCTGACCCTCTCTCTCCGCTCTATTCATAAATGGAAGTGGGGGAATACTTGTCGCTAAACATCCGTATTAGGTCTAATTTTAGAAATTTTCCCGTAGTGGTTATTCTGAGTGACATATATTCGAAGAAGTAATTACATTTTCTAACTCCTGCAGCAACGTAACATCTCAGATTTTCAAAACTAAACCACTCCGTGGCGCATAACATCTTTATTGTAGCTTCTGCCACTGCAGTTAGTTGAGCATCTCCGTAACACTCTTGTGCCAACTGAGTGGTCCCATGACGAGCCGTGCTGGCCTTCGTTGGTTACTGTCTGCCTGTTCTACTAATTCAACCTGCTAAGTATCAAAGACATTAAGAATACTCAATAGCCAGTCAAATAAGTCTATCATAATCCACTTCATTCTGTGGATGAATATTGCCTCAAGATTCTATCAGTCTCAGTCTGGCAACTCGCTCAGGATGTTTAATCCCACATATTTTACAGTAGTTCTGGTTTCGATTAAATTATAATGACTGCATTGATTGGCTGCTATGATAGGCGGTGGAACTTGGTAAATCCAGGTCAGGATGCTGGAATACCATTACCCCTGTTGTGGGTTGCAGCGAACTAGTGAGTTAGTAGCTGTTAATCGCACAATGAGATTTACGTGATCGTTTTCTATGGAAACAGTCAGGTGACATATGTAAGCCGATAATGAAACTATTCGGAACATTTCGTTGTCATTAAAGAATATGATAAACCACAGTACTGGTGATTGTTGCCAATTATTCTTCATTTATGCTTGATCACATTTGAATGCCTTATGCAAGTGAGAGAACGTTGAAAGCATTCTGGGCTGTGCAGAAGTGCACAGGTTATCGGAGGAGTAAAATTAGGCTACCTTGGTCTGAGCCATTTAGTGGAAGGACACCCAAGGGAGGCGCAAGTCAATAGCCCGCTGGCCTGATAGCTCTTTGTATTTGCCACATTTAGGGGTCCAAACACAGTGGATGAACACAGATAGCGTCTCCTGTGACACGGGAGACCCCTGCCATAAAATAGTTCACAACTATGGAGAGCGGAAGGAGGACAAACGTTTTAGCAGAAGGCACTATTGCGCATAAAAGTAGCATGGTACGTTTTTCTCCATAAAAGGACTGGATGCTGTAATTAGAAATTTCGGAAACGAAACGAGGAGTCACTGTTCTGGGTCTTTGAAAGCATGAGACGCCACTGGACATGCTGACTTAACAAAAAACTAAGATTTTACTCGATATAAGAACAGAGAGATTGGCTGATGTAAATAAATAACAGGTTAGAGGGAGAAGTTTGGCTGTGCCGACGAGGGCCACCTCACAGGTCAAAGAGAGAGATGGAGAGTGCGTGAGACGACTTTTTTCCGTGTAAAATGTTAGAACGCACGTTACCGGTTATCCAAAGAGAGGATGCGCAGAGCTTAAGGGGATTATGGGGTTCTAAGAAGGAGCTTGATTGGTCAGTGTTGGAAAGATCGAGAGCCCAGTCGTTCTGAATACCGTGAGTAATGCGAAACACGACAATTCGAGATTTTCTTATAGAAAACATTCGATCAAAAATCACTTCACCTTCAGCTTCTTCGTGGGAGCATCCTCCAGCAACTACATCAACTGAAGAAAGAGGCCACCAGCCTGTTACCGCGAGAGCTGATGAAGCGACTAAGAGAAATTTCCTGCTGATTTGCACTTCGCCGTTCGCGAGGGTCATTGGTGCTGCCAATGACTGATTGTACAACCACTTAAGCCTCCACCCACAGCATTATGGTGAGATTGAGCAACAACCGCGAGACGATGTGTAGGGAGATAATGTCCTTTTATAACATTGCGACCCCTTCAAGCATCACTTTGAAGACATGCATATTTAATTCAATGAACAGTTCACTTTCAAATCAAACGATAGGTAAGACGTGTTCCTTTCTGTAATACTATTCGCATTTTAGTTAACATCATGACAATCACTAGTCACGTCGCGACTGCAAAACTTCAATAGCAGGATTACACAAACCAACAAAATTTTACTTTTTTTCTGTAAATGGCACGAAAACAGACTACCAGTATGTTTTAGGGTGTGCTGATAGCGAAAATGTTAATGAAAATGCAAGATTAGCTCTAGTTTTAAGGTGATAATAACTTCATATTATTTCCTATACAAGCTTTGAAGGTACGAGTATTTACGTTGGTGTTATCCCTCGAAGAAAGGTTACTGAAGACGCTACCGATTTGTCTGATGTTTACAATTTCTGCTGGCGATTCCCTGATTAGTGCGCATCAGTAACCGGCTAACACAGGTGCCCTTCACTTTCAATGGGATTTCATTTCCATGTCCGAAATTTGCTAGCGGAAGATTTCTCCGAGCTCGTCGGTTACAGCAATACAGCTGTCAGGAAAGAAGTCCAAGTGGGGGTTTAGGAAATGTAACCTTACGGACAAGTTGCACCTCAGTCTACTGTAATAGTGCAGAAGATCTCCCATAACATTCTTATAGCTTTCTGCCTTTTATTTCGTAGAAAATTTGTTGACACTTGAACCAATACAACCCAGGCTAAATTCGCATCGCCTATCAGGGTGCTCATCTTTATCCAGAATTTTATATTGAAGACCTACGAAAATCCCCTCTTTTATTTTCTCCACACTTAGAAGTGGAAATTTTTCGCGCTAATAGAGAAATGGTTCCCTAGTATTTTCCATGCCCTTTACGAAGTTTTTCATTAGGCGCAGGTATAACATTAGGAGCATGGAGATTTATATTCTTGAAATCAAAAAGTGCTTCGTGCATAGCTTTGTGAGATCCAGGTTCAAGTGCCTGACGTTTAAACCAATCTTTCCTTTTATAACGAAGTGCTTTGGCGCGGCTATCCCAGAGGCACAGGGAGCAACAGAATATGGTGTAGCCGTGTTAAAGCCAATGTAATCTGCCTACAACTTTCAGATTCGCGGAAATCTGCCATTTAAACTCGTCCTAGTTAAATAGCAATGTAAGGTGTCAGGCAAATCCAACACCTTCCATGAAAACCCTGATATGATAAGCAAATCCAGTACTATGTCACATAGCTCCAAATAAATCGTGACATTAAATTAACCAAAGTAATAAGAGTAACGAGTGATCAAATGGAATCCCACAAACACAAGAATGCCTAAATGCATGTCGTACCTTCCCACCATGAGGCAGACGCAGTTCCGAGGGGAGAAACGAGGACAGAAGCCGAGAGCAGAACCGTGTTAAGCTAGAAGGCCCTACGATAAGGGAAGGTCTGGACACCTACGGCGCCAGCTAACCAGTAGGGCCACAGAACCCGCACGTTTTAGTGTGAGACTTTTTCACGTCTCAGGTACCTCAAGGACCACCCCCCCAGCCCATGTTAAAAGCTAGAGCCCTCCAGAAAAACAGTATAGATCTTACGATAACACAAAAAGAGCCACTACCACCAGCAAGTTTTAGCGGGAGACTCTTTCGCGTCTCAGGTATGTCAAGGACCACCCCCCAGCCCATGTTAAAAGATAGAGCCCTCCAGAAGAACAGTATAGACCTTACGATAACGCTAAAAGGACCACACCAGCTGCAGGTTTTAGCGTGAGATTTTAGCGTCTCTGTTACGTTGCAAACTTTAAAAACATTGCCCCACCACGGAAAGTATAGCGTTTCTCATTGGATAGACAGAATTTTTGTAGGCGGAGCTTAAGGTTATCATTGAGACCCTGATTGGTCAGATGAAAACACAGCCAGATAGGTTTTTTTAAACCAACTTCGGTAAATTGTAGTAAGGAGAAGTTAGGAGAGAGTTAGTTCCGAAATGGCGATGTGAGCGGAGCTGTGCTGACCGCCGCTGCCCTGACGCTGCCTAAACACCGAGAAGGTAATGAACGCACGCGATGCCGCATTTTTGAGCGCATAAGGCTTCACTCAGAACTGCAGAAGTCTCATCTGTTACACCCCGTTTCTGCGTAATACTAGTGTCGATCGTAAATTAAAACTCATGGTGTTCACATTTGCCACTTGAAGAACAGATCTGAAACGCGATGATTTTTCTTTTATATAGTTATTGAGAAGCCACATCAGCCACAGTAATTTACGACAAGTTAAATAAGTAATTAAAGGTAATTGAGGGTCACTGTAGACCATTTTGATAGTTTTTCTCTTTTGTGAAACTTAAATTTAACCTAGATTATAGATGTGATATGGCATAGGTAAACCTTCGATTGATTGTAGAACTTGGAAACACATTCAGGGAATATTCGTTCACTTTTTGTTGAACGCAGTTGGTTTTTACCATCCTGTATTGAAACATTTCCTTTTATCAATAGTGCAATTTATAAACGATGTTTTGTGACTAGAATAAAATTTCCAGTGGTAAACTTAACTGCTTTTTCGACGTTATTTTACCAGCTAACTAAAAATAGGAAAGCCTTGAACCCCTTCGACTAAATTTAGTTAGTATTAAGATTCTTTTACAGGGAGTGCAGTGGAGCTGACGCTGAGATCATTTAGTATTTGGTTATCTCATCGCTAGTCTCACTGAACTCTTCTGAATTCTACATGCCATATGTGGTCTGGCGTCTCCTTACCAGCAACAGGTCCCAGGTTCAAACCAGTAAATTCCCTAAAAAACACGCTCAGAGCGTCGTTGCGCGAAAGTGGTAGGGAGACACGATATAGAACAAACAGACACCACCATGAATGTTTAGAGCAATTACAGCTGTTTCATGTTATCATATGTTTCTTTCTATACAATCAGTACCAATGTGTGTGAATTTCTAAGGGACCAAACTGCTGAGGTCATCGGTCCTTAGACTAACTCGCTGGCCGAGCGGCTCTAGGCGCTACAGTTTGGAACCGCGCGACCGCTACGGTCGCAGGTTCGAATCCTGCCTTGGCCATGGATGTGTGTGATGTCCTTAGGTTAGTTAGGTTTAAGATGTTCTAAGTTCTAGGGGACTGATGACCTCAGATGTTAAGTCCCACAGTGCTCAGAGCCATTTGAATCATTTTTGAACTTACACGCTACTTAAACTAACTTATGCGAAGAACAGCACACGCACCCATAGCCGAGGGAGGACTGGAACCTCCGGCGGGAGGGCAATCGGAATCGATGGCACCATGTTGCCATTATACCGTAACAAACTTGGGACTTGCTTTGGACCTCCACCCGTCACTTTTATAATCAACGCCCATAGCTGCAATCAGTCCCCTCTTATCGCTCTAAGAAACCAAGTCCTTTTCATTTTCGATAAATAGAAGAAATGGCATAAGGTGGTCACAGAACGCAGTCATATTTACCGTCTTATCAAGACAATTCCACTGTTGTAGTCTTGACGCCAACAGTGCAACTTTACCTTGCGGCAATTCCAGATCACTCATTAGGTGATTAAGTTCACAGTTTGTTACTTTGTGAATCTCTGTACTCTCATCGCTCCACACAAAATCAGGATCTTTCGAGGAACTGAGCGCTGAAGGTGATGGTGTAACGGCAATTTCACTATCGCCCTCATTACTATCACAATAATGTGGAACATGAACAGGCAGCCCGTCTCCGAGAGGCACTGGTCTCATGGTCGATGGTACGTCATGTCAAGGAAAACCTTTACTTCTTGGAAATACCATGTGTTAATGGAGTTGTCATACAAAAGTAATAATTATTCACATTGTTTGATGGTTTTCACCAGATCATGGTTATTGCAAAGTCCGTGGAAGATCTCTTACGATTCAATCACGAATTAACACTGTAGGCAAAAACTATGCAACATACATGAAGAGCCTAGGGCTTGTCTTCATCCCCGATTTCACAGCCAAAGTACAGTCTGTACACCTTCTTAATGTATGGCATCATTTTCCTCCTTCGCGGTTTCACGGAATTACAATGACCATATGCACTAACTACACTTTAGTGACACGTTCTTCCAGCACACGAACGGAACACAGCTTGTAACAGACTGAAACTACACTTGAACGAAACATTCTCCGCTCTTCGCTTCCTCTTCCCCTTCCCCTTGTTGCTACGAACCAGGGAAAATAGCAATAAAATACACAACTATTTCTGCCTGAAGCGTCATCAATCTATGTGCAATCAGTGTGTTTTGAAACGTATATGAGAGGGATTGACAGTGAATGCTAATAAAAGTTAATTACAGTTAATTCTCCCCCCCCCCCCTTTAACTTGGAAATAAGAGCTCATTCGCTTTTTTACTGTCGTTTTCGTCATCAGCGCGGTCGATATAGCTAACAAACATTTATTTAATCCCAGTTACATTTTTACTGATGGCTAGTATTATTAGAATCTTTCTCCGACTCTTTTTGTCACATATTTCAAGGTCTTATTATATGAATATTGTTAGGGTTTGTCAATTGTTTGTGTATAACTTTATCAAAATAAATCCAAGTAACTGCACTTCTTTCCTCATTTGATAGTTACAGGACGCCTAATTCATTATTCTGGAGGGTCATCAATTAACGTATGCGAGACACGTGGTCAACTCTTTACATAAATTAACGAGTTTACAGCCAATCGACTTCCAGTAAGAAGTTAGAGAAACAGCGCTGGAAAACCACTCATTTGTTACTCAAAAGTACTTCGGCCTCTGATGCCAGAGCCCACAGAACATACAAACTGCATGGATAGTTGAAGCGCATGGCCATGGTGGGTGGCAATTGAGGAAGCGGTGGCAACAGCATCAGCTACATTACATGGCCGCCGACCCAGCAGGGTGGGAAAGCTGCATTAGCCTCGCCGACTAGGGGCTGCTACAATTCCGGGCGATGACATCCAAGAGATGCTCGATCGTGCCATTGACCCGATGCAGAAGAGGCAGTTCACAATAGCAGAGACTGTCCAGAGCAGAGGTGGGCAGCAAGAAGCTTTCCCACGCAGGCATAGCGGACGAGCGGTTGCACATCACCATTTAGGAACCAGAGACGTACATGGTGGAAAGTGCAAACAGCCGAAGTAGGTCCACCAGCTGGCCGGTCTGATAGGAGTGCTAAGTCCACGTTATAGGATTTGGAACCTGTAGTCCCACGATTAACAGTGTCAGTGTCTAAAGAGGACTGGTTGAGCCATATGGACTCCTCAGATCGTAGACGAAGACAAGTTTAGGTTCCTCCTTGAGATTGATAGCTTATACTGGATTGGTGTGTTCTTGTTTTGCTTCTGCATCAGTACTGGTAACCTAAGCCACAACATGGCACAACTGGGTTATCGACATTGCAATGGTTCTGCCTTCTCGTTCTATCGTCCATATTTCTCACCGACTGCACCCTAACATGCAGTAACCGGCTGTTGTCGTAGTGCAGTTCTTGCTGTATCAGTAAGTAGCTCACGATGAAATAACGTTCAGTGAGTTCTGATTTCACCCGCTCATGCAGCGTTTTGCGTTAGCCGATCGTGATATCTTAATATCTACATCATTTTGAAGCAAAACAGTTTTGGCGCTGTCAGTATAATTGCACTGCAGTGGATTTCTTCTCCAATGTATGTTACATTTATTTACGTTCAGGGTCAGCTGCCAGTCTCTGCACCATTCAGCAGACCTCTACGGGTCCTCCTACAGTTTACTAGTCTCCTGAATTTGGTTTCTTCTTACAGACAAAGACATCATCTGCAGACATCCTCATTAAGCTTCAAGCGTTATCCATAGACCTTTTGCATGCAGGGTGATGGAACTGCCCTTATCCCTGGGTTTTATGCAGCCTGCAGAACCTTAAAATACCACATGCAAGATTTTCATATTTTCTCACTTTCTATGTGAAAAGTATTAGTCCTAGAGGAAAAATGAACATGACCTTTTGGTAGGAAATTAATCTAGTTAAATTTTGTAGCGGGGTATGCTTTCGCTGGAGGCCACGGTTTTCGAATTATTCTAGAGAAATTGTTTTGAAGGTCATTTTTGTATGTTTTTCTAGAGTAATTCGAAAACTACGGGCTCTATCAGAAACGAATCCCAGTACAAAATTTAACTACGTTATATTTTCTACAAAAACGTCCTGCTCAGTTTTTCTGTAGGACTAATAGTGTTAAATAGTGAGTGAGACATTATGAAATTCTTGTGTGTGGTATTTGAAGGCATTGTGGTTTGAATAAAACCTGGCGCTAAGGACAGCTGAGTCACTGCTTATTGTAAGCAATGACGGGCCTGAAACACTTCCATGGGGTACTGCTGAAATTAACTTTGCATTTGTCGATTTTGTTCTGTTGAAAGCGAAATGTTTAATTCTATCTGCAAGGAACTCTTTGATTCGTGATAAAACTGGACCAGTGCCCCATAAGCTCTTTTTTTCTAAACGGCAGTTCAGAACTTTACTAAGTGCCTTTCTGAAGTGAAGAAACACGGCCTCAACATAAGCGTTAGTGTTAACGGCGCCCTCGATCTCATAGAAGAACGTAGTGAGGTATTTACGTAAGATCTCTGTTCGTCGAATCCATATTGATACTTATACAGTAGATTATCGCTCTCGACAAACACCGTAATACATGAATATGAAACATGTTCCACAACTCTATAACAGACTGGCGTAGATGTACAGCTCTTTAATTATGACTCTTCATCACAACTGAAATGAAGTATACTCTCTCCAGTCGCTAGCTGGGCTACCCTTCGGTGCTCACCGATCTACGAGAAATTGCTGCTAGAAATGCAGCAAGTTCTTTTTCTTAATCTCTGTAGAAACTTACAGGTATTTCATATGCTCCAGTTGCCTTTTCACTATTATGCGGTTGTAAGTTCTTTTCTATTCCGCTATCACTCATCTGAATATCTGTCATTTCGGCGTTCGTGTGATATCTGAAAGGAACGGCTGTTTTATAACCTTCGGCAGTCAAACATTTTCGTAGGACCTAATTCAATATTTCGGCTTTCTCTCTATCATCTTCCGTTTCCCAGCCAGTATGGTTACTAAGTGACTGAACAGATGATTTCGGTCCAATTATTGATTTTAAGAAATAGCAAAACTTTTAGGTTTTTAGTCACATCGATTGACAAAAATTTCACTTAAAAGTCATTGGACGCTTCTCTTAATCTCCTCCCTACGCTCATTTTAGCTTCGTTCAGCATTTATTTGTCAATTAGGTCTTGACTTCCTTAAATCTATGATGAATTTCTCTTTGCTTACGTAATAATTTTCTAATATGGCTATCAAACCACGATGGGTATTTCCGAGCCACTAAAAACTTGCTCGGAGCATACTTGTCTAAGGCGTATTGAACGACGCTTTTGAATTTTATCCATTCATGCTCCATATCTTCTCCTTCAGCACTAAATATCTGATGTTGAGTACTTGGGTAATCTGCAATCTTTCGCATGTTTTGCACCTGACGTGCTCCATTCAGACGAAGCAACTCGATGAAATCTTAATAACGTAAACATATTATGTATGAATTAGTTCTATGTTCTTTCGATTTGTAACTTGCGGGATGCAATAAAGCACTGATATCTTCGTAAGAGGTAGTTTACATACAAAATATACATCTTTTCGATTTCTTTCGGTATTATCTACATGACATCAAATTTTCCGAGTACATCGGAAGTGCACCTCGTAGAATTAGAAGGAACTTATTACGTACGGTACCTCACCTTATAAATAATTAAACTTTTCTTTTCATTCTGTCATTAATGTGTGTATCTCTACCGACAGAGTTTATCAGTGGCCATGCCTCTGGGCGCCGCTGTTACGTAGTCTGTCTGTCGGAGCTGTGACTCCTCCTGACTGACAACATGGCACCAGACTAGTCAGACTGTGTAGTCACTCTTGCTGTTACCTTGTCCGTTCACCTACAAGCCACCTGCGTGTATCATCTGTGTCTGTTGACTATTATTTTTATTTGTTAAACTATTGCCTTGATGTAAAAAGAAAACATGCTTAAGGTTTGTTGCCACGGAAAATAAAAATTTATTTAACACATAATGCTGTCGTAAAAGTAATATTACAGGTACAACAGATCTCATTTATTTGCTCGTAACTTTCAGTAACTATGGCAGTCGATGGTCATTGTTTCTGCACTTTGATATTATTCATAGTTTATTACTGAAGTTCCGCTGTCTTCCAAGAAATGTAATAAGTTTCATTACTCACGAAAGTCCATTTCTCTGACACATAAAACACACACACACACACACACACACACACATGTGGTTGGTCTTCTCCTTTACGTCTTAGATTCGAGTTTTGTCCAGAAAGTAAGTTCCGATCGGTCGCGACATGGAAACCACTGTGAATAAAACGGTAAAGCTTTCCACAGATGTGTTGGACAGTGTATCTAGTATGCCCGTCCATCATGTCGCGTCGCTCTTTTCAGTTCTGAGCGAACACTGAGCACGTAAAGATGCGTAGGGCATAGTATCTCCCGCCAAGTATGAGGGGCTCGTTAGAGATTTCGCCTGTGCCATGCAACCCCCATAACACAACTGTCGAGCTGTTCCTTCCTCATGCCAATTCTCGGCCGCACACTGCAGGAGCAATGAAGACGCTCCTGCAGCGTTTCCGATGAGAAGTGTCTGATCATCCACAATACATTCCGTAATTGACTGCCCCTGAGTCTCATATCTGCTCACAAGAGGCGCTCGCTATGAAGATAAAAAATTTCCACATACAACGAGCTGCAGACCAGTGCAGATAACTGGCCGAAATCAAATGCGGCTGTGTTCTATGACGAGGATACTGGAAATTTGACACAACACTATAACGAAACTCGAAGCTGGAGCGGCGACTATGTAGAGAAGTAGGTGGAAGGTGTACCTAAGTGTTGCAAATAAAACGTTTCTGGTTTCCACTGTGGTTTCCATTTCGCGACCGATGGATCTTTCTTTCTAGGCAACCCTTGTATCTTCTTAGCGCTGTTAGTTCCTTTGTGTAATTCTTTTCATGAGGGTCACACCCTTTTCACAAATCTTTCTGCAAACGTCACGTGTTTTTGACGTCACACGTAATATCGACAACTGCTTCGGGCTTTCTGATGAGGAAAAATATGAATACTATTGCTGCTCGTTTCAGCCGCAACAATTAAAGCTGTGCTCCTAGGCTCCTGACTAACTACTCACGTGGAAGTCGCCACTTATTCGGAAATAAACAGTGAAATATTTGTGACAGGGAAGAATATCAGTGCTATTGCTCCTCGTTTTACGAGCAAAAATTTAAGTTCTCCACTTCAGTTCCTGTCTAACCACACACCCAGAAATACTTGTATTACATTCATAAGAAAGTCCTAGAATGTGTTAACGTTAAGACGAAAAGAAATATTGCATTTAACAGGTTGAGAACCTACATTCTTTGATTCCATAAACCACTCATTATCCTTACACCAGCACTTTCACACGCGATAGTGGTCGCATGACTTGATTATCATTGTATCTCTTGAAGGTTTATATCGTCGATGCGTTGTTAACTAACATATAACATTAATGGTGATATATTTGTGATAAATTTCCAAACAACTGTTACCTTGAAACGCTGTATAACAAGTGAAAAGCCTGTTTCATGCTTAATTTGTAAATTATTAACGATGAAAACTCGTTCCTGAAAGCGCGGTCTTATTTGAAATCAAAACATGATTTTTAGCACCAACAATAATTATAATAAATCGTACCAAGAACGATGGGTTCTTATAAATCTCCGATACGTGTGCATGAAGTCTTGTGAAAAGACCGTATTGAACGTTAACGAAAGTCAATAGCCGCTCCTGCGGTTGCCGATATTGCGCGTGAGGTCGAAAGTCTTTGGAGATGAGTGCGATTCTTTTAAAGAAGTAGGCTTTCATTATCTCCGTCTTCTGCGCTGTCTTCTGTTGTTAATGTTGCACCCAGTTTGTACACTCTGGTTTGTTCGTTTATTCGTAATGTTATTCCAGCCAGACTACGTTACAACACATTGAAAATAACCAAGTTAGGGTCCCCCACACATATTCGTTACTCATACCCAGGTAAAAGTAAAAAGGATGATAAGTGTCACTTAATATTTACTGATGTGAGGGCGAAGTATGACATGATATACAAACTTTTACTGGCTGCATTTCGGTGATTACAATTATTGTAATTCTGTCTCGGCTGTCCACGTGAAAGGTAGGAGTCAGCAGAAGTAAGAAAACCAAAGACAAAATCGGCGCAGCTGTTTTGCAAAGATTTAAAACTGGTCTCATCGAGGAAGAACGGGCCAGATTCTTCGTTAACGAAGGGACTGTTGTTCTCGGCGGACCGATGGGTACCCCCACGCATCTCGCTTGTAACGGAAAGGGGAAAAAAGCGGCAATTAAATATTAATGGCGGCCTTGGCGGGAGGGCGGAATCGCAGATGCGCGCCCGAACTAACAACGCTACGGGTCCGGAGTTGGCCCAACCGAAAAGAAGAAGAGGACCCGAGAGGAGCCGAGCAAAACGACGCTCCGCGTCTGGGGCCGCCGGGCCGGCGTTCGGGATTTTCTTTCTTGTTTCTCGTGGCAGCGCGGCCTCCAGGCAGCGGGCAGCCGGCGATCGGACTGTGTGTGTTTTGCGTGTGTGTGTGTGTGTGTGTGTGTGTGTGTGTGTGTGTGCCTGCGCTTCTGTGAGCGAAGTGGGAAGGAGAAAGACAGAGTACGAGAGAGAGAGAGACAGAGTACGAGAGAGAGAGAGACAGAGTACGAGAGAGAGAGATGGAGAGAGGAGAAGGGGAGGGAGAGGGGTGAGGAGTGGCGGCTTCTCTTGTGATTCCGCGGTCGGCCTGCGCTGCAGGCTCGGCTGTTACCATTAATTAACGGCTGCTTAATGGGGGGCTACCAACTCCCCGACTCCCACGAACAGAGTCCTCTGTTATGCGCCTCGTGCGCTGTTCCGACGCGAGCGCGCGCGTACACACACACACACACACACACACACACACACACATACACACGCGCCGACAACAGGTTTGGTTTCAAATATGGAGATACACACGCAGCAAGAGTTACTGTGCGCGTGCTCTCCGCAGGACCTGAAACAGCCCCAACAATGAGCCTTGCGTTCCCCACGACTTTAGTGGAGTAGAGAGAAAGTGAGCCATTTCACAGAAAGAAAGTACAAGGCCTTCGAATTTCTTCAGTACGAACCACTATTAACCTCTAAAGTGGACGTTTCTCGTGCGCGATACTCTGCTTCGATAGATTATTCCCCCTAGTGTAGGGTTACCAGGTGTCCAGATTTAGCCGCACATGTCCACCACTTTACGGACGTGTCCGGACAAACACACAGGTGTCCAAAAATAAAGCAAACAAACCGCTATTTGTCTGTCCTGTGTCTAAATCGCGAATAATCATGCAAACTCAAAACACGTCCGTCCGATCCTGTTCTGCACGATAGATGGCATTCCGGTCAACCGACAATCATGCGAGCGATGACTTCGGAGCACCTATGAGTATGGCACAGAGAAGATTACTACCAGTCTTTCTGCGTTGGAGGGCCAGGGAAAGAAAGGAAGCATGACAGTAGCAAACTGATGCGACCCGATGGCTTGTTGTTGTTGTTGTCTTCAGTCCTGAGACTGGTTTGATGCAGCTCTCCATGCTACTCTATCCTGAGCAAGCAGCATCATCTCCCAGTACCTACTGCAACCTACATCCTTCTGAATCTGCTTAGTGTACTCATCTCTCGGTCTCCCTCTACGATTTTTACCCTCCACGCTGCCCTCCAATGCTAAATTTGTGATCCCTTGATGCCTCAAAACATGTCCTACCAACCGATCCCTTCTTCTAGTCAAGTTGTGCCACAAACTTCTCTTCTCCCCAATCCTATTCAATACCTCCTCATTAGTTACGTGATCTATCCACCTTATCTTCAGTATTCTTCTGTAGCACCACATTTCGAAAGCTTCTATTCTCTTCTTGTCCAAACTAGTTATCGTCCATGTTTCACTTCCATACATGGCTACACTCCAAACAAATACTTTCAGAAACGACTTCCTGATACATAAATCTATATTCGATGTTAACAAATTTCTCTTCTTCAGAAACGCTTTCCTTGCCATTGCCAGTCTACATTTTATATCCTCTCTACTTCGACCATCATCAGTTATTTTACTTCCTAAATAGCAAAACTCCTTTACTACTTTAAGTGTCTCATTTCCTAATCTAATTCCCTCAGCATCACCCGATTTAATTTGACTACATTCCATTATCCTCGTTTTGCTTTTGTTAATGTTCATCTTATATCCTCCTTTCAAGACACTGTCCATTCCGTTCAACTGCTCTTCCAAGTCCTTTGCCGTCTCTGACAGAATTACAATGTCATCGGCGAACCTCAAAGTTTTTACTTCGTCTCCATGAATTTTAATACCTACTCCAAATTTTTCTTTTGTTTCCTTTACTGCTTGCTCAATATACAGATTGAATAACATCGGGGAGAGGCTACAACCCTGTCTCACTCCTTTCCCAACCACTGCTTCCCTTTCATGCCCCTCGACTCTTATTACTGCCATCTGGTTTCTGTACAAATTATAAATAGCCTTTCGCTCCCTGTATTTTACCCCTGCCACCTTTAGAATTTGAAAAAGAGTATTCCAGTCAACATTGTCAAAAGCTTTCTCTAAGTCTACAAATGCTAGAAACGTAGGTTTGCCTTTTCTTAATCTTTCTTCTAAGATCAGTCGTAAGGTCAGTATTGCCTCACGTGTTCCAACATTTCGACGGAATCCAAACTGATCCTCCCCGAGGTCTGCATCTACCAGTTTTTCCATTCGTCTGTAAAGAATTCGCGTTAGTATTTTGCAGCCGTGGCTTATTAAACTGATAGTTCGGTAATTTTCACATCTGTCAGCACCTGCTTTCTTTGGGATTGGAATTATTATATTCTTCTTGAAGTCTGAGGGTATTTCGCCTGTCTCATACATCTTGCTCACCAGCTGGTAGAGTTTTGTCATGACTGGCTCTCCCAAGGCCGTCAGTAGTTCTAATGGAATGTTGTCTACTCCGGGGGCCTTGTTTCGACTCAGGTCTTTCAGTGCTCTGTCAAACTCTTCACGCAGTATCGTATCTCCCATTTCGTCTTCATCTACATCCTCTTCTATTTCCATAATATTGTCCTCAAGTACATCGCCCTTGTATAAGCCTTCTATATACTCCTTCCACCTTTCTGCCTTCCCTTCTTTGCTTAGAACTGGGCTGCCATCTGAGCTCTTGATATTCATACACGTGGTTCTCTTCTCTCCAAAGGTCTTTTTAATTTTCCTGTAGGCAGTATCTATCTTACCCCTAGTGAGATAAGCTTCTACATCCTTATATTTGTCCTCTAGCCATCCCTGTTTAGCCATTTTGCACTTCCTGTCGATCTCATTTTTGAGACGTTTGTATTCCTTTTTGCCTGCTTCATTTACTGCATTTTTATATTTTCTCCTTTCATCAATTAAATTCAATATTTCTTCTGTTACCCAAGGATTTCTAGCAGCCCTCGTCTTTTTACCTACTTTATCCTCTGCTGCCTTCACTACTACATCCCTCAGAGCTACCCATTCTTCTTCTACTGTATTTCTTTCCCCTATTCCTGTCAATTGTTCCCTTATGCTCTCTCTGAAACTCTGTACAACCTCTGGTTCTTTCAGTTTATCCAGGTCCCATCTCCTTAATTTCTCACATTTTTGCAGTTTCTTCAGTTTTAATCTACCCCGATGGCTTAGTAGGAATAATTCTGTTGTTTCTCGGATGTGGAGACAGTGAGAGCAGACTACGTGTGATTTCAGAAGAGAGCACCGTTATTTGGCTATAGGGGCACGACAGTACCGCCTTAGTACTGAAAGACAATTGGCATGTGAGCTCGCAGCATCCACTTGTCGTTTTGTATCGACGCAAACTGTGTGCAGAAAGCTGTGGCAGAAGGGCCTTTGTTGTAGGAGCCCTGCTGTATGTCTTCCTCTGACCTGTCTTCACAGAAGGGAACGTCTAGAGTGGTCATCAACATGTCACCTTGGCGGCTCAAAAGAGGGACAACGTTCAAATGGTTCAAATGGCTCTGAGCACTATGGGACTTAACATCTGAGGTCATGTCCCCTAGAACTTAGAGCTGCTTAAACCTAACTAACCTAAGGACATCACACACAACTATGCCCGAGGCAGAATTCGAACCTGCGACCGTAGCGGTCGCGCGGTTCCATACTATAGAGCCTATAGCCGCTCGGCCACTGCGGCCGGCTGGGACAATGTCGTTTTCGTAGATGTGTCCCGATTTGGTCTGGAAAATGATTCTTGACGGATCTGCATCTGGAGGAAACGTGGAACACGATTTCCGGACTCAGACATTGTGGGAAGAGATTGATAAGGAGGTGCATTCCTAATAGTGTGGGCAGGGATTGCATTAACTACGCGCGGCCCCTCCCGCCGGAGGCTCGAGTCCTCCCTCGGGCATGGGTGTGTGTGTTGGTCTTAGCATAAGTTAGTTATGTTAAAGTAGTGCGTAAGTGTAGGGACTGTTGACATCAGCAGTTTGGTCCCTTAGGAATTCACACAGATTTGAACATTTTTATCTTCACTACTTGAACAGCTCTTCATGAAATTGTATGGGTGAATCGGCAAGATTTAACTGCTGTCAGGTATCGTGACGAGATCTGGGGACCTCATCTGTGGTTGTTGCGAGGAGCTGTGGGTCCAAATTTCGTATTGAAGGACGATAATGCATGACCGCACGAGCACGGGTGGCTGATGTTTTCTTGAAAACGGAAGATATTGCACGCATGGTGTGGCCTCCTCGCTCTACCGATTTGAATTCCACAGAGCATATCTGAGATGCTCTATGAAGATGGCTTGCATCACGTCAGCATCCACCAACAACTCTCCAAGACTACGGGCACCTCTGCAGGAAGAATCAGCCTCAAGATGAGACTGATGACAAAATTCGCAGCATACCCTGTCGTTATCACGCTTGTATTGCTGCCTGAGGTGGTCACATGCCATGCTGAGCACGTTAACCAGTTGTCGTAATGTGTGTGCAAATCCGTTAAGTTGGAAAAAACCAAGAACATTTTTCTCTACCGTTATGCATTTAACAGTTCTTTACGTTCTGTGGTCCTTACATTGTTTCTACTTTACTATCGTTTGTTTATACTGTTTTGTGGCAAAAGAAAAGAAACCTTGCAAAATTTTCATTTGTTGCTTTAATTTTGGACACCAGTGATTATACTCCAGACCGTCATGTCCGACTTTTTAGGGATGAAGTAAAGAGTGCAAAACTAAGGCGCGTTCCAAAATAATGACGTAGATCTTCACGAAACCTTCTCGGAATTTTAAAGTGATTGTCAGAGCCACATCAATAACAGTAGCTCGAAGTAGCAGCAGACATGAGTACTAGGTATGTAAATGCCAACTGCTACTTACAATCATGGATATGTGAATTTAGCATTTAATTAAAGCACTTTCTGTGTATGACATTAACTAATGTTCCAAAACGGCAGCAGGAACTATAGATGTACTGTCTGCAAAAAAATGTAAACTAGGATGACAGTACATTCTTTGATCATTCGTGGAAAAATGATTACACCTTTAAAGAGCTTTTTGCACACGAAAAGTGGACAGCATCTCTCAAACATGAGCTTTCGGAGAATTTCATTAGGAATTTTTGAAATTGGCGGAATATTACTTTGTAACTCCAGGCCGTAATACCAACGTCAAAGAATGTTCTCTTTCGTAAATGCACCATGGACAAAGGAACGCAATAAAATGCAAATCTGTAGTATCACAAAGATGATGGTGATGTTAATTTAAAACTGTCCTGTCACGAGTCCCACGAAGCGATTTTCACTAAAAGTAACTTTATTTATGTGGTGTGTTTAAATGAGAAATATTAAGACTTACCAACGTATTGTTGTCCTTTCATTATAACTGTCTTTGAAACAACAAAAGTTATTCAATGTTTGTATGTTCTTTGTCCGATAACAAAAAAATAATGTTAACTTTGTAAAATGAAGAATTCTTAGTTATCAAGAAAAAATTATTTTAGGAAGAATCCTGAGCAATTAAAAAGACTGAGCGCGTATTGCCCATCATAGCTGATATATTAATAAGCCTATTCATTGATTTTTTTAATTTTTAATTTTATTTATTTCTTTTTGTTTAAGCACATTTAAGGTTGGTCTTCAAAAAGCTCACTTAAATTGATTGTCAATAAACAACTGAAAATACGCAACTGGCCGTTTCTGTTTCAAATAGATAGTCAGAATGCCGGCTAATTATAACGCCGAGTTCGCCTTTTCTGGTTTTGGACCTATGAATCCAGGTCGCGCCCTTTGCCTTACTCACCCATTAAAATATATCTCGGTTGTGTTTAGTGTATGCACCAAAACTAAAGTGGATTAGCATCGACTAGAATATATTAAAGAAGAGAATTAAATCTTAATTAAGAGTAATTAGAGGGGCACCTCGCTAAGATGTATCTTTTCGAATGACTTATCGTGTACATACTCCACACCTTCTTTTTGGTCCTTTCTACTTTGTGCTTGGCAGAATTCTGGAAAATGCCTGGTTATAAGTCGATTCGCTTTCGGTTTTTGACGAGGGCGTCCAATTGATAATAATAGTTGTGAGGAGGACACGGTAGTCAATTTTTCCCATAAACTAATAGTAAATTCCATTCTGCTTTCTTCACCGACGTATTTTTTGTACATAATGTAAGTATTGAAGACTGCAACGTCCAAAAATGGCGAAAATTCTTCCGATAATATTTTTTCAGTTTGCTCTTGGCCGTTTCGCAGTTTTGCAACTGAAAATCGCTCTAATCCACATCTCTCTCCTATATTATTGTTCTAATGTATGAAAGGATTTGGATTTTACAAGATGTTTTTCTCTGAATTTACTCCTTGAAGCGTATCATTATGGAACGTGCTGACCACCTCGATGTCTCGCTTGTCCTTTAATTTCATCAACGACTGATCATTTCCGTCCGCCAATGCGCACTGACTGTTCCATAATATGTCCTTTTACATGAAATCAGAGACCTTTCCGTTTTAATACATGGTGCTGACAACCTCGGTGCCTTTACTCTATAGTTTTTCAATCAAACTAGGACTGATGTACCATACGGCGATGTAAATACAATAATCTTTTCCGACCAAACCTTGAGCAAGCTTCACAAAACTTCTAGCAATCATATTCTCTTCTTGTTAATGTCTTCCATAACTTGTCTTTTGTCAAAATAAGCAATGAGAAACGTTATGATAAGGCGGAGAGAACATCAACTTGTCTGACGTGAAGTAACACCTGGTGGAGGAAGTATCAACTAATACCATAACACCTGCCTAATGAATATCGTAATTCCCATTGGCTACAAGGTACAGAACGCTGCGGACTTCAGCCGTCGACCTCATTATTTACGGACAGATGTATCCGTCATGAACACTTAAAGGATTAGTTAGTGTGATAGGGCTAAACGGATGCTCGCCGAACAATAGCGCTCAGTAGAATCAGTTGCCTCATTAAAAGTACAGATTATACACGATTTTGAGCGTATACGAAATAACTTGCTCCTAGTGATAAGGAAAAAGGGCCTTGTCTTCCTCGTTTTAGAGAAGGATCATCAAATTGATGGGAATATGGCTCCAATGGCTCTGAGCACTATGCGACTTAACTTCTGACGTCATCAGTCGCCAAGAACTTAGAACTAATTGAACCTAACTAATCTAAGGACATCAGACACATCCATGCCCGAGGCAGGATTCGAACCTGCGACCGGAGCGGTCGCTCGGCTCCAGACTGTAGCGCCTAGAACCGAACGGTCACTCCGGCCGGCTGATGGCAATACTACTGTTCTTGTCCTTCCAGAAGGAACAATTCCGAAATTTTCTCAAGCGATTTAGGGGGATCACGGGAAACGAACTGACGACCTCTGATGCTACGTGCAACGGAACGCGAGTTCTTTGTCTTAACCACAGCACTAGCTAGCTGGGTTATTCCTAAGGCTTGTTGCTTCCTGTCCTCGATCTCTTCGTGTTAAACGACTCTAGTATTCGAAGGCCTTTGCTACCCATTCTATGACAGGCACAATTTTTCAAATTTATTCGTAGCATTCCTTTTTCCTTGAGGACTCACTATTTTTACCGTCTGTTGGAAACATCAGCTTCATATCCCTTGCTTCAGCTGCATTAGTTATCGGTATATTAACTATAAATTTGTCCCATTTCTGCCAGTACGTCACATACTTGGCATTAGCGTAAAAGCAGGCGTACAAACAAAATGTGTTTTGCTTTCCCTTAGTTTAATACATTGTTAACAGAACTTCTGATTCTGCCATTTGACAGGGGCATAATTTACTTGCTTCAAGGTAAATTATGGGCCTTGCAAGATAAGAGCAACTAATGGTCACCCATTAGTTGGTTATAAAAGAAGTACTCCAGAAGTGGCTCCTGAAATAGGTATTTCAAGCTCAACTGCATGTCACATTTTGGAGTCTGTTAGAAAGTACTCAATCTGGCATTAATTCTAGCTTTTTATGATGATTATGGTAATGATAACGCTGAATTTTCACATCGCACCAAGAAGAATGTACAAAATTGTGCCACGCGGCAACATAGTTAAACTTAATGTCCATCATTTCGTCATCAAGTATGTGTTTTTAGAGATTATGTCGTGGTGTGGGACAACTTTATTGGACCTTTGACAACATTATCGTTGATACGATCTTAATATAAGTTATAAGACGCAACAAGAAGCATCTTCCGCCTTACTTATTGTGAGTCGTGAAGTATAGGCGAAACCTAACATAAAGATACAACAGAAATACTCAGTGCCTTATTGCAGGCGTATCTAATCATGAGGAGAATTACTTCTTGTGTGATGGAATATGTCCTACTTCCACCGTGTTGTGAGGAACAATCGAGATGGAACTGTACCATAGAAACAGAATCGGAGACGAAGTTTTATTGAATAAACTTCCTTTTCACTGAATCTCTAGTCCAAGAATTTCTTCACCTGTTGGCACATAAAAGACAAGTTTTGTACCACGTAGCCGGCATCCATTCAAAAGCTGGAACACAAACAGAAAGGAAATACCCCCACGCTACAAATGAAATTGTTCATGAGACATTGAATTTTCTATTTATTTATTTTCCACATGCTTCTTTTGGAGACGGGCAGAAAGTGTAAACGTTAAATGTTAAACACAGTTGGAGAACATACAAATATGTTTTAAGGACAGGAAAAATTTGAGTCGCATGTTTAGTGTGGACTTCAGCTAATGTAACCAGTAGGGACTAACACTTCTGAATGCTGAGTAAGAGGTGATTAAATTACCCATAAAATAAACTCACAGTGAGTGAATTTGTAAATGATGTGTGACGTAATATTACAGGAGAAGTAGCAGGTGATACTTCGCAAACAAACAATGAGTTGTCAAGATTGTATTTTGTGTGAAATTAAACACAGCTGTAGCTATTCTACGTACTTGAGGAGGTGTGAGTTCTACAGGGCCAAGAAAGGAAGTATAATAGGATAAATAGAGTGAGGCAGAGAAAGTACGTTAAATTTCGAAGGAAGAGTAAAATCTGAGATGACCAACCTTACATACAACTTTTTCATTGAGAGGGGTGGGACGGATGAAGGTCTTGTATGCGTGGATGGCGGTCATCAGCTTCTGTCTCTATATTCAATTAGTGGTGTACTATTGTGTGAGTTTCCATCAAAAATTTAATGTGTTGTGATTGGAGATTATTCATCTCGGTATTTTAGCGTGAAATGATAACACACAATTTCTTCACCTTCGCGATCAGAGCGAGATATTTTGTGAGCACTGTTTTTGGATGTTTAGCAAAACACCTTTAAATGAGATCATCCATTCTAGTACTACGTCACTAGTGCGATTGTCTATTGAGATTGTCATATGGCATGCAAAGTAATGCAATTTTATGAAGCATGCCATGCGACTGGCTGACTGAATTAACGCACCACTGTTGTAGTGGAAGTAATAATCTGATGAGAGATTGTTTTAACAAAAAAACTGAAAGCAGTTATTGCAAAAGAAATTGGATTATGATACAAAGAATGGATGAGTATTTCTCCCAGACACAATGTAATACGCAAGGACTTATTAACGACGACACTACATTTTAATGTAAACTGAATAATGTACTTTACTATTGACAATAGTGACCTAGAACAATTTTAATTTTATTTGACACCAATACAAAACACAGTAATGCTGCCTGTTTCAAATAATATCAAGATGCTTGAAGAGTGTCAGATTACCTAAAGTGGCAATAATTAAATAACTGGTTTAGTAGCAGCTCTTGACGCTTGCAAACATGACTCATTTTTTCTCAGTTTCTTATGAGCGATGGGAAAGCATGTGCGTATTGTGTTGAAAAAGTTTTTTTATAACGTCCATCAGCGTTTCAGCTGAATCTGAACAACGCTGGTCATGAATTACAGGATATGCATATTCAGAAGACTAATTTATTGTTAGCCGGCCGCGGTGGTCTCGCGGTTCTAGGCGCGCAGTCCGGAACCGTGCGACTGCTACGGTCGCAGGTTCGAATCCTGCCTCGGGCGTGGATGTGTGTGATGTCCTTAGGTTAGTTAGGTTTAAGTAGTTCTAAGTTCTAGGGGACTGATGACCACAGCAGTTGAGTCCCATAGTGCTCAGAGCCATAATTTATTGTTGTTGTTCTCGTTTGGGTCATAGCCAACTTCGCGATGTACAACAAGGGGCATTCGTGGGGTTCTGCCTTACAAGGAACCCCTTGAGTGCGAAGTCGCAAGTTCATTCTTTAGAAAGGGTCCTTTGAAACTGTTAACAATTATGAAAGGATAAATATTATCTGCTAATGACTCACCGCGTGCATCAGGAGGGCGACAGAAAATGAGTGTGCGTGAGGTGTACAGATCAACCTTCTGTGGGATGTATCATTTATACTTCACAAAATGGACATCGTGGTCATTCAAGAAATGTTCGATACAAACCGTTAACTTACACCTCGAACACCTATGGAAAGTGGCGTTCACAGTGATCACAAAGGTTCGCACCCTCCAGATCGAAAGTGAACTACCCGGGAGCTGCAAACCGTGCAGGACTTCAGCTAGTTATCCGCTCTTTAAGAACGCATATAGAATCACATTGGCGTAACGGATTGAAGGTAATTGATGGAATGCGATTGCATGCAACCGAATGTGAAACAGTCTGTCGTGGAGCTTATCGTGAAACTGGCTATCCTTCAAGGCGTGCGGTAATATATCTTTGAGGCGCGGTAAAAACAACCATATGCTGAATTTGTCCAGTGATTCCAGCTATATCTGGATATCTGCAATATCACACTTTTCAGAAGGAATAGTTTGCTCTAAAGAAGTATGATTTTTACACAGATATCAGGAATCAAACAAAATCAAGCTATTTGGACCAGCTGACAGCCAAAAGCAACGCTCATATCGTATTTGTAGTTATCCTACACTTATTGTCCCACATTTGCTTGCTGTGACGTAAATATTGCCTACTGTACTTGCACGGTTACGCTCTAACTTTTCACAGCACAAGAAATACATTTGCAGCCAATTAGCATCACGATTAACAGTCGGCATATTTGCACACGAATGCGTTACTGCACTTATGGTAGCTGAACTTGATACAACTCTATAGGTACCCCTGATTACCAGGGTTCCTTTCACATGCCTTTCACATTTCCTCTTCAAATTCCGATTATTTAGAGTTGAGAACAAATTCCTTGCTGAACGATGGGATACGTTTGCTTATCTCGTCTACAAATATTCGGGCCGATTGTGTAGTGTGTTGTGTAACGTCAAGTTGACACTTTACAGAATGAGATTTTCACTCTGCAGCGGAGTTTCAAATTTCGTTATCTTACGTCTTCCAATTCTGTATCACTGTGTCGAACTAGACAACCATACACTGCCGCCCTTTAAATCACTGCAATCTATGTATAGCTCAGTGTGGTGTGCACAGCGTATTGGGGCGCTATCATATCCTGTAAACCCTATCAAGCATCCTTGAAACGTCCAGGCACTAGTTTTTTGTTGTTTTTTTTTAACGTGCGCCTTGTCATCTCTTTAATACCCGTAGTTTCTCGTATGCACTAGACGGTCATGTTACTGTGAACTTATTCGAAATCACCATAATTATCCTTTTACTATACTGCAGGTACTCTTCCATATTCGTAATTCTGTATAGTACCGTTATTATGCTTCACTGGAGACAGGATTTGACGCTCCCTGTCCGACAAGGCTGATCAACTACATGACTCTACTCCTGTTCCAATATCACTTTCACTTGTCAAGCACGTATCTTCACCAATGTACTTCAAATGTAAGTTGTCCGCAGAGTCGATCGTATACAACAACAACACACTGACTCATCTTGCACAAACGCTAATGTTACATATGCCACTTCTTTCTCACTCAACATAATTCCAGGGGTTCCTTCTTGATGTGAAATGTGAACTTCGGCAACTGTTGTTGCAGATATAAAGCAATGTTTGCTATGTTCACCGTTTCCAGTGCTCTGCTTTGCAACAGCACCACTGGTACTGTAGCACTACAGAGTTACTCGTCGAATAAACAGTAGCCTCGTGCTGTGCTCACTGCCGGATGCCTCCAGTCCCAACCTCTCCCCTTCCCCCACCCTGTTACCATTAGCAGCCAATACTGTAGATGCGTGGTTGACAATATGTGGGGTGTCGAATGCCGTAAATGTCACTGACCTTTTACAGCACCGCATTCAAGAGGTTCCTTGCAAGCTTTCGTTTATGGCGAGCTCTTTTCCATTCATCAGATTGAGTTGTTCCGATCATCATAGATTTCTCTGGCAAGCCACCTGTCCCTTCGCGAATTTTATGCCAAAATTTTTTTTCCGCCTCTTGGATCAAGTCGTATTATTCCCGCTTCCTTATTGGCTTCTCTAATTACATTGATCCATTTTATTATATCAGTTTTAGCACTACCGGATGTTTCGTAGAATTCCACAGCTGGTCTAGTTAATCAAGTTAGGTTGGTTCCACTCGTTCAATGAGCTCTTTCTTGCAAAGGTCTCCCCAAAATTTTATCTTAAATTTTGTGCCATTCATTGTTACACCAAAATATGCAGTGGTTTAAAGGCCCACACAGTGTTCTTTGAGATGCTGAAGATATACTTACGGTGCACTAAGTTACACAACGATGAAAGTATTAACTACTTCTTCTTATAAATAATTTGGGAACGACATTCCATTGAAGTAGAAAAGTGATCGACTTATTAAAATTATTGTTTGTATCTGACACAATCACCTTTTCATAAAATAGAATGGCTATTTTCAGATGCTATGATAAGAGAAAAGAAGGAAAGCCTGTATCAAGACGCTAAAAAAATTTTAAAAATTTACTCGGTCTACTTGTGAGACTTGTATACAGAATTAGAATATACGTGGTTCATGCCTCTTAGTCATGGCGGCAATTGGCGAACAAATACTCATGTATTGTCAAGCTGAACAAATATAACAGAAATCATGAGCTTGCATAGACACGATTAAGTGAATTTTCTTCCCCTTGCCGTCCGCTGTGGCCGAGTGGTTCTAGGCACTTCAGTCTGGAACAGCGCCGCTGCTACGGACGCAGGTTCGAATCCTGCCTCTGGCATGGATGTGTGTGATGTCCTTAGCTTAGTTAGGTTTCATTAGATTTAATTCTATGGGACTGATGACCTCAGAAATTAAGTCCCATAGTGCTCAGAGCCATTTTTTTCTTCCCCTGCTCTTTCCGCTATACGTGCCGATCCTCTACAACATAAATCATTAATTGTAAAATATATAAAGTATGTCAATTTTATATTTAAAATCGCATCAGTTATTCGTAAAAATAGCTTACAGGGCTTTAAAGTAGTAAAAGCATATTTAAAACACAGTATTGTGTTTATTAAAAAAGTGAAGCGATACGGAGTTTTTTATGGAGTGGAAAGGTACTGTGACCACAAAATAAAGTGCACTTGAACAGCGATTTATTGGCGGGAAACAAATTAAACCCCATACAGTGAGGAAATACGCAGTTAAATGCAATCCAAGAAGGGTATTGAAGTAAGATGACACAAAAGAAAGGTGGCCCATATTGGTAGAACAAAGTGAAATTATCAAAATGTTTCAAGTACTAATCAGTTTCAGTAAAAGGTAGTAATCAGAGAAATGCAGATCAAGATCAAGTAAACAATTATTCTCAGCAATTGCACAAACTTCTTAAGCCCGAGTGACGCATTTATTTCACGGCTAAGCCCAACAATACAATGCTACATACAATTTTCGTTAAGGAACACGTTGCTTCGGTCGTAAAGGGCAATTTACGGTAAAACTTATCAATGTTAAGTGGATAGAATTACACCACAAGGAACTGTAATGGAATTTATGGCAGATATGGGGTAACTGAATTTACGACCGGCGGCCTTGCAACAACTTTACAATTGACAAAGCAGATTCACCATTTACGTGAATTATATGAAATTGATAACTATTTTGAAGGAGCTTAGACTCAAGTAAAGAGAACTTTACGGAGCAACGACCGATTGAAACATCAGGATAAACTTTTACTGATGACTGTCTCCAGACGGTATTGCTTATATTTACTTAAGTGGAATTGAGATGAAATCAGCTGCATTAAATCATATACAACTGAAGTAAAAAAAATTTCAAGAACAAAGTAAACGGTTAAATTCAACGGTTACAAGAAAGCAAGCTCTGGTAATGGACGACAAAACACATAGATTGAATTTGGTTTGGCTCAGCAAACCGGATGCACGACAACAAATACCATATGCCCTAAAGGAACCAGGACGCAGTGCCTCTTACATCGGCTGAGAGCAAAATTGCTACCAATTACAAAAGAACTCACCACATAGTCCACAATACGGGCACACAACGGTTTCCCATCCCAGCTCGCTTCCTCCAACATTCACGTACCGGCTTAATGGCGTCGGTATCACTCCACAGGCCAGGTCGCCCCCTCCGGCTATGTTAGACCAAACAGACCCGTCACAAGTCCTCCTTAAACCCGGACCACCAACTGCCCACAACTCTACCATGAAGTCTACGCCCCTGTATCCATGTCTGCCGCTGCTTACGCGCCCTGTTGACGGCAGATATCCTAGCAACGGGCCAGAGACAAACACAAGGCAGATGCAAACTACACTAGATCGCCGAGGTTGTCACGTGCGCAATGCACAGAAGGGAAAGCAGAAGCGGTTGGTATGGTCCATGATTCTGACTGCTGATAGTCGTGCAGTTCGGGCTGCCTGATGCTAGAATACGGGCTATAGGGTCGGGTTTGACGGCGCGACCCGGGCGACACAGCGCGGTGCTCAGCAACAGGCCTCTGTCACTCCTCTTCCTCTGCCTCAACGAGACAGATGCTAGACTGTGAAGACGTGGCTTCGACGGAAAAGTGCCGCACTTGATCGCAGAAAGATGCCTTTGTCAACTAGATCAAACATGCAGGGCGCAGTCCTACCTTATCGTCGTACGTACATCGCTTGGCAACATTCTTGGTTAGGAATACTCATAAGCAATGATGGACCACATGAAACACAATACATACAGTGGTACATGGGAAAGCAGGATAAAAGACGCAAATGGCAGTCATGTCGGACTCTCAATAAGGAATATGCCCTCCTCGTGACCAACGCAGATTTTGCACCTGCTATTCCTGCTGGCTACCCTCTCCTCTCTCAAGGCGGTTGTCAGTTTTTGCACGGTTCCGGGAGGGGACGTTCGTTGAGAAACACGTATACCAAGAGCATCCGAGGCATGGTCTATAGGTTTTAAGTCCGCAGGTCATTCCAGGTATTCGGTATCTTCACTCTCCGGTATGTCCGACACCTCTGCGGTCCTGTGTGGCAGGCACTGTCGTCCACAAACAGACGAACATAATTCACAATAACGAAAAGATATGCAGCGGTACTCAACCGTTGAGAATAATGCCTGCCCACACCAGGACGTCTAGCTCATTCTGCGGTGTACAACGTTTTCCTTCCTCCCTCCGCACTAACTGGTGGACAAAATCACACAGTGAAGTGGGATTCATCTGAGAACTTTGCTCTGGACCACTGCTGCTGACCTCAATAGACATACTCCCCGTACCAAAAAAATGGTTCAAATGGCTCTGAGCACTATGGGACTTGACATCTGAGGTCATCAGTCCCCTAGAACTTAGAACTACTTAAACCTAACTAACCTAAGGACATCACACACATCCATGCCCGAGACAGGATGTGCCTAGAACCGCTCGACCAAACCGGCCGGCTCCCCGTGCCAGCGAACTCTTCCTCACCGATGGCGTGATTGAAGTGGGATGCATTTAACAGCCAAGTTATAAACGCCGGGAAGTGGCTCCAGCAGAGAGACGTGTACCGGTAGTGGTTGCAAGATCTGCAGCGAACTTATAACGAGAGAGATGTCTGTTCCTTTTCGCCACTAGGGCTACGTATCGGTCCTCTTGCGCCGTGGTGGTTCGTCTATGGCCACTAGCACTCTGTCGCATTGCATATTCATCTTCTGCGGCTCTATTTAATCGTGAGATAACACATTTGGGCACACACACGACAGTGGTCATAGAAGTGGCACTCTAACTGGTGTCGAGCCGTCCAGCTGCTCCTCCACGACCGTGAACATTCAAATTATGACTTGTAAACATGTTGCCGTGTCACACAGAATGCCGCACTAACTGTTTCCACAGCAAACTTCGTCAAACATCGTACTGTATGATCTGTCTTGCGTTCACTCAAGTAACGAGCAACCCTTTGTGGCTCGCCACCACATTTGTATTTATCTTTAATATTTTTGTGACTAATGCCCTTTTGGCATATTTATTATTTTATAAATGACATAGAAGTACTGCCAAGCTTTCACTACGATTCCGTACTTATACTCTATCATATGTTTTTAGTTATAATTCTGCGACCATGTTATAGAATACAGACCATTCCTTGATTTAAATTCTGAGGAAGACACACCTAGCAGCGTCGAAACCAGGTTAATCTGTTAAAAATAGTGACCGAGGGCTGATATGTTTCAATTGTCGACGTAAGTCCTTTATTTTTAGTATTACGTTGAGTCTAAGAACTCATGAACATTTGGTCGTGAAACGCCACCCATGAAGAACATATGTTGTAACTGTACTTTACCTAACTCAAAAATAGACCTTTTTGCGTTTTGTTTTAACGCCTTTTTTCCTATTGAAGCATTTCATGATAGCCACTATTGTCCGCAACTGGCACTGATTGTTTTGTAAAGATAATAAATTTTTTCTTCATGTTTGATAATTAATTGGAGAAATGAAATTTTTACTGGGAAAGATGTATTTGTTCTCAAGCCTGCAAGGTATGAATGTTGATGAACACTGCATATTATGTGATTTATGGTTTGAGTTAATTTTTTTGGGAGGGGGGAGGGTGAATGAGGAAGGGAAGAGTTCGAGTTGTTGAACAGTGGATGCTTATTTCTTTGTTCAGCCCCTCGATCGTGCTGTCCTCTGCTGGCCGCCGTTGGCATCTCTCCGCCTAAACGACAAGACGCGATCGTAAATCGCGATGCGGCCAGCGCCGTGCTCCTCGACATCTGAATTTCGTATCTGTGTGGATCGTCGGGTGGCACGATGAAGGACCAGAGGAGGAAGAGATAGAAGTGGAGGTGGGGGTGGGGGGGGAGGGCTGGGGAGCGGCGCAGCGACCTGTCGTGCCAGCCGAGGCGGGCATTAAAAAGGAGGAGGTCGTCCGTCACGCGGAACAGGACGCAATAAAGAGGAAAAAGAAGAAGGGCGGCAAAGTGGGGGGTCCCCTCCTGCAGAGGAGGACTCCAGACAAATTCCTCCGCAGATGTCTTCAGCAGCGCCACGAGCATCAGATTCACTTTCGCTGCGATAAATTTTTCCCTATGGAGCAACAGTTTTTGAGACGATGGGAAGAAGATCACCAAGTCTGTTTTCGATCGATTCAATATAAATCATAAATCACTGTACGGCTACAAACAGCTGCTACAACTGCCTGCAGTTGCTTGAAAAGATTGGTGGGCTGATGCAGATACTTTACTGCAAATTCTTTCAGTATTCATTGTTCTATTAGTTGCTTGTCTCTGAACTGCGACTACTGCAGAGAAACAAACAAAGGTTATGAATTTTTTCCTCATTCATTCATAGTGTGGCTGTGCGTATAACAAACGTATCACTTGTAACAAGTAATGGCATATATAAGAAACAACAAGGTCCTTAGATATCGTGAAATATCGTCGACGAAATTGTATTTGATTTACTGCATAGCGAAGACGCCGGAATAATGACGCTCCACCATGAGATACCCTATTTAATATTTTTGGCGAGAGAACAATTACAGTAATCTAAAAAAGCTTTTCGAAAGTTATTATAGTGACCTGAGTACAATCAGTATGTTTCTGCAATACCTCGGGCACTTCGTTTTGATGAACATACAATATAGGACATCTAAATTACAGGAAACGAAAGAGTTAACGCGAGAATTATAATACTCCTCCTCCCTTTCTAAGTCTTTCTCGTAAATGTTAAGACATTTGATATACTTTACTACTTCCCCCCCCCCCCTCCCCCCATTTTGCTGTTTCCTAATACTACCAATGTCATTTCATTCTCTTCTCACTTTTTCCTTATGCCTCGAAAAGCTGCAACGGCCTACCGTCGCCAAATTAACATCTGTTTGCTTCGCTACCTACCCTGGCAACAGTAGTCGCGTTTTAAGCTATAGTTTGTTTTCGGTTCAATTCACGTTTTGCTCCTGCGTCTCAAACTGATCCATGTTATGCATCTCCTCGCTGCTTATTTAATAATCATCAGGTTTTCAAGCGTTTTCGTATTAAAAGGTACGGTCTACAGCAATAACTCAAAAACACAGTGTGGCTCTTGATACACAAATTTAGTTCTGAAATTCATCGCACCTTAATGTGTTTTCTCTATTTTGATACCTCGAATTTAATGGTGTATTTTGTAAACGTTCGAGACCTGAATGATGATGGTTTCTGAAATTGTAACCACATCTTATTGACTGTAATATCTTTTTCTCAGATAAAAGCCTCGGACACGTCTCTTTATATATTTGTCTTATTTAGATTCAACTCTGTTACTGCTCACAAGCCATACAGGGCCAAAAAGAGGATTTTGAGAATATGAAGTTCATGTTTTTGAGTAAAACGAAAGTAATTTCCTCCAAGTGTTCTCAATAGCGAAGCGCTGAACGAAAAATGTTCCCGTTATCGAACTATTTGAACAGAGGTGTAATACAGTAATGGGTCCCTACCCTTATTATGTGCCTATCCCCACCTCATCCCATTCCAGACTCAAAACGTCGCTCACACATTGTCTCTCACAGCCAGAAGGAACCCCCTTTCCCTTCTCCTCACTTAAATACAGACCCTACACTTCATCACTCTCTGGCCGTACCTTGCCACTTGAGTTTAATAAAGCAAATAAGGTAACTTAAAAAAAAGCTTATTTTAAATTAGCTAAATACTAAGCGTTGCTGAGGTATGCATTTATTCAAATCTTCTATTAGTCCATTTCTTCTTTCCCCCTCTCACTATCCATCTCCTCCTTCACCCCATCTCTGTCCACTGCCTCCTACCTACCCCTCTGTCCATCTCCTACTCCTCCCTGTCCATCTAACATTTCGCCCTCCATCTGTTCACCATTCTTCCCCCTCTCTCTCTGCCTCTCCCTTCTTCCCCCCGTCTGTGTTCATCTCCTCATCTTTTATTTCTGTGTCCATCTCCTCCTCTCTGTCCATTTCTCTCTCCTCCTCTCTCTGCCAATCTCTTTCTCCCCTCTTCTCTCTCTATATTATCACTCTCACCCCAACAGGAGGCTTGTGGTTCGTACACTCACACTATTTTCTTACCCACTGTAATTAATTTACCTGAAACCGTTCTAGGGGTTTAGGAAGAGCTTTTTACCTCTGGCATTGTCCATGTGCACATATCTCAAATATACACTCATGTTCAGGAAAAAACAGAACACCTTGAACAACTAGAGATAAGACTCTCATATTCATAGGGCATGTATATTAGCATGCTCTCCAGAAATGATTGGCGTTTGAAACATGTTGACCCACTGGCTCAAGGTCAAAATAGATATCGCGGCGCAACACCACTTACCGACAAAACGAGCCCGCGGCTGTCGTTGTCGCTATAAATCCAAGGTAATGGATCAGTGTGACTTCAACAGACGTGCAGGGTGCCTCGCAGACGAATGTGCGAACAGTGCCGTCAAATTAGTGAATTGGATAGTGGGCGCATTATTGACGTGAGAGAATGTGATGCGTCCATTCAGGAAATTGCGGCTCGTGTGGGACGAAGTGTTTCGGCAGTGCAACGGGTGTCTGCAGAACGGTTCAAAGAAGGCCGCAGAACGCGACAAGATGGGTCAGGTCGCACCAGTCAGAACACCCTCCGAGAAGATCTAAAACTCATCCAGATGCCATTTCAGGACAGATATGCGCCCTCCTGGGCTCTGGCACAAAAGTGGAACTCATAATAGACTATCAGTGGTTACAATCCGTCGCCCTTTATTACGGCTTGGGTTATATACGCATCGTCTGTTTCTTCGCCTACCTGTTAGGAATGTGCAGTAACGTGCTAGACAGCAATGGGAACTGGAATGGCATCAAATAATGTTTTCAGACGAAACCAGGTTTTGCTTGTTTGAAAATGATGGCCGCATTTCGGTTCACCACAGACAGCTTGGGGGGGGGGGATGGGGGAGGGGGGGTAGCAGCATCACAGTGGTTACATTCGCACAAGACGTACAGCGCCAACTCAAAGTCAAGGTGTGGGGCTCTATTGGCTACAACCACAAATCATAGTTGGTGGGTGTTGAGGACACTATAATCAGTGTGACCTACTTGAAAGACGTCGCCGGCCGTTGTGGCCGAGCGGTTGTAGGCGCTTCAGTCTGGAACCGCGCGACCGCTACGGTCGCAGGTTCAAATCCTGCCTCGGGCATGGATGTGTGTGATGTCTTTAGGTTTGTTAGGTTTAAGTAGTTCGATGTTCTAGGGGGACTGATGACCTCAGATGTTAAGTCCCATAGTGCTCAGAACCATTTTTGAAAGATGTCCTGCGACCCATAGCCATACCACCCCAGACGCCATTTTTCAGCTAGAAAAGGCACGACCATATGTGGCTGCACGCATACGTACCTTGTTTGTATCACAGGATGTTAGCCTTTTTCCCTGGCCCGCCAGACCACCAGATTTGTCAGCAGTCGAAAAGCTGCGGGATACGGTGAAACGAAGGGTGCAGTGCTGTGACCCAATGCCAACCACCACAGATGATCTGCGGAACCAGTTGAATGCAGCCTGGATGGCTATACCACAGGTTTCCATTCGAGTATTTTACGCGTCGGTGCCATCGATGCCATCACGCGTAGAGCAAGTTACCAGGGCCCACGGCAGAACTTGTGCCTACTAGGTAACAGGCTACATGCTGTACCCAGGTGACTGAAATGCTTATCATTTCTGCAGAACACTGTAACGTACGTGTGTTGTGAATTTGAACGTCGTATTAGTCTTTCACGGTGTTCTGTTTTTTTTCTGAACATGAGTGTATATATTTAACATATTTTAACACTGCCACTGCCGGCCCCAAGTCCAGGACCTCATATCGCAAGTGATGACGAAGCTGAGGGACGGGAGGGGGGGGGGGGGGGAGAGGTAACACCTCGTGAAAAAGCCTCCATCTGGCTCCGGATGGTAGCACCCTGTGAGGGCCCCTGCCTAGAGTGACAGATGAAGCCCGGTCAGCGGTCTCATGAATTCTAACTCCCAACGGCAGAGAGAGCGGAAGAACGTAGTGAAGAAAACAAAACCAAATCCACTTTGCGCCGTAGCAAGCGGCTCTCACACAGGAATTCCAAAGTGCATCACGATCCACTGCAGATACCATGCTCATAAGCCGCACATCACACGGTAAATGACAAACGATGCCTCCCTTGCTGTAGAGAGTGTAGACATTGGACGATTTAATAGTGGAAAAACGTTGTGTCGAGTGACGAATCACAGTACAGAATATGGCGATCCGATTGAAGGGTTTGGGTATGGCGAATGCCCGGTGAACGCCATCTGCCAGCGTGTGTAGTGCCAACAGTAAAATTCGGAAGCGGTGGTGTTATGGTGTGGTCGTACTTTTCATGGAGGGGGCTTGCATCCCCTGTTGTTTTGTGTGGCACTATCACAGCACAGATCTACATTAATGTTTTAAGCACCTTATTGCTTCCCACTGTTGAAGAGCAACTCGGGGATGGCGATTGCATGTTTCAACACGGTCGAGCCCCTGTTCATAATGCACGGCCTGTGGCAGAGTGGTTACACGACAGTCACATCCCTGTAATGCACTGGCCTGCACAGATTCCTGAGCCGAATCCTACATAACACCTTTGGGATGTTTTGCAACGCCGACTTCGTGCCAGCCCTCACCGACCGATATCGGTACCTCTCCTCAGTACAGCACTTCGTGAAGAATGGGCTGCCATTCTTCAAGAAACATTCCAGCACCTGACTGAACATGTGCCTGCGAGATTCGAAGCTGTGATCAATGCTAAGGGTGGGTCAACACCATATTGAATTCCAGCATTACCGATGGAAGGCGCCACGAACTCGTAAGTCATTTTCCGGCAGGTGTCCGGATACTTTTCATCAGCTAGTGTAGACATGTAATACATAATTGTAATCCGACATATGCTCTGGTAAGTCTCGTAGACCATAATTTTTATTTTAGTTATATTTAAAGATTGTTTTATCCCCATTATTCACGCTGGATATTGAAGAGAAATCGTCTTTGAGAAACGTAAATGCTTCATTTTTAAGGTGCTCCTCAAATACGGTAGATATGAAAGAAAGAAAGATTGCATTGCTAGTTTTTTTATCTATAATATACATAATTCCTTAAACGCTGGTATTTAGTAAATAAGTGTCTCTTTAAGCGAGTGGTCACCACGTCTGACTACCGTGTAGCAGGCCCGGGTTCGATTCTCGCCCGAGTCGGAGTGTTTCTCCGCTCAGGAACTGGGTGTTGTGTTGTCCTCATCATCATTTAATCATCATCAACGTCCAAGTCACAGACTGTGGCGTCAACTGAAAAGACTTGCTACTCGGTGGCCGGACTTCCTCAATTTCTTTCAGGAGGGGAGACTACCGTCCACCCGCGCCATACGATAATTTCATTCAACTGATAAAAAGAAAGTGTACTTTTAGTCCAGTAAAGGGATCTGTCTGTCAGCTTCAGATCCCCTCAAACTTCGTCGAACTGTTCCTTTTCTAGTTTCATTCACCGGTTTGGCAATTTGGGCTCAGTGACTCATCTTCCATTGATGTAGGAAGTTTCATCAGTAGTCTGTCGCATCATCGTTTTGCGCTAGATACTTTCGACAGCAGCCAAGGGAAGAGGCGTAGTGGTACATTTGACTCGCACTCTGAATGACGGCAACTTAAATATCTGTACACCCATTCAGACTGAGATTTCCCATGATTTCTCCCCGAATCCCTTGAGGTGAATTCAGGGATATTCTTCCATTACCTGAGTTTGCAGTCCGTCTCTGATGGGCTCGAATTCCATGGGACGTTTAACTCTGATTAAGATGGCTTAGTTCATACCCTGACTGGAAGGCCTTATATGCTTCATTAATAGTGGTTTATGGCGAATCTGAAAACGATAAGATTATGTTTTTAAGGCCTATTGCTACATTTAGTTCTTTAAGCGTTCTTACTTTCAAGACTAATTCTTGTCACAGCCTTAAGGAAGTCAATGACTCTCAGTTTAAACGATTATATTGTTGCCTTATCTGCCAACTGATTTCGCAGGACTCGGTGTTTTCGGCGATATCTTGAAAGTACTCAAGAGATTTTTTTTTTAAATCCTACCCCCACTGTTTTAAAATACGGAGCTGTTTTCTGACGAACCTCTTAGCCTCTAAGCACCTTTAACGACTAAGCTAAAAATATAATTTGAATCTCTTTTACACACCATTGTAGACGCCATTCATGACTGGTGTTCCATGGCCTTTGCTGAAACATTTGCTCAAATCTAGTACGTTTCGTTCTGTATATTCAGTTAACTAACGCTCATATGCTAATGCATACTTGTCTTTCACCTGAGTGAAGTAGGTAAATAATTTACGGGAGAATTATTTTGTAAGAAATATGTCTTAGGTTTTACAAAGTTACAGACTTTTCTTGACCCATCAGTTTCATTAACTTTCTTTCCAAAGGCATCTCTTCCTCGGGGTCACCGCCCTGGTCTTTTCAGGTAAGTCATGCTAAGCGACGCAGCTCTCAACAATGGGGGAGTCCCAGCAGCGGCGGGTGCCGTTGCTCGGCGCCAGTTTGAGACCAGGAGAACAGTTGACAGCAGCACGCATCGGAAGAGCCGCCAAGAACGTATGTGCAGTTTAACCGCATGTATCTATCTTTAATCAGCAAAATCTTTGAAGGAAACACGCAATGCAAGAATAATATGGAGCAACGGCAGTAGTCAGAAGGTAAGCCACCAGTAATCATCTGAGTTCCGCCAATCAGGGGCAGCAAAACGCAAGCGTCAAATAGATTGCACCGTTCTGCGGACGTGTATCATGAATACTAACAGGCATGCGTATTTAACGAATTTGGACGTCTTTGTCATTCCAGCTATATTCAGAGTAATTTGATTCTACAAACTAATCATGAAGACAGTTTATCATGGTTTGTGTGAGGCAATAGCTGAGAAGATGATTTCTGAGAATTATTGCCTATCCAACGCGCTTGCCCCTTAGCACTTCTACCGAACGTGTCACGTAATGTTGTCTACGCGAATATGCGTTGCCACGGGAACATAATTTATCGTTTTCGGTTGTGAAGAGCGATGAGTGAAAGCGTTGCAGTTTTAAATTCCGAAAGTCTCACAAGGGCGAAATATAATTCGTCGCTTTTGTAGCGTGGAAAGCTGCTTGAATTGTTATTGCGAATCCGAATTGCTTCCAGATCAGGATAGCAGGAACTATGTACAATGTCATGTACTTAACTCCGTCAAACTTGCGGATGCTGATTTCCCTTCGCAGTTGTATAGCACCCACTGTGACAAGATAACGACTAAATGAAAGAATACATGTTTACTGAATTTTACATCCTGCTTGGCGGAATATGATAATAACGTTAAAGAGGAAAACACTTAATAACGTTCAGCAAAATTGTTTTTATTTTGTCACGAACCGGCTTTCGGCTTCTCATACCATCTTCGCCATCTTCGTCTGAAGATGGCCTGAGAAGCCGAAAGCCGGTTCGTGAGGAAATATATGCAATTTGGCAGAACATTGGAAAGTGTCTTATTCCTTTATATTGAAGAATACCTGATTTGACAATTCCAAGTTATCCGTCGAGACGAGCATCTTTTAGTTTGTTGTTGGATAAGATACTATAAGTTACAAGCCACAGCTTCTCAAACACAATTTTACACTAATTCTACGATATTTTTCGATATTTGTCGTGATAGTCAAGAACGAGAGTGTTCCAATCAGTGGACAAAAAAAGGTTGCCGAAATAGGCGAATCGCATATAGCTACCAGAAAATCCCAGAAAGAACCACCGTTGAAAAACGAAGTTGATCATACATGGGTATTCGGCAGCATTGAATGACGATCCAGCAAGTGTTTTATAGTTAAAGTTTATTCAAGGGAGGGGCGGGGGGAAGACTTTAGTCTCCCTGTGTAAAGAATTTTATGTTGCTTGGCACGAAAGTGATAACAGACTGCTTCAATTCATACCACATCTTAAAGAAAGAAAGATTTCAAAATCAGTTTGTGAATCACCTGTTGAATTTGTGTCTTCGAACAATCCATCTGTACACACACAGAACATCGAACCCTTTCGAAAATCTGTCAGAACCCCGGTAAAAAGAAAGGGGCGTCCAGAAGATAGGAATGGCTCTTCCAATACCTTTACTTCCACAACTTGAGATTGCGTGGAAAACTTGACCCTCCTGATACAATCCACATAATTCTGACTGACAAGCAAGAGTGTACCCGGGGGATTGGGAGAGAAAGTGTTGCTACCTCCGATTTGCTCAACACGAGGAGTAGTGAATGAGGAAGACATGGCTGAAGAGTGAAATAAGTACAGATAGTACTTTCAGTTGCAATTTGCTGCACCTTAGTAGAGAACGCTGTAAACAGAATCGATAGTTCGTGCCACCGGAGTCGACATCGCCGGCTGTGGTTGCCGAGCGGTTCTAGGCGCTACAGTCAGGAACCGCGAGACTGCTACGGTCGCAGGTTCGAATCCTGCCTTGGGCATGGATGTGTGTGATGTTCTTAGGTTAGTTAGGTTAAAGTAGTTCTAAGTTCTAGGGGACTGATGACCTCAGATGTTAAGTCCCATAGTGCTCAGAGTCATTTGAACCAGTTTTTTGGAGTCGAAATCGATTCACACATTCGGTTATATCGTTAGGGACTCGCAAGTTCGATAGGCAATCGTTCTTGGATATTACAGTGAGAAACGAAGTTCATAACACCTGTAATTCCAGTAAAATCAGGATACAGCGAATTTCACGTTCTCCAGTGATGTTTCCATGCCAAGTGATCTTTGTATATTCATAAATAGTTCCACGAGTTGAATATATCAGATGGTGTCGTTAAACATATGCTTTTCGTACATATAGCAAAAGAAATAATACGTTTTTATAACATTATCTGACGATTTATAACATTAATCTGTATTTTTGTCACAAAACAAACCTGCGATTTTAAATCACAGGTGTGTCATAAACGGAATGACTGGTGATAAGAAATTCATGTTTCTCGGTACGTATTATTAAATAAGGTGAACCGACTTTCACTCTTGTGCCAGTGGAGGACATATCTACAGGCCCACTGCTGTGTGGCCACATTTTAGTGGTTTATCGTCTCTCTAGTACCGAGTCGGTAGATGTAGTTCGAAATAGAGCTACTTATATGTCTATTATTCTCGCTACCAACTGTGAAGGTCGAATGATACTATGTACAGTAGAGCAGAGTCCGGTTCTAGGCGCTTCAGTCCGGAACCACGCGGTTGCTACGGTCACAGGTTCGATTCCTGCTTCGGGCATGCATGTGTGTGATGTCCTTAGGTTAGTTACGTTTACATTGTTCTAAGTTTAGGGGACTGGTGATCTCAGATGTTAAACCCCATAGTGCCTTAGAGCCATTTGAACCATTTAGACCAGGGCATACAGCCGTCATTGTTGATGCTGCGTTTCATATCTGTGATACATAATTTGTAGCAATGAACATCTTTTTTACATGATCTCCTACGCCTTTCTGTACCCCTGATCTGCCCCACAAAGTACTAACCGTTCACTCTGAGAAGCTTCTCGGAGCCGTGGCTGTCGGAAGTAGCTCTTTTTATAGAAAGACTGTCAATGACATATATTGACCTGTTCTCAGTCACTACCTATGTTGGCTTTCAATTTTGTGTGCAACGAATATCTTCACTGAACATGAACAGATTTCGCACAACAGCACAGACAACATAAATGTGATCTTTAAGTACACGTCTACTGTCTGTTGTCGTTTACGAGCACATAGATTCACTCAACAAAGTGTCGTCCTCTAGCTAAAGTTGAATAAATGATTCATATTTAGTTACGTCAGAATAATTTCTAGTAAAAAATTCGATTATTTTAATATAAGAAAAGGCCTCACTTGAGCGATCAGTTTTACTGATTCTTCCATTTATTCTTTTAAACTTTTCTGTTTCTTTCTTTCTGACGGAGAGACCTTCCAACCCTGGGGAGGGGTTGACACAGCCTCGTTACGCCCTTGCAGTTGATCGTTGGTGTCAACATATTGGAGCACACTGTAAAAATCCTGCGTGACACACTTCTACAGTGCTGTGGTAAATGTTGCTTGCTTCTCAATATTAGCGAAAGCCTGTCGAGACGGGTGGTGTGAATGACAAGAAGGTATTTTTCCTGATGCTAGCAAGACGTGTTAATGACGCCGTAAGCCAGCGCATGTTGTTTCTTTCTTACAGATGATCGCAGGGCAGTTTAACAATTGTAGTTTGCAAAGCAGCGATCACAATCAAGCAACTACAGTGACGAATGAACGTTACATCCTCGCCAATTGGTCGAAAATGCAGAGTGACCCAAAAGTCCTTTGGAATTTGAAAATTCTGGGAATAACGTAGGTAGAAATGTAAAAACGGACACATACTTCAAATGACACGCGATTTATTGAAACCAAAAATGAGTGAGAAAATTGGCCAACAGGGGCGCTGGACATAAACATGACAGAGACGCCACACGAGACTCATGTATAAAATTAGGTGTATCTGTGATAGGGAGTCAAATCATCCGTAGCCTGGCTGACAAACATCTATTAGAAGCTACGTCTTTTAAGGAGGATGGCGCTCCACTCCATATTGCTACCAGTGTGAAAGATCTCTTGCGCACATCGTTTGGTGAGGGTCGCATGCTGAGCTGCCACGTCTGTCATGTTTGACCTCCTAGTTCCCCAGATCTCAAGCCGCGTGATTGTTGGTTGTGGACTCACCTGGAATCGTAAGTCTACCGAGATCCTCCGACATCATTATGGTAGTTTTTCACTATATATAATGATAAGCTGTACAGTACTGTTCACAACGTTGTCCTTCATTGTTAATGAATGACAGTCTACAAGCTGAGCGTATGTCATAAAGAACATCATGTTTATTAAGAATTAGTTGTTATGCTAATTATTGCTTTTGTATCATATGCTGCTCCGTGTGTTGGTCTTTCTGTGCACATTTTTTTATTTCAACGAAACCCATGTGATTTCAAGACGTGGTCGATTATTACCTCTCTACCCACGTTATTCTATGAAGCACTCAATTTTCAAATATTAACGGACTTGTGGGTTACCCTGTATGTAATAATCCAAGTGGAAGTAGCGTCACATTTTGGCACTATCTCCAGGCGTAATGATCAAACTACCTCTTCCACAACAAGTCAGTGTTTATTTTAGTGTCAGTGACTTGCGTACAAGCTCTCCTGTTTCTACCGTCTTTTCAACTAAACAAAGTCTTGGTCACATTCGGTTCAGTAAGTGTATGATAGGCTTTCAGCACCCAGAAATAAGGAGGAAGTACAACATTCATCATCTGAGAGATATGTATGTCAGTGGACGGAACAACACACAGCATTCAACCAACCATCAGTTTACAAGTAACATTTTATTTACAGAAGAGGCAGGACTCAACACACCTTTTTTGGAGTGTCGTAAGCGTCTATTCTCCTCATGGCTCACCACATCAGTAAAGATTTCTTTTTTCTTTAAATATGTCGTTAGGGTTGCTAGGTGAACTTATCATTGGATCACCGAGTCCTCCAAGAACACTTGACAGCAAGGGGTAAGTTCGGTTTTGAATGAACCATGATTGAACCTCTTCGCCCGAAGCAAATTGACGACCAGCTCCGAAAACAGGTGTAACTGTGACCGGAACGGTCGCGGGGTTGACGTGGTGGAAAGCGCAGCGGGGCCCACGGAGTGGCACCCGAACGACAACACAAACGGGGGAGGACGGTCGCGACCAATGAAGGACCAACAACAACAAGATCGAAACAACAGAACCACAAGAAAACCACGTCCACTCGTACACAAAACAGAAAGAAGGACGCTGTGTAAGGCAAGGCGATAAGTCCAGAGACGCACGCAAGATTAAACTGACAGGCTGAGCTTTTTTTCCCCTTTATTGTTGTTTTGACACCCTATACAAAGGTAGGCGGGCAGCGGCAACACTACGCTGCTCTTCGGCCACAGAGTATATATTTATTACAAGTGGAGACATCGAAAAACGAAACAGCACGGTGGATAGACGACAGTAGACACACAAATTTAAAAATACAGGAAGTTGTTCACTAGTGCAGCGTCCAAAGGAAAACGTTCACCACTCGGGCACTAACAGAGACGGCGGAAACGGTACACGTGAACGAAGGAGCACAAATGACGAAACACTGAATCACTAACACGATGGCACACACAAAACACTGGCGACGATCTCCGGCGCGCGAATGCCCGTCCGGGGTCCTGCCAAAAGGGGAAAAGGTGGGGGAGGAGGGAGAGGGGAGGACGGCCATAAATGGTGATTTAGAAGTCGAGGAGACGGAAGGAAGGTGTGGTTTTGTCTACGATGATAGCCTGGGTCTTGGAAGGATTGACCGTGAGCAACCACTGGTCGCACCAAGTGGTGAACCGGTCAAGATGGGATTGGAGTGGGTGTAGGGAGCGCTGCAGGGTTGGGGTGAGGGCGAGGGCAAAGAAGGCTGTGTCATCAGAAGGTGGAAAGGGGGTGGAGGCGGCGGCATGTCTGCCGCATACAGAAGGTAGAGAAGATGGGAGAGATCGGGACATTGGGGCACACCGGCGGAGGGGTAGAAAGTGTAGGAATCTGTGTTATGGTTGATGACATAGGAAGGACGTTGGGAAAGAAAGAACCCAGACGGACGTAGTTGACAGGAAGGGCGAAGGCTTGGAGCTTGAAGAGGAGACCGGAATGCCACACACTGTCGTAAGCACGCTCAAGGTCGAGGGAGAGGAAGATGGTGGACCGATGGCTGTTGAGCTGTTCGGAGAGGAGATGAGTAATGTGAAGGAGGTCGTCGGCAGAGAAGAACGCTCGAAAGCCACACTGGGTAGCGGGAAGGAGGCGGTGCTGGAGGAGATGTTGGATGGATGCGTCGGGTAAGGATAGATTCGAGGACCTTGCTGAAAACCGTGGTAAGGCTGATGGGACGGTAGGAGGAGACAGCGGATGGCGGTTTGTCGGGTTCGAGGAACCTCAGGATATGGGAGGTTTTACACAGGTCGCGGTAGTAGCCGGTGGACAATACCACATTATATAGCCTGGCCAGGGTGGTGAGGAAGGAGGCGGGAGCTTCACGGAGGTGACGATAGGTAACACTATCGTGACTGGGAGCGGTGTTGCGTTTCGAGCAGAGTGTAGTGATGATATCCAAAGTGGTGATGGGAGCATTTGAGTTCAACGTGTGTAATTCTGGCTGAGCGAGAGGCAGGCGCTTAAATACATAATCAGGGGCGCCGCTATTGGCCGCTAGGATCACGTGTTACACTAAACGTGGGCCAGGAGGCGCGAGCCGCCACGGCTTACGGCGCTATGGTGCAGAGACTAGGGGTCTTCGACCTCATCGCCGTGTGGCGCAGATTCAAATTCTGCGGCGCGTGGTACCAGAATAGGGAAATGCCACGAGGAGAGATCAGGACTGTACGGAAGATGTGTAAGAGATTCCGAGGGAAACTTTTGCAGCGTAGTCGACATAACCTTGGCAACAAGTAAACAGGCGTTGTACTGCAACAGAATCATGCCGTCCGTTAACATTCCTGTGTATTTGGACTTGATGGCGTTTTTGCAAAGTGAGCACATACCACTGTGCGTTGATTGTGGTGCCTTGCTCCAGAAACCCAATGAGTAGTGGGCTCTTACAATCAAAGAAAAAGGTCATCCCGACTTTCTTGTTGTTGGCACGCACGGCTTTGGGAATTTTCGGAGGAACTGAATCCATGTGCCTCCAATGTTGGCCCTGACGCTTTCTTGCTCTCTGGCTCAAAATTATGACACCAGGTATCATGTCCCGTGATAATACGAGACAGGAAATAAGATTCTTCATCGTGATACTGTCCCAGGCGCTACAGTGATGTCGCCATTCTGTTCAACTTCAGATCGTTTCTCCAGCGGTGGAGAACCCATGGCGCACAGATTTTCAGATACTCTGTTATGATGGCGTGAGTGGTACCGTGGCTAACACCTAACATGAGCCGTATGTCTACCACCGTCCATCACTGGTCAATTCTGACGGCAGCATCCACCGGAGCAACGACAGAATCGGTAATGAGGCGATGAGGCTATCCTGGGCGACCCCTGTCTTTCAGTGCCACCCGACCTTCTCGACATCGTTTATTCCTAGCAAACGCACGTGCTGATGATACTGTGTTTGCCTCACGTAGGATACATTCGAGCTTGAATTTCAATTCCTGACGCCCCTACTGCAGTCAAAACAGCACTACACCTCGCTTTTCCCGGTCTCAGTAGTGAAGTCGAACGCACACTCGACTCGCCGTTACAATGTCCAACATGACCAACAGACAAATGACACAGTGCTGCACTTTGACGCTGTACCTTCCTGGTTCCCAATAGAGGTCATCTACACAGGTCGAACAAAATTTCACACACTCAGACTTCGCAGCTACTACTACTACTACTAACCAGGGACGGCTAGAAGACAATTGTCAGGATGTAGAGGCGTATATCACTAGGGGTAAGATAGATACGGGCTACAGGAAAATTAAAGAGACCTTTGGAGAAAAGAGAACCACTTGCATGAATATCAATAGCTCAGATGGAAACCCAGTTCTAAGGAAAGGAGGGAAAGCAGAAAGGTGGAAGGGGTATATAGAGGGTCTATACAACTGCGATATCTTTGAGGACAATATTATGGAAATGGAAGAGCATGTAGATGCAGATGAAATGGGAGTTATGATACCGCGTGAAGAGTTTGACAGAGCACTGAAAGAGACAAGGCTCCTGGAGTAGACAACATTCCATTAGAACTACTGGGAGAGCCAGCCCTGACAAGACTCTACCATCTGTTGAGTAAGATGTATGAGACAGGCGTAATAACCTTAGAATTCAGGAATAATATAATAACTCCAATCACAAAGAAAGCAGGTGTTGACAGATGTGAAAATTGCAGAACAATCAGTTTACTAAGTCACGGATGCAAAATACTAGTAGAACCCGAGCTCGGGGAAGATCAGTTTGGATTCCGTAGAAATGTTGGAACACGTGAGGCGATACTGACCCTACGACTTATCTTAGAGAATAGATTAAGCAAAGGCAAAATTACGTTTCTAGCAAATGTAAACTTAGAGAAAGCTTTAGGCAATGTTGACTGGAATACTCTCTTTCAAATTCTGAAGGTGGCGTGGGTAAAATACAGGGAACGAAAGGATATTTACAATTTGTACAGAAACCAGATGGCAGTTATAAGAGTCGAGGAAAGGGAAGCAGTGGTCGGGAAGGTAGTGAGACAGTTTTGTAGCCTCTCCCTGATGTTACTCAATCTGTATACTGAGCATGCAGTAAAGTAACCAAAAGAAAAATTTGGAGTCGGAATTAGAATCTATGGAGAATAAATAAAAACTTTGCTGTTCGTCGATAAGATTGTTAATCTGTCAGAGACAGCAAACGACCTGGAAGAACAGCTGAACGGAATGTACAGTGTCTTAAAAGCAGGATATAAGATGAACATCAACAAAAGCAAAACGAGGACAATGAAATATACTCGAATTAAATTGGGTGATGCTGGGGGAATTAGAGTAGGAAATGAGACGCTTAAAGTAGTAAATGAGTTTCACTACTAGGGGAGCAAAATAAATTATGCTGATTGAAACAGAGGACATAAAATGTTAACTGCAATGGAAAGGAAAGCGTCTCTGAAGAAGAGAAATTTGTTAACATCGAGTATAGATTTAAGTGTCACGAAGTCGTTTCTGAAAGTATTTGTATGGAGTGTAGCTACGAATGTAAGTGAAACGTGGACGATAAATAGCTTAGACAAGAAGAGAATAGAAGCTTTCAAAATGTGGTGCTACAGAAGAATGCTGAATATTACATCACATAATTAATGAGAAGCTATTGAATAGCACGGGGGAGAAGAGGCATTTGTGGCACAACTTGACTAGAAGAAGGAATCGGTAGGTAGGACATATTCTGAGGCGTCAAGGGATCACCAGTTTAGTATTCTAGGGCAGCGTGGAGGGTAAAAATGGTAGAGGGAGACCAAGAGAGGAACACACTAAACAGATTCAGAAGGATATAGGTTGCAGTAGGTACTGGGAGATGAAGAAGTTTGCACAGGATAGAACAGCATGGACAGCTGCATCAAACCAGTCTCTGGACTGAAGACCACAACGAACAACTGCTAGCAATACAAAAATGCCTGTAACAAAATTTCGTCGTGTGCGTGCTTCGAGCTGTAAATGGACTAACGTCCAGGCAATGTGGCAACACTGTAATCAGGTGCACAATGACTACCTCTGTCAGGAGACTTAAGAGTTGCTTTGTAGTTGGTGCAGCGGCTAACGTTTTAGGTTAGCAAGCTGAAGGTTGAGGGTTCGATTCTGGGTCCAGTTTTATTTGTTTTTATTTCTTAAAACTAGTCTGCGAAGTACGATATCTGGTGCCTTAATAGTCACACAGCGATTACAGTGGGTCTTCTACAAAACATTTGGCGTTACGTACTAAGAACACAGAAATGGAAATACAATTGGTTTCAATGGTCAGCTTTCAAAGAAACCTTTTGCATGTCGTCGACGCGAATTGTTTCCCACCACTGCATTTACTAGATTTCGAACTCGTTTTGTGTGTGCCATCCCCCAATGGCCCCATCGGTTAATACCAACTATTTTTCTTCTCACGTTCAGGTTCATTACATATCGTTACGGCCGCCGGCTGGAGTGGAGAAGCGGTTCTAGGTGCTACCGCTACGGTCGCAGGTTCGAATCCTGCCTCGGGCATGGATGTGTGTGATGTCCTTAGGTTAGTTAGGTTTAAGTAGTTCTAAGTTCTAGGGGACTGATGACCTCAGATGTTAAGTTCCATAGTGCTTAGAGCCATTTGAACCATTTTGAACCCGTGACGTGCAAAAGACTTCTTTAAAAGCTGATCAGTCGAAAAGTTAGTACTTCCATTACTGTGTTCGTAGTATGTAACTCCAAATGTTTTGTAGAAGACCAGTTGTAGTCGTTGCATGAGCATTTAGACTCCAGATACTGTAACACGCAGACTACTTTTAGCAAGTAAAAACAAATATGCCTCGACTCAGAATCGTGCCCCCGACCTCGTGCGTGCCAACTTCAAACACTAACTGCCGCACCAACTACACAGCATTCATGTGTCGGCTGACAAAGAAAGGTACAGTACGTGTGATTACAGTATTGCCAGATTGCGAATCTTTAACTTACATTTACTACACGAAATATGCCCAAGACAAAATGTTGTGAAAGACATTTTTTTGTTGCCAATTTCTATTTAATCGCGCTGTGACGTCCGAGTGCGCGAATTTTTCTTCACGCTTTATACACATACCCACCTGCGTTACAAATGTCAGCGCCGTGCTCGTCACGTAGTCTGTCTCGTTTTCATTTTACTGTCACTTGTATTGTCGTACACATTCACCCATGCTGGCTTCCACTACAAATTATGTTGAACCTAACTCTGTATAACTGAGAATATTGCCACAAAGAGCTTTTGTACCAACCCCTGCATTATCAATCCATGGTGTTATACGTACTGTAAGTAAGCTGTTTAGGTTTTTTTATTGGTAACGCCGCCGCCACGTAGCGCTCTGTATAAAAATCACTGGCTGTGCCGTGCGCAGTCTGTGTTTAGTTTGCATTGTTGTCTGCCATTGTAGTGTTGAGCAGCGGCAGCTGGATGCTAACAGCGCGTAGCGTTGCGCAGTTGGAGGTGAGCCCCCAGCAGTGGTGGACGTGGGGAGAGAGATGGCGGAGTTTTGAAATTTGTAAGAATTGGTGTCATGAACTGCTATATATATTATGACTAGTGAGGTAAATACATTGTTTGTTCTGTATTAAAATCTTTCATTTGCTAACTATGCCTGTCAGTAGTTAGTGCCTTCAGTAGTTTGAATCTTTTATTTAGCTGGCAGTAGTGGCGCTCGCTGTATTGCAGTAGCTTGAGCAACTAAGATTTTTGTGAGGTAAGTGATTTGTGAAACGTATAGGTTAATGCTAGTCAGGGCCATTCTTTCGTAGGGATTTTTGGAAGTCAGATTGCGTTGCGCTAAAGATATTGTGTGTCAGTTTAAGCACAGGCGTGTATAAATTGTTCTAAGGATCTGTGGACCTTCTGAGTGTTTATGACACACAGAAATTGCATCGTGATTGAATACAACAGGCCCCATGCCGACTTTTCTCCATGCGAGTAATGTCTCAAAGTGTCTACGCTTTGATCGATTTCTGGGAGACCAGTAGTAGTATCCGAAGCACATCTGGAGGCATTCTGTTATCTGTGGAACTTCAGAGTGTTGATGAAACACAGAAATTGCATCTGGATTGAATACAACAGGCATCAAGCCGAGATTTCTCCATGGGAGTAATGTCTCAAACTGTCTACGATTCGATCGATTCCTGGGAGACCAGTAGTAGTATCCGAAGCACATCTGGAGGTATTCTGCAATCTGTGGACCTTCAGAGTGTTGATGAAACACAGAAAATACATCGGGATTGAATACAACAGTCACCATGACGACTTGTCTCTATTGGAGTAATGTCTCAGACTGTCTACGCTTTGATCGATTCCTGGAAGACCAGTAGTAGTATCCAAAGCACATCTGGAGGCATTCTGTAATTTGTGGACCTTCAGAGTGTTGATGAAACACAGAAATAGCATCGTTTCAGTACGTAATTCTAAACCCATACCTTATGGAAACCAATTTGTTACCTGGATATAGTGTAGCACTACCATTTCAGAAGAAGTTAGTTTATTTTTACTACTCATTAGGCGTTTACTCCTGCTGTGCTTCAAACCATGTACCCACCACTGGAAACAGTAAGTTATTTTTCGATTTTTATTAGTTTTGTAAGCTCCTTCCTTACGTATCATTGTTATCTTACCAGGTCAGTAATTAACTTAAATCTGGGAAAATAATCGATGTAGACCATCAAAGCACCTGTAGATGGGCCCCAGGTCTCGAAAATCAATTTTCATTTAAATAAAATCAGGATTACGACTGAAGGTGGTTATTCTTTATTTTATAATTGTATTTTTTGTACATCACCGTGATTCGTTGACAACTGCTACGCTCTCCTTACGTATTTACACAAATTTCTTTGAATCTTCAGAGACACTAAGCATGTAATATGATAGTTACTGCTTGGTATGTATCCTACATCAGATGACGATATAAAAATCGGAGAATCTATGGTAAATGGCGTCGCTGTAGCTCTTACTACAGACTAATGTTTCTTCTAACGTAATTTTTATTACTACATTTCACAACATAAATCACAGATTCCGCGTTTGGCTTTGTGAAAGAAAATTATTCTATGTAGACCATACAGCTAATCGTCTGCCATGAATTGTTGAAACGAGAGCAACGTTTTTTCTGATCTCGAAATTTTCATGTTCCTGTTTAATAAATTAAGTTTCCGCCGGAAGCGAATCTCGAGATAATCGGGTATATGATCGCTTACTGCATCCGTAAAATTATGTTGCAATCAACGTATCCTCGTTAATAGCCCCTGAGTTTAGACTTCCTCATTAAGTGCTCTTCTTTCTCGGTTAATGAGATCCGGAAACATAAAACCGTATGACTGAACAAAACACCAGTTCGAATACTAATGGGATACGTTTATTTTCTCAATTTTTCTTTTGTAGTGGCAGTTCGTAAAGAGCGTGTAGGATATCTTTTGAGAGGCCCGGTTTGCAACAACTTTTTTCTGTAGTTCTGGCCAACTTAACGTGTTTCATAGTCCAAGCTGACGCCAGCTTGTTATCCAGTAAATTAACACAGTGCTGATAATGAAGAGTGCGGCATCCTCTCATCCCGTTAAAGCAGACCTGTTGCAGGATTTCCTGCAAGAATTTCCTCGTCCTATTGACCTGCTCCATGCAATTGCCGCAAGAGAAAACTCTGGACGGAGAAAAATGGAAAGAAGATTCTATAAGTCTTCACCCGTGTATGATAATTAGCCTCCACCGTAAATGTTAAGATATGCAATTTCTTCCTGAAACCAATTACCAGTCAGTGAACATTTGCTCACGTTTCAAGTCACTGAGCTTTAAAACGAGCAGATAAATCGGCGATTCACTGCGTCGATCACACCAGAGTTCCGTTCGTGTAACACAAACGCCAAATATACTCTCCTTCGCACATGCGAGGGGACTTCAAAAAGTAAGCTTCACATTTCGTTCAGGCGCTTCAATCCGGAACCACGCTGCTGGTACTGTCGCAGGTTCGAATACTACCTTGGGCATGGCTGTGTGTGATGTCCTTATGTTAGTTAGGTTTAAGTAGTTCTAAGTCTATGGGACTGATGACCTCAGATGTTATGTCCCATAGTGCTTGGAGCCATTTGAACACATTTTTCCACATATCGTACCGCGCTAACGCTGTTGTGCAAATCGAGTGGCGCATTATCAAATGAGAGTACATGTATGGGTTCCCGGCAGATACAGTTCTAGTGCAGTACAATTAACAAGCAGAAAGGAAGGAAGATCATAATTAAGCATCCCGTCGACATCGAGGTCATTAGAAACGGAACACAGACCACAGTGTTTCACGAATGGGGAAAGAACCGATGTAGTCAGTGTAGTTGAAGTACGCAGGAAAGTACGATTATTGTGGGCAAAACGTCTAAATGGCTCACAGATTCACTGTTAAATTTTGGCTACATGTGGACCAAACGCAGCGTTGCGTCCAACTGTAGTGAAATGATGTCAGCAAACTGACAGAGGCCGCATAGGTGGCGGTGCTGCTGATCGGCGAGGTACACCATCGATGTCGACCTCAGACGGCAACATGTGGCCAGTCACAGATTTCCCATCGATGGCTTCCGTTTTTCTGCCAAGAAGACGGTCTGTATTAACTTCTGGCGCTACAAAGAGTTTCTCCCACCTCCCTTACGACTCGGTCCCGTTGCTCTCCCATTCGTGGAGACAAAAAATTTTTAGGTCTCACATTTGACAGGAAACTTAGCTGGTCTCCACATGTGTCATACACTCCTGGAAATGGAAAAAAGAACACATTGACACCGGTGTGTCAGACCCACCATACTTGCTCCGGACACTGCGAGAGGGATGTACAAGCAATGATCACACGCACGGCACAGCTGACACACCAGGAACCGCGGTGTTGGCCGTCGAATGGCGCTAGCTGCGCAGCATTTGTGCACCGCCGCCGTCAGTGTCAGCCAGTTTGCCGTGGCATACGGAGCTCCATCGCAGTCTTTAACACTGGTAGCATGCCGCGACAGCGTGGACGTGAACCGTATGTGCAGTTGACGGACTTTGAGCGAGGGCGTATAGTGGGCATGCGGGAGGCCGGGTGGACGTACCACCGAATTGCTCAACACGTGGGGCGTGAGGTCTCCACAGTACATCGATGTTGTCGCCAGTGGTCGGCCGAAGGTGCACGTGCCCGTCGACCTGGGACCGGACCGCAGCGACGCACGGATGCACGCCAAGACTGTAGGATTCTACGCAGTGCCGTAGGGGACCGCACCGCCACTTCCCAGCAAATTAGGGACACTGTTGCTCCTGGGGTATCGGCGAGGACCATTCGCAACCGTCTCCATGAAGCTGGGCTACGGTCCCGCACACCGTTAGGTCATCTTCCGCTCACGCCCCAACATCGTGCAGCCCGCCTCCAGTGGTGTCGCGACAGGCGTGAATGGAGGGACTAATGGAGACGTGTCGTCTTCAGCGATGAGAGTCGCTTCTGCCTTGGTGCCAATGATGATCGTATGCGTGTTTGGCGCCGTTCAGGTGAGCGCCACAATCAGGACTGCATACGACCGAGGCACACAGGGCCAACACCCGGCAACATGGTGTGGGGAGCGATCTCCTACACTGGCCGTACACCTCTGGTGATCGTCGAGGGGACACTGAATAGTGCACGGTACATCCTAACCGTCATCGAACCCATCGTTCTATCATTCCTAGACCGGCAAGGGAACTTGCTGTTCCAACAGGACAACGCACGTCCGCATGTATCCCGTGCCACCCAACGTGCTCGAGGAGGTGTAAGTCAATTACCCTGACCAACAAGATCTCCGGATCTGTCCCCTATTGAGCATGTTTGGGACTGGATGAAGCATCGTCTCACGCGGTCTGCACGTCCAGTACGAACGCTGGTCCAACTGAGGCGCCAGGTGGAAATGGCATGGCAAGCCGTTCCACAGGACTACATCCAGCATCTCTACGATCGTCTCCATGGGGGAATAGCAGCCTGCATTGCTGCGAAAGGTGGATATACACTGTACTAGTGCCGACATTGTGCATGCTCTGTTGCCTGTGTCTATGTGCCTGTGGTTCTGTCAGTGCGATCATGTGATGTATCTGACCCCAGGAATGTGTCAATAAAGTTTCCCCTTCCTGGGACAATGAATTCACGGTGTTCTTATTTCAATTTCAAGGAGTGTATTTGGCTGCCTGTTGTACCCGTTCTCTAAATGTCCTCCGTGTTCTCAGCGGTATGTCGTGGGCAGCGGATCGAACCGTCCTACTTCGCCTGTATCGGTCGATCGTCCGCTCCGAGCTGGATTATGAGAGCTTCGTATACACCTCTGCACGGCCGTCCATCTTACGCCGCCTCAACGCCATACAACATCGGGGTTTACGGCTTGCGATCGGAGCGTTTTATACTAGTCCCGTCGAGAGTCTTCATGCTGAAGCCGATGAATTGTCACTCACCTACCGGCACGATATACTGCTTTGTCGTTATGCCTGTCGGCTACTGTCAATGCACGACCACCCATCGTATCGTTCCTTTTTTGACGACTCTCTCGACCGTCAATACGGGTTGTATGTCTCTGCCCTGCTACCCCCTGGAGTTCACTTTCGTCGCCTCCTTCAACACCTTTATTTTTCACTCCCTGCAACCTTTAGAGTGGGCGAGAGCCACACGCCACCTTGACTCCAGGCTCAAGTTCGCGTTCACCTTGGCCTCAGCTCGCTCCCAAAGGAGATTACCCCGGTTCGGTATACCACTCCCGCTTTGTCGAACTTCGTTCGATGTTCATTAATATGACCTTTAGTTATACAGATGGCTCTAAGACCAATGACGGGGTGTTCTTTTATTGTCGGGGCACAAAGTTTCAAATACCGGCTACATGGCCATGTTCGGTCTTCACCAGGCTGTTCTTTACATCTGCCGCCACCGACATTCTGCTTATGTCATCTGTTCCGATTCTCTGAGCGCCATCCAGAGCCTCACTGATCCGTATCTGGTTCACCCTTTCGTGCACCGTATCCAACGCTCTCTTCAGCAGGTGGTGGACGACGGTTCTCCGGTTAGCTTTATGTGGGTTCCTGGCCATGTCGGTATCCCTGGGAACGAAGCTGCAGATGCCGCGGCCAAGACTGCGGTTCTCCAGCCTCGGACGGCTTCTTGTTGTGTTCCTTCATCAGACTGTAGCAGGGTCATTTGTCGGAGCATTTTATCGCTGTGGCATGCCGATTGGGCTGCACTTCCCGACAACAAGCTTCGGGCCTTGAAACCTCTTCCCGCGGCTTGGACGTCCTCCTCACGTCCTTCTCGGCGGGAGGAGCTCGTTTTGGGCCGGCTACGAATTGGACACTGCCGGTCCAGCCATCGCCATCTGCTGCCGGCTGCGCCGGCGCCGTTCTGTCCATGTGGGCAATTGCTGACGGTCCGCCACATTTTAACGTACTGTCCGGATTTTACTACACTGCGTCTTGATCTTGGCCTGCCATGTACTGTGGATGCCATTTTAGCGGATGACCCAGGAGCTGCTGCTCGCGTTCTTCGTTTTATCAACTTGACACACCTGGCTAAGGACGTTTGATTACGCTGTTTTTTTTTTTTTTAATCTTATGCCTGTTAATACGTCTTTTATAGTGTTGTCCCTTTTAGTTGCTGTTTTAACCTTGTGCCTCGCGGTGCATTCCTAACCTAGTCAGGGCTCTAATGACCATTGTAGTTGTGCGCCCTAAAACCACAAAAAAAAATCCCATCGATGGTGCGTTCATTTAGTAGTTCTCCAGTGGCTCCGTCACCAAGAAGCGGATTTATACTGCTGAGGAACCGAACAACCGGTAGAACATTCCGATCGTTGCTAGAGACACTTATTATCCATCTTGAAAAACAGTGTCGTGTATGTGTGTGACTCTGAAGTGTACTGTTGCATTGAGTAAAAGTTAGTTTGTTTCCCATAAAAAAGTGTAGCTTACCTTCTGCAGTCACCTCGTATAACTGCCCAATAAAAACATATTTGATGGATAGTCTCGTGAGAATGATTATATAGACCTTTTCGGACAGTGTACGTTTATTCAGCGATACGTGATGTAGTAGAAACAGTATCTACACTTGCAAGTGATTTTAAGGGAAGCAGATCTTTTCTGTAAACAAGAAACCTAGGAGCTTAAAGCGGCTCTGCACTCATCTAAAATACATACAAACAAGAAGAACGACACAAATCATGAACCATTTACCTACCATATCGTGCTGCCAGAGTGACAGCAGCTTATGTCTGCGAATAGTAAAAAATTGTTACTGGTAGTTCTTTCTTAATGATTATTCTCCACAAATATTCGCCACGATTACATAAATTAGATAAAATACAGTTTAGTATAGCAAACTTATAAGTCCCTTTAATTTGCTTAGTTTTGTAATTCAATGCAGATTTTTCTTAAAAACTGAGTTTCACCTGTTTCCTCATTGGAAAAGTTTTATTTTCAGTCACAACGCCGAATCTAGAAGTGCAATAGGCCTTATCAGGCGTTCTTCGAAAACTGTACAAATTAAGAATATAGTCTTTCCTCTGTGTAAAAGGTAAACACGTAGTATTCATCATTTTAGTAATAATTTACTTTTACAACAACAGTATTTGTGTCAGTGGTTATATAACGCTATTGACAGAAAGTTAAAGAACCTGAAGTCTGCGCAATCGTACGTAAAATAATATATAATATTAATCTGGTGTGATACCACTTCGTGGCTTGAGACAGCCAGAAGATAAACATTGCAACATCTTGCTTGAAAAGTTGGCTGACATATGGCTGAAAGCTGTATTTTGTATCCCGCCTGGAAGGCGGCGAGTGGGTCAGCTTCTGAAAACTGAAAGGTTGGCGGAATGAAGGAAGTGAGTAGGAGCAGGACAAGGTAATACACTTCGGTACTGCAAGAAAGTAAAAGTAATTTACTGGTGCACGAATATATACAGGGCATACATAACTATGTTCATAAGTAGAGCAGAGTATATGAAGCGAAGCTGAAGAAAAGTGTCCCGGCCATCTGCTCTTGATCAAAAGTGGAGGATCTGGAGCGGAGCTCGTAGAGCTCTCCCGCTCCGCCAAGAGCTTGCTGTCGTCAGTATCTATCGTATTGCCAACCAAGAAGAGCGCACCATCGTTGTGGCATCGTAGCTATCGATACTACACTGCACGCATTGCTTACGTGTTTGTGGATGAAGCAGTTCGTTTCAGACTGCATCAACAAGGAAATCTATGAACTAGCTTGTACATAATGCAAAATTACAGTAAAGTGTGCACTTTTGTGACAGGTTCATACGAGGACTAATCGAAAAATAAAGTACAATCGATAGTCGAATGGAAATCATAGAAAAATCCGATGAAGCTTTCCGTAGGGGTGGTGGACAGTGTCTCTGGTGTGACCGTGGATTGCATCTTGTCACTCTCTTCATTTCTGAGCTCACAGAGATCAGGTAAAGATGTGTTTCCCGCCAGTGCCTGTGAAAGATCTCGCCTGATGTCATGCCGTCTATAAAACGTAAATGTCATGCATTCCTTCTTCTTGGCATTCTCTGTCGCTCACTGCAAGTTCGATTAGGGCGCTCCTGCAGCGTTTTCGATGGGAAGTGTTTGATCACTCACAGCCCGGGCTTTGGTACCACTGAATTTCATCTGTGCTCACATGAACCGCTGACCATGAAGACAAGACTTTGATACAGGCAACAAGCTGCAGATCATCGTAGAGTATTGGCTGGAATCTCAGGCGACTGCCTTCCGTGACGACGGTAAATTTCGTGACCGATCGGCCGTACATCCTAACAGCCGTCGTATGCTCCTCATAGATGGTCCTGCATAATAATAGCTTCATAACCTCACATCAACTGAAATTTGTAACATAGATAATCTGACAACCTCTATCATTACAGCTGCTGATTATATTCACTTTTGGATAATTCTGTTTACTGTAGAAGTGTCGTAAAATGTGTGTTGATTAAAGATCTTCAGAAAGGCAGTATCGGAGTTCTTATAATTAATCTACGATCTTATTTTTTGTGAGTTCTGTTCCTACACCAAAATTATAGAAGTGCACAAAGGCCTCCCGCATTTGTCAGAGCTTCGTTGAGGATATTTCGCTGGAAACTAAGGATGATCTTACCAGACTGTAACCAAATAATGATGGCGATTCTGAAGAGTGTTGTGCTCTTTCGATCTTCATTTTGCTATGGATGAAAGCTGGATGACGGTAATGGCAAACTTAAATCCCCTCATTTGTAGTCTCCGTACATGTATTTTGGGAAATGCTTTTAGTATTCGCCCTGATTGGAAAAAGACGGCCATCTGTTCTTGTTTTGTAGCCTTGTGTTCATCTTCTCTTACTAGCTCACGTAGAACGTCCAACAATATGTGCTGAATGTTCCATACTTCATATGCTCTTTCCGGCAGCATTTAACTATGTAGCAATCATTGCGCGGAAGTGTCCCGACATTCGCCCTTTGGTACGGAGGTTACAGGTTTTCGATAGATTGGTTTGCTCAAGCCGACCTGAGTGACCGAGCGGTTCTAGGCGCTACAGTCTGGAACCGTACGACCGCTGCGGTCGCAGGTTCGAATCCTGCCTCGGGCATGGATGTGTGTGATGTCCTTAGGTTAGTTAGGTTTAAGTAGTTCTAAGTTCCAGGGGACTGATGACCTCACACGTTAGGTCCCACAGTGCTCAGAGCCATTTGAACCAATTTTTTTGGTTTGCTCATCTATCCTTTCTAGTGCTTCCTTGTTTGTCTGTCCCATCCACATGCTTTTGTGGCACCATATTTCAAATTCTTCCCACTGTCACTTTTCAGATATTATTATCATTCATGTTCCATTACTACACAATGAATGAAATGCTCCACACGTAAATTTTCTGATTTTCTGTACTCTGTATCTGAGTTCAATGTTCAGACTTTAGGCCTGCAAGATATTTTCAATAAACTTTCTTTCCTGTGTCTGTCTACTCCTGATATATCCTTGGCTTCAGTCATCCCGTGTAACATAGAATCCAAGAACGGAGAATTCGTTCAGATGTTCCAATGTAGCGTGTCGCTATTCTCTTTTAAACAACTCAAAAACACCTTATTAATTTTGTTTATTTTTTACCTATATTTTATTCTAAGTAGACTAACCATACCTTGTATTAATTATTCCTTAGCCTTCCTTGATCTTAGTCGGTCTTTTGCTTGTTTTAAGGATGTCTGTTCTCTCTCTATTTTTGATTCTCATCTAATACTTCCTTAACTTCTTTGTTGCTTCCTTCATGTACTACGGAAAACGATAGTGGCCATAAGTAGCAGTCTCAACGTTCGTTAACGAACTTCAACTTTCTTTACAACGACATATTGTCTCAAATAGCACCAAATGGACTTCTGAGGGCTACAACCGTATCCGAAGGATGGATTGTCGTTAAGAGTAATTTATATCCTAATTTCGTCAAAGGAGTTTTAAATTTAGTGTGAGGTATTAGCACCCTTCCTTGCACTGTATCGCATAAATATAAGTGACGCTTATTTTACAAGCTGGATCATGCTCTACACTGCTGAAGGAAAGGTCCTTTATTGAAATAATTATTTTCTGAAGTCTCGCCACAGTAAAGACGTAAAATTCTCGCATGAGTCTCACAGGTATCCCAGTTGTGTAACTGAATATGTAAAATACTAATAAAACCGTAAAACCTTCTACCACATTTTCCTTCTGTCGTATGAGAATTCAGAGGTGTGTCCAATAGTGCAATCCTACAGCTGTTTGCTACGGTTTTATGCATATACTATTTTGACCATTTTGCTACACAGTTTTACTGAGTCTCCTCTCCTTCATTAAATTTGATAAGACAGTCCTCTCTTATTCCAGGCATACGTACACTTAAATGTCACTCTAGTTATCTAGACAGAAAGTTTTTCAAATTATAAGTGTTGAAGTTTATGGGACATAGAGTACTGTTCAGCACAATATCTCATTGAGAACGTGGAAACCGTGTAATATCCAAATAACGAGGGATCAATTATGGCTACCTTTCTACTGAGAAACTTTCGACTATCAACACCTACTTTCTCATCAGGCCAGCAGAAAGTCGCTCAGATTGATCCAAAAAAATAAATAAATAAATAAATAAAAGAGAGAGAGAGAGAGAGAGAGAGAGAGAGAGAGAGAACGCTGATATACTCCTCTTACACTGACAGAGATGCCATGGTCAGATTGCAGAGCAGGTTCATATCAGGATTTTGGTAAACTATTTCTGCTCAGTGCATGAATAATGTGTTCCCTTGTGAGTATCCTATGTACGAAGATAGTTACCTCATTCACATTTCTAGAAATGTTCGACACTAGTTTAATGGGCACGGTAATGAACTACAGCATCCCTTGTCGTTCCGACATCCGTCATGTCAATATCACTGAACCATCGTGTAGCATTTTAGACAACAGTGTGCCCTCCTTCAAAGTAATTTTCTGAATTAGCAACCTTTTGGCGCAAGGAGTGTATGCCTTTACCCTTGGCTGTAGTGAGCGACTTGCACTTGGCCATCTCATTATCATCATCATCAGGATCATGCTCCAACTTCTGACAGCATATGTCTTGCACTTAAGCCTCTCCGTTTTCCTGTGTTCTCCCACCACTGTTTTGACACCATTGTAAGCTAGACATCTCCTCTACTCCTGTTAGCGAAGTGTCCGTTGACCTTTCTCTCATGGACACCTGAAATCACGCTTCTTCCTTGGTAAGCTGTCACGAGTCACTCTGTTTACATGCCAGTACCACTTAAGCATTGGTTATTCTATCCACTGCTGTAGGGGTGCTTCCTTTCTCATTCCTCTGATCCACCATGTCGAATACAGGCAGCAATTTTTGCAAAGAGGGGAGGAGCGAGGGTGTACGGCCACCGCCAGTTAACATGAATTTTGTCTTTCTTCATAATCAAAGGTTTTATCCAATTCATGCATTTCTCATACTGCCACATTCATCATGATTTCAGAAGGTGACGTGCATATCAACCACTGCATGCTCCTGTGCAGTTTAACGATGTATCTGTGGATAACTGGACAGTGGATTTCATTGCACCCTGACGCAAAAGGATTCCAAATAATAGGTGAAAACTGCATAGGGTACTTTTTCTGACATGACATATGCCATCTGTGGGATATTAAATTGGTTGTCTACTGTTACACTTTATTCAGGATAGGTGGATAAGTGCTACTGTACGGAAGTGAGAACAGACAGTAATGGAAAACCATCTAGTATCTAGAAGCGACAGAAATGTGTACTTCGAATAGTCACCAAAACGAGCTGTACTAACAGGACAGCAAATAAGGAAATCCTACAGAAAATAAATAATGATAGCAATTCATTTTAGAAAAAAAAGATAAAACTTGATCTTAATAACACATACCTCCTAAGGTAAAATACTCGCTAGAGGTGGTGGATGTATACAGGATGTCCCATTTATCTTAATCACCTAAGATAACTGTTTGTCCAGATGCAAATTACAAAATGTTTCAAGCAAATGTTCTTTAGCTGTCAGGGGGACATCAATCAGAACGATTGACTTCGTTGTAGCTTTGTTTTTACAAAGATATGAATAGCGGTATGACTTTTTTAAAAGGCACCCTGTATTTTTTATTCGGTAATTCATTTCATCTCCTAAAAACATAGTCAAAAATGTACCACAGTGTACCACACACGGAAACACGATATTAATTACATAACACAACGCTGACTTTGAGCCAGGGATCACAAACTCGTCCCCTTGCTGGAGTTGTCAGAAAACAAATTAAAACGAAGTAAAAACATAACACAAAATTTGCTTTGACTCTCCCGTACCACTGCCCAGAAGTAGAACATTCGAACATTCAAACACTGGTTCACTCGTTGAATGAAAGAATTATTTACTGCTTCCAGTGTTGCCAGCTGAAGAGAATTACAAGCAAGCACGATACGTTCCTGCATGTCCTTTGGAGTTGTTTGAATATCGTGATAGACAACGCCTTTAATGCATCCCCAAAGAAAAAAGTCCAGACGATTAAAATCAGGAGAGCTAGCAGGGCAAGTACCGTTTTCTCCTCTACCAATTCATCTGGCAAAATACCTTCGCTTCAAAACACGACCTGATCTCAAGGTATTATGTGCTAGACATCCATCCTGATGATACCACATGAGCGTTCTGGTCTTAGCGGCACTTCATCCAGAAGAGGAGGAAGAAGTTGTCTCAGGAAGTTGGCATACGCTGTGCCGTTTAGACTATCATTGATGAAATAAGGGCCAATAATTGTAGTACCAAGCATAAACACCAGACGTAAACTCCCAACTGACGCTGATGTTCCAACTGTTTCCATCGTGAGTTATCGATTGACCAATAATGCATGTTCCATGTGTTTACCTGTCCTTTGTTTGAGAAGGAACATTCATCGGTAAACAGAACATTGGAGAAGAAGTTATGGTTGACAAGGATTTGCTGCTGTGCCCACAGACAGAACTATACAGGATTCTGGAAATCAGTACCTTGCAATTCTTGATGAAGGTGTACACGATAAGGACGGAACCGGTGACGTGTGAGAATACGATGTGGACTGGTTTTAGGAATGCCAATCTCATGTTCAAGCTGTCGTGTACTCACATGTGGAGTCATACCAACGGAAGCGACAACAGTAATTTCGGCAGTTTCGTCTGTGCGAGTGCTACGACAACTGCGTTGTCGTGGGTTGAAACTTCCCGTTTCCCGAAGCGTCGCAACAAGACGAGGGAACATCCGTCGGCAAGGTGGGTTCTTGTCAGGATATCGCTCTCTGTACAGTTCCGCTGCCTACGTAGCATTTCACCTACGCTCAACAGCAACAATAAAAGAAACGTTATGTCGGTGCAGTTTATAGGAAAGACAGCCTTTACTGTATGCCTACTCTACACAACAGTATTTCAAAGAACTAAAGTACTGTGTTAAGTGTACCCGTACATAAGAAAACAGTATTGCAGTTACTGTTCTGCTAACTTACGTTCCCCATAGATAAGTAGCATTTCTACCTTCTCTTAATTGGTGTACATTCTACTTACACAACTCTTCAACTGACGATGGTTGACGGAATGACGGGTGTGCATTCTACTTATGTATATATTTGACCCCTGTCAACGTCAACACGTGGATATGTTGCGTTACCGCGAGTACCTGCATTAAGCACTGGACGCGTCAACGTCAGTGTTGTGTTACGTAATTAATAACGTTGTGTTTCAGTTAATGGTGTACTGTGATACATTTTTGAATAGGTCTTTGGAAGTAGAAGTAAAATACCGAATAAAAAATACAGAGTGCCATTTAAAAAAAGTCATACTTATATTCGTATCTTTGTAAAAAATAAAGCTACAACGAAGGCAATCATGCTGATTGATGTCCCCCTGACGGCTAAAGAACATTTGCTTGAAACATTTTGTAATTTGCATCTGGAAAAACAATTATTTAGGGTGCTCAAGCTAAATGGGACACCCTGTAAAACTCAAATGGCTATGAGCACCATGGGACTTAACATATGAGGTCATCAGTCCCCTAGAACTTAGAACTACTTAAACCTAACTAACCTAAGGACATCACACACATCCATGCCCGAGGCAGGATTCTAACCTGTGACCGAAGCGGTCGCGCGTTTCCAGACTGAAGCGCCTAGAACCGCTCGGCCACAGCTCCCGGCTGACACCCAGTATAGTGGAAATAATTCTTCGACAGCTCAAGAAGACTGGTGGTATTTAAAACCTTTCAAACTACGAAAAGCAAAGAAAGGGACTGAAGAGTGACGTTGCAACGACAAGAATGGATGACATGACACTCAGTATCGATGTGGTTTACATTCATCAACCAATACAAATTAACATCCAGCTAAAACCTTGCTGGAATAAATGCAGCAAACAAAATATGCGCACGAAGTCATGACATGGCTCGTAAGAAACATTGATCAGTTGCTGAAAGTGAAGACTAACTGTCTAGTAGCTCCCGTACCTTATGGCGCGGTCACTTATGTACCCTGAGCTCCTTTTCGACAGCATTCTAGAAGTTTCCTATAGAACGGTCATTTGTGCGAAACATGGAAATTCTTCAATTTAATTCAAAACCTTGATGACGGACGTCACGAATTCACATCATACCACTGCGACTCTAGTATGTCTAAGGTTAAATGTTTCCAAACGTCAGTGCTGGTAGATGCGCGTTCTATACGAAGCTGCCAACGCTTCTGATATGTGCTGCCGTGTCAGAGAGTTTCGGATACTTCTAGAGCGACATAATTTTTTACTTTCTTCTTCCCTGAAGGAATTTATTCATGCATTAAAAGGTTAATCACAGCAGTTCTGACAGCTGTCATCCTGCAAAATACTATATCAGGTGCAGAAGATTTTTGACAGTGGAAAAAGGTAATTAATACATCAAGAACGAAAAATAATGCTGATATTGTCTGCATCTTGCGTGTGCCTGCTGTGAGAATTATTTTTTCTACTACACTGAGAGTGTCGGCTTACGTCATGCGAGTAGCATGCTAATGACTTTCACAAAAAATTTGTGTCTTGTTGAAAGGACGCGGAACTGTGCGCCCACAGACACGAGACCAGTCGGCTTTACTCGCGATGTTTCATACAGATTTCAGTAGAGTTGCAGCAAGGTCGTGACGCAACGCGAACGCTGTGGGAAATGTGGGGGTTGCAGGCAAATGTCCGGCGCGTGGTCTTTAATCAGGCTGCGGTGTAGGAGGAATAATGCAGGGTGCCTCCACTGGCGGGTGGCGTGGGCGTGGCTGCGTTTCGGAGCAGTCGACATCAACGGCGGTGAGGTGTACAGGTCGGCTCCCGTTGCAGCATAAAGCCTTCCACTACGAAACACAGTAGGTATCAAATTCGTTGCCATTTTATTTCCCTCCTGCAACACTGTAATAAGCGCCTGGCAGGTTCTCTTTGGTAGCGACAGTCTTCTGAAAATTTTCATAATACGGACGCAGCGATTTTTGTTTGTCATCGCTGTTCGAGACATAATTTTGAGGCAGTTTTGGCTCCATGAGATGTTGTCAGCAATAATCCACAAGATGTTCATTCTTGCCAGTGTAATCCCTCCTGCTTTAAAATGAGACCAATTTAAGCTAGAATGACCACACACGTTTAGCCTGGAGATTGTGATTGCCGTTTTGTTATGATCCTCTATGCGATGATTAGTTTGATCAACTCTCTACACTAGTCTCTCCTGCATAAACCTCTTTATCTCTACATAGCTTCTGCAGTCTACTTTCACTCCAACCTGCTTACTGTATTCAAGCTTGGGCCACCCTCTACTGTTTTCCAAATGCCCGATTCATGGATGCCGAAGGATACGTCCTACGAACGGATTATTGCTTTTACATACGTAGTGTCAGGAAATTTCTTTTGACCCCAATTCGATTCAGCAACTCTTCATTAGTTATTCGATATACTCTTCTAAACATCAGTATTATTTTGTAGCAACGTTTCAAAATCTTCAAATCCTCTTCTTTCGAACTGCTTATGTCGACGTTTCACTTCCTACAAGGTTGCATTCCTGACCAATACCTTCCGAAAAGACTTCCTAATCTTTAAATTTATTATTCGATGTTACCAAATTCCTTTTTCAGCTAATGCTGGTCTTCATCTTTTATCCCCTTTATGATGGTCATTCCCACTGTTTTCCTGTCCAAATAAGAAAATTGATCTGCTATTTTTTATGTCCGACCATCATCGCTTTGTCAGTGGTAATGGATAATGCCAGAAATCTGTTATTCTCAGCACACTTTTGATACTGTGGATCTGGGAACATTTAATTACCTAACGGTTTCACAAATGGAATGTCCATACGTCTAGCTCTGTTCAAAGTCTCTTAATTCCCGTCGTGCGGCCATAATAACGTTGGAAACCATTTCACATGACTCACCTAAGTACAAATGACAGCTCCGCTAATGCACTGCTCTTTAATACCTTGTGCACGCGATGCTACCGCACTCCGTATATGTGCATTTCGCTATCCCGTGTCATGATTTTGGTCGCCTCACTGTAGTACAGACAGTGAAAGCAGTTTCAGAGTGCAGAGACGAGCAGAATAAAGAAGATGCCAGCAGATTATCATAGCAGTACTGCTGCAATGAATTACTAAAATTTAAAGAGACACACTGATTTTGAAATTTTCAATGAAGAAGAGGAGACCAAGGAAGAAGATCGCAAGAGATAAGACTCAAGGCTGAAGATTTAGTAAAAGGATCATCGCAGAACACAACAGGAGATAAAGTTTTAAGAAAGATGAGCGTCGCAGGCGGGTTTCATCACTAGAACGCGGAGATATGTAATAGAGTATCAGCAAATCCTATGTATGAGCAAAGAGTGGAATTGTGAGGTATGATGATGGGTGTTTGAAGAGGTGGACTGGGAAAAGGATAGTTATTATTAAATCACTCACTGTGAAGACGAAAGCAGATGTTAAAGCTGACAATTATATGTTAATCAAAAAATGGTTCAAATCGGTCTGAGCACTATGGGACTTATTAACATCTGTGGTCATCAGTCCCCTAGAACTTAGAACTACTTAAACCTAACTAACTTAAACACATCACACACATCCATGCCCGAGGCAGGATTCGAACCTGCGCCCGTAGCTGTCACGCGGTTCCAGACTAAAGCGCCTAGAACCGCACGGCCAGAAGGCCAGCAGATATTAATCAAATAAATCCGGAACGACTTCCGAAATTTCCACAAAACGTTAGTGCACCAGAGAAACAGTGGGATTCAATAACACTATTTTTGAATTAATTTATTCATTTACGAGATAGTTCATCTTTACGCCTTGATTGGTCAGAAAGGAGCCAGACTGTAGTTTCATCGGACGCATCAGATTTGGAAGGGACGGCGATGGAAATCGGCCGTGCCCCCTCAAAGGTACCGTCTCGGTATTTGTCGGAAGCGATTTAGGGAAATCACGGAAGACCTAAATTAGGATGGCTGTACGCGGATTTGAACCGCCATCCTCTGTAATGCGAGACCAGTGTGCTAACCCCTGCTCCACCTCGTTCACTTTCTTCAGGCATTCCTGCTTCACAAAAAATAATCGAGGCACTACAGCTCCAGCAACTGTCATCTACTGCAACAGTTACATCCCAGTTGAGGCAGAGATCGATCATAATGATAATTGTTGGAGACGGTCACTATATTCGAGAAGTCAACGAATTTTACAATGGAACTGAATTCAAAAACAGAATTTTTTCTCAGTCGAAAGCTTTATACTACTATTTATGTTGGTAGGTAGGGCTATCTTTAAGTGACAATAAGGTAATTTTCCTCTTCTCTGTGTTAAATGACTCTGCAATAATTGGATTAGCAATTTGTGTTTGTCTTTTAATTATTGGGTCACTTGTGGTATTTTGCGAGGATTGCCCAGAAAGTAATGCATCGCATTTTTTTTCTCTTCCGAAAACAATGCTATGAATGCGAAACGTCACGTATGTATTATTTGAAGTTTCCTGACTGAGCGCGCTAAGTTTCTGTCACTTCCGACAGATAGCATAGTTGCAGGACAGTTTCAAAATGGCGTCTATAGGTAATGTACGCTATAAGCAACGTGCCGTCATTGAATTTCTCACTGCAGAGAAAGAAACTGTGGTGAATATTCACAAACGCTTCTGCAAACTCTATGGAGCATCTGCTGTCGACAGAAGTACAGGTAGTCACTGGGCACTGAGGGTGAGGTCATCGGAAGGCGGTTCGGCGGAGCTCCACGATTTGCAGTAATCGGGGAGACCATCCACGGCTGTCATGCCTGACATGGAGGACGGACACATTAGGACTCGGCAGTTGATGGTGCATCTGTCAGTCAGTAAAGGAAGTGTGGATGCAATAATCCGCACTCTTGGACATTCAAAAGTGTGTGCAAAATTGGTCCCGCGGTGTCTAACGGTGGATCACAAATCGCACACACAAAAAAAGATTGTCTTGGTTTGTTGCATCGTTTTGACGCTGAGGGGGAGGCCTTCTTGTCCCTGATTGTGACAGTTGATGAAACCTGACTTTACCGTTTTGAGTCCGAAACAAAATGACAGTCGATGGAAAGGCGCCATTCCCACTCCACACAGAATAAAAAAAATCATAGCAACTGCTTCCCCTGGTAAGGTCATGATCACCGTGTCCTGGGACTGTGAAGGTATGATTCTCATTGGTGTGATGCCAAGAGGTGGTACCATTAATTCAGAAGCAAATGTCAACACATTAGCAAAACTCAAGTTGGGCTTTCGGCTCAATACGATAACGCTCGGCCGCACACAAGTCTGAGGACCGCCGACACATTGAAAAATAGAGTTGGACGCCCCTGACGTATCCCCCTCCCACTTCCTCTTGTTTGGACCATTAAAGGATGCCATTCGTGCAACACATTTTGAAGACCATGAGGAGGTGATTCACACAGGGAAGCACTGGCTCCACCACGGAGGTAAGGATCGCTACCGACAAGTCATACATGCCCTTGTCTGGCGCTGGGGAAGGCTATAGAACGGGATGGAGATTACATAGAAAAATAGGGTATATAGATAAAACAACATTCTTTCGTTTATTTATTATTTATTTATTTATTGTTCAGTGCGACCAAATTAAGGAGAAGTGTCCATGGTCATGGAACGAGTCAATACATAAAATTATAACATGATATTAGAAACAGATAAAATGAAATATAGAAAAACATATTCAGGTGACAAGTCGTAAGTTTAAGTAAAGAAAATCAACAATTTAACACTGGAATTTGCTTAATTTTTTAGCTCTTCCAGGAGCTCCTCGACAGAATAGAAGGAGTGAGCCATGAGGAAACTCTTCAGTTTAGACTTAAAAGAGTTTGGGCTACTGCTAAGATTTTTGAGTTCTTGTGGTAGCTTATTGAAAATGGATGCAGCAGAATACTGCACTCCTTCCTGCACAAGAGTCAAGGAAGTGCATTCCACATGCAGATTGGATTTCTGCCTAGTATTAACTGAGTGAAAGCTGCTAACTCTTGGGAATAGGCTAATATTGCTAACAACAAACGACATTAAAGAAAATATATACTGTGAGGGCAATGTCAGAATTCCCAGACTATTGAATAGGGGTCGACAAGAGGTTCTCGAACTTACACCACATATAGCTCGAACAGCCCGTTTTTGAGCCAAAAATACCCTTTTTGAATCAGAAGAATTACCCCAAAAAATAATACCATACGACATAAGCGTATGAAAATATGCGAAGTAGACCACTTTTCGTGTTGAAGTGTCACTTATTTCAACACTGTTCTAATTGTAAATAAAGCATCATTTAGTTTCTGTACAAGATCCTGGACATGGGCTTTCCACAACAGCTTACTATCCATCCGAATGCCTAGGAACTTGAACTGTTCCGTCTCGCTTATAATATGCCCATTTTGTCTGATCAAAATATCGGTTCTTGTTGAATTGTGAGTCAGAAACTGTAAAAACTGAGTCTTACTGTGATTTAGCATCAAATTATTTTCACAAGCCACGAACTTATTTCATGAACTACATGATTTGTTACTGTTTCAATATTACACACAAGATACTTCACTATCAAGCAGTGTCATCAGCAAACAGAAATATTTTTGAATCACCTGTAATACTACAAGGCATATCATTTATATAAATAAGAAACAGCAGTGGCCCCAGCACCGACCCTTGGAGAATGCCCAACTTAACAGTGCCCCATTGGGACTGAACATCACTACCACTCTCAATATTGCGGAGAATTACCTTCTGCTTTCTGTTCTTAAAGCAAGAGGCGAACCAATTGTGAGCTACTCCCCTTACTCCATAATGGTCCAACTTCTGCAGTAATATTTTGTGGTCAACACAGTCAAAAGCCTTCGTTAAATCAAAGAAAACACCTAGAGTTCGCAACCTTTTATTTAATCCTTCCAAAACCTCACAGAGAAAACAGAATATAGCATTTTCAGTTGTTAAACCGTTTCTAAAACCGAACTGAACATTTGACAGCAAATTATGTGAATTTAAATGCTCCAGTAACCTTGTATATACAACCTTCTCGATAACTTTAGGAAACACCGATGGCATAGAAATAGGGCTAAAATGGTCACCATTATCAATGTCTTCCTTTCTATAAAGTGGCTTCACTGCTGAGTACTTTAATCGGTCAGGAAACCGACCACTCCTAAAGGTAAAGTTACAGATATGTCTAAGTACTGGGCTAACATACATAGAACAATACTTTAGTATTCTGCTAGATACCCCGTCATATCCATGAGAGTTCTTGGTCTTTAGAGATTTAATTATTAACTCAAGCTCCCTCTTGTCAGTATCATGGAGGAGCATTTCAGGTAACACTTTTTTCTAAGAGCGCTATATGATTCCCTGTTTGGATTAGGTTTCTATTTAGTTCACCTGCTATATTCAGAAAGTGATTATTAAATACTGTACATATATGCAACTTATCAGTAACACGGACATTCCCACTACGCAGTGATTCTATATCCTCGACCTGCCTCTGCTGACCAGCCATTTCCTTTACGACTGACCATATGGTTTTAATTTTATCCTGAGACATAGCTATTCTATCTGCATACCACATACTTTTTGCCTTCCTAATAACATTCTTAAGCACCCTACAATACTGTTTGTAATGGGCTGCTGCATTTAGATTTTGACTGTTTCTAACGTTTTGATATAATTGCCACTTTGTTCTACAAGATATTCTTAGCCCTTTAGTCAGCACCCAGGTTGCCTGTTTGTGCTAGTACCCTGTTTTGAACGTTCTAACGGAAAGCCACTTTCAAAGAGCAAGATAAAAGTCTTGAGAAAAGCATTACATTTATCGTCTGCTGTATCAGCGCTATAAACATCTTGCCACTCTTGTTCCTTGATAAGGTTTACAAAGGTCTCTACACAACTGGATCAGCTTTCCTGAACAGCTGATGACTATATTTAACACGTGTTGCAGCACAAAAATCTTTTAGAGTTAAAATGTGCATCATGATCTGAAAGGCCATTCACGTTTTTCTTAACAGAATGCCCTTCTAGTAATGAGGAATGTCTATGGTATTTCTACTGTTCCCTTGCACTCTCGTTGGAAAGAATACGGTTTGCATAAGATTATATGAATTAAGGAGATCTACCAGCATCCTCTTCCTTGCACAATCACTCATACAATTAATATTGAAGTCACCACATGTAACTAACTTTTTGTATTTCCTATAAAGTGAACCAAGAACCTCCTCTAGCTTTGGCAAAAATGTTGTGAAATCGGAGTCTGGGGATCTATAAATAACAACAGTTATAAGTTTAGCTCCGTTAAATGTAACCACACCTCCACAACATTCAAACACATTTTCAGTGCAGTACTTTGAAACATCAATTGACTCAAATAGAATACCGTTTTTCACATACATGGCTACTCCCCCACACCGCAAAGAGATCCTCGAAAAGCTTCCAGCCAACCAGTATCCTGGTAAAGGAAGCCTATGAATTATCTCCTTATTTAAGAAGTGTTCAGATACACCAATAATTTCAGAGTCAACATCTGCAAGCAGTTCACTAACTTTATCCCTAATACCTTGTCTATTTTGATGAAATATACTAATTCCCTCATTACTCGGATACCTAAGCTTTGTCAGAAGTGATTCCTTTGTTAGAGAGACTTCCCTTAAGCAGGAATACCTATTAGCTGACTTCAATCTAAAAAAGGTGCAGCTCTAACACCCACTACTGCAGGAATTTTCCCATGAGTGATCCCACCAACCCCACCTATGCTGTCACCTATAAGCTTTGCCAACCTCCCCTTCCCATACCTGTTGAGGTGCAGACCATGTCTAGTGAAACCTGTCGTTTGTGTAATTATCATTATGTTCAATAAAGAATCGTCGAAGAAAAAAAATGCGGTACATTACTTTCTGGGTAATCCTCGTAGTAACGGAGACGGAACTTAACACAAACAATTAAATCCATTCTACGGTAGAGACAATATGTTAATGTTTCTTATCAATTTTCTTTTCAGTCTACAGATTGGACACTAGATTATGTCATTCATAACAGTTTAAACATCCTTAATTTTACACGTTAATGAGAAACCATTCAGACGAAACACAGACGAAACTTTTTCACCTAAACAGTTGAACAAATATTATAGTGATTTTATATTTGTACATGTTTTATGTATGTGTGATCGTATGTGTGGAAGTACGCCATCTGTCACAGGGAAGAGCAGAAGTGAGACTTACACACGTATACATTTATTGAGAACAACTTCATTAGTAGTGACCTATTTCGATGAAATAGGAGCAGGACTGGGGTAGCATTTTGAGCGTTGGTTATTGACACTTACAACTAGAAGTGCATCAGTCGGTTTTTCACTTACGTGTATTAGTAAAAGACCGGCATTCAAGAGTACTTCAGAGATATTTCCGTGCCAACATTTTTCAGCCATGTCTTATTAAACTGATGTTTCGATAATCTTTACAGATACCAGTACTAATTTTCTATAGAACTGAAATTATTACTATCGGCTTGTTGTCGTCTCATATGGTATAACTAACACGCCGATTGGAATACTTTTGTTATGGTATGGTCTCCTTACTATACCAATTATTCTGAGAGAAACACATCCACTGTGTGTCCTTATGCCCATATTCTGAGATCTTAGATGTAATCTAAGGATGAGGTAAATCACACACGAAGGAAGTCACTTCCACAACCAGCTTTTGACCAATTCTTGGTTAATGTTCGACAGTCTGGCAAGTTACCATGTTGGATTTAGGAAAGAAATGGAGAAGAATAGATTCGTAATTACTCATGGTTTCAAGTAATCAGAGTGTTACATAAATGCTGAAATACAAGGAGCAATGCTAAAAGGACGTTCTCAGCTACAGCAAGGAACTCCTATACTGAACTGGAGATGTGTGCTGCAAGCAAATCTTTTCACCTAGCTTTCAAGACTTAAGGATTATCACTTCTTTTTCATTTCAGCTGGAAGTTAACTGAAAACGCAACCTACCGAATGTACACACTTCCCTGCGCAGTGGTTACGAAGCATTATTCAAGAGAAATTCATTTCCATCCAGTGTTCAATAAACGAACGTTGCAGTACTTCTCCATGAGTCAGAATAGTTAAAAAAATTCATGATAGGCTATGTGTACACTGAGTGCAGAGTTAGAATTTCGAGGCATCTGAGCAACCGCCTTCATTATGTTAGCGGACTGACACTGCAGATCAGTCTGTCCGCCCTTTTCTGGCCTAACAATATTGTTGATGATTGAACAGAGCTACTATAAGATCTCATAGGAGACCGTAGAGTGAAAGCAAGAAAAGTAGTGAAGTTTTCACATTTCAGTTTTAGGTTCATGTATTGAAGATAACACCTTTCAGTTTCTGCAAAAAAATCTTGAACGTGACTGCATTAAAACTGAGCACTTTGGAATAACAAAACATCGCCTTTACAAGAGATTTTGGTACTAACTGTGTGCATTATGATTTGTTCAATTTAAATGGTAATCTGTTCTCTGAACAACAACGTGCTGTTGTTAACGTCTATCACATTAGCTAGAAATTTACATTAGGTTCTATACCTTTCACAATAACATTAGCTAGAACATTTACATTAGGTTCCACATCTTTCACAATAAAGTTTGTGTCAACATTAGCTAGGACATTTACATTAGGTTCTACATCTTCCACAGTAACATTCGTGTCAGCTTCAAAGAAAACGTAATTTGAATCGTCTGTCAATTTCAATGACAGATAATTGATATATAAGGTGTTTCACAATTCATGTTACACCTTCTAGAGGTGGCAGAGGGGACTTAGTTGATCAAGTTTTACATAGAAATCCATCTTCGGAAAACAGAATATACAGATGTTACAAGGAAAATAGGATGTACAGATCTGACTCCAGTTTACTGTGATATTACAACAGTTGTTCGATGACGACCACCAAGTTGGGCGCTCACAGCGTATTTGAGGTACTTGAGCACTTCGCACAAACTCTGTCCAATATTCGTGGTATAGGTTAATCACTTCTACCGCAACCATGATTCGTGCAACCAGATCTTCTTACGACCGGACAGGGGTCTCGTAAACAAGGCTCTTCATGCGGTCCCTCAAGAAAAATTCCAAAGGAGTTAAATCTGGGGATCTTGGTGGCCCATCATGTGGTCCACGTCGACTGATGCAACTGTCCTTGTAGACTACCTTCAGATAGTTTCTGATGCGAACTGCAAAGTGAACTGTCGCACCATCATGATGGAAACACAATTATTGCCGACTGTCAAATGGCACATCTTCCAGAAACTCCACCAGCACCTGATGCAGGAATATCCAGTACCTAGAACCAGTTAGGTGATGAGGAAGAATGTACGATCCAATCACACGACCACTGCAGATACCTGCCCAGACATTGATGCCGAACGTGTACTGAAATCTTCGTGTACACCTGGCTATGGGGTTTTCTTGATCCAGAATGTGGCTATTTCGAGCGTTCAAAACACTCTCCCTATTGGAGTGCGCTTCGTCGGTGAACAAAATTCCTCTTGAAAACTGAGGACAATTCACACAACCGTGTAAAAACCAAGTACAGAAATTGACACGTAGCACAAAATCCGACGGGAGCATGGCGCGTACCTTCTGACGGTGAAATGTGTGGAATTGCTGTTCATGCAGAAGAACAACTTAGACAGATGAATGAGACACATTCAACTCACTTGCAAAGTTTGAGTACTCGTCGATGGGTTCCCTTCAATTTGAAGAAGCACTTTCTATTTCAGTACGACAGAGCGCCACCTGTCTTGGAGCAGCACAATTTGCTCTTCCGCTTGTGAATTCCCCACTTTCGCGCAGCCGATGTTATACTCTGGCAAACGTGGTATCCGCGCGGACGATTAACGACCATCGCTAGTTCCCCAGCCTACATACATACATACATTAATCCTTGATCCTCAGATCATGAATACGACATATCGTGATGATGTGGAATGTATCACTTTAACACAAGTTTTCTTTACACAAATTAATTAATTTTTTTAATGGTTACTACTTCATATCTAGAAACTGGCCTATTGAGTAGAAGCAGTTGTGACTCAGAAATTATTTTAATTTTCCTTTAAATGTTGATTGTCTATCTGTCAGACTTTTAATGCTATTTGGAAAATGACAAATATTTTGTGGCAGAGTAATTCACCGCTCTCTGTGTCAAAGTGAGATTTAATCCAGAATAGTGAAGATCTTCCTTTCATCTAGTGTTATAGCTATGCACTTCGCTGTTATTTTTGAACTGGTTTGGGTTATTAATAACAAATTTCATAAGTGAATATATGTATTGCGATGGTACTGTTAATATGCCGAGTTCCTTAAATAAACGTCTGCAAGGTGATCTTGAGGGGTGGGGGCTCTAGCTGTTATTCTGATTACACACTTTTGAACAATGAATACCTTCTCTGTTAATGACGAATTGCCCCAAAATATGATGCCATATGAAAGCAGTGAATGAAAATAGGCATAGTAGGCTAATTTACTGATATGTTTATGACCAAAATTTGCAGTAACCCTAATAGCATAAGCAGCTGAACGTAAGTGTTTCAGCAGATCATTGATGTGTTTCTTCCAATTTCTCATCAATGCACACACACAGAACTTTTGAATATTCTGCCTTAGCAACAGACTTGTGCTAAGAATCTATATTTATCAATTGTGTTATACCATTTGCTATACAGAACTGTATCTACTGTGTCTTTCAAAATGCAGTGAGAATCCATTTGTAGAGAACAACTTAATGATTTTCTGCAGGAGACTATTTACAATTTCCTAAAATGATTCTAGTTTGTTGGGTGTGATTACTATACTTGTATCATCAGCAAACAGAACTAACTTCGCATCTTCCTTAATATAGAGACGCAAGTCTAAGAACAATAAGGGGCACAAGACAGAACCCTGTGGGACACTATTCATGATACCTTCCCATGTGGAGGACTCTGCTGATTTCATCAGACTGTCTGTACTGTTAATTTCAACCCTCTGCCTTCTACCAGTTAAACATGAATTAAAAGTTTTGTGCACTGTCCCACTCATACCACAATACTTATGATCATCTAGAAAAACTTCATGATTCACACAATCAAAATCCTTTCAGAGATCACAAAATATCCCAATGGGTGATGTTTGGTTATTCAGTGCATTTGATAATTGATCAGTGAAAGCACATATAGCATTTTCTGTTGAAAAGCCTTTCTTAAAACCACATTGACATTTTGTTATTACTTCATTTTGCAAATATGTGATGCTACTCTTGAATACATTACTTTTTCAAGAATTTTGGACAAAGCTGTCTGAAGTGAGATTGGACAGTAATTGTTAGCATCAGACCTATCCCCTTTTTTATGAAATGGTTTAACAATAGGGTATTTCAGTCTGTCTGGAAAACTGTCCTGTTTCAGTGAACTACTACATATGTCGCTGTGAATCCTACTTATTTGGTGGGGGACAAGCTTTCAGTACTCCGTTGGAAATGCCATCAATTGCGTGTGAGCTTCCACTTTTGATTGAATTTATTATTTTCCTAATTTCAGTAGGAGAGGTGGGTTGAATTTCAGTTTTATCAAATTGCATTGGTGTTGCGTCTTCTATATACTACATTGTATTTTCTAATGAATAGCCGAATTCTATTTTCTCTACAACACTTAACAATTATTATTATTAAAAATATTTTCTACTTCTAGTTAACAAACTTTTTATTGATTTTGATAGAAATACAGCGTTCCTGTGCTCTCAGTTGCCCTGTTTGCCTTTTAATAATATTCCCAATTGTTTTATCTTGATGATCAGATTTGCTAATCTCAGATAATACGCACGTACTTCCGGACTTTTTAGTAACTTTTCTTAATTCAGTGCAGTACTTAATAAAATATTTCACTGTTTCGGGGTCATTATTCCTCCTAGCTATAAGATACATTTCCCTTTTCTGTTTGCAAGATGTTTTATACCTTGGGTAAGCCATGACTGTTTACGTGGTTTCTTAAAATTATATTACAATGTTTTCTTAGGGAAATGTTTTCAAGTATACTCACAAAGGTATCATGAAAGGGGTTAAATTTTAAAATAGCATCAGGTTCCCTGTACGCCTCATCTCAGTCTAACTGTTGCAAGCTTTCCCTGAAATTTTCGATTGTTAAATCGTTAACTTCAAATGGCTCTAAGCGCTTTGGGACTTAAAATCTGAGGTCATCAGTCCCCTAGACTTAGAACTACTTAACTAACCTTAGGACATCACACACATCCATGACTGAGGCAGGATTCGAACCTGCGACCGTAGCAGGAGCGTGGTGCCGGACTGAAGCTCCTAGAACCGCTTGGCCACAGCGACCGGCAAATCGTTAACTGAATGCACTGTCTTGGAAGACTGTTTTGCATTTCCGTTATGAGCTTTGTCATATACTGTAACTAGCTGAGCATCATGATCAGACAGACCATTCTTAACAGGAAAAATTCTTATTTGATTAAATTTGTTTTGGTCAATGAAAACATTATCTATCACTTTGCGGGCGGCTTTTCTATACCACTCCTGTAGGAAAATCAATGACTGATGTCAAATTGAAAGAACCAAAAAATACTTGAAGGTCAAGCTTTCATAAAATCTACATTGAAATCCCCACAAACAATGATTTGCTATCCTCTGTCTGACAGGTAGCACAACAAAGAATCAAAGTTTTTCAAAAATAGTTGAAAATTTTCCAGTGGGTAAATAGTTATAAAAGTGCCATTATTTAGCTATCCTGAAGATGGATTTTAGATGATTTCCCACACTCATTTACGCAAATGCTGGGCTAGTCCCCACTTTCCGCCTTAAGAAATACGAGACCCAAACAGATGAAATACGACAACAAAGAGAACAAAGCTAACACGATCGACAGATAGGTGACGCACATGACTCCCGCCTCACTCCGTTTTAGATTTTTCAAATTTGAGTACCGTGAGCCCACACTAGACGAGGTAAACGCTAACGAAAGACAGAAGATGCATGATCCAGACAGTCAAAAGTTTTTGTTAAATCAGTAGCTACTGTCCTCTACCTATCATTTAGCCATTTAATGTCGGACATACAAAATAAAAAATCTATATTTTCTGTGGATACTCGTTTCTGAAGCCATACTGCGGAACGGAAAACGAAGTATGCGTATTGAGATCTGCCGCTACTCACTTACTCTTTTATTTGTCAGAAACTTCCCAAAAACTACCCGATGTTAGTCAAAGTTAATTTGATACTGAAGGCAAGCAGGCTACTGCGGCGCTATTCTGTTCATTTCAATCGTAAGCGCTGTATAACGTGACATGAAACTTTTAAAAGATCTGCAATGTAATACAATTACGGTATGTTTATTGTGAATACATTCCAGTATTTAAAAGGTCGGAATTCACGAACCGTGCACTAAACAAACAACTGAAGTAGGCGGGAATCACACTATACAGGGTGTTACAAAAAGGTACTGCCAAACTTTCAGGAAACATTCCTCACACACAAAGAAAGAAAATATATTACGTGGACATGTGTCCGGAAACGCTTATTTACCATGTTAGAGCTCATTTTATTACTTCTCTTCAAATCACATTAATCATGGAATGGAAACACACACCAACAGAACGTACCAGCGTGACTTGAAACACTTTGTTACAGGAAATGTTCAAAATGTCCTCCGTTAGCGAGGATACATGCATCCACCCTCCGTCGCATGAAACCTCTGATGCACTGATGCAGCCCGGGAAAACGGCGTATTGTATCACAGCCGCCCACAATACGAGCACGAAGAGTCTCTACATGTGGTACCGGAGTTGCGTAGACAAGAGCTTTCAAATGCCCCCATAAATGAAAGTCAAGAAGGTTGAGGTCAGGAGAGCGTGGAGGCCATGGAATTGTTCCTCCTCTACCAATCCATCGGTCACTGAATCTGTGGTTGAGAAGCGTACGAACACTTCGACTGAAATGTGCAGGAGCTCCATCGTGCATGAACCACATGTTGTGTCGTACTTGTAAAGGCACATATTCTAGCAGCACAGATAGAGTATCCTTTATGAAATCATGACGGTGAATCGAGGAAGTACAGTACATGCTGACGAAACTAAAATGAGCTCTGACATGGAAATTAAGCGTTTCCGGACACATGTCCACATAACATCTTTTCTTTATTTGTGTGTGAGGAATGTTTCCTGAAAGTTTGGCCGTACCTTGTTATAACACCCTGTATAGAACTGGTGGGATTCTGGGCTTGAAAGCCACGTGCAGCTATAACGGAAAGGAACATCTTGAAGCACTCACAGGGGACGGAATTCTGGGCCCAAAAATTTCTCGTTTTGTGTCCAGACAATGCGTTCGGTCCTGATTGGCACGAAACCTTTGAGGGGGCGGTTGCGGGGAGTGATTTTGAGTAGTTTAACAAGATTTGACGGAAAGTGAGGAGAGGAGGTTTTAGGTCATCCGGTTCAGTCTTCCGCCTGGAGTGGATATGTCGATTCAGACTCCAGTCTGAAGAGGATACTGGTTTTGACTTCTGTGATGGGTGGGGTACGCTTGGGTCACTTGTCCAGAGCGCGATTCTTCTCTAACACTGGTCTTGACTGGGGAGCCTGTAGTCACGACTTAATTTTGCCGACAGTTAAGACCTTAGTAATCACGGACAACTCGCTGTGAAAAGAGCAATCTCATACGTGACATGTCTGCAACATTGACGCTTGATGCCCTTATGTGCACTACCGTATAAGTGAGTCAAGCTGGTCCATGGTATGACCGGCAAACGGGTGTGTCAGTCGCTGGAATCCATCGAGATTTCAGACCCCGCTAGAAAGTAATTGCAATCCGTCTAACAGATCGCTAGCCACGATTTTTCATATTTCGCGGTCATGATAGGCAATTACAGTCGCCACATATCACTGCTTTGTAGACTCTTGAATTACTACCGCCACCTGAGACAGGGATCACACATCAAGAAAAGGAGTACTGTATTGCTGTTAGGCTTGTTAGATCACAGTGTCACCCGTTTTCTCAATTGCACCAACGCAGTATATCTTCTGTGTGGAGCAAATCCGTCAGGGTCTATTCAGTGTTAGATAATTTCAGATTACATTATCCATATTCAGTACCAGAGTAAATACTTAGCTCAGACAAACCTTAGTACTTACCAACTAGCCGCCACACAGAGTTGTCAACTGTTCATTGCGTATTTGTGCTACCATCAGATCATGTTTATTTTTGTCGTCTCGTTTAACATGTAGTTTTGTCCAATTTTTAATCAATAAACTTCTGCCATAACTTTAATAATAGGTCTAACGCTTGTTGATACATTAATCATCCATCAAAAGTTGACAAAAATAATGAAAGAGCCACCATTTCATTAACACTATTTTAGCATTCAGGTTCATTTAGATTCTGGTAACTGTGGTAACCTCTAACGCAAGCTAGTAACAACAGACACAGTTAAAAGGCCAAATCAACGTAACAGACGCATGGAACAGGTAGCAATGTCGGACGTTTACTAATTAAACTGATTGCTGTCAGGGCGGTAACTCAGTGCTGCCTGCTGCCTTCCAAAATAAACTGAAAGTCCGATGTAGTCTTGCAGATTTTTCCTTTTGTACGTGGGGACACTCTGAAAAGAAGCCAAGAAAACGTGTTAACTAGAATTTAGCTGTAAAACATCAATTACACTAATAATTTGACTTAAGGGAAACAGCCACACGTTTACTGGCCGAAATAGCCCCAAGTGCAAGCATTTCGAAAGACGCGCCAAGTCAGGGCAAGTCAGCAATGTTTTTTGATACACAAACTGCATAACCTGTGTACTTGCACAAAAAAATAAGTTTAAAATTTCACTTTATTGTGAATGGCACACCATAATTTCTCATATGGTGTTCTTTAATTAAGGCAATAATCTGTCCCAGCGCCGGCCACTGTGGCTGCGCGGTTCTAGGCGCTTCTGTCCGGAACCGCGCTGATGCTATGGTCGCATGTTCGAGTCCTGCCTCTGGCATGGATGTGTGTGATGTCCTTAGGTTACTTAGGTTTAAGTAGTTCTAAGTCTAGGGGACTGATGACCTGAGATGTTAACTCCCATAGTGCTTAGAGCCATTTGAACCATCCGTCCCAGCTCGCAGACGTCTAGAGTTTTTCCTTCTGTCCTGTCAATAATGTAACAGAAAACACCTTTACTATAGCCACACGCGGCGACACAGGAATGCTGGCACACACTGAAGGCTACACTACCTTGTCTCTTGTAAGTAACTAGTACACGGTTGCAACATTTCATATTTCCGGCGGATTAGATCAGCGAACAGAAATAGCCCCACTGTACCCTATGGCAGGTAAAATGAGTAGAGAGAGATCCAAGCTCGACATCAGTAGCCAGGTTCAAATGGACGTAGGTTGCAGTACTGAAAAGATGAAGCAGATGGAGACCAGACTGACATGGAGAACAGCATCAAACCAGTCACCAGACTGAAGACAACAACAACAACAAAAATGACACTAACATCAACAACATAGTTTCCAAAGGTCAGATGAGCTTCCCGTATCGGAGCAGAGGCGCAGATGAGAGCTGCAGCAAACCGCTGTGTATGCCGCAGCCGGCTGCGCTTCGCCGCTCGCCGCTGTGCGCTGGCCAGCTGGTGGCGCAGTAATGCGGGGAATGTTTTATTGCTGTGGTATGCGCCCGCGGACGCTGCTGCCGTCGAGATTGGTTTCGGCATTCGCGTTGTTGGCAGTATTGGGACCGAATTTCCTGTCTCCTTGCCCTTTTTTTTCACCCTTGCCCGAGGAACGACGCTACAGCACTGCACGCGGAATGCGAAAAATTCGAAATTGATTCCTCAACGTCCGTGGTACACATTTGTCCACGTCAGGTCGGCAGACGATTTTTTTCCCGCCTGCTTCGCTTGGTATCCCTCTGCCGCTGTCACTCCCTCTTTCACCCCCGACACTTTCTCCACAGTATAAACAACGCCGCGATGGTCCTTCAGTTAAATTACGGGAATTAAACATTCTTCGCAGCAGCTGGCCACTAGGGGGGTTTCAGTAAACGACCTTGCTTTGAACTGGTGATTTTCCGATTGGACAGCGTCGATCTGCACTCATTTAAATGAAGAATGTTACTGCTGATGCCATTCAGTTTATTGAGAGACAGGTAATCAAATGAAGCTACTGACAAGTGATTCGGAGTATTTGTCCATAACAGTTCCAACACACCTAAATTGCTAGAGTACCTCTTCTACTCACAGGTGATTATCTGTCGGTTACTTACGTGGTCCCATATTGGCTCTGTTTCTTATACTTCGTGTTATGAGCTGAACTTACAATGGAGTGTAAAACATCGAGACCAAAGTAACTTTCGCATTATATGTCACTTCCAAGGAACTAGGACCATACGTAGAAAAAACTGGAGCAGTATATACTGGTGTCCAAAATGAAAACAACAAATGGAAATTTTGCAAAATTGCGTTTGTTTTGCCACAAAACAGTATAAATAGGTGATAGTACTGTTGGAACAATGTAAAAAGTAAAGAACGTAAACAACTACAACATGCATAACGGTAGACAAAACTTTTCTTGAGCTTTTCCACCTTAACACATTCCAACAATTAGCGAATGTGATCAGTATGGGGTTCATTAATCACAAACAATGCACTCTACTGAGGCATTTTCCAGAAACATGGTGGTAGATAGAGTGGAACTGCTTTCATTTCAACTACATTTTCGGTGGTGCAAAACGACTAATTTGACACTTCTTTTACATTACACACTACGACTAAAATCAAAATATATTATACCCATTCGGTTTCTCATAACCTTTGGGTCATTTTCCTCGATGTTTGCTACTGGTTTAACACAAAAACTGAACTCCTACGCGTCTGATTTAATGTATATCACCCACCAGACGATGAGTGGCCAGTACGTGTTTCCTAGTGACCCACGAGATACAGTAGAATCTCTAGGTGGTGTCCCATTGTGTATAAAGTAGCGGCCATATCGATATGACCCAGGCGTCTACAGCAAATGACGTAACAGTTGTTTACGCTCATGTCTGTAGTATTACTCTGGTAGACGTTTATGTGCTTCACATCAGTAGTAGCAGCAAAGTGACCCATAGCAGTTGTAGTTCTGTACTCTATTTCCCCATCATTTTGTAAAATTTACCATGAGTGTCTCCATATGTTCGATCAGCCAGCTCAAACACTTTGCCTAGCCCACTGAAAAATTTGCTAGCAATTTTCACTGTTCCTGTATAATGGGAAACAAGCAAACAATTGCCAGAAGCATTGCTTCTACAAGCATTCCAAAATAAAAATGTCTACCCCGCCAACTACAAATTCAACGGTCCCATGAATTGTAAATATTTTTATCTCCCGGCTAGTCCATTGTTCATTACCCTCGCAGCGACAAGGCTTTGATCTAGTCTTCTGGATGCACAACTACCACAGCGCTCCAGAAGGATCGCTTGGAGCGATTTCTCAGTAGCGTCTTCCACTGAAATCTCTAATCAGATGAACCAGTGACGCATCAAGTTGAGCTTCAGTGAATGTTTTCTGTGTCTTGCGCTATTATCAATTGCTAAAGATACGAAATTGATAGCAATATTCACATAGTACTTTCTAAACTGGATATTCTGTGGATGATTTCACTTTTCGTGTTTCAGCACTAAGTCGCCGTACCAGTATCGGCACCCAAAGCCAAAATATGATACCAACAACGCAAATTATGCAGCGCACTATCTAAACAGCATTCCTATAACGTTGGGTACCCATACGGTAAACAGTTTTCCTTCTACACAGCCTGAAGTAGCGAAAGTTTACTGATAGTCGCCTTGAATTCTACACTTCCTGAAAAACAAGTAAATGAACCAGAAGACCCTGTCGGATGTCAGTGTAGCTTTGTGCAATACACACCACATGCGGCCATGTAAATCATTACATTTTTCATTCCCTATGATATGTACCCCCCCCCCCCCCCCCCACATGAACCATGGACCTTGCCGTTGGTGGGGAGGCTTGCGTGCCTCAGCGATACAGATGGCCGTACCGTAGGTGCAACCACAACGGAGGGGTATCTGTTGAGAGGCCAGACAAACGTGTGGTTCCTGAAGAGGGGCAGCAGCCTTTTCAGTAGTTGCAGGGGCAACAGTCTGGATGATTGACTGATCTGGCCTTGCAACATTAACCAAAACGGCCTTGCTGTGCTGGTACTGCGAACGGCTGAAAGCAAGGGGAAACTACAGCCGTAATTTTTCCCGAGGACATGCAGCTTTACTGTATGATTAAATGATGATGGAATCCTCTTGGGTAAAATATTCCGGAGGTAAAATAGTCCCCCATTCGGATCTCCGGGCGGGGACTACTCAGGAGGATGTCGTCATCAGGAGGAAGAAAACTGGCGTTCTACGGATCGGAGCGTGGAATGTCAGATCCCTTAATCGGGCAGGTAGGTTAGAAAATTTAAAAAGGGAAATGGATAGGTTAAAGTTAGATATAGTGGGAATTAGTGAAGTTCGGTGGCAGGAGGAACAAGACTTCTGGTCAGGTGACTACAGGATTATAAACACAAAATCAAATACGGGTAATGCAGGAGTAGGTTTAATCATGAATAGGAAAATTGGAATGCGGGTAAGCTACTACAAACAGCATAGTGAACGCATTATTGTGGCCAAGATAGATACGAAGCCCACACCTACTACAGTAGTACAAGTTTATATGCCTACTAGCTCTGCAGATGATGAAGAAATTGATGAAATGTACGATGAAATAAAAGAAATTATTCAGATAGTGAAGGGAGACGATAATTTAATAGTATAATGGGTGACTGGAATTCGAGTGTAGGAAAGGGGAGAGAAGGAAACATAGTAGGTGAATATGGATTGGGGCTAAGAAATGAAAGAGGAAGCCGCCTAGTAGAATTTTGCACAGAGCACAACTTAATCATAGCTAACACTTGGTTTAAGAATCATGAAAGAAGGTTGTATACGTGGAAGAACCCTGGAGATACTAAAAGGTATCAAATAGATTATATAATGGTAAGACAGAGATTTAGGAACCAGGTTTTAAGTTGTAAGATATTTCCAAGGGCAGATGTGGACTCGGACCACAATCTATTGGTTATGACCTGTAGATTAAAACTGAAGAAACTGCAAAAATGTGGGAAATTAAGGAGATGGGACCTGGATAAACTGAAAGAACCAGAGGTTGTACAGAGTTTCAGGGAGAGCATAAGGGAACAATTGACAGGAATAGGGGAAAGAAATGCAGTAGAAGAAGAATGGGTAGCTCTGAGGGATGAAGTAGTGAAGGCAGCAGGGGATAAAGTAGGTAAAAAGATGAGGGCTGCTAGAAATCCTTGCGTAAGAGAAGAAATATTGAATTTAATTGATGAAAGGAGAAAATATAAAAATGCAGTAAAAGAAGCAGGCAACAAGGAATACAAACGTCTCAAAAATGAGATCGCCAGGAAGTGCAAAATGGCTAAACAGGGATGGCTAGAGGACAAATGAAAAGATATAGAAGCTTATCTCACCAGGGGGAAGATAGATACTGCCTACAGGAAAATTAAAGAGACCTTTGGAGAGAAGAGAACCACGTGTATGAATATCAAGAGCTCAGATGGCAACCCAGTTCTAAGCAAAGAAGGGAAGGCAGAAAGGTGGAAGGAGTATATAGAAGGTTTATACAAGGGTGATGTACTTGAGGACAATATTATGGAAATGGAAGAGGATGTAGATGAAGACGAAATGGGAGATACGATACTGCGTGAAGAGTTTGACAGAGCACTGAAAGACCTGAGTCGAAACAAGGCCCCCGTAGTAGACGACATTCCATTAAAACTACTGACGGCCTTGGGAGAGCCAGTCATGACAAAACTCTACCAGCTGGTGAGCAAGATGTATGAGACAGGCGAAATACCCTCAGACTTCAAGAAGAATATAATAATTCCAATCCCAAAGAAAGCAGGTGGTGACAGATGTGAAAATTAACGAACTATCAGTTTAATAAGTCACAGCTGCAAAATACTAACGCGAATTCTTTACAGACGAATGGAAAAACTGGTAGATGCGGACCTCGGGGAGGATCAGTTTGGATTCCGCCGAAATGTTGGAACACGTGAGGCAATACTGACCTTACGACTTATCTTAGAAGAAAGATTAAGAAAAGGCAAACCTACGTTTCTAGCATTTGTAGACTTAGAGAAATCTTTTGACAATGTTGACTGGAATACTCTTTTTCAAATTCTAAAGGTGGCAGGGGTAAAATACAGGGAGCGAAAGGCTATTTACAATTTGTACAGAAACCAGATGGCAGTCATAAGAGTCGAGGGGCATGAAAGGGAAGCAGTGGTTGGGAAAAGAGTGAGACAGGGTTGTAGCCTCTCCCCGATGTTATTCAATCTGTATATTGGGCAAGCAGTAAAGGAAACAAAAGAAAAATTTGGAGTAGGTATTAAAATTCATGGAGACGAAGTAAAAACTTTGAGGTTCGCCGATGACATTGTAATTCTGTCAGAGACGGCAAAGGACTTGGAAGAGCAGTTGAACGGAATAGACAGTGTCTTGAAAGGAGGATATAAGATGAACATCAACAAAAGCAAAACGAGAATAATGGAATGTAGTCAAATTAAATCGGGTGATGCTGAGGGAATTAGATTAAGAAATGAGACACTTCAAGTAGTAAAGGAGTTTTGCTATTTAGGAAGTAAAATAACTGATGATGGTCGAAGTAGAGAGGATATAAAATGTAGACTAGCAATGGGAAGGAAAGCGTTTTTGAAGAAGAGAAATTTGTTAACATCGAATATAGATTTATGTATCAGGAAGTCATTTTTGAAAGTATTTCTTTGGAATGTAGCCATGTATGGAACTGAAACATGGGCGATAACTAGTTTGGACAAGAAGAGAATAGAAGCTTTCGAAATGTGGTGCTACAGAAGAATACTGAAGATAAGGTGGATAGATCACGTAGATAATGAGGAGGTATTGAATAGGATTGGGGAGAAGAGAAGTTTGTGGCACAACTTGACTACGAGAAGGGATCGGTTGGTAGGACATGTTTTGAGGCATCAAGGGATCACAAATTTAGCGTTGGAGGGCAGCGTGGAGGGTAAAAATCGTAGAGGGAGACCGAGAGATGAGTACACTAAGCAGATTCAGAAGGATGTAGGTTGCAGTAGGTACTGGGAGATGAAGCAGCTTGCACAGGATAGAGTAGCATGGAGAGCTGCATCAAACCAGTCTCAGGACTGAAGACAACAACAACAACAACAACAACATGATATGTACAACAGCCACTAGTATTCATTAGTGTTGTTTGTGTCTAGTTTTGTTATCAGGACTAATAGGGTGTATAATTAGCGTAAATGGCGTCAGATGCGGAGTAACTAGCGCGAATGACACGGAGAGTGCACGTAACCGTGTGAGAGAGCGTTATCAGAAGCAAAGCTTGAAATTGGGATCATTATGTGTCTCCATTTGGGCAGTTGGTCAAACTGTACAACATCCTGCTTTGTGTAGCGTTCGGATATGACTGTGGCCGAATATTGGACGATATGGGAATACGAGGTCAGGCATGCTCGTCTTCAAGTATCTGGTCGACCATGTGGAGCAGCCGCAGGAGAAAATCACATTATTGTTTACCAAGCAAATAGTAACCAATTCGAATCTGCTCCTACAATCCGAAAACAAGCACTGGACTTCCTATAACATTCTGTGTTATTCAGAACCATTGGTCGGAGATTGGCAGCAGACGGATTAGGGAATTACAGTGCCATACATAGTCTGACTTTAACACCACAACGCAAACGGCAGTGTTGGCGCTGGTACGGTGACCAGGAAGCATGGTCTGCTGCTGAATGGCGCCGCGTTGTGTTCAACGATGAATCGTGCTTCAGCACAACCCTGGATGACCACATTCCGCGATTATGGCCGTGACATGTGAAGAACTGTTACTCTTCCATGCACATGACACGTGCCTGTATGAAATGTATTAAATATTATAGTAGCATGATGTGGGGAACCATGGGTTGCGACTTACGGTCATAGCTGGTAATGACAGAGAGAACTCAGACGGTACAAAGGTGTGTCACGGCCATCCTGTGTCTTCATGTGTTACCTCTCACACAAAAGTATTATGGTGCAATTTTTGAACCCGACAATGTTTATCCAGACATGACACCTGCCTGTATGAAATGTATACGTGATTTTAATGTTGTGACCAGATTAAACTGCTTTCGTCCAGCAACAACAGCTAATTCTTTGAATACTGGGGGGGGGGTCTCATCCAACTGGAACACATGAAGTGTTAATTCACTTTATTACGTAATTGAATAAAAAATTTACTAAACTTTAATACACTTCTTTGCCTTAGGATTCCTTGACTATTTAAAATTGTCGTTGACTATTAAAGTATGCCTTGATGCACATACTAACAGACTATTCTCTTGCAATGCAAAATGCAACATTTACAAAAGTACATTTCATCACAAAGTTTAATAACTGTCACCTGAGGCACCAACTCTACCTCAGAGATATCCGAGATATCAAGGACCAGTTACGACAGTTGTGGGATATCTTGCCTCAGGAGGTGAACAGTGGCATTGTGATACCGGTCCTAGCCGAATCAGTACTCGAACACAGGCCAACGTTATAATGGAACGTGGGCTTGTATTGCCTAGCTGATTGTCGCTTTGATTCCACTGTGTAATCTCAAACTCTCTTCAACCTGTGAAGCCCCATTTCGTTTTCTCTTCCGCTTTTGGGTGCTTTACATTTTTGGCAGATTGTGTGCTTACTAATTGTACATTTGCATGTATAGAGGGTACGTTGCCTTTCTTTGCACAATCTACTGATAGTCTGCAATTCTTCCAGCATGTCTGTAGGGAAGCAACCTACTCACGCCGTATAAAATTCACAGCAGTCTTTCCGTTGTGTGCCAGCCAGTCCGCTGTAACTAGCTCTGACGTCATAAATGTTGCCCAATACCTTAAAATCAAATAAATAACCTGAAACGTTTCTAGCATGTCAGGAGTAATACTATATCATTATGTGATGAATATCAGTTCAATAATTTTAACCATTTTCGAAATTTGGACGTTTTTCTGTAAAAACCATTGGCGCAGCCGAAAAGAGCTAGAAACTTAAAAATTCATATTTAGATTCCGTTTGCATAATAATTTAGTAGAAACAGTATTCTGGATCTCACAAATTAAAAATTTAGTTGAAATTCATAATTTTCTGGTTTTTGTCTTAAAAATTAAGGAAGAGAGCTAGATTAAGTAGGTGAATAAATAAAGCTAGGATATTTAAATTTAAGTAGAAGGGAGATCCTCTATAATCATAAGGATATGAGAAGTTTCAACTGAACAACTATTAAACTATAGCGATAGCGTATCTCCAAAGGGTAAGTTCAGAGCTCGTCTACTGTGTGTAGTGTAATTAAATTAGTTCTCTCGCCCAAAATATTGGACTTAGGCACGTCAAACATTTATTATGATTACTTACCTGTGTGCTGATTACACATTTAAATTGAGAGCTTCATTGGCCATCAGCAAAAGAAGCAATGATTTATTTAATAACTTAAAGTGGTGCATTACTAGCCCAGCGGCTAGTCGGGACAGCGAATTTATTCAAGCGTTCCCTTAGCCGTCCGCACCGTGGCTTTATATATAAGAACGCCGCTCGATGAGAATAAGGCCCCAGTTCTCTCCAGACGCTGATCAGTGCACCATCTGTGCCGGAAGTCGCGTCGCGTCGGTATCATTGCTATAAACAGCCTCGGATGCCGTAATAAGTTACTCGGGATACGCGTAACCATGAAATCATTTTCGAGTGAAGTGTTAATTCTGGGATGACTTTGATGATCTATCTTCAGTTCGCGTATGTCGTATTTTCACGTGCCGACGCGAGACAGACATTCTACCATTATTTAGCGTGGCGTTTGCTGAACATTATCATCAAATTATGGCGAGCATTCACTTAAGCATTTAATTTGAACAGTTATAGTTGCATCAGCGCATTAGACTGAACTGCTCTGGTAGTTGGATTGTGTGGATTCTTCTTTGGTCTGTGACTTTCAGAATGTAGTGAACTTTTTAGAGTGAATCGTTTTTGATTATGAATCCCAGACAATCTCCTAATTCCTCAGAGCTATAAGCGGTAGCTAAAAGTGTATTTCTCAGTTGAAGTGGGCACTAGGAATTCTAATTACAGGCTTCACGTTTTGCTCATCACTTTCTGGTTGCCAATATTGTAGTTAGAGGGCCAGTGTCGAGAACGGCAAACAACAGCATTAAATAAATCATAGGAACATTTTAATAACAAACATTTCCACACACTCGCCGCCCCACACATGGTGCATGTGCCGGGAAATGCGTCTTTTCTACATTTCATTTATTATTCAACAAATATTTCCATACGCCGCCCCACATGTCGTTATTATTATGTAAAATGTGGTTGCTCGGATTGTGAAATTAAGGCACTTAACTGATTCGTTATTTAGCACTGTTGCTTGAATACGCTTAGATGAATGTGTGTCATGGGTATAAAACATAAGCACGCAAAATATTAGTCCGATGAATGTTCCTCACTCTGTGATACATTTACTTATGCTGTACACTTGCACTGTTCGCAAACTGGAAAATAAAATTAATTGTTTGAAACAATGTATAAAGTGAGACAGAGAAGGCTTAAATAAGAACTTTATACATGTCTTGCAGATCGCTCATAAAAGTACATGATCGCTCGTAAAAACAATTCACAGAAACTAAACATTTTTCACCTTGTATGTTAAAATAGGGCATGCCTCCTGGTAAATCAGGTCCTCCCCTCTTGTTACACCACAAAACACAATCAGTTAAAATGTGGAGTAATGTAATTTCTACGCCACAAGACCCGTGTGAAACCAATGAAATTACGTGTTTAATTCCTTTTTTTTGTCTGGAGGTAGGTGTCTAGAGTCGTGGTGCACACTGAAATATCCGCATCCCAGTGCCGTAGATTCCACTAGAGGAGCCAAAACAAAATGGCCGCGCCCGGCGCTACGCCCATTGATAAGGTGGAGTGTGATGCTGTGAGCCGCTTTGTGCGTTTCAGGGTACCAGCTTTGCAGTAGTCCACCATGAGATGGTTTTAGTGCACACCGACAACGTGCCATCATGTTACACAGTGATCAGAGAACACTCAGACGTTTCCAGTCCGAAGAAACAAGACTGAATGGCGAAGAGGGAAATGGCAAACGATCTCTCTGTGAAGATCCGGGGATCATAAGAGAATTTAGGTCCAGGATCTCCAAAACCTGCGTATCACTATCTAGGAGTTAGTGGAAAAGTACAAATCAGGCAACGATCAGTTTACAGCATCACGCATGTGGTATCGTTCAAATATCGCGGTGCTATAACGAAGTAGCCAACTCGCATCGATACCATAGAAAACAGCGAAGGCTCGCTGCATATTGCAACGTCGAATGGGATGCGCTGACGAAGCCATGCCCTCTCTACCGTCGCCACAGCACCGAGGCCTGTATCCAGCGAAGCAAAGGCAGGCTCTGCCCTCTGATCAATTAGTCAACATCGTATAGTTAGGACGCAGCGTTATTCATGTTTTATACTAAACTGTCATTTTAAACTTTGTGAACCTTGTACCTCAAGATAAAAGTATTGTAAATGTATGCATCAAGTGACGCATTAATACTCGAAATATTCTGCAAATTTTTGTGGAAATGGATTGTGTAAAGTTAAGTAGATCTTTTTATCATTCCTGTAATAAAATGAACTAATGTTTCATATGGTGCAGTTCCAACACCTCGTCTCCCAGAACAGTTATACCACACGATTTTAGTTTCATCATGTCGTAACAGTACTGGTATACAGCATTTTGGTCATCACAATAGGTCGGTTTCCAATGGGTTCTGCACCTGTTCACACCCACTCAAAAATCCTGTCAAACAGAACCAGTGGTGGGACTGCTGTAGCTGTGTCAGGCAAATCTAGATGATTTATCTAGGCGTGTAATCACCATGGACCACAGGTTTCCGTGTCACTATTCGTACTACCCCGAGACAAAGGGGCTAAGCAAGCGGTGGAAACATGTGTATTCACCATCGATGAAAAAGGCGATGACCCAACCATTGACGACCATGGTCCTGCTCATTGCATTTGGTGGTTTTCATCGTGCGATGCTAACATGTTATCCTCGCAAGGATCAAACCATTACAGGTGCATAGTACTGGAAACTCAAAACGAGGTGCAATGACATGGGTCAGCAAGCAGCCGCGACTGCCTCCACTAGCGCCGGACAATCTTCTGACACTATGTCCTCTTCCCTGGACTAGGTATCTTACCACTAGTGGGTTGACTTCGGGCTGACTCCAGCAGCAGTCAGACTCCTGCTCATGGGGACGGCAGAGTGTGACTGGGCCAGTACATCCAGTCATATTCCTATGGTGGTGCAGCCACCCTGGCACTGTACACCTCCACTCACAGTGGCGAGTTCCACGCGTGGAGGATTCAGCCCTGCAAGAATTCTGGCAGACTTCCGTACCACTGGTGCCTATCACAAAAAGCCCCGCTACCCCAAACTGTAGTACGTGCCACTGAACAGGCTCCTGGGCGTCAACATTCCTGGGCTCCAATGTCAGGACTGGTCTCCTGCCAAATGGCTAGCCACAGCAGAGATCACTGGGTCATACACACCAAGTACTAAAGGGGCCGAGGCCGCCGCGTAGCAGTGCTATGAGTGTAGCAGCATGAATCTGAATAAACTGTTTGATTTTATTATGCTGTTCTCATGAGGCTCAAAATGGCTCTGAGCACTATGGGACTCAACTGCTGTGGTTATTAGTCCCCTAGAACTTAGAACTACTTAAACCTAACTAACCTAAGGACATCACACACATCCATGGCCGAGGCAGGATTCGAACCTGCGACCGTAGCAGTCGCACAGTTCCGGACTGCGCGCCTAGAACCGCGAGACCACCGCGGCCGGCTGTGTTCCCATGAGCTACTGTTATGTGACGTTCCTTGTTATTAAGGTTAATGGGCCCTACACTGGATATATGTTAATTAATAGCCCGCATCTCGTGGTCGTGCGGTAGCGTTCTCGCTTCCCACGCCCGGGTTCGATTCCCGGCGGGGTCAGGGATTTTCTCTGCCTCATGATGGCTGGGTGTTGTGTGATGTCCTTAGGTTAGTTAGGTTTAAGTAGTTCTAAGTTCTAGGGGACTGATGACCATAGCTGTTAAGTCCCATAGTGCTCAGAGCCATTTTTGTTAATTAATAGTACTTCAAAATAATGAATTAGGGATTCTAGGCAGGCATTGTCAAAATGTTAGTTGTTCATCCTAAATAATGAACTGGGAATCCAATGAGCACTAAGTGACACAAGAATCACAATTACTTTGGTTTATGCTGATAAATTTATTTACAAAGCAACTGACAAACAATGTCTATATTAATATTACAAGCCTTGGCACCTCAGACAAAGGTCTGAGGAGAAAGATAATAACTATCGTCCATGTGACATAATTACAATCACGAAGTTTCACAGTGAATGTCATTATGATAACTGAAAAACTGATAGTACTACAGAACGGAATACGTGGTAACTGTGGTTGGAGTATAAAGCAGACTGTTCATTGAATCCAAATGCAAGTCTTCAAAGTGAAGCTTGAAGTGATTGGAATGCTATAAAGTGACTTAAGCACAACGGCTCATGGTTGCAGCTCGATTTGATCACAATAAGTTGTAGGTGGAGGCTGTAGTGGCCGCAGAATCAGTCACTGGCGGCACAAATGACCCTAGCCAAGAGCAAAGTGTAAATTAGTCAGAATTGCTCTAAGTCCCCCAATGAATAAGCTGTGGTGGCGGCAGGCTGGTAGCAATCCTGCCATGCAATGAAAGCTCTCAAAAATCAAGTTTCTCAAAGCAGGCTGATGGACAAGTATGAAATACATTAATGGAGTGGTTTCTGATCGAATGTTTATTAAAAGGAGACCTTGCATTGCCTCGTTGCGCATCTGTTACTACATTCAAATTGGCTGGGCTCACATCTACATCTACATCTGCGCGATTGCTCTGCTGTTTGCAATGAAGTGCTTGGCAGAGGGTTCAACGATGATAATTTTTCCCTACGTAGGTGGATGCCAACAGAAAGTTTTCACAGTCGAAGGAGAAAACTGGTGATTGAAATTTCATGAGAAGATCCCGTCGCAACGAAAAACTTCTTTGTTTCAATTATTGCCATTTGAATTCACATATCATGTCCGTGGCACTATCTCTCCTATTTCGTGATAATACAAAACGAACTGCCTTCTTTCAATTTTTTCGATGTCATCCGTCAGTCCCACCTGATGCGGATCCCACACAGAACAGCAATACTCCAGAACAGGGCAGGCAAGCGTGGTGTAAGCAGTCTCTTTAGTAGACCTCTTGCACTTTCTAAGTGTTCTGCCAATGAATCACAATTTTTGGTTTGCTCTACCCACAACATTATCTGTGTGATCGTTCCAATTTAGGGTATTTGTAATTGTAATCCCTAAGTATTTAGTTGAATTTACAGCCTTCTGATTTGTTTGACTTAGATCTTCTGAACGCCGACGAATAAAAATGTTCCGTAAAACACACAAGTCGCCTTCCCTGGGCTATCCAGTACTTGGTTAACCAATAATGTGCATTCTACCATGTTATACAGAAAAAGTCGTCCGACTCTCTCTCCATCTCTTCCTGTAAAGAGGGAGGCGACTGCCTCTTGACACGGCTAACCTTCTCGGTCTAACCTGTATTTTATTCGTGTTAGTCAATCTCTGAAGTTCTTATGTCGTGTAAACATTAGATTTCTGTGTATTCAGACATCTAGTGGCATCTCACGCTTTCAAAGACCCAAAAGGTGTGGATCCTTATTCATTTCTCGAGATATTTATCTGCGGTATCTGGTGTCTAATGCCCTGAAACTATCCCTCCTTCTCACAAAAAATTTTGTCTCATGAAGGAACAAAAACACGATCTGACTTCAGTTAATGAAACGTTAGGTAGTAAACACACTTTCATAGTGCAACTGAATATATGAATTGGTCTGTAAAATGTGTTTAAGCAGTGCTAAGTTATAACCAAGACATTCAACCATTCTAGCACAACCCTTCCATGTACTATCGTCTTCTCTTGTAGAGATAACGCATGCCATGCAGAAGTAAACTGCCTCCTTTATTACCTAACACCTAAAGAACCAACTCTGGATGTGTTCAGAATTGAACCATGTGTTTCGAAGTTCTCTGCACTTAAAACGTCGCATGCGAAGAAAGAAAAGTCTATCTGCTGAAATCACAATTTCATTCTCTGAATTCCATGCAAGGCAGAGAGTTTTAAAGAAGCAGTACTCGCCTCCGCTAACAAAGCGGATAAAGGATAAAGAAACTACAGCTGCGAAGCTCAGAAATGTTTCCGGAAGGAAAATAATAAAGGTCGGCTTGAGATCATTCAGAATTATTCAATAAGGAGACATGGAAGGTTGCAAGTAGTAGATATATACACCCTCCAAGGAACCACGAAGAAACACAGTACCACATATTCTCAAAGAGAGAAAAGACCCCATATCTCCCAAATGCACGTAATACTACTAAATGAGTGGGAAAGTGACGTGAAACACTATTTACACTCACGGATGAATTAATGAAAGATTGTTATTGGTCCTTGTATCATGGACAAAGTCTTGATCAGAAAAAAGCGTAACCTGGCATACAATAAGAATATATTTTCAAAGCATAAAAATCGTTTAAGACAGAATTAAGCCCGTGCAACGTTAGCAAGCAACCGTCTTCCCTGATATCCTGAATACTGCGCGTGGGAATGCACATCTCAGTAACACACAAACGCACTAACGTCTGAATGTAACACGTAGAACAATTTAGCTGATGCAGGTGCCGACCACGTGAAGATCCAGGGCAAGAGCAAATGTAGGATTCCAGGGTCAGAGAAAGACATCATTGCTGGCTACAATGTCTGTGTTTATAAGTGTCTGCATCTTCACAAGACAATGTCCTCCAGACGTGCGTGGATGTACTGCTTACACCGTCTCACTCCCTAATCTAATTATTGCAGCATCGTTTGACTAAATTCGATTGGATTTCACTATCCTAGGATCTCTTTTAATTATTATTCACCTCCAAACATTTCTTCAAGACGCTAGCCATTGACCTCTACTGATCTTCTAAGATCTTTGTTGTCTCTGCCAGGATGACAGTGTTATCGGCAAACCTTCAAATCTCCATTTTCGAATGTTGCTCCTCATGCATGGCTCGCAGACGCATGCGGAATCGTGACACTACACGACACGCCCTACGTCACAAAACGTGCTCGCTGAATTATTGACAGTCAAATTAATAAATTAACTGTATCTAGACGTGGCATTAGGCATAAAATGATTTATTTCTGAAGATATTAAAGATGTTTCAAATCCCACGTCTTACCCAACTGAATAATATCTCCTGCCAAACGTGTTTCCACAGACTGCCGGCCGGTGTGGCTGAGCGGTTCTAGGCGCTTCAGTCTGGAACCGCGCGACAGCCACGGTCGCAGGTTCGAATCCTGCCTCGGGCATGGATGTGTGTGACGTCCTTAGGTTAGTTAGGTTTAAATAGTTCTAAGTTCTAGGGGACTGATGACCTCAGATGTTAAGTCCCATAGTGCTCAGAGCAATTTGAACCACTTTTTTCCACAGATATCTTGTTGAATCACAGAAAGATCTCGTCGAGGTCAAGATTTCCGTGGCAAAATAATCCAAAGAATGTCCTGTGGAGATGCAATGCTCAGCTGCGGCTGACTGACTGGGCTCCTAAAGGTCACTGACGATCATGTTCAATGAAAATTTCACGTACTGTGTGAGTTGTCTGAGCAGTCTAGGCTTTGGCACACTTTCATGGTATTCTGTAGATTCCAGCCTTCCGTAATCCCAGGTCATCCTTTACCGAAACCCAGAATAGTCTTCACCGGAAGGTGGCTGAATGGTTCTTGGCCCAAATATCGTGGTACTATGTCGACGTCATCCGTCACTCATTTCGAAACAAATATAGGTTGTTTGGATAACAAGTACGGGATCTAATCATCAATTGATGACCTCAGCTGGATATGGGGGAGGGGGTTGGGTTGTTTGCGGGAAGAGACCAAACTGCGAGGTCATCGGTCTCATCGGATTAGGGAAGGGGGGGAAGGAAGTCGGCCGTGCCCTTTCCAAGGTACCATTCCGGCATTTGCCTGGAGCGATTTAGGGAAATCACGGAAAACGTAAATCAGGATGACCAGACGCGGGATTGAACCGTCATCCTCCCGAATGGGAGTCCAGTGTGCTAACAACTGCGCCGCTGGATACGGAATTTCAGCATACTCCTCCTCTGACAGCTGAGGCCATTGTGGAACCCAGAGGGAGTATGATGTCTCCTGAGGAACACTACTTGTGGTCCTATACAATTATTTCAGCAATATGAATTCATAAACGTATTAACATACTGATTGTACACTAACGGCATGTATCAGGCACTTGTTTGTTTCCTTGTGTTACGGACTGATGCTGTGGGCGCCTGGATGTGGTCTCCGTTGGCAGCGCCGTCTTCTGCGACCTGCCGGCCGGCCGGCCAGCTAATCGACCCGTGGCGAGGCCGCAAATGGCTGCGGGATTTTTCTTGCTGCCGGAAAGAAGGGGTTTGAAGAATGGAGTCCGGCCTTTGTGTCGGCGCCAGAAACAAACGGTTTCCGGCAGAAAGGACGGCCGCTCAATAGACACACACATACACACACGTACGGCCTGCGAAGGGAGAGGGAGAGAGGGAGGGAGAGCGAGAACTCTATTGTCCCCCAACGCTCTCTGGCAACTGCGCCCTATCAGACCGCTTCGCAGAAAAGCCCGTAAATTGCGGGCTGCGTGGCAGGAAGGGTTTCAGTTGCAAGAATGGGACCCTGCGGTCCAGGAGCCGAGAAACTTAATGCGAGAAGCCCTGGTTCCAGCCATGCTGTCGCTACGAGGCAATGACGTCACTCTCGGAGCTTACTCAGAGTGGACTGTTCTAACGAACAAGCCGAAACTACTTGCGAGTTTCTCCCGTTTCCATTTGGTGCCAAAATTTTAATTAAACCAGAATGTTTTCAGTACTACAGCAGGCTACGTATAAATGTTATTAAAGTAAGGGAATAAGTCCGTGGAGCGGCAAGACGTCTCATCGGTTTTTGAAGAAAGCGTAAAGCATTCTTTCTTAGTCAAATCACTACCTATGCTTTCCTACTGCCTAACAGGGTTGTAAAAGTAACAATTAAATTTTGTGCCTTACGTTTGTACAAAAAGGATTCGTTACATGTTGCTTTCGTTAATGAGAGTCATTGCATTTTTTTATTGTTCTGAGCCCACTTCTCGCTAAGTATGATTGTCGATACAAACCATAATTGCTTTCCTTTGTGCCATTTATCGTAATAAAATAGTTTGCTACTTTAGCGCGACGTGATGTTAGCACTACACAGTGAGAAAACATACTCAGTGGTCGGTAACGTGAAATCATATTAATGATATAACGAGTCGCTGAGAAACAGAAATAATGTCTCCATTTAACTGAGATAATACGTAAGTTTCAGAATCGGAAAAATTGTAAGACCAAAAGCACTTCGAATTAATTGATACCGGAAATAAACAGTTCCTGTCTATTGATCACTCACGGCGTGGGATGCTGACGATTCAGCCGACTTGCTAGGAGATGGACATGAATTAAAGGCGGGAAAGGAAACATGACGAGTGGGAAAATGGATTGGGCGTCCCTGTGTCATTATCGGCATTGTCTGCTGAGAATAATAAATTCGAGGAATTAGAAAACTACAAAGATGACTTGGGAAAGACGAAACATTTCGGTCACTCTGAATCTTCTGAAGGTAATGAATTGAAGATATGCGAAAGCTGCTCACTCTGACCGAACAAGGCACGGACTTTGTACTAACAAGAAGAAAACGTGTGAGTAATGAAGTGTTTCATGCGGAACGAACTATAGTTAGCGACTCGAATCATATTCGTTACACAGAAACGATAGCATACGTCATATGAGGGCTCTTCGGAAAGTAAGGTCCAAACTATTTATGGTCCATGTTTCACTTTCATACATGGCTACACTCCATACAAATACTTTCAGAAACGACTTCCTGACACTTAAATCTATACTCGATGTTAACAGATTTCTCTTCTACAGAAACGCTTTCCTTGCCATTGCCAGTCTACATTTTATATCCTCTCTACTTCGACTATCATCAGTTATTTTGCTCCCCAAATAGCAAAACTCCTTTACTACTTTAAGTGTCTCATTTCCTAACATAATTCCCAAAGCATCACCCGACTTAATTCGACTACATTCCATTATCCTCGTTTTACTTTTGTAGATGTTCATCTTATATCCTCCTTTCAAGACACTGTCAATTCCGTTAAACTGCTCTTCCAAGTCCTTTGCTGTCTCTGACAGAATTACAACGTCATCGGTGAACCTCAAAGCTTTTATTTCTTCTCCCTGGATTTTAATACCTACTCCAAATCTTTCTTTTGTTTCCTTTACTACTTGCTCAATATACAGATTGAATAACATCGGGGAGAGGCTGCAACCCTGTCTCACGCCCTTCCCAACCACTGCTTCCCTTTCATGCTCCTCGACTCTTATAACTGCCATCTGGTTTCTGTACAAATTGTAAATAGCCTTTCGTTCCCTGTATTTTATCCCTGCCACCTTTAGAATTTGAAAGAGAGTATTGCAGTCAACATTGTCAAAAGCTTTCTGTAACTCTACAAATGCTAGAAACGTAGGTTTGCCTTTTCTTAATCTTTCTTCTAAGATACGTCGTAAGGTCAGTATTGCCTCACGTGTTCCAACATTTCTACGGAATCCAAACTGATCTTCCCCGAGGTCGGCTTCTACCAGTTTTTCCATTCGTCTGTAAAGAATTCGCGTTAGTATTTTGCAGCAGTGACTTATTAAACTGATAGTTCGGTAATTTTCACATCTGTCAACACCTGCTTTCTTTGGGATTTGAATTATTATATTCTTCTTGAAATCTTAGGGTATTTCGCCTGTCTCATACATCTTGCTCACCAGATGGTAGAGTTTTGTCAGGACTGGCTCTCCCAAGGCCGTCAGTAGTTCTAATGGAATGTTGTCTACTCCGGGGGCCTTGTTTCGACTCAGGTCTTTCAGTGCCCTGTCAAAATCTTCACGCAGTATCGTATCTCCTATTTCATCTTCATCTACATCCTCTTCCATTTCTATAATATTGTCCTCAAGTACATCGCCCTTGAATAGACCCTCTATATACTCCTTCCACCTTTCTGCTTTCCCCTCTTTGCTTAGAACTGGGTTTCCATCTGAGCTCTTGATATTCATACAAGTAGCCCTCTTTTCTCCTAAGGTCTCTTTAATTTTCCTGTAGGCCGTATCTATCTTACCCTAGTGATACGCGCCTCTACATCCTTACATTTGTCCTCTAGCCATCGCTGCTTAGCCATTTTGCACTTCCTGTCGATCTCATTTTTGAGACGTTTGTATTCCTTTTTGCCTGCTTCATTTACTACATTTTTGTATTTTCTCCCTTCATCAATTAAATTCAGTATCTCTTCTGTTACCCAATGATTTCTACTAGCTCTCATGTCTTACCTACTTGATCCTCTGCTGCCTTCACTATTTCATTCCTTAAAGCTATCCATTCTTCTTCTACTGTATTTCTTTCCCCTATTCCTATACAGAGTGAGTCACTAACTGTTGCCACCTAAAATAACTCCGAAAGTATGGTAGTAGGTGAAAAGGTTGGTAGACAAAAGTTGCATTGGACAACGAGGACCGTAATATAACTTTGGTGTTTTTGTTGCTAGGTGGGGTCGCGTCAGAGATATGAAGGTCAATTTTGTTTTTTGTTTTTTTTTATGGTATGCTACAGTCTGGTACTTATTTCCTGGTAGCGGCTATCGAGATGAATCAAATGATGTGCAACAGTAGGATCTTTGAAGGTGAACGAAGGTCAAAAAGGTGTCATGAATGTCCATTTACAGAAGGTAGTGGAAGTGACGACCACTGGTATCAAAGCTGTACTGCAATCTTCTTATAATGGAGTGACTGGAATTCCTTATCACTTCGGTACTTATCGAAGCATATAAAATATAATTTTGCAGGTACATCCAGTGGTAGATGTGGCTACTGTCTGCGATATTTGCTCTCACTGATGCGGCAACTGTCTGCGATATTTGTTGTGAATAGAGTTAGTAGTAAATAACTAACAAATTATAACGTCATCCGGGATGCAGCTGTTTTTCACGCAGCTAAGTGTTTATGACTTCAGCCGTCTCCTGAACTACGTGTCTTTCAGTGATATACGTGGATACTATCTGCGAAATGTGATGGGAATATATATTTAGTAGTAAGGAAGTAATAAATTAAAACGTCATACATGTTGCCACAGTTTTTCACCCATATCCGTATTTAGCGCCGTCATGTCTCCTGAATGATATATTTTTGTAGGCATGCTGAGTATATTCATCAGCAGATGTCGATACTATCTGCGACTGACGACAAAGTAGTAAATTTAAACGTCGTGCCTGATGCGGCAGGTTTCCGCGTAACTCCGTGTTTGCGATGTCGTATCTCTTGAACTATGTGTCCTAAAATGATCCTATTTTTCTGGTACATTCAGTGGTATTCTTGATTACTGTCATCAAAATATGTCGCTACAGCAGTTAGTAGTGAAGAAGTACCAAATTAAAACTTAATTTTTCGTCCGGCAGTTTTACTGCATCCACGACGAAATTGTAGTAAGCGACGAAATTTTTTCGCGTTACATTAGTTTATAGGGGTCGCAACCAAGAAAAAATTATGGGAACGTTGTAATTACGTGTAAAGTGCTCTCATTCAGAAATTCTGGATGAATAAAGTGTAGATATTCTTATGGGTATTCGGATGTCATGCTTCACTCTTATTTTCACTCACAGCCCTTCAAATAGTATGTGGTTCTTATCACACAGCGATGATTTCCAGACAGTAAGTGATATGTCGAGGAAAGCGTTTCTGAAGAAGAGAGATTTGTTAACATCGAGTATAGATTTAAGTGTCAGGAAGTCGTTTCTGGAAGTATTTGTATGGGATGTAACCATGAATGGAAGTGAAACATGGACAATATATAGTTTGGGCAAGAAGAGAATAGAAGCATTCGAAATGTGGTGCTACAGAAGAATGCTGAAGATTAAATGGGTAGATCATGCAACTAATGAGTAGGTACTAAACAGAATTGGGGGGAGGAGGAGTTTGTGGCACGACTAGAAGATGGATCGATTGGTAGGACATGTTCTGAGGCACCAGTTTAGTATTGGAGGACAGCGTGGAGGGTAAGAATCGTAGAGGGAGACCAAGAGATGAATACACTAAACAGATTCACAGGAATGTAGGTTGTAGTAAGTACTGGGAGATGAAGAAACTTGCACAGGATAAAGTAGCATGGAGAGAAGCATCAAACCAGTCTCGCGACTGAAGACCACAACAACAAGTGATGTGTGTATCAAGTGTCGCTGAAATCAGTCCAGTGGGTTATGAGAAGATTTGGAACATAAATACATACATAGACATATATCTGCAAGCATTTTTTATGGTATGTATGAAAGCATAAGTTAAATTTTCTCACACAGTTGTGTCTTCAGAATGAGATATTAACTCTGCAGCGGAGTGTGCGCTAATACGAACCTTCCTGGCAGATTAAAACTGTGTGCCCGACCGACACGAACTCGGGACCGTTGCCTTTCGCGGGAAAGTGCTCTACCATCTGATCTACCGAGGCACGTCTCACGCCCGGTCCTTACAGCTTTACTTCTGCCAGTATCTCGTCTCCTAGCTTCCATGGCTAAGCCATGTCTCCGCAGTATCCTTTCTTTCAGGAGTGCTAGTTCTGCAAGTTTCGTGGGGGGGGGGGGGGGCCTTCTGTAAAGTTTGGAAGGTAGGAGACGAGATACTGGCAGAAGTAAAGCTGTGAGGACCGGGCGTGAGTCTTGCTTCGGTAGCTCAGATGGTAGAGCACTTGCCCGCGAAAGGCAAAGGTCCCGAGTTGTGTCTTCATTCGTGTATATGCTGCAGTGTTGCGAAATCGATTGAATCTTATTGAAACACCCTATATATCCCGCAACCACACAATGGATTACCTATAATGTGTACAATATATTTCTAGAATCAATCTGTCTGCGGGTAACTATGAGATGTTACGAAATGAACTTGGTAAGAAGGAGAAGCTTTCGTGTTCGAGTCTTGGTTCAGCACGCAGTTTTAATCTGCTTGGAAGTTTCTTGACAGCGCCCAATCCGCTGAAGAGCCGGATATTCATTCTGGAAAAGACTTCCCGGCTGTAGTAAAACCATTTCCCTGGAGTATCCTTTCCTCCAGGAGGAAATTCTGCATGCTGCAAGACCGGCAGGAAAAGTTCTGTGATTTGTGAAAAGTGGGATAAAAATAATGCCAAAGAAGAGCTGCGAGAGCCGGTGGTGGCTAGTGCTTGGATAGCCACAGTCAGCAAATGTACAAGCCATTTGTTTCACGTATCCGGAGTACACCTCTTTGTTTTCAGCTGATGGTGAAGTCGCATCGCCAACTGAATACCTACAGGGGCCGGAGTTTCTCCTTTGTCGTTGTGGTGGATCGCAATTTATGCGCAGCACGAGATATTCGTGGAACAGTAGACGCCGGCAGCTCTTCGAAAAAGTCTCACCAGTAATTTTTGCATTTGTTTTCCGCTGCGCGCAGTCCACTGCCTGCGAGTGGGCGTCGCTAATTTATGCAGGCCCGAGCGGCGGCCGGTGGACGGCACAAAGCGCTGTCGCGGCCAGCATCCAGCACGCGGCGGCCTGATCGGTCGTGTAATTAGCACGCGCCCAGACTGTGGCCGGGGCCACAACCGGCCTACGGTGGGTCTACAGCGAGGCGGGTTTTTGTGGAGAGGGACGCAGGCGCAGCTTCTCCGCGGCTCCTAACTCTTCGGTGGACCCTGTGCCTTGTCACCGCCAGAAGCCACCACCCAAAGCGGAATCAGCATCTGCAGCTCTCCACAGCTTTAGCTGTGTTCCAGTAACCAAGTTCACAATTCTGGGCTATCTTTCCACCATCCCTACATCTCCATCTTCTTCTTCTTCTCGTTTCCTTCTCCATTTCTTCACACTATCTGTCTCTCCATTTGCCTTTCCCTCATACCCACTACATCTTCTTCTTCTCATCCTCATGTCTCTTCTCCTTATGCCTCGCTCTTCCTCATTCTACTTACTCCATTCTACTTCTTAATCCTTTCTCATTTTCGATTTCCTACTTTGATTCCATCTCTCAGTCTCTTCTTGTTCTTGTTCTACTTCTCCTTCTTCTTTTTCTTTTCATTCTCCTTTCCTTTCTCTTTCTACATCTTCTTTTCCTTGTTCTTTCTCTGCTTCACCATTTCTGCTTCTCCTTCATCTCTCTCACTTTCTATGACCTACTCTCACCCTTTCTTTCTCTCCTTGTTCTTCACATCATCCTTTACCGTCTTCACCGTTTATCCTTCTCCTTTGGCCCTCTCACTTTTCTCATCCTTCTCTCATACCTGTCTCTCTCTCTCTCTCTATCTCTCATCTTGCGCCCTGTCGGTTTTCTCCTTCCGTTTATCTTCTAACTCTTCAACCAAATCCTCTCTTTTCCCTTCTCATTATCTATTGGTTGATTCTGAGCACTATGGGACTTAACATCTGAGGTCATCAGTCCCCTAGAACTTAGAACTACTTAAATTTAACTAACCCAAGGACATCACACACATCCATGCCCAAGGCAGGATTCGAACCAGCGACCGTAGCGGTCGCGCGGTTCTAGACTGTAGCGCCTAGAACCGCTCGGCCACTCTGGCTGGCTCATTATCTATTCCTTCCTCCATTTCCGTGTCCTTATGCCTTCCCTTTCACTGTCTCAGTCATTTTCTCATACCATTCTTCATCTCTCTTTTTCTCTAACTCTGTTCCTCCCTCTTCATCTACCTCCAGCTAATTTACAAACTCCATATCACTCCTCTCTTTTGGCAAGGTATGACATGTTGTCAGGCAAGATTGATTACTTCCTTTTGTGTCCTTATTACAACAATCCAAAAAGCATTTAAAACTCATAAATAGTGTTGACAAAGGATTTACAACATTATATTATCACTTACAGCATATAATTTTAGATTGCCTGGTGATGATGCCTAGCTGCAGTTTGCAATAATTTTGTGACTGTTGTCCAAGGAAACACAAGAAGACTACTCACCACCTTTTCTTTCCTTCTTCTTCTTTCCTCTCTCCTGCTCCTTCTCTCTCGAAAAAGATCTCCTTCCTACTCATTCGCTCAAACTGTCTCCACCCCCTGTTATCTGCTTCTGCTTCTGTCTCTATCTATCTTTGTGTATGTCTCTCTCTCTCTCTCTCTCTCTCTCTCTCTCTCTCTCTCTCTCTCTCTCTCTCTCTCCTTTCCTTCCTCCCACTCCTCATATCTCTCTTCTCCTAAATCTCACTCTTTCCCAATGTTTCCTTCTTCTCTTCCTATCAACATTGTTGTCCCGGATTTTCCAGGGCCTTGACAACACCTTACCTTATCATTCTACCAATCTCTCCTTCCACCTCTCTCCGACCGTCTCCTTATCTCACACTGTCTCCTCTGCTTGGCGAATTCGAAAGTGTATTTGACCATCAGAGAAAAAGCGCTGATTCGTTTCTTTGGCCTGTCTTTGAGGCTATCTAGTCTCAGGTAGACCTCATAAAGCTAGCTAGTTTCATTATCGGAATATTGCGCGAGAAAGGCGCTGATATCTAGTACAATAATCGATACCTAAAAAATTTGAACATATCTCTGGGAAAGCCTGATGAAATTAAACAACTTTATAAAATGACACAGAATTACACACAGAAGGATTTTAATTAGATTCGCACCTGCTGTGGAAGACTTAGCATTTATTCTTTGAAAAAAGTGCTCCACAGCTTTAACATATTTGAAGGTTTCCATGTTACCACCATCAGCTGATTTAAATGAATGATGCTTCATTTACGGCAGAAATTACAAAATTCAAACCGACGTAAAAGTAAATTATAACAGTAACATCTTTGAAGGATAGAGTAACGCATAAATGTGAAATCTACGTTGATGAAGACAGCTGTTAACCTAGATATGACATTTTCTTTTATAACAGGTTCTTAAGTCAAACTGAAAATGGTACTTCCTCTCCAAAGGTGGTTGTCAATGAAGTACAAATCACCAAAAACAGCTTATGATGGTAACATGAATTTCTTCAACTAGCTATTGATACCGAAAGTGTCTATACGAACCAATTGTCCGTCGACGCTGCAGTTTACTGCATATTACTTCTTTTAGCCCAGATACAGGGGACAGTTATTTAAATGGTCCGTCGAGAGGCGACCCATGAGTGTTCTGCTGTCCAGTGTGCACAGTATCCAAGAACGAATCCTCGACATTACTTAGGGTGGTGCAAGTGACGCTGCCAGTGGCCCATGAGGCAGCGGAAGAAGAGATTAGAAAATTATTGTACCTCTGTATAATACTTAACAATTAAGTAGTCATGTGCTGGAGTCAACAACGGATGAATACAGGGACTTAATTGCACGTCTTTTGACAAGAATTAAACTGGCAATCGATGTGCTGGAGGGACGGTGTTACAGAGGCACTCTGAAAGGAAAATGAACTGATAATATAGGAAATGAGAACTTTCTCCGTAGAATCCGTGATAAAAGGAATTTGAATTACTAGAATAAGGGATTAGGATAATGGTTGTGGTATGAGGTCAGGGAATAATGTCTATGAAACTACAGGGAGCCTCAGGCCTCAGAGGGAAGGGAAACAGAAATTATAAGACATGGTATTTCAAAACGAGTGGCCGTCTTTCATAAGACGATATCTTTGAAATAAATGTAGACAGAAACTTGATGTATCTTGTGTATAGGATAACGAGGTTTTTATTTTAATAAAATCCATCTAATTTTACAGCAATATCTCTTTTATTTGCACGCACGTATAATTGTAGGCAACTTTCTACAATTGCAGTTAGCTTCAATGTTTTTATTTGCCGTTTACAATTGTTCAATGTACCCTTTACCGGATGCACGATGAACATCCAGACGATAAACAAATTTGTCCCATACTATTACAACAAATCTGGAGATATTGCAGTGACTGCCATCGCTATGTGGCGTCACAGTTCATCAAAAGTTATTGGAAGCGAAAACACATAGGCAGGGTCTTCCATAAACCCTAGCAAATATTATCACAAACCGTTAGGTCATGTTATCTCGGAGGCCAATGTCGCAGTGCAAGAAGCATAGTCCCACCGAGTGAAATAGCACAGTGATTAGCACACTGGACTCACATTCGAGAGGATGTAAGATCAAATCCGCTACCAACTATCCAGATTTAGGTTTCCCGCTACAGGCCGTTGCCAGGATGGTTGCTTTGAAAGGGTACAGTGGATTTCGCCCTCTTTCTTGAATCATTCCAAGCTTGTGCTCCGCCTCCAATGACCTCGAAGTCGACGCGACGTTAAACCCTAAATTTCTTTGCCAGTCGGGGTGGCCGAGCGGTTCTAGGCGCTACAGTCTGTAACCGCGCTACCGCTTCGTTCGCAGGTTCGAATCCTGCCGCGGGCATGGATGTGTGTGATGTTCTTAGGTTAGTTAGGTTTAAGAAGATCTAAGTTCTAGGGGACTGATGACCTCAGAAGTTAAGTCCCATAGTGTTCAGAGCCATTTCGAACCTAATTTTCTTTCCTTCCTTTCTCAGTACGTTTCGTGTGACCAATGCCGTTGCAACGCAGAAATAGATGAATGTTAAGAACTGCTCTAATCCTCATTTGTTGGTCCTGCTGAGTAGAGAAACTTTCCGCATGTCTTGTCGCTGTGTTACCACCACCGTTACTCGAATCACTATGAGTAATGAACAAGTTAGTAAATGTGAAAACTCTACCAGGAATTCTTTTAAAAGAAAACCACATGATCAAGCAGCTAACAGCTCGTGTTATGTTGTTGTTGTTGTGGTCTTCAGTCCAGAGACTGGTTTGATGCAGTTCTTCATGCTGATCTAAACTGTGCAAGCTTCTTCATCTACCAGTACCTACTGCAACCTACATCCTTCTGAATCTGCTTACTGTATTCGTCGCTTGGTCTCCCTCTACGATTTTTACTCTCCATGCTACACTCTAATACTAAATTGGTGATCACTTGATGCCTCAGTTCATATCCTACCAAACTTCGTTTCTCCCCAATTCTATTCAGTACCTCCTCATTAGTTATGTGATATACCCATCTAATCTTCAGCATTCTTCTGTAGCACCACTTTTCTAAAGCTTCTACTCTTCTTGCCCAAACTACTTATCGTCCATGTTTCACTTACATATATGGCTGCACTCCATACAATTACTTTCAGAAACGACTTCCTGACATTTAAATCTATACTCGATGTTAACAGATTTCTCTTCTTCAGAAACGCATTCCTTGCCATTACCATTCTACATTTTATATCATCTCTCCTTCGACCATGATCAGTTATTTTGCTCCCCAAATAGCAAAACTCATTTACTACTTTAAGTGTCTCATTTCCTAATCTAATTCCCTCAGCATCACCCGATTTAATTCGGCTACTTTCTATTATTCTCATTTTGCTTTTTTTGTTCTTTATCTTATATCCTCCTTTTAAGAAACTGTCTATTCCGTTCAACTGCTCTTCAAGGTCCTTTGCTGTCTCTTAGCAGAATTACAATATCATCGGCGAACCTCAAAGTTATTATTTCTTCTCCGTGGATTTTAATACCTACTCCGAATTTTTCTTTTGTTTCCTTCACTGCTTGCTCACTACACATATTGAATAACATAGGGGATAGGCTACAACCCTGTCTCACTCCCTTCCCTACCACTGCTTCCCTTTCATGCCCCTCGACTCTTATAGCTGCCATCTGGTTTCCGTACAAATTGTAAATAGCCTTTCGCTCCCTGTATTTTACTCCTGCCGCCTTCAGAATTTTAAAGAGAGTATACCAGTCAACATTGTCAAGACATTTCTCTAAGTCTACAAATGCTAGAAATGTAGGTTTCCCCTTCCTTAATCTAAGATAAGTCGTAGTGTCAGTATTGCCTCACGTGTTGCAATATTTCTACGGAATACAAACTGGTCTTCCTCAGTTCTTCCATTTGTCTGTAAAGAATTCTTGTTGGAATTTTGCAGACGTGACTTATTAAACTGATAGTTCAGTAATTTTTACATCCGTCAACACCTGCTTTCTTTGGGATTGGAATTATTATATTCTTCTTGAGGTCTGAGGGTATTTCGCCTGTCTCATATATCTTGCTCTAAGTAGAGTTTTTTAAGGGCTGGCTCTCCCAAGGTTGTCAGTAGCTCTAATGAAATATTGTCTACTCCCGGAGCCTTGTTTCGACTTAGGTCTTTCAGTGCTCTGTCAAACTCTTCACGCAGTATCATATCTCCGATTTCATCTTCATCTACATCCTCTTCCATTTCTATAATATTGTCCTCAAGAACATCGCCCTTGTAGAGAGTTAATCGACTTTTAACTAGACTGCTAATTTGCTAAAGGAGGCTGATATTTGACTAAACTGTGGTTACTAGACACTTCTTGTAGAAAACAATGAAAATAGCACTACCTGTCTCTGGACTGAATTCAAAACAAATGGCACCATTTTCATTATTGAATCCAAAAATTAATATCTTACATCGTGAATTTTAAATCCAATTCCGACCCTTCCTATTACATCCGACATAGCCTCTCCGAAACGCAGAACGAACAGTAGAGTACAGAGAGTGCATCCTTGTTTTATGCAATTTTGAATTTCCACACTTCACTCTTGTTCTTACACTTTCCTCGTCCCCTTTTTGCTTGTTTTACATACAATACACTATTCATCTATCCACATAGTGTATATCTCTTTTCTTGATGGTTTACACTGTCGAACGCTTATCTAGGTCGACAAAAACTATGAGTGTTATGTTTTTCTTCAGTTTTGAATTCATTATAAAGTCAGAACTGCACCTCTGTTGTCTTCAAATTCTCACATAATGGACATCAAAGAGAGCACTTTTCTTTCGACTCTTCTGTAAGTTATTAAGGTCAGTAACATGAATGAGTCAAATGTCAACCTTATTAGGCGATTTTTCTCGCATTTACGTGTCATTCCTATCTTTGGCATTGCGAGAATAATATTGTTCCGTATTTACGATGGGACATTTCCAGATTCTCATATTCTTCAAACTTATGTAGAAATTGTAAGCAGAACATAGCTGACGTCAATTTCATTTAGTCTTAGTTAGAACTTACCACCAAGATAACGTGTGGAAATAGATAAACTGATTATGAAAGCATTTGTTTGGAGTGTGCCACTATAGAGATACGAAACTTCGACAACAAGAATAGAAGAGAAAAGAGAGCTAGGAGGCCTTGAGATATGATGCTACAGAAGGATGTTAATGAACAGCTCAGAAGGGAACAGAAAATCTGACCTCTTTGTATTCATATCAATAAAGAAGAGACAAACTCACAGGATATATTTCAAGAAAAAATAATGTTATTTGCACAATAGCAGAAACAGTTATTAAGAGACAGTGTCACCAGTGATGACCAAGGATGGCATACATGCAGAACATTATGAGTAGTATTGGGTGTACTATGTGTACAAAAGTAAAGAGGAATGCAGACGGAAGAGTGAAATGGCGTAATGCTATGACCAGCCACAGAGTTGAACATTAAACAAGATGACGAAACGTGAATAACCGTTTCGTTACACTTAGCTCAATGATTTTATAAACACTACTGGAATGCCTTTTGCCTTCCGAATCTCTGTTAAACTCTGAACCCTAACTTTTTCATCTGTAGTAACATTAGTAGATTCTTACTCCTGTTCTTTGAGACGCTCAGTATACTGTTTGCATCCATTCGCTCTACCTTCTTCGTTTAACTGCGAGTAAGAAACTTCATTACTTATAGTTCGTCAGAGTGGATTGAAGACCACTCCAGGGAAGAAGAGTGTTGCATTCCTGCCCTCTATCTCGTTTAAAACATCTTGGATCCTACTAAGATGTGTGCGTCTAGGTGCCATTTCAGTCAACTTTCCTGTGACATGGGAAGATGTAGTCGAGCACGAATGGAAATGATCTCGCAATATTTTTGGTGTTTCGCCGAAGCTATGTAGCGACATGTGACCGTCAACATACGTGAAATAGGTAGTGCCGTACGTTACAGTCTGATTGTCTGTAATTCAAATGCTCATGCGTGTCTGATTAACGTCCCCATCAAATCCAATTCTTTCGTGTGTCATGGATAGACTGGAGAGTTCCGCATGTGTGGTCATTTCGTTATAGGTGAAAGGTACATATCACGAGCATGACGAGCAGATGTTTTGGCACTAAATAAAACTCACCAAGTCCTCGTTACAAATATTGTACGTATCTTTACATCTGTTTAAAGCCCGTTCCAGTACGTGAACAACAAATCACTCTGGGCAGCCCAGAGAAATCACAAAACACAGGGGCACAGCGGTTTCCAGCGTGACGTACAGTTAACAGACTACATTCGAAGGCGCACCGGAATGCCGCTGCAATAGCCGGTGATTACAACGTATCCACCGTCGTAAATCTCTTGGAGTCGGACATTCGGCGGCTAAAGAACTGTGCGATTTATGTTGCTGTCCAGTAGCCGATGTGTTAGGCCGACCCGTGCAACGTATCTGTCACGCGGGGTTGCGTTCAGATACTCTGCAGGCGCTACCCATGAGTCCGAAGCAGCACTGTAGTAGTTTGTTCTGGTAGAATGTTTTGACTGGTCTTTAAGGATACTGAATTGGATATTTGTAAAATGTCATCATGAGTGGTACCGAAAAGTAGAGAAGCAAAAGTATCGGAACGCTGTGTAGACATTCGAAACTGAGTAAGTGGGATCGATAGTGATAAGTTTCAATGTCTTATTGGCCTAATTAAGTTCTGGTAACTATTATCAATATGAAAAGTTATTCTCTCCTTTGTATTTTTGTTTCGCACATTGGTGTTCAGAAAGTAACTGAAGTAGTATTTCTGTAGCAAGTAGGAGAATGATGTAAATATAAGTAACATTTTAATGCTGCTGCGGAAGACAAGAGAGATATATGAGAGGCATTGTTTTTGACTTATTGACGTGATAGTAAAATATAAGTCCATGGAAGACGACAGGCATGTGCGACTGGCGATGGAAAGGGAGTAATTGAAGCTTGAAATGCGAAGAAGCAATGAATATGTCGATTTCGAGAAATTGTAATTGGAATATGGTCTGAGGCATTTATGCCAACAAGACTGCGAACTTCAAGTCTTGTCTTTGGTGACTCTTACTGATATATATGCGAGCGGATTTCCTTTCATACTCTCACGACTCAAGAATATTGGGTCAAACTTTCTCCAAGACTGTACATCTCAGTCGGTGGCAACCTAGATGTACTGAAGAGGATAAGGATTTCTGGTGAGTTTAATATAAGCTAATGTTAACACCAGAAGAAATTAGTATAACGGAAGGAGGAATCGTTACAAATTCAGTGATAGCATTGCTCTCCTTAAAATCGTCGACAAATCAACTCGAAAGCTAACATCTGTTTAGATAAACACGCCGGCGTCACAAGCAGAAGATGGAGAGACAGCGACAGTATATGAGGGTATTGAACGAATAAATCAGTACCTAAAAGGAGATGATAATATGTTATTCGCGGAAATCAAACTGACACTCGGCGCTGTGGCTGATAGGAGCGACCGTACTGGCATTTCCCATTTACCTTCGCTCCCATGAGCAACATGCCGAGTGTTAAATCGATTTGCGCGGATAGTAATAATCACAAATTGGAACGCGGCATTGGGGAAAGAGTTGCTGGAGAATATCGGCTATGTATTAGAAACGAGAGAAGAGAAATTCTCACTGAGTTATGGAATAAATTTAAGTTGGAATTTGCGAAAACGCTGCTGAAAAATCACTAGTTCAGGAGGTATATTTGCAGAATTGCGTCATGGTGAGACAGAGGATCTGAAATCAGCTATTGGATTGTAAAGCATACCCAGAAGCAGATACAGAATCGGGTCACAAATTAGCTATGACGAAGAGTACACTGAAGTTTAAGAGAAACGCCGGGAGGAATCAATGTGAAAAAAAGGGTGCTGAAATACTGGGTTTGAAGTTGTTAAGGACTGTGGATACTGCGATAATGTATACCATAGAAGACGGTTCAATTGAGGAGGAATAAAAATGGCTAAAAATGGCAATCACAGAATTTATACAGCCGAACATAGATACGAAGGAACTAAATGCGAAGATATCATGGGCAACAGAGGAAATCCTTCAGTTCATCCAATTTAAGAATGAAATAAATACGAACTGCTGAGGATCGAAGGCGATATGGCTGCGGAAAAACGTGAAAATATTGAAAAAGAAATTGTCATCGGGAATACTGATTCAGCAGAAAAATCGAGACAACTTTCGGTAAAAGTGAAAGCAAGAGTGTCAACATTACGAGTGCCTAGGAAGGAAACCAGGGGTATGTGGAAAGATAAACTGAAAGTATCTCTGACGTTGTGGAACTATCTGGTGACGTGATATAAGAAGGAATGGGAGTAGCGGTATGCAAGGCACGGAAGATTCAGTATTAGAGCCAGAGTTCAACAGAGCGTAGGTAGACTTTCGATAAAATAGGAGAGAAGGGACCGATAAAATTCCTTCAGAATTTATAAAATGATTGTAGGAATGGTTCCAAACGACTATTCAGGTTGATGTGCATAACATATGAGACTAGAAACGTACCATCAAACTTTCGGAAAAATGTCACCTACAAACAAACTCCGAAAAAAGCAAGGACAGACATGTACGAGCGGTATTCCACAATCAGCTTAACAGCTCTTGCATCCAAGCTGCTAGCAAGAATAATGCACAGAAGAACTGAGGATCTGTTAGATGACGATTAGGTCGGAAAGATAACGGCACCAGAGGCGGCATCCTGGTCGTACGCCATATAATGGAAGAGAGGCTTCAGAAGGAGCGATACACATCCATAGTATTTGTGGATCAAGAATCAATATCCGTTCACAGGGCTTGTTGATCGGAAAAAAATGTTAGGCAATGTAAAAGAGTGCAAGATGCTCGCAATTCTTAATTCTGTGGATAATATGAGTAACAACTAATGTACAATATGCATAAAAAGCAAGATGAAAGAAAAAATGGAAGGCCAAGAACGAACTGTCTGAAATAGAAATGATGTAATACAGGGATTTAGCCTTTCGCCCAACTGTTCAGCTCATATGTCGAAGAAATAACAAGAATAGAGGGCATTCTTGTGCAAAATAAGTCTTCTGGTATCAGACATTGGTCTTAATATGAGGAACAAATTTCTGAGAGTGTTCTTTTGGTAGTAATCACAGAATGTGGAAAAATCGAAACGCAAGAGGATCGAAGCGTGCTATCGAAGAATATTCAGAGGTAGGATGATAGGATCACTGTGTGTGATATTAGAACAGATATCACTGGGAGAAAGTCAAAGCTTTCTTAAAATTTATGAATCTCAGAGAAAATTTCCATTTATATTCTATATTATTTACTTCGTCGTTCGGAATGGACCTATAGCTGCATAGAGTGACATGGAGTTGGAATATTTTCGTTCATATGGGCTTCTTCACCATAATAAATACAATACAAAACAGGTGAGTACGGTAAATTCATCCTGGTGCTCTTCGAACTACGCGCGTACACAGTAAGTTGTGTGATACAGAGCTTTGTCCTGCTAGTAGATGCCATCGTGCCAAGGAAAAACAAACTTCATGCAGCGGTGGATATAGTCCCCAAGGGAAGATACATTCTTTTGTTCATCCATTGTGCCTTCCAGAATAACTACGAGGGTAAGTCAAGTATCATCCGCAATATAGTTACATTTTTGTTTATTTTGGTAGTACTGTCGCTTTACGTTGATGACGCTTGCTTTTGTTGTTATATCTTTGCAGTTTTCAAACTGCTAGGTTAGTTTCGTTATCGCTGCCGTGCTGTTAATCAAGGCTGCTCAGCTGTCTACTTGCACCAAAGAAGAACAACGTTCATTGATCCGTTTTTTGTGGTCGGAAGACGTATCAGGGACCGAAATTCATCGAAGACGGGAACACTGTTTTGCCACAAAGGAATGTCTACGAAGATTGAAAAATTCCGAAATGGTCGCACAAGTGTTACGCAGCCGGACAACCGTTTGCCACCACAAATGAAGAAACCATTGAGCGTTCACGTGAAATGATTCTCTTAGACACACGATTAACTATTGACGAAATAGCATATCGTCTGCAAATTACTCACGGTTCTGCATAGGAAATCATCCACAACCGACTTGGGTTTCATAAAGTTTGTGCAAGATGGGTCCCAAAATTACTTGCACAAAAATGGTTCAAATGGCTCTGAGCACTATGGGACTTAACATCTATGGTCATCGGCCCCCTAGAACTTAGAACTACTTAAACCTAACTAACCTAAGAACATCACACAACACCCAGCCATCACGAGGCAGAGAAAATCCCCGACCCCGCCGGGAATCGAACCCGGGAACCCGGGCGCGGGAAGCGAGAACGCTACCGCACGACCACGAGATGCGGATTACTTGCACAGTAGCATAAACAGACCCGCTTGGACATCTGCAAAAAACATTTGGATCGCTATGGGAAGGGAACAACTTCTTAGACAGGATCATTACTGGTGACGAAACATGGATCCATCATTACCATCCGGACAGTAAAATGCAGAGTATGGAATGGAAACATTCTAATTCGCCGTGCAAGAAAAAGTTCAAGACCCAACCGTCCGCAGGAAAATTGATGCTTGCGGTTCTTTTGGGACACACAACTTCCAGTACTGGAACATTATGGGGAAAGGGGCAGTGTGCGCTACAGTGAGATATTTACCGCCAGGCTAAAGCCTGTAATTCGAAGCAAACGCCGAGGATTTCTGTCAAATGATGCTGTGTTGTTGCACAACAATGCCAGTCCACATGCTGGTGCCCAGATTGCTTAAACTCTCCATAAACGCAATTTTTAAGTATCGGATCATCATCCATATAGTTCCAATCTTGCCCATTCCCACTGTCACATGTTTGATCCACTCAAACAGGCTTAAGGGGCAGTCGATTTGCCTCGGACGAAGCAGTGAAAGAAGTGATGCATTCCTGGCTCGCATCTCAACCGAGAACCTTCTTTTATGATGGCATCAGAAAGCTTGTTCATCGATGGACCACGTGCGTTGAAACGCGAGGAGACTATGTCGAAAAATGATGTTATTGTAAGTTTCCTATTTGATTACCAGCCAGATTAAAACGCCGTGCCGAACCGAGACTCGAACTGGGGACCTTTGCCTTTCGCGGGCAAGTGCAGTACCAACTGAGCTACTCAAGCACGACTCACGCCCCCTCCTCACAGCATTAATTCCGCCAGTACCTTGTCTCCTACCTTCCAAACTTCGCAGAAACTCTCCTCCAAACCTTGCAGAACTAGCACATCTGGAAGAAAGGATATTGCGAAGACATGGCGTAGCCACAGCCTAGTGGGTGTTTCCAGAATGAAATTTTCACTCTGCAGCGGGTGCGCTGATATGGAACTTCCTGGCAGATTAAAACTGTGTGTCGGACCGAGACTCGAACTCGGGACCTTTGCCTCTCGCGGGTAATGCATTACCAACTGAGCTACTCAAGCATGACACACGACCCGTTCTCACAGCTTTAATTCCGCCAGTACCTCGACTCCTACCTTCCAAACTTCGCACAAGCTCCTGCTTTCGTCGCCGATATGCAGCGGCAAGCACGGGTTTATGAAACAGATGCATGCTGCAGAAGACCATATGCCGCAACGTTCTCTCAATGACTATTGCGGAGACACTGTTAAAGCCCCTTGGTTCATCTGGGCTGTCAGCTACTCAAGACTTGCACATCTGTTCACCCGTACACATCTCCGCAGTCGTCGTTCACCCCTGTCGTCTACAGTCGCCTCTGCGCCGATTTTGGTCAACCACATTTTTCCATGCACGGTTTACTTAAACCACGGTGGCACGCGTTTCCCGCGTCCCTCCAGACACTATTTATATACCATCCACTGCCCGTGCTGCCACCTGACGTCTGTCAGCGATTATTGCACGTTGAGTTCGAAAAAAGGTGGTTGTCACATTAATGTGACCAAAGGTCAGGAAAAGGCCACAATATACAGGTCGCAAGGAGATGTAGGATTTAGCATCTGGTCGATAAAGATACGAATGTAATACTCCTGTAGGAGATGTGCGAGAAACCGAAAAGCGTTTTCACAGAAAAATTAAGCTATTCAAAAAGCAGCTTTTTCCTGCTTTAAAGCCTCGTGAAAAATGGTACATAACACCAAAGGGGGCAGATGAAAAATGTAATTAATCTGTATTAAAATTAATAAAGGAACAGTAAAGTAATTCTACTTATAACACGCTGGTGTGCATAAGTCAAGGACGAAACTAATTTCGCATAGTGTGTCACTGCTAAGAAACATAGTTCAATGAAACATGAAAGAATTGCTACAGTATAGAAGAGTAGGTGGCCGAAGGAAATACGCAATACGGCAAACAGAAATAACACTTTTTACAAATAAAATAACTACATTAAACTCATCACGATTTACTATGGTCCCCCGAACATTACAAAATGCAAGACATGGATCTGAACAGTGTGTGTGATCACAATAGCCGGCAATGCATTCTCTGCAACACCCTCCCACGCTGGCATTCGGGAGGACGACATTTCAAACCCGCGTCCTGTCATCTTGACTTAGGTTTTCCGTGATTTCCCTAAATCTTTCAGGCAAATACCAGGATGGTTCCTTTGAAAAGGCACGGCCGACTTCCTCCCCGTCCTTCCCTGATCCGATGAGACCGATGACCTCGCTGTCTGGTCTCCTCTCCCAAACAACCCAACCCAACCATGCTGGCCACGAGGTGCGTAAGGAGTTCTCGTGACAGGGCGTTCCGTTTCTCCGCCAGCGCGTTTGACATCAGGAGGATGGTCGCTGATGCATTTAGATGATGTGCCGCACGTCTATCCATTGCATCCCAAACGTGTTCGATAGGGCCTAAGACGGAGGTACCTACAGTCCATTCGCGCAGTATCCACGCATTCCAAGAGATCCTCCACGCCCGCATTTTAATTCGATCCAACTTTGCCATCCATAAAACTGATCTCAGAGTGGAATGCGCCCCTGAAAAGGCGCTCGTGGGGAAAGATGTATTGTCACAATGACAGTGACCGGCAAGTGTACCATGCTCAAGGATTTGGAGGTTAGGGTGCCCATGTAGCATTATGCCTCCCCACATCTGGGCCACAAAGATGATCGTGTTCGACAAACTGGTCATCCTGTATTGTGGCGAGACGTGAGTAACGTAATGGACAAAGGACGAACGTGATCGTTTCGGTGGTGTCGGGTTTCTGGTAGGAGAGGCATAATGGTGCACGGTGAGCAGTACATGGCTCGCGTTCGTGCCATATCTCATTTGACATCCAGTTTTTACTGTACTACCACCTCGTTATGTTAATTTCAATTACTGGTGTCACTGAGTTGCCGCGTTGCCGGTCCGTGAGCGGCAGCAGCGGCGTTTATCGGTATAAGCCCTGGCGTATTATCTTTGCTGACTGCTATTACTTTCCGGTTGTTGTGTGTGGTGAGTTAGCTCGCTTCTGCCAGTCGGTTGGAAAGTGCCAGCAGTTAGTTCGGACCTGGCAGTGTTTGAGTAAGCACGCGGCACAAGTTCAATCGGGGAGCGGCAGCATGAGGTCCTGACAGCCTTGACTCGCCCTACGGTTGCTGACACACATGATTGGAGTGGGGACGACTTTGGTTGGTCGTCGGTCGGTCGTCTTGCCGGACGAAGTGTATTTCACCCGCGATCGCTTGTGGGTTGTCTGTGTGAACGGACTCGTCATTCGTCGGTGTCATTGTATAGTCACTGCAGTTAGAATCGTCTAGTTCATCGTGCAAGTGTTCGTGAAGAGTCGGTCGGTTGGCATGGAGCAGCGTGGAATTCTCGGCGGGGCGTAGTTTGGCCGGGGCCCGCTGGCGGTCTCTACGCTGTGTCGGAGAGTGTGGCGCTGTTCGCAGTGCTACGAGGTCCGTGTCGTTTCGAGTTCGTTGTCGGCTGTTGGGATATTCCGCGAGCAAAAACGAGGTTTTTAAGTTGGAAAATTCTAGCCACCCTCGGTTGGAGTTTCAGTGTATTTGATTATTTGAACTGAATTGCAACAGCGGAATCTTCTGCCTTGTGGCCGTTAACGTTTCTGTTACCTTCCCTGTTGGTTGACGTAAATTTCAGGCAGTGTAGTTTTCTCATCGTATTGTTGCTGTCCATCATGGTGTGTAGTTTGACAGCTCCGTGTAAGACTGCTTGAGGGCGGCAATACCTTCTACGTTGTTCCGTTGAGCTCCCTGTTGTGCCCTGGTCGGGTGAAGCGGAAGTTATCTTGTCGGTGGGTCCGCTGACTTTCGGTCGGTTGGGTTGTCGTCGGATCGTGAATGGTTGGCCCGACTGCCTGTCTCACCTAAGCGAGCGTTAGTGTTTGATTTACAGGCCGACCCTCGAACATCTCAAAATGGCTCAAATGGCTCTAAGCACTATAGGACTTAACATCTGTGGTCATCAGTCCCCTAGAACTTAGAACTACTTAAACCTAACTAACCTAGGGAAATCACACACATCCATGCCCGAGGCAGGATTCGAACCTGCGACCGTAGCAGCCACGCGGTTCCGGACTGAGCGCCTTAACCGCGAGACCACCGCGGCCGGCTCGTACATCTGGGCAACCTTGTGTGTACTGCCTTTTTTTAAAAAAAATGTTCTTGTTGTTTGTACTGGTATGGCTTCTACCCTATTTTTATTTTAAATCAGTTTTTTTTATTATTATGGCCTTCAGCCTAGTTTAACTTACTGCTTGACGTAAGCCCTTTTGGATTTAAAAAAATTTTAATGTTGTTGAATTTTTAAGTCTTTGGTCTTCAGCCGATTTTGAGTTTTAGTTGTTTGTTCTTAAAGCCTTCATCCTAAATTAAAGAACTGTTGCACGTAAGGCGTTTGGAATTTTTTTTAAATTAATGTTTTGGTGTTTTAAGTGTTAGGGATCCAGCCGATTTGAATTTAACTTGTTTGCTTCAGCCTAACTAACGATCTGTTTTAAGATAAAGCTTGCCTTTTAAATTTCTGATTATGCTTGCGTTATAAGTTATTGGCCTTCAGCCATTTTTAAATTAAAATGACTTTCAGCCGGTAATTAAATCCCAAAGATTAAAGCTGTGAGTTAAAAAAAAATTATTTTGGACTCTTGTAATTCTTGATCAAATAATAAAGATGTATGTTCGAGTGTATCTGAGAGCCCCTTATTTTGGCCCTTTTCCGCAATTTATACTATCTGTCCTGTTCTGCAGGTCAAGCAGGGCGCCGCACACGGTTATATACTACTGGAAATTGAAATAAGAACACCGTGAATTCATTGTCCAAGGGAGGGGAAACATTATTGACACATTCCTGGGGTCAGATACATCACATGATCACACTGACAGAACCACAGGCACATAGACACAGGCAACAGAGCATGCACAATGTCGGCACTAGTACAGTGTATATCCATCTTTCGCAGCAATGCAGGCTGCTATTCTCCCATGGAGACGATCGTAGAGATGCTGGATGTAGTCCTGTGGAACGGCTTGCCATGCCATTTCCACCTGGCGCCTCAGTTGGACCAGCGTTCGTGCTGGACGTGCAGACCGCGTGAGACGACGCTTCATCCAGTCCCAAACATGCTCAATGGGGGACAGATCCGGAGATCTTGCTGGCCAGGGTAGTTGACTTACACCTTCTAGAGCACGTTGGGTGGCCCGGGATGCATGCGGACGTGCATTGTCCTGTTGGAACAGCAAGTTCCCTTGCCGGTCTAGGAATGGTAGAACGATGGGTTCGATGACGGTTTGGATGTACCGTGCACTATTCAGTGTCCCCTCGACGATCACCAGAGGTGTACGGCCAGTGTAGGAGATCGCTCCCCACACCACGATGCCGGGTGTTGGCCCTGTGTGCCTCGGTCGTATGCAGTCCTGATTGTGGCGCTCACCTGCACGGCGCCAAACACGCATACGACCATCATTGACACCAAGGCAGAAGCGACTCTCATCGCTGAAGACGACACGTCTCCATTCGTCCCTTCATTCACGCCTATCGCGACACCACTGGAGGCGGGCTGCACGATGTTGGGGCGTGAGCGGAAGACGGCCTAACGGTGTGCGGGACCGTAGCCGAGCTTCATGGAGACTGTTGCGAAAGGTCCTCGCCGATACCCCAGGAGCAACAGTGTCCCCAATTTGCTGGGAAGTGGCGGTGCGGTTCCCTACGGCACTGCGTAAGATCCTACGGTCTTGGCGTGCATCCGTGCGTCGCTGCGGTCCGGTCCCAGGTCGACGGGCACGTGCACCTTCCGCCGACCACTGGCGACAACATCGATGTACTGTGGAGACCTCACGCCCCACGTGTTGAGCAATTCGGCTGTACGTCCACCCGGCCTCCCGCATGCCCACTATACGCCCTTGCTCAAAGTCCGTCAACTGCACATACGGTTCACGTCCACGCTGTCGCGGCATGCTACCAGTGTTAAATACTGTGATGGAGCTCCGTATGCCACGGCAAACTGGCTGACACTGACGGCGGCGGTGCACAAATGCTGCGCAGATAGCGCCATTCGACGGCCAACACCGCGGTTCCTGGTGTGTCCGCTGTGCCGTGCATGTGATCATTGCATGTACAGCCCTCTCGCAGTGTCCGGAGCAAGTATGGTGGGTCTGACACACCGGTGTCAATGTGTTCTTTTTTCCATTTCCAGGAGTGTACTTACCTCCAAATCACTGAACATAGTGTACTCGCTTGTCGATGTTATTGTGACACTGTACTCGTTACCCGTATGTGTCTTTCCAGGAGCGCATTGGGCACTTATTTCGTTTTGTGGATTACAATGGGCGATCGCATCGATCAGCATAGGTGAAGGAGCTCTTGGAACGAGAGTAGGACAGTTGAAGTGGAATGGCTTACCCGCTCCTCCGGCTTAAAACCCATCGAGAACTTTTTTTTTATTCTTGGGGATATGTTTTGCGACACGTCCACGTGCACCAAGGATCATCCAGCACTGACAGCACATGACGACCTACAACTGTGATTTATACCGTCGATTTATTTGGGAATAAATCTGCAGCCCGTTGCTTTTTACTCGTTTTAACACCAGCTGTTGTACCATTAACATATTTTCAGGCCACTGCAAGTGGATTATCACATGGAGGTATTACAGGAACATTATGTTCTGGGCCAATTGTAGGTAGACACTGTGGTCACGGTACTGGCGAAAACGACGAAAAGTAAGTTATCACAAACGAAACGCCTATGAAACGAGAAAGTTATTATGTTTTGGGTTTATAGCGCACTGCATCGTAATATACATAGTACATCCGTCCTGATTATGTACATTCTCAGGTAATACAGGGTGTTTCTAAACGAATATCGGGTTTTTAGCGCTTTATAATATGTACTACATTAAACTTACAGTTGTAAATGATATGTTAAATGATAGAGCAATTCAAATAGTTTTACCAGGAACCTTATAAATGTTCACTGGCATAGGAAAGTACGCTTTGGGTTGAACTTCACTGTACCCAAGCGCTGGATAGGTAGCAAGGAGCCCAATGACAGGGCTTGCTTTGCATGGCCTCCACGTTGACCCGACCTAACGTCATGCTACTTTTTCCTTTGGGGCTTCAACAAGCTCCGCTACCAGCAAACCTCCCTGAATTAAGAAACCGGATTGTCGCAGCTGTTGCTATAATCACTTATCAACGTTTGGGAAGAACTCGGCTGTAGTCTTGATGTGTGCCGAGTGACAAATGATGCTCACATTGAACATTTATAAAGTTCTTAGTAAAACTACTTGAATTGCTCTTTCATTTGATATATCATTTGTAACTGTAAGTTTAATAAAATAAATATTATAAAGTTTTAAAACCCCGATATTCATTTATGAACACCCTGTATTATTAGGTACATTTCAAATATATGTTGCCAGTTTAATGATGCACCCACTGCTAGCAAGACTCGCTTAAATATATTGTTTGTACTTTTAGTATTTATACTGTAATACAGTGCGTCACATGCTAAACATTGTGATGCTGCAAAGTGCGAAATCTTCCATTTTGATATTCTTTGTAATAACATCCATTGTTTACTTTATTTGAAAAAGAGTAATACCAAGTGGAGTTAAGTACTGTGTATATTTATGCGTGTTACCTAATAATGTACACTCTGCTGACGGATTTGCTACGGATATTGTGATGCAGTGCACCGTAGGTAGCCGAAACATAACTTTTTCGGTTCAAAAATGATTTTGTTATCGATAGCATCATCACCACAGCACATAGCTACATTTGGTCCACGATAAAACGTTTTTGTAGCACTTCCGCCTGATGGTGAGCCGCAGTGCCTCGAATAGATGTCAATGGTGCAGTAAATATTATCAAAACTTGAAAAAAGCGCGAGGCGCTTCCCGGCGGAGGTTCGAGTCCGAACTCGGGAATGGGTGTGTGTGTGTTTGTCCTTAGCATAATTTAGGTTAAGTAGTGTGTAAGCTTAGGGACTGATGACCTTAGCAGTTAAGTCCCATAAGATTTCACACACATTTGAACATTTTTTTTGAAAAAAGCGACTGGTTCGTGCACATATTCCAATAAATGTCCAACTTCTTACTAACCTTGTTGCAACATGGGAGCAAAGCATGCGCTGCGCCGTGTGGTGGTCACACGTCCTACTGAGAACACCGTGCAGCCGTTTGTAAGGTCTAGGGAACCATCATGAACCGCGGCGACAGTCAATATGTCATTGAGATATCTTACTTGGCAGTGGCACTTAATGCGAAAATTATTTTCACCCTTAAGATTTGTATATAATTGTAGGTCTGTACCTGTTCGCCTGAAACGAAATTACACTACCGTCCATTACAATTGCTATACCACGAAGAAATGCAGATGATAAACGGGTATTCGTTGGACAAATATATTATACTATAAGTGACATGTGACTACATTTTCACCCAATTTAGGTGCATAGATCCTGAGAAATCAGTACCCAGAACAACCACCTCTGGCCGTAATAACGGCCTTGATACGCGTGGGCATTGATTCAAACAGAGCTTGGATGGCGTGTAGAGGTACAGCTGCCCATGCAGCTTCAACACGATACCACAGTTGACCAAGAGTAGTGACTGGTCTATTGTGACGAGCCAGTTGCTCGGCCACCATTGACCAGAAGTTTCAATTGGTGAGGGATCTGGAGAATGTGCTGGCCACGGCAGCAGTCGAACATTTCCTTTATCCAGAAAGGTCCATACAGGACCTGCAACGTGCGGTCGTGCTTTATCCTGCAGAAATGTAGAGTTTCGCATGGATCGAATGAAGGGTGGAGCCACGGGTCGTAACCCATCTGAAATGTAACGTCCACTGTTCAAAGTGCCGTCAGTGCGAACAAGAGGTGACCGAGACGTGCAACCTATGGCACCCCATACCATCACGCCCGGTGATACACCAGTATGGCGATGACGAATATACGCTTCCAATGTGCGTTCACTGCGATGTCGCCAAACAGGGATGCGACCATCATGATTCTGTAAACAGAACCTGGATTCATCCGAAAAAGTGACATTTTGCCATTCGTGCACCCAGGTTCGTCGTTGATTACACCATCGCAGGCGCTCCTGTCTATGATGCAACGTCAAGGGTAACCGCAGCCATGGTCTCCGAGCTGATAGTCCATGCTGCTGCAGACGTCGTCGAACTGTTCGTGCAGATGGTTTTTGTCTTGCAAAAGTCCCCATCTGTTGACTCAGGGATCGAGACGTGGCTGCACGATCCGTTACAGCCATGCGGATAAGATGCCTGTCATCTCGACTGCTAGTGATAAGAAAGCATTGGGATCCAGCACGGCCTTCCGTATTACCCTCCTGAACCCACCGATTCCATATTCTGCTAAGTCATTGGATCTCCACCAACGCGAGCAGCAATGTCGCGATACGACAAACCGCAATCGCGACAGGCTACAGTTCGACCTTTATCAAAGTCGGAAACCTGATGGTACGCATTTCTCCTCCTAACACGAGGCATCACAACAACTTTTCACCAGGAAACGCCGGTCAACTGCTGTTTGTGTATGAGAAATCGGTTGGTAACGTTCCTCATGTCAGCACGTTGGTGTCGCCACCGTGTCGCCATCGTGTGAAAGCTCTGAAAAGCATATCACAGCACCTTCTTTATGTCGTTTAAATTTCGCTTCTGTAGCACGTCATCTTCGTGGTGTAGCAATTTTAAAGGCCAGTAGCGTAAAAATTGGGGTCAGACGTGGGAATCCGGTAGCCACAAAGAGCAGAGGCGATGTTAGGTGGACAAGGAAGTTGGTGCCAGCAGAGTGGAAGACGGAGGGAGTCTGGCTTGCTGGCGCTGTCAGCGATGGGCGAGCGAGATTGGCGGCCGTGGCTCTGCTTAGCGGCGTGGAATTCCGGCGCAGCCAGAGTGCGTGAGGCGTGCGAGCGCAGATATGGCGACGCACAGCGGCGCGCCGCGGCGAGGAGGGACATCGCTTGGCGCGCGGCCAGCGACGCACCTACGCACTGCCAGGTGAGCCGGGAGCAGCGCCTTCCCGTGCGCCCCACTGCCTCGCAGTCCGTTAGCTGAATGCCAACGTGGTCCTGCGGTAATGAGCGGAGGGTCATCAAAGACACACGACGTGGAGAGATAGGAATTTCACCAGCGCTCACAGTTAGCAGCACTGCGTGAGTACATGAAGTGCAGCGATCATATGCTCCTAGCCCCTCCTCCCCCACGTAGAACATTAATCATAAGCGTCCTTTAGAAGCCTGGGATTCCAACTTCTCCCTGTCCGGCATCAAACAACCCTGGATCAACTTCAGATGGAACGTCCGAGCACAGTGGTGGTTGTTGTTACTTAAGATTGAACTGCCTGTCAGAAAAATTAAGGGGGTACGTTGATGAAAAACACATACTATTTCCAAAAAAATGTTCAAATGTCTGTGAAATCTTATGGGACTTAACTGCTAAGGTCATCAGTCCCTAAGCTTAAACACTGCTTAACCTAAATTATCCTAAGGACAAAAACACATACCCATAATGAGTTTTTCGCTCTGCAGCGGAGTGTGCACTGATATGAAACGAGGTACTGGCGGAAGTAAAGCTGTGAGGACGGAGCGTAGGTCGTGTTTGGGTGGCTCAAATGGTAGAGCACTTGCCCGCGAAAGGCAAAGGTCCTGAGCTCGAGTCTCGGTCCGGCAGACAGTTTTAATCTGCCAGGAAGTTACACATAGTCATGCCCGAGGGAGAACTCTAACCTACGCCAGGACCAGCCGCACAGTCCATGACTGTAGCGCCTTAGACCGCTCGGCTAATCCTGTTCGGCCTTACTATTTCAAATATGCACCAAATCCACAGCTTCTGACATAAGGCAATAAAATTTTGTACCACGCTTTACATTAAAGTGTCACAAACACATATAAAATCCTCTGATTATGTCTATTTAACTTTATTTTGAATGAAATTTGAAGTTTTATTTTCAAAAAATAATGTACGTTCCTATTTTTCAAAAAGCATTCAAGAGTTTTCTCCAGCAATTTCTCTGTTTCTTCTCTGTATATGTTGTAAGCTTCGCTCATAAAGTTTTTGGACTAGGTCAAATAGGAGACTTATCATAATTTTTTAATTATAATTCCACAAGCACAATTTGTTAATTCATGCAAAATTCCAAGCACTTTGCCCCATAGCTTGCAATTTGAAGTATTGAATTTTCTATTGATACAACGTTTATTAGGTTTACAGAAATATGTGTATAAAATATCATAATTCTAGCATTCATAGAATCCGAGGAACAGGTACAAAACTTTAAAAACCAACTTTTCAGAAAACGCAATTTAAAGTTCGACCTAACTTTTTCCCTTATGTCAATTCTTCAGAAAGCTCCACGTTTGTACTCTGGGTCGTCTTTCCCTTCAAGGCTTCTCTTCTGGTTTCTTGTTGTCTGTCTTCTTTCCTTTACCAGGTTTTCAACTGACTTATCATCTGTAGATACGCGCCTTAAATCTATTTTTCTCAGCGTGTGTTGAGTAAAATTTCGTATCTTGAAGCCCATTCTTTCTAATACCTTCATCTTCATGACGTTCGCATCATTAAATACAACTACTGCATCATAGGTTGCAATTCTGACTACTGTGACAGATGCAAATGTGTTCTTAGGGCATCGCTCCCACATTTCTGTCAAGCAGGACTCTAGTAATACCACATTAAAGGTTTGTTCTTCCTACTCATCCGCAATAATTTACGTTTTTCCACATTTAGGGCTAGCTGCTACTCATCACACCGACAGGAAATTTTGTCTATGTCGTCTTGTACCTTTCTATAGTTAATCAGATGCGATATCTTACCGTACACCATGGCATCATCAGCAAACAACCGCAGATTGCTGCCCACCATGTCCGCCAAATCATTTATGTACATAGAGAACAATAGCCGTCCTATCAGACTTCCCTGCGGCACTCCTGACGATAGCCGTGTCTCTGATGAACACATACTGGGTTCTATGATTTAAGAAGTCCTCCAGCCACTCACATATCTGTAATCTTATTCCATATGCTCGTTCCTTTGTTAACATGCTGCAAAGAGGCAACGTATTAAATGTTTTCTGGAAATATGGAATCTGCCTGTTGTCCTTCACCCATAGTTCGCAGTAGGTCGTGTGAGGAAAGGGCAAGCTGAGTTTCACACGCACTATTCTTTCTAAAATCGTGTTGATTCTTGGACATAAGCTTCTCAGCCTCAAGAAAATTTAATTGATAAGTACGCATGAACATTCATTAAATTATTCTGATACTCTCGAACAACTAACGAGAGGCCAAATTGTGCTTCGACGCTGAAAGTGGGAAAAATTAGGGAAGTAAGTTACTGTTTAACGTCTTGTGGTGTCATTAGAGAAGAAGCAGTCTCGCCGCTGAGAACGAGTGCGCGATGGAATCGGATGGAGATTAGGAACCTACCCATTACGAGTAGCAGTTCCGTCGGGGATCAATATACAGGGCGGTAATATGACATACGTTCCCACACAATACAGACGAATCATGAATGTCTGAGACAGAAAGGAGGTGCGTGTGAAAGAACCGTACTTGGCGCGAGTTGTGAACTGGCGTAATGATGGAGTCAGCAATGATCACTTCTGTTAATACTGTCGGTTCGATCTGTTAAAACCATTGTTTCGAAATATTCACAGGAGAAACGACCAGCTGGTAAACAAAGAAGCCAAAACTGTTGCGTATAGAAAATATTTATACCTCCCAGCTCTTATTCCACTTACGTAGGTATTCATCTCGAAATTTTCCCTCTCTCCTCTGGGTCTAATAATACTTGAAAGCTTGGATTTATATCGGGGCTCTGTCCCAGAGTCGTCAGCTGGAAATACTTCGTTAAGGAAGGAGCTGCGGTCAAAGGAATCCACAGAGGGTCAGACCGTAATTGTTCCGTGCGTTCGCAGTCAATGCCGTAACAGAAACACGAGCGATGCGCTGTTACACCGTGGGCGTGGGGTGGCGGGGGGGGGGGGGGGGGGGGGGGGGAGGACGTCTTTGTGTTCGCACGGACGACAGACGCCGAGGTGGCCTTCCTTACGGCGGGACTCTGAGATGAAAGCGAGAACTCTCGGAGCTCTGTCTCGGTCGAGGCCACTAATAACCCTGCTACTAAATAACACTCGCGTTGATACTTTTACGAATTAAGTCGGTGTGTATTTAAGAATGCTCCGTTCGTCGGCGCGCCTCGCTCTCAGCGCCATGATTACGGGAATTTACAGCTTAATAAAGAGGGAATGCGCGCAATAAAGCCAAGTGCGCCCGGCTTTTATCTCGTTTTTGATACATTCCCGCGGCCGCCCGGCCCGGCGCGCTACTATTTTAAGCCCCGGCCGTTTAGGCGGATCCCTGTGGTTAATAACGGAGAGTTACGGCCCGTGTTTACTAAACACGTCGGATTAAGCCGCTTTCTTCGCGGCTGCGCCAAGTTATACTCGCAGCTCGCCGCAACACTGCAACAATGTGAGAATAAAAGCTCGTGGCGGGTGTTTCATCGCGCCCACACTCAGAAACAAAAATAAAAGAGTCCTCGCGGTTCCTGGAAATAACTGCTAGTAATCCTGTGTCGTAAATTTTACGAAATAGTAGTCGGGGTATTTGTAAATAATTGTTAATTTTCTACAAAGTTCTTTTGAGGATAATCATGTGGCGTAGTACAGAGTAATAAAACCAAATGAAAGTTTCTGGTAGCCTAGAAGAAACGGAGGAAAGCAATCTCCGAGAATTCCTCAGTGGTTGGTTGATAATGTTTCTTTAGATATATATAGACAAATTCACGATTCCATTTCCTCGTACAGTAAGGCGATTACTAACGTACAGTCTGATGAAAGAATACTTGTTAACTGACACTGTTCAAGGAGTATCTGCTACATATCCATACATCCTTTCATGAGGGATGTAATTGCAGTGACTAGCAATTTTACAGTTTTCTCAGAGTTTGGGCGGAGAGATGACTGCCATGCGAAGGTCTCAGATGCGGCAGATCCACACTGTGTCAAGTGTGGAGACTGTAGGGTAATATGGGGCAGCGGTTCGTATCAGACAAGATGTGTTTCTAAACTGTAGCGTACGTGGAAGCACCTGTCGCTCCAGTCTAGTGTGAACAGTGGAGAACAACACCAAACAAAAGATTGTGAATGAAACCAATAGGGCATTTTTGAGTGGCCACAAGGTATCTTTTTCTTGTTGCTACTTTGGCGCACGAGCTTAACTTTAGAGTGCTGTGCCTTGTTTACAAAGAAGTAATATTTCATTTTATTGTATGTTTTGACACAACTGACACTATTCTCTATATTATAGGCTGTGAGAAGTAATAACAATTGGACCTTAATAACTGACGCCATGTCTTCGGAAACATAATCCTTTTTATGTAATAAACACACAGACACAGTTTGAATTACAGCTGTTTGTTTATCTATTACCGGCTTCAATCTGCGTTGCATATCATCTGGGGCCGCCAATAGCAGTTTGATAACTGTTGTGTAAAAACCTCCTGGCAGCTTAAAACTGTGTGCCGGACCTTTACAGAGGTCCCGAGTTAGAGTATCTGTCCGGCACACAGTTTTAATCTGCCAGGAAGTTTCGTATCAGCGCTCATTCCGCTGCAAAGTGAAAATCTCATCCTGGAAACATCCCCCAGACTGAGGCTAAGCCATGTTCCGCAATATCCTTTCTTACAGGACTGCTAGTTCTGCAAGGTTCGCAGAAGAGCTTCTGTGAAGTTTGGAAGGTAGAAGACGTGATACTGGCAGAAGCTGTGATGACGGCACAGTTTTAATCTGCCAGGAAGTTTTATATCAGCGCACACTCCGCTGCAGAGTGAAAATCTCATTCTGGAACTGTTTCGTAAAGTTAGTCGACGGTTGACAAACTACACTTAGCTGAGTCAGACTTGAAGATGATCTGCAACACAAATTGAAACCAATAGTCGCTAAATAAAAAGTTGTGTTTCTTTCTCAGTATACAGGATGTTTCCGTAAGAGCGCGCAAAAATGTAATAGGACATAGAGAATGTTCCACTGAACAGTTTGAGGCAGGGAACCAGGGGCCGGAGAAGTCAACTTAAGAGAATGTGGAAGTAAAGTTGTCTTCCACTTTGTCTAGCATTACTGTTTCCTAACTTATTTAAAACTAACAAGAGTATAAAATTTACAAGCTTAATGGCTCTGAGCACTATGGGACTTACCTTCTGAGGTCATGAGTCCCCTAGAACTTAGAACTACTTAAACCTAACTAACCTAAGGACATCACATACAGCCATGCCCGAGGCAGGATTCGAACCTGCAACCGCAGCTGTCTTGCGGTTCCAGACTGCAGCGCCTAGAACCGCACGGCCACTCCGGCCGGCGATTTACAAGCACTGTTCTGTTTATTTACATGTACATTCCTTATTTCCTGCAACAAAACAAGAAGGACGAACCTGAAGACTAAGAAGTGATGATGCAGGCTTTGTTTACTTTACTTGTCCATAAGGCAGCTCTCTTGTATCGTACTTATGTTGTCCTGTGACAGAACTTGCTATGAATCAACGACAGACTCTTTCATTCCTCGGTGTGATTCAGAGACGTGCAGTACAAAACGGTGGAGCGGCACCGGTACAGTTTCGTAGAGCTGACATGCATCTTATGTATGGGGGAAGTACGTTGGAATGCTCTAGCTGCTGAAATGCTATACAGGGAATGATTTCTTAACAGATATCATCCGTCAAGATGAATGTTTATTTCTGTTGATCGAGGAATGGTGGAGATTGTTCATTGGGAAGAAAAAACGAGGGATCTGGCAACATGAGGACCGCACCAAGACATTTGTCAGGGTACGTCAGAAACTTTTCGCCGATGTCATGCTTGCACTGAGGTAGATGACCGTCAATTTCAGCAGACTTTGTAAGATACAGTTCAAATTGTACGTTTCTTTGTGTCAGTGATGGTATTTGCAGTTAACTGTAGCTAATGTATATAAAAAATTACACAATACTGCGATTTTATTCCTATTATATCCAAAAGCTGGCGTCTCCGATCTCATGTTACCTTCCTCAAATTTTTCAGTGGAGCATCCTCTGTGTCCTATTAAATTTTTGCACTCTCTTACTGAAACTCCATATATATTATAAAGGTAAGTGTACAATGTGAGTGCCACTAAAACTCAGAAACTAGGCACGGTACGATCAAGAGAGTTACGAGGTATGGTAGCCCACTATCCGTCACCCGTGAAGAAGATTCCCGTTCCTACCTGAAGGGCGTGCTTTTTAAGAAATACGGGGTGTAAAGTTTCATCCCCCTTGGAAGTTTCGCCCTCTTGAAATTTCTAGAACATCCCAAAAAATTCTAAAGTACTTTAAAACATTCCAGAACATTGTAGAGTATTGGCGAGTATTCCACAACATTCTAGAATGTACCAGAATCTTTCACGATGATGCTTGATGTTCTAAGATATTCGAGAATAGTCTGCAACATTCGGGAAGATTCCAGAATGTTCGGGAACATCCCGCAACATTCCAGAATGCCCTCGAATGTTGTGGAATATTCTGGAAGATTATGGACACCTCGGAGTCTTTTTGTTACGTTCTAGTATTCGCCACTTGTGGGGCTACCTACTGGTAGGGGTATTGAAAGCAAGACCCGTCGTGGATTCGTGGATCTTCATCAAGAATACCGCCTTGAAACCCTCAGTGAAGTTTTCAAAAAACACGCCACACGACTATACAGTAACTCGAGACGCTCGAACAATCCTTTCATCCTCACTCTTGGAAACTACGACCACAACTAGAGGTGGAAGCACAAGCGGCCAAAGACACTACTAGCTAGGGCATAGCCACTTGTGGTAAGCTAACATACACGAACAAGCGACAAACATCGGCGAGCCCCTGCATATCAGCATCACTGACTGGAAGTTACCAGCTGCTGTTTTATCCGACCAACAGGCCACAGCAGGGAAACCGACGAGCTCGCCCACTGACGCACAAACAAATCGCCAACATCACTCTACACTGTGGATCCGATATATGACCTACCGGGCACAAAACGATGATAAACCTAACTGTTGCAGGATTCTGACGCTGAACGAGAGTTCAACACCGACACCCAAAGGCAGCCGCCGAGCAACAGCGCAGCAAAACGTTAAAGGTATGGACATGCATGATACCCACTACGAACATAGCCTACCCTTGCATGACCTGTCGCAGGCAGCAAGACATCCGCTACTGCTCTTACCACCCGACTTAACTGTTGCAGAGATTTTCTTCCCTTGGCTCTTGCCTTGGGACTTTTTTCCTCTGCCCTTCAAACCGCTACCCTTCGTTCGACTTCGACCCAATCTATCTCCAGGTGAGCGGGTATTAATGGTTAACCTTAACCAGATGTACGCAAACATCGCAGTACCCATATCCTGCGACACCACACTTCAGTGAAAACTAACCCTTATTCAGAGATGGCAATAGACCTCTTAAGTTGGCCATCATGCCAGTGTGGGCGTGGAGGGGCTCTACCTCTGTAAAATTTTTTTTTTTAAATGTGCATTCGAACGTCAGTGTCTTATCAGTGATGAAGGGAGGAACAGCAAAAATAGTGCAATAGTTTAATAAAAACAAACAGTGAAATGTCCGTGATACAGTGACTGAATATAAATCGGAAATAAAGTAAGGTTAATTGACGCAAATTCCTAATAACATTAAACAACGGTTAGCTTGAATTTATCCCAGCTCCAAATACCTTGACTTACTCTGAGTCTGTGAGGTACAATGTACGCCCCACCCGTTAACTTTCGTAGAACTTCCTCCTTCGTCGCCGTAGCATTGTGACAAATTGCAATGGAGTGACTGAATCTGATTCGCTGTACAAGAACATTGCGAACTCGCGGACACGCTGCACAAAATGTCGCTTCCGCGTAGCGTCTCGTGGTTGTGACTATGACTCAGTGCAGCGATGAACTTTTCTTACAAGTCTTAAGGCTGAGATGACCGCATCTCAACACAGCCGTAGGAAGGAATTACGGATTTAGGCTCATCGATCCAAAGAATACTGAAAATAGGTCAGACAATCTCTTTGTGCGTGTTTTTAAGAAAAGGAGAAGTGGCGTATGGCAGTCACATTTTTAAACAGTGCTCTCTTATTTCGAAATTCACAGATCAGAATATAGCCATACTTTTCGTTCTTTGGGCACGTAAGCATGTCCCTAGAAGCAAAAAAACAATGAGATGCGCGAAAAACTGCCGCATCGTGCACGACGTTTAAATTTATTACTTCGTTGACACTAACTCCATTCGGAACACATTTTGCAGACGGTATCCACATATCCCGCTGAATGTATCTACAAAATTGTAAAATTGTTATACAGCACATAGTTCGGGAGATGTGACGTCATAAACATTATGAACACTGCCAGGCGCTGAGTGGATCTGGTGTAAACGCACGCCTGTAAATAAACACCTGCGGAACGTCGGATTTCTGCTCCAGTTTATTTATTTTAAAAGACCACATCGGCCCGTTCGGGTTGTACAAGACAAAGCAATAGCCCATTGTACCACACAAAACAGTTTTTTCTATAACTTGCAAAGATGGATAAACCAGGTCATATATGGAAGTAAGTAACACGGATGCTACAGGAAAGCAAGACTTCTTTAAATGACACTCACTGAAGCGAGTGAGAGACACTGAATTTCAAGAACTACGTTAGATCATAGACTTGGAGCCTTAAAGGGAAACACAGAGGTGGTCATGTAAATCTACCCTACAGAGTTATTTTCCTTTCAGAAAAGATTCAGTGATGAAGTGAATCATTATTCTACGACCATTCTACAAATGCAGATAGCCGGCTTATGCCTTTGAGTACGAGGAGTGCCCAGAAAGGAAATTCCGATCGGCCGCGAAACGGAAACGACTATAAGAACCCGATAAAGGTTTGCACACATGTGTTGGGTACTGTCTCTAGTATGACCCTAGATAGCGTCACGTCCCTCTTCACATTTCTGAGCTCATAGTTAGCGCTTAAAAATGTCTAGAAAATAGTTCTCCCGCCAAGTACGAGGGCCTGGTGAGAAATTTCGCTTGAAGCTATGCAGCCAACATAACATAACTGTCGTGCTGTTTCTTCTTCAAGACAATTCTCAGCCGTATTCTGCAGGGGCAATGAAGATGTTCCTGCATCGTTTTCAATTGGAAATGTTTGATTACCCACAATACAGCCCGCAATTGTCTCCCTCTGAGTTTCATCTCTGCTCAAATGAACCGCTAACTACTAAGACAACATTTTGGCACAGAAAACGAGCTGTAGGCCAGCCTAGAGAATTGGCGGAAGGCACTGGCAGCTGTCTTCTATGAAGAGGGTATTGGAAAGTTGGTACAACGCTACGATAAATGTCTAAGTCAGAAGGACGAATACGTAGAGAAGTAGCTGGAAGATGTAGCTAACTGATACAAATAAAGCATTTCTGATTTTCACTGTGGTTTCTATTTCGCGATCAATCGGAACTTACTTTCTGGACAGCCCTCCTACATGCGAAATCTAGTGTATAAGTACGCAGAGCAACTGAAAATAAACCAACGATGCATCAAGACAAAAATGAAAGCGAGTAATCATGATTTTATCAAAAACATAAAGACTTAAAACGCTACAGACAACTAGATCGACGAGTTTGCAGCGCGTAGCGTGTTTCACCAAAGAAAAAGCTGACAGATTCTTTGATAAAGTAGGTTAGGCGATGGACAAGTTCAAATTAGTAATCATTTGCGATCGTATTAAAATGTTTTACGGCAAAAATTACTTCTGTAGAGAATTTCACGTGTCCGGTACAACGCTTTGAAAATTTAAACCACCAAAATGCAAAGGGTGGCAAAAGTGTAAGAAATAAACGAATGTATCTTCATCTGACTCCCAATTTTGTAATTCTATTAAGCAACGTATCATGGTTTTGTTTAAAATGAAGTACGTTGCTATACAAATTTCAGAAAACATTATTGCTTCTTAAAAGTTTACGTGTCCAATACTGCTCAACCTTCCCGTATCTTTGATGGACTATGCCAGTGTATACTCTAAGTGTAATATGCGGCCGTTTGGGCACTCTGTTCCTGTGTTGTATGGTGTCAGCATAGGCTGGGTTTGATGATTTGTCATAGAAAGAAACGTATTTTGGTTTTTTCGCAGTTTTTTTAAGGTTTGGTCGTGTTTCATCCACGTGAATTACCTTAAACAGTATTCAGCCTCACGAAGAGTTATATGTATTACCTAATTTGATGACTGTGTGTGTGTGTGTGTGTGTGTGTGTGTGTGTGTGTGTGTGTGTGTGTGTGTGTGTGTGTGTGTGTGTGTGTGTATGTGTGTGTGTGTGTGTGTGTGTGTGAGAGAGAGAGAGAGAGAGAGAGAGAGAGAGAGAGAGAGACGGAGCGAGAGAGAGCGCGCGAGAGAGAGCTTCAGTGAGCGTAATCGTTTTTTATGCCTAAAGTCCCTGCTGCCCATACTTCAATATAAATTTTTAAACAATGTTCTTTATTTCTTTCCGGTGACAAAACATAGTCTTTTTAAGCAATGTACTTTCTTTCATAGTGGTCATAGGCAAAGTGGCTTGGACTTAAGGTCTATAGACAGGGACTAGGATAAGCTCCTCTTCCGCAAAATTAGCTATCGTCCTTTTATCCTCAAGAACGGATAATTCGGATACGTAATTTTATTGAACTTTTTACCTGAAATACCATTGTAATAAATGTAGTCTCAGCACTGACTAGTGTGGTTTCCTGCCATTTCCGTTGATTCCAATCCCTCCAGCCATCCGAAAGATAAGTTTCCTTTTGAAAATGTATTCCAACTTTGAGCACTCGAGATAAAAATCACACGCAAATATGCCGCATATGGCAGAATAGGCTGAAGCGACGACAAGGCCACGATATTGTTTTAGTTCCACTGGTTGGGTGATAGGAAATCCAAAGTCTGTGTTTTACTGGCAGAACACTTGTAAGTTTCGACAAATCCATTAAAGACATTACCTGCACTACGTCTGTCAGTTCTTTTCTGGAGCATTGCTACAGAGTATGCGTTCCTTACCAGAATGGACTGACGAAGCTCAACAAAATGTTCAAAGAAGACAATTGGTTTTGTATTACCACTAAATAGGGGCGAGAGGGTCACGTATATGACGAGTGTTGGGGAGACTACGAATAGAGCAAAGCCTTTGTTTCGATACGGGACACCTTTTAATGATATTTACATCGGCAACTTCTCCTTTGAACGCCGAAATATTTTATGGACTCACGTCTATACAGGGAGAAAAGACTATCGTAATAAAATCAGAAAAGTCAGAGCTCGTATTTATAGTACAGGTGTTAACTTTACCCACATGCTAATCGTGAATGGTACCATCGAGAAATAGTCTGGAAGTGGGCCTGCTGACAGTCTGCCAAGCGCTTAAATGTAAATCCCAGAGTCATCATGTAGCTGTTCGCTGAAGTGTCTCCTCTTACCAGATCTGTATCCTCGAACTCGTCTCGAGTGCTGGTGTACCACAGTAAAGCGTCGTATCACTTTAAATGTTCTGTAGATCAGTATCTAGCAGCTGGCGCAAGTGGACCACACGACTTAATAGCAAAGCTGAGTCCTGACTGTGATTCCTTTGACTACCGCCCAGCACAGAGGGCAAACAATTCGGTCTTCCCCCTCGCGTAGTCCGTTCCCTGTTTGAACCAGACTCAAGAAAGAGACAGCAGTTGCGCCAGTGCAATAGTGGCACGTGACAGACGTAGGCAAACAACGGAATGTTAGTTGGTCGTTGTCGGTCACATGCGTTGCGAAAAGTGGGCTCTGCACTCACTGTTTGAACTTCAGTACTTTCGTGAATGCAGCTAGGCTCAGCTAAATGTTGGAATCCAGGCATCAAAAGCTCGCGAGACCGATGCTTGGATGGTTTCAGGCTTTTTCATCAGCCCAAATTAGGTGTGCAAAATTTAAACCAACAGCTCGGTTAATAAATCGGAAAATCTCTCGCAGCAACGAAAACTTATTGTTAATAAAGGTGAAAGGTGGCGTTGCAGCTTATTGTTCCGGCTGATTAACTTGTTTCTCGAAGAAGAGCTGTCGAATGTGTAGATAATATTAAACAAAAAATGAGAGTGCAAAGGGAACAGGTACCATTGCAAGGATTCCTGGACGAGAAGGTCTGACAAGTCAAAAGAAGAAGGAATGTTTTAGATCCGTCGCATGAAATCGACAGCTTCCTGAACGGTTCCAAAACATAAAAAATTCTCTCCATGGATCCTTGAGGGAAGTAATATGTGAATACTGCTCACTAGAAGAAGGTACTGGATGATAGGGCTTGTACTAAAACTTCAGAGAATAACATTCACGGTACTACTTGCAGATGTAGTTAGCAAAATCTGTAAGCGAAATTAGAGATCCTAATATATACAAAAAATAACTGAAGACTTTCGATATAGGTGCAACTCTATGTTTAAGACGTTATACATGTCACTAGCAAGAGAAAAATGCTGCTATCAAATGTTTACATACATATGACGAATACATTTCGAGAAATAGCCATCTAATGTACAACGTTTTATGGATATTACATGAGAACCACGTTTTAGAGAGAGGAAAAGAAACGATGAGTAACTGGAATCTAATGGTACAAAAAAGATGTTAAAGTAGAGCATGATAGGAAATAGCGTTAGAATGACCGGGAGGAAGGAAGATATCTATGGAAATCTTTACAGAAAGACGGGACATGTTAAATGTGTATTAGCAAAGGAACAGCGGTCCTGTCATTGTAGGAAGCACTATAGGATAAATGTTGTAACGATAAATTTCTATTGGGTTAATATAATTTTGAAGAATGCAGAATGTAATATGTTTTGTTAGATTGTTACTCCAACGGACTATATGGAGCAGTGGGTAGCAAAGACTTCTATGAAATGTATGTAACTGCAGGTAGCACATCTACCAGATAGGTGAAACATCTACTTTGTCTATCGTCTCTAGCAACATAAGAATCGATACACACTTTCACAGATATCAGTATCTCTGACTAACGCCATTCTGTTTCCTAATATGAAGTAAATATTCAATTTATACGTAAATTCCAATAAGAGCTTGAACTAACAAGTTCCCATTGGTATCAACTCCTTACATTTTCGTAATCAAAAGCATGTCTAAATATTGCTAGTTACCAAAGTATACAGTCAGATGCTAATATTCTGTGGTTTCAACATCTTGTATTCGAAATCCCCTGCGGAACTACTACTTCCCGTGCAATAAAAATAGATAATAGATACTGGAAAGGAGTGCATGAAGCCAAATGGTCTACTTGACCGGTAGCTGGTCGCCACAAGGAAACTCCTTAGCAACCATTTATAGAAATTCAGAACGGAAGTTTACGGCCACACACGCCACTGAAAAATGTGTAGGTAACCTAGTTTTCATTTGTACCCGTGCAAAACATACGCGAGTAAATATTAATTAATTATGGCTACCTGTTTTATTATTAAATTATTTGATGAGAAATAGCAAAAGATATAAAGAGTTATTCAAAGTCTTTGATTCAAACGTCTACTGGTGATAGTTTACGTGATAAGGAACAACTTTTTAGAGGAAAAATGTTCGCTGACTCTTCATAGTGGCGCTAGGTATTCTTGAACATTCGTTATGCCCCGTAGAGGCAGTAGGTTGTAGGCACTCTGCGACATGGATGTGACTCGTGTATTGCCTGTAATCCAGTCACGTGCTCCATACGAAGAAACAGAACCAAAATACTTGACTGGTTTCTCAAATATCTTTCTACGCTTAGATTAACTTTTTCTTAAAGCTTTCTTGTTGAAAAGCACTCTCCGTATTTACTGAGGTAGATAGAACGCAACACACCTGATTAGAAAACCTGCTGTTTTGGTTGAACCTCGGCGTTCCATGATCAGCGAATGCTGAAACACGCCAGATGTCACCGGAAAGCGATAGCAAACATTTTGTCTATAACAAAAGACCCTGATCTATCACCGCTAAAGGTCCGATGAAAAAGATAAACCATTAGAAATAATCTCGGCATCAGTTAAAATTTCGAAAATTGATTTCATGAAAAACGTTGCTAGCCAAGTTTCCTTCTCCATTTCGTATAAGGCTGACATCGTTATGAAGGCTACTTGCCCACATCTCGTGGTCGTGCGGTGGGTTCTCGCTTCCCACGCCCGGGTTCGGTTCCCGGGTTCGGTTCCCGGCGGGGTCAGGGATTTTCTCTGCCTCGTGATGGCTGGGTGTTGTATGATGTCCTTAGGTTAGTTAGGTTTAAGTAGTTCTAAGTTCTAGGGGACTGATGACCATAGATGTTAAGTCCCATAGTGCTCAGAGCCATTTGAACCATTTTTGAAGGCTACTTTGAAAGCCACAGCAATTTCCAAGGATTAGATCTATCTGGGGAGGTGTCCTTACCTTTCTGCTGCAGCTCCTTTTATAGTAAAATAACATTAATTAAAATTTTAAGAAACAAGTCTTTAACTGTCAAGCTTTACCAAGAACATAAAAGACTTGAAAATATGACAGTCTTTTTGAAGGACACCCGCAATCATCTCAGGGAAAAATACGCTTGGCTGCAGTTCCACCGTGCACCATTTTAAGTGTTGTATCGTAGATGACAGACACCATCTTGCGTCAATGTCCAGATTACTTGGCGGACCTGTATGTATAAAACCATTTTATTCGTTCGTTTGATGAAGATGTAAAAGTAACTGAACTGAGCAATGGCGTCAATTACCGTGGAACATTGATTAAGTTACGACCTTGTGACTGGCTGAAACCTCCGCAAATATTAACGGTCGTCGGAAAGAGGATATAAACGTATTATTTCATTGAAAATTGGTGACTCACCGTACACCACGCAATGAGGAAAAAAATGGTGCAAAAAAGACAGACATGAAGTGTGGTTCCAAATCACGTGAAAACTGATTAGTTTCTACAGAAATATATTTTTCTTGAGGCTGATATACACTGATTCATAATAGCTATCTCAATCGTCTCTACGACTCAAATTTCGTGATAACTGAAATAGACAGCAACACAGACGTTCTTCTGACGCCTCCATAGTGCTTTGCTAGACATGGTCCTACTAGAGCTAGTATGCTATTAGCTTACTGTGACCTAACAAATTGCTCTCCTAACTTAGTTATGAACGGAAACTATAGATCAAACACGAAATCACATCTGTATGCATCTCGGAAACTTACACGCCAACAATATATTATCACAGGTGTAAGTTGTCTTAAGCAGCAGTGCGTGTTCAGGCCACATGTGGCCCATCGGGACCATGTGACCGCCGTGCCTTCCTCAACTGAGGGTGTGGATAGGAGAGGCATGTGGTCAGCACACTGCTCTCCCTATCGTTATTCTGGTTTTCTCTGACAGGAGCAGCTGCTATTCGGTCGAGTAGCTCCTCAATTGTCATTAAGAGGCAGATTGCACCCCGAAAAACGGCAACAGCGCATGTCGAACCTGATAGTCACCTATCCAAGTGCCGACCACGCCCTACAGCGCTTAACTTTGGTGATCTGACGGGAACCGGTGTATCCACTGCGGCAAGGCCGTTGCCTGTAAGTCATCTTAAGTGATAGAAAATGTTGTGTTAGCAGAAGAGCCAACACCGTGTTATTAGTGGAGACCGAAATGCACGCGTTTTAGCTCACACAGGCTGGCGTGAGGAGGGAAGAACTATACTGACGTGAAGTCTGGAACATGATAAGGAATTAGAATTCAGAAAGCGGACGTAATTAGTTTGATGCTTAACTTTAATCCATTAATGATGAACGTCGCTCTTGACGGTACATGATTCTCAATATTATCTGTTCAGAATAGTAACTGAATATGGCGCGTTGCTAGGTCGTAGCAAATGACGTAGCTGAAGGCTATGCTAAACTGTCGTCTCTGCACATGAGAGCGTATGTAGACAGTGAACCATCGCTAGCAATGTCGGCTGTACAACTGGGGCGAGTGCTAGGGAGTCTCTCTAGACTAGATCTGCCGTGTGGCGGCGCTCGGTCTGCAATCACTGATAGTGGCGACACGCTGGTCCGACGTATACTAACGGACCGCGGCCGATTTAAAGGCTACCACCTAGCATGTGTGGTGTCTGGCGGTCACACCACACAAAATGTCTGAGGACGGAGCAGGTATCGAAGCATGAACCTCTGTATTTGTAGTCTGAGATAAAACTGTGTCCTAAAGTAAGTATAGTTTTTGGAGATTCACAGTCTTTCTATAGCGGAATATATGGGAAGGAAATTTCGACCACTACGTAATATCTTTGATAATGATGATTCATGTTTGCCGTTCTTATGTTTTGTCCGAGAAGAGTGACTCTAGTAGTACTGGTATGCTCCGATTTGAAATGTTTATTGACCATCGAGTGGTTTAGGTAGTGTCCCACTGCGAAATTCCCCTATCCTTCTACGAAAAATCCAAACACATGAAACTGATACTGTCTTCTTATATCACCGGGCAAGTGCAAATGGTGACGGGGTGTAACTCAAAAGCGTATTATAAAAAGGAATGTGCGATGAACGCCCTCCTGCACTTGAGGAAAAACATTGAAGTCTGACAATGTAAAACGTGGCACAAATGATGAATACGGCGTACACTCAACCAGAAGTAAGTAATGTGGTCCTCAGTTATGTCTTTCCATCTATGATGCAGACTTACGGCTGTCAATGAGTCTAGTGCAGCAGCAACAGCAGCAGCAGCCACTCGCTAGGTGCAGCATCGCTCCCACTTACTACAAAGCATCGATCTCGGGACAGCAATAGGCGGCCTCAGTGCCGCATCTGCATCACAAGAGGCCTCTCGCTGCCCAAATCCGCACAGCCTCGTTAGCATATGGCTGGCCCGACAAGCACGTCCCCGGTAAGCTACGGTCGCACAAGGGCTAGACTCTCCTCCCTGTTCAGTGCGACGTCTGCGTTGCCTCTGTGACGTCTGGTCTGCAGTACTGAGTGGTCCAGTACTGAATCGTTACTTTGCTCCGAAATATGAGTCATTTTGACTCTTCCTGGCTGGCTAAACTGTGTGGTAGGCCGGGGCAATGCTCTCATCCATTGGGTATCCCGCTACGATTCTGCCTAAAAGCGTCTCTTATACACGCAGGAGACAACAGCTATGGGACAGCGATAAGCGCATATCTATGGCGACAGTGACACGTACACAAAGCGTAAAACGGCGGTGCATTAGCAAAGATGTCATTTGTTCTAAGTTAACTCACGTGAAATCATTCACGTCGTGATTATGGGTGCACGACGGGAACTAACAAACGTTGAATGCGAAATGGTAGTTGGGGGTACATTGAGGGGATGTTCCATTTCGGAAACGATTATGGGATTCAGTATTCCGAAATTCACGGCATCAAGGGTGTATAGGAATACCAAATGACAGACATTACCTCTCACCACGGACAACGCAGTGGCCAACTGCCTTCACTTAACGACCGGGAGCACCGGCGTTTGCGCAGGGTTATCAGTGCTAACAGACAAACAAACTGAGTGAATAAGCGCAGAAATCGATGTAGGTTGTACGGCCGACGTATGCGCTAGGACTATGCGGTGAAATTCGGCGCTAATAGGCTATGGCCTTTGACAACAGCAGCCGGTCTCTGTGACCGAGCGGTTCTAGGCGCTTCAGTCCGGAACCGCGCTGTTGCTACGGTCACAGTTTCCAATCCTGCCTCTGGCATGGATGTGTGTTCTGTCCTTGGGTTGGTTAGGTTTAAGTAGTTCTAAGCCTAGGGGCCGAAGACTTCAGATGTTTAGTCCCATAGTGCTTAGAGCCATTTGAAACATTTGACAACAGCACAGCATTGCCTGCAGCGCCTTTCTGGACTCATCACCATGTTGGTTGGACCCCAGACGGCTGGAAAACCGTCGCCTGGTGAAATGAGTCCAGATATCAGTTAGTAAGAGCTGATGGTATGATATGTGTCTGGCGCACACCCTACGAGGCCAAGGACCCAGTTTGTGGGCTTTGTTTACATGGAATGGATTGGGTCCTCTGGTCCAACTGAACTGATCACTGTCCGAAAATGGTTAAGTTCGGCTACTTACAGTCTATTTGAAGCCATTCAAGTACTTCATTTTTATTGATGACATTGCGCCATGTGACCGAGCAACAGTTGTTCGCGTTTGGTTTGAAGAACGTTCTGAATAAAATCTAGCGTGTGATTTGGCCCCCGAAATCGCCCGACACAAAGCCAATTGAATAATACGGGACGTAATGAGGAGGTCACATTGTGCACAAAACCTGCATCGACAACGATTCCGAAATTACGGCCGGCTATAGAGGCAGCTTGGCTCAATATTTTTACACTCACCTCGAAACACTTGTTGAGTCCTTGCCACGTTGATTTGGTGCACTACGCCGGGCAAAATGAGGTCCGACACGATGTAATACCACGGCCTTCGTCACCTCAATGAACAACATTATAAGGAGAATCGCTATCTGTGACACAATAAAGCAGCGATAAGGTACTCCATACTTTCGCTGGTTTCTAGAAAATTTTAACCTGAGCGCGCCTTCTCAATGGAGGGAGCGTTGTCTAGCCGTATAACATCAACAATGCCCCTTTGCTAGTGGTCACGTGCCGTATTGTGTGCAAATAGACTTGTTCAGCGGCTGTCTGACTGTGAGGTCGCGCGCAGCCGCTTCGCGAACAAACAGTCTGAATCAATTAGTACAAAGTATAATTAAAAGTTGAAAGTGTTAATTCGGTTTTTAGGAGAAAGGTATTTGAGTAATTTAGTTATTTAGCTGAAAGGCGAATGGGATTAGTTACGAGATATATGGTTGAAACAGCGTCGTGTTTCTGAGTCTGTAATAGTCGTGGAGAAACATTTTAATAGTAGAACATAAATGAAAAGACTTCCGTGATCGGTGATTACCTTTGCAATTAATGTGGAAGCACAATGTAGCAATAATTACTTCAGTGTGAATGTGAAACGAACAGAACTGCTAACACAAGACTTTTAAGAGTTTAAGCATTGTTAGAGAACTGTGTTACGTGCTAAAGGGGCAATAAAACAAAGAAATTTGACTTTTAGTGTTATTATTTTAAAGTACCGTTTTCCATTTTGCAATCGGATAAGTTTAATATTGGAATAGTAGAAGATTCATGGGTTCGTATTAGGTGCATGGTCACGTTTATTTCATGACGAATCGCGTTCTCAACGTAAGGCTCTTATACTCGAGTCCTATAGCCGCAAAAATTAATCTAATAATAGGTGAAGACAGGAGGAGTTTCTCTATTTCTCTTCTTGTTATTGTGATAGACCAAGGAATGAAATGAAATAATAATATCCCATTATACGAAGCATATGTTAAAGTTTAAATTGTATAGGTATTGTTTAAAGTGTCTTTATTATTTATACTATCTGGTCAAAATAGTGCAATGTAATGCGGAATTGGCCATTAGATGCCAAGAGAGCCGGATCTGTCAGTATAGAAGGAGGCGGGGGTGTTGTGTTGTGAATACAGAAGCGGTGACAGCAGAACAGGTCCGCCAGCTGAACTCTATGACTTCCGGCGTGGGCTAGTCATAGGAGGTACCTGAGCAACAACTCCATCGAGGCCGTTTCATCCCTACTTCAGGTGTCCACATGAGCTGTTAGCGAGGTGAGTGCAAAGTGGAAACACGAAGGAAAAACCACTGCTAAGCCAAGAACAGTCAGACGTCGTATACTCAGCGAACATAGGCGGAAGATCTCGGTCGGAAGTTCCGAAATTCTGCCAGCGGTCCAGCTAGCGCAATTAGGGAAGTAAAAGAATGGCATAAAATTGTGGAGCAGCTACTCGTAAGACACACAATTCTGTAAATTCCAAGCGGCGCTGAAGGTGGAGTAACAGGCAAAGCCAATGGACAGTGGATGACTGGAAGGAAGTAATTTCGAGTGATAAATCACGCTATAGCCAGTGGCAACCCCGTGAAGGCGTTTAGGCGTGACGAGTGTCTGGCCAACGTTAACTGTTATCGTGTGCAGTGGAAATAGTGAAGTACGGAGGAGGCGGCGTTATGGTACGGTGCTGTTTTCCTTGGTTAGGGTGTCGTCCCCTCACTGCGCTTAAGAAAACGCTAAATGCAGAATGATATGCTCACATTTTACAGCGTACAATAGAGGAACAGAGGTGTTGACTGCTTCTATCACCATTGTAATGCGCTCTTTCACAAATCAGGCTCTGTAAGCCGTCGTTTGTGGGCACTAGTATTGCTGAAATATACTGGCTTTCCCAGAACCCCTACCTGAAGCCAACTGAACACCTCTGTCGTGAGTTACAACACTAGCTTCGCTCCAGACCATCGTGTCCAACATACATACCTTCTCTGGTTTCGCCTCTTGGGGAATAAAGACCTACCATTCCTCGTCAAACATTCAACATCTCACTGAAAGTGTCCTCAACTGAGTTCAAGCAGTCATAAAGGTGAAAATTAGACACATGGCATATTAATGTCCACTAACAGGTGTTCAGGTACTTTCCATCATATAATGTATAGTAGTCTGAATAACGGTTGGTAACTATTCACTTCCCTGATTCAATGTCCTACACCATATTCTAATTCAATAAATAAACAAAAGATAATCAGTGAGGGCGTGTTGTGAGTCCTAACTGGATAGCTTAGTCTTTAAAAGCATTGTTTCCGAATGGATAGATTCTGGGTTCGTGGTCCGATCCGTGCAAAATTTAAATCGACCATGAAGTATCAAACCAGGGCACACTCCACTGCAAAGCGACCGATTCAATTTGGGGAAATACTCTATGATGTACCTCCACAGTACCATTTCTTCCAGGAATGCTAGCCGAAGGAGGACAGCTTTTGTAAAATTTGGAAAAGCTAGAAGGATATAGAGACAGAAAGCAACCCGTGACAGTAATACACTCCTGGAAATTGAAATAAGAACACCGTGAATTCATTGTCCCAGGAAGGAGAAACTTTATTGACACATTCCTGGGGTCAGATACATCACATGATCACACTGACAGAACCACAGGCACATAGACACAGGCAACAGAGCATGCACAATGTCGGCACTAGTACAGTGTATATCCACCTTTCGCAGCAATGCAGGCTGCTATTCTCCCATGGAGACGATTGTAGAGATGCGGGATGTAGTCCTGTGGAACGGCTTGCCATGCCATTTCCACCTGGTGTCTCAGTTGGACCAGCGTTCGTGCTGGACGTGCAGACCGCGTGAGACGACGCTTCATCCAGTCCCAAACATGCTCAGTGGATGACAGATCCGGAGATCTTGCTGGCCAGGGTAGTTGACTTACACCTTCTAGAGCACGTTGGGTGGCACGGGATACATGCGGACGTGCATTGTCCTGTTGGAACAGCAAGTTCCCTAACCGGTCTAGGAATGGTAGAACGATGGGTTCGATGACGGTTTGGATGTACCGTGCACTATTCAGTGTCCCCTCGACGATCACCAGAGGTGTACGGCCAGTGTAGGAGATCGCTCCCCACACCATGATGCCGGGTGTTGGCCCTGTGTGCCTCGGTCGTATGCAGTCCTGATTGTGGCGCTCACCTGCACGGCGCCAAACACGCATACGACCATCATTGGCACCAAGGCAGAAGCGACTCTCATCGCTGAAGACGACACGTCTCCATTCGTCCCTCCATTCACGCCTGTCGCGACACCACTGAAGGCGGGCTGCACGATGTTGGGGCGTGAACGGAAGACGGCCTAACGGTGTGCGGGACCGTAGCCCAGCTTCATGGAGACGGTTGCGAATGGTCCTCGCCGATACCCCAGGAGCAACAGTGTCCCTAATTTGCTGGGAAGTGGCGGTGCGGTCCCCTACGGCACTGCGTAGGATCCTACGGTCTTGGCGTGCATCCGTGCGTCGCTGCGGTCCGGTCACAGGTCGACGGGCACGTGCACCTTCCGCCGACCACTGGTGACAACATCGATGTACTGTGGAGACCTCACGCCCCACGTGTTGAGCAATTCGGCGGTACGTCCACCCGGCCTCCCGCATGCCCATTATACGCCCTCGCTCAAAGTCCGTCAACTGCACATACGGTTCACGTCCACGCTGTCGCGGCATGCTGCCAGTGTTAAAGACTGCGATGGAGCTCCGTATGCCACGGCAAACTGGCTGACACTGACGGCGGCGGTGCACAAATGCTGCGCAGCTAGCGCCATTCGACGGCCAACACCGCGGTTCCTGGTGTGTCCGCTGTGCCGTGCGTGTGATCATTGCTTGTACAGCCCTCTCGCAGTGTCCGGAGCAAGTATGGTGGGTCTGACACACCGGTGTCAATGTGTTCTTTTTTCCATTTCCAGGAGTGTAGCTAGTCGAACTTAGCCAATAATGCATGGTTCCGCGTTAGATTCCAATTTGATATCAATTACCACAGTAAAACCAACGATGTCAGACGCTTGTGTAGTAAACTTCTGATGCACAGAAGAATTGTAGCATCAGGCAAGTAAAGGGTTCAGAAGGACAATCATTTCAAGATAGGTCATTTTAAAATCTGTTATGTAAACATTACTCTCCTTCAATCTCACTCAAGAACGATTGAGACAATCGAGTACCTAGCACTATGCAGCATGGCCTCCAGTGACCTATGAAGGAATCAGGAAACCGTCCTGTTCCACACCTGTTCAACTACGCCCATAGATAACGGCGACTGGTCAGCGTTGAGTCCAAGCTGCGCCCATCTTACTATTCAGCAATCCAAATATACTCCGACGAACTGATGTATCATGGTCTGGGACCTCACTCTACATTTCTCGAACTTCCAATGACCATATTCAGTCCTTGCTTATTTCTGTGCGGTTTGGTAAAGACAGTGGGATTTGGTTGACCTGCATTTCATAGCAAACTGTTGGTTCAGGATGCAATAGCTGCCCACTTCTTGTTGTGCAGTACTGAACTGGGGAGTGGTTTCTGCCCTGAAGTGTCTCTATGAGCTGATTCTTGAACTATTCCCGGCGTTGAAAATATTCCCTTATTATTCAGGCTTGCAGTCGGATGACTTCGACATCTTGCTACGATTATTCGACTATGACCATTGACTCATTTTTTTAGTGTTTTAGACTTGTCATTGCTAGAAGATCCCGCTAACCTTGTACCAACAGTTGGCACGGAGACGGATGCGCTATGTGCCCTGTGTCGACTTCGCCGTTCTCTTCTAATATTGCTCCATCTACAACGGGAAGGCGCATGTGTAAATGAGACACACCGTCTATCGGAATGCAGACTCGCCCAGCTAAAATTAAGGCGTGATATCGTTACTTTCTTCAAGCGCCACTATTGCAATTTGTTCGCAGAAGCAACCAACAATATTTTTCTTTACAATCATAGAATTCTTCCTTTTCGCTTGGCGGAGATTACTAAAAAGACGCTGTTACGGCACTACATCTTTGTCTTTAAACCAAGTGTGTACAGCCATTTTTTGTCAACACTAATTATACCGAATATCGATTTTGAACTGCTGATCTTAAACTTGGCAAAACTACCATTACTCCATACTCTCGTTGGTGCAGTGACCATCCACTCCAATGACTGATCCCAAAAGCTATTCTCAGCATTGCTTCTGAGACAGTCTTCGAGCGAATTCAAAAGGACACTGCACGTTCTGGGTATCGTAGTGAGTATCATCATCAGTTGTACTCGCAGGATGAATTTTGGATTTGTTCGTTAATGACTCATGCTGGACCGACACTCATGCACAATGGAATTTCATTCGTTGTATGAATTCATTGCACTAAAATTTGTGAGATCAACATATTAAAAGTAATACCAAAAGTAACCGGACACTGCGAAGACTTTCACTCAACCACTTTAAAATATCATGAAACAAAAAACTTTTCTTCCATACTGTTAGAAATGGCGTAGGTCAAGATTGGTGAACGTAGATGATATTACTTCGGAACTAACAACACTTTTAAAATCTTTAATGTGGGATAGCTGGAATATAGTGATCCTTGACTGCAAAATCACTGGACGCAAAACATTTATTAACATCAGTTAAAGAAGATGCATTGGTACCAATGTCATTCAACATATTTACTTGTATCTTGATTACAAAATATAACTTGCTTTACAGAAATAAAAAAAAAATGTTTGTGTGACTGATTGGTGGAACTAAGCCACTTAGAAGATTCCTAGCAAAACTAGCAACACTTCCTTAATTATGTATCTGATATAATTAAATTTTCCTTGAGACATTTGAGTCTCATTTTTATCTACGATAATGATGGTACCTGAAAAAATGAATTGAAATTTGTGCAATGCGCAAGTCTTGAACCTTAGTCTCTTGTGCACGAGGCAAATATGGTAGCCAAAATACCACTGCGGCATTACATATAACACCGGTGCACAGACTAATCTAGTTTGTGCTAGGGAGAGCACTGGAGTAGAATAGTCCATGCTGTAATGTTGTGGTGGTGTAATGGTCATCATATCTACCGAATAAGCAAGGAGACCCGGATTCAAGTCCTGGCCAAAGATCAATTAATTTATTCAGCTTCCGTCATAATCGTAGATAAAGATGAGACTCAAATATCTGAGGGAAAAGTTAATTATATCTCATCTTTAAATCACCTATGTCTGAGGTACAGGCAGGATTTCCCGGTTACGTCCAATGCTGGGGTGATATTCCAGTACCGGAGATAATGGTCAATAGTGACGATCCAAGCAGGGAAAACAAGCTGAAGATGTGAACTGAAGTTCAGCGGACGGGTGTAACCCGTGTAACTGTGTTAGCTGCAGTGATGTGGTCGTGTAGTGGCTCGCTACGCGCTTGGTAAGCAAAGAGACCCGCGTTCAAGTTCTGGCCATGGCACGAATTTTAATTCGTTCCTTCAGCCTCCACCATTTCTTTAATTATTTTGGGGCACTAGCCAGGCGTATCATTTTTTTAAAAAAATCAAGGTAATAACAACATACAATGACACCTTGACATAAAGTCAACAGATGCAGCTTCAAGATTTGCGAAGTGGCCACCGGCTATATTATCTTCAACATAAGACAAAACCAACTGCCATTAGTGCACGCGACTAGATTATAAGTATTATAGTAACCTCTTTAAAATTTGTTATATAACTGAGTAAAATACACTCCTGGAAATGGAAAAAAGAACACATTGACACCGGTGTGTCAGACCCACCATACTTGCTCCGGACACTGCGAGAGGGCTGTACAAGCAATGATCACACGCACGGCAGAGCGGACACACCAGGAACCGCGGTGTTGGCCGTCGAATGGCGCTAGCTGCGCAGCATTTGTGCACCGCCGCCGTCAGTGTCAGCCAGTTTGCCGTGGCATACGGAGCTCCATCGCAGTCTTTCACACTGGTAGCATGCCGCGACAGCGTGGACGTGAACCGTATGTGCAGTTGACGGACTTTGAGCGAAGGCGTATAGTGGGCATGCGGGAGGCCGGGTGGACGTACCGCCGAATTGCTCAACACGTGGGGCGTGAGGTCTCCACAGTACATCGATGTTGTCGCCAGTGGTCGGCGGAAGGTGCACGTGCCCGTCGACCTGGGACCGGACCGCAGCGACGCACGGATGCACGCCAAGACCGTAGGATCCTACGCAGTGCCGTAGGGGACCGCACCGCCACTTCCCAGCAAATTAGGGACACTGTTGCTCCTGGGGTATCGGCGAGGACCATTCGCAACCGTCTCCATGAAGCTGGGCTACGGTCCCGCACACCGTTAGGCCGTCTTCCGCTCACGCCCCAACATCGTGCAGCCCGCCTTCAGTGGTGTCGCGACAGGCGTGAATGGAGGGACGAATGGAGACGTGTCGTCTTCAGCGATGAGAGTCGCTTCTGCCTTGGTGCCAATGATGGTCGTATGCGTGTTTGGCGCCGTGCAGGTGAGCGCCACAATCAGGACTGCATACGACCGAGGCACACAGGGCCAACACCCGGCATCATGGTGTGGGGATCGATCTCCTACACTGGCCGTACACCTCTGGTGATCGTCGAGGGGACACTGAATAGTGCACGGTACATCCAAACCGTCATCGAACCCATCGTTCTACCATTCCTAGACCGGCAAGGGAACTTGCTGTTCCAACAGGACAATGCACGTCCGCATGTATTCCGTGCCACCCAACGTGCTCTAGAAGGTGTAAGTCAACTACCCTGGCCAGCAAGATCTCCTTATCTGTCCGCCATTGAGCATGTTTGGGACTGGATGAAGCGTCGTCTCACGCGGTCTGCACGTCCAGCACGAACGCTGGTCCAACTGAGACACCAGGTGGAAATGGCATGGCAAGCCGTTCCACAGGACTACATCCAGCATCTCTACGATCGTCTCCATGGGAGAATAGCAGCCAGCATTGCTGCGAAAGGTGGATATACACTGTACTAGTTCCGACATTGTGCATGCTCTGTTGCCTGTGTCTATGTGCCTGTGGTTCTGTCAGTGTGATCATGTGATGTATCTGACCCCAGGAATGTGTGAATAAAGTTTCCCCTTCCTGGGACAATGAATTCACGGTGTTCTTATTTCAATTTCCAGGAGTGTATGTGGACCACAAAATGTGGGAACTAGCCCCTTCAGCATAGCATAGGATGTGTAAAGAGAATTTGCCGATGGCAAATAAAACTTTTACACCAAAACTGCTTGAACACGGACACTTGTCCTTGGAAATTAACGAACTAAAATTTAAATGTCAAACTAACAAGTGTCCCAAAGTGATCGGGGATGTAACAGTTTTAAATTTGCAGCACACGTGACCAATACTGAACCACGACAAATTACAACACACAACTTTAGATACAGATTGTAAATGTCCTAAACTTCGAGCACTAGCCTTCCTTGAAATTTACCCCAAAGTCGCCCAAATCAGTGGCACAATGTGGCTACTCAAACTCCGGCACCAGCCAGTTTGAACTATAGGTTAATAGGCCAGTTTTTCTTAGGAGCTGTAATTAAGTAATTTCAGCTAGAAATCAACAACCATACTGAGCAACAAGACAATTGTTCATTACTTTAAAATTTAACACTTAAATTGGTGCTTTAAATTTACGTCATTAAGGAGAACGATCTTTGAGTTTGAGCTCAACAATCCAACTAAGCAACATGACAACTGTTTGTTCTTTTTCAAACTTAACCACTTACGTTTGAGTTTTTTGAGTTTTGTGTACTTGTCATCCAAGAGAATAACCCACAACTTTAGTTTTTTTGGAAATGATGAAATAAGCCACCCTTTGAGCAAAAAAAAAGTCTTTTTTGCAGATAGCGGGTACGTTCCCAGAATCTTCGCAGTGAACCGTAGTTTGCCACCTGCTTTACTACGATTGGTCCTATGTGCTCATTCTGTTTCATATCTCTGCGTGTTCCTACACACGTGCACTAGAAAATATGTGGTTCAAATGGCACTGAGCAGTATGGGACTTAACTTCTGAGGTCATCAGTCCCCTACAACTTAGAACTACTTAAACCTAACTAACCTAAAGACATCACAAACATCCATGCCCGAGGCAAGATTCGAACCTGCGGTCACACCGTTCCAGACTGTAGCGCCTAGAACCACTCGGCCACTCCTGCCGGCACCTTTTTAGCACTCGGGAATCAAAATTATATTGCCTATTTCGTTGTAGACAGTTTACCAGCGCGTTCTTTTGTCAGTATAGAACCAGCCGTCGGTAAACACAAGCCATCAGCTGATAACATTAAGCAAGCGCCACACTCAGGACGTTTCGTTCCTTACTTATAAACCTTCCTGCTTCTGCAACAGATAATAGAGAGAAACCTTAATCCATGCTGTAAATGTAGTGGACCAAAGTAGAGCACCGTCCCGACTCAAACACTCGTGGTGTACTCCCAGTCGAACATTGGCACCTCACTGAGCCGCTCTCCGGTACATCAAAAGAACTCACGAATATCGACTGCCTAGGAGCGGCCGCGTCGACCGCACATGATTGTTTCAGACCTCCCATTCACAGCCCACAGCTCACAGTTCAAGCGCGCCGACATAGGGCTTTTTCTATGCTCGGAACGAGTACGACCTCTGACTAGCCGCATCGCTAAAACTACACTGCCGACTGGCAGGTCCTTTCGATACGCACCTATCACTTACAATGGAAGAATTTTTATGTGTTCCTAAAATGCAACATAAGCGGCACCATTACTACTAGTGGATGTTGATGTGGATGTTTGCTACAAACTCGTGCAGAGATTTCCACTGGTATCTTTCGACGGATTGTTCGGACTTTGTCTCCTAATAAACAACCTTTGTGAGATACCTGCCTTTGTGATTTCGAAGGACTCCGAGCGGACATTCCCTGAACCACTTTCACAGTTTGCTCCGACCTGAATGCTTAGGACCGACCGCGTTCCGTAGCATCTGACACAGAATGAGTGTCCATCATCTTAGAGTGAAAATTCGTTGTTTTCTTGCATCCGCCGAGGCACGAGATCCTCTTACACTTCGTCACCATCTCTGTACTTTTACCACTGATCACCATACTTCTTACTGCGATACCAAGTGAGCCCGCTCACAGAAGGTTAGATGTTGCGCCATGATCCCTCACTATTATCTGCAATGGCATAAATGTAATAAATGCTACCATTGTAAGGAACAAAATGTTTCTCGTTTCATGAGAATTATTTAAGTATTATAAAAATTAAAAACACTTTTCAATAGGGAGTTAATTCTTAGGTATTGTAGTGTTTCCAATACCAACACATAGTTGAAAATGTGATGATGTAGCTCACGTTTTCATTGTGATTGGGAATGAACATGTTGTTGTATATATTGCCATTTGGAGACATGTCTCAGCAGTGTTCCTTTGTCTGTTGGCAACATGTCGCCCATTCCACTCCGAACATCCAAGCTTTCGAAGTGTAAGTCCTCCGTAGGTTATATAATCTGTTGTTCGAGGGATGCAATTGTCTCAAGTGAGTAGTGTCACACCGACCAATCAACATCGGCTTCTGTTGCCTCATCAGTATAATCAATATCACTAACATCAGCAGTGCGTCATCGTATAGCCACTGGGGACCCACATATCACCGATTGAGGCGGCTTTGTACACTCACATGGAACCCTGTCTATCAATACAGATTTCAGTTACCCAAATTTATATAAATGGTCAAAATAGGCTGCTGGCAAGATTGTCCACTAGGCTACAACGGATTCCTTAGGTCCCCATTTCATAACTGAGATAGTGCCACAATAGGGATTACAATTTCCGCTGGATATTTACAACTGATCTTCTTTCCGTAATTTTTCTATTCGTCTACACATCAGTTGGCAAAAATTGTTTGACATTTGCATTGTTCATATACTTTTATAAATTTCTTTGTGCACTTAGTGATTTTAAAGTAGTGGTGGGCTTACGAGTAGTAAAAATAAGTCATTAACCATTTCCGGCGAAGAGACTTCCTGGCTTGTTATAGGGAAAGAGTTGAAAGTTTTAACTGCCCGTTGACGACGAGTTCGGTACAGTCTCGTCACAACCATACTTTAGGAAAGAATGAGGAAGATAATGGATCGTGTCTTTTGCAAAAGAACTATTCTGAAATTAGGCCAACAAGATTTGGGGAAACCGTGGTGGCTGGATGTGGATTCCAATCGACGAGCTCCAGAATATAAATTCAGTGTCTTACACAGTGACCTGTCACACTGTCTGTCGAGTTACAACGCAAACAAGCAAGCACGAAGACGTACGTTTCAAGTAACTGTAGTCTCTATTTTCGGAAAGCAGATACACTGCCGGGAAGGAAATTAGTACATCCTTTTGCAGCTTTCCAACTCACTGAAGATTTATTGTTGCAACAGTGCATATGGAGTACACGAAAAGATTATATAGGGTGATTCAAAAAGAATACCACAACTTTAAAAATGTGTATTTAATGAAAGAAACATAATATAACCTTCTGTTATACATAATTACAAAGAGTGTTTAAAAAGGTTTTTTTCACTCAAAAACAAGTTCAGAGATGTTCAATATGGCCCCCTCCAGACACTCGAGCAATATCAACCCGATACTCCATCTCGTTCCACACTCTCTGTAGCATATCAGGCGTAACAGTTTGGATAGCTTCTGTTATTTCTCGTTTCAAATCATCAATGGCGGCTTGGAGAGGTGGCCGAAACACCATATCCTTAACATACCCCCATAAGAAAAAATCGCAGGGGGTAAGATCAGGGCTTCTTGGAGGCCAGTGATGAAGTGCTCTGTCACGGGCTGCCTGGCGGCCGATCCATCGACTCTGGTAGCTGACGTCCAGGTAGTTACGGCAGATAAGTGCAAACCACCTATCAGGAGGTTTAACACCATACTTCGTTCGAAATGTACGCTGAACATTTGTCGTCGATTCACTTCTGCCGTACTCAATAACACAAAAAGCTTTCTGTTGAGCGGTGGCCATCTTAGCATCAACTGACGCTGACGCCTAGTCAACAGCGCCACAAGCGAACAAATGTACAACTAAATGAAACTTTATAGCTCCCTTAATTTGCCGACAGATAGTGCTTAGCTCTGCCTTTTGTCGTTGCAGAGTTTTAAATTCCTAAAGTTGTGGTATTCTTTTTGAAACACTCTGTATTTATAGATCAACATCACACGTGGCTTTGAAGTATCAGGTATCAACCCACGCCGAAACACCCGCATTAGTACGTAGTGTAGCCTCCATGGGCGGCAATGCTCTCGATAGTACAGAACGGCAAATACTGTCCTGGGATACGTTGTACCACACCTTCTTGTTGGTCTTACACATAGATAATATTGTGGGGAAGGCGAAACAAAGACCTCGCTTTGTTGGCAGAGCACTTAGAAGATGCGACAGACCCACTAAAGAGACAGCCTACCTTACACTTTTCCGTCCTCTGCTGGAATATTGTTGCACGTTATGGGACCCTCCCCGGGCAGGGTTGACAAAGGGCATAGAAAAAGTGCAAAGAAGGGCAGCTAGTTTCGTGATATCGCACAATACGGGTGAGAGTGTCACTGATGTGATACGCTAGTTGGGATGGCAGTCACTGAAACAAAGGCGGTTCTCTTTGCGGCGAGATTTATTTACGAAATTTCAATCACCAACTTTTTCTTCAGAATGCGTAAATATTTTGTTGAGACTCGCCTACGTAGGGAGAAATGATCATCATAATAAAATAAGAGAAATCAGAGCTCGAACGGGAAGATTTAGATGCTCCTTTTTCCCACGCGCCATTCGAGAATGGAATGGTAGAAAGTAGTATGAAAATAGTTAGATGAACCCTCTGCCAGGCACTTAAGTGTGACGTGCCGAGTAACCATGTAAATGTAGATGTAGACGTAGACTGGAGAAAAATCTGGGGATCCTGCTGGCCAGGGAAGTTGCCGCACGCCTTGCGGAGCACTTTGGGTTTCATCATCAGTGTGTGGGCGATCTTTATCCTACTGGAACAACACATCACCTTTCTGTTGGAAGAATGGCAAAAGAACGGGTTTAACGACGTTCTGCACGTATCGAGTTCTGGTCAGCGTCGACTCTGGCACCACCACAAGTGAACGAAAGTTGTAGCTTATGCATCAGAGACCGTAAGGTCTAGGGTGGTGCCAGCATGTCTTGGAAGAATGTACTCTACGAGAGTGGATTCACCTGGTCTATGTCGTACGCACAATCGACCACTACCTGCGAGGAGGAAAAATCTACTTTCACCGCTAAAGATCACAGCGGTCGAGTCCGTCTTCGACTTGATTTGCTGGCGGCACCACTCAAGCCGTGCACACAGATGCTGTGGCGTGAGTAGGAGATGGACTGGAGGTGTGAGTGGCTGTAGTCCCACTACTAATAAACGGTCGACAAAAGTTTGTGCTGACACGTCTCGGCTCACTAGCCTTCTTATCTGTGATGTGATATCTGTACGATCTGCCACTACTGCCCTTGAAATACGACGATCCTAGCGGGGGTCTGTAGTGCATGGATGTCCAGAACCTCGTCTACGTATGTGAAAATGGAAATGCCGTGAGGCTAGGGCTTCCCCGTCGGGTACACCGTTCGCCTGGTGCAAGTTTTTCGAGTTGACATCACTTACGGGTCGATGGGGAGGAAATGATGACGATACGGACAACACAACACCTAGTCCCTGAGCAGAGAAAATCTCCGACTCAGCCGGGAATCGAACCCGGGCCGTCGCACTGTCCCCTCAGCTATCACGGGATGACGATGTGAAAATGATCAGGTGGTCACTGATATAAGAACTGTATCACAACAGACGCAGCACGTCCAGCTTGTGCGGCAATTCTCCGAAAGGACCATCCCGCCACTCGAAAGGCAACAATTTGACGCCTTTCAAAGTCGTTGAGTTTCCTGTAGGAAGCACCTTCTTGGTATCGTTGTCTACTTGCTTTAGGCGTCTGTACCCCACAGAGCTTTCTCGCTGTGAGCAGTACCTATTGAAAGACAGCCGCAGATGATGCTTTGCTTGCTATGCCAATAGGCTATCTGTTAGTGGACGAAACCATTGTCACTACAACCACTATCCTCCGGGTGGCATGTGGTGTTGTCGTTTCAAAATCGACGTTGTCTTTCCAAAATCCTCATATTTTCTCCGGCAGTGTATCGTTAACTAAAGAATATTCCTAAAAAAAATCACCAAAAGAAATGCTGGAAATGTTCAGAACTGTTGGTAGAGGAAACAGAAATATGTAAAAGAGAGATTATTAAGCCTCACATTGATAAAACAAGTTGAACAGAGACAGAAGAAGTCAGGGAAAGCTGGAGAATTCGTGAAAGTAAGAGAATATGTCCCAAACTACGTAAATATTTATTTTATGAGATAAAACAACGTTGGCAAAAGGAACGATTGCTATAAATAATTTGCTTTAACTAACCAAGTTCATCAGCTGAGAATTACTATAATTTCCCAGTAAAGGAAACTTTATTTTGTGTGGTGCAGTCCTTATCAGGTAAATCAAATTTTTTTGAAGCTTAATTTGGTAAGAAATTTCCGAATAATGCATGCTGGAGCTTACAAAACTAATTTGTGAGCAATTGAAATGTTACAAAATGCTTCTCAGCGTATAAAATATATCCCAAACTCACAGTACAGGTATTACTCAAAAGTAGTACAGCCTGAACACTAAGATGGACTGCACCGTGAAAATGGAAATGACATTAATTAATGAATTTACCGTTAGCGCGTAATAAATTAGGCCCAAGAATATTAGAGTGTATCAAAGAAATTTCTAGTCAGTCTTGAATAAGTTTACTTTTGCATCTGGAAAATATACACTGCTGGCCATTAAAATTGCTACACCACGAAGATGTGCTACAGACGCGAAATTTAACCGACAGGAAGAAGATGCTGTGATATGCAAATGATTGGCTTTTCAGAGCATTCACACAAAGTTCACAAAGTTAGTGCCGGTGGCGACACGTACAACGTGCTGACGTGAGGAAAGTTTCCAACCCATTTCTTATACACAAACAGCAGTTGAGCGGAGTTGCCTGGTAAAACGTTATTGTGATGCTTCCTGTAAGAAGGAGAAATGCGTACCATCACGTTTCCGACTTTGATAAAGGTCGGATTGTAGCCGATCGCGATTGCGGTTCATCGTATCGCGATATTGCTGCTCGCGTTGGTCGAGAGCCAATGACTGTTAGCAGAATATGGAATTGGTGGGTTCTGGAGGGTAATACGGAACACCGTACTGAATCCCAACAGCCTCGTATCACTAGCAGCCGAGATGACAGGCATCTTATCCGCATGGCTGTAACGAATCGCGCAGCCACGTCTCGATCCCCGACTCAACAGATGGGGACGTTTGCAAGACAACAACCATCTGCACGAACAGTTCGACGACTTTTAGAGCAGCATGGACTATCAGCTCAGAGACCATGGCTGCGATTACCCTTGACGCTTCATCAGAGACAGGAGCACCTGCGATAGTGTACTCAATGACGAACCAGGGTGCACGAATGGCAAATCGTAATTTTCTGGAATGAATCCAGATTTTGTTTACAGCATCATGATAGTCGCATCCGTGTTTGGCGACATCGTGATGAACGCACATTGGAAGCGTGTATTCGTCATCGCCATACTGGTGTATCACCCGGCGTGATGGTATGGGGTGCCATTGGTTACAAGTGTCGGTCACCTATTCTTCGCATTGACGGCACTATGAACAGTGCACGTTACATTTCAGTTGTGCTACGACCCGTGGCTTTCCCCTTCATTCGATCCCTGCGAAACCCTACATTTCAGCAGGATAATGCCAGACCACATATTACAGGTCATATACGGGCCTTTCTGGATACAGAAAATGTTCGACTGCTGCCCTGGTCAGCACATAATCCAGATCTCTCACCAATTGAAAACGTCTGGTTAAAGGTGGCCGAGCTACTGGTCCTCACAATGTGCCAGTCGCTAGTCCTGCTGAACTGTGGTATCGTGTTGAAGCTGCATAGAGAGATGTACCTGTACACGCCATCCAGGCTCTGTTCGACTCAATGCCCAGGCGTATCAAGGCCGTTATTACGGCCAGAGGTGGTTGTTCTGGATACTGATTTCTCAGGCTCTATGCACCCAAATTGCGAGAAAATGTAATCACATGTCAGTTCTAGTATAATATATTTGTCCAATGGATACCCGTTTAACATCTGCATTTCTTTTTGGTGTAGCAGTTTGAATGGCCAGTAGTGTAATTAAAGGTAGACATGAAGACTGAGAAAAAGTAGCTGGTGAGAACAACGTTTCATGCAGAGAACGGAACCCGAACGGAACATGAAGAGTAGTGTATCCTCAGTTATTATTAACTTACGTGTTGACAATATTAAAACATTAGTTAAGGGTCATGAAGGAAAAGTTATTGGATTTCCCATGTTAAAAAGGTGTACATAAATGTATAAAATTAGATTTTCATATGTATCACAATAATGGTGGTTTTCAACTTCAGTTTACTTTTCAGTATGAAGACTTTCCACTTTTCTATCAGAACGCTACAAACTTCATGGACAACGAGGCCGAGAGGTTGCTTCGACATTTTGAAGGAGTACTAGAAGGTGACATGTAAGTCCGTCCTTGGCAAAAGCACAAAGTCACATATGATCTTTATCCAACAGGCCTAAATTTCTAAATGCTGCATACCCCGTTGATACACTGCCTGAAAAAAGAAGAGAAGTACCTAGAATGGAAAGAGCCAACGAAATGACAGTGTACAGGCTGAGAGAATACGAGATGTTATTCAGTGACTACAAAATCGTTTCTAATTAACAGTGAGCTTGACAGTATGAACCCACTTACCATTATGATGTTGCAACCCCTCAGGCCTCCATTTATTCATTGGTTTAGTTGGGGAGGGCATCATAAAGTCATTTTATCCTCTTCTGAGATAGACTGCCCCGCAACTGTTGCAATTGGGCCTTGATACCCTCAGTACAGACACTCTGTGGTCCTACCCATGTTCCATGGAAGACAGATCTAGCTATCTTATTGGCCCTGGAAGTATCACACCGACAGTTCATAGGGACATTAGCTATATGCTGACGGACATTATCCGGTTGCAAAATCGTAACATGATACTGCCACATGAGAGATACCACATGAAAGTTCATGCTATTCGTGACGTACCATTGTAAGATGTTAAGTTGCTGGTAAACTTGCATTGAAAATACAGTGCCTGGCAAAAAAGTGGAGCATCCAGAAGGCATGAATGGATGTCATCATAGTTAAGAGCACGTGCACATCAATGGCGGGTATGTAAATGCTCAGAGTTTCACTTCTCTCTGAGAGGTAACAAATAAGAGCGGAGGATGTTCGTAACATACCACTGTGTCATCAGAGATCTCTCAGTCACTATCAGCTGTCACCCGACGTCATACCCAATAGCTCCACACACAATGACGCCGGAAATATTTCCGCTGTCCCACTCCAAAACATTGGAAGAATGGGACTTCTCCCCACATCCTCGTCTTATTCGACGACAGCTGTCTAGGGAAGTGTCAGAACCGCTACTCTTCGCTGAACACAAAGCAACGCCAATCATCTGCAGTTATGGCACCACATAAAACGCATCGTTTTTGTTGCTGTATTAACGGCAGCGTACGCAAACTATGTCAACTGGAGATAACCCTGTGCCATACGAGTTCGTGGCATCCTCTGTCTTTCATAGTGACCACTAATTACCTGTTGTCGCACTCCTGACGGAGAACAGCGTGGTTACCGGTAGTCCTGTGGAGGTTAAGATGGTTAACTATGCCCCCAAACACAAGAACTAGTAGTTGTCATGCTCTGTTAATGCATGTTCTGACGGTGATTGCTTCCTGACTCAGCACCTAACGCCGTTCACGCCACTTATACAATTAGATAACAATAGTCGTGCGAGACCTTCTAATACAATGTCGGACCTCTTCCTGCCCGGCTTAGTGCCCCAACTCGACGTGGCATGGGCTCTACAAGTCGTTGGAAGCTCCAGCAGAAATAATGAGCTAGCAGTTTCTTCTACTCTACAGACAGTGTGGCTCAGTTGTGTGACGAATATAAAGATTTGCTGGCTGAGGGCGTAGGTAATGTTACCAGTTTCGTCGCTCATGTCACGACAACGCACAGCCTCGCTTTCACAGAGCTCGCGCTGTGCCACACGGGCTCAGTGAACATGTTGCAGAGGCATTTGCACCAATCACAACCAATTTGTGGGCGTCTCCGTTACTCTTCGTGAAGAAACGTCCAGGGAAACTGAGAATCTGTGCAGAGTTTAAGGTGACAGTGAAGCCTCAAAAAGCGGTTTATTGATTACAAAGGCCACGACTCGATGAGCTTATGGACCGCTTAGGAGCGGGTCGCTACTTCCCCAAGATGTATTTGCGCGATGCCTGCCTACAAAATCCATTAGATGAATAGTCCTTCATGTACAAATTTTTTGGGTGATAGGGTGGTATCAGACCGCACAGCAGAAGAGAACCTCAGTAAATACCGTACCGAGTTCAAAGTTTGGCAGGCCTCAAATGCAACAAAGACGAGTCAGTGCTCTTCCAGACTGAAATTGGTTACTTAGATCATGTGTTCATTTCCTAAGATGTTTATCCGACCCAGTCGCTCTTACAAGCCATCCGTGACGTCAAACCTCCAAGAAATCTCTATGGACAGCAATCAGTACTAGGGAAGCTTACCTACTACATCCGCTCCATTCCTAATGCGGCTCAAATCGCGGTGCCCTTAAATCATGTGGTCCCACGAATCTGACTCTGCATTTCAGAAACCGAAAGATGCTTTGCTCAGCGATCGTTGTCTGGTCAATTTCAATTCTGGCAAATCAGTCGTCTGTGTCAAGGACACATCCTTGTATGGCAATGGCGTGGTATTTTCGCACAAAATTTGTTCTGGAGACAGACCAATAGTTTTCGCCTCCAAACTTGTCAACAAGGCTCAGACTAATTATACACAGATAGAGAAGAATGCTTTGGCAATCACTTATGAAGTGAGTAAATTTCACCAGTACCTGTGTGCACAGAAATTCTACTTAGTCACTGACCACAAGCAGCTGCACTCGCTTTTCAACCCCGTCAAACTTATTCTAAACCGCATTGCACAAAAACTGCGACGATGGGCTCTTATTTTCTCACACTATCAGTACAAGATAATTTACAGGCCCAAACACAAGTAAGCCAATGCAGAATGCTCTCCCGTTTTCCTGTGAGACTGGATGCAGACTTTCACATAATAGCTGCATCATGTTGTAACATCGATGCAGAAGAGTTGGATGCTTTGGACCAATTCCCCTCAGATCACCGAAAGGTCGTCCAGGCAATGGGTACAGACCCGGACTTGCAGATTATGTTACTCTACATCTGCACGCGCTGGTCTCGCTTGGTGAAACAAATCGTTAGCACAGTGATCCGCAGATACTTTGCACATTGCTATGGCCTGTCAGTGCTTGAACGTTCTATTTTGCTATGCAGTGAATCAGATCAGTCACGTGTTGTGATCCCAAAGACCTTTCAGAGACGTGTGCTCAACTTCCTTTACCAGAGTCACTGGAAACTGGGAAACTGTTGTACAGTGATTTCGGTACCTCTAGATGTCTTAGCCTTTGAAACATAGCGGGCCACCAGGCTTATCGAATGCCTGGGCATTGTGAGTCATTATTCCCAAGGCGTATATCTGTGTTCGTAGTATCAACTTTGCGTAGGACATGGTTGATGGTTCATCTATGAATTTGCCGGTTCTGGAACCGACTTGGTGTTGGCTCATTCTCCTGAGAGCTCTATTGGTTTGCAGGCACTTGCATAGTATTTTCTCCTGAAACCTTGCGACTGTGTTTGTTACCCATAGTGGTCTGTAGGCCTTTGGACCTCAAGGATCCTTGTCTGGTGACTTGTTAAGAATGCTTCGGAAGCTTTTCATGCCATGGGTACCCTACCGAGTCGTAAGGCATTGTTCAGTAATGTTGTTAGGAATGGGGTGGTCTGAAGTGATAGTTTTTTCAGTGTTTCTGAGTGGTACAGGTACTTTCTTGTTTCTGAGTTCTGAGTTTGATAGTCTTGTCCAAAAGGACAGATGACAGTTGCAGTGTCGTATGGTGTGCATAGGTGTTCTCTATGTGTTGTGTAATATTGTGTGTCTGTATCGATGACGTCGCCAGGAAGCAATTGATACAGCAGAAAACCTGCTGTATTCTTCCATCGCCTCGTCATCGTGCAGTCATCCTCTCTTAGCGTTCCCAGAAGTAGGAGGCTTTTCATCTTCTCTGTCAGTATTTTGTATAGTTGCCTCAACATATTTTGCTCCGTTCGTATGGTTACAAAATGTTCCCAGTGTTGTTTAGGCTTGTTGTATAGGGTCTGTCTGTATAAGACTCTTGCATGCCTGTATGCCTCATGTCCTATGCGTCTGTCTACAGCCAGTATAATCTTTTGATATAATTTCCATTTGCGTGTGGTTTCTTGTTTGAGTCTCGTAAAGTTGTTGGTCCATACTATTAGTGAGCTTCTTCTGTTCTTTACCCTCCGTATTGATGCAGTTTTTACGTGTTGTATTACTAGATTAACAGTACTTGCTTGTAACGTCAGTGGTAGAGCGTGGTAGGTACGTTCGTGAAAAAGAAGGGTGCACAACAGGGCCACATCTGAGGGCCACCGCGTTCAGCTGATATTTTGAAGGAGTAATAAAAAGAAAGAAAACCAGTTATGGGAAGGAGCATAAAAGGATGTTCCAAGAACAAATACGCAGTTTAGGTTTCACGGACGAGACTCTACTTCGACAAATGGTAAGATAAACTTAAATGACTTTCTGAAAGAAATTAACAGTTTGTTTACAGTGCAATATAAAAGAAGGCGTGGAAATGATGAAGAATAGTAGAAAGAAGAAGCGACATTCTATGATAACTCGGGAAAAGACAAACGTAGAGGTTCTAAAAAATTCGCATATACGGGATGCCTGATCATACAACAACCTGAAAAAAAAGAGACTTCAGGAGTATATGTCATCGTAAAGGAGTATATTCCTCGACCACAATAAGATTTTTGGTGACAAATATTCACATGGAGCTGAAGATGATGTTTTCTGTAAAGTGTGTGGCAGAAGCGCAGCAAGATATTGAATTGGGGCTGAACATTGCTTGTAAGGGACAAGTATACTGTGGTAAAAGCAGAGAAGATGGAATTGAGAGAGTCTGAAAGTGCACCAAAAATGAAATGGTCAGGTATCATACCACATTAAGAGGTTGTAGAAGTAACGTAGGGTAGTGCAAGTCTACAGAAAACCTTTATCTGAAGGAAATGTTAGTAGGACATTTTCGTTCAGACGTAGTTAAACTGGCCCCGTATCAAGCAGTAGTAGAGGAGAAATGCAAGGAAGATTATCATTAGAATAAACCAAAGTGATCATCAACGACCATATGCATAATGAATATGGATATATGGATATAGGGAAAGATCAGCACAAGATAAGTAAACGGGCTGGTGATGACTCACGAATCAAGAGTGGTCGACCTCCAGTCGCTGTATCAGAGCGGCGGGTGGGCGGCTAGGAATGCGCGTGGAGCCAGCTTACCTCTCCTCCTCCCAGACCCCCCACCCACAATCCGCTCCCCCCTCCCGCTAACCGCACCCACGCAGGTCGCGGGCCGCGGGTCGCACGGCTGCAATTACTCGGGCCCGCTGATGCCGACCACAGCCGCCGGCACCTTGACAAACGTGTGGCTGTGGGATGGCAACAGCAGTGAATTACCACGTGCGACCACGATTCGAATTAAATTTCTCTTTTCTTTACGTCCATAGTAACAATTTTTTTTGTCAACATATTGCCGGTTTCGATTTATATGAGCATATTGAGATCTGTTTTATAAAAACTATGTCCTAATGTACTGCAGCCACAGTGGCATCGTCAAATGTTAAATTCAAAATCAGCACCAGCATAGTCAAATACATATTCTGGTGCATATATGGTTGGTCAAGCGTCATATACCAGTATATATGCTGGTGTTGATTTTGCATCTAACATTTGACGATGCCACTATGGCTGCAAGTACATTAGGACATTGTATTTATAAAACAGATCTAAAGATGGTCATTATAGACCGAAACCGGAAATCTGTTGAGAAAAGAAAAAAATTGTGACCTGAGGCTTAAAGTAAATGAATTTTATTCTATATACGGGTCACTGTTTTATCAGCGACAATGTCGCAGCTTGTGAAACAGTTCGACTTACGGAACATTCTGTAGCAGTGGCGGTCTGGCACGATAAGATGTCTGTAGTTGGAGTCGTGTTCATGTGAGGTTTCTCAACGGTTAACATACTAGACTAGCGCTGGGGAAATGCCGGGTTCGAATCCCAATTTAACGATCTCAAATTTATAAACAGGAAAAGAAGAGAAACTATACGTTTGAGACGTTGTGCTAGAGAATATCGTTGAAAACTGAGAAGATATGAGGAGGTTATCCACTATGTTAGAGGAGAAAGGAGGAAGGAGAAAAACGGTCACGATGATAGGACATGAGTTAAGACATAAGCGAAATTAAGGATTTGGATGCAACTGCTACTCTAAGATGAAGAGGTTGGTAAAGAAGAGGAATTCGTAATGGGTCGTACGAAACCAGTCTGAACATTAATAATGAAAAAAGAAAATAAAAATAACATAGCTTCGTTAGATGACGTCAGGCAACTTCCAGGACGATTTCTTTGAACACGAATCATTTGAATGTCCATTGTGTTGTGTCTCCACTGCAATGCTTTTGTCATGGAAAGGGCCTTATATTCTAATAAGTCTTCTATCTTTCAGTTTTAAACTCCTTATACGGAATCGACAATTGTTGCTTATCCATATGTTGTACCGCCGTTGTGTATCATTGAATTGAACTATATGGGACAGTGAGAAACATGTTCCATCCAGTTGATAATACTAAACATTCAGTATGTAAGCAGCATGTAGAAAAACTTCACAAGTTCGTCCCCGTCATACACTCCTGGAAATGGAAAAAAGAACACATTGACACCGGTGTGTCAGACCCACCATACTTGCTCCGGACACTGCGAGAGGGCTGTACAAGCAATGATCACACGCACGGCACAGCGGACACACCAGGAACCGCGGTGTTGGCCGTCGAATGGCGCTAGCTGCGCAGCATTTGTGCACCGCCGCCGTCAGTGTCAGCCACTTTGCCGTGGCATACGGAGCTCCATCGCAGTCTTTAACACTGGTAGCATGCCGCGACAGCGTGGACGTGAACCGTATGTGCAGTAGACGGACTTTGAGTGAGGGCAAATAGTGGGCATGCGGGAGGCCGGGTGGACGTACCGCCGATTTGCTCAACACGTGGGGCGTGAGGTCTCCACAGTACATCGATGTTGTCGCCAGTGGTCGGCGGAAGGTGCACGTGCCCGTCGACCTGTGACCGGACCGCAGCGACGCACGGATGCACGCCAAGACCGTAGGATCCTACGCAGTGCCGTAGGGGACCGCACCGCCACTTCCCAGCAAATTAGGCACACTGTTGCTCCTGGGGTATCGGCGAGGACCATTCGCAACCGTCTCCATGAAGCTGGGCTACGGTCCCACACACCGTTAGGCCGTCTTCCGCTCACGCCCCAACATCGTGCAGCCCACCTCCAGTGGTGTCGGGACAGGCGTGAATGGAGGGACGGATGGAGACGTGTCGTCTTCAGCGATGAGAGTCGCTTCTGCCTTGGTGCCAATGATGGTCGTATGCGTGTTAGGCGCCGTGCAGGTGAGCGCCACAATCAGGACTGCATACGACCGAGGCACACAGGGCCAACACCCGGCATCATGGTGTGGGGAGCGATCTCCTACACTGGCCGTACACCTCTGGTGATCGTCGAGGGGACACTGAATAGTACACGGTACATCCAAACCGTCATCGAACCCATCGTTCTATCATTCCTAGACCGGCAGGGGAACTTGCTGTTCGAACAGGACAATGCACGTCCGCATGTATCCCTTGCCACCCAACGTGCTCTAGAAGGTGTAAGTCAACTACCCTGGCCAGCAAGATCTCCGGATCTGTCCCTCATTGAGCATGTTTGGGACTGGATGAAGCGTCGTCTCACGCGGTCTGCACTTCCAGCACGAACGCTGGTCCAACTGAGGCGCCAGGTGGGAATGGCATGGCAAGCCGTTCCACAGGACTACATCCAGCATCTCTACGATCGTCTCCATGGGAGAATAGCAGCCTGCATTGCTGCGAAAGGTGGATATACATTGTGCATGCTCTGTTGCCTGTGTCTATGTGCCTGTGGTTCTGTCAGAGTGATCATGTGGTGTATCTGACCCCAGGAATGTGTCAATAAAGTTTCCCCTTCCTGGGACAATGAATTCACGGTGTTCTTATTTCAATTCCCAGGAGTGTATTTTAAGTTGCTGTTAGCCTTGACCAAAAAATATGGTGCCTGACAGAAAAAATGAAGCACTCAGAAGACATTACCAGATGTCAATATAGTTCCGAACAACCACACACCATTCGCGGGTACGTAAATTCTTGCAGCTGGAATTCTGTCTCAGAGGTAGAACGATTACCAGAGTACATTAGTGTTGTCTGTGCTTAGCGTTGCTTCTAGGTCTAGCAGGGTTTACACTGAGTTCACCTATATGCACATATGCATACGGCAGTAGTATCTCGTGCATAGGGTATTAAAGGGCAGTGCATTGCCGGAGCTGTAACTTGTACTCATGTGACTCATGTGTAAAGGTTTCCGACGTGATTATGGGCTCCCGACGGGAATATCGAATGGACCCTCCATGACTTCGTGGCCTCGTTAGACGACTCCCGAGTTCATTTAGTAAGAACTGATGTTAGGGCTCGAGTATGGTGCAGACGCTACCAAGATATGGACCCAAATTGTCGACAAGGCACTGTGCAAGCTGTTGGTGGCTCCGTAATGGCGAGGACTGTATTTACATAGACAGGACTTGGTTCTCTGGTCCAGCTGGGCAGATTATTGAATGGAGATGCTTATATTCGGGTACTTGGGGACCATTTGAAGCCATTCACAGACTTCATGTTCCCAGAAAACGGTGCAATTCCTTTATTATTACTTTTTTTATGAATGGCAATGTCACTGGGTCACAATTGTTTGCGACGGGTTTGAAGAATTATCTCTACTATGAATGATTTGGCCACGCAGATCGCCCGATATGAATACCATTGAACATTTATGGGACATAATAGAGAGCTCAGTTCGTGCTCAAAACACTGCAATGGCACCGCTTTCGGAACGATGGACGGCTACGGAAGCAGTATGGCTCATTATTTGGGCTGTGGCTTCCAACGACTTGTTGAGCCCATGCCACGTAAAGTTGCGGCACTAAGCCGGGCAGGAGGAGGCCCGGCACGATATTAGGAGGTCTCGCACGACTAATGTCATCTATTTGTATAAGTGACGTGAACGGCATTAGGTGCTGAGTCAGGAAGCAATCACCGTCAGAACATGCATGAACAGAGCAGGACAACTACTAGTTCTTGTGTTTGGGGGCATAGTTAACCATCTTAACCTCCACAGGACTACCGGTAATCATGCTGTTCTCCGTCAGGAGTGCGACAACAGGTAATTAGTGGTCACTGTGAAAGACAGAGGATGCCACGTACTCGCATGGCACAGGGTTATCTCCAGCTGACAGAGATTGCGCACGCTGCCGTTAATACAACAGCAAAAACGATTCATTTTATGTGGTGCCATAACTGCACATGTTTAACCAAACAAGCCAAATAAATCAGAGTAGAAAATATTAGCACTGTCCCGAGAGCGCAAAACCTGAAATGAGACAGTCCTTTGCAAATTTTGATAGATGGCAGGAAAGCTACAAGATCCTAATATTGGAATGTACTGTTCATTATATACTGTGAGCGTAGTTGTTGACTTCTGTAACTAGGGTTTGCCAAGCAGATCATAAGTATTGCGATTTAGTAATGTCGCTGGAGCCCCCCTAACTAACTGAAACTGACGGCTTTGGCCACCAATAACAAGGTCCACAACAACTTTGTCGGAGTGGTGTTGCACTGATCAGTTTCACTGTTATGTTCTACACTAGCATCACAGCTAGGCACCTAATGAATGTTCGAAGTTATATGATCGTTTGTTCCGAGCGAAATCTTCGTCACCTGCAGACAAACAGCTGCAATGTGCCCGTTCGTACTTCATGCAAAACAAGTCGCGTAACTTGAAGGACAGCGGTCATGTTTATTAGATCTGAAACAGCGCTGCAAGATTTCACGTCGGTACGTTTACGGCCAGGTTGTTTACGTGGCGAGCTGTAGCGTAGCCGACTGGGTCGCTGAGTGTTTGCCTTGGACTGCTTACGTTGTCGCCCAGTGTTATGTCTCGGTGCTGCTGCAAAAATAATTCCTGAAAACTGGCAACTACAGTGTCATACGAACCTTGAAAGCCAATAATCTGTGAAACCTGTTGCAACGTGGGGTCAGGATATTAAGATTTGTTCATGGATTCTACTATCTACCACATTTTGAGTAATATAATCACGAATAATCGAGTCACTATAGTATTTTCCATTTTTACACTTTAATTTACAGTGTCTTGTGTGTCTTTACAAATCTGTCACCCACAGCCAGTGCGCTTTTACCTGGTTGTTCCCTGAGGCTGAAGACCTTAATTCTGGCAGCCGTCACATTGATCTTATCGTCGTAATATTTGTACAGTGCTTGAATAAGCTCCTCATGGCTAACTAGTTCTGTCCTCGTAGTAGAGCCTAATTCCGCAGAAATACAGTAAACAAAACCAACGGTAGACAGAAAAATAAAACTGCTTCGCAGTACCTTGAATAAGGTGTGCGGACAGGTGTGCTACAAATTCTGGAAAATATTCCAACAAGTCTTCCTTTTCCTCTTCAAATTGTTGGGTAGGAGGCAACAACGAAGGTTGTGGTGCTTGTGGCGATGCAGTGGTTGACGGAGACTGATTCTGTATCTCATTTCCTGGCATCTGCGTTTGGATGAACCCCTTCATCAGTTCCGTAAACTGATCTAGAACAAGCAGTAGTGCCGCAGGCGTTTGCGTTTGTGGAGCCACTAATTCTGAGGCAGGCAAATGAGGGCTTTGGAACGGTGAGTTTGACATGGTAAGCAAATGGTAAATCAGACACATAAGAAACCGTAAAGCTAACTAATGAACTACGGCAGCAGAGCAGGTAACAGTAAAAACGAAGAGTACCAATATGTAATAAAAAATATCCACAAGTACAAAAAGTTAACGAACAAGCAGGCAATGTATAGCAAAGTGACACAGGAAATGATGCACCTCAGTGGGTTCGGAATTCTCGTCGCCAGATGATGTGCACGAGTCGTCTCGGAAGAACTTCTCATAAACATCCTATTAAGTTTCGGTACTCTGAGGTGGATGGAGGATTAGTGAAACACACATCTCGTTTTATTGCACTGCGATATTTAACTCGGATTGTACAGCAAATCGTTGGATATGCTTGAGGACAGATAAATTTTTTAACATCGAACATAGATTTAAGTGTCAGGAAGTCTTTTCTGAAAGTATTTGTATGGAGTCTAGCCCTGTACGGAAGTGAAACATGGACCATAAGCAGTTTAGAAATGAAGAGAACAAATGTTTCAAATTGCTCTGAGCACTATGGGACTCAACTTCTGAGGTCATCAGTCCCCTAGAACTTAGAACTACTGATCCACGGTTGGGAATACATGGGCTATTTAGCCGCCACCCATGTATAAAGTTTCTCGTATTCGTATGCTAATGCGCATTCAAGTAACTTCCCTTGTCTTGCGCATGTGCAGAGATAGCGGGTCAGGCTTTTAAGTGAGCGACCATTTGTAGCTGCAGTTTATGGCGGGTCAGGGCGCATCGAACATAGGCCGGTGTGAGGTGGAGCGTACACCATTAAGTTAAGTAGTGGTTTTGACTTTGTGCATATGTACTGTTTGTGTTTTCCTTTTCTTTTTCGTTTATAAATATATAGCTATAGTGTTTTTTTTTTTAATCATTGACAAAGGTCTTCTTAGGCACTTGTGGGTTTTAATGTTATTCTGAAGAAGGTGTAGTTATCTACGGCGAAACCTGAGTTAACACTTAACACTAGTTGCTTTTTTTCGCAATCGAGGCAGGGTTTTAGTTTTTTAATATACTAACTAACGATTCCAGATGCGCTGCGATGTTGAAAGTAATGAACAGAATTGGGGAGAAGAGTAATCTGTGGTACAAGTTGACTAGAAGAAGGGATCGATTGAGAGGACACCATCTGAGGCATCAACGGGTCACCGAGTTAGTATTGGAGGGAAGAGCGGAGGGTAAAAATAATCGAAGGCTACCAAGAGATAGAAACACTAAGCAGTTTCAGAAGGATGTAGGTTGCATTAGTTATTCGGAGATAAAGAGGCTTGCACAGTATAGAGTAGCATGAAGAGCTGCATCAAACCTGTCTTTGGACTGAAGACCACAACAACACAACAGATACAACTGAGCAGTGGCTTGTCATGGCGCGCTTTACTGGGTACAATGCGAACAGGAGTAAGTCAGTCCAGGGTGCCACACTGTGAATCACCGTAATAAACACTTGTCCCTAATCGAAGGCTACACGCGACTCCACTAGTAGACAAGGTTTCGCAGGCATATCTCCAGCAATCCTGAAACTCAGTACTAGAACTGCAGTAAGCCAGCGCTTAACACTGACCCCCCTTGCCACCTGTGGCCTCCAATTAACACAACGCAGAAGTCCATCTCATTGTCGATGGAGACGAGATTGCTGATTGAGTCGCGCTTGTGGCTGTCGGCGAACGTCAAAGCGCCTCCCGTGCATCCAGTCGGAAACAGTCTCAGTGTGCCAGCTTCATTTGCGTCCACTGACGAGAAAACAACAGATAACACAACACTTCGTCAGGCAGTTACAACTTAACAACTTCAGTGTCGGTGGGGTTAGTAGCAGTTTGAAACAGAAGACGGACCACACGAAACGACCACGCCACTACTGCAGGTAGTCTGTTGGGGACTCAAAGTACTAATTTATATAGATTCCTATTTAATTATACGAGGTGTAGCCCCAAAGTATCAGTATTGGATCTTGGGCAAAATCGTTTGGTCCCCGCTGGTTTGCGTTATACACTATAAGTCCGAGTTTTATTACTGTGATAAATCATTATTGCCTTCTTTGTTACGAGTTACTTCATTTCCGGTATCTATGCATATTGTTATTGGACTTGTAATAGATCTGAATTTTGGACAGCGGTCAGACTTCGCATCTCTTTTCCTATAATCCAATTTTGGTTCTACTTGACCCAACTATTGATCAGCTGCCTTATTTTCTTCCTTCGTTTACTAGTGTCGCAGACAATTGGTTTCTTGCGTGGCAGTTCGGTTTCGATTCTGCCTCACTCCTCCCTTGACCACCATTGCTATTTCTCGAGGGCACTTCGTTTATCGGTTACTTCTCTAAGTTACTAATAGAAGAAATTTTTTTTTGACATGTCTCTCCAAATTTGAATCGACGTTTCTCTGCCGTCATACTCATTTGCGTCCTTCTTTGATTGTTCTGTTGCTTCAGATGGTGAATCCGGAAATACTGCCGTTGGATACGGCTTTTCTCTGCCATCATATTCATTTGTGTTTTTCTCTGATTGTTCTGTGGTTTCAGATGTTGAATTCGCAGATGCTGAAATTGGGTGTCGTGTAATATTTATTAATATTTTCTTTTTTTTCTCAAGGAAAGAAGAGGTACTTTATTTCAGTTTCTATAGTAATGTGTCACATCACCAACAACTTTAATCTTGGCACAATTCAGTGCACCTTTAACCCATACAGACACAGACTATGATTCATTTACTTTACGACGATTTCTTGTCCTAAGAACCGACGGCATTGTAGACATATAGTAAGCAGAAACACCATCTCTGTTATACAGTTCACATATCTGAAATATACGATTACCAATATCTTCTCGGCTGTTAAAAGCCACGAACTACAGCCACTGTAACCTAACCATTACCATGTGCACTAGCATCAACATTAGTAAGTGTAAAATTCAGTACGCATCAACAAAACACTGAAGGACTATGAAGAATAACTTGCGCACCTACTTCGCTCTTCGTAGTAATAGGTATATTATCTACTCCTAGAAATATATGTGCCGTTGGTTCTTCGGACAAGGAATCGTCGTAAAGTAAATGAACCAGAGTCTGTGTCCGTATGGGTTAAAGGTGCACTGAATTGTGCCAAGATTAAAGTTGTTGGTGATATAACACATTACTTCCACCTGTTGCCACCTATTACCTGAGATTTCTTAACACTCAAAATACTGAAACTGATGCCATATTGAGTGATGCTCTTTTGTTTTATGGAAGTCGTATAAGTGAAGGTGCTGCTTTTTTGGTGTTGGACAGTTTGTGGTACTTACAGGCATTTAGAACTGATAACGAATAAAAATCTGTCCATACCTCGTTTGTAATGGCCTAAACGTTTATATAACTCTGCAATCACAGTTTATTTCTTGATTTGAAAGTCCATATCTATTCATTTGACACATTACTGTAGAAACTGGAATAAAGTACCTGTTCTTTCCTTATCGTTTCCTGAACGACTCCATCACGGATGTATTCTAGTTCAATTTCAGAGGCGGTCCGACAGTGAGAACGTTTTCAGTTTCTTGACCAGGTCGTTTATAGTTTGTTGATTCGATATTGCTAGTATCATCTGTGCAATTGTTTTTAGCTACCATTTAGCCTAGGCTTCTCTCTTTTCTTAATTAGACAGGAGACTCAAAAACGCAAAGACGGTAATGAACGTTCATCTAGAACATTTAGAACGTCACTACCGTGTTCAAGTTTACTGTTTTCAGTATCGGATCATTAACAGGAACTGAATTTCTTCAAGCTGATGTTGCACTGTTCTGTACTTATTCCTGTTACGAGATCAGAAAATAAGGTAAAAATAAAGTAGGATGGCTTGACAAAGAGCAGTTTCAGCGGCCTAATTAGAAAGATTATCCTTCCCGGACACTAATAATGTTCCTTCGTGAAGTAGGAGAGTTGTAAGTGTACGTGTGTCTGGTAAATCTAGGTGACTGCAATGGGTCTGTTGGACTTTGATGAGAGAATGGATAGGGCGAAACCCGATACCGCCACATAGCCTCTTCCTCTCGAATAGCACCAGGGGAGTCGTCGAGCAATACGTCCCCAACTAACGGATGGTTTACCATAGACAGTGTTGCATGCATTCATTTCACGAGAAACTGTGAAGAAGTTTGTATTCTATTACAGGAAAATGTGTAAGGACCTCCAAAAATGGTTCAAATGGCTCTGAGCACTATGGGACTTAGCATCTGAGGTCATCAATTCCGTAGTACTTAGAACTACTTAAACCTAACTAACCTAAGGACGTCAGGATTCGAACCTGCGACCATAGCGGTCGCGCGGTTCCAGACTGAAGCACCTAGAATCGCTAGGCCACAGCGGCCGGCTAAAGACTTCCGGTCAGATACTATACACCATCACTCCTTCCTCACCTTTGCAGTAAAGGCAAAGAGAAAGCGGCCAACAGTACGTGGCCTACCATGGTAGCTATCCATAGAAGTACTGGCCACCCCCGACGTTGCTTAACTTCAGTAATCTGACGAGAAACGGTATATTCAACGAGACAGTGCTGTTGACATGAAAATAAATGTTTACATTAGTTGGAGTGAGTTGAAGACGTGTAAAAAATCTGTCCACATCTCGTTTATAATGGCATAAAGGTTTCCATAAATCTGCAATTACAGTTCTACTTCTTAATTCGAGAGTCCATATGTATTCGTTTGATTTTTTCATGATTTGAAATTAGAAGGACCGTAATGTTTCACTCTGTTTCTAAATACAAGATCGCATAAATATTTCTTTATTTTCAATAAGGGGTTTTGACATACTTTGTTATCATTTTCAGGCTTCAAAAGGTCGTGTTGCAAAATGCGTTCATTTTGAGTTGGACCTCACACCAAGTTGTCATGATGATAAACTGTAGGACATAATATAGGAGTTTTTCATAAGTAAAACATTTAAATTCTAGAAGTAATTTGTGCACATGGACATGTCCATATTTTGGCACCTATTCAGCTGAGTGGCACTCGAAGTACAGGTACATTTTTAAAGTACTCCACAAATTTGTATGAGTGGCACCAAGGGTTTTGCCGAACTTAGAGGGAACCATTCTCATTCACGCACATGTCAGTGTTACAAATCTCTCTCCCAAAGACCACGCCGGAGGACGGCATGAAACAGGAGGGCTGAGAAAGCATAAATACTATTTGCTCCTTCGAATCACTTTCAAATTTCGTTGAAAGGTTTTTAACGATCCCTAGTGGTTCTACCATGTATGTCAGAGAAAAATTTGCGGTCGCGCTGCACTCCGAAGGAGTCAGATCCTGTTCAATAGAGTTTCAACCCCTCATTGTGCTAGATAAGGGTGAATCGTCTGGTTATCAAGGACGTCATTCCGTTGTTCATCGGATTGCGATTGGACCCGCACCAGTGATCCATTGAAGTCTGTGATTCATTATCAAAACGTCTTCGGTTCCGGGTTTAAATCCCACCGATTTTTAATAATAATTAGCATTGGCGGCCTAATACTTCTGGCATGAGAAGTCGCCCTCATTCTTCCAACGGCCTTGTCATAGAGGGCGGAGGAGCGGATAGAGGTTCAGCGCACTCTCTTGTCCTAGGGCTGGGAAACGTCCCCAAAGACGCAAGAATCAGCAATGATCAACGGCATGAGGATGCAGAAGGTAGCGGAAACCACGTAACGTGTATCCACAGGACATGTGGCCTGTAAATAAAGAAATGTCATGATGATCTCTCCATTGGCAAAAGTTCAGGAATAGTCCTCCCTTCGGATCTCCAGGAGGGGACGGCCAAGGAGGAGGCTGCCATAAGACAAAGATTGAATAATCAACGAAAGGACGACGTTCTACGAGTCGGGGCGTGGAATGTCAGAAGTTTGAACGTGGTATGGAAGCTAGAAAATCTGAAAAGGAAAAGGCAAATGCTCATCGACAGCAAACTGACACCGACAAAGATAGTTCAGGTATACATGCCGACGTCGCAAGCTCAAGATGAAGAGATTGAGAAAGTGTATGAGGATATTAAAAGGCTAATACAGTATATAAAGGAAGATGAAAATCTAAAAGTCATTGGGGACTGGAATGCAGTTGTAGGGGAAGATGTAGAAGAAAAGGCTACAGGAGAATATGGGCTTGGGACAAGGAATGAAAGAGGAGAAAGACTAATTAAATTCTGTAACAAGTTTCAGCTAGTAATAGCGAATACTCTGTTCAAAAATCACAAGAGGAGGAGGTATATTTGGAAAACACCGGGTGATACGGTAAGATTTCAGTTAGATTACATCATGGTCAGACATAGATTCCGAAATCAGATACTGGATTGTAACTCGTATCCAGGAGCAGATATAGCCTCAGATTACAATATAGTAGTAGACGAAGAGCACGCTGAAGTTTAAGACATTAGTCAGGAAGAATCAATAATCAAAGAAGTTGGGTACTAAGGAATGACGAGATAGGGATGAAGTTCTCTAGGGCTATAGATACAGCAATAAGGAATAGCGCAGTAGGCAGTACAGTTGAAGATTGATGGAAATTTCTAAAAAGTGCCATTGCAGAAGTTGGGAAGGAAAACATATGTACAAAGATGTAACCACGAAGAAATCACGGGTAACAGAAGAAATACTTTAATTGTTCGATGAAGGGAAGAAGTACAAAACTGGTTCCGGGAAACACAGAATTACATAAACAGAAGTCGCTGAGGAATTAAATAAATACGAAGTGCAGGAAAGGTAAGACGAATTGGGTGCAGTAAAAATGTGAAGACATCGAAAAAAAATGATTGTTGGAAGGACTGACTCACCATGCAGGAAAGTCAAAAGAACCTTCGGTGACATTAAAATCAAGGGTGGTAACATTATGAGTACAACGGTAATTCCGCTGTTAAACGCAGAGGAGAGAGTTGATAGGTGGAATTAATACATTGAAAGCCTCTATGAGGGTGAAGATTTGTCTGATATCATAGAAGAAGAAGCAGGAATCGATTTAGAAGAGATAGGGAACCAGTATTAGAATCATAATTTAAGAGGATTTTGGATGACTGAAGATCAAATAAGGCAGAAGGTATAGATAACATTCTACCTGAATTTCTAAAATCATTCGGGGGAAGTGGCAGCAAAACGACTATTCACGTTGGTGTTTAGAATGTATGAGTCTGGCGAAAAACCATCTGACTTACGGAAAAGCATCATCCACACAATTCCGAAGACGACAAGAGCGAGAATTATCCAGAATCACCTTAACAGCTCGTGCATCCAAGTTGCTTACAAGGATAATATACAGATGAATGGAAAGGAAAATTGAGGATGCGCTATATGTCGATCAGTTTGACTTTAGGAACGGTAAAGGCACGTGAGAGGCAATTCTGACGTCGCATTTAATAATGGAAGCAAAGCAGGACTAACGTATAGTCAAGACACGTTCATAGGATTTATCGACATGGAAAAAGCTTTCGACAATGTAAAATGGTGCAAGATGTTAGAAATTCTGAAAAAAAGTAGGGGTAAGCTATACGGAGAGAAGATTCATACGCAGCACAATAGCCAAGAGAGAATAATATGAGTGGACGACCAAGAACGAAGAGCTCGTATTAAAAAGGGTCTAAGACAAGGATGTAGTCTTTCGCCCCTTGTTTAATCTGTACATTGAGGGAGCAATGATGGAAATAAAACAAAGGTTCAGGATTGGAATTAAAGTTCAAAGTGAAAGGATATCAATGATACGATTCGGTGATGACATTGCAATCTTCAGTGAAAATGAAGAAGAATTACATGTTCTGCTGCACGAAATGAACAGTCTAATGAGTGCAGAGTATGGATTGAGAGTGAATCGAAGAAAGATGAAGGTAATGAGAAGTAGTAGAAATGAGAAAAGCGAGAAACGCCACATCAAGAGTGATGGTCACGAAGTAGATGAAGTTAAGGAATTCTCCTACCTAGGCAGTAAAATAACGAATGACGGACGGAGCAAGGAGGACATCAAAAGCAGACTGCCGGACGGACTGACCGTGCTGTTCTGGACGCTACAGTCTGGAGCCGAGCGACAGCTACGGTCGCAGGTTCGAATCCTGCCTCGGGCATGGATGTGTGTGATGTCCTTAGGCTAGTTAGGTTTAATTAGTTCTAAGTTCTAGGCGACTGATGACCCAAGAAGTTAAGTCGCATAGTGCTCAAAGCCATTTGAACCATTTTGAAAAGCAGACTAGAATTGGCAAAAAGGGCATTGCTGGCCAACAGAAGTGTACTAATATCGGCCTTAATTTGAGGAAGACGTTTCTGTGAATCCACGTATTGAGTACAGCATTGTATGTTATTGCAACAGGGACTATATGAAAACAGGAACAGAAGGGAATCGAAGCATTTGAGATGTTGCGCTACAGACTAATGTTGAAAATTGGGTCGCCTGATAAGGTAAGGAATGACGAGGTTCTGGGAATAATCGGACAGTAAAGGAACACATGGAAAACACTGATAAGGAGAAGGGACAGGGTGATAGGACGTCTGTTAGGAGATGAGCGAATGACTTCCATGGTATTAGAGGGAGTTGTAGAGGAAGACAGAGGTTGGAATACATCCAGCAAATAGTTAAGGACGTAGGTTGCAAGTGATACACTGTGATAAGAGGTCAGCACAGAAGAGGAATTCGTGGAGGGCCGCGTCAAAGAAGTCAGAGAAGACTGATGAAAAAGAAATAGGATTGCGAACTGTCGTTCCCGACCGTGAAATTTTTGAGAAACAAGGCCCCCAAGGAAACGGGTGGCTTCATTGCCTGCCTTTATGCCATCTCCAGACTCCTTTTCGTGTCGATTCTCTGTGACGGTGTATGTGAAAGGTTATCCTTGGCCACTGATAAGAAAATCGTGTGATTTAAACGCTGGGTTTTGCCTCCTTTGACCTCTATCACAGAGGCGGCAGAAGTATGTGTGAAATGTGGGCAATGGTGATTGATGAGCGCCTGATCGTGTGACACGTCTACCGTAGCATTGGGCAGCATTATGGAGAACCTTGGTGGCAATTTGACCACATTAAGTTACACGGTCTTCTGAGTTCTGACCTTTTTTAAGCATGTGTGTACAACGCACTGTCTGAAGCATCGTCGACAACAAGGGTAGCAAAACAAGGCTACACGCTTTGGAGAGTTACAAAAGAAGATTGTAGGCACCTTTCAGCCAAATTTCAAACTTGTGTCGCAATGGGAGATAATTATGGGGTTTCAAAGAAGAGACCCTAAACTTATATTGTGAAATGTAGCGCACGAAGCTGTCACCACTGGGAGCAACAATGGCTATGAACGGGCTGGGTGTCGAATCGAACTGGGCTCGGATGAAAAATACAGAAATATCTTACTAACATGCTTCAACGTTATTCCAGGCGAAGGGTGGCGTGACAGTCACTTGGAAATCTATGACCAGATTTTTTCAGTGAATAAAAGGTCGGACGAATGAGGTGGGCAGGGAAATAGTCGAACACCTTCTTTCTCGAAGTAGATCAGGACAGGACGAAAATCGTGCCCTCTGGTTCATTTTCGTCAAAAGATAACGTCACAGAGAACTCGAAGACGCGTCAGAGATGTAACGACTGCTGTCCAAATTTCCTCCTATGCGAATCAGAAGCGATCGAGCTGTGTACCCAATGGCACACTGTACCATCCAACAGGTGCTGGGTTCGTACGTCAATGACGCTTGCAATCAGGCAGCATTTATTCTCCTCAGAGGCTCCACACACAGGTATGTTCACCACGAAGTTGTACACAGAAACAAAAACTGCGTGACACCATTCTTGTGTGGTCCATTCCTGTTGCAGCTCTCTCTCTCTGTTGCCACGTCAAGGGAAGCCGCTACAGCGGTCGTTACGCTGAGATTCCGTGGTGCTCCAGACTTCGTCACACTGTCCGTATGGATGATTGTTTTGCTGCAAACTGTGGAATCGTCCAAAAATCGCGGTGCCGTAACAAGATCTGCACCTCCCACCGATACCACAGAATTTAACTATGACTCGCTGCATTCCGTAACGATGAATGGGTGGGGAAGCGCTGGTGAAACCACGCTCTCTGTCCCAGTGCCTCAGCGCCTCCGCACAGAGACTGAAATACAGCTGAGCAGAGGAAGGCTCACCCGAGTTTGTGACTTCTGTTCAAGCAGATAACACATGTGTTACTTATGTCGTAGGTGGAACTGTTGTTCTGAACTTTGTGAGAGGAAACGAATTTAGTGAATGTGTGCATCAAGCGATGCTTTAATACTCGCAGACAGTGATAAATATTAGGCCCACTCCTGTGGCAAGTAATGCCTTTTTCATTCTTGTAATAAAGTGAACTAATACTGCATATGTTTTATATCTACTCCATCATCTCCCAGACTAATCAAAGAAGCCACAGTTATACCGGACGATGGCAGTCTCATCAAATCATAACGTAATGGTTATGACCTGACCTAATGTAAGGTAATGAGAAAAATAAATCTGCCCTTTCTGGAGGCCGTTGAGATCCACCATTCTTTTTTTTTTCAGTAGGGAGCCCCCATATTTGCATGATAATTTTGGGAAACCGACGAATGGAAACAGCATTCTGGCGCAGACAACGAGCTACGGACCAGCGTAGAGAATTAGTGGAAATCGCCGTTAATTGCCATCCATGCCGATGGTATTGGAACGCTGTGCCATGCCACGACAAACGTCAAAGTCCACCGTGTACACATTCAGCTCAGAGGCGTACCTAAATGTTCAAATAAATTACATTTGATTTTTACTGTGTTTTCCGCTTCGCAACCTATCGGCATTGCTCATGCTGCTGTCGAAGAGTACCACCAGCCCTTTCTGACAAGTCGGATTCCCGATCGTAGAACGTTTAACAGAATTTTCAGCACACTGGTGAAACTGCTATTCTCCCATGTTCCCACTTTTTTTCTGAACACTTCGTTCGGCAACCTGTGCAGCAGCAGTAGCACTAAGTTAAAATGGTGCAATGTAGTTCTACTACCAGCACACAGAGACTTACTGCACGTTTCAGTGTCTCACTAAGACGTGTATGACAAACGTTACCCGCGGAAAACTGGTAACTATTTCACATACAGCGTGTCCACAACCTTCACGTTGGCGACAGTGCCACACAGCCTGAATTTTGTCACTGGTTAAGGAACAATCGTGGTTTCCTTCCATTAATACCATCCACTGAAGATGGCGTATTTAAACGGAATGGAATCAATAAAAGAAGAAGTAATCATCGATAGTCGCGGTAGAGTCCACACGCTACAGTGAAAACCATTTTCCGAGTTCGTTTTTCGATCAGTAACATTTTGATAGGTCCGGTCATTTTAGAAGAGCGAATGATGGGACAAAATTATTGGAAAGTTACTGGACAAAATTACTTGCATTTTTTGGAAAATTCGTTTGCTGAACTGCATGATTATGTTCCCTTGGCCATGTGGACTGCATAATGAATCGCCTCCACATTTTACCAGTCAGATAAAGTGACATCTCAAACGCAATAGTCTAATGTCTGGATTGGTCGAGGCAGTTGAGTCAAAGATCGACAGATCTCACGCCATTGTTTTCAGGGCTGAATGATGTTACCCACATGCGGGGGACCACGGAACGTATCCTGCTACTGCCAGGGATTTTCCCTTCGTGGGAGAACTGGAGCGCAGTGCACTCAACCTAGTGATCCCAGTTGAGGAGCTACCTGATTGTGTGGTAGCGGCTCCAATGTCGAATGTTGACAACGGCTGGGAATGCGGTGTACTGATCCCATAACCCTCTCCATCCGATGATGAATGGTGAGGACGACTCGGTGGTCGATCAACTATCAAGTGGTCTTCAGGGCCTCGTCACATTGGGTTGGATGAAGTCTGAGGTGTGCAAACGAGACGTGAATAGGTGAGGTAAACTGCTTGGTCTCGTCATGGACGCTGCTGCTCTCATTAGGGAACGTGCAGAACACGTTACACAACGTGTTCTCTTAAGAGTGTCGAAAGCACTGACACTGACGGGGGGATATTTAAACAGTTACTGTGAACAGTACAACAGATGTAATGTGATGTGTCCAATAATACCCAGAGGTGAATGAGTACGTTTTTTTGAACCGATACTTTGTTAAATCCATGTCTAAATGTTGACAGTTGTGCTTGTGTATATGTGTGAACCTGACGATGAGCTGAATAAGACAGAAATTAAATAATAATGTTCATTAAATGTATTCTGTCTCGGAATAAGGCTTGTGTACTTACGAAATTTTTTGCTTCCAATGATCTTTCCTCTCATATCCCTAAATATAGACCTTTCCTTTTGGGAAACAATCGTTCCCGGATGGGAACTACTATGAAAATCAAAAATGTCTTATTTGCAGTATTTATCGACAGCTTCCAGCATCTTCTCTACATAGTCGCCACTACGACTTAAATATTGGTCGTAGCTTTGTATCAACTTTCAATGCCCTCGCCATAGAAGTCAGTTGCCTGTGCTTTCCGCCAATTCTCTGGGCTGGTCTACAGCTCACCGTCTATGCCAAAATGTTGCCTCCATAGCCAGTGATTCGTGTGAGCAGAGATGAAATGGGCTGTGTTGTGGGTGACCAAACACTTCCCATCTTCATTACCCATGCAGAGGGCGGCCGAGAATTGCCATGATTAACGAAACATATCACTGTTATGTTATGTGGACTGCATGATTTAAGGCGAAATCTCTTACCAGGCCCTCAAGGTAGGCGTTAGACGCTATTTTTCTAGGCAGCTTTAGGTTCTCACTGTGCTCTCAGAAACAAAAAGAACGGCGTGACACGACGTATGGGCATACTAGGAACACAGCCCTACACATCTGTGTGAATCATTATCTTATTTTCTGTTACCCGTGGTTTCTTCGTAGTTACATCTTTGTACCTGTGTTTCCCTTCCCAACTTCTGTAATGGCCCTTTTTAGAAATTTCCATCAATCTTCAACTGTACTGCCTACTGAGCTATTCCTTATTGCTGTATCTATAGCCCTAGAGAACTTCAACCCTATCTCGTCATTTCTTAGTACTTCCGTACCCAACTTCTTTGCGTATTGATTCTTCCTGACTAATGTCTTAAACTTCAGCCTACTCTGCATCACTACTATATTGTAATCTGAGTCTATATCTGCTCCTGGATACGACTTACAATCCAGTATCTGATTTCGGAATCTATGTCTGACCATGATGTAAACTAACTGAAATCTTCCCGTATCACCCGGTGTTTTCCAACCTCCTCCTCTTGTGATTTTTGAACAGAGTATTCGCTATTACTAGTTGAAAATTGTTACAGAATTCAATTAGTCTTTCACCTCTCTCACTCCTTGTCCTAAGCCGATATTCTTCTGTAGCTTTTTCTTCTACATCTTCCCCTACAACTGCATTCCAGTCCCCCATGACTATTAGATTCTCATCTTCCTTTATATACTGTACTACCCTTTCAGTATCCTCAAACACTTTCTCTATCTCCTCATCTTGAGGCCGGCCGCGGTGACCGTGCGGTTCTGGGCGCTGCAGTCCGGAACCGCGGGACTGATACGGTCGCAGGTTCGAATCCTGCCTCGGGCATGGACGTGTGTGATGTCCTTAGGTTAGTTAGGCTTAACTGGTTCTAAGTTCTAGGGGACTAATGACCTAAGATGTTAAGTCCCATAGTGCTCAGAGCCATTTGAACCTCATCTTGAGCCTGCGACGTCGGCATGTATACCTCAACTATCGCTGTCGATGTCACGTTCAAAGTTCTAACTTTCCACGCCCCGACTCGTAGAACATTGTCATTTCGTTGATTATTCAATATTTGTCTTATGGTAGCCCTCCCCTTGGTCGTCCCGTCCCGGAGATCCGAAGGGAGGACTAATCCGGAATTTTTGCCAATGGAGAGATCATCATGACACTTCTCTAATTACAGGCCACATGTCCTGTGGATACACGTACGTGGTTTCCGCTACCTTCTGCATCCTCATGCCGTTGATCATTGCTGATACTTGCGGCTTCAGGGGACGTTTTCCAGTCCTAGGACAAAAGAGTGCGCTGAACTCCTATCTGCTCCTCCGCCCTCTATGACAAGGCCGTTGGCAGAATGAGGGCGACTCCTCATGCCAGATGTATTCGGCCGCCAATGCTGATTATTACTAAAAATTTAAGCAGCAGTGGGATTTGAACCCAGAACCGAAGACGTTTTGATTATGAATCACAGACTACCGTGGACCAGGGGTGCGGATCCAGTCGCAATCCCATGAACAAGAGAATGACGTCCTTGACAACGTTAGACATTGATGTCCCCCACCCAGACGATTCACCCTCATCTAGCACAATGAGGTGTTGAAACACTATTGAACAGGATCTGACCCCTTCGGATTGTAGCGCGACAGCAAATTTTGCTCTGATATACGTGGAAGAACACTAGGGATAATTAAAAAGCTTTCGACGAAATTTGAAAGTGATTCGAAGGAGCAAATAGTACTTATGCTTTCTCAGCCCTTCTGTTTCAAAAAATTGGTTCAAATGGCTCTGAGCACTATGGGACTTAACTTCTGAGGTCATCAGTCCCCTAGAACTTACAACTACTTAAACCTAATTAACCTAAGGACATCACACACACCCATGCCCGAGGCAGGATTCGAACGTGCTTCCGTAACGGTTGCGCGGTTCAAGAATGTAGCGCCTAGAACCTCTCGGCCACCCCGGCCAGCCCTCCTGTTTCTTGCCGTCCCCTGGCGTGGTCATGGAAGGAGAGATTTGTAACACTGACATGTGCGTGAATGAGAATGGATCCCTCTAAGTTCGGCAAAACCTTTGGTGCCACTCATACACCTTTGTGGAGTACTTTAAAAATGTACCTGTACTTCGAGCGCCACTTACCTGAATAGGTGTCAAAATATGGACATGTCCATATGCACAAATTACTTCTAGAATTTAAATGGTTTACTTATGAAAAACTCATATATTATGTCCTATAGTTTATCAACGTGACAACTTGCCGTGAGGTCCAACTCAAAATGAACACACTTTGCAACACGAACTTTTGAATCCTGAAAATGATAGCAAAGTATGTCAAAACCCGTTGTTGTAAATAAAGAAATATTTATGCGATCTTGGCTTTAAAAATTATTTACAGAGTAAAACTTACCGGTCCTTCTAATTACAAATCATGAAAAAATTGAATGAATGCATATGGAATTTGAAATAAAGAAGTAGATCTGTAATTGCAGATTTATGGAAACCTTTATGCCATTATAAACGGGGCATGGGAAGATTTTTACTCGTTACCCGTTCCAAATGGAGTATGATCTATAAAAATTATAGATCCTACATACATAGAACAACTAACGGCGCGTTTGGTAAGAAATAAAACAGACCATAGGAAGCAGGTCTGCTACACGCCAAAATTTCGTCTTCAACTCACTCCAACTAATGTAAACACTTATTTTCATGTCAACAGCACTGTCTCGTTGAATATACCGTTTCTCGTCAGATTACTGAAGTTAAGCAACGTTGGGGGTGGCCAGTACTTGTATGGATAGCTACCACGGTAGTCCACGTACTGTTGGTTGCTTTCCCTTCGCCTTTACTGCAAAGGGGAGGAAGGAGTGATGGTGTATACTATCTGAGCGGAATTCTTTAGCCGACCGCTGTGGACGAGCGGTTGTAGGCGGTTTAGCCTGGAACCGGGCGACCACTACGGTCGCATATTCGAATGCCGCCTCGGGCATGGATGTGTGTGGTCCTTAGATTAGTCAGGTTTAAGTAGTTCTAAGTACTAGTGGACTGATTACCTCAGAAGATAAGTCCCATAGTGCTCAGAGTCATTTGAAGCATTTTTGGAGTTCTTTACGCAGTGTCCTGTAATAGAATACAAACCTCTTCACAGTGTCTCGTGAAATGAATGCATGCGACACTGTCTATGTTGAACCATCCGTTAGTTGGGGACGTAAAGCTCGATGACTCCCCTGGTGCTATTCGAGAGGAAGAGGCTATGTGGCGGTATCGGGTTTCGCCCTATCCCTTCTTTCATCATTGTCGGACACACGCATTGCAATCACCTAGATTGACCAGACACACTTACACATACAAGTCTCATACTTCACGAAGGAAAGTTGTTAGTGTCCGGGAAGGATAACGAAAATCTTTCCAATTAGGCCGCTGAAACTGTTCTTTGGCAATCAATCCTACTTTTTTACCCCATTTTCTGATCTCGTAGTAGGAGTAAGTAGAGAACAGGTAACAAACGGTGCAACATCAGCTTGAAGAACTGATCCGATACTGAAAACAGTAAACTTGAACACGGTAGTGACGTTTTAAATGTTCTAGATGAACGTTCATTTCCGTCTTTGCGTTTTTGGGTCTCCTGTCGAATTAAGAAAAGAGTCAAGCTTAGCTAATTAGTAGTTAAAGACATTAGCGCAGTTGATACTAGCAATATCGAATCAACAAACTATAAACGGCCTGGTCATGAAGCTGAAAATGTACTCACTGTCGGACAGTCTATGAAATGTAACTCGAATACGTCCGTGATGGAGTCGTTCAGGAAACAATAAGTAATGTGTCAAATGGATAGATATGGACTTTCAAATTAAGGAATGAAACTGTGATTGCTGATTTATGGAAACGTTTAGGCGATTACAAACAAGGTATGGACAGATTTTTATTCGTTAGCCGTTGCAAATGCCTCTAATTACCACTAAATAACTCAAACAACACGTCACGATTTGGTTCAGCAAACCACAAACTGTCCAACACTAAAACAGCTGCGCCTTCACTTATAGGATTTCCATAAAAGAAAAGAGCATCATTTAATATGGCATCAGTTTCAATATTTTGAGCGTTAAGAAATCTTAGGTAATCGGTGGCAACTGGTTGAAGTAATGTGTTATATCACCAACAACTTTAATATTGGCACAATTCAGTGCACCTTTAACCCATACAGACCCATAGCAACTGGCAGCAAATGAACATTTATATAAATATAATCAAAGATGGGAGCACAGCTCACCCCATAGCCATGGTTCCTTCCTCCGAGTGCATGACCCAATAGGTTTCTTTTTTGCTGTCGTGTAATTTTTTTTTTCTCAGGGAAAGGTCTGTACTTTATTTTAGTTTCGATAGTAATGTGTCACATCAACAACAGCGTTAACCTTGCACAATTCAGTGCAGCTTTAATCCATACGGACAGAGAATCTGATTCATTTACTTTACGACGATTCCTTGTCCTAAGAACCAATGGAACATTTATTTTTAGGAGGAGATAATGTACGTATTACTACAAAGAGTGGAGTAAGTTATTCTTCATGGTCCATCAGTGTTTTGTTGATGCATACTGAATTTTACACTTACTAATGTTGATGCTAGTGCAAATGGTAATGGTTAGGTTACTGTGGCTGTAGTTCGTGGTTTTTAACAGCCGAGAAGTTATTACTTATCGTACATTTCACATATGTGAACTATATAACAGAGATCGTGGTTCAGCTTACTATATGTCTACAATGCCGTTGGTTCTTAGGACAAGAAATTGTCGTAAAGTAAATTAATTATAGTCATTGTCCGTATGGGATAAAGGTGCACTTAATTGTGCCAAAATTAAAGTTGTTGGTGATGTGACACATAACTATAGAAACTGAAATAAAGTACCTCTTCTTTCCTTGAGAAAAAAAAGAAAATATTAATAAATATTACACGACACCCAATTTCAGCATCTGCGAATTCAACATCTGAAACCACAGAACAATCAGAGAAAAACACAAATGAATATGACGGCAGAGAAAAGCCGTATCCAATGGCAGTATTTCCGGATTCACCATCTGAAGCAACAGAACAATCAAAGAAGGACGCAAATGAGTATGACGGCAGAGAAACGTCGATTCAAATTTGGAGAGACATGTCAAAAAAAATTTCTTCTATTAGTAACTTAGAGAAGTAACCGATAAACGAAGTGCCCTCGAGAAATAGCAATAGTGGTCAAGGGAGGAGTGAGGCAGAATCGAAACCGAACTGCCACGCAAGAAGCCAATTGTCTGCGACACTAGTAAACGAAGGAAGAAAATAAGGCAGCTGATCAATAGTTGGGTCAAGTAGAACCAAAATTGGATTATAGGAAAAGCGATGCGAAGTCTAATCGCTGTCCTAAATACAGATCTATTACAAGTCCAATAACAATATGCATAGATACCGGAAATGAAGTAATTCGTAACAAAGAAGGCAATAATGACTTCTCACAGCAATAAAATTCGGACTTCAAGTGTATAAATTAAACCAGTGGGCATCAAACGTTTTTGCTCAAGATCCAATACTGATACTTTGGAGCTACATCTCGTATAATTAAATAGGAACCTATATAAATTAGTATTTTGTGATTCCCCAACAACTACCTGCAGTAATGGCGTGGTCTTTTCGTGTCGTCCGTGCTCTGTTCGAAACTGCTGCCAACCCCACCGACACTGAAGTAGTTACGCTGTAACTGCCTGACGAAGTGTTCTGTTATCCGTTGTGTCCTCGTCAGTGGACGCAACTGTAGCTGGCACGCTTGGACTGTTTCCGAGTGGCTCCACGGGAGGCACTTTGACGTTCGCCGATAGCCACAAGCGCGACTCAATCAGCAATCTCGTCACCATCGACAATGAGATGGACTTCTGTGGTGTGTTAAGTGGAGGCCACAGGTGTCAACGGGGGTTGGTGTTAAGCGCTAGCTTACTGCAGTTCTAGTACTGAGTTTCAGGGTTCTTGGAGATATGCCTGCGAAACCCTGTCTACTAGTGGTGTCGCGTGTAGCCTTCGCATAGGGACATGTGTTTACTGTAGTAACCACAACCAACAGCGGGAACGCCTTGGGCCGCGGATCGGAGCCGCCAGGCGGGGAAGCCGCCGGCGGTGGAGCACGCACCACCGGGTAAACATAGGACGAGTCGGACGACAGACCAACGACAACTGACAACAACCGACCACGACCGACTATGAGCGACACAACAAGGAAGAGATAAACGACGTAGGCTTATGGAAACCACAACACCAAACACCAAACGCATCTAGGCAACACGTGGCTAAGACGGGAATTTCGTTTGCCTCGATCATTGGGTGGATCTCAGTGGGGGGATTTCGGCGATGATAGAGCGTTCGACGTTGGTCGAAACTGAGTATTCTTCTGCCGCGTTTTCGCACGCGTATGAGACGAGAGAATTGTGGAAGGACTTCGCCTTCAGCCATCGAGATGGACTTGGAGATGGCGTCTTGGCCATCGTCTTCGAAGGGAGATATACGTTCTGTATCGCAGAGTTCTGCGGTTAGAGCTCTTTGTGTGCTCAGAAACGAGATTTTCACCAACGCCTAACCACTTCCAACAACTTGCCTAATATTCTCGATCTAGGAGTTACCCTTGCGAGGTGCCGAGTGTTTATCAACGCAGCTGCCGGAAATAGGGGCACGTAATTGCAAATTGTTAATGTATCATTCTCAGGAGTGTGTGGGTGGACAAAGAGATTCACATTTTTTTTAATTTTGTCTGTTGTGGGGAATATCAAATTAGAAAGCCAATACTACGATCGAATTATCGACCTCATTGTAGCTAGCATTTACACTGTCCCAGTAAGCTTTACATGTACTCTAGTCACTACACAGCTTGCCCAGACGGGAAGGAAAGAAGGTGTGCAGTCTTCTATGTCAGCGACGGACTGATAAGCTTGCAACGCCTCATCCGACCTTACTTACCGTATAGCTTTTATATGTAAATGTACGTAAGAAGTACCTTCCATCTCACTACTGTGCAGTACTTCTTGGAGGACATGTGCATGATTATTTAAGGGCGTGCACGATCTCACACTCACTCACACACACACACGCACACACACACACACACACACACACACACACACACACACATTGTAACACCCTACCCGTCACTTATCTGGTTTTGGTGTGTGTTCACCTCAGGTAATTGACTAACAGATCAACAGAGAGTGCAAAACTGCCGCAATGTCGGATAACGCAAAGAAAGTAATAAGGCCCTGTGACTCCTGATTGAACTGCAGTGGCATTGTTGACATTAATTGATTCAGAATTGATCTCATTTAATTAAAAGAGGTGCACATTGATGTTATATTCAGCAATTCAACACCAGATGCAGATGTTGAACCTAAAATCAATTAAGAAAGTGACTTGGGATTTCAACTACTTGATAGAAAACAGATGCAGTCGATTAGCACAGATTTATTTTTAACTCACAACCTTCAATTATGACATTACATGACTCTCCTAATAGGCAGTGGTAATAAATCGCGTTTGTGTGGAGTAAAGCACGATAACTCAAAAGTAATTCCTAATGACTGACCCAGGCGTAATGCGAAGTGCAAGAAGAATTCTGCAATACACGGCCCATGAAACCCTCGTGGAAACTTTGCCAACGTGATCCAACAGACTAATCAGTGGCCAGAGAGGGCGCAATATCACCGAATACAACGTGGCGGAGCGGCGTCGTTGTGGAGACGTCTGCCGATCTCGTGGTGCTGCAAGGCTGCGCTCGTCCCATTCACTCCTAGCTATCTTGCTCAGTACATAGCTGAACCAAAACTTCCTATCTCCAAGCTCAGTTGTTCCATTTGCTACATCCTAAACTGCAGAGATGCTCACTCTTTCCCAGGCAAGCTGAGTAAAGAACGTCATGTCGCACTTTAGGCAATCTGGGAATGGAAGACTCCTAGGGAGACTTCTCCAAGTCTGCTCTTCGCCCCAGTTTCCCCTCCAGCAAAATCACTTACGCTAATTGCAGCGCAAGTCGCGTTAATTATGCATCACTTCCCAGCACTAACCAATGCCTGCTCTGGGAAATGAACAAATTCCCACAAAATCTCCCTTCCTCTCAACTTCTGCTATTTAGCTCCTCTCAGGCCACCCATCAAGGCTAGCGTCTGCACAAACACCAATTTTTCCGGAATTCTGACTCCCAGGAGAGTACTTCAAATTCCCTGGTCCTACGTTCCCATCAGAGGCCGGCGTATTTCATTCTGTCGCTTTTCACCTGATTTACTTCAGACTCTGTGGACCATGAATTCAGCGTGAAGTTGCTATAGTCACGAACACACATATTTTGACCTCTGTTGACCGATCCACCATAGCTTTGCGCTGCTTTCTTATATGTTTCACTGAAAATGGGATGACGGACATTTATCAACAGGCGTACAAGTTCTCCATCTGCTTCCCAGTACACCAGTATGGGGTCAACCACCCAATCACTGTTACTCATCTTAAGGCAGCTGGAGGCCGCACCCCGTTACCGCTTTCTCAGAGCTTGAGCCACCCTAAGCTGCCTATTGTCGCTTCCCTTTGCCGCTCCCCCGCCGGCCACGGTGGGCAACTCGAATACTTCCCTGGAATAAACTAGCCTCCAGTAAATCGATGCGTTTCCACAAAGTCTTCATGTCATGTGAATTATTTTAAAACCATCACCCGACATTAATTATTCCAATACGACCATACTATACCCTCCACAAGATGCGTTGTGCCTTGTCAGTCATTTTTGCTCAGCCCTACTGTTCGCTCCACGTGAGTTAGGTGATCTTTAATGACTTCATGTAAGTGACATACTTCTTGTCATATTACAACCCATCACACACAGTGCTGAAAGTACCTAATTTCCTGACATCATATTACTCTTGTGCTGCTAGTACCCATAAAAGACACTTCGTTTTTGGTTCCAGGAAAACTGTTTTTCTGTCGATGCTTAGCGTCATGCATTACCTTATTGCAGTGGCTAGTTTGCTGTGTACTCTTAACTCTAAGCCGAACATATACTGTGCATGTTCAATAATAGCTAGATATGTTAAGTGGACAGTGCCGTCGTTCTGCAGGAAGACGCCCGCCTCGGCGCATGTAGTCTCCCACGAGAACTGACCACGGCGATGTTGGCCGGCTCCTCGGGAGCGCCAAGGCCACGGCCGAATCGCCAGCCAGCGTGGAGCCGGGCTGACCTTGGGCTCCGCGGACCTCTGCAGAAATGCCAGCCGCAGCATCGTGAGGCTGCCAGCCTTGGACCGCCACGCACACACACACACACACACACGCACACACACACACACACACACACACACAAGATTGGCCTCCCAGCCCAGCTGCGGTGTACGGCCGGCGTGCTGTTCCTTTTCCAGGCTGGACCTACACCGCCGCTTCTGACGAATGGGCTGTCTTCCTGCAGCCGCCGCGAAGTAATGTGAATACGTTTACCTCGCGGTGCTCATATGCAAATTCGTTAATAATGGTACCTGCCACTGCAGCCGAGGTTAAAGTGTTTAAAATGCACTGCCGGCCATAAAAACTGCTACATCAAGTACGACAGAAAACTACGAAATTTTGAATATTCGGGTATTCGGGGTGAATCACCTCGAAATTACGCTGTGGATATTGCAGGCATGCACAGTTCTGTTGATGAGCGGCTTTTACAGAACGGATTAGTGAGCAAGGGCTCATATTGATAGACAATCAACAGACTATAATAATACCTAGAAATTGTATTTTTATGCTGGTATCTACATCTACATATATACTTCGCTAGCCACCAAACGATATGTGGCGGAGGGCCCTATTCGCGCCAAAGTCATATTTCCACCTCTCTGTTCCACTTGCGGATCGCACAAGGGAAATCAACTTTCTGAACGCCTCAGTACGAGCTCTAATTTCCCTTATCTTTGAATGGTGATCATTGCGCTATCTGAAACTTAGTGATATAACATATGCTCTACGTCCTCGGCAAAGATCGAATTTTGGAATTTAGTGAGCAGCCCCTTCCGTCTAGCGCGTCGTCTTTCTGCAAGGGTGCTCAAACTTTCTATGAGGTGTGTAACGCTCTCGCGATAGCTAAATGTACCAGTGACGAATCTTGCCGCTCTTCTTTGGACCTTCACGGTCTCTTGAATCGGACATAACCGGTCTTACCAAGACACACGAACAATACTCTAAGACTGAACAAACTAAAATGTTGTAAGCAATTCCCTTTGTTGAAGGACAGCATCGCTTCAGGATACTACCAATAAACTGCAATCTAGAGTTCGCCTTACCGTTACTTGTGTAATCTGATCGTTCCATTTGAGATCATTTCGAATAATCACACACAGATACTTGACGGATGTTACCGCTTGCAAAGACTTGGCATTTACCTTGTACTCGTACATTAATGGAGATTTTCACTTTGTTTTGCGCAGTAGGTTACACTTACTAATACTGAGAGCTAACTGTCTCTCATTCCACCAGCCATTTATTTTATGCAAATCCTCGTTGCTTTGTTCACAACTTTCGTGTGATACTACTTTCCTGTAGACTACAGCATCATCAGCAAACAGTCTAATGCCGCTGTCAACACCATCAACCAGATCGTTTATGAAAATCGTAAAAAGCAATGGACCTATTACGCTGCCCTGGGGCACACTTGATGTTACCCTTGTTTCTGTTGAAGTCACCCTATTCAGGGCGACATACTGCTCACTGTCTCTTAGAAAACTTTTTATTCAACCGCATATGTCATCGGATAGACCAGCGCGCACTTTTTGGAGCAAGAGACAGTGCGGAACTGACTCGAACGCCTTTCGAAAGTCGAGGAATATGGCATCAAACTGGTAACCGGTACCTAGAGCCTGTTATATATCATGCACAGAGAGGACCATCTGTGTCTCGCATGACCGCTGTTTCCTAAAACCGTGGTGGTTTCTGCAGATGAATTTCTCAGAGTCTGGAAAGGTCATTATGTCTGAACACAAAATATCTTCCATGATTCTACAACAAATCGGTGTCAGTGAAATTCGCCGGTAATTATGTGCATTCGATTTTATACCCTTTTTATTGATTGTCATGACCTAGGCCTTCTTCCAGTCCCAGATACATACATTTTTAAATGGAACAATGCTAATTGACATTCAGACAATAAAGTATGATAAATTTGAATGCCAGTGGTGTTTGCTGAGAGATTCTAGTCGCTTACGACATATCGCACTATGAAAAATTCCCACACCGACACTTGTACGACACCTGTGGTAGCACAAGCTACAATTGTTATCTTCTACAATTGCATATAGTAGCTATGTGGGTTCTGCCCAGTAAGCAGACATTTGACCATGAGATAGGCTGTGTTCCAAATAACCCCCGACATCGGCAATAAACGCTTTTAGTCTGATACGGAAAGACTGCTGCACACGTGCTAGCATTTCAGCGGAGATGTCCGACCAGGATGCAGTACTACGGTGTTGCATATCGTCAGATGTAGCTGGTATGAAAAAAGCGTCTATAGACGTCAAATCCGCCCAGTCCAAGGATTCGGAAACAGTTCGGAAAACACGCTGTAGTACTTCGTGCAATACGTACTGGACAGCTTTCATGTCTGTACCACGGGATCCTCCAACTTCTTCCTAGTCCCCTACGAGTTTCAGCGACTGAGGTCAGCTGACTGTTTACGCGTCGTCATCTTCAGCCGAAGAAGCTTTCTGTAGATGGCCAAAGACTAGGCCGAAACTGGTCATTTTAATAAAATAACCATTTCGATCCATACTGCTTTTTCATTTATTTTATATAGCTTCTAAGATCGCTGTTCCCCAGGAATATCATAAAAAATTTGTTTACATTTCTGATTTGCTATGTCTGGTAGCTGTTCTCTATTTTCGTGGTCTCCATCACCAATACGATACAAGACCGCATGTTGTCCCTTCCACACACTTTTTTTTGATTCATTAGTCATACTTTTCTTTCACTGGTCCGAGGCAGATCGCCACGAATTTCTCTCCGTTGCCAACCTTTTCACGTCGTTGTAGCACTTGCACCCCATGTCCTCGATTATTTATTACATATATTCCAATCTATGTCTTCCCCTACAATTGTTATCTCCTTCTGCTCCCTCTGATACCGTGGAAGTTGTTCGCTGTTGTCTTAACAAAAGACCTATAATCCTATACCCGGCCGCGGTGGTCTCGCGGTTCTAGGTGCGCAGTCCGGAACCGTGCGACTGCTACGTTCGCAGGTTCGAATCCTGCCTCGGGCATGGATGTGTGTGACGTCCTTAGGTTAGTTAGGTTTAATTAGTTCTAAGTTCTAGGCGACTGATGACCACAGATGTTAAGTCGCATAGTGCTCAGAGCCATTTGAACCATTTTATAATCTTATACCTTCTTATTTTCACTGTTATCCGTATTTTCGCGTCTACGGTTCTGTAAAGAACCTCCACGTTCCTTAGCTTATCACCCCACGTAACTGTCAAATTGATACATAGCATCACATCTTAGAAGCTTCGATTCTCTTCTTTTACCGCTTTCCAACAGTCCATGATTAGCTACTATGCAATGCAGTCCTCAGAAATTTCTTCCTCAGATTAAACCCGATGTATGAACATTACCAGATTTCTCTTGACCAGGACTGCTCTCTTTACCGATGAAATCAGGATTTTAAGTTTCTCCTTACTTCGTTCGTCATAAGTTATTTTGTTTTCTCATCATCTTCCTGGCGGTCCACAAATTTTGATCTTAAATTTATTGGTAATATCATTTCACATGCTGCTCACCACTTTCATCTTTCTTAGGTTTACTCTCAACATATATTCACTATCCATTCAAGTCAACACGTTCTGTAATTCCTCTTCATTTTCACTGAGGATGGCGATGCCATCAGAAAATTTTACCATTGATATCTCTTCATTCTGAGCTTTAGTTACAGTTTTGAATCTTTCCTTTATTCCTGTCATGGCTTCTTCGATGTACAGATTGAACAGTGGCGGCTAAACACTGCATTTCTGACTTACACTTTTTTAATAGAAGTACTTTGACGTATGCTTTTTTCAGGTCAACAAATCCTATGACCATGTACTGACTTTTCTTCAGCCTTGCTTCCATTACCAACCTCAATTTCAGGACTACACGTCTTGTACTTTTACCTTTCTGAAACCCAGACTGATCCTCCTCTAACAGATCATCAGTTTTCTTTTCCATTCGTCTTTCTACTGTTCTTGTCAGTAACTAAGATGCATGAGCGCTAACCTACATGTGCTACAGGTCCCTCACTCACCTACCCTTGCTGTCGTCGGGTTTGTGTCTCTGAATGTGTCACCAGACTCATAGATTCCACACACCAAGCTGAATACTCATTTGGTTGCCACTTGACCCGATCCATCAGATCTGCCTTATTTGGGTCTTCGAACACTATTAAAATCTTAGATCCCCTGTCTTTTATATCGACTCACATTTCTTTCCCAGTCACGTCATCAGACAAGTGTTCTCTCTCCCAGAGGCATTCATTGTATTCCTTCCCCCTTATCGCTCTTTTTCTTGTGCGCTTGACAGACAACCCATTTCGCTGCCGCCCGATTTGAACAACAAAAAGAGACACGTTTACAGCCTGACATGAGCGCGAAGCTATGGCCCATGTTCTTATGTGCGTGTCGAAAATGGGGTAAAGAGCTAACTACCTTGAAAGAGTGCGGGGAGAAGTATTTTTGCCTCTGTAGCAGTGCTGATAACACACACACGTATTGGTAAATCGCAAATGGTGGTAGGAGGTGACAGTGGCACCAAAATACCGATTACTAGCGCAGTGTGACGATTTGAACAACGGCTTCGAATGAACGAACTGTTTATATGTTGTCACTTCACGCGTTATGTTCTGTACTAGTTGTTTGATATTTTTTTTCTAGTATTCCCGTGCGTCATTAGTGAGTTTATTAGCAGAATATCTGGCATTAAGAAGAGAAAAGTGGATGTAGAATACCACCATTTCCAGGAGAAATGGAGGGAGGATATATTTTTCTACCAGGTACAAGGATAAACCTGTTTGCTTGTTGCTAACTGAATCACTATCTGTGTAAGTAGGCTGTTTAGGTTTTTTTATTGGTAACGCCGCCGCCACGTAGCGCTCTGTATGAAAATCACTGGCTGTGCCGTGTGCAGTCTGTGGCTGGTTTACATTGTTGTCTGCCATTGTAGTGATGGGCGCTCGCTGGTATACATTGTTTGTTCCCTATTAAAATCTTTCATTTGCTAACTGTGCCTATCAGTAGTTAGTGACTTCCGTAGTTTGAATCTTTTAGTTAGCTGGCAGTAGTGGCGCTTGCTGTATTGCAGTAGTTCGAGTAACGAAGATTTTTGTGAGGTAAGTGATTTGTGAAACATATAGGTTAATGTTAGTCAGGGCCATTCTCTTGTAGGGATTATTGAAAGTCAGATTGCGTTGCGCTAAAACCTATTGTGTGTCAGTTTAAGCACAGTCATGTATAATTGTTCTAAGGGGACGTTTCACAGTTAACTCATTTCTTTCGAAGCGAGTGACGAAGCAGCGAAGCACCAAATTGACGCATGGTGCACGGAATGGCAATTCAATCTCAATGTATACAAGTGTAGTGTGATGCGAATACATAGAAAGATAGGTTTCTTATCATTTAGCTACAATATAGCAGGTCAGCATCTGGAAGCAGTTAATTCCATAAATTATCTGGGAGTACGCATTAGGAGTGATTGAAAATGGAATGATCATATAAAGTTGATCGTCGGTAAAGCAGACGCCAGACTGAGATTCATTGGAAGAATCCTAAGGAAATGCAATCCGACAACAAAGGAAGTAGGTTACAGTACGCTTGTTCGCCCACTGCTTGAATACTGCTCAGCAGTGTGGGATCCGCACCAGATAGGGTTGATAGAAGAGATAGAGAAGATCCAACGGAGAGCAGCGCGCTTCGTTACAGGATCATTTAGTAATCGCGAAAGCGTTACGGAGATGATAGATAAACTCCAGTGGAAGACTCTGCAGGAGAGACGCTCAGTAGCTCGGTACGGGCTTTTGTTAAAGTTTCGAGAACATACCTTCCCCGAAGAGTCAAGCAGTATATTGCTCCCTCCTCCGTATATTTCGCGAAGAGACCATGAGGATAAAATCAGAGAGATTAGAGCCCACACAGAAGCATACCGACAATCCTTCTTTCCAGGTACAATACGAGACTGGAATAGAAGGGAGAACCGATAGAGGTACTCAGGATACCCTTCGCCACACACCGTCAGGTGGTTTGCGGAGTATGGATGTGGATGTAGATGTAGATGTAGAAGCAATTTCTGAATTAATGCAGGTGCTATCTACAACTCGGAGGAGATATTATCTTGAGAAATTTAGTATTTGTTACGTATATGTCTCACGTTTTTTAACCAGTGACGAACGGGACAAAGCGCAACAAATGTTTTTAGTGGGTAGACGGTATGAGGAACCTGTAACTTCCACTTGATTAATGATATTAATTAGGAAATAGGAATTATTGATAACTTACATAAATAATATTGGAGTTGTACAAAATTGTGACAATACTAATAATCTTTCGAAATTAATTTAATTTCGTGACTGAAACAGAATCGAATAGTTAATTTTTTACTCCCAGGTTGGAAACCGCTGGGCTATGGGAACCAGATGTAGTCATGATGTGCATCCAATATCACCGCCTACCATCTTGCCAAGTGTATGTTGACAACGAATCCAACCTGGCAGTTTTCGTGCTCCCTCGTCTGTGTTGTCCGTGGGCCTCCGTCTGCTGCATAGGGAGGGAGGGCCCAACGAAGGTCGCCGTGCTGACAGTTCGTGGTGCTCCACCTCTCATCATGAACCGACATGGAGGGTCTCAGAGGTCCAAAGAGAGAAGACCTATTGTTAGTTCGGTGTGCAGCTTAGTGCAGTACCTCGAGTCAGAAGACGGGATTGTTTGCAGTAAGACAAGTAACCAAACGGACGGTGCTAAGAGATAATAATTATCACTTAACACTGTCCGTTTGGGTACTTGTACTACCACAACAAGCCCTTTTCCTGACTCGAGGTATTGTTGATGACTTAAGAATGGGTCTGCCTTTTAGCAAGTACACAAATTATAGTTTTGCATTAACACACAAACATGTTTCATCACAGTTACGGCATCCTCTGAAATACATCCTTACTTATTATGTTCAGTTTAGGAAATACGTTTTAGCGGATTCTGTTGTTATTTAAATTATGTACAAACTTCATTATTTTTGTTTTTAATCCAAATCGTGGCATTTGCCTGTTTTTGACCTAAGCTTCACAAAATTTTTACCGATGTCCACAGGTCAGGCCAACTAGACACAAAACACGTTTAGCACACAAAAACAAACGAATCAAAGCTCAGGAATATCCAAATATTTCAGTAGTAAGGCCGAAAAAGAGCATTTGCCATATATTTATCGGAACGTATATTTTGAAAGTTGGATTAAAAACAAAAATTCAGTTTTGGCTATATCCTGACGTATCTCATGTTCGCAGATGACTTGGTCTACTGACTTAGACCTGTGAGTTATTTCTGTTGGCAGGCACATAACACACATAATGTAAAAGAAAAGCTAAAGTTCATATATAATTAAATAATTACAAAATTCTATGTAACATGTTTCGTAACTTAAACATAACCTGTACGTATGTATTTCTGGAAAACTAAAGCAAAAAATTACTGAAAAAGCCACGGCTGTGGTGAAAGATGGGTGTTGAAACTAGACAGGTATTTGTGTACTTGGAAGTACTAGTTCGTTATTTTCTGCGAAGACGGAAACTGACCTCAAAGTTACAATGTCAAGGTATTGTCCTATACTGCATGCCATGAGCACTAAATGTCTGTCAACTAAGACGCTTGTCTCTTGGGACCATTGAGGTCCTTCGTGGCGGTGAGAATGGCCCACCATATATGAATCACATGCTCACGTAAGAGTCATCGAACTACAAACAACTACAATAGCGATAATGCTGAACTTTAAAACTGCTGGCCACGATCTTATCTCTCGAATTAAAAGATGTTCTAGTGGACGTTTTCTAGTTCTGCCACGAGGCATAATACGGTCTTCTTTTAAACAACCAAAATTCAAATACGATATCTAGATTGGAATCCGCTGCGTAAGCTTTCCTCGCATACAGACCTAGTATACGCGGTTGTGCTGAAGGGATCATCATTTCTACATCCAAGAGTGTAGTACATTTCACAACAATGTGACGTTTCTTGAATGTTGGACTTTAATAGCCAGCAGTGCTGATGCGGTCGTCTCGGCTATTTTCTGTATCACTGCTAGCATAACATTTTCTTGGAAACGAAAGCTGCCTTATCTGAGGTCTCAGATGTTTTGTGGCTCCTGTACCTATCAATATTTGAATTACTATGCTTCACAAGAAAATAAATAATGTCTCTGGTATACACCAGACATGCAGCTTGAATAATTTAAATCTTTCCTATAACATACACTTTGGCTCCCTAGGTTCTATCTCGTAGAAGAAGCCGGAAATTAACAAAATTGTCTTCTGAACCAGTACCGTTTATTGCCAAGAAGTGAATATTTATTATGCGTAGTTACATCACAATTTTATATTCGAAGACGATAAAAAATTTTATGTTCTAGTACACACTAAACATCTGATCTCGTTAGTTCTTTATCCCTGACACTATTACTAATGAATATTCATGTTATAGTTCAGTATTTTTCACTGATTCCAACGAAGTTGCAGAGCAGATGCGTAAAGAATTGACCCCAATCCAGCATGCTATCTCTTTGTAAATCAATACCGACAAAATTCAATGACTTTCATTTCTGAGAATTTTACGATGCTATCTTGAATTTAGGGGTGCGTTCCAAGGATGCGTGCATTCCAGAACGACGAGATCAGGGGACGCCGCGAAAATATTCCGCAGGCCATAATGCGTGGAAGGTGTTTGCTTTCAGAAGATTAACGGGCATCTGTCCAATGGAGCATGAAACGTGATCCATCAGAAAAGGTCACCTGTCGTCACTCACCGGACACCAATTTGCGGTACTGGTGTGCAAATTGCAGTCGCCACCGATGAGCAGGAGTTAGCATGGGTGCATGAAGCACCTACTGCGGAGACCCGTATGAAACAACGTTCATCGAGCGGTTGTTGAAGAGACGTTATTGGTAGACCCCTGGTTCATCTGCACCATCAGTTGCTCAACAGCTGCACATCTACGCAACCGTACACATCTCCGCACCCGTCGTTCATCCCTATGATGCACCACAGTGGCTTTGGTGCCGGTTTTGGATAGCGCCATTTTGCACATAGGGTATACTTTAGTCATGGCAGCACACCAACAGTTCATAAATGCTTCCAACCTTGGCCTCAAAGCGAATGATCATCTCTTTCGGGCGTCTGAAAAATCGCCAAGTTTTCGCATCATTACAACGACAGCACCATTTCTAGTGTCCCCCCAGTCCTCCATTGCTAGTGCTACCACCTGCCGCCTTTGATTGGTTGTTGCACGCTGACGTCGAGCATCGTCGGTAGTCCCATTAATGTGACTGGACTGTGTATGTTGGCGACGAGGAGGAGAAGGAACTGACAGTGCAGACACTAAATATGATGGACTGCCCAAACAGTATGTTGAAAAGGGCAAAAGGAGTATGATGCTGAGATGAGTGGAACTAAGCTACAATGGTACAATATGAAACGCTTAACAAGAAACTGTGGAGACCGAAAAAATGTTAAATGAATTTCGTCTAAAGGATGCATGCCAAATGGAGAAGAAAACTCACTTTCTTCAAATGAATTTAATCTGTAACACTTATATTATGAACGATATAAGGATATACCAACTTTGCGAAAACTTTGCAGCTTTAGTCGCACGGAAGTGGACTAATAATCAGAACAACTGTTCTGGTTTGATTTTAAAAGGCCAGCGCGGTCTCAGGAGGCTTGTCACGGTTCGCACGGCTCCTCCCTCGGTCACGGGTGAGTGTGTTGATCGTAGAGTATGTTAGTTTAAGTTGTGCGTAAGCTTACGGACCGATGACCTCAGCAGTTTGGTCCCATAAAACCTTACCACAAATTTCGAATTTCTTTTAAAAGGTCCTGTGACATGTGCGAATGAGAGCATAGTTTCAAGACATGTAACCCACATTAAATTTAGACCCAGCGAACTCCTACAGGGTGTTTCAAAAATGACCGGTATATTTGAAACGGCAATACAAACTAAACGAGCAGCGATAGAAATACACCGTTTGTGGCAATATGCTTGGGACAACAGTATATTTTCAGGCAGACAAACTTTCGACATTACAGTAGTTACAATTGTCAACAACAGATGGCGCTGCGGTCTGGGAAACTCTATAGTACGATATTTTCCACATATCCACCATGCGTAGCAATAATATGGCGTAGTCTCTGAATGAAATTACCCAAAACCTTTGACAACGTGTCTGGCGGAATGGCTTCACATGCAGATGAGATGTACTGCTTCAGCTGTTCAATTGTTTCTGGATTCTGGCGATACACCTAGTCTTTCAAGTGTCCCCACAGAAAGAAGTCACAGGGGTTCATGTTTGGCGAATAGGGAGGCCAATCCACGCCGCCTCCTGTATGTTTCGGATAGCCCAAAGCAATCACACGATCATCGAAATATTCGTTCAGGAAATTAAAGACGTCGGCCGTGCGATGTGGCTGGGCACCATCTTGCATAAACCACGAGGTGTTCGCAGTGACGTCTAAGGCAGTTTGTATCGCCACAAATTCACGAAGAATGTCCAGATAGCGTGTGCAGTAATCGTTTCGGATCTGAAAAATGGGCCAATGATTCCTTTGGAAGAAATGGCGGCCCAGACCAGTACTTGTTGAGGATGCAGGGACGATGGGACTGCAACATGGGGCTTTTCAGTTCCCCATATGCGCCAGTTCTGTTTATTGACGAAGCCGTCCAGGTAAAAATAAGCTTTGTCCGTAAACCAAATGCTGCCCTCATGCATATCGCCGCCATCAATCCTGTGCACTATATCGTTAGCGAATGTCTTTCGTGCAGCAATGGTAGCGGTGCTAAGGGGTTGCCGCGTTTGAATTTTGTATGGATAGAGGTGTAAACTTTGGCGCATGAGACGATACGTGGACGTTGGCGTCATTTGGACCGCAGCTGCAACACGGCGAACGGAAACTCGAGGCCGCTGTTGGATCACCTGCTGCACTATCTGCGCGTTGCCCTCTGTGGTTGCCGTACGCGGTCGCCCTACCTTTCCAGCACGTTCATCCGTCACGTTCCCAGTCCGTTGAAATTTTTCAAACAGATCCTTTATTGTATCGCTTTTCGGTCCTTTGGTTACTTTAAACCTCCGTTGAAAACTTCGTATTGTTGCAACAACACTGTGTTCTAGGCGGTGGAATTCCAACACCAGAAAAATCCTCTGTTCTAAGGAATAAACCATGTTGTCCACAGCACACTTGCACGTTGTGAACAGCACACCCTTACAGCTGAAAGACGACGTACAGAATGGCGCACCCACAGACTGCGTTGTCTTCTATATCTTTCACATCACTTGCAGCGCCATCTGTTGTTGAAAATTGTAACTACTGTAATTTCGAAAGTTTGTCCGCCTGAAAATGTACTGTTGTCCCAAGCATATTGCAACAAACGGTGTATTTCTGTCACTGCTCGTTTAGTTTTTATTGCCGTTTCAAATATACCGGTCATTTTTGAAACACCCTGTATATATCATATTAAAAAAAGTAAAGTACGTGGCGCAACCCTGTGGTTGAGCTATTGGCCTGACTGCAGGCTGAGTGCAGCCACAGGCTGGCCCATCGTCCCTCTCCAATTTCACCACTGGGAAAGAACTGCGGCATTCCACTGATTAGGTAAAACTTGGGCCGTCCTGCGGGTGCTGGAATGAGAAAAAGTTCTTGTTTTTAAGCGAGTCCTCCAGTACCGGAGTTTGTTTCCCTACCCACATGGACTGTCAAGACCAGATATATGCATTATACTGTCATTACGTGTTGGGAAAGTGGTAACGTTCAAGGAGTATTGTCACGCAAAATGTGCTGTTCACTATATTGGCGGATAGACGCTGAGCGTTGACAGCGCTCCACATTAAACGAATACTGGAGTTGTTGTTGTTGTAGGTGTTGTAACCGCAGAAAAGCCAAGTGTAAATGCAGTTGTTCTCAGACGATACACCAGAAATCATACGGGGAGATAGAGTTAACAGGGGACGCCAGGCGTGTCAGAGGGGTCACAAAAGATAACGACGCAGCCAGATAGCCGAGGCGGCGGTCCTAGCGGCCAGGCAGCTGCGCGTGATAAGCAAGGAAGCAGACTCAGCTATTAAGATAAAAAGGGCGCTCTGGGCAGGTCCCTTAATAAGCAATAACTTACAGTATCAACACTCTTGGCTAGAGGGAGAAGTCTGGGAGCGGAGAGAGAAAGAAAGAGGGCCCTAGGTGGGGACCGCACTACGTCATGAGGAGCCAATGAAGGGCTCAGGACGCAGTGCGTGACCATATAGGGAGAGGCCCCTCTACCCCTCCACCCAGCTTCTGAAGAAAAGTACTGAAGTTAATACTAAAACAATCCCTAATAAGGAAAAGTTGCACTCGACGCTACGTCATGCCAAGCGCTGGCGGGGTCGAAGGGGAAGAGCTAACAAAACTCGGAGGCACGCCGCTCCGGGGATCTCTCTTTCTCGGGTTTAGGCAGCGACGGTAGTCAGCGTGAGTAGCAGCCGACTTGGGCTGAGGGCGGGCTGCAGGCAGACAGTTGGAGATAGTCGCCGATGAGCGTTTAGGCAGCGACCGCGGGACTCTGACGTAGGGTGCTAGTGTGGGCAGCAAAGTGCTGGAAAGTTCTATCAGACAGCCAGAACGGTGGAAGTCAGTCACCGTCTCTGTAATGGGCTTGGCTATTCTGTAGGTACAATCACTACGCAGTTAGGGTGATCTGTATTCTTTATGAATAAATTAGAACTTTTATAACGTCCATACGAATTTACTTCTACCAACATCCTAGCCTTGTACCTTCACACCAGGGAATTTAACATCTTAGCCAGATCAAAAGTCTCCCTCTCAATTAGGTCAACCGGCTAATTCCCGTTTACGAACCGTGTCGCTCAATCCCTCGCAAAACCCACGCTTGGGACGCGACATAGTTTTGTTTCCTTGTAAGTCTCCGTACAGAAACCAGGGCCCAGCATTAGATGATGAATTATTCGTGGTTCGTAGCTCTCCACTCAGTTGCCTTAGTTCGCACCCTCGGGCATTGAACATGAGTATGCAGTTGAGGCCATAGGCACAGTTGTCCATGCAGCATGTGCAGAGATAGGGCTGCGTGAAGATCTTTTCTCCTTAATTGTGTAAGATACAGCTATGATTTACTTCTTGAAATTATGATACATGAAATTTTGAAATGAGAACTTATAAGGTTTTAATTTTCAGGAAGGGAATGAGAAGATGAGAGGGGCGATTAGTTATGGCGAAAGTTGTCTCTTCAACTGCAGACTCTCAGGAATGGTCTAGGAATGTATCCTCGAGTTTGATGTCCTTTGGTAGTGCGTTCCATTGTTAGTTTATTAGGGAGGTAATTCACATCTCGCTTGTCGTGAGTCGATTGATTTCCCTCGTAACTATTGTAATTTTTAAGTTTGGTTGGGGTATTTATACTGTGTGTGAGTTAATTAGGTTCAATACTGTGTTACAGTCTTTTATTGCTAATATAGTCTAATTACAGGTTTGATGTGACGCCTGGTCCAATAACCTGCCTCTATCTATCCTCTTTAACCTATTCACTAGTTTCTATTCTGCATTCTCTGTGTGTTTCTATTTGTACAATTAGTGTCGTTTACTGTATGTGTTGAGTTCTTTTGGTACAATAACAGGCCGCGAACTATTCTACCTCATATGTTAACAGGTTTCTAGTCTACTTTGCCACATGTTACTATTTCATCATTTAGTGTCGTGCGTGTTAGGCACGTGATATTCTTAGTATGTCTCTTCGTTGGTGTGAGTCATCGTTTCGCTTTCGTGTAACTCGAAGTTGATATCATCTAATGTGTTTATACAATGTGCTTTCGGAAACTAAGGTCCGATTCGGAGCGAAATGGAAACCACTGTGAAAATCCGATAGAACTTTGCACATATGTCTTGCACAGCATCATTAGTGCACCTGTCGGTCGCTACACATCACTCTTTTCAATTCAGAGTGCAAAGTGATCACGTAGAAATACCTAAAACAGTGTCTCACGCCAAGAATGTTGATCTGATGAGAGGTTTCGCCTGAAGCAACGTGGAACACATAACATAAATGTCATGCGTTTCTTTCTTCGAGACAATTCTCAGCCGCATTCTGGAGGAGCAATGAAGACTCTCTTGCACCGTTTTCGATAGCAAGTGTTTGATCACCGACAATATAGCCCTAAATTGGCTCCCTCAGTTGTTAATCTCTGCTGACATGAACCGCTGGCTACAAAGACAGAATTTTGGCGCAAACAACGAATGGCAGACCAGCGTACAGAATTAACGGAGAGCACAGATTTCTACTTTCTGTGACGACAACGCCACGAAAAATGTCGGAGCGGCGACTACACTACTGGCCATTAAAATTGCTACACAATGAAGATGGCGTACTACAGACGCGAAATTTAACCTACAGGAAGCAATGATTAACTTTTCAGAGCTTTCACACTAGGTTGACGCCGGTGGCGACACGTACAATGTGCTGACATAAGGAAAGCTTCCAACCGATTTCTCATACTCAAACAGCCGTTGCCTGATGAAACGTTGTTGTGATGCTTCGTGTAAGGAGGAGTAATGCGTAACATCACGTTTCCGACTTTGATAAAGGTCGGATTGTAGCCTATCGCGATTGTGGTTTATCGTATCGCGACATTGAAGCTCGCGTTGGTCGAGATCCAATGACTGTTAGCAGAATATGGAATCGGTGCGTTCAGGAGGGTAATACGGAACGCCGTGCTGGATCCCAACGTCCTCGTATCACTAGCAGTCGAGATGACAGGCATCTCATCCACATGGCTGTAACAGATCGTGCAGCCACGTCTCGGTCCCTGAGTCAACAGATGGAGACGTTTCCAACACAACAACCATCTGCACGAAAAGTTCGAGGACGTTTGCAGCAGCATGGGCTATCGGCTTGGAGACCATGGCTACGGTGACCCTTGATGCTGCATCACAGACAGGAGCGCCGCGATGGTGTACTCAACGACGAACCTGGGTGCACGAATGGCAAAACGTCATTCTTTCGGATGAATCCAGGTTCTGCTTACAGCATCATGATGGTCGCATCCGTTTTTTGCGACCTCGTGGTGAACGTACGTAGGAAACGTGTATTTGTCATCGCCATACTGGCATATCACCCGGCGTGATGGTATCGGGTGTCATTGGTTACACGTCTCGGTCACCTCTTGTTCGCATTGACGGCACTTTGAACAATGGACGTTACATTTCAGATATGTTACGACCCGTGGCTCTACCGTTCATTTGATCCCTTCGAAACCCTACATTTCAGCAGTATAATACGCGACCTCATGTTGCAGGACCTGTACGGGCCGTTCTGGGTACAGAAAATGTTCGACTGCTGCCCTGGCCAGCAAATTCTCCAGATCTGTCACCAATTGAAAACGTCTGGTCAATGGTGGCCGAGTAACTGGCTCGTGAACATACACCAGTCACTACTCTTGATGACTCTTTTGACACAATGCCCAGGCTTATCATGGCCGTTATTACGGCCAGAAGTGGTTGTTCTGGGTACTGATTTCTCAGGATCTATGCACCCAAATTGCGTGAAAATGTAATCACATGTCAGTACTAGTATAATATATTTGTCCAATGAATACCCGTTTAGCATCTGCATTTCTCTTTGGTGTTGCAATTTTTTTTGGCTACTAGTGTACATCCGGAAGGCGTGGCTAGCTGTTTCGGAGAAGAACTTTATTTTTACTGTGTTTTTATTTCCCTATCGTTCTGGCCTTACTTTGCTAACAGCCCTCGTAGATAATCTGTTCAATCTCGAAGATTTGATCTGAGTATTTCTTTAATAGTTCCATTTGTCTGAAACGCTGTTTATTATAGTGGCTCCGTGGCAGTTCTTTTTATTACGTAAGTGGCTGCAGCCTCACAATACAGACCTTCCCAACATTGACACTAGGGGAATAGAGCGTGCTCTGTTATTTCTTCCGCCGGCCGTGGTGGTCTCGCGGTTCTAGGCGCGCAGTCTGGAACCGCGGGACTGCTACGGTCGCAGGTTCGAATCCTGCCTAGGGCATGGATGTGTGTGATGTCCTTAGGTTAGTTAGGTTTAAGTAGTTCTAAGTTCTAGGGGACTAATGACCACAGCAGTTGAGTCCCATAGTGCTCAGAGCCATTTGAACCATTTTTTGTTATTTCTTCCCCTCCTCGATTTTCGTGCGTTAACAGGTCGACGCTCCCATCCTTCTTAGATATTGCTGGGTAACACACTTCACTCATGTCAGGTTTCGCTGATAATTAGGATTTACGAGAACCGTACGTCAGCGACCAGTGCGGATGCCTTTGCTGTGCGTCTTTCGCCTGCAGCGCAGCCTTAACCTAAAAACGGGCATGTTTTTGTTTCGGCGCGGATGGTCCAGTGCCGTGAGAGGACCCCCCGGCCGGTCCAGATGTTCAACGGGGACCGCGGGACGGCCGCATTTTTTAAGGTCGGTCCTCCGCGATGTAGCCCTCCGTCCCGTTTACATAAAAAAGCGGGACACGCATCCCTCCGGACGGAGACAAAGGAACGGCTGAAGGATAGCGTGGGAGGCGGGGTGTGGGGGGGGGGGGGGTCGCCGAAACACAGCCATGCAAAAACCCAGCCGGCAGTCGGCGGCCGGCCGGCTGCGCACCGCCGGTCCGTGTAGTCGTTTTGGGCGTTCGCTGGGGCCGCCGCGAAAGCCCGCTGCCTGCTGCCCGCTGCCGTATTTGGCACAGCGGCGGTCGCTGCCCGACGAAGGTTACCTCCGCCCCCTCCGCAGTCGTTTTGCTCCATTACGGCAGATTAGTCAGTCCTGGGAGGTAGCCGCCACTTTGCCTCGCAGCGGGTCTCCTTCACGGGGAGGGACGGCCACATCCGAGCGGGTTTGTTGCTCTTCGCATACCTCGTTAATGACTCAGGGATATTAGCACGTCAATTCGTCCTTCGCAAGCCATATGGATGGAAAGCTGGTGACCTGTCGTTAGTTAGGGACAAAGGATTAAGATCGCTTGTACATAAATCAACAGTTTACTGGTTACAGACAAGTCCTAATTAATTTGTACCAGCTAACAGTCCCGGTTTTGAGGTCGCGTGGGATCCGAAACACTAATGAACTGCAAGGCCCAGCTTTAACAAAGAATTCTCATACGTTTAAACTATCTGGTCAAAAGTATCTAGACGTTGGTGTACATCAGTAAGCGTGTCCATCTTTAGCTTTAAATAGGCTTGAAGTCTGCTGGGGACACTTCCAATGAGGTGTCGCAATGTGTTTGAAGAAATGGCAACCAGTTCTTCATGAGCCGATACCAGAAAGGATGATGCTGTAGGAATCTGGGATCTGGTGCTAAGTCCACGTTCTGTTCATGCCAACTGCGTTCCATTGGCTTCAGACCGGGAATTTCAGCAAGTCAGACAGCTTAAGAAAATAATTTTTTCTGTCCGTAGTACATAGCTTCAAAATATTGGTTTGCGACAGAGTACGTTATCAGGCTGATTCAGTCATCGTCTCCGAACTGTTCCTCTACCGTACACAATGCTGTAAAATTTGTTCATATCCTTCCTCATTTATCAGTTTCTTAAGCGCAATAAGGGACCCACACCCCCAACGATGAAAAACATCCCCATACTTAACACCACCTCCTCTGTGCTCCGTTGTCAATGCCGCACATGATGAGAGGTAGCGCTCTTCAGATATCGTCAAGCCCAAACCCTTCCTTTGGATTTCCACACGATTTGGCGCGATTTATCAGCTCAAATAGCCCATTTCCAGTCAGCCACTGCCCACTGCTATCGCTCTTTACACCGACTCAAGCACCGATTAGCCTTAACTACAGAAATATTTCACTTGTGAGGAGCTGTCCGACCACTGTACTCCTTTCTTTTAATACACCAAGAGCCCTCACGCCATAAGGAAACGAAAGAGCAGAGAGGGCTGTGAAGAATAAGTCAGCCAATTGCACATGCGAAGAGGACATAAGCGCCGCGCCACTTCTACGACAGCATCATGATCAGGCACTTCAAGACCAGCGATTTAGGAACTGTATATACAGCAGAACATTGTTTATTTAGCATGTCGCCCTTTGCTCGGGACACGTCTATAGTTCTCAAAGTTAAGTATTGTCACTTATTTTCCGTCATAAAACTCATTAATACGATTTGCTTGAATTGATGTCTAGCGATCCGAGAAGTAGGTTTCCTTGATATCCCATCTTTGACAACTAGGAAGTATTCAACACCCTAAGTCTTCGGTCTAGCTAGACTTCTGGTAACACTTCGTAACTCACGAGTGACTTTTTCCTCTGATTTCATGCAATTATTTGTTTACAACACCCCTCCGCAATGCTCGATGGTCGCTGCCCGTTAGTACGTGAGCTCTGCCTGCTCTTGGTTCAGTTGTGATTCTTCCTTCGGCCGTTTCCAAGTCGCAACAATTAACCAACGGTAGACTTGGGATAGCCTCAAAGAGTTGGAATGCCCCTGATAGGTTTTTTATTCAGGTGACATCTGATGACTTTTCGCCGCTCTCTCCTTACCGACCCATTTCGCTATTACTACTTCTCTACTGCCAACGCAATACCCTCCGCATATTTTTATACCGACCTGTCCCTCTCTCGTTACATTTAATAGCTGATTCCTCATTAAATATGGGTGCCCTGACACTTTTGACCAGACATTGCACATTTTGTGTACCTCGATATTTGAACTTATTCGAGTATCAAACTCAGTATTATTATCATTTATGATACTAAAACATCACAGTTCACTCTCATTATCTCCATACATTTCACACAGAGAGAAAAAGGTGAGGTGTGCAAGTTCTCCTGTTCCATCTTCTGCTTACAATAAGAAAACCTTCTCTCAGTTTGTGACTGTTAAGGGTAAACGCATGCTGTGGTGACAGGTAGTGCTGTCCAGGAGAACGGATTATCTAAACATCCATCGCGCCTCGGATGAAGACGGGCGGAGAAAGTACTGTGCTATGGGGACATTCATCTCGGCTTCTTTGGGACTTCTACATCTACATCTACGTATCTATACGGTTACTCCGCAATTCACATTTAAGTGCCTGGCAGAGGGTTCATCGAACCATTCTCATACTACTTCTCTACCATTCCACTCTCTAAATCTTTCCATTCGAGCTCTGATTTCTCTTGTTTTATTATGATGATCATTTCTCCCTACGTAGGTGGTGTCAACAACAAAATATTTACACATTCGGAACAGAAAGTTGGTGATTGAAATTTCGTAAATAGATCTCGCCGCAAAGAAAACCGCCTTTGTTTCAGTGACTGCCACCCGAGCTCGCGTACCATATCAGTGACACTCTCACCCCTGTTGCGCGATAACAAGAAACGAGCTGCCCTTCTTTGCACTTTTTCGATGTCCCCCGTCAATCCTACCTGGTAAGGATCACATACGGCGCAGCAATATTCCAGCAGAAGACGGACAAGTGTAATGTAGGCTGTCTCTTTAGTGGGTTTGTCGCATCTTCTAGTGTTCTGCCAACAAAGCGCGGTCTTTGTTTCGCCTTCTCTACAATATTATCTATGTGGTATTTCAAATTTAAGTTGCTCGTAATTGTAATTCCTAGGTATTTTGTCGGATTAACAGCCCTTAGATTTGTGCGATTTATGGTATACCCAAAATTCATCGGATTTCTTATAGTACCCATGTCACGACCTCGCACATTTCTTTGTTTAGTGCTAATTGCCACTTTTCGCAACACACAGAAATTCTCTCTTTCGTGAGTACTCGAAAGAACTGTGATTTCTATGGGCCACGTGAACATTATTACGGGCGACCTGCATCCCTTCATGCTTGATGTCTTCCCCGATGGCGATGGCTTTTTCTAACAGCATAACAAGGGCCAACCTTTATACAGTGCTTTGTGGCTCATGATAGTGAACGCACGATTTCTTTGTCACAAAATTCGACTAATCTGAACCCTGTGGAACACATATGGGGAATCAATGGTAATCACTATCCGTCCCATACCCCAGTGGCCCGTAACATACGGTAATTCCGTGATCTGTGCGTACACAAACCCCCATAAACTTACAAAGAAAATATGAAATCCGTGCGACGTAGCATCGTTGCTGTACGGCGTTTCAAAGGTGGACCCATACTCTGTGAAGTAAGTGGTCGTAATGTTATCGCTCGTCACTGCGAACTAACCGTTTATTAGGTAATTGCTAAATATGCTTACTTATTTTCAATATGAAATATAGCCCTGATTACTACATTTTGGATAACATATATCGGGCCAGTAATTTCCTGGCCTGAATCCTCTGGATTTTTCTCTCTGGAATCAATGGATGTTAGATCTCCTATTATACATTTGAAGAACTGTAGCTAAGAAATGTAGTTTCTTAATGATTTACAATAACTTTTGGGAGTGTTTGAAAAAATTTGTAATTCACTGCTTAGACGAAACTGTACAAATATTAGTAACATTATGGTCAATGTAGCGTCCATGGAAAAAAAAAGTCCTCCGCTGGTCGGGCCATGGACGGATCAACTGAGACCCACCGAGCGCCAAGTCATACTCAGTCAATGACGCCATTTGGAGACAGACATTGGAGTTGCTACCTCTCATTCAAGTAGCTCGGCAGTTGGCATTACGAGGCTGAATGGAGCCCGTTCCATGACTCCCACGAAGGAAATGTTTCTGTCTCTATTGGGAACTGAATCTGAGTCCTTCCCATGGCATTCGTCTACACTGACCACTCGGCCACGCAAGTGGACCGTCCTGTTAGCGATATAAAGAAACGATTAATACTAAACACATGTCTATCGCCAGCATGGTTTATGAGGCAACACTGCACATTGTTCGCGGCCCTTCCACCTGCACAGCTCTGTCATGTTGAGAAATGGAATTCATGCTGCTATTCCGCTACGGTACTGTACGATCTGTAATGTCGACGAGCGGGTGCTGAGGCGAATGCGCTATGTGACCGAAGACGTAATTTTTGGTGATCTCTGCCAAGCAAGCAGTGTTAAGAATTTGTGAATAGCACATAAAATCAGGCTTTTATTATGCACCATACTACGAGTAATACTCAGTTATCATGAATATAGTTCATTTAAATTATATTTTTCCACAGTATTTCATTTTTATTTAAGTTACGTTCAGAATTACAAATTTGCATAGAAAACATCGCTGACAGGTAGTGCCTTATTTCCATTTTTGACATAATAGAAAGTAAGTAAAAAAATATATTCAACTTAGGATTTAGCCAGAGGCGTAGGATCACCTCGGTATAGCTCTGGGCTCCGACCAAGATGAGATGTCATAGTGACTAACTAAAGTTTCACGTTGCGACAGCAGTATGGAAGCTCTTTCTCGATCTTGATCAGGTGCTCCCCTTGTCCTCTGCAGGTATTCCTACTACAGGAAGTAAGCCCGCATCTCGTGGTCGTGCGGTAGCGTTCTCGCTTCCCGCGCCCGGTTTCCCGGGTTCGATTCCCGCCGGGGTCAGGGATTTTCTCTGCCTCGTGATGGCTGGGTTTTGTGTGTTGTCCTTAGGTTAGTTAGGTTTAAGCAGTTCTAACTTCTAGGGGACTGATGACCATAGATGTTAAGTCCCATAGTGCTCAGAGCCATTTTTTACAGGAAGTAACAACAGGCAACAGGGCGAGCGGTTGCCTAGAAGCATGACTGACCTATATAAGAATGAGGTCTGCGGGTCGCAAAACGCAGTGGTGCAGATACGCCTCCAAATGAGACGCGCCGCTGCCTGTGGCTGTGTGGCGTGGCTAAGTATGCGTAGCGACTCGCGAGTGATTTACGCGCGCCCAGGGCGTCAGGTTTTGCGCGTGCCCACCTAGTTATTTATCGCCAAACTCCGCGCAGAACTTGGCGCCGTCTAAATCAATTCGGCCCGCTATCTCGCGGCCGCAGTTCCTCCCGACAAGCACTCCCCCTGCTCCATACGCCGGCGATTTTCTTCACTTACAGAACGGAACTCGGCTACGACCCCCTAGAGGCTCTCCTCACCAAAGTCAAGCTGCACAGCAAACTTTTCTGATTGTCTGTACTTTAGAATGAACTATCCATCATTATGATGCACACATGCTTTACTTATATTAGCATCTACGAGGAGCGTCGAATAATTAGGGCAACACACTTCTTTTTCCTCGGACAATTTCGATGGAAAAAACGCGAAATTTGTTCAGGGACAGAAATAATTCTGCTTGAGCCCCTATAGTTTCATGAAGCTCAAATCGATGACGGTGGTATAAGTAGCGTTCATAACGACGTCTGTGAAGAAGACGCATCCTAAGCAGAGAGCTGTCATTCGGTTTCCTTTGCCAGAAAATCAGATCATCGCATACATTTATATGCGGTAGTATAATCTCTACGGAGACCTGGCGGTAAACAAAAGCACGATGAGTCGGACGAGGCGTCTGTCATCATCGCAACAAGGTCCCGCCAACCTGTTTGAATTCCCGCGTGCCGGCCGGCCACTCGCAGCTGTGACTCTTGCAATATTGGAACGTACTGTCGCCCTCATTCAAGGTGATCGACTGAATTAAACACCTCGCTGCTCACTTGGACGTCTTGTTGGCAGTGCTGACACACTCGCCCACCAGTTGGAGTAAATGATAGCGCTCGTTGCTTGGCCAGGAACCCCAGTTGCGGAGCGCCCGGTCGCCTCGTGCAAGTTTTTCTAGTTGACGCCACTTTGGCGACTTGCGCGTCAATGATTATAATGATGAGCGCAACAGAACACCCTGTCACTGAATGGAAGAAAAGTCTCCAAGCTGGACGGGAATCGAACCCGGGTCCCTTGCATGACATTTCTTCGCGCTTAGCTCTCAGCGACTGAGGCGGAGTCCAGTACGGGTACTCGCCGCGTAACAGAAGACTATAAAGAGTGGATTGGTTGCGCGTTACGAGACTCATCGCGTCAATTTTTTTTTTCTAACGTCGTCACAGGCGACGAGACGTGGTTTCCTCACTTCGAACCGGAAACAAAACGGCAATCCATGAAATGTCATTTCACCACCTCTCCTCAGGTGAAAAAAGTTCAATGCACCACCCTCAAACGGTAAAGTAATGGCGACGTTCTTCTGACTCTCAGAAGGGTTTGTTCTGTTTGATGTACTCCATCATGGTGCTAGGGTCAGCTCTCGAGTATACTGTGCTGTTCTCAGGCAATTGAAGGAATGACTTCAGGGTGTTCGTCGCCACAAATATGCAAAGGAGCTTTTCCTTTTCCATGACAATGCAAGATCTCACACAATTCTGCGCACTCGAGAGGAGCTCACAAAACTTCATTGGACTGTTCTGCCTCATCCACCCGACAGCCCGGATATCGCACCTCCCGACTTCGCTCTGTTTGGTTCAATGAAGGATGCACTCCGCATGAGGCAGTAACTGAATGATCGTGAAGTTATTGATACAGCAAGACGTGGGCTCCGATGTGGACATGTGTAACGTCACCATGAGGACATACAGGCCATCCCAGTAATGCAGCGTAAAGCCGTAGAGTTGAACGGAGATTATGTTGGAAAACAGTTTTCTGTGGCCAGGACAGTGGGGAATAATATGATATATTGGAATCCTGAATGAAACCAACCTACTTTCAGAAAGAAATGTTTTGGCTTATAATACTACTTGTTTATGGCTCATCTAAATTTTTGTAATTTTTTGCTTTTAAAATTTTCTCATATTGTTACTATATTTTCCGTTTATATAAAGTAAATTGTGCTATACTGGACGTTTAAGTTCTTTGCATTGTACGTGAGTAATGTAATGATAATACTATGTACATTGTTTATTACGTTAAACATTTTCTGATCACATTTTGTATTTAAAAATATTTGTGTGTATAGACTGTTCATGTTGATGTAAATTTGACAGTTGTAACAAATGGTCACGCTTAGGAACAATGTAAGAAACAGGTGTTATGTAAAAGATAGTGTGCTTTTGTTTGAAACGAAGTGGCTCTGAGGAGTGGAAAAGGTGGCAAGGGCGAATTGGCGCGCTATCTAGAGCAAGCGCGGGAAATAAGTCAAAACAGTCTGTAGGTAGCAGTCATTGAGGCAACACCTTTGCGGAGCGGGAGAAGCTTTGCTTGCAAATTTGCACAGATTTGCCTCGTATGAAGACTGCAAATTGCTTACGGCATAGCTGCGAGTTGTTGGGAAACTGTATGTAAAATAGAACGACCCCAAGAAGAGAAATAGACAGCATAAAGCAAGATACTTTCAGGCCGTATTGTGGGTAGTGAAGCCGCTATGATTGTTCGCCACACCCAAGCCTACAGCCAGCAGATAAGACTTTTTTTGGTACAGCGTGAACTATTAATTTAAACTATGTTTTATTACTGAATAAAAATTCCTGACCTTTAAAGAAACTGGTTCACCCTGTCATTTCATCCTAATCATACACCTATATAGCGTTCCTTCCTAGTGTTTGATTAATCCGAGATTCCAGTCTTACAGACTTATCAAGTGCCAAGTTAACATAAAGAGGCACCATTTAAATTGTTTATGTGAAAATAATGAGATACATGCGTGAGGGACTAAATCCTGTGGTAATGAAATTATGCCTCAGTAGTGGAAGAGTGTAAATTGAATAGAGTGAATTTAAATGAAATTATGTATCAGAAAGTTAAATACCTCATAAATATTTTCGTCTTCAGCAATAGTTAAAGAAAAGTTTTCTTAGTTGTTTCACTGAAAAGCGTAATAAAAATTTTAGTTAGAGTAATTACACGTCCATGCTTTAGTACATTACAGAGAAATAAAGTCAAATTATTCTTGTTTTATAAGTCTTCTTAACTAATGCAAAGTGTTACAGTAGACGTTTGGTTAAATAAAAATTCAGTCAGAGTGAAGCAAAGCTACTAGAATCTTTTAAATGACTGTATAGAGTTAGTTCAAAGGGTAATAGCTTTTGAAAGTAAATTCCAGTAGGAAAGATGTTTTCTTGAAGCGAAATATTCAGTACAAAAAGTGTGTACTTTAGTAACTAAGAATTTTAGTACTTAAGTTTGTTGGTTATAGAAAGTGCTTTTCTAAATATCCCCCCTAGCCATATTTTTTTAGATACCTTGAAGTTATCTGCTGGGCTTTTTATCTTTTAAGAACGGAGTGTATAAGATTGAAGTAGTCAAATTAATTCCCGTGTCTGTACCAACATTGTGTAAGTAGGCTGTTTAAGTTTTTTATTGGTAACGCCACGTAGCGCTCTGTATGAAAATCACTGGCTGTGCTGTGTGCAGTCTGTGTTTAGTTTGCATTGTTGTCTGCCATTGTAGTGTTGGGCAGCGGCAGCTGGATGCTAACAGCGCGTAGCGTTGCGCAGTTGGAGGTGAGCCGCCAGCAGTGGTGGATGTGGGGAGAAAGATGGCGGAGTTTTGAGAGAGGATGATCTGGACGTGTGTCCATGAGAGACAGTAAATTTGTAATAATGGATGTCATGAACTGCTATATATATTATGACTTTTTAACACTATTAAGGTAAATAGATTGTTTGTTCCCTATCAAAATCATTCATTTGCTAACTATGCCTATCAGTAGTTAGTGCCTTCAGTAGTTTGAATCTTTTATTTAGCCGGCAGTAGTGGCGCTCACTGTATTGTAGTAATTCGTGTAACGAAGATTTTTATGAGGTAAGTGATTTATGAAAGGTATAGGTTAATGTTAGTCAGGGCCATTCTTATGTAAGGATTATTGAGAGTCAGATTGTGTTGCGCTAAAAATATTGTGTGTCAGTTTAGTGTTGATCAGAATAGGCAAAGAGCGAAATGTCTGAGTACATTTAGTTCTGCTCGGCTGTTTGAAAACAAATAACGTAAGAGGTTTATCAGCACGGTAAATCATTAATTTTTCGAAGGGGACCTTTCATATTTCGACCCTTAGCCGAGGATACCTCACTGGAATCTTCTGATTTTTTCTTGTAGTTTGTGTAATTAGTGTAGCTATTGTTTATTGCTAGCGCCTAATTATAGAGAGAATTTCCTTTGTAGTTGTAGTTTTTCATTGTTGTACAGTAAAACAATTGTGGCATGCATGTAGATTTGCACCAAGTATTTCGCAGCTGAGCTTGCAATTAACGATATATTATTTTCAATGCTATGTTAATGTGTTTTCTTATTTTGCTCTTCAAATTGTGCTTTTCTGTGTTATTGTGTGAAATATTGTGACAATATTGGCGTGTGGAAAACGTAATATTAGGCTCCAAAGTATACTTGAAATGACAGTGAAGACGAAAGCAGTGTTTTAGCGCCACCGTGTAATGAATTAACTAATCTTCAAAGTAGTAAATTGGAAATTGCGCATAGGGAAATGGGCGGGCAGCAAATAATGGTGTAGACAATGAAACAACTAGTGAACAGGAAGCATTATCGATCGATTGGTCGGCAACAGCTAATCTCAGGAATTCGAAATGACAGGACACAATCTCGCAAACACTGTAGATTCAGGTTTTGGGTGCTCACCGTTTTCTCAAATAAGTCAAGAAACATTTTCTGCTTGTCAAAATGTGAATGTTGCCGGTGCAAATTCACTGCCGAAAAGCACTGAGGAAGATGTTTCAGACACCAATGCATTGTTATCATAATTAATACAACAATTGGGAGAAAAGCTTCAAAAGTTTGACACGATGGAACAAAATCTTCAGACGTTAGACACCACACTTGAACAAACACGTGAAGATTTAACTACTGCGTTACATAACATCCAATTGAATTGTCAAAAAGTCTGTAATGACGTAAAAACGCAAATTTGTGAGCATTTTCAACCTATTTTTTCGCGGCATGAAAATGAATTACAGAATCGCGAAGCAGCCATAAAAGAACTGCAAACTATTGTTCAGGAAAATCACGAGACCTTGCAGGCTAAAATTGACTCAGTTGCATCTACCGATTCAGCTACGCAACTCTGCAAAAACTCATGAAAACTTTTAGGACACAGTAGATACTCTGAAAATTGGTTCAGAAAGACACATGGAGGATATTAGTTCATTATCAAAGTAGTTGAACTTTCGCATCAGCTAAATAATTTATCTACGAAGGTACATGATAATCTGAATGACACAAGACCGGTAGTCTTTAATGACGCAGAAGAGTACGAATAAATTAGGAAATTCAAACAAAATCAGAATCAAATTAATACGCGACACCAAAGAGAAATCCGGGGAGCACAAGATCAGTTGACACAGGTAATGCAAGAATTACATTTTTCAGAGGACACTCATGCTCCAATAGAGGAAGAGGGACATAGAAATACGGAATGGCCACAAAATAATAACACAGGGCATTTCGGAAATTATGAAAGAATTTTGAGATGGAACCGCCGAAACGACGTAACACTGACCGACATGAGACTCGCCGACATGGTGATTTTGACGATAAGCTGTTTATTACTACACGTAAATTCAAAACATTTAAGAAATCCACAAGGGTGGCTTCATCAATTCTCTCATTTTATCCTCCCAACTGATTATTGGAGCACAGATTATAATTTATGTTTGGCTATTTAGAGAATGAACCAGCTGTAAGAATGCGATCGGTCATTCACGATTGTCACAATGAAGGATAATTTTATCATGCCTTCCTCTCAGCATATCGGTCTCAAGCTACTCAAAACCGAGTAAAACATAGCATCATAATGATGAAACATTTCGAAAAATCTGAATTTTCCAGTCTTGTGAAATATTTTGAAAACATGTTGCACAAGAATCAGTACCCGTCAAACCCATACAGCCCCTCAGAGCTCATCCGCATTTGCTAAATCAAATTACCTGAACATTTACGACCTATTATTTTGGCAAAGACGACATTGAAGTTTTCAGGGACTCTTACAAGAACTGCAAATTGACACTGACAATCGCGGGGCGCGAAAACAGGAACACAACAATTACAGGTCACATCCGTCACAATTCCGCGATGACAGAAATAATAACTGGACACGACAAGGCTATTCTTACAACGCAAATCGTGACCCAAACACACCCCACCCGTATGACAACCGTTTGCAGAGTAGTATTAATTACAGAGAAATACCACATTTCCAAAGTAATGAATGTGACGACAACAATAGAAACAGACAAAATAGGAACCAAAACAATTATTATCAAAGGAGACAGAATAAATGGGGTCTGAGCACTATGGGACTCAACTGCTGTGGTCATCAGTCCCCTAGAACTTAGAACTACTTAAACCTAACTAACCTAAGGACATCACACACATCCATGCCCGAGACAGGATTCGGACCTGCGACCGTAGCAGTCACACGGTTCCGGACTGCGCGCCTAGAACCGCGAGGGAGACAGAATAACTTCAGACACAACGGTCCTCAGCGATTCCGGGAGAACTCTCCACCACATGACCGACAAAAAAGAAACTATGTGAACTACCGACTAAACGACAGACCTGAATTTCATCAGAACTGGCGGGATTCAAATAGGGCTGGGTCCTCTCGACAAGGTGAATTTGTAGAAGTAAGGTCTCCTAATCCCAATAACGACGCACGCCAACAAAGAGACAGACAATTACTCGCACCTTAGGCAGCCACGTGCGTCGGCTGGTCCAGCGAAAAATAATATACACGCTAACCTTGAGGAAAATTTTAGCATTCCTTACCGACGAATACAACATGATAATTGCTTTGAAGTTGAAAGTCTTCGCACTATATACGGTAAAATATTGGACCACAATTCACATGTAGAACCATTTATTGAGAGATAATCAGCTTTTTTACTTAGTCTTTGCCATAAAACTTTTCACTTCACGTTACTAGTAGTCTTTGTCACACTTAGAAACTGTTAACATGATACTATGTTTTAAAGTTAACTATAGAGTCAAGAACCTAGGCAACTTATTTAGACAAGTAATTACAAATGCATGTTATAGTGAACAGAGGACACAGTGTTATTGTGTGGGTACATTCTTGCTTGTTAGTTGCATGATTACGTAACGACTATAAGGTTTACATACTTAGAACATATACTGCTATTGAGATTTTAATGCAACATTTTGGTTTACTTGAAAAGACATTCTTTATTAGAAGTACTTTCTGTGAGATTAAAGATGACTTAGTATTTGGTTTCTTTGACAACTACACGATTATATCACGACGCTATTAATGTGTGACACAATTTACATTGTTGCCTTTGTGCTGTATCTGATTTATATCTGCACAGTTTTTATGAAATCTTCTGGGAAGTAAAACATGTTTTATTAGTAACTTTTGTGCTATAGCTACAATGAGACAGCCTTTTCTTAGCACAGTGTAGTACTTTCTTGATCACGGTACTGTATGTAATAACTTCGATATCTATACGCATAGCATTTCGCTTTTGTTCATTACGAGGTAAGTACATTGACTTCCACAGAACTTTGCTTCGGACGACGATAATTATGACATTTGACACATTTTTTACCCTTAAGTAATGACAGAGATTATGTTACAACAAGACTCACAATTTAGCGCGGCAGAACACGTATTTGAGTGATTAATTTTGTACTTGAAACATATATTTTTAAAGATTTTTGAGTTACAAAGAAAGTTTTCCGTGATACATTTCATTCCATTGCTGCAATCTGTAACACCTGAGGGTATGATTATATTAATCCTCAGGGGGTACACGCTTACTTTGTGTACCATGTGTTTGGCAAGCACAAGGAGCCCTTTCCAATATGGTATTTGCTTATACAACTTTACACATCGGCAACATGTATCTGTAACACAGAATTACACAGCTATCTGATTATTTAACAGAGAAACAAACTTTTTTTTTACTACATCAGTGGCAGATGTTTGCGTAATTACACAGTTGGATAATTTCACACTTCACACTTATGAAATTGTATATTTCCTGTACTTTGTGAACTGTTCATATTTTTTCGGAACCATTGTGATACTATGAGAGCTTTGAATGATGTATTTGGTATGGGATCATGATTTTTAAAGTACGTTTGAGGTAGATGACACTATTGAAATGAGCAGAGAATTTTTTTTAGGTTTTGATATGATCAATAACCTGATGCTACCGTATATGAGTAATGTGATTACCTGTCTATATGTATATAAATAATGAATAAAATTTAGGGACTCTGGTATGTGAAAAAGGATGTTGGGAACCAAGAATTGTACTTTAAGAGTTATGACTTGTGTGTCTATTCGTGTATGTATTACAACACTCCTACTCATGAGATTTCGTTTCTAGACATTTCTACTGTAATTTTTCGATCTGTGAAATTTTTTATATGTCAATATAACGCAAACTGCTGTCGTAAATGTTTCGTTAAGGAAGATAAGTGACCTTGACTTCAGGCGTAATGGGCGCCCACCTGTGTCAGTCACCTCGAGAAGAAGCCATTAGGTGGAAAAAAAAGATGCCATTAATCTCGATGTTGACATTCCTTTGTAGAAACCATCGCAAATACGACACTTTCTTATATTTACTGAAATGACTAATGAAATGATGAGAAACATTTTTACATTTATTGTCTTTCTAGTTGAGAGATTTTTTACTGGCTTTGGAGACGCCATTTGCCTGATGACTGACGTTTCATGCATTGGTTTGTATATATATTTGTCTCTTTTGTTTAATATCTAGTTTCTAGCTGCACTGCAGCATTGGTTAAAATAAAATTTAATAGATGTACTAATGTAAATATTTTCTATCTAAGATCCATTAAACAATAATTTTATGATCTACTTTCTTAAGAAAAGGGGGGGGGGGGGAAACACAAATAGACTTTGAGTTCACAGGAATTGCATAAATAATTTTTTCAACGGTTTGATAACTTTTTGCAGAGTAAGCTTTTATGATGCATCACTCTAGTGTTAAGATGTGACATAGTTATTAGACATTTCCTATCTTTACTGTATTATTTTTTCTGCTTGAATTTTATCATATTTAGATATACGTTATTGCATTTTCTGCTGCTGTTTGCCAGGCATAGTGCTACTGAATTTTAATTTGTGTTACTCTGCTAAGCCAGTATTGCTACTGATTTATTTTTCTTGTTGCTGCACATTGGCTCATATTAGTTGTAATGTTGCATTTCCTTTGATAATTTAGATATACTGTTGCTTGCTTTGCCAATTTGCATTTTTTTGTCATTGCTGTTTGTGTTAATTTGTTGTGTGTTGCTGCATTGCCTCATCCCTTAGTATATATATCTGAGCTCAGTAGTTTAAGTTAGCTTAAGAGGGGGTAGACTATATAAGAAACTAACTGTGAAGAATAGGGAAAGAATGCATTGAGAAGTTATATGAAAAAGATTTTGGCAAAAATGAGTATTGTACAATGAGAAATATTTATTTTAAAAGACGATGAAGAGAATACAGAAAGCAGGTTTAGATAGGACTTTTTGGGAATAATGAAGAACGAAGGGAGATCTCCAAGCAAAAGAAAGTTCTGTTTGCAAAATACTGCACTAATACAAACTCTGTCCTTTCCTTTTGTGTTATTCCGCTATGTGTTTGTGTACCCTTGTGTATTTGTGTTCTTCCTGTCTTTATGTGTTTAGCTGATACGAGTTATATTGTAGAATTTTTCTAATAATATGTTATTTTCTTTATAAAGATGTTTAGACATTATTTATTCTGTTCTGTTTTAATGCTCTTGTGTGAAAATAATGTTTAGAAAACTATTTTCATTATTTTATATATTTACTTATGTCATACTTCCTGTAAAACTGATGTATATGTCTATTTCTATTCTTCCATAAAGCCTGTATTACTACAACTTTTATCTGTATTATTATGTTTTAATGATGTTTTCTGTATGTTTGTAATTGTATTTCATGTTATAAAATTGTAATGGACACCAGTTCATCAAATTAAGTAACTTGTAAGCATTCATTTCACTGCTCACTTTTCTGTTGGTCATAGTATATGCACAATATGTGAAAAGTTGGGACTGTTAGTGTTTGCATGTGCCTTAATAATTCAGCAAGCGACTGGTTAACAGCATTGCTGCTTCTAAGGGCAACTCCAAAAACTTTGTGAGTGCACAAGTGGCGGTTTATGGACTTGCTATATTGTCCACAAGACTCTTCGATGGTGATTGTGCACCTGCACAGTCGTAACAGATGGCTGCTGGCAGTCTCTACAAGGACCACAGTGGGTCTGAATCTTTGATGGCCCACCAGTACCATTATTTCTACAAGGACTGCACTGGGTCTCCACATCTAGTGGCCCACCAACACCATAATCTCTACCAGGATTACAGTGGTCTGCTCTGTGATGACCTACCTACCAATATTCTTCAAAACTTCGACTGACTGTGCTGTGGGCTTTTTCTGTTGTGGCCCATTACCTATCTCCATGTCAAGAGTCAGCACTGTCTTTCCGTTGGAAGGACAACACTACTTCTTCAAGACTGCATGGAAATCCACTACTTCCGTGTGCATTTTCTTTTACTGCTCAGACTTAGAAAAAAAAACCACTGGTATTTTACTCTGATGGATGATCAGCACTGTCTTTATGAACTGTGTGAAAATTTTAGCTTTTGACCAATAAGTGTGTGCATTTGATTTCTTTGTTATTGTAATTATGAATATTTTTCAAATCTGTATTGGCCCCTGCCCAAAATAATTTGTAAAATTTTTGGTGGGGATCATGGGGGCTATGTAAGTAGGCTGTTTAGGTTTTTTATTGATAACGCCATTTAGCGCTTTGTATGAAAATCACTGGCTGTGCTGTGTGCAGTCTGTGGCTGGTTTGCATTGTTGTTTGCTATTGTAGTGTTGGGCAGCTGGATGTGAACAGCGCGTAGCGTTGCGCAGTTGGAGGTGAGCCGCCAGCAGTGGTGGATGTGGGGAGAGAGATGGCGGAGTTTTGAGAGAGGATGATCTGGACGTGTGTCCTTCAGAGACAGTAAATTTGTAAGACTGGATGTCGTAAACTGCTATATATATTATGACTTTTTAACTCTATTAAGGTAAATACATTGTTTAGACTCTATCAAAATCATTCATTTGCTAACTATGCCTATCAGTAGTTAGTGCCTTCAGTAGTTTGAATCTTTTATTTAGCTGGGAATAGTGGCGCTCGCTGTATTGCAGTAGTTCGTGTAACGAAGATTTTTGTGAGGTAAGTGATTTGTGAAAGGTATAGGTTAATGTTGGTCAGGGCCATTGTTGTGTAAGGATTATTGAAAGTCAGATTGCGTTGCGCTAAAAATATTGTTTCTCAGTTTAGTGTATATCAGAATAGGCAAAGAGCGAAATGTCTGAGTACGTTCAGTTCCGCTCAGCTGTTTGAAAATCAAATCATGTAAGAGGATTATCAGCATAGTAATTCATTAATTTTTCTCATGGGACGTTTCAGTTGTTTACGTGGAGTAATATTTATTTGAAGAAGCAAGTTAAACAGTATCAAGAACGTAGGCAAAATTCTGCTTCTCCAATACTTTACTGTTTCATTGCCTGGAACGCCGGGCGACGGTTAGTACACATTTTAAATCACTAAATGAACTTGGAACTTAGTTGTCGTAGCTTCAATATAATACTATTCGTACTGCGTTTCTTTCTAAACGTTGGGTAAGATCTTAGGAAAAGAATTAAATAGCATGATTTACTTATTCATTAGACACAACACATGATCAAGTCCTCTAGAAAGGATAAATCTATTGATTAACTTTTCCTATTAACAGCATTATCCTCTCGTAGTGCACTTTATTTGGAAACTAACCTAAATTTAGTAAGACCGTTATGCATGCCAGCTTAGAGACACGGTTTTCTGTTATTCAGGTAAAAGCATGCGTAATTACAATAGTTGTGGTAGGGTTATTCCTTTACTTATTGAATGTCCCTCGCGCTTATGCGCTTATTATTGTTGAAAAGCGCCTTTTTTCGCGAGCACTAACTTTTTTAACTAACACACGAGGTAGGCAAAAGACGAGCTTAGGATTATCCATTTGAAGGTATACGGTATATTACATCCTAATGTTGCAACCAGAAGCGACATGTGGCTTGACTATGGACGCAACATCTGAGCCTTCTGTTACAGAAAGGTGAGTTGTGAACATCGCAGCACGTCGCGAGGTTATTGGTTTTCAATGTGGGAAGATAAACGGCGCAGTTCGCATCGGCCATACAGCATATCGGAGATTGCAAAAGACTTCAGGTTTACGCAGTCATTAGTATCTGGTGTGGATGTTCATTATCGCAGAAACAATTTTTCCCATAACTCTACATCGCCACATTGGATGAACACAAGAGTTTGTTGAACTGACGTCACAATATGGGATGTCATGAGCCCATTACCATCACAAATTCATGGTAATAAACACATTTAATAGCTCTCACCAGTCGATGAACAGTATGTGTCCCTTTCTGACACTTCCACATAGAACTCCACGAGTTGCAGGGACCCACCAACGTATTCACTGGACCACGAACAACGGTGTCGTATAGCATGGTCGGATGTGACCCTAATTCGAGCTGCGCAGATCTCACTGGTGTGTGAGAATGTGGCCTGTATCCCATGAAGCTACATATCCTGTGTGTCAACAAGACTTCTTCCAGATCGTATGGCTCAGCTGCGATGGTCTAGGCTTGTTTACATGGTCGCCGTAAAGCCCCATTACCTGTCTGCAGGAGTAAAGGACAGTTACTCGTTACGTGAACATGTTTGATGACCAACTTGAAACCTCCAAGTTTGACCTACTTAGAACCTACCTTCATGCAGGTGTAAGCTTCTAGGTGTATACTCCTTCTTGTAATTGCTGTGTAGACGCTATGTCATAATGTACGTCTAACCTCTTTGTTTTGAACTTCCAATAGTGTTACGTTAACGTGTAATACTCTCATTGTGTAATGATTCTGCATAATATACTGGACATAGAATGGAACAATACGTTTTTGGTTGGTGTCTAACCTTTAACCTGTGTAGCTTGTATGATGTGAAATGAACATAATATGACTTTGCTTCTTTATGAATATGAAACGTGGTTGCGCAACACTAAGAATGTAAAATGGTATGGCATTTTCTTAAAACTGTATTCTAAACTACATGAGAAAACTATGATTGCCGTGGTAGTTATTTGGAGCTATCCCCAAGACTTCGTACACATGGAATTAATTTTTTGCTTATAAAGCCTGTTTGTATGCACTTTGTATACAATGTTTGAAGTAGTATGAATGGAAACATGGACGATATCACTAACAGGGGAGAGAGTCCTACAGAACAGTCCATGAGAAAAGCAACTATAGTAAATTGTTTCGAATGTCGGGGATAAGCGAGATTCGGGGTATAAAAACTCGCTCGTGAGCGCCACTTACATAAAAGTTTCCGCTTATGTGATGTTACATTGTTGAGAATTGAAGTTAAGCCTTTGTGAGTGAAGGGTTTTGAGGAACGAGATAATGCATGACAATCTCGCTTCACTTTCCATAGGAATTTCCAAAGTGCCTGGTGTTCTGAAGCAGCAGCAAGTCTCGCCTCACAATCGATTCTTGTGACCACAAAGTCCTCAGATATTTACCTGTTATGGTGTTTTCAGAAGGACAATACGGTTTTCCAGATATTTTTGTTCATAAGCAAAACGAAATCAAACTGAAACGAATATGCTATCAGATTACAAAAGAAACTTAATAAATCCGTGTTTCGTAGCAAACGACAAAAATAAAACATGTCCAAAGACGGAACGCAGTATCATTAAATTTTTAATGTCCAAAGTAAACTCAATAAATCTGTATGTCCTAGCCAAGTAAATTTAATGTTAGTTTCATTTTTAAAGTGAGATATTGGCGTCTAATTCTCTCGCTGATGCAAAAAGGGAACAAATTGGTCATTTAGTGTACTATGCCGTGACAATTGAAGGTAGGAACTACTAAGGTAAGCAGATGACTTCTGATAAAACTTTAAATTATGATATTTTTTCCATGTTCCGATTATGATGAAATGATGCTACATGCTGCCCCAAGCATCGCCCATGTTACTTGTGAAAACCGCGTGAAAATTCATGTACTAGATTAACATTTCAAAGGGCGTTTTCCACTGAACATTATCAAAAGTATTCTCTGAACTACAAATGCTACATCTAGCTACATCTCTCCGGAATCCAAACTGATCATCTTCTAGGTCGTCCTCTGAAAGTCGTTCCGTTCCGCTGTAAATTATTTCGTAACTCATGGTATAGCCAGGAGTTAGCTGTGGAACTCGTCGTGTGGTTTGATAGAGTGTGCGCAAGATAAGCCACAGTTTCCATTTGCAAATAAACTGCAACGGGGAAGTACGGTCTCGTGACATGTCAGACACCTCGGCGCCTATGGGGAGATTTCGGTGCGTGCCGCAGACTGCCCTATAAACGCTGGACGTGACGGAGGCGGTGGTGATAACAGCGCACAGCGTGGCCACTCAGACGAGGTTTCTCTTCTACTGCTGGCCCACCGTCCAGACCGGGATTTCCGCTGACTCCTAGGATCCACAAGTACCGTACGACACGCGCAGGGCAGCTTGTTGTCCCAAATCAACCAGGCAATCAGAAAAATTGGCGTAGATAGAGACTGAGGTGAGAAAAGTGTTGGGATGACTCCTGATGTCATGTCGGACCTCCTTTTGCTGGGGTGGTGTTGCAGCTCGACGAGCCATGGACTCAACAAGTCGCTGCAGAAATAGCGAGATGTGCTGGCTCAATAACCGTCCACAATCGCGAAAGTGTCCCCAGTGCAGCGTTTTGTGCACTAATCGGCCTCTCGATTACGCTCCATAAATGTTCGACTGCGTTCATATCAGTTGATGTGGGCAGCCAAACCTTTCGCTCCAACTGTCCTGTCGTGAACAATTGTAGCCTATTGACATAGAGCATTGTCATCCAAAAACTTCCATCGTTATAGGGAACATTCAGCCAATGAATGGCTGTATAAGGTCAATTCTCCATTCAGTTGGAGCAGAGGACCCAGTCTATTCCATGTAAACACAGCTCTCACCATTACGGAACCACTACCAGCTATCTTTACTATACGCATTAACATTTAAAATTATTTTTCAATGTTAATCGCTTATTATTCAGCATTTACCAATAAACCGTGCTGTTTATTAATAGCGGTAAAGGCTGCGCTCCGTTGTCGCTGATCATTGAACTTAACATTTATAAAGGAAGGGACTCATAGTGAAATAATAATCCAAACAAAGGGCATTCAGTTCAGTGAGACAGAAACTCTATTTTCCAAACATTACTTAACAACACAGTACAGTTTGTTACAGACCTCTGTGTTGCGAGACATCAATCACATCCAATCAGTACAATAGTTCAAACAATAAGAAGGATTATTCTGGAAGAATAATAGATAACAAAACATGGCTATTTTCACTACCCTTTTCCACGTGTAATGTATGAGATATAATTTCTTATAGAATATTAAATTATGTCATTGACAATAATTATTTGTTATTTTACTATCGAGGAAGTCCTTTTTATTATCACGAGAATGTTCATTCGCATTCCACACACAATGCTGTCCCGAATATGATTCTGAATAAAATACGATGTCATGTACTGCCCCTACTTCTAATGAGTGCTTCCCCAATATTCCTTTCCTGACCTACTCTGTGGAGAAATTCCACATTTCTCATCTTATCGATCCGCTTAATTTGGAACGTCTTTTTGTAGCACCATGTGTTGAACGCTTTGGTACTCTCCATTTCCATTTTACCATCAATCGATGTTCACGTACACTGTCCTCCAGATGTATATTCTGACACATTTGTTCCTCACATTAAGGACTTTGTCTGTTGTCTGTAAACTTTATTGTGCCAGAAGTTCTTTATGTTTCCGCTACTCTGTTGTCTCATTAGTCACTCATACATTATTTTGGATCCGAGAGAGCATATTTCCTGCACTAAATCTAAAACGTCATCTTTAGTTTTGACTTTTGATGTTGATGTCATTTCTGCTACTACTCGATATGTTAACCTGCGTTCCGTTTACCTCACCCTACAATTCGTGCTCTTTAGAATTAGCATTCAGTTCAACTTCTTGTGTGTCTATATCTACGACATCTCCATCTACACTCGAGAAGTCAGCTAATGATGTGTGGTGGAGTGCGTTTTGTGTAGCACTGGCACTCCCTCATCCTTTCCCCTCTACCTCCTCCCGTAGCCAATGGTGCGCGGGATAAAAGATTGTTTATAAGACACCGCTTGAACACGAATATGCTTAATTTTTCCTTCGTATATTTTCTGTGAGCGTACATAGGATAAACCAATATGTCCGTTGACCCTTCCAGGAACGTGTATTCTAGTCAGTCGAACAGTAAACCACATCATTGTGCACAGTGCCTCTTCAAATGTTTCAAATGGCTCTGAGCACTATTGGACTTACCTTCGGAGGTATTCAGTCCCCGAGAACTTAGAACTACTTAAACCCTGACTAACCAAAGGACATCCCACACAATTATACCCGAGGCAGGATTCGAATCTGCGATCGTAGAGGTCGCGCGGTTCCAGACTGAAGCTCCTAGAACCGCTCGGCCACACCGGCCAGCACACAGTAACTGTCTTTCAGTGTATGCCACTATATTTGGATGAGCGCGTATGTTCCCTTTCCCGTTTTTAAAACAAACATTTACATCTTGGTCTACATCTACATGAAACGCGTTGTTCTTCTTTGCATCTTCTCTAACTAGTCATCTGGCTGTTTTACCTTGGATAATATGTCACTGTTATGCCATTGTGGTCATACATGTTTCAAGATGTTGCATTGTAATGTGATGTGTTCCGATGCGCCGATTTTTCCACATATGGATATGTCTGTGTCACTTAATCCAACACTATGGACATTTTGTGTGTACAGTCCATGCCTTGTAAGAAAGTGGACCATACCAAGGGTCGAACGAATGCGTGTTTTCTGCTTCCTTTGTCTGTTGTGTCGCATTATTTCTGCCGGGTGTCACTTCGCCGTTAGTTAAGTTGTTTCTTGTCATTTATTTGTTGGTTTGTAATTTCCTGTTATTTGTCCTTTCGTCCCTTTTACACCCATTGTGCTGCAGCTCTTTAATATACGGTAATATCTACTGGGTACACACCCAGGACGACGGATAATGCCTCTACAGACGTTCTCCCTAACGCTCCTGACATTCTTAAAAGGATGCTTCTCTGTCCGCATCGTACTATGACTTTTTGTGATGTTAGGCAGAGACGATGGGCCCATGTACTGGCTACAATCTCAGAGTGGACTAAAACAAGGTAATATGGTAGTCTAAACAGTTCAGTGCTGAGTCTGGCTAGGTCTTGCATCAGTCTCGTCACTTTGTCAGTAGCGAGTTTGGTGTGGTCTCTGAATGAAAGTTTCTATCAACTTATACTCCGAGTATCCTGTTGTATGTTTTTGTTGTATGGCGGTATTGTCAAGTCTGAGTGTTGAGTTTCTTTTAATGCTCTCTTTAGCAATAGCTATACAGTTTTGTTGGCTGCTATTTGAAATTTGTTGTTGTTGCACCAGTTATTTACTTTTTCCAGTATCTGTGTTGCCTTTGATTCAAGATTTGCTCTTGAGTTGGGCGATACCATTATGCATATACTCCTGTCGCCCTGTTACCTTTATCAACAGTGTTTAAAAGAGGATCTATAGTGATATTCCAAAATATTGTACCATATATTGAGAGGTGGCATTCCATTCTCTCACTTTAATTACATTGTTGGTCGGGCTAATATTCTTATTTTAGATAGTAACCACTACTACGTTTGGGATGTGTGGCTTATGACCGTTCTAAGAAAAGAAATTGCGAGGATAATGTTAATATAAATGCGTAGCCTGAAGGGAACGTAGAGGAGGCGGTGGAAAACATGGAGAAATACGGATTGCAGGACATAAATGCTGTGTTTAGTGACTTGGCTTTGTGAGTAATTCGGGAAAGCAGCGCTCTGTGACTTGTATATGCTGAGGGACTTTCGGTCTTGACTATGCGCCCTTCCCACTTAGGGTCAGAGCAGGATAGCTCCATTTCATTAAACAATTTATCTGGGCTATGCGACAAAAGATCGCAAAGTGGCCAATTGGCAAACAGTGAGTGGAAGAAGCTACACTCCTGGAAATTGAAATAAGAACACCGTGAATTCATTGTCCCAGGAATGGGAAACTTTATTGTCACATTCCTGGGGTCAGATACAGCACATGATCACACTGACAGAACCACAGGCACATAGACACAGGCAACAGAGCATGCACAATGCCGGCACTAGTACAGTGTATATCCACCTTTCGCAGCAATGCAGGCTGCTATTCTCCCATGGAGACGATCGTAGAGATGCTGGATGTAGTCCTGTGGAACGGCTTGCCATGCCATTTCCACCTGGCGCCTCAGTTGGACCAGCGTTCGTGCTGGACGTGCAGACCGCGTGAGACGACGCTTCATCCAGTCCCAAACATGCTCAATGGGGGACAGATCCGGAGATCTTGCTGGCCAGGGTAGTTGTCTTACACCTTCTAGAGCACGTTGGGTGGCACGGGATACATGTGGACGTGCATTGTCCTGTTGGAACAGCAAGTTCCCTTGCCGGTCTAGGATTGGTAGAACGATGGGTTCGATGACGGTTTGGATGTACCGTGCACTATTCAGTGTCCCCTCGACGATCACCAGAGGTGTACGGCCAGTGTAGGAGATCACTCCCCACACCATGATGCCGGGTGTTGGCCCTGTGTGCCTCGGTCGTATGCAGTCCTGATTTTGGCGCTCACCTGCACGGCGCCAAACACGCATACGACCATCATTGGCACCAAGGCAGAAGCGACTCTCATCGCTGAAGACGACACGTCTCCATTCGTCCCTCCATTCACGCCTGTCGCGACACCACTGAAGGCGGGCTGCACGATGTTGGGGCGTGAGCGGAAGACGGCCTAACGGTGTGCGGGACCGTAGCCCAGCTTCATGGAGACGGTTGTGAATGGTCCTCGCCGATACCCCAGGAGCAACAGTGTCCCTAATTTGCTGGGAAGTGGCGGTGCGGTCCCCTACGGCACTGCGTAGGATCCTACAGTCTTGGCGTGCATCCGTGCGTCGCTGCGGTCCGGTCCCAGGTCGACGGGCACGTGCACCTTCCGCCAACCACTGGCGACAACATCGATGTACTGTGGAGACCTCACCCCCCACGTGTTGAGCAATTCGGCGGTACGTCCACCCGGCCTCCCGCATGCCCACTATACGCCCTCGCTCAAAGTCCGTCAACTGCACATACGGTTCACGTTCACGCTGTTGCGGCATGCTAGCAGTTTTAAAGAATGCGATGGAGCTCCATATGCCACGGCAAACTGGCTGACACTGACGGCGGCGGTGCACAAATGCTGCGCAGCTAGCGCCATTCGACGGCCAACACCGCGGTTCCTGGTGTGTCCGCTGTGCCGTGCGTGTGATCATTGCTTGTACAGCCCTCTCGCAGTGTCCGGAGCAAGTATGGTGGGTCTGACACACCTGTGTCAATGTGTTCTTTTTTCCATTTCCAGGAGTGTATTTAAGAGAGGCTGCTGTAATCTGAGCTTTTGTGTGGAAAGTGGGACGGTCATAAAACGACAAGCATTCTCATGTTATAACCTGGAACACTATGAACAAAGGGGCTGGTGCCCATGTTTAGTGGAGGCAAGAGTGTAGCTTCCCAGATGCCAGGAAGTCGCCAGGTTCTTCAAGCGAGTGGCAAAAACATATATGGCATAGGAATAACTGCATGGGAAACTGAACAGTCTTCGTTCAGAAATTCGAAATCGCCGGCCTGGAGAGATAAGAGAGGGACTGTTGCCCCACCTAGGACAAAAGAGATTTTGAGTGACTGTTTGGCTCCTCTCTGGGCACGCAAAGCAGAGTCTTGATCCCCCAGTTGGAAACGCAGGTGCTGTGTCTCGATTGGCTACCAGGCCAGCAGAACTGTCAAGAGGGGAGACTGAATGAATAGAGGGCAGTTCGATTGGTTTGCACAACGAGGAGGCGTGTTTTTTCTGCTAATTTCGCTCCCATACTGAGGCTTGGTGGAAAGTGATTGTGATTCTTTGCTTGCTTCGTCTTCTAGTCCTCCCCTGGTGGAGAGCTCCAGGTCTTTCCCTAGTGGATGAGACTTGTGGTCTGCATCTTGTGGTGGACTAAGAGGCAGTGGCAATTTTCAGCTGTAGCAACTGAGGAACTGCATATTATCTCGGAATTTCATGTGTCACGAGGGTGAACCTTTTCCTCCTGAGTCAGTCATCTGACATTTGACGATTCCAGCACATGCCGTCATGCTTGTGACTCAAATTGGTTGACCAGACCAGCGAACGGGTGCACCTCACAGAGAAACCTACCGGGATTTCAGGGCTCTGGTAGCGAAGCTTCCCGCGCTCTAATAATCAGAAAGCCAGTACTTGTAGTTTTCAAATTTTTGTGGACGCGTCTGGACATTACACCTGACGCAGCGCGCCGCTCATCGCTCACAGTGTGCCGTTTTCTGCTGCCGCCTGAATCAACGTGAAACGATAAAGTATTTCTGCACTGAAGTGGGCTGTTAAATGATATTCACAGGTCGCTGCTTCCTGTGAACCATAGTTTGTGGTGCGCGTGATCATAGTTGATTCCATTTGTATAGAATTGGTCCTCACAGTGGGTTCATTAAACAAAGTCAGATTGTATAGTTTATACATAAATAAATTTTTTTCCCAATCAAATACCACCCCTTTGTTGATTTATGTTTGTCATTTGTTTTTGCAAGATTTATCAGCTAGACTGTAGTGATAGAAGAATGAATAAAAACTTGTCATTATCTTCTCAAACCTAAATTCGCGAATGTTCTCATTCATTCTCCTACAAACATCCACTGTTTTTATTTTGGTGATAAATGTATACACCAGTAATTCAAAATTCAATCGTTTAAAATAAGTCAAATTGATAATTAATTTGAGTTCTGAAATGGACCACAGAAATAGCCAACAAAAGTACTTTCACTAATTTCACATATAAAAATTAAGGGTGTAGATCACGATTTGAAGATCGTTGGAAAGATAATATTTTTCTTTATGTAAAGATAATAACATTTGGCATTACTTGGACGTATATTTATGACGTCTTGCAGTTGGCAGCCCTTGGCCAGGATCACGATTCACGGCACTTTTGTGAGGTGGTTAGTCCGTTATGCCGCGGGACAGGCGCGTGTTTTTCTTTTTCTTTCAAAGTGAGACTATGGTCCACTGAGAACATTTAGACTAGATTTTGGCGCTTTGTGTTGTATCAGTAATTGGTCGTATGTTTTAGTGATTTTATTTCAGTGTATGTATTGTCTGTGTCATCTCTTTGTGTCTTGGTCAGTTACTCCTGTGTCACTTCTTATCTGATGTTGCGTCGTTGCTAACAGCGGTCTAGAAGCTTTTCTGGAGCCAGTTTGTTTACGGGGATGTGTGCGACTTCTTAGAGTAGGCTTTGTGTCGTGGGCTTAGGTATAAATGGGTGCATTATTTGAAAGGTCAAAGTAGAGTTGCGGTGCGTGATGCATTAGAGTCGGAAACTTGAGGAAGTAGCAACTGGTTTGAATGCTTACGAGAAGCAAAGCTCGCGTGCATAGGAGAAAGGCTGCCGTCCAAAAACGGAACACGAGCTATTCATTGATGCAGAACAAGATAGGATGGCGGAAAAAGTTTATTTAAGTCACGCTGTAATCAGGGCACAAATGGCAAATTCAACATAATCTGAGAATGAGGGTTCAGTTCACTCAGGAAATGAAAGTGAAAAAGATGCCCAGGTAGCAGGTCACTTAGGTTCTCTAAATACGGTAGGTACAGTCAGGCAAAAAACAGTTCGATTTCGCAGGCAATGAGCCACAGCGCAGCTAACTCTCGTGTGCCTAGTCCTGGATACATTACTGGAAGTGCACAATTAGAATCGATCATCCTATTTATGGAAGACGCAGAGGAGAGACGACGGGAGGAGGAGAAACAGAGGAATGAATGGGAAGAAAAGAGACGGCAGGAAGAAGACCAAAGACAGGAAATTGGAAATTTGTGGTAACGTCGAATGGGACCAAACTGCTGAGGTCATCGGTCCATAGGCTTACACACTACTTAATCTAATTTAAACTAACTTACGCTAGGGACAACACACTCACCCTTGCCCGAGGCAGGATTCGAACCTCCGACGGGGGACACCACCCGGACCGTTGTAAGGCGCCTCAGACCTCGCGGATACCAAAGACAGGAGATCCTCATTAATGAAGTTGGGATAATTCAGAAGCGACAAGGAGGAAAAGAGACAGCACAAAGTAATTTAGCAAATTAAGGAAATTCAAAGGAGGGCAGATGAGTCCGTCAAAATGTAAATGAGGTCAGGAATGAAGTTAAGGGTGCAAAATCAGACTGAAGACATTAGGAAAACGTCAGATGAGATGCGAGAAGTAGCAGCAGATTACAGACCTGAGGCTAGGGCAGCCGGATTAGTACCACGAGATGCGCGGAAAAATGCCCAAATTGGGCGAGATCAGACAGCGCTGGAAAAGGTCGAAGTGAGCGATACCTAGAAGGGTATTACTGCTCTTAAAAAACAGGCATAGAGAGTATCTGAAGAGACAAATGAAGAAATGTTAGAAATTTAAGTCGAGCAAATAGATCTCACTACCCATCAGAATCTACATCTACATCTACATACATACTCCGCAATCTACTATACGGTGCTTGGCGGAGGGTACCTTGTACCACAACTAGCATCTTCGCCCCCTGTTCCACTCCCAAAAAGAACGAGGGAAAAATAACTGGCTATATGTCTCTGTACGAGCCCTAATCTCTCCTACCTCTGTGGTCTTTCCGTGGAATATAAGTTGGCGGCAATAAAATTTTACTGCAGTCAGCCTCAAATGCTGGTTCTCTAAATTTCATCAGTAGGGATTCACGAAAAGAACGCCTCCTTTCCTGTAGAGACTCCCACCCGAGTTCCTGAAGCATTTCCGTAACACTCGCGTGATGATCAAACCTACCAGTAACAAATCTAGCAGCCCGCTTCCGAATTGCTTCTATGTCCGTCCTCAATCCGACCTGATAGGGATCCCAAACGCTCGAGCAGTACTCAAGAAAGGGTCGTATTAGTGTTTTATAAGCGGTCTCCTTTACATATGAACCACACCCTCCCAAAATTCTACCAATGAACCGAAACGACTATCCGCCCTCCTCTAACTGCCATTACATGCTTGTCCCACTTCATATCGCTGTGCAATGTTACGCCCAAATATTTAATCGACGTGACTGTGTCAAGCGCTACACTACTAATGGAGTATTCAAACATTTTTCCTATTCATCTGCATTAATTTACAATTATCTATATTTAGAGTTAGCTGCCAGTCTTTACACCAGTCACAAATCCTTTCCAAGTCATCTTGTATCCTCCTACAGTCACTCAACGACGACACCTTCCCATACACCACAGCATCACCAGCAAACAGCCGGACATTGCTATCCACCATATCCAAAAGATCATTTATGTAGATAGATAACTACAGCGGACCTACCACACTTCCCTGGGGCACTCCAGATGATACCCTCACCTGTGATGAACACTGACCATCGAGGACAACGTACTGGGTTCTATTACTTAAAAAGTCTTCGAGCTTCGGCCGCGGTGGTCTCGCGGTTCTAGACGCGCAGCCCGGAACCGTGCGACTGCTACGGTCGCAGGTTCGAATCCTGCCTCGGGCATGGATGTGTGTGATGTCCTTAGGTTAGTTAGGTTTAAGCAGTTCTAAGTTCTAGGGGACTTATGACCACAGCAGTTGAGTCCCATAGTGCTCAGAGCCATTTGAACCAAGTCTTCGAGCCGCTCACATACTTTGGAACCAATCCCATATGCTCGTACCTTAGTTAGGAGTCTGCAGTGGGGCACCGAGTCAAACGCTTTCCGGAAGTCAAGGTATATGGCATCCGTCTGATCCCATTCATCCATGGTTATTATGTGGATATTATGTGAAAAAAGGGCGAGTTACGTTTCGCAGGAGCAATGCTTTCTAAAGACGTGGTGATGCATGGACAGCAGCTTCTCTGTCACAAGGAAATTCATTATATTCGAACTGAGAATATGTTCGAGAATCCTGAAACAAACCGATGTTTAGGATATTGGTCTGTAATTTTGAGGATCCGTCCTTCTACCCTTCTTATATACAGGCACCACCTGCTCTTTTTCCAGTCGCTCGGGACTTGACGCTGGGCAAGATATTCGCGATAAATGCAAGCTAAGTAAGAGGGCAATGCAGTAGAGTATTCACTGTAAAACCGAATTGGAACCACATCAGGACCTGGAGGTTTATTTATTTTCAAACCATTCAACTGCTTCACAACCCCAGGAATGTCTATCAGTATGTCCTCCATACGGGAATCTGTACGAGATTCAAACGGCGGTATGTTTGCACGATCCTCCTGTGTGGAAAGGAGATGAGACGAATGTGTGAACGGATCGCTCGTGAAAAATTTCATTCAGAAGCAACAGCACATCGCCGTTAAGTTCGTTGGTCACCAGGAATGTGGAAGACGAAATGGTCAAACCCAGCATAGAGCCATATCCACGGCAGGAGCGCTCGCTTGAGGGGGAACGACGCTCGGCCAAGCGCGCGCAGCCAATGACGCGTAGTACACAAAGTACCGATGCGGAACACAAATGCACGCGCCTCTTGCGTACAGAAAGATGGCCAAATGACCCTGATAACCCGAGACGAGTGTACAAAAGTTTTCAAGGAACGGTCAGCCATGTAATCTCGGGCGCACACATGCCAGAATTTAGAGAAAATCCAAGGGCGAAAATTACGAATATTTTGACTTTAAACATTTTTTCTTCGGGCGGGCCGGTGTGGCCGTGAGGTTCAAAAATGGTTCAAATGGCTCTGAGCACTATGAGACTCAACATCTTAGGTCATAAGTCCCCTAGAACTTAGAACTACTTAAACCTAACTACCTAAGGATATCACACACACCCATGCCCGAGGCAGGATTCGAACCTGCGACCGTAGCAGCCCCGCGGTTCCGGACTGCAGCGCCAGAACCGTACGGCCACCTCGGCCGGCCCGTGAGGTTCTAGGCGCTTCAGTCTGGAACCGCATGACCGCTACGGTCGCAGGTTCGAATCCTGCCTCGGGCATGGATCTGTGTGATGTCCTTAGGTTAGTTAGGTTAAAGTAGTTCTAAGTTCTCGGGGACTGATGACCACAGATGTTAAGTCCCATAGTGCTCAGAGCCATTTGAACCATTTAATATTCTCTCTCAGTTCAGAATTTTGCGGTTAACAGAGACGACCACAATACATTAGACCTCAATCGTGGATTGCTCAGTATGATAGGGTACTACCCGAGTCAAGGCCACCAAAATACAAATTGCAAGCTTCAATTGCAGATCGTTGCAGCAAACTGCCACTGTTACGGCGAATTCAGAGAGTATTTCCTAAAAACCTACTCGTCACAGGACACCCAACAAAGGATTAAACAGGAGATTATGTTAGGGAAGGATTACGTAGCATCGGGGAGCCGCAGTCTTGTAAAATTCTTTGGAGACGCTTGTCAACAAGCAACAACCAACCTGGATCAACCATATAGTGATAGAGAATGCGACACTGCTACATGAAACTGCCATTGAGGCACGAGGAACCATTCACTAGAAATGTAATGACACAAAACAGTTGTTCATGAGCGATCTATGAGTGTTAGGCTTGTCAAGGACGCACAGTAAGGAGGGACCGAACGAAACACAATAAATGAAATTCGCTAGGTGCATCTGGAGGAAATAATGACGGACTATACAGAAATAAATACAGGTTAACAAGGAATCAGTATGAAGCCCTCAGTGGATTGACAGAAGCAGACGGTGGATGTATGTCGGTAACTTTAACGAGACCGGAAACAACAACAGGAGGGAAATGCAAACCTCACCTCTTCGTGCTTCCGGTCTGGGACTCGGAGCAAACAAGAAGTAATGAACGGATCGGTATCTCAAGTCCGCTACGTCATCACCAGAATAACGTTGTGGAAATCAGACCACCTACCCCCTCAAATAGAAACCGCAGCAGAAGACCGCGCAGGAAGTGACAGTCGGCCGCAGATGCCTTGTTATGTCATTATGTTAGTACTAAGAATAATTTGTTTCCAATTCATCTATGTTGTCTTTTAGTGTATTGTTCTTTATTTGTTTACATTGACACTTATTGGACGACTTATTATAATAATTAGCTGATAAGATCTTCTTCTGTGACATGTGGTCAATGAGTGTGGCGTTCGTGGTTTTCTGTCAAGCATTTTCACAGTAATGATTTACCGCAAATTTGTGACGTACTTGTGTCCACTCACGTTTTACTGATAGAAACTTATTTCTTGGGTACGAAGGTGCAGATTTCTCGGCGGAAACATCTCGGTTTTATAACAAAACTGGTGGTTTCAACGCGTGAACATTGCTGTATTAATAGCTTGTCACGTCACAGCAAAGAAATGTGTTGGAACAACGTGAAAATTGCACTTCTTTGAATCAGAAATAATTGCGAAAATCTGGGAGACACAATTTTTCTCAGAATTTATCTTGGACTGTAATAATGGTTTGGTGTTTTCAGTTGATATTGTGTGCATTGCTGGTGGGTCGTATTCACGGTCTGTTCCACAATTCAGAGTCAGAAGGCGATAGAGGTGCCACAGAAGTTGATTTTATGATCCGATAGTGGATCTTGGTGTGATTTGGATCACGCTACCAGTGCAGTGAGGATATCTTGCAAGATTGACATGGGCTGTCCACGCCATAGGCGTGATGACGTTCGAGTGTGATTGTTTTTTTTTTTTTTTTTTTTGCTGTGGTTCGATTAGGGTTTTCGCCAGTAGAGCGATGTGTTCTCGTTGGTGCTTTTCGAGTGTGGTTACACTTATGGTGGGATATTTTTAGCTGGTGGTACATTTTCGTTTATGGTCATCGCTTATGGGTTATCGTCAGTAGTGAGATGATGTTTTTGTTGAGATATTTCGAGTGTGAATCTCCATCGCCAGAGGTGCGTCATTGACGAAGTTGTGTGTAACATGGCGTAAGCACGAGGAGTGGGAGTTACGACAGTAGGTTTTTAGATGGATAGGAAGGAAATGGCGAATGGGACCAGATAAAAGCAATCGTTCTGTGCTACCAAATTATTAATAAGTCCTTGTGTTTTTATGTCATTGTAGTACTTCTTAATTGATGATATCCTTATGTCAATTTTTGAGAATTACTGGTCAGATTCACATGGTAAAGTGAATTCGTGCCGATGTCTGGTGTATGCAGACTGCACAGAGAGCAGTGTGCAGATGGCGATGAGCAGTATTCGACCCAAATTCTGCCCCAGATGTCCACGTCAGTGTCACCAGCCAATACGTTGGTATCAGGAGAAGTATCAAACTCCAGAGAAGCGTAAAGCAGAAAGGGTTAGCCGTAGCTAAACTTAGTAAGATGTAGAATGATTAGAAGTAAGTGTTGAATGGTGAGATAGATTCTGAAGTAAGAATGTTCAGGCTGTGGCGGCTTAACCTACTGGGATGCGTGAGGGAAACTAACATGATGCTGAAATACACTGCAGCAATGGTTTCACAACTAGTAAATCATCATTTTACGTGTTTTTTAGCTAAGAGATTATCGATGTTTAATTTTTTATTCAAATGAGAGATAGGAGCAACATACTTTTTTCTCCATTAATAATATTGTAAAGCTTAGTAACCATCTCTTCAAATATTTGTTATGATTTTCTATGAATGTGTTTTTGTAAACATTTATTGTAAAAACACGGCACTGAAACATGTGGCAAGGATTGTACAGAGTACTGCGGTGTTCCTAACGGCGACCAAGTAGAAGACCGATGCTGGACGTAGCTCGGTGCAGCACAGGCATTGTGGCTGGCGGGGCTCTGAGGTCGTAGCGAGATCTTGGGTGCGGCATGACATCACGGCCCCAGGCAAGAGGCCAGATGATATGACTTCATCACATGGCCAGATCGGCAGCTGTAAGATACAGGCGACACTTCTCCCTCCATGTGGCGACAGCACAGAAGCCGGCAACTCAAGGGCGATGAAGGCACGGATGCAGTCCTATTCATTCATTTCACTCATGTCAATGGAGAGTGAAATAAACCGCAGGGGTGTCTTGCCAGGAGGTAAGGGAGGCTCGCCCCTGATGTAATTCGACCACATGGGTCCGCCACTGTCTGATGCTAGAGCCTTAAGGGTCTTGTCCTGAATGTAATGCCACTGCCGACCAGAAAGTACTAAGTGATTGGAGTCTCTGAGCACTTGCCAAGACACTGATAACTGCTGTTGCAGGACTGTCTTCAACAAGAGCAACCATTTGTCATCTGCTGTTCCATCTCTTGCCTGCCAATAGTCAAGATGATGGCTACCTCTTGCTGCCATAGAGTGGAGAAATGTCCTGCCACAACACTGCTGCCTTCACTGATGATGTGACGGGGTAACCCTTTTGTTAGTATCAATCACCCACTGCACCTGCCACATCCCCTGACACACATCTGTTGAGAGTAGTGCTTTGTTTATTAGTACATCTTAAAGTTAACTTTTGGACTAACTAAAGACCCTTGGGAAGGAATCAGTAGACCTTGTGAGCGTGGGGTTGATCTGAGATTCTGTTATTCTGTGCAACGGATTAATCTGAGATGTACCCTTTAACCTGTGGCCTCTGCAAGATGCAATTTCCACTCTCACACTACTACAGAAGTCAGACAGACGCTCCTAACGTTATAAAGAGAAATGCCTGAAAAACTTTCAGCAATAAATATCTTTTGGAGTCTTCTTCTGTAAGGAAATGACTCAAAATTTCACAAAATTTCTTGTGTAAAGAGTGGGATACTTGGGTACTGGAGTAGTGCTGTTTGGTGTAAGAAAAACATGAAACTAACGACAGTTATTATTTATTTTACAAAAGTTCTGAGAAATCACAGTGGCGCTTTTAGTTATGAATTGAACAAGTTATATCCTGGTTCTTTTTGGAATGTGAAGTTACCTCTCAAGGATAGTATTCGCTAATGAAATTTTTATACAAAGTTTAAGATGGTTGTTGACTTGACAGAACGGCTGAGAGGCGCGCCTACTCAACTTGAATAATTATCCTTTAGAATGTTTCTAGGAACGGTCAACGCTGTCACATGTGAAATGAAGTTTACTGTTGTGGAGGAAATATGGGGCTCGCAATAGCTGTAGCGCACAATACCATAAGCTGCGATGACTGCTGTCTGTGCCTCTCTCTGCTGACAAATAAGATAACTCTCGTTCTATCTGGATTGACCTTCGCCAATCAAACTCTCCCTAGGCCTTGATGAAGTCAAAGATTCCTATTCGCCCTTAGTCTAACTATTGGCGTGGTACACCGGTCAGATAACCAGTCCACAGCAATGCCACTCAAAAATTCGCTCGCAGGCGTTTAACTATAACTCGGTCCGTTCACACCACACAATAAGTGTGTCGGCCAACACAGTGAACAACGCTTAATCGCAAGGACTCAATACAGAGAGTCGCCCGTTGATTCGCTCTCGGCAGAGGAGCTCTCCCAGTGAAGTACTGAGGAGAGATTTGTTTCTTACTCCAAGAGCGACAACGGAACGGCGCCTCTCCACGCCAGACGTGAAGGGGAATATCTTTCGGTCTCTTCCATTACTCCTTCAGCTCAAGACGTCAGAAATATCGTCTGCCAATCAGCATTGCTCTTCTAAAACGGGAGAAAGACGTTTCGTTTAAGGCGACCAATCTGGAAATCCGTAGCATTGAAGTTTGGCTTTTACTGTCTCCCTGTGAAAAACTCTAAAACTGCGTGCTGTGTGTAAAGAATGCGTAGACTGGCCGTTCCCACACAATGTAGCGGAATTTGCTTTTAAGCTGAACACGAGGTCGTTCTCTCTTTCACTCTGGCACCCACTCTCCACTTCACGGGCGGTCACCTTGGCGTTTTGTATTGACTCGTCCTCTGAAGGGACTGGTGTCCCATTGTGCGGTTTGCGTCTCCCGATCAGAAAAAAAAAAAATCCTGTGACCATCGTGTCTGGAATGTATGTGTGTACGCCTGCCTCGAGTGTTTCAACCCCGGTACGCTTACTTGTTATTTGCGTATCGTTTACATGAATTCATACAACATTGACTTTATCTTATCGAGTTTCGGTTCGAATGAAGCGTTATGATGTTGAATATGATTGAGAGGGTGGAATATGTAAGCGATGAAGGTCAGGACACCACGACGTCTTACAACCTAAAAATGTTTGTTTTTTAAATCTTATTTTTGGGTGCCTCGCTGTATTTATTTTATTGGGCTAAAGGGACAACATCATTATTATAAATGTACTGGGGTACAAGGTTACACTCATCTAAAATCTAAGATTCACAAAAGATTAAACACAACAAACAAACTAATATGCAAACCACCTTTACAAACTGACTCATGAATATATTTTGTCTCTGCGATTTGTGTAAAATATCATTATATTAAACATGTCATTCGCATTTTTTTTTTTTGTTAACACCATTTACTTCGTTCTACTAAAAAAAACTTGTTTTGGTGAATGCGTGGATAGATTTTGTCATGTTATTGTGTCTATAGAAGATTGAGTCACTGTGAATGCTTAGACAGGGGCAATCTCTGAAGGAATAAATGCTCAATCCTCAAAGATATTGTATTTTGGCTACGGAAACCAATTACCTCTGACCTCAGGTTAGTTAAGTGTCTGCATGACCTTTCAACCATTCAGTCATTGTATTATTGTCATCGGTGTAAGCCAAAGTCCTGAGGGTTCATACGAGCAAATCAAAAAACTTTTGCAGACATACACCAGTGACCGAATGTATGACCCCTAGCTGATTGAGGACAAGACAGAGTGCTGTTTTTTTGTTTTGATTTTGGCTGGCAAGGCTGTCATGGTCTGGCATGTTATTCTCAAAGAGTCAATTAGAGTGTCGCCATTTCTTCGCCTATGTGCCACACTAACCTCTTTATCACAGTGTGACTCACTGCAAGCATAAATTATTCAATAACAGGGAAGTAGAAGGGGCGCAACACTCTCTCACTTTAACTATGCTGTCGGTCAGATTAATATCTATGTTTTACATAGTAATCTCCGTCTTCCCCAGTAGTATATTTGGTGAGGTTTACTTCTGACTTTTTTACGGGAGGCAATTGTGAGCAGAATGTCCTTATAACTGTATATGTTGACTGTACAGAACTGTACCTGATGGCCCGAGTGGAGGCGATGGAGACCAGAGAGAAATATGGATTGCAGGCCATAAATGTTGGGTCCAGTGACCTGGCTGTGCGAGTGGCAGAGGGAAGCAGCGCTGTGTGAATTACACCTGCAAAGTTGACTTCGGGTTGAGGCACTTTGCCCTTCCTACTTAGGGCCAGAATAGGAGGGCATCGGTTCGCAAAACATTTTACCTGGTTCAGGCGACAGACCATTGCGAAGATGCATAACTGGGGAAAAGTGAGTGATGGAAGCCATTTAAAAGAGACTTAAGCAACATGAGCTTTTGTGCAAATGATGGGACAGTCATACAACAACAACCATTCATATGTTAGAAGCTGGGACAATATGAACAGAGTGCACGGTGCATATGTTTATTGGAGGCAAAACTGTAATTTCACTGATGTCAGGAAGTCGTCAGTTTATTTTACGAGTGGCAAAAACACATATTTCATGGGCACGGCCGTCTGCGAAGCTTAGCTCCTTTTTTCAGATATTGGAAATGGTTGACTTGGAAAGACTAGATCTAGCCATAAAAAGGGACTATAGTCCCATCAACGTAGACGTTTTTTGCTGAAAAATGGCCATGATTACCATGAGAACAACGCCACCCTAGACTCAAATCTTCTTTTTTAAGACAAGAGAGATTTTGAATCGCTTGTTGGCTCCTCTCAGGGTATGGAAGGTTTGTTTCCCCATCGTGGAAACCCATGTGTTATGTCTCGATTGGCTACCAGGCCAGCACTACAGTCAAGAGGATAGATTCAGTGAATAGGCAATAGTTCAGTTGGTTTGTACATCGTGGTGGCGGACTTTTATTCATACTCCTACGACCATTCACTGTTTCTGTTTTTATTGTGGTGATACATGTATACAACAGCAATTCAAAATTCAGTCATATTATATTCGTTAATTTGATATTTAATCCGAGTTCTGAAAGTGACTGCAGACATGGGTAACAAAAGCGTCATGAGTAAATTCACTAATAGCATATATAAATATTAAGGGTGTAGCTCACTGTCTGAAGATTGTTCAAAAAATGCTTCAAATGGCTCTGGCTCTGAGTCCATCAGTCCCCTAGAACTTAAAACTACTTAAACCTAACTAACTTAAGCACATCACAAACATCCATGCCCAAGGCAGGATTCGAAACTGCGACCGTAGCGGTCGCGCGGTTCCAGACTGAAGTGCCTAGAGCCGCTCGGCCACACCGGCCGGCGAAGATTGAAAAGATAATATTTTTCTTCATGTAGAAGTAATAACATTTAGCATCACTAACATATATATGTGATTAAAGCAAGCGACCACTTGCAATATAGACCCTAGGGGAAGCATTTCGTAATTCATTTACGACCCTCTGATGGCCTGTGCGCCATTTTACAACTTAATTGTTGCATTAATCTAGGACACTATAATGCGACGATGTGGCTCTCTGAATTTCCCTAAATCTTGCAAATAGTGTAGGCCAACAGAGGTTATCAATGGCGCTGGCCGTACCAGTTAGGATCGCAACTACATAATTGTCTTCAGTCGTTTGTATTGTCTGCAGTGAAATGTTAACGGCGTCATCTATAGACTTCTGTGGTATAATCCCAAATTGGTGGGGGCTAAGCCTGAAGAGCTGACTGAGGAACTAAGTCTGTCGCCCAGCAGTCTCTCCTGAACCTTAGCCAACGTATTTATCAGTTAACTTGGTCTATATGTCTACGGATCCGTCAGGTCTCTATCGTCAGTCTGCAAGTTTCCATGTTGTGAGTATGATGCGTTGTTGTAAAGCGTCATTCAGTAATACAGTCAGAGACTGTATGATCTACGGTGCTGTGTTCCGGATAGTTTCTGGGTGAATGCCGTCGGGCCTGGGTCATTTATGGGTTTGAGTTTGTTAATCGCCAGGAGAACTTCCTCCTGAGAGAATGGCATGACTACTTGGTCAACTGTGTATATAATTTCTGTTAGTCGACGTAGATTGATGCGTTGGTGTTGGTCCTGTGCTGGGTCATTGTCCGGGAAAAGCTTTTGTGGAAGGTATTCTGCAGAAATTCTCCAGCCTCGCGCAGTAGTCTCACGTCTCGGCGTGTCCATTACAAGTGGTGATTTGATTTTATCTGTCTGCAATCTGTACGGACCTCCGTACATGTTATTCACGAGCCAGCACGAAATTGTCCCAGTGGTCCTGTCCTGTCTTGTTAAGCTCGGTTTTATACCTGTCTATAGCGTCGCTATAGATTTCAAGTTTAATTTCCCGTTGTTGTGCCGTTGACTATCGGTAGTGTCGTCTTTTGTCTTGTAAGTCTTTCCGGAGTCTTGTCAACGTTGTGCACCTGGGAGTCTCTCTTTGCATTTTTCTTTTGCTACTGGTATGGCAGCTGATTGGGCTTTTTGTAAAATATGCGTCGTGTGTAACCACTGAAATCAATGCAATCGTGTGTAGTATACAGGCGTGAGTTACTGATCTCCTCTCGGAGAGTTTGCCAGTCTGCTTGTGTAGCAGCAACAGTGGGTGCTGGGTTGCATGTGTTTCTATATCAATAGTGGTTGCTGTGTTTGTGACTACTACGTTGTGATCATAATGTGTGGCTTTCTCCAGGACATGCCACTTTGAGTGTGACCGATTTTTCATTTGCGGGAGTAATATCATTGCTGCCGGTTCCACCTGCATATCCACTGAAGGCCGGTGGTTGTCCTGCTTTATTCAATACAGGAAGGTTTCATTTGTTTATTGTGTCCACAACGTCCTTCTCTTTGGCGTGAGCTCGGTCGGCATGTCAGAGAGTCCAGAGTGCATTTATGGTGGTGTGTATCAGTAAGCGCTGCCTCTGGAGAACTGCACTAGTTCCCTTATTTTATTTGCGAATGTTCTATTTCGAATGAGTATTGAGTATACGTGGAAGAGATTACTCAGTGTTCCTAGCCTACTGTGATTTCTGTTGTTGCTGTTTGTTCTGTGTCCACTGTGTGATTTGTGTGACTATTACTGACTGTGTGTTTACCTCCACGATTGCTGCCTTTGCAACTGTGGAACCTGTGATTACGGTGTATTTCCACGGAATGCCAGGTATTTTTCCACTGCTCTTGTATGGCTTCTGTAGGCAAATTATTTCAGCTGTTCCGTTCTATATTAGGTTAATTAGCTCTGTCCCCACTAAGGCACTTCTCATGCAACGTAGTTGGATAAGTTTCATCTTATTGGTTGATATTTTGTATAGACCTCTTTAGGGTCATGAGAAATAAGCCCGTGACCTCTTACGAAATTCCTGTAAATTCGTTTTCAATCTATTGCTTCATCCATTCTTGAGCATGTCTCTCCCAGGAGTTTGACTGGGATGGGTGGTCTGTATAGAGACATTCTGTTCAGAGTATCATTTAGCCGTTTGTTCGGTGGTTGGATAACATATTTTATTTACTCTTGTCTATTTCGTAAGTATTACCATTCTTAGTGCTGCTTAAAAGAGTCTTCATTTTTAGTCTGCTGACAGATTTGTTACTTTCATATTGTTTGTATAATAACTCGCTGTTGTCTGTTGTATTTTGTCTATGGTCTTTATTACTTGATGCCCCGTTTCTCGTCGCGTTTCTGCCTGTTGTATATGTGTTTTTATGTAGTTTTGTTTCTGTCAGATATTTCTCCCTGGCTATGTGTGTGTTTAATGTGGGTGATCTGAGTATACAAGGAGTCCTGCAGGAGCTGTGTTAACTTTTTGGTCTTGTCTCAGGTTCGTTGTACTGTTTGATGTTCTTGACAGTCTTGTTGCCTTCACTGAGAGCGTTTATGTTTACTTTGAATGTTGGTGCATCTTGAGTGGCATGTTGGCCGTTTTTGTTTTCTGTCTTCAGCATATTTGTGCTGTATGTGCTGCCTCTACAAATGAAACGTACTGGTTTTATGTCATTTTGTTTTGTTTTTTTGCATTTTCGTATTGTTGCTTCTGGCTCGTGTGTTTCTTTGACTCATTTGATGTTTCTTCGCTGTTATGCGGATGTATAGCATGTGTGCTATTGTGACGTCATATGTCATTCTGTCTGTGACTAGAACGCATTTTACTTTCGTTTTGTCTATCTCTACTGTCAGATTGCTACGTGTAGTTTCATTTACACTGACATCGTCTACCTTTACTTACAGTGTTACATATTAGAAAGTTGCCCACAGAAAGAGTCCATGGCTCCTTGTGTGCATGCATTGTCAGTGTAATCTGAAAATATTTTTCTTCTGCAATTGTGCTCATAGGAAAAATGAAGACTCCATTGCTCTCAGAGTCTACTTTTTGTGATAGCTTGAAGTGCCTCCATGCCCGTCTTTTTGTGGAGGTTGACTTCATACCACTGGCGTTCTGGACTGCCTCAGTAACGGCGGGTTGAGACGCTGTTCCGTCAATTTCATATACCGTTAAACTATTAAACATATTCTAGTGAGCCACAGTCGGTTCTCCCTGTTTATCTCTTGTACGTTTACCTGAGTGTGGGACAATCTGGTCCCCCGGATTTATTAGATGTTATGTTGCGCCATCTGCACGGAATACAGCCTCCAGTGATATCTTCTGTGCAGTCAGCCTTTTTGTGACCAGCCTTTGCTCACTGACAGCTCACCTGCCCTTTGTCACACCGTCTTATTGGGTGTCCGTATCCCCAACAGTTACATTGTTAAAGCATTTCTACACCGCCACAAAAAAACATTAATAGCAAGCTATTCAAAGTGGACGTAGACTCTGCCCTTTGTAATAACTGATGGCAAACTCTTGGAGCCGCGCGATGTAGCGACGCCGTCTAGGGGACCTTGTCACGGTTCGATCCTGTTGGAGGTTCGAGTCCTCCCTCAGGCATGGGTGGCTTGGTTCAAATGGCTCTGAGCACTATGGGACTTAACATCTATGGTCATCAGTCCCCTGGAACTTAGAACTACTTAAACCTACTAACCTAAGGACATCACACAACACCCAGTCATCACAAGGCAGAGAAAATCCCTGACCCCGCGGGGAATCGAACCCGGGAACCCGGGCGCGGGAAGCGAGAACGCTACCGCATTACCACGAGCTGCGAACAGGCATGGGTGTATGTGTTGTCCTTAGTGTAATTTAGTTAAAGTTAGATTAAGTAGTGTGTAAGCCTAGAGACCGATGACCTCAGCAGTTTTGTCCCATAGGGTCTTACCACCAACCCAAACTCTTGGATTGACCTCAGTTACGTTATTTACCGTTCCCTTTCCCCTTGGACGCATTTTGTCCGTACTTGTTGCCTCTTCTGTGCATTGTTCTTTGGACTTGTGGCTGGTAAGATTAATTTCGTATAATTTCTCTAAGAAATCATCATCTGATAACATTGTTGGAGAGTTATGCACTATCAAGAGTGGCCCCAACTTGCGCATTTCATCACACTATCTCTTTTTGGTTTTCCGTTTTCTTCTGAAAATCTTCTTCCTGCTTCCTGAGTTACTGTTTCCAAAATTACAGTGTTGGCTGTCGTTCTTATTGCTTTTACGTTAATAGTGTCCTGTCTTGAATTTTAGGTCTTAGTAATTGTGTCTCTAATTGTTGTTGCATTTGGGTTACTTTCAAATTTGAAGAACAGTACGCTGGTTCGTTTTGCTTTAGTCTGTAGAATGCGTTCCTCTACCTTTCTTTTCTTGTTCCTGCATTAGCTGTTGCTGCAACAGCGGCAAACGACATGGCCGTAGGTCTGGTTCTTGTTCGGAATATTTTATTTACAGCTTTCACTTCTGCTATTTCGGCATCCGGACGCTTTATGCGATCTACTGCATAAGGGTCGTTTGCGGTGGCTATTTCTCTCCGTAACCTGTTATTTTCTGCTCGCAGTTCTGCGTTCTGTCAATAAAGTTTTGCCTGCCCTAGAGACGAGACCCATATTTGGTTCTTAACTGGTGTTTAAGTGTTGTCTGTAACTCTGTCAGTATCTCGTCTACAGCCTCTGTCATTGGCGTCTCCATGGTTCTTCGTTTGGGTGTTAGATCCCCCCCCCCCCCCCCCCCCCCAAGAGAGTCCACAAAGTGTCCTTCGTGTTAATCTGCCGATCGGGGAATCATCTAGACTTTTCCGTCGGCCTCCAGTGGGGGTTCTATTCACGTCGGCAATGTTCACGGCTGCAGACGCCAGCTTACGGGATTTTCATCGGTCCTGCTGTGTGCATTGTTTACGCGAATAGGTAGCTGTTGGTCATTTGGGAATTATTGCACACGCCCTAAGTATTTCACAGCCTGAGATTTTAGAAATTCGCTCCAGGTCTCTGTTGCTAAATTTACTTAAAACTGTCTCCATACAGCTATAAATATCTGCGCCTGTCTCTACTTTCCTTAGTTGTAGCGTAAACGGATCGCACAGGGAAAAAGAAAGTCACACGACGGTTGACGTTTCGCGGCCTACTTTGCTTGCAGTTACTGATTTGTACGTGGCAGAGAAGTTGTTTCCGCCGCATCCGCTGTTTCCACAGTCACCGATGTCACATGCCGCATCCGCTGCTGAAGGTGGTGAACTCAGTTATGCGCGGCGTGTCAGCCTTGTACACTGGTGCTGCTGCTGATAATGATGGTGTAGGCTGCGCTGACGTTTCGCAATCCAAAGCGACGCGCTATGCTACGATCCTGGCCGCGGGGTCTACTACTCCACGCAGGAGAGGAATCACGAACAGTGTTTACACTTCTTTTGTGACCACAAATTTATCTGCTCGGGTTACGCTGTGGTACTGGTATCACTACCTGCACTCGCTGATCGAACGCGAACGTTAGCGGCTTTCGTTTTCCGCCGTAAATGCGTACTAGAACCGGAGCGGACATTAACCCACTACCGCCAGGGCCGTATTCTTGTGGACATTGCACAGACAGTACGCCGATGTGTAGAGTTGTTCGGACTAACAACACGGCCACAGTCGTTGCGACTTCCGATGACACGGCAAGAAACATGTTCGCCGACCGTCGTTCGACAAACGACAACCCAGGACCACGTTGTCGGTACTTCGTACAGAATCATGATTTATCCATCTTTCCGCAGCTCGGGGTCTCGCGGTCGCGTTCTCACTTCCCGAGCACGGTGTCCCGGATTCGATTCCCGGCGAAGTCAGGGATTTTCACCGCCCTCAAGATGACTAGGTCTTGGTTTTATCCTCATCATTTCATCATCATTCATAAAAGTGGCGAGACTGTACTGAGCAACGTTGCGAATTTGTACGGGCGTTGATAACCGGGGAGTTGAGCGCCCCACAAGCCAATCTTCATCATCATCATCATCATGTCCATCTGTGGAAGGACCGAGGGAACCGAATTTGACAAACTGGTTTCGTTATCGTAAAACGGCTTAGCACCTGACCTAATATCATGGGGTCCCACAAGGTACGCCACACGATCATCTCTGGATCACATAGCCGGTAAATTGGACAGCAGCCATTTGGTTGTTGGCGTGTAAAGCGCGGAAGTTGTATCCAGGCTTTGAGGTCTCCGTGACATTATCTTTTAACAACATGCAGCAAGACCGCTGGTAGCCCGTGCTGCCCTGAAATAACCCATTACTGAAGCTGTCCCACCATTGCCTTGGTCATTGCCTTTTATAGAACTTCTATAAGCTGAACAAGCACGGCTAAAACACTTTAATGTGATAGCTACCTATGCTATGTTCGACGTCCACGTGCAACAACCACTCATAGACAACAGGTAGCAGCACTATCATTGGAAGACACATATAGCCTGCCAGGTGTGTCTGATGGGATAAACAGTGTAGTCGTCGTAACGCGGAAATGGGATGGTTTATGTGACACCCAAAAGGACATTATCATTGGCTTTCAAGCAAAAGGGTGGCAGTATTTTCGAAACCAGTGAACTCGTAAACTCTTCAGGTGCCGCCGTGGCTAACATATACTATGCTCGGCAAAATGGCGCCATCCAAACTAGCGCCGACACATCTGTGATGTATCATGGGGCGTAGATAACACGGGAGAACGACGGCTGCAGAGATACGTACGGACGAACAGATATTCAACTGTTGAGCAACTGCCTGCCCAAATGAACCAGGGGGCTACCAGCAGTCCCTCCTCACAGACCACTTAGTGAAAGTTGCTGCAGAGGCCCCTGGTTCATGCACGCAAGCTGACTACTTTTCATCGGGGACGAAGGCTGGAATTTGCACGCCAATACCGCATCTGGATGTCCACTGAGTGCTGACATGTAGCCTTTCATATGAATCACGTTTCATGCTCCATTGGGGAGGTGGTACATAGTGAAAAGTTTTAAACCAGACATTCTACAACAAGTACCTGAAGGAGCCACACCCGAGGAGTGAGCGTTGAGGCGGAAGTTTTCATGGCATTCACTGGATAATTTCGTCACTCTGGAAGACACAATTGATAAACACAAGTATGTGTCCATCGTTGGAGACAATTAGCACCCCTACATGCAATTTATTTAGAGCACCGTGGTATCAACCCGCAGGACAATGCAATGTGTCGCACAGCTCACAGTGTATGTGCGTGATTCGAAGAGCACGGGGATGAGTTTACCGTACTCCAATGGCCACCAAACTCCCCGGATTAACACAATCGAGAATCTGTGCGAACGCCTCGATCTAGCAAAGCTGGTCACGACTCTGCTCCACATCCCTGTCGGTATCTTTCAGAACCTCACTGACTCTCTTCTTGCACGTCTCGCTGCGTCCACACTGCAAAATGTATTTATTTAGGCTTTTGACAGATGTTAACATTACTGTGACAGACATTGTATCTGGTCATCGATTACACGGAGGCTGTAACGCCTCCATCCACTACAACTAATCAACATCAGTTGAAGCAGCATGCAGTGATGTCCCCTTATGTGTCATCCAAGCTCATTTCGACTCGATTACCAATCAGATGAGAGCTGCTATTCAATTTTACACTCTGTATACCACCATATCACCTACGTATCTAATCATACCTAAGTCATACGGTAGTTGTACACATAATAAGTCAAATTTTGTTACTAACTACGCTTCCTCCTGATATACCGGAGCCAAGGCAGCCCCTAAGTGTCAGCAACTCATATTACACGACAGAGGACGAGGTTGTCTATCTCCAAGGCGTACCAAAAGCACCATGGTAAGCACCAGCTATTTACATGCAAGATAATGCAAGCAGGCATTCCGAGCACTACTTCATGCACGGGGAACACGAGCCACAGCCTGCAGGAAGTATCACTACGCCATAACCTGATTGGCTCGAGACAGCTATTTAGGGGCTAGAACCAGCCCCGAAGTTCAGCTCACTCCAAATGTCGACTTCGTGTACTTCGACTGCTGAAGATTATGTCTTCTTCTCTGAATTGGACTCTTTCTAGTGTGTGTGTGTTACCACGAACCTTTGTGGAAAATTAGAAGTGAAGTTTTGCTTGCCTCAGTTATTTATTCTTACCTTTCGTTTGTTGCTCAGTCATCAACCTTGTGAACTTACATCAATAAAAGTTGTGTTTCTGAAAAATTTGTCAGTCACAACACCTTGTATCGCAACTTTGGTGCTTAGGAGAGTAAAAATATTGAGAAGTTTTTGGTAGTCTACTCACTTGAAGAAAATGTCACACAATTCGAAATGAAATTGTCAGGGAGTCCTAAAAATTTTTGTGGTAGTCATAACGATTTTATTGATAAAACTAATGTTATTGACATTCAACGCCTTTATTCTTCATGTTTACATATTTCTTTTTCAAAATAGTCACCCATGCGATGACCACTTTTCTCCCAACGAGACACCAGTTTGCTGATACAGTCACAGTAGAATGCTTGACTTTGTTGATGGAATCAGAGCCTCACCTTTGATTGCAGCACTTCAGTGAAATCCTCGATGGTGTTCTTTAAGTTTTGGAACCAGATGAAACTCGGATGGTGCCTAGCCGGGACTGTATGGGGGAATGGTCAACGACAGCGAACGCAAGTCATGGGATTGTTGCTGATGTCGCAGCTCACGTAGGCGGTCTGGTATTGCCATGCTGAAGTCGAGAATGCTTAATGTGTGGACGAAATCTTCGAATTCGAAAGACGATTACATCACGCTGTTTCTCACGCACCGAAATAGTTGCGTTACACGCCGCCATATTACACGCTACAATCCGGATCCCTCTAGCGTCAAGGGACTGCAAACATTTGAAGTACAACTCTAATAACGTTTGTTTTATTTTCGGAGATATTAGTTTTCAGCATTCCGTTCTGAGTACGACTAGGACGGTTATAAAAACCTGGAAATTGAAATAAGAACACCGTGAATTCATTGTCCCAGGAAGGGGAAACTTTATTGACACATTCCTGGGGTCAGATACATCACATGATCACACTGACAGAACCACAGGCACATAGACACAGGCAACAGAGCATGCACAATGTCGGCAGTACATTAGTACAGTGTATATCCACCTTTCGCAGCAATGCAGGCTGCTATTCTCCCATGGAGACGATCGTAGAGATGCTGGATGTAGTCCTGTGGAACGGCTTGCCATGCCATTTCCACCTGGCGCCTCATTTGGACCAGCGTTCGTGCTGGACGTGCAGACCGCGTGAGACGACGCTTCATCCAGTCCCAAACATGCTCAATGGGGGACAGATCCGGAGATCTTGCTGGCCAGGGTAGTCGACTTACACCTTCTAGAGCACGTTGGGTGGCACGGGAAACATGCGGACGTGCATTGTCCTGTTGGAACAGCAAGTTCCCTTACCGGTCTAGGAATGGTAGAACGATGGGTTCGATGACGGTTTGGATGTACCGTGCACTATTCAGTGTCCCCTCGACCATCACCAGAGGTGTACTGCCAGTGTAGGAGATCGCTCCCCACACCAAGATGCCGGGTGTTGGCCCTGTGTGCCTCGGTCGTATGCAGTCCTGATTGTGGCGCTCACCTGCACGGCGGCTAACACGCATACGACCATCACTGGCACCAAGGCAGAAGCGACTCTCATCGCTGAAGACGACACGTCTCCATTCGTCCCTCCATTCACGCCTGTCGCGACACCACTGGAGGCGGGCTGCACGATGTTGGGGCGTGAGCGGAAGACGGCCTAACGGTGTGCGGGACCGTAGCCCAGCTTCATGGAGACGGTTGCGAATGGTCCTCGCCGATACCCCAGGAGCAACAGTGTCCCTAATTTGCTGGGAAGTGGCGGTGCGGTCCCCTACGGCTCTGCGTAGGATCCTACGGTCTTGGCGTGCATCCGTGCGTCGCTGCGGTCCGGTCCCAGGTCGACGGGCACGTGCACCTTCCGCCGACCACTGGCGACAATATCGATGTACTGTGGAGACCTCATCCAACATGTGTTGAGCAATTCGGCGGTACGTCCACCCGGCCTCCCGCATGCCCACTATACGCCCTCGCTCAAAGTCCGTCAACTGCACATACGGTTCACGTCCACGCTGTCGCGGCATGCTACCAGTGTTAAAGACTGCGATGGAGCTCCGTATGCCACGGCAAACTGGCTGACACTGACGGCGGCGGTGCACAAATGCTGCGCAGCTAGCGCCATTCGACGGCCAACACCGCGGTTCCTGGTGGGTCCGCTGTGCCGTGCGTGTGATCATTGCTTGTACAGCCCTCTCGCAGTGTGCGGAGCAAGTATGGTGGGTCTGACACACCGGTGTCAATGTGTTCTTTTTTCCATTTCCAGGAGTGTATATTAGTTTCGTTTCGCAGCTTACGGAGAGAGTGCACCGTTCTGCTGTCAACGTGTTAATGTGCGCCTTTTACAGGTGGCCGGCGTTGCCGTTTGTGGGGGGTGGAAGGCTTAGGCGTGGAGCCGCCTGTCGCTGTCCCCTCCCCGCAGAACCTGACACCGGTGAGACCAGCCGGCAGCCGGCGGGCGAGAGGTCTTCACCGTGCCACGCTGCCTGCTCTGCAAGACGGATGGAGACGCCACGCCGACAAATGGCGTGTCGCCGTGGAGGAGACGCGGCTGCCTGCGGGGGGATACTGGCAGGGCAGAGATCTGGAGCCGACTGCGTCGTCGTCCGCGCTGGCCGCCACTGCCGCTACTGCGTTTCCTTCATGGCTGTTCAGATACTTTTAGCGACTTACATTGCAGCAACTTCTGCAGCCGTTATGGGCCTCTTTATTGTTTGTTAGTTTAACTAAATGCTGCGTAAGATATCTGAAGGTCAGAATTATACTAATGATAGACAATTGAAGACTACTGTTAAGGAATCAATGGCTGGAAATGAATATTTTACGCCATAGTCACGTGTCTGGTACATGTTAGTAAAAAATCTGCCGTGACGTGGACCGTCTGAAATAAAAGGAGAGGTAGAGGAGAAAACAAAAAAAAAAGTTAAACTTCACCGGTTGAAGATTAGTATTGTTATTTCAGTGAATACAATACCGAGGCAAATTTACAAAGAACTTGGCTCTGTGCTCACTTATCAGAATGACATTGCGCCCCCTCTTCCCTTGATGCATTCACTGTTTCGAACTTGGTTGGGGTGACGTCAAGCCATTGTAGCCTCTTCTAAAGTAAGCTGGCTATCAGTTGTTGTAACTGCACGTTAATATCGTGGATGCTAGCGCTGAAACGGAGGTGACTGAGCCTCAGTAAAGTTAGCTTTGAAAGCGCCCGGCAGCGCGTAGCGTGAAGCAGTCGCCCTCCGTTTTCTGGCGGTGACGCCGTTGTCGCAATTGAGGCCTTCGGTGCCTCCCTCCTAGCGGGAAAGGGGAAAAGTGGGCTGTTCGCGTGGGTTTAAGTGGTGGCTGTATGGGCTCTCCTGGAGCGTTGGCAGTCGGGGCATCAAGAATCGACTTCTCTGCCGGTGCTAGAGGGACAGCACGCAGACCGCGGCATCAGCGTAAGCGACGCGAGCAGCGGCTCCGTGGTATGGGGCGTTAACTGCTCGTCGCGAAAGGAATCTTCCTGAGCGTGGCTCCGCAAGGGGCGTAATCTGCAGTTCGGCTGTATGCTGCCGACCGGCTAGGAGGTTCTGAAAATCGTCGCGCCTTCCTGCGTCCGTTGAAGCGGCTGGCAGCGGGCGGCTCGGCAAAGCATTTGGAGGTACTGCGTTGATTCAGTCCTGGGAGTCGTAACGCACCAGAAGTTGAGTATTGATTGTTAATAGATTTTATGAAGTTTAATTGAATTCGATTTACGTATTATTCTTAATTATACCAGCCGTATTTTTCGGGGGTTTCCCACCATTCATTCTCGTCTGCCCACCAGCGGGAAGGTGGTAATATTAGAAAGCGTGGTCCGTTTGTCCCATTTTTTAGACGAAAGGGGTTGAGTCTAAATCTGTGGTTCGGATTGCTTGTTTCCCCTTCCAGCTTACCTACGGGTTTATTCGACTGTTAGCCTCTTCCATGTCTGTGAAAGTCTAAGACACCAATGACTGTACTGTTTAAAATGCAAGGCACTAAGACCTGATACATTCCCTAGCGTGGCATAACTGGTATTATTAGACTTACATGTAAAAGGTGCTCTAAGAAAGAAGAAAAATTCCTTTTGCCTCGTGGTAAGAACTAGTCAATTGCATAATGAATTCCTGCTCATTTTGAAGCTGTAACTTACGTAAATTTGTGATTATGAATATTTGGCTATAGGTAAGCAGGGTTGTTAATGTAGGCCGTAGTGGATTTTTTTATATTGTTTCTAGTCAGCAAAAACTGTTGTGTGTTTTTCCAATTCAATACCTTTTAAGGCTTTTACTCAACGTGCTTACAGGTAGTTCGTTATTAGTGTGTTTTCTTGCCATGCAAAAAAGTTTGCCATTTCATTACGGGTAGAAATAGTTGCCTTAAAAGGAGAATGTTGTAAAAGTTCACAAGTCCTACCTGGCGAGCGTGTGTGTTTGCCGTAATTTAACTGGCAGAAATTTGTAAAATTTGTATTTTATATGTTTTGGGAATGTTGATGTTATTCACTGTGAGTGTCCCCCCGTGTGCATGCCTCATTCGTTTTGGTTTTTCTATTCTGAGAACTTACGTAAACAGGATTGTCTAGATATGCTGCAGACAAGTTACATTGTGCGCCATTTAATGAATGGAGTGAAATTCACCTGTAATATAGCTGAGCTTTAAATATTATACAGCGTCGCGTTGTATATGTTAAATTGCTTGGCTGCACTTGCCTTTTAATGGGGTGAAATTTTTTATAATAATTTAAATGTCAATTCCTATCGTATTTTGTGACTTATTTGTTAAATGATTGCTGTTTTTTTTAAATATCGTAAAGTCTTGCGCCAAATTTGAATAAAAAGTGTTACTCAAAATTGTGTATTTTCACGAGTTATTCCTTGGCACATACTTCCACTTTACATTTTGTGTATTGATTGAGATTGATAACCTTTGGTGAACCAGTAGTAATTTTACGGTTCAGTGAGGTCTGAGCTGACGCCATGCACGTTCTCTCGGTTGTAGATGTCGAGATCTTTCTGGCCTCAGCAGCACGCCAGTATCATACAGACGATTCATACACGCAGTGTGGACGAGCACTGCCTTCTTCAAAAACGACACGACGATACTGCCTCACTGGAAACAGAGTTCCCTGTCATCACCAGCAGTCACTTACTTGCAGTCACACTCAGGGGCTTCCCACACACCACGATGATCTGGCTCTCCAAAATATTAGAACAACTGGTCCACTCCCCAGATGGCCACATACTCCCTGACAATGGTCAGCCGGGGTAATGCAGAAACTGATTCATCATTGAAGACAGTGCAACGTCACTGATCCCCAACCCATGCCACCTGACGATAGCACCAATCCAGATGCAGCAACTTGTGTTGTTGAGTTAACGACAATCTACACGTGGGACGTTAATTCTCTAGTCTGGATGCTGCTAGCCTCCGACCAGTGGTGAAGGATGGCGCATACTGCAGCAGGGAGTCTACTTCGTGTTCTGTGATGTGAAACGTACAGATGGAGGACTTAGAATGTGATAGCTGGGTGCGCAAGACGGCGATCGTCTATTGTGTACATGCACGAAGTAATGGCCGCTATCGACAGGGGATCTCAAGTTGATTCCGTATTTCTAGATTTCCGTAAGGCTTTTGACACCGTTCCTCACAAGCGTCTTCTAATCAAGCTGCGGAGCTATGGGGTATCGTCTCAGTTCTGTGACTGGATTCGTGATTTCCTGACAGGAAGGTCGCAGTTTGTAGTAATAGACGGCAAATCATCGAGTAAAACTGAAGTGATATCAGGTGTTCCCCAGGGAAGCGTCCTGGGACCTCTGCTGTTCCCGATCTATATAAATGACCTGGGTTACAATCTGAGCAGTTCTCTTAGATGGTTCGCAGATGATGCTGTAATTTACCGTCTAGTAAGGTCATCCGAAGACCAGTATCAGTTGCAAAGCGATTTAGAAAAGATTGCTGTATGGTGTGTCAAGTGGCAGTTGACGCTAAATAACGAAAAGTGTGAGATGATCCACATGAGTTCCAAAAGAAATCCGTTGGAATTCGATTACTCGACAAATAGTACAATTCTCAAGGCTGTCAATTCAACTAAGTACCTGGGTGTTAAAATTACGAACAACTTCAGTTGGAAGGACCACATAGATAATATTGTCGGGAAGGCGAGCCAAAGGTTGCGTTTCATTGGCACGATACTTAGAAGATGCAACAAGTCCACTAAAGAGACAGCTTACACTACACTCGTTCGTCCTCTGTTAGAATATAGCTGCGCGGTGTGGGATCCTTACCAGGTGGGATTGACGGAGGACATCGAAAGGGTGCAAAAAAGGGCAGCTCGTTTTGTATTATCACGTTATTATAGGGGAGAGAGTGCGGCAGATATGATACACGAGTTGGGATGGAAGTCATTACAGCATAGACGTTTTTCGTCGCGGCGAGACCTTTTTACGAAATTTCAGTCACCAACTTTCTCTTCCGAATGCGAAAATATTTTGTTGAGCCCAACCTACATAGGTAGGAATGATCATCAAAATAAAATAAGAGAAATCAGAGCTCGAACAGAAAGGTTTAGGTGTTCGTTTTTCCCGCTCGCTGTTAGTGGAATAGTAGAGAGATAGTATGATTGTGGTTCGATGAACCCTCTGCCAAGCACTTAAATGTGAATTGCAGAGTAGTCATGTAGATGTAGATATATGTTCGTCCGGAACCGTGACGACGAGTAGGCTTGCTACCACACTTCCACACAGTCCAAAATCAGCCCATTGTAAGATCCGAGACCCCACAAATCTGGATAAGGCATAATTAAACCAGCCATCCAAATTGAGAGCCCCACTATGAAACCCACTTCAAACTCTGCCACACATTAGTACATGGCATCTGTTTGGCCTTCACAGTAATCACTCAACATCTGGCGCTGTTTGTGGCCCCTGTATATCCTGACAAGACTGTTAGAAACACTAAACATGAAGACCACCACTGATACAGTATATCTTCGTGGTTGTACTAGGAGTCGCAAGACGAATCATTTACATCTGGCTCGTCACTTTCTCTATCAAGCAGTGCAGGTGATGAAGTTTGATCTGGAACACGATTTTCCGACCCGGTGGTTTTATCCCACTGCTTAAAGGCTTATTCGTTAAATATTTGTGTAAGTCATACTGAACAATGGTTTCAATTTTATCTGTTTATGCTCCACATCTTCGTCCTCAGAAATCAGTATTTCATGGCTATTACACCTTATACGAAAATTGTGGCAATCCTCGATGGCTAAAGACATTCATATGAGATCCTGAATCTTATCACTTGTTCTTGATTTGATCGCAACACAAAAGACATGCATAGAGGATTCACGAGGTAATAATAAGAGCAGCAAGGGAAACGTTGACCTGCTCATGCATTTAAGCACTAGGCATCGACCGTTTTCTTTAAATCTGTGGATAATCAGTTTTAACGAGGAGACAGCCTTGGGAAGGTCCTTCGTTGAACGTTTATGCACACCAGTTCCTGAAAAGTATAAGGGCAATATCGAGAAATCATAAAAGCTTCTTATAAAATAGTGGTAAAACGATCAAATGATCAAAGACTAAATTAAAAATAAAGAAAGCCTTCTGGATCTCGTAGGGAAGGGAGCCCACTTGCGATTCCCTGTCCACTGCAAAGTTCATTCAAAGTTCAGATCATCAGACTCTGTCTTTGGATTTTACTCATGCATTCTGTTTATTTTGTGTATTGAAGGGCCATAGAATAATAGGTTTTGTGTAGCTGAATGAAATCCCCCGTCATTAACACATGATAAACAAAGGAGGCCAGTATGCAAAAGCTGGTCGAAATGGTAAGAATGAAGGGCAGCTCACTTTACATATAATATGGCCAACAGGGTAACTGCTACACCCTGCAAGAACTGGGAATCCATGGCGTCAGTGCAATAGAATGACATCACAGGAAGCGAAAGAGATGTGACCATCGTGATGAACCCGCAGAGTGGAGCAAGAAGCCACAAGTCGGATGCTATTCAGCACACTGATCGGAAAATAACCCAACAACGCCCCTCACAGGCAAGTGGAGACACAGCACAGACGCCAATCTTGTTCCGTTGGATGGTCAACATATTTCGTAGCGATCCAGGTAGGACCTAAGCCAGACTATCCCTTGCTCATCTAGCAATTTTCGATGGAGCAGCGAGCATCACCTGGGCGACGAATCCAGTGTGAACTGCAGTGCAGCAAGCTGAGTCCTGACTGGTGTAGGGCTGAGAATGGCGTAATCGAGCGGGCCTCCCAGTGGTATAACCAGTAGGTCCAGGAAGCAATCATACAACATCACGAAGGCGTTTAGGTGCCACCACCTGTTCTTCGGACCGTTTTCCCGTTCGCTAGCCACAGCACGACTCCACACATCTCCACACACTTCATGCAAAAGTTCGTTGTGCATTTTCTGCATACAGTCTATAGTGAAACGTGAAAATTTAATTTCAAAATCTTTTCTTAAAGATCTTACTTTATTTACTAGCGATTCATCAAGAACATTAACACACTATGTGAGCGTGGAAGTAGTTGCCAAGTAGTAACTGATGGAAACAAATTAAATTTCAACCAATGGAAATTTTATTCATAAAAGCCTTTTCAAAAACAGATTTAAAATTTATAATCAGAAAAGCACCCTCTAAATATCAAGTTACAACTATTCAGAGGGAGAATAACTTTTTTTTAACTGCTACTGCTGGCGAAGACCTGGCGCAGCACCCCCAACGCTCTCCCGAACCGTCCGCTGTCAGCTGCTTCAACGGACGCAGGAAGGCGCGCCGATCTCCAGTCGCCCGACGTCGCAGCTCGCCCTGGCCAGCCCGATGTCGTGGTTTCGCTCCTGTTGCTCTCGTGTCAACCGCGAAGCCACTGCCCCTTTCTATACGGCGCTGCCCACTGGACTCAGGTGAGGACCTTACATGCGCCGACGCTCAAGTCGGAAAAGTCATCTCGTGTCTCAGTGCGCGACCAACCAACCGACCAATCCAACCGCCAATGACAGTTTCCCGAGCAACTCTAGCAGACTGGCGGCCTAACGCGCAGACTCAGATGCAGGAATTCAGCCCCGACCGGGCGACCACTAGCTGAGTTCTGTTGCAGGCGGAGTGGCAAGACTCTAATTACCTGGCTTTAAGTTTTGATCCAAACGACAGACATACTAGCACTCTGACGACAGACAGACACTGACTGCCGCACAAATGCAAACGAGAGCCAGACCACCAACTGGTGACGAGTGACTGACCTACACTCACTCCGGCTCACCGACCTACTAGACTCGCCTAACAGACTGACCTCATGCCGAGCTCATAGCGCCCCTTAAATGCACATAAACACGCTGTTTTTTCCCTTTCACACCAGAGGGAGACACCAAAGCAGCGATTGCCTCAGCGGCGCCACCGCCAGAAACGGAGGGCGACTTTTCACACAACGCTCTGCGGCGCGCTTTTCAAAACAGCAATTTTTACTATAGTATCATCAGACATGCCCTGGTCACACTCTTCCTGAAGCTGCTAGAAACCTTGATTTGGAAACTGCGCCGCTTGCATTTCGCGTCCAGTGGCCGTATGACATTGCTGGGAACTGACGCCGCTGTGTCCGCCGGGCTGCTGTAGTCGAGGCTGCACGTTACACGCTGGTGTCAGTGCATTCATGGCGTGGTGCAAACGTCACCCCTGCCCCACCCCTGCGGGCGGCCTGTGACTCTCTCTCTGACAATAAATGTTTACTTTGTTAATGGTGCTTCACTAGTGCCTTCATGGCGTCCAACAGCCACCAACCCACTCCATGCTGCACCACCGCAACCCATAACAGCAGAGATCACAACCCGGCGTCTACAATATGGACAACATTTGCGTTTTGAAGAACGAACAAAGTGTTACACAAAGGAAGCAGCTACTCGAGTAACAGAGTACTTGTGAAATGCACATGGGATTTTTTAGGCTAGACGGTAGTTTGAGGTACTCTCATGAACACTCGCCAGTCGCTAAACATATAGGGAAACAAGACCGCTTTCAGAATTACGAGAATTGGATTTTTAAAAAAAATTATCAATAGATAATCGAAGTATTTGTAACAAAGTTACCGAATTTACTGCCCTCCAGGTGAGTTCACAACCTCAAATTGTTGTTGGGACAGAGCTGGCTAAAATCGGAAGTAAAAAGCTCTGATTATTTACCGAATCTTGGAATGTATATCTGAAAGACAGTTTAGTAGCCGTAGATGGGGATTTGCACTGCAGTTGACAAAAATATTGTGCCTACTGAGGTTGAAACTGAGTGTGATAGTGAAATTATCTGGTCGTGCATAACAGGTGTAGGTTAAACCAAGTTAATTGTTGGATGTTTTCACTAACCGCCCCGCTGTGCTGTGACAGTTCTAGCAATCAGTCAAGGAAAGTCTTTCGTCCGTTGTGCTTTAACACCAATACTAGGTGGTAGTGACCATTACGTACTGAGTAAAGATGGGGATGTGTATGGATGCATTATAGGGAGTACAGACACACAGTCTTGTGAAGTACTTTTGAAAAAAGACGACCTGCAAAATTACAGACCGATATCCTTAACATCGGTTTGTTACAGAATTTTAGAGCACATTCTCCATTCGAATATCATAAATTTTCTTGAGACAGAAAAGCTCGAAGCCATGAATCAACACCGCCTTGGAATGCATCGCTCTTACGCAACCAGCTTGCTCCTTTTCCTCGCATACTGCGAGCTATGGATGAAGGGCAACACGCTGATTCCATACTTCAAGATTTTCCAAAAGAATTCGACTTGGTACCTCACTCCAGACTGTTAACAAAGGTACGTGCAAACGGAATAGGCTCCAAAATATGTGACTGGCTCGAAGGTTTCTTAAGTCATAGACCCAAGTATGTAGTCCTCGACGGCTAGTGTTCATCAGACAGGATAACATCAGGAGTGCCGCACAGAAGTGTTATAGGACGATTGCTATTTTCTGTATACGTAAATGAATTTGCAGACAGGATGGACAGCGATCTGCGGTTGCTCGCTGACGATACTGTGGTGTACAAGAAGGTATCGAAGATAAGCGACTATAGGTTGATGCAAGATGACGTAGTCAAAATTTCTCGTTGGTGTGGTGAATGGCAGCTGGCTCATAATACAGGAAAACGTAAGTTAGTGCCGATGAGTAGGAAAAACAAACCCCTGATGTTCGGATACTGCGTTAGAAGTGTCCTGGTTGACACAATCACGTCGTTTAAGTATCTGGTCGTAGCGTCGCGAAGCGATATGAAGTGGAACGAGCATGCGAGGACTGTGGCCGAGAAGGGGAATCGCTGGAAGAATTTTTAGGGAAGTGAGGTTCATTTGTAAGGGAGACAACATGTAAGACGGTATTGCGACCTATTCTGGAGTACCGCTTGAGTGTTTGGGATCTGCACCAGGTTGTATTAAAAGAAGACATCGAAGCCGTTCAGAGACGAGATGTTAGATTTTTTACCGGTAGGTTCGACCAGCACGCAGTTCTTACCGGTATGCTTCGGGAATTCAAATTGGAATCCCTGGAGGAAAGGCGACGTTCTTTTCGAGCTACAGTGCTGAGAAAATTTAGAGAACCGGTTTTGAAGCTGAATGCATGATGATTCTACTGCCGCCAACATACATTTCATGTACGGACCACAAACATGAGAGAAATAAGAGCTCACATGGAAACACATAGACAGTCGTTTTTCACACGCTCTATCTGCGATTGAAACAGGAAAGGTAACGACTAGTTGTGGTGCAGGCAGCCGTCCGCCGCGCAACATACGGAGGCTTGCGGAGTATGTATGCAGATGTCGACACAGATGCAGATGTAGAAACTAAAGTTTAAAGCAGTTTCACATAGCTTATTCCGTTTCTTGCCTTAATTAACAGATGCATTCTTCTTCTGCTTCATAGCCTTCTTCGGTGAGATGCTCCACAAAATATATTTCTAGCAGCTAGCTTAACTCCTCTCGAACAGGCCTTGAAGGCCCAACGGAACTGACCAACCGCCGTGTCATCCTCAGCTCATAGGCGTCACTGAACGCGGATACGGAGGGGCATGTGGTCAGCACACCGCGCTCCTGGTCGCATGTCAGTTTCCGAGACCGGAGCCGCTACTTTTCAGTCAAGTAGCTCATTAGTTTGGGTCACAAGGGCTGAGTGCACCCCGCTTGCCAACAGACAGGATGGTCACCCGCGCAAGTGCTAGCCCAGCCCGACAGCGCTTAACTTCCGTAATCTGACGGGAACCGATGTTACCACTGCGGCAAGGCCGTTGGAAGTAGCTGTCTTACTCTGTAGTTAATGCAGACTGCTGCAATTATTATAGTGTGCTCAATGTTTACGGGAAGAGGTAGCACACTGGGTTTCGCTGTACACCGAATATTTTGAACACATTTTCTGAATACCAAGGAGAACAGAGTTAGGAAGCTATTCCGGAATTCAAGCGATTCTCTCGGAGTATAACGTTTATTACGAGAGAACTGATTCACATGTATTAAGAATGATCTGTGTCTTTGTAACTGGAGTAGAACTAACTGCAGAGAATAAACACCGGTGTATTGCTATATGCCGATAGCGGCGGTCTGTCACTCCAAGGAGCCCGGGCTCGATTCCCGGCTGGGTCGGAGATTTTATCTGCTGAGGGACTGGGTGTTGTGTTGTCCTCAATAGCGTTTCATTACCCCCAGTGTAAGGCAACGGGAAACCGCCACTGGAATCACTTCCCTAGACGCTCATGCGGTGGACCTCTCTGTCGAGGCTTCCCCCACGGCAACACCTGCCGTAAGGCAGACCACAAAGTAAGTTTTTATTGCGATATTGTATGTGTACACAGTACGGCGTAATCGAACATGTCTGCGTATATATATATATATATATATATATATATATATATATATGTGTGTGTGTGTATGAAAGTGCGTGTTGGAAGGGTTTTGTGTTTGTGTGTAAGCACCAATCACTCTTGTAGGTAGTGATGTATAAGCCCTGCTGTAATGGTACGTAAAAAGAAATCCGTGAAAGAATTACTAACGCTGTCTGACTCTTAAAAAATACTTGAGAGGTAAATACTCAGCACACACTGTCGTGTAATTCAGTGTAACGACTAGTAAAGGGTCTGTATATCATAGTGTTGACCAGAATACGTAAACGAACAGATTCATGGAAGTTGTAACGTCCCCTTAGAAAAAACTTTATAAATGACAGTGCTGGAAAACCTCTACGTTATTTGATTTTCAGACAGATTGAGCAAAACTGACCCTAATCTGACATTTCTCTCTTTACGTATTCTGATCAACACTAAACTGACACACAATATTTTTAGCGCAACGCAATCTGACTTTCAGTAATCACTAAAATAGACTGGCCCTGACTAACAATAACCTATACATTTCATGAATCACTTACCTCCAAAAATCTTTGTTGATCGAACTACTGCACTATAGCGAGCGCCAACACTGCCAGCTAAATAAAAGATTCTAACTACTGAAGGCACTAACTGCTGATAGGCACAGTTAGCAAATGAAAGATTTTGATAGAGAACAAACAATGTGAAACTTCATGGCAGATTAAAACTGTGCTCTACCAAACTTGCCCGAGAAAGGCAAAGGTCCCGAGTTCGAGTCTCGATGAGGCACACAGTTTTAATCTGCCAGGAAGTTTCATATCAGCGTACACTCCACTGCAGAGTGAAAATCTCATTCTTCAACAAACAATGTATTTACACTACTGGCCATTATAATTGCTACACCACGAGGATGACGTGCTACAGACGCGAAATTTAACAGACAAGAAGAAGATGCTGTGATATGCAAATGATTAGCTTTTCAGAGCATTCACACAAGGTTGGCGCCTGTGGCGACACCTACAACGTTCTGACATGAGGAAAGCTTCCAACCGATTTCTCATACACAAACAGCAGTTGACCGGCGTTGCCTGGTGAAACGTTGTTGTGATGTCACGTGGAAAAATGGAAGCGAAATGTGTACCATCACGTTTCCGACATTGATAAAGGTCGGATTGTAGCCTATCGCGATTGTGGTTTATCGTATCGCGACATTGCTGCTCGCGTTGGTCGAGATCGAAAGACTGTTAGCAGAATATGGAATCGGTGGATTCAGGAGGGTAAAACGGAACGCCATCCTGGATCCCAACGGTATTGTATCACTAGCAGTCGAGATGACAGGCATCTTACCCGCATTGCTGTTAGGATCATGCAGTCACGTCTCGATCCCTGAGTCAATAAATGGGGACGTTTGCAAGACAGCAACCATCTCCACGAACAGTTCGACGACGTTTGCAACAGCATGGACTATCAGCTCGGAGACCATAGCTGCGTGTACCCTTGACGCTGCATCACGGACAGGAGCGCCTGCGATGGTGTACTCAACGACGAACCTGGGTGCACGAATGGCTAAACGTCATTTTTCCGGATGAATCCAGGTACTGTTTACAGCATCATCATGGTCGCATCCGTGTTTGGCGACATCGGGGTGAACGCACATTGGAAGCGTGTATTCGTCATCGCCATACTGGCGTATCACCCTGCGCCATGGTATGGGGTGCATTGGTTACACTTCCCGGTCACCTCTTGTTTGCATTGACGGCACTTTGAACAGTGGACGTTACATTTCAGATGTGTTACGACCCGTGGCTCTATCCTTCATTCGATCCCTGCAAATTCCTACATTTCACCAGGATAATGGACGACAGCATGTTGCAGGTCCTGTACGGACCTTTCTGGATACAGAAAATATTCGACTGCTGCCCTGGCCAGCACTTTCTTCAGATCTCTCACCATTTGAAAACATCTGGTCAATGGTGGCGGAGCAACTGGCTCGTCACAATATGCCAGTCACTACACTTGGAAAGCTGTGGTATCGTGTTGAAGCTGCATAGGCAGCTGTACCTGTACACGCCATCCAAACTCTTTTTGACTCAATGCCCAGGCATATGAAGGCCATTTTTACGGCCAGAGGTGGTTGTTCTTGGTACTGATTTCTCAGGATCTATGCACTCAAATGCGTGAAAATGCAATCACATGTCAGTTGTAGTATAATATATTTGTCCAATTAATACCCGTTTATCATCTGCATTTCTTCTTGGTGTAGCAATTTTAATGGCCAGTAGTGTAATAAAAGCGAGACTAAAGAAAAATCTAGATACGTTCATAGGATTGGTCGACCTGAAAAAAGCGTTGGAGGATGTGAAATGGTGCTAGATATTTCTACTTCTGGGAAAAATAGGGATAAGCTATAGAGGAAGACGGTTAATATACGGTATACACAGGAGCGAAGAGTGGAAGCAAGAGCGAAGTGCTCGGATTAAAACAAAGACAGGGATGTAGTCTTTCACTCCTATTGTTGAGTCCACACGCTGATGAAGCAATGACGAAAATAAAATAAATTTCAAGAGTGGAATCGAAATGCACTGTAAAAGGATACCAATGATAAGATTCACTGATGACATTGCTGTCCTCATGGAAAATCAAGAAGAATTACATGATCTGTTGGCCAGAATGAACAGACTAATGAGCACAGAGTATGGGTTAACAGTAAATTGAAGAAATTCTTGAGAATGTACGTTGCAGCACAGCATTTTATGATAGTGAAACATGGTATGTGGGAAAACAGGAAAAGAAGAGAATCTAAGCATTTGAGACGTGGTGCTGCAGAAGAACATTGAAAATTAGGTGGGCTGATAATGTAAGGGACGAGGAGGTTCTCCGCATAATCGGCGAGGAAAGGTATATATTTGAAACACTGACAGGGAGGCACCCGATGGTAGGACATCAGTTAAGACATCAGGGAATAACTTGCATGGTATTCGAGGGAGCTGTAGAATGTAAAAACTATAGAGAAATGCCGAGATTTGACTACATCCAAAAAGTAATTGACGATGTAGGTTGCAAGTCAGATGACTGATGACTCAAAAAAAGATTGCATGAAACGATCGTGAAACACATGCCCTTAAGAACGAAGATATTGCTCTTCACAACATAGACAAAAATTAGAAGTTTACAACAAGAATTCTGCGCATATTCATCATTACAAAACAAGCTTGCATCGGAGAAGAACAATCCGATATCATTTCGCAAGCCGACCTGCTCTTTCTCATAAAACTTAGGATGAAGAAATCAAATACAAAATGGAGTGAAATGAATTTAGAAATGATTAATGAAATGGCTTCTCAAGACATGACAAGTTCATACCCTCCCTCAGCTTACAACACTGCATATTATTAAGCGTGACTGAAAACCGTTATGCGTAACAATAAGAAGTCATTACCAAACTCACTTCAAAATGTTGAATATAATTCAACGCAGCACAGAACTTGGAGTTATCTTACCAGTAATCTTGTGCATCGTACAAACTGTTCAACACCATAGCTCTTAATCAGGAAACTGTAATTTAACCAGAATAGTATGACCCATGAAATATACTTCAAAACCCACATGTCTTAACGTTCCAAGCGCTGTATACGAAAGACAACGTCTGACCACGTTCGAACAACAGAAACACATGGATACTCTACCACGTGACTGGCTGAGGGCCAACTGCTTACCAGAGACACGTTTCTCGATGCCTGTTCCAAACAATGAAATCTATTTAATAGGCTCGGTAACAAGCATGTTACTCAGAACATTTCATTTCCCAAAGGGGCTCAAGCTGTTGAAGCACATATGGTTTCATTTTAAGCTGAAGAATATTTTCGACAGCTCTAGGCTATAGATTAATTATTGCCGTGGCAAACAATAAAACAAAGCTGTTTTACGTTACGGCGAGATTTTTTCATGGAGTTTGTCACCTTTCTCCTCCGAATACAAACATATTTTGTAGATTCCCATCTACATAGAGAGAAATAACCAACATAATAAAGCGCGGGAAAACAGAGTTCACACGGAAAGATTCAGGTGTCAGTTTTTGCTACTCCCTACTCGAGGGTGGAATGTTTGAGTGGTAGTCTGAAATCGATTGTATGAAATCTTCTGCCAAGTACATACTGCAGAGAAATCATGCAGCATTAGCTTTGTGCTTGGTAACTGGGTAATAGATGAATTCTGTCAAGGTTTTCCCAAGTAACTTTCTCACAAGGGAACCTCCCCATCACACCCCCCTCAGATTTAGTTATAAGTTGGCACAGTGGATAGGCCGTGAAAAACTGAACACAGATCAATCGAGAGAACAGGAAGAAGGTGTGTGAAACTATGAAAAAATAAGCAAAACTAACAAAATGAGTAGTACATGCGCAAGATAGGCAATGTCAAGGATAAAATGAACTCAGGAGCGCCGTGGTCCCGTGGTTAGCGTGAGCAGCTGCAGAACGAGAGCTCCTTGCTTCAAACCTTTCCTCAAGCGAAAAGTTTAATTTCTTATTTTCAGTTTATGTGACAAACTCTTATGTTTTCATCATTTTTTTGGGAGTGATTATCACATCCACAAGAAAACCTAAATCGGGCAAGATAGAAGAATCTTTTTACCCATGCGTCAAGTGTACAAGTTAGGTGGGTCGACAACATATTCCTGTCATGTGACGCACATGCCGTCACTAGTGTCGTATAGAATATGTCAGACATGTTTTCATGTGGAGGAATCGGTTGACCTATGACCTTGCCCATTAGAGAGGCACATCCTTTCGTCTACTAATCGCACGGTTTTGCGGTGCGGTCGAAAAAACACAGACACTAAACTTATTACAGTGAACAGAGACGTCAATGAACGAACTTTGCCAAAATAAAGAAAGTAAAATTTTCACACGAGGGAAGACTTGAACCAAGGACCAGTCGCTTCGCAGCTGCTCACGCTAACCTCGGGACCATGGCGCTCCTGACTTCATTCTGTCCATGACGTTGACTATCTTGCACATGGACTACTCAGTTTGTATATTTTGCTTATTTTTTCATAGTTCCACACAACTTCTTCCTGTTTTCTTGATTGATCTGTATTCAGTTTTTCAAGGCTTATCCACTGTGCCAACTTATACCTAAATCTGAGAGGGGTGCGATGGGAAGGTTCCCTTGTCGGTAACTTTGGAAGTATAAGGCAAATACACTGCTACACACAATCCGGCTCCCAGCTAGACTGTCTCAGAAAATTAACATAAACATGAAACTTCCTGTCACATTAAAACTGTATGCCGGACTGAGACTCGAACTCAGGACCTTTGCCTTTCACGGGCAACTGCTCTTCCGCACACTCCGCTGCACAGTGAAAATATCATTCTGGAAACGTAACCATCGTTTTTGTATGTTCTTCCAAAGATTCAACATTTCTATCTGTTAGACTAGGATGTGGTCATTTCATCTTTTATAGTTCGATGACAGTTGGAATTGGCATGTGCTTTAGACCTTACGTTGTCCTATGAAGCTACACTGAACGGCCAAAGAAACTGGTACACCTGTCTAATATCGTGTAGGGCCCCAACGAGCATGCAGAAGTACTGCAACATGACGTGGCATGGACTCGCCTAATGTTTGAAGTAGTGCTGGAGGGAATTGACACCATGAATCCTGCTGGGCTGCCCATAAATCCATAAGAGTATGAGGGGGTGGAGATTTCTTTTGAACAGCACTTTTCAAGGCATTCCAGATATGCTCAATCATGTTTATGTCTGCAGAGTTTTGCGGCCAACGGAAGTGTTTAAACTCAGAAGAGTGTCTCTGTAGCCACTCTGTAGCACTGTGTCGCATTGTCCAGCTGGAACTGCCCAAGTCCATCGGAAAGCACAGTGGACATGAATGGGTGCATGTGATCATGCAGGACGCAGGATTAGTAGTCAGAGTCTTATCTAGACGTATCATTGATCCCATATGACTCCAACTGCACACGTCCCAAACTATTACAGAGCCTCCACCAGCTGGAACTGTCCCCTGCTGACACAAAGGGTCCATGAAATCATGAAGTTGTCGCCATACCCGTACACGTAAAACTGCTCGATACAATTTGAAACGAGACTTGTTCAACTAGGCAACATGTTTCCAGTCATCAACAGTCTAACGTCGATGTTGATTTCCCAGGCGAGGCGTAAAACTTTGTGCCGTGCAGTTATCAAGGGTACACGAGTGTGCCTTCGGCTCTGAAAGCCGATATCGATGATGTTTCGTTGAATGTTTCGCTTGCTTACTCTTGCTGATGGCCCTGCACTGAAATCTGTAGCAATTTGCAGAAGGGTTGCTCTTCTGTCACGTTGAAAGATCCTCTTCAGTCGTCGTTGGTCCCGTTCTTGCAGGATGTTTTTCCAAACGCAGCGATGACGGAGATCTGATGTTTTACCGGATTCCTGATAATCACCGTACACTCGTGAAATGGTCGTACGGGAAAATCCCCACTTCATCACTAGCTTTGATATTATGTGTCCCATCGCTCGTGCACCGACTATATCACCATGTTCAAATTCACTTAAATCTTGGTAGCCTCCCATTGCAGCAGCGGTAACCGATGTAACAACTATGCCAGACCCTTGCTGGCATATGTAGGCGTTTCCAACCGCAGTGCCGTATTCTGCTTGTTTACATTTCTCTGCATTTGAATACGCATGCCTATAACAGTTTCATTGGCGCTTTCGTGTATTTCGCTTATCGAACCACATTTCTCAAATCTAAGATCCGATTGAGTACACGCATCATTTCCCAATGAACGCATTAAAAATTTTAGTTGGATTTTTTAAAAGTTTTCTGTTCACTTTGCACTACGTTACAATTATTAGCATCATTTGGACAGCAAGTGGAATATGAATTTGGCACTTGTCGTCTTTATACTATCCCAAATATTTTGAGCCATTTAATTTGTATACTTAGGTTGTAGCGTCACAAGTTTGTTCCGAACGAACGTTTGTTTTAGACAGCCAGCTGCATTTAACTTCAGGGGCTGACATCTGCCAGCCTAACCGGGAGACACACGAGCATCTGTCAGTACCTGCCATGGGAAAGCTATCCAATGCCTCTTACTGGACGCGTACATTCACCACCTATAAGAAACTAAATAAATTATATTAAATATTATTCAATCATTTTTAAAATCAGTACACTACATTTTGACAATCAGGAGCAGATTGTATCCAAATTTCAGCTTTATAACTATCATAGTTTCAGAGATAGCAAAAATTGATAAAAAAGTCAAAAACTGAAAATTATGGAACTAAATTCAGTTTGGGAATATAATAGTTTATTCTTTGGTATTAAGTAAAAACATAAACTGAACTCTCTGTGCCTGCTGGAGTGGCCGAGCGGTTCTAGGCGTTACAGTTTGGAACCGAGCGACCGCTACGGTCACAGGTTCGAATCCTGCCTCGGGCATGGATGCGTGTGATGTTCTTCAGTTAGTTAGGTTTAAGTAGTTCTAAGCTGTAAGGGACTGATGACCTCAGCAGTTAAGTCCCATAGTGCTCAGAGTCATTTGAACTCTCGGTGTGCAGAGTTAATCAACTGAGATTTTCATATGAAAAAATTGTAGATATTAGATGGTGTTCTTATCAACGCTGATCTTACGTCGTCTTGTATCTATGTTGCTGAGTGGAAGAACAAGTGGCAGACGCCGTTATGAGGTAGTTGAATTCTAATTTGCAGCCTGCACACAGAATCGCAACACCCCGCCACGCTGCGATTGGTGCATCGGGTAAAACAATAGGTAAGTTCGGGTGTGTAGGAACTTTATACAAGACAGCAGTGTTAAAATGGACTCATAAAGTATTCACACGCGAGTGATAAAGGAACGACTGTGAGATGATAGACATGTGTGCTAATGAATTGTAGTGAACTAACTTCACAAATTGAGCAAGTTGCTGAGAACAACCAGCAGATAGGGCAACAATTACGTTCAGGAATAAGTAAAGTTCAGGAACAGATTCACAAGGTAGAAAAGTGCTGTTAGGAAAGTCACATTGTATTAGAGAATCAATTCGAAGAGGGAAAAGATGTGTGTGTTAAGCTTGGTTTGTAATCTGCTAGTAAGATTACTAACATTGAAGCTAACATCCAGCAATTTACTACTAGTGTGAATGAACAACTGTCTAACCATGAAAGCAGACAAACAAAAGTTGAACAGAATGGTAATATCAACAATGTTTGTGTAGTGTGTAATGGTGTTGTGGAATCTTCAGAAATTGCCTATGTTACGCATTGCTAGTTTTTGAAATTTGATCCATATAAGAATGTTCACTCTAAAGAGTTTTCGAGTGATTTCGAAGACGTATTACCTAAAGTGTGGAACGACAAGCAAAAGATTGGATTCATCACCCCTAATTTGCAGCCTTCACACAGAATCGCAAAACCCCGCCACGCCGCAAGGTGCTCTTACTACGTCAATGATTTCTTAATTTGAAAGAAAAGTTATAGAAAGTAAATGTAAATGCATATTCCTTGGCATTGCACGTACTTTAGAATCAGCGAAATTGCTAATACTGAAATAAATTAACTTGTGAGAAATAAAACATACACAGTCATTAATATAGAAATAAAATGTTGTAATAATTATTTTGGACATATTAGTAGAGATTAACTTACCTACGACCAAATGCCGATGTGGTTATTTCCAGATTCATGGAAATGTATAGTTAGTGGGTACAGAATTTCGCGAGTTTTGTTTAACGACATATTTGACACCAAAAATGCAACATATCCCAATAATCAGGCAGAGCCCGTTACATGAATGGGAACATGCTTCCCACTATTTACTCAGGTCACCAGACCATTACCCCAACTTAACAGTGCAGTCTGCATGAGGAGGCGCCATCAAAACGTTCGGGCGCACCGCTTTTTCCCTCAATGGTATGGGGCTCGATATTGACCACATTGACCAGTAATTTATTTCGACTAGTTACATACAGATGGCGGCTAGGGCGATTTCGTTAATTGCCTATTGACATTCAAATGGCAGCAAAGCCCCGGCGTGCGAAACGCAATTTCATCCATATTCAGAGCGTTTGATAAACAGGGGGACGTGGAAGGGAACGAAACCCGGTCGCTAGCCCGCCGCCCCATTGGTCATTTAATGACAAATTAACACCGGCGGCGTTGCGAGACTGCTGCGTGCGGCCACTTTTACGCAGCTACACGCACAATCCCGGCGCCGCAGCGGCAGCTCGCTGCGTGTGGAATAGAAGCCAACGGCACACGTGCGACCGAGCAACTACATAGCGATAGAACGGGGGTCGTCAATAGCACGTGCCAGTAATTGGGAAGCCTGTTAATTTGAGACAGCAACCCGTACCGAACACGCCTCTCCGGATGTTCGTGGGCGTCCCTCGCGCGCAGAGAGCGACCTGGTCCCCAGAATCCGCCGAAGTGTCACAGCAAGAGCGACGAGGTAAACCTCACACAGAAGATTTATTTGTGTCAACAGAGATCTGATCGGGAAATGCCAATGTATTCTAACAATGTAATAAGTCTACAAACTCATATTATTTTGGGGAGACGTAAAACATGCAAAGGGACTCTCCGTGCCAGATGACCGCCAGAGGTAGGACTAAAAAAAGTAATATGGAATCGAGATCAAACTATAGTAGTGCGAATATTTTGACTCATCACCGCCAAGCTGTTAAGTATACAGTCGTCTTCCTCTCTTTTCATCTTGATTATCCTTTCGTTAATGTCAGCAATGTTTTATTAAATGTCTGGTGAGTTAGGATTCCCACTCCTGCATCAGCTCGTAGGTGATTATCAATGCCACAACAGAACAGAGTGTAATTTCCTCTTACGATTGAACCATTCCGTTTACTTTGTACCTCAGTCACTGCACATGTGCTTATTTTATGATCTTCGATTTTCATTATAACTTCCTGTTCTCCATTTTTAAATGAGTACTGATGATGGTTTGCTGGCAGCAGATACTGAAGATAATAGGCAAAGGTTACATTACCACGTTAATAACACAGCTATGCAACATAACAGAGAAATCTCATAAAGAATTAAGAATGTGGTGATATCTAAAGCACCTCTTTGATGTAAATTAGAAGAAGATCGTGTACTAATTGAACAAGTGACGAGGTTTAACTGTATAGGGACTGTTAACACCAGCAATGTAGAATTAACCACGGAAGTGAAAAATCAGGTGACAAAGACAGTAAGTGTGGCCAGAAGCCTGCAAAATACTGAATGGAGAAGCAAATTTATTACAACTGAGGGGAAACTAAAAAGGTATAAAGCAATGATGCGTTCCTTTTTGACATTTTCAGCAGGAACTAGAGCAGAAATGGAGAAGATAAAATAAAAGTTAATGGCAGTGGGAGTGAAGACGCTATGATGATCCAAGGAGTGACTATATGGACTTAAGAACAGATGTGTCGAAAAAGTGACAGCGTGGAACTAAAGAAATGGATTAAGACAAAAAAAGAAATTCGAAGCAACGTGTGGAAAAGATGGACGTTACAAGACTAGCTAAAATTTGTAAACATGGAAAACTGAGTGGGAAACAAGTACCGCACTTTCACCCAAGAGATGGCACTGCTGTTGGTCCAGGAATTTGTAACAGTCCCTGCTTTTTTAATAGGAACTGTGAGCGGACAGTGAAGCTCAAATTCGACAAAAACGACAGAGATATTGTCATTTTCAGGCCTCGTGTAAAATCTAACCTATCAAGAAACATAATAGGGACGCATTTTTCGGTTGTTCCTCTGGAGGAAGCAGGCCTGTGATACCGGTTAGGTTGGGATCCTGGGAGAGGACAGTGCATTAGTTTTTCTGAAAACAACTGTGGAAGAGCCGCGCGGGATTAGCCCAGCGGTCTACGGTGCTGCAGTCATGGAGTGTGCTACTAACCCCGGCGGAGGTTCGAGTCCTCCCTCGGGCATGGGGGTGTGTTTGTCCTTAGGATAATTTAGGTTAAATAGTGTCTTAGCTTAAGGACTGATGACCTTAGCAGTTAAGCCCCATAAGATTTCACAAACATTTGAGCATTTTTTTGAACTGTGGAAGAAAGATTAACTGATTTATGGATGTTGCAAGAGCCCACTCGTAGACAGACAGTGTTAGGGACGAGAAGTACTGTGCAACAAACACCATGATCGATGGGCCTCTAAGTCTACCGTCGAGTCTGTACGGCACTGATGGCAGTGTCGCCGAAGCAAATCAAGCTGCAGGATGTAAGTAAACTCTCAGAACATTGCAGAGCCTTGGTCCATTTGCTCTTCTGCTTACTCACATGTTTGATCATAATCTATATCTTTATCATTATAGCTTCTGGATTGAAACGCATTAAGAGTGTAGCTTTTCATCAACATTCGTGTGTGTATAAATAATTTTACACGATCACCTGCATTAATACATTAATTGTGATTACCCCACCCATTTTGCAACTCTGGAATTGATCCACAGTCACAATACTGCTGTCCAACTATGCTAGTAGAATGCACTCTGACCTGGGGCATTTGTATTTAGTTTAACGTGTGCGGTACTCTTTCAGAGGAATCGTAGTGTTATGTCAACCTGGCGACTATATTTTATGCAATTAATTTTCAAGTGCAGTCTGTTTGGTTAGTAATAAATTCATTTCTAATGGGAACAACCAGGGGGTACTACCACCAAAATGCAAAGCCTACGTACAATGAATAGCAATTAAGGGAAACCGTGCGAAACACGTACAAAAAAATGGTTCAAATGGCTCTGAGCACTATGGGACTTAACATCTGTGGTCATCAGTTCCCTAGAACTTAGAACTACTTAAACCTAACTAACCTAAGGACATCACACACATGCATGCCCGAGGCAGGATTCGAACCTGCGACCGTAGCAGTCCTGCAGTTCCGGACTGAGAGCCTAGAACCGCTAGACCACCGCGGCCGGCTGAAACACGTAGATTTATATTTTAAAAAATTGCTTATACTGTCCAGATTGAGGAACAGTAGCCAAGAATCGCTGTTACAAGTGTTCTGTAAACTATTTCATTTTGTGTAAGTATTACATCCCCACTACACGCTGCTTCGGTTGGATACTAGGCTGTGGGGTGGTGCCGTCTTTATTTTCTTTTTTTTTACGAGAATCTGAAAAATATTTTTGTGGTCTACCAGAAAGCGATGGAGAACATGCTGACGGTAGTTTCCAGTCTGCAAGTTCACATTCTTCTTTCATTCACTGAAAGAAATGCCGCGTAAGCCGCTGTTTGACCGACGCGGACCGTATGGTAGCTGGGTGCGAAGTGAAGTCAAGTCGTGGCACTGTCTCTTAGGCCGCGTTTGCACGTGGGTGCTGCGGACTGACAAAGGGAACACCTACCGTCATCCGCTTCATCCCAAGTGGCAGCAGGTACACGGCCGCTTTCTCGGACACACAACATTTTATAGCACTGTTGTGTATCAATTTACAGTCTTCGTAATTTTCGTATGAATGGAGTTCAGTAGCTTTTAACCACAGAAAAAGTTCTAGCTCACCTACATATAAACTTCGCAGTCTAGGATTTTTAGAAAGGAACCGACAGTACAGCTTGGTCTCTGAACTACATTTTTAAGTCTCCTTATATTGACTGTTATTTACATCAAAGTCTTGAAATTTGTTATTTCTTCATTATTTAAATGACGAATCAAGTGCTGGACCCAGAACGGTCTATCATTACTATTACTGATACTTAATCTAGTACAAGTAAGGACGTTTTTGTTCCAAATTCACTTTCCAGTAAACTACTCGAAAACTGTTAGCGGTAGTTTATTGCTGTCTCATAGTTAATGTTCTTATACCGAACTGAAGCTTCATACGAAGTCTCTCGTTTCTAAGTCTAATAATTTGCGCCTTCAATTCTTTTAAAGAACGCCGTTTTTTAACAAAATACTTTTCTGATCAATTTGAAACTTGTAACAGTTGATTTTGGCATACATTTGCACGTTATGAGCAACTTTTGGCTTTCTAGCTGTATTATTTAGCGCCACTTATTTTTTTCTTAAAATGATGTATTCAGGGAAAGATATTCATCTGATCTCTCTGATTTATAGCTGTTTAAATATTAATATACTGAAACATGTGTTGAGAAAAGTTTGGAAAAGCAACATTAATTTTTAGTTTCATTCTTAGATTATGATGTAATAATGTAATACCTCTATGACACGCACAGGCGCGTTATGATGACGTGGCGCTAGTGGCAGTGAACTGGGGTACGTCCTTGCACACTCGCTCGCCTCTGTACCTTTCAAATGGTACAGCGTTTGTTTCGCCACAAGGTGTCAACAGAGCCGTCGATAGACGACAAGTGTCAGTGACACCACGATGGTATTACACGATAGGTAGTGGCTTCCACCTCAGGCCAACTATTACCACCCCCGGAGGTGGGTCGGCACAACTTGAGACACCTGTTATAAACACATCGAGAGGTTCAGTGCCGTCAGAGATGTTTCCTCATGGAAAGGAACCTTCTTCCACCTCCATTACCACTACATCCAGCATAGATGGGGAGATTAGAACATCAGCTCCAGCTGATTCCAGATTTGTCACCAGCCTGGACACAGAGCCAACAGACGTCGAGATGGTCAGAAAACCTATAGCTGGCGCGTGCATCCACTCTTCCTCCCTACTGGTATGGCATTCATGACACTGACGAAGACACTTAAAGCCCTTTGTTTTTTCGAGTGATTAGTCTTCTGACTGGTCGGATGCGACTCACCACGCATTCCTCTCCTGTGCCAAGCTCAGCGCTATGTGCCAATTAAAGAAGGACGGATGCTACATCTCTGGCATCCGACAATGAGGTGGATGAAGTGCGATGTCGCCCATCAGGCCCCTAGTAAGAGGCGCTAGAAGGCCACCATACTTGCCTGGCCGCTGACGTCGTGCTGGAGATGAAACCCAGCTATTAGAAAGCTGCATGACACTTCTGATCGTGTTGTACTAAATGCTCTACCTTGCTTACTCTGTGATTTGGAGATGTAGCTCTTTAGTGAATGTCAACTCTACTAGAGTTTGGTATGCTGTTCTGTACATCATTGGAGGGCACGTTGGACCCTGGACTATCTAGATCAAGGCCGGCCACGGCGTGCCCAACGGCTCACGAGGCGAGTGTGCCTACCGAGTGCTAGCCCATGCCCCATCCTTGTCGGAAACACTCGGTACAGCACGACATTTCACTCAGTATCGTAACGTGGCATTTTTAGGTTCACACAGCTCTCTTCATTTCGATGTTTTTTCGTGGTATGAAGGACGCTGGCAGGTCCAGGGGCTGTCTGCGCAAAAAGGTGAGCTATCGTCACAAGGCTTTAAAACTGAGTGGAAATGACAAGAGTGAGGTATGAGGATTCTGAATACCAATAACCCAGTCACATAATCAACACGCACTACAGGTTTACTATGAAACACCGTTCAGTACCATGCAGAAAGAATTTAAAGACTCATTTGGCAATGAAAGAGCAAAAAATTACAACCATCGCTGGACAATTATAATTGATCTGTATGTCACGAAGCAGTTTGTGCTAAATTTGCAGGTATGGGTACGTTCCGAAAGTAATGCAATTGAATTTCCCGCGCCGCTCCTAGTAGTCGGAGTGGGAGCGGGCCACATGGAGTAGGTGGGGGGGACGCTAAGCTTTGCCGCGAAACCGGTTTCAGTGCTCTCCGAGCTGTGGAAGCGGCAGGACGTCTGTTATTGTAAACCTCTGCGCGCCGACCGTGTCACGGAAAAAATGGAATCGACGATCGAGCAACGTTACGCGATTAAGTTTTGTGCTAAACTGAACAAATCTTTTGAGGAGACTAACAAAATGATTCGTGAGGCTTACGGGGACTCTGCTCTGTCCTACTCACAAGTTTCGAGGTGGTTAAAGGCCTTTAAGGAAGGCTGGGAAGAGGTTCACGACGAACAACGCTCTGGGCGGCCGTCAACCAGCAAAACCGACAACAATGTGGCTCGTGTGCGACAACTGTTGGACTCTGACCGTCGATTGAGTATCAGGATGGTTGCCAATGAACTGAACTTGTCGTCTACTGTTGTTTTTCGCATTGTTACTGAAGATTTAGCGATGAGGAAAGTGTGCGCCAAGCTCGTGCCCAAGGTGTTGTCAGACGACGAAAAGACCAACCGAGCGGAAATTTCAAGTGAACTTTTGCAACGTGTTGAAATTGAACCTGATTATTTGGACAACGTCATCACTGGTGATGAAACCTGGGTTTTTGAATACGACCCAGAAACAAAACGCCAAAGCTCTGAGTGGCACACTGATCAGTCCCCCAAGCCCAAAAAGGCAAGAATGAGCAAATCAAAAGTGAAAACAATGCTCATTGCCTTTTTCGACAGCAAAGGAGTGGTCCATAAGGAGTTTGTTCCTCAAGGACAGACAGTTAATGCTGCCTACTACGTGGATGTGCTGGAAAGACTCCGCAAAAGGGTCGTCAGGACGAGAAAGGACATCTCCGCTACCTGGCATCTCCATCACGACAACGCGCCTTGCCACAACGCGCTACGAGTCCGCGAGTTCCTGGCCAAACACCAGGTGCCAATGCTGCCCCACCCCCCCTATAGTCCTGACCTCGCCCCAGCTGACTTCTTTTTGTTTCCTAGGATTAAGTCAGCCCTGAAAGGAACCCGTTTTTCGTCCATAGACGAGATCCAATCCTCCGTGACGAAGACCTTGCGAGAGGTCCCAGAAGACGCCTTCCAGGGCGCGTACCGGTGATGGCAGAGTCGCTGGAAAAAATGTGTAGAGGCCCAAGGACAGTACTTTGAAGAATTTTAAGTGTTTGTGCAAATCTGTTCAATAAATTACTTTAAAAAAATAATTGCATTACTTTCGGAACACACCCAAGTAATTTGGGGTAATAATAAAGTAAGCCCGTCCGGTTAGCCGTACAGTCTAACACATGGCTTTCCGGAGCGGTAAGAGGCGCCTGGTCCCCGGTACGAATCAACCAGGTGGACTTGTGTCGACGGCCGGTGAGCCGGCCAGTCTTTGGATGGTTTTCAGGCGGTTTTCCATCTGCCTTGGCGATTGCGGTCTGGTTCCCCTTTTTCCGCCTCAGCTACACTATGTCGGCGATCGCTGCGCAAACACGTTCTCGACGTACGCGTATACCACCATTATTCTACCGCGCAAACATAAGGGTTACACCCGTCTGGTGTTCTCTGGAGAGGTGGGAGTCCGCCAGGGGCCGAAGTGCACAATAATCGTGAAAGAGTGGTTCGGTGTGGGGCGGTGTGGGGTGAAGTGGACTGCGGTAGTCGTCGTGGGGCTGTGGACCACTGCGGCTGCGGCGGGCGCGGAGACTCTCCGTCGTTTCTAGGCCCCCGATTAACATACAATACAATACAATAATGAAGTATCTGAAGTCGTACACATTATTCCACTGCCAGTTTTTTTTTTGTGAAAACATGGGTTTTTAAATGTAACAATGCTTATTGACCTTTAAAAACTAAAAATAGGATAAATCAGAATGCCAGTTGTGTTTGTTGCAGGAGTCTAGTCCGAGTTCTTTACGAGATGTCACACTTTCTACGATACCTGTGGTAGCACACGCTCCAGAACAACACAAGCGCATATATTGGTTACGTTATGTGTGACCAGTAAGAAGGTTATGCTGAACATTACGACGGGCAGGGGGAATACACGCTTCCAGTCTGATAAGGAACGACTGCACTCGTGCTAGCATTTCAGCGGAAATGTCTGAGCAGGCTGAATATCATCTGGTGCAGCCAGTATCAAGAAAACGTTCAAATGGCTCTGAGGACTAAGGGACTTAACATCTATGGTCATCAGTCCCCTAGAACGTAGAACTACTTAAACCTAACTAACCTAAGGACAACATACAACACCCAGCCATTACGAGGCAGAGAAAATCCCTGACCCCGCCGGGAATCGAACCCGGGAACCCGGGCGCGGAAAACGAGAACGCTATCGCAGCCGGCCGCGGTGGTCTCGCGGTTCTAGGCGCGCAGTCCGGAACCGTGCGACTGCTACGGTCGCAGGTTCGAATCCTGCCTCGGGCATGGACGTGTGTGATGTCCTTAGGTTAGTTAGGTTTAAGTAGTTCTAAGTTCTAGGGGACTAATGACGACAGAAGTTGAGTCCCATAGTGCTCAGAGCCATTGGAACCATTTTTGAACGCTACCGCACGAGCACGAGATGAGGGCAAAAAACGTCTACAGACGTTAAATCTGGAGAACAGGCCGGCCAAGCTACAGGTCCTCTGTGCCAAACCAACGATATGGAAACAATTCGTGAACATTTGCTGTAGTGCTTCGTACACTTTGTGCTTGACATCCGTCGTGTCGGTGCCACAGGTTCCTTCTAATCTGCAGACGAATGTCTTCCAGTTTCCGTGGAGTATGGTCTGTTAGGAGGGGGGGATACTTGTGCGCGTTCAGCGTTCCGTCGTTAAAACCCGGGCTTTTGAGCTGATGGTTCACTATCCCATACCACACGTTTACACTCCGTGGACGCTGACATTCCTCCTGACGAAGTCAACGGGGACTGTCAACAGAACAATAGCGCATGTTTCGGCGGTTTACCTGGCAATAATTCTGTAAATGCCGTTTCGTCGTTAAAAATGTATCATACATCTGGATTTCAGAAATTAACACCATTCCCATAATCGTTTTCAAGCAGCTCTTTAGGGACAGAAATGTGATAGAGATACAGCCTACGTCAGTGGACACAAGCCATTTCCTCGTGCGATTTTATAGGCCCATGACGTTAACATCGATATGCAGCAGGATTTTAGAACATATATTGTGTTAGAATATAATGAATTATCTCGAAGGAAACGGTCTATTGACACACAGTCAACATGGGTTTAGAAAACATCGTTCCTGTTAAACACATGAAGATCTGAGTGCTATTGACAAGGGATTTCAGATCGATTCCGTATTTATGGATTTCCAGAAGGCTTTTGACACTGTACCACACAAGCGGCTCGTTGTGAAATTGCTTGATTATGGAATATCGCCTCATTTATGTGACTGGATCTGTGATTTCCTGTCAGAGAGGTCACAGTTCGTTGTACGTAATTGACGGAAAATCATCGAGTAGAACAGAAGTGATTTCTGGCGTTCCCCAAGGTAGTGTTATAGGCTCTTTGCTGTTCCATATCTATATAAACGATTTGGGACACAATCTGAGGAGCCGTCTTCGGTTGTTTGCAGATGACGCTATCGTTTATCGACTAATAAAGTCATCAGCAGATCAAAACAAACTGCAAAACGATTTAGAAGAAATATCGGAATGGTGCGAAAAGTGGCAGTTAACATTAAATAACGGAACGTGTGAGGTCATGCACATCAGTGCTAAGAGGAACTCGTTAAACTTCGGTTACACGATAAATCAGTCTAATCTAAAAACCGTAAATTCAACCAAATACCTAGGTATTACAGTTACGAACAGTTTAAATTGGAACGAACACACAGAAAATATAGTGGCAAAGGCTAACCAAAGACTGTGTTTTATTGGCAGGACGCTTAGAAAATGTAAGACACCTACCAAGGAGACTGCCTACACTACGTTTGTCTGTCCACTTTTAGAATATTGTTGCGCAGTGTGGGGTCCTTACCAGATAGGACTGACTGAGTACATCGAAAAAGTTCAAAGCAAGGCAGCTCCTTTTGTATTATCGCGAAATATGGGAGAGAGTGTCATAGAAATGATACTGGATTTGGGATGGACATCATTAACAGAAAGGCGTCTTTCTTTGCGGCGAAATCTTCTCACGAAATTCCAATTACAAACTTTGACCTCCGAATGCGAAAATATTTTGTTGACACCGACTTACATTGGGAGGAACGATCACCAAGATAAAACAAGAGAAATCAGAGCTCTTACGGAAAGATATATGTGTTCATTCTTCCCGCGCGCCATACGAGATTGGAATAATAGAAAATTTTGAAGGTGGTTCGATGAACCCTCTGCACGCATTTAAATGTGATTTGCAGAGTATCCCTGTAGGTGTAGATGTAGATGTAGATGAGTGGGAGCTAACTTTCGGATCAACTGCAACAGCAGGAAGAAAATTAATTTCTTACTCCTGTTACATTGTCTTGGTGTTACACTACAGCTTTTACGTAACTGGCTTAGATATAATTCAGAAATAGTAGACGTCTGTTGTTGTATCTTGCTGTATACACCGTACAAGAACGTACTGCGTTCTCCCTACCCTCTCCATACACCATGAACATGTCGGCTTTTTCTGCATACGTAAATCCCATCGTCTACTCACGAACTCCTGTTTGGTCTGTCGCGTAATAACTGACTAGCAGGTAGCAGTGCACTCAACAGCACACAAGAAAGCTCTATGTAAACAAAATAACATCGTACCTGCCAACTGTGGGGATTGAGTGACACAAATAACTGCCGGTGTGGATATCTCGTAAACGACTCGCACTAGACTCCTGCAACAAACACCACTGACATTCTAATTTTCATTACTTTTAGTTTGTTAATGTTCATAGGCATTGTTCCATTTAAAAACATGTTTGTTTCCACGAAAATATACTTTTTAAGTATTATTATAATCCGTTTACTGGCTATCAATACGAGTCCTTGACTAACAATTCATGCTCTGAAAACCGAACATCAATAACACTTTCATTTCCACAATATTTGTGGTGAAGTGGTTACGTGATTCATTCTGAAAAATACGTTGGTTGATTGAAGGGGCATGCATGACTGGACCGATTTTTCGATTTAAAACTCGCTGTTGTAGAATTTGTGAAGCAATAACGAAAATACGAAATGAGGAATGTATTGGAGAGTTAACACAGTCCCTACGTTACTGACAAATTCTTTTACGTGAAAACTTTGCATGACGCCTACATTTTTCCCTCAGGTAGAGTTTGCACGTCCCCATAATGAGATGCTACAATATTTCCATGAACATATATGTGTGATGGACCATTTTTCGGTTATGAAACTAAATAAGTCACGGTTACGTGGCGACCTGAGTGAGAAAATGTGTGAAATTTTCCGCGTCTCTCTGTACGGCTAAAGTTTGTACCAGTTGAAAGTTATATTACGTCATCAACGTGCCAAAAATAATTGAATAATACTGAAATTTTTTATTTCCTGGTCTATGTCGTTCAGAACGTGAAATATAAATACAATCGGTATGCAGTATGACTACAATGTCATTAAAACGTATCTTGTTTACAATTTCCCGATCCTCACGCTCAGACAGAGTGCCATGGCGTTGTTGGAAGCGTGCAGGACCGCTGAGCACGATGGTTACCGTGCCGTAACACTACTCGCGAGCCAAATTCTTGGTCACTCCCGATCCACATTATATTGCCTATGTTTTCTACAATTTGCGACTATCCGTCCCTGATTGGAATATTGCGGACTATGAAGTGATTACAGTCTGTCCATAGTTTCTTTTTAATAAATTGTTCAAATGGCTCTCAGCACTATGGGACTTAACTTCTGAGGTTATCAGTCCCCTAGACTACTTAAACCTAACTAACCTAAGAACATCACACACACATCCATGCCCGAGGCAGGATTCGAACCAGCGACAGTAGCGGTCGCGCGGTTCCAGACTGTAGCGATTAGAACCGCTCGGCCACTCCAGCCGGCTTTTGTAATAAAGAGAGGTGCCAACCTAGCGGGTGTATTATGTGGAAAAGGGGTTTCCTGTTCGATCATGCACCAATAACGGGAAACAGTAACAACCGCAAAAATCAGCACCGTAATAGCATAAAGCTAGTGTCCGTCTCGTAGCTCAGTAGACAGCATGCGTAACTACTGTGTGTGTGGGCCGCTGTGGGTAGCCTCATGGTCTGAGGCGCTTGTTGTCACGATCAGCGCGGCTTGGCCCCCCTCTTCCCCCCCCCCCCCTCCCCCCCCCCCCCCCCACACACACACTAGGAGTTTAGAGCCCTGCCTCGTCGGGCATGGGTATGTGTGTTGTCCTTAGCGTAAGTCAGTCTAAGTTAGATTATGTAGTGTGTAAGCTTAGGGACCGATGACCTCAGCAGTTTGGTCCCATAAGACCTTACTGCCAATTTACAACTACTCTGTGGAGGACCCAGTTTCGATTCCTGGTACCGCTAGTGATGTTTTTTTTGTCGGAGCACTGCAACGGTGTGCCCTGCTCCTTGTGATACCAACTGAAGAGCGGCTTGAATGACACCTGTCTGCCCCAAGGTTTGGGAAGCTGACTACGGTCCGGAAAGCGGGGTGCTGACCACATGTCCTTCCATACCGCGTCTGAATGAGGCCATTGACAGAGCATGGCACGACAGACGGTCGGTACTGTATGGCCTGACAAGGATAGTAGGTGGAGCTACCGCTACAACTTGTTCTACAACCCTCTACCAAATACTTCAGTGTGAAATTCAGACTACTGCTGATGTAGTTCCCGGTATAGATACATCAGTAATTTGTTGAAAATTAGGCATCAAATACTATTTTTGAAGTACGGATAGTTGCACAGTTATGTTTACTCCACACAGATCAGTCAGCTATTTTTGTGCTGGTGGTGTCGTACGTACACTTTACCTTTTGAAGAATCCTATTGTTGGGTTCTCTGTCATTTCAGATAAAAAATCGGTGCTTTGTGTTGCACTTCGAACATGTTACTCAACGTTTCTCCTTTACTCTTGTACTAGACATTTTAAAGGACCTATTTTGTTCACTAGCGCTGTTTTAACAGTCCCACAGAGATTTATTTTAGTTTGTCACGAAACAACGAGGTTTTTTCCATCTGCTCATGTGTTCCTACAGGTACACGATGTTCAAATGTGTAACTGCATGTCTTTTCTAAGATGCTGCGAGATAAGAACAGACTGCATACGTGCGCAAATGTTTGTGTGTGTGTGTGTGTGTGTGTGTGTGTGTGTGTGTGTGTGTGTGCGTGTGTGTGTCATGGAGTGATACTGAGACAAAGTAACAAGTGCAATCAGTAACAGAGGTAAACAGGGAGGTTGGAAAGAGGTGACTTTGATATAGAGGTAATTATACGATATTTGGGGAAATGTCACAGAAGTGAGTTCAAATGGTTCAAATGGCTCTAAGCACTTTGGGACTTAATCTGAGGTCATCAGTCTCCTAGAACTTAGAACTACCTAAACCTGAGTAACCTAAGGACATCACACACATCAATGCCCGAGGCAGGATTCGAAATTGCGACCGCAGTGGAGTCCAATATGCCCTTCAATAATGCACAAAACAGCATTCCAAACTGTAGTCGCGCGGTTCCAGACTGTAGCGGCTAGAACCGCTCGGGCATTCCGGTCAGCTCAGAAGTGAGTGTTTAGTATTAAAGGAACCTGAATGGCTGGACAACAAGGTACGAAATCGATAGTAGAGTTGATCACTCCAAACTAGTAATATACACATAAATGTAATTTAAAACGACTGCTTATCGTATTGTAACTAATCGTTGCGTGTAATGACTCTTATGAATAAACGGTGTAAATGTTTTTTCTGCCTACAGAGACATTGCGAAATGTTTTAGAATTCGCGGAAGGCGCAGCGGCAGACTGTAGCAGCTGGGGGCTGCGCGGAGACCCCGGCCGCTCCACGTGGCAGCAGCGGGGGCGGCGGCGCCATGTGCGCTGAGGATTATGACGTCACCGGCGGGGGCGGAAGGGCGGGCCTGGATAAAAGGCAGCAGCACGCGTCGCCAACTTCGCAAAGAGGTAATTACCTCCGCCGCGGCGATGACAGCGGCAACCGTTTCAGGCTGGAGGGGCAGGGAAGAGCCGGCAGAAGGAGGCGGACCCCCGCCGTACTCACCCCTCCACCCCTTTCCTTTCCTATCCGCTCTTCCGAACACCGCCGATTCTTATCTTCGGAATTGGGATGCTCGGCCGGCGTAAAGGAAGTCTTTCGCCCGGGGCTACACTGGGGAGGAGAGAGGTACATATATTTTTAAAAGAAGAATCTCCGAATGGGAAAGTTGGTGTAAGTTAAGGGCGTAGCTGCATTCGACCACTTCTGTGGCTCGAGGCGAGGCAATGGAAGCGAGGCGGCGACGGAGGAGTGAAATTAAAAGTGTAACTTAGGACCGTCTCGTCTTTCTCTCCCCCTCCCCCTTCGCTGCGGCTATCCTTTTTCTGTCGCCGGAGGCCTTTTTCGGGCCTCGTCCGGGCAGTAACAATGGCGCGGCTACTTGCCGGGACGTCGCCACGGCCGCGGCCTGACATCCTGCCGAGACGCCGCCACAAAGGGAGCGTCGCGACGCTCTCCGGCGTCTTCCGGCTACAGGGGGCGGGCGCCGCCTTGCGTGAGCGCTCACGCACCAAGGAGGGGCGGAGCGGGGGTGAGCCACGGAGGCGGGCAGCCAAGTTGCGACACGCCATACACTCTCTTCCTACTCTCTTCCCGGTACTTGCTGCTTCACTGTAGCACTTACGCGACAGTGGACTTCTCTTCCTTATCTTGACCAACTTTTTCCTTTCTCAGTTATTCACTGATGAGACAACCTTTCTAATCCTCTAAATCATAATTTGATGTTAAATACACTGTCTGACAAAACAGAGAGCTATACCGACAACTGATGTAGCTCATGTGCAGGATGGTACAATGCTACAAATATTTGGATGTACATACTGATGAAAACTTCAACTGGAAGAAGCATATTACTGAGCTTCTCAAACAATTTAATTCAACTAATTTCACTACTCGTATAATATTGATAATCATGAAACTGTACTTACCAACCTCGTGACATATTTTTCGTAATTCCAACCATTAATGCCGTACGAAAAAAATTTATGGAATAGCTCGTCACTTAGAAAGAAAGTACTGATTGCACGAAAGCAAACAGTAAGAATAATGTAGGTGCCTCTTCATGGAGCTAGCCATTTTAATTGTACCATAACCAAATATACATTCGCTAATGAAATTCGTCAAATTTGGCTGAATAATGCATCACAATTTCAGAAGAACACTAGGGTACATATCCACAACACTAGAAGGCCAATTGACCTTCATCATCTTTTGTGAAACATATCAGCGTCAAAAAAAGTAAATTAAGTAAAATAAATATAAAAATAAATTATTGCAGCTTGAGTAGGAATAAAAAGATAAATTGTTCATTAATGTTAATTCCATAGAATAAAAAGATAAAATGTTCATTAATGTTAATTATATACACTCCTGGAAATGGAAAAAAGAACACATTGACACCGGTGTGTCAGACCCACCATACTTGCTCCGGACACTGCGAGAGGGCTGTACAAGCAATGATCACACGCACGGCACAGCGGACACACCAGGAACCGCGGTGTTGGCCGTCGAATGGCGCTAGCTGCGCAGCACTTGTGCACCGCCGCCGTCAGTGTCAGCCAGTTTGCCGTGGCATACGGAGTTCCATCGCAGTCTTTAACACTGGTAGCATGCCGCAACAGCGTGGACGTGAACCGTATGTGCAGTTGACGGACTTTGAGCGAGGGCGTATAGTGGGCATGCGGGAGGCCTGGTGGACGTCCCGCCGAATTGCTCAACACGTGGGGCGTGAGGTCTCCACAGTACATCGATGTTGTCGCCAGTGGTCGGCGGAAGGTGCACGTGCCCGTCGACCTGTGACCGGACCGCAGCGACGCACGGATGCACGCCAAGACCGTAGGATCCTACGCAGTGCCGTAGGGGACCGCACCGCCACTTCCCAGCAAATTAGGGACACTGTTGCTCCTGGGGTATCGGCGAGGACAATTCGCAACCATCTCCATGAAGCTGGGCTACGGTCCCGCACACCGTTAGGCCCTCTTCCGCTCACGCCCCAACATCGTGCAGCCTGCCTCCAGTGGTGTCGCGACAAGCGTGAATGGAGGGACGAATGGAGATATGTAGTCTTCAGCGATGAGAGTCGCTTCTGCCTTGGTGTCAATGATGGTCGTATGCGTGTTTGGCGCCGTGCAGGTGGGCGCCACAATCAGGACTGCATACGACCGAGGCACACAGGGCCACCACCCGGCATCATGGTGTGGGGAGTGATCTCCTACACTGGCCGTACACCTCTGGTGATCGTCGAGGGGACACTGAATAGTGCACGGTACATCCAAACCGTCATCGAACCCATCGTTCTACCATTCCTAGAACGGCAAGGGAACTTGCTGTTCCAACAGGACAATGCGCGTCCGCATGTATCCCGTGCCACCCAACGTGCTCTAGAAGGTGTAAGTGAACTACCCTGGCCAGCAAGATCTCCGGATCTGTCCGCCATTGAGCATGTTTGGGACTGGGTGAAGCGTCGTCTCACGCGGTCTGCACGTCCAGCACGAACGCTGGTCCAACTGAGGCGCCAGGTTGTAATGGCATGGCAAGCCGTTCCACAGAACTACATCCAGCATCTCTACGATCGTCTCCATGGGAGAATAGCAGCCTGCATTGCTGCGAAAGGTGGATATACACTGTACTAGTGCCGACATTGTGCATGCTCTGTTGCCTGTGTCTATGTGCCTGTGGTTCTGTCAGTGTGATCATGTGATGTATCTGACCGCAGGAATGTGTCAATAAAGTTTCCCCTTCCTGGGACAATGAATTCACGGTGTTCTTATTTCAATTTCCAGGAGTATATATATAGAACTGGTTCAACTTCAACTTCATTCCAATAAAAGAATCACTGGTTGGTCTGTTGATTCGGAAGGAGGGTGCCGAACAGCGCGGACATCAGTCCCATCGGATCAGGGAAGGATGGGGAACGACTTCGGCCATGGACGTTGAAAGGAATCATCCCGGCATATGCCTGAAACGATTCAGGGAAATCACGGAAGACCTAAATCAGGATGGCCGGAAGCAGTTTACAACCATCGTCCTCCCGATTGCGAGTCTAGTGTGCTAACCACTGCGCCACCTCGCTCTGTATCGTTCAAATGATCTATGGAAAATGCAGTTAATTAACTAATGAAGCATTCAGACAGGGAAGAGGGAACACCATGAAACTTCAAGGACTGAGAGCGTATGTCATATCATACAGTGAAGAGGCAAAGAAACTGGTACTCCTGACTAATATCGTGTAGCGGTCCCGCGAACATGCAGAAGCACCGCAAAATGACGTGCATTGGCCTCAACTAATGTCTGGAGTAGTCCTGGAGCGAATTGATACCAAGAATCCTGCAGGGCTGTCCATAAATCAGTAAGAGTACGAGGGAGTGTAGATCTCTTCTGAACTCCATATGTTCAATAATGTTCATGGCTGGGTAGTTTGGTGGCCAACGGAAGTGTTTAAACTCAAAAGAATGTTCCTAAAGCCACTCTGTAGCAATTCTGGACTTGTGATGTGTCGCAGTGCCCTGATGGGATTCCCATGGTCCGTCGCAAAGGGCCTTGGACATAAATGGATGCAGGTGATCAGACAGGATGCTTACGTACGTGTCGCCTGCCAGAGTCGTATCAGTGCCCCATATCACTAACTTCACACGCCACATATCATTACAGAGCCTCCACCAGCTTGAACATGCAGGGTCCGCTGATTCATGAGGTTGTCCCGATACCCGTGCACGTAAAACCGCTCGAAACAATTTGAAACGAGACTCATTCGGCCAGACAACGTTTCCAGTCATCAACAGTCTAACGTCAGTGTTTGCTGGCCGAGGCGAGGTGTAAAGCTTTGTGTCGTGCAGGCATAAATGGTATACGAATGGGCCTTCAAGTCCAAAACCCCATATGGATGATGTTTCGTTGAATGGTTCGCAAGCTGAGACTTGCTGATGGCCCAGCAATTTGTGGAAGGGTTGCACTTCTGTCACGTAACCGAATCTCGTCAGTTGTCGTTGGTCCCGTTATAGCAGGATCTTTTTGCGACTGCAGCGATGTTGGAGATTTGACGCCACGATTCCAGACACAGCCTTTTGTATCATGGTGCCGGGCTCATCCTACAACTGGGACGGTAAGTACTTAATACGGTTGTGAGAGTGTCCGACCAATGGTGTGCGACGAAATACAATGTTGCAGAGAGTTAATTTCTTCTTGCGTAAATTTGAGTGGTTTTGCTCGGTGCACATCAATTCCTTCTTATGATCAGACGTCGTCAACTGGCATCTTCACTATGAGTATACCTGCTCTCATATTTCCATGCAGTACCACATCGGGCGGCTATCACATAAGAATGACTCAAAGTGCTGAATATAGCACGATTCGACAAGTTCGCCAAATGGAGACTCACAATGAGGCCTCTTTGAAACTCTGTCGGTGCCGATAACTCCGTCGCAGACGTTTCCTTCTCAGTGATAACTCAACATGTCACTGTTCACCGTTCGTATGTACCGTACCATGGCTGCTAACAACTCTAAACACGAAGGATACTAACGTACTCTGGTGGTCGTTCTGGATGTCACAGAGAACACTAACTAATCATTTACGTATCTGCTGGGTGTGTACGAAATTACATATACATCCGACTACATCTTCTACATGTTGTTTTTCTAGGCAGTGTAGTTTATATTTCATTCCTTATAATATCAAAATATTCAGGGTCTTGTACCTATGGCGGATAATGATACCGATTTCGCCGCAAAAGATATCGACGTTTGCCCGTCAAAGGGATTGCGGGGCTAGGCTTCTCGTCATAGGTGGAGCTTCAGGCTAATCACCTTGTCCCGCCACCTAATCCAGAATGCCATTTTCGGCATCGGCTGGCAGATCCACAAGTTGATATTGAAAGTTAGTCCTGTGGGACTTATATAAAATAATTGAGAATGTATGCAAAATTTAAATTACCAACAACATTTATTTTCCCAAATGACAGACTGACATAAACTATGCTAAACAAGTTATTGATTGAATACCGTAAAGAACTAACGGTTTAAGAGCAAATGGACAAGGATCCTGGGTGGCAGATGTCAGTCAAGTACTCTCGCCCTAAAAATGTGGATAACGAAATCTGAATTGAATTGACGCTGAGCAGACCTTGATTGATTAAATCTACTGGGGTGTCACTAAACTGGTGCAGCTGAGAGCAAATGGCGATAGAGCTCTTTATGCTTTCACAATCCTGGGGCTGCAGTACCTCACCCTGTTTGCTTCGTGTGGCGATGTGACTTGCAGCTGGTGAAATGTGTGCGGCAGAGGTGGGACGTCAGGCAGCACCTGTGAGTCGATCGCGGCCGCGAAAGAAATGCAAAAAACTCACGGTCTAGCAATCAGGCAGAGGGATCGCAATTTAGTCTCTACCAGAGCACTGAGATCACGGTAGATTTTAGTGCGTGACACACCCATTCACCGGTCGTACCAAGGACCAATTTGGCTCACTTACACGACAGAGCACACAAGGATACCAAACGTCAAGACTGGTAAACCAAAAACGAATAAGTGTGCCCTCGGCAGCGAGTAGTCCCAGACATTTAAAGTCACACTGTCGGTAGAGTAAGAACTTCATCACAGGCTCTCAATTCTAACTACTCGTAAATGAAGTCAGTCAGGACAGGTCCCAAACTCCAACCTCACATGCCAGAGTTTCGACCAGACGTCTTCTCCACAGACCAAGGTCCAGCACCTAAGTGCTTCGCAACTTCACAGAAAAAACTCCGTTTTCCCGTAAAGTGCACGAGAGACTCCGACTTCTCGCTGTCCTGAGCCAATCACAGGGCTCTAGAGGCACTAAATCTCCCCTACCACATGACAACACAAACTCATACCGAACCAGGGTAAGACATGAAACCTGCATCTCTGGAAAAAAAGGGTATTGCCAATTACCGGCTCTTTTAAGTTTTCACAGATGGTGAAGATGTTTTTCTCTGAAGTCGCACCACTTCCCAGAGCAACAAGTGAACAGATACAATATTAAAGATCATTATCCAAATCACCTGTGCTTTGGAGCTTGTTAGTCCTAGCTGTGAGCTGCAATAAAGAGTCTATCTCTAAACGTTTCTTAGATGCCGAAGTTTCATATACAACCGTAGTGGCCGATGGAAGCGGGTCACAGGCCTATTTGCAGTATCGGAAAACATGAAAAGTTGTGAATTTTTATTACATGTGGCTTTGCACACAATGCCCGGTTTATAACTCGACTGTGTAGATGCATTCCTTCAGTCCATTGCCCCCAGCCCAGGTTTCAGTTTGCACCAATGCAGGTATCACGGAATTGTTCTGCTGAAGACCCATCGCAGGTATCACGGAATTGTTCTGCTGAAGACCCATCTCAATGAGGGACTGCTCTGTCTGCCCTATATGGCTGTGGGCCTGTCTGGCAAGATTTACTGAGGGATGGGCTCGTCGCCAATTGCTTCCAATTCCCAGCATCCCATTTGTACAAGCTAAGAACCATAAAAATATCTCATGCTTTTAGTGCCATACCATGCTCAATCGATGTTGCTCAGGCCATTAACTTTCTAGAGTCTGGTTCAAGAAGCATCTGGTTGTAAAGAAATCTTTAATAATTTTCCATATAAGAGAAATAGGTCAGAGAGTAAATTGTCCTCTCTCATTATTGTCTGCCAAATGCAGGCTGTACACGTCATCCTCATGACACAATATTGCAACCTGGTTGCTTGGTAGTGAACTGCTCTACGAATTGTAGTGTGCTAATGGCGACTTTCTGAGGACTTTCGTTACTTTTTGTTATCATTCTTCCACCATCCAGTTAGACCGCTCAGGCTGATCCAGCTTCTTCAAGTTTTTGTGGACTGAAACGTGTTCTGTAGGTGTTTAATTATCTCTGCCCATTGACACACATGAACTGGACTAGAGAGTGTAGCATCTCATTTAAGAGTCACGAGTGTCGGCGAGAGCTGGTCGCTGTTGTGATCGGCAGCGTAGGTGTCTCTATTACCAACCGGCTGGGATAGGACTGGAACTGTTCTTCTTCCTGGAGGTCTCTGCTTAATCTGGCTAATGGGTGATGACATGGCCTGATCAGACGGATTTCAAAGGCGAGTGTTTCCCATAGAATGGCTTGCCTTCCTTCACACTCTTTGGGAAGAAACCTCCTGAGAGTTCTGTGAGGTACTTGACGTTAGTACTACGAACTTTGATAGGAAATTGCCAATTGCTGTGCTTACTTTCTGCTCTGGATGATGATTATTTTTAGGTGCCTGCATGTTAAAATAATTTGGAAGCGGGCTAGCTCAAGGTATGAGTCCTACTGGTGTGCAGAAGCAGGTTTGAACCTTCTGGGGAGGAGATGGTGTCTGTAGTCAGCGAACAGTAAAGTTGTTCTCTCTGTGTGGAATGTTAGGAAGGAGTTCGGGAGTGCGTTCCGTGGTTCGGGCATAGGGAGGGTCTTAGTTTACTGCCCTTTTTCGAGATGAGTGTTGTTCTTTAGTGAGCGGACACCGACTGTTTGGGGAGAGACTGTCTAACAGAGTCTGTAACAACGAGCTGATTGGAGGCATTGTTTAATGTGCGAACCAGTCTTGAGAGTTATTACGAGAAAATAAACTGCGTTTTGCTTCAATGGAAATTTAAATTATGGAGTTCTTCTGTATGTCCTTATCTTCCTTAATTTTAGACTGTGATCCTGTGTTGATTACAGAGAAGTTGTTGGAAAGGGGTTGGTGACGATGTAGAGACTGTTTGTAGTGTTCATTGTCCAGTCCTGTAGTCGGATTTGGTAGGCTTATGAGGGCAGTAAGATGGCTACAAGGCATTGATTAGTATCATAGAGGAAGTAACAATTTCAACCTTGTCTCGTGGGTTAGAGTCAGGCTGGCGACATGGCATATATGGAGCACAGCATAGGAATTATCCTGGTCCGCCAACAAATGTGCCATAGGAAGTGTACAGAGCAATCCGACACATGATTCCTCTCGCGCGCCACACTGCGCTTAGAATGCGCGGAATCTGGTCGTGGCCATGATTGGGTTTCCATCAGTCGCTACAGAAGTTCTGCAGGCCAGACGAGAACTAACGTCTGAAGAGTAAAAAATAGGACTACTACGCCGTGATCGAATAAATGGTTGTTGTTGTTGTCTTCAGTCCTGAGACTGGTTTGATGGAGCTCTACATGCTATTCTATCCTGTGCAAGCTTCTTCATCTCCCAGTACTTACTGCAACCTACATCCTTCTGAATCTGCTTAGTGTATTCATCTCTTGGTCTTCCTCTACCTTTTTTTTACCCTCCATGCCGCTCTCCAATGCTAAATTTGTGATCCCTTGATGCCTCAGAACATGTCCTGCCAACTAGTCGCTTCTTCTTGTCAAGTTGTGCCACAAACTCCTTTTCTCCCCAATTCTATTCAGTACCTCCTCATTAGTTACGTGATCTACCCATCTAATCTTCAGCATTCTTCTGTAGCACCACATTTCGAAAGCTTCTATTCGCTTCTTGTCCAAACTATTTATTGTCCATGTTTCACTTCCATACATGGCTACACTCCATACAAATATTTTAAGAAACGTCTTCCTGACACTTAAATCTATACTCAATGTTAACAAACTTCTCTTCTACAGAAACGCTTTCCTTGCCATTGCCAGTCTACATTTTATATTCTCTCTACTTCGACCATCATCAGTTATTTGGTCCCCAAATAGCAAAACTCCTTTACTACTTTAAGTGTCCCATTTCCTAATTTAATTCTCTCAACATCACCCGACTTAATTCGACTACATTCCATTATCCTTATTTTGCTTTTGTTGATGTTTATCTTATACCCTCCTTTCAAGATACTGTCCATTCCGTTCAACTGCTCTTCCAAGTCCTTTGCTGTCTTTGACAGGATTACAATGTCATTGGCGAACCTCGAAGTTTTTATACACTCCTGGAAATAGAAAAAAGAACACATTGACACCGGTGTGTCAGACCCACCATACTTGCTCCGGACACTTCGAGAGGGCTGTACAAGCAATGATCACACGCACGGCACAGCGGACACACCAGGAAAAGCGGTGTTGGCCGTCGAATGGCGCTAGCTGCGCAGCATTTGTGCACCGCCGCCGTCCGTGTCAGCCAGTTTGCCGTGGCATACGGAGCTCCATCGCAGTCTTTAACACTGGTAGCATGCCGCGACAGCGTGGACGTGAATCGTATGTGCAGTTGACGGACTTTGAGCGAGGGCGTATAGTGGGCATGCGGGAAGCCGGGTGGACGTACCGCCGAATTGCTCAACACGTGGGGCGTGAGGTCTCTACAGTACATCGATGTTGTCGCCAGTGGTCGGCGGAAGGTGCACGTGCCCGTCGACCTGTGACCGGACCGCAGCGACGCACGGATGCACGCCAAGACCGTAGGATCCTACGCAGTGCCGTAGGGGACCGCACCGCCAGTTTCCAGCAAATAAGGGACACTGTTGCTCCTGGGGTATCGGCGAGGACCATTCGCAACCGTCTCCATGAAGCTGGGCTACGGTCCCGCACACAGTTAGGCCGTCTTCCGCTCACGCCCCAACATCGTGCAGCCCGCCTCCAGTGGTGTCGCGACAGGCGTGAATGGAGGGACGAATGGAGACGTGTCGTCTTCAGCGATGAGTCGCTTCTGCCTTGGTGCCAGTGATGGTCGTATGCGTGTTTGGCGCCGTGCAGGTGAGCGCCACAATCAGGACTGGGGACTGGGGACACTGAATAGTGCACGGTACATCCAAACCGTCATCGAACCCATCGTTCTACCATTCCTAGACCGGCAAGGGAACTTGCTGTTCCAACAGGACAATGCACGACCGCATGTATCCCGTGCCACCCAACATGCTCTAGAAGGTGTTAGTCAACTACCCTGGCCAGCAAGATCTCCGGATCTGTCCCCTATTGAGCATGTTTGGGACTGGATGAAGCATCGTCTCACGCGGTCTGCACGTCCAGCACGAACGCTGGTCCAACTGAGGCGCCAGGTGGAAATGGCATGGCAAGCCGTTCCACAGTACTATATCCAGCATTTCTACGATCGTCTCCATGGGAGAACAGCAGCCTGCATTGCTGCGAAAGGTGGATATACACTGTACTAGTGCCGACATTGTGCATGCTCTGTTGCCTGTGTCGAAGTGCCTGTGGTTCTGTCAGTGTGATCATGTGATGCATCTGACCCCAGGAATGTGTCAATAAAGTTTCCCCTTCCTGGGACAATGACTTCACGGTGTTCTTATTTCAATTTCCAGGAGTGTATCTTCTCCATGGATTTTAATACTTACTCCGAATTTTTCCTTTGTTCTTTTATTGCTTGCTCAATATAGAGATTGAATAACATCGGGGAGAGGCTACAACCCTGTTTCACTCCCTTCCCAACCACTCCTTCCCTTTCATACCCCTCGACTCTTATAATTTCCATTTGCTTTCTGTACAAATTGTAAAAAGCTTTTCGCTTCCCCTATTTATCCCCTGCCGCCTTTAGAATTTGAAAGAGAGTATTCCAGTCAAAATTGTCAAAAGCCTTCTCTAAGTCTACAAGTGCTAGAAACGTAGGTTTGCCTCTCCTTAATCTATTTTCTAAGATAAGTCGTAGGGTCAGTATTACCTCACGTTTTCCAACATTACTGCGGAATCCAAACTGATCTATGATGATCCAAACTGATGCATGATAAATGCATACATTTTATAGTAATGCATGTACCGATATATGTGCATAGGCACACAATCCAGTCACATTATTGATACCACCACCTATGCTTACTTTGTGTCCAGCTATAATTATTCCTGCTAACGCATACGATCTCCAAGTGCCTGCCATTTAATACCTTTATACAGTTCATACAGAACTGATTTATTAATTTAACTATTTTAATTACTAATAGCTTTTTTCAAATTCGTATCTTCAAATATACACACATATCATAAAGTATTAGAAAGTTCTTACATTTCCTCTTTATTATTATTTTCTATGCCATCTGATACCTAAATTGACGAAATATGGTCACTACGCAAAATAAAGAAAATGGCTCTCAGCACTATGGGACTTAACTTCTGAGGTCATCAGTCCCCCTAGAACTTAGAACTACTGGAACCTAACTAACCTAAGGACATCACACACATCCATGTCCGAGGAAAGATTCGAACATGCGACTGTAGCGGTCGTGCGGTTCCAGACTGTCGCGCCTAGAACCGCTCGGCCAACCCGGCCGCCACGCAAAATAGAATATTGCTTTGGTTTCCTCAGTGCTATCATAGTACCTTATTCAATTATGTTTCTTTTTTTGTTTAACTTACGAACTGAGCTTATTCTACCGAATTGTTTTACTGTTTACGCTGGTCTCTCTGTAACAGCTGTTTACTGAAGTTTGGATTTTATTTTATGTTGATTTCTTAGTATCTGCAACGTTCTTCGTTGAATATTTGAATATCTGTGATTAATAATTATCTCTTTCGTCTATTTTGGTATAACCATCACTCTGCAAGCTTCATTTGCTTGATTTCATCTACAATATCCCCTAACTATTCGAAACATTTTGATTATCTACATTTTTGTTATGTTGCTTGAACACTCTTTCTTTCTTTCCTGCTTTGTATCCAGTTTAACTCTACATACATGATAACTCAAAACTCTAAATAGCTTTTCTACCACTGTACTCAGCAAAATTTCTTCATCTTTTTGTTAGAAAATATGGACAGTTGTATTTTAGTTCCATTTGTTTCTTATCCTTTTTCTACTAGTTTTCTTGTAGAAGACCCTCCCGATTAATTTCAACACAAGTGGTTTCTGTGATTTCTGATATCGTACCCAATGTTTTCTATTGAAAAATCGTAGATTAGTTTCTACCACACTTTTTCATTAGAATTCATCATGATCACATTTTCCGCAATTATCCTCAAAGATCTACCTCGTTATCGGAATCGCATGTATTTAAATGAAACCCAAAAATAAATTTTTATTACATTAAAAAAAACATTCTGGTGGTACTCCTTCGGCATGCGTAATTCTTTTTAAATTTTTACTTTTATTTTGTATAATTTTTATATTTTGATCAGAGCAAACCTGCGCATGAATTTCCTCAATGATTTGTCCATCTGTTGTAAACGAAATAGTTCGTTTCTCATTTAGTTTGGTCTTTGTATTTTCACCTCATTGGTGATATTCTTACAACATGTTATGTTATTTAACTCCTCTTCCGTCTGCAATAACCAATATTCTAGTCCTAAAATAAAATAAAGAGTGGCAGAAGCAGTCGCGTTTGTAGTGTTAGTGTTACTGCCTGTGCTGCCAAACGTGCTGTAACAAGGCGCGGGGACCGAGTAGGCGGCCGTGAAACCACTTCCTGAGTTTCCTCAGACCAATATTCTCTCACTCGGGCGGAATAACGACATCCCAGAAACTCGTGCAGGGCAGCAGGGCTTGCGACAAACCCACCCGCAGCAGCCTGGCTTGCCAGAGCCCGAGGCGTTTGCGGAGACACGTCGACTTTACTGACTCCCTGCAGAGCTTCGCGCCCAGCAGCATCAGTCTAGATTAAGAGCTGGAATCAGCATGAGCAGTCGGTTTAGTGACCACTTGCCTGCAGAGTCCTGAAACCTCAACTCAAGCTCGTTCAGCTGACAGATCATCTTTGAACTAGCCGTAAAGAGTTTTGATTATGAGGCTGCAGGTATAGCGCTAACACACTGTCCCAGTTTGGTTTGGTGAGCACCCTTTTCATACTTCTTTCCCACAAAACTATCTTTTAAGATTATTAACTCATGGTCACAAAGGGCTAGCTCTCCCCTAGTTTTTATTAGAGTTACCTTTTGCAGTCAGAATATTAAAATACCATAGTTAATGAATTGAAAATTATAGCGATGTTCTTCAGATCTGTCCAAGAATGAATATGCATGATATATTGTGATGTTTAGAACTGACGACTTGTTTAAAACTGATTAGATTATATACTGGAACGTGGAATGATACTATCAACGAAGGTTTATGGAAACATGCAGAGGCAAATGATTGCAACAGCAAAAACTGGTGCTAGTGGACTCTGATATTTCTATCAGCTGCAAGATTTCCACACATCAAAGTCTTGCTGAAAGACTTATTTAACCTCGTCCGTATCCGAAGCTCAGTAGTCAGCGTGTCCAGATGCTACGTGGAGGCATCAGATTCAATTTCCAGGTACTGCAGGTACTGACAGTCACTTTTCAATGGTGGGAGGAGTATAAGGAGTGCACTCAGCCTGGCGATACCAACTGAGGAGCCGCCTGGGGGAGAAACAACGTCTGTTAAGTCCAGAGAGCCGATAATGGCCGGGAGAGCTGTGTGACGACTCGACTCCTCCCCCCCCCCCCCCCCCACACACACACATATACGTACACCACGTCCAATGACGTAATGGGCAGAGGATGACACGGCGGCCGAACGATCCCTATTTGCCCATTAGGGCTGAACACAGTGCTCTTCGTTCGCTTTACTTAACCCTTAACCTTGTTAAACAGGACAACTAGTCCAGCTGTCCAAGCGAAAGAAGCTACCTTGGCATAAAAACAAAAAACAAAAAAATCGCTTTCACAGGGTCACTGTGGATACAGGGATTAGAGCCCTATTATAGCGACTATATTGATGACAGAATGTGTCAAACATGATAAGAGACAGTTTATATCTCCTAAAAATGGTATACAGCCGCTAATGCTTTGCTTCATAGAAGCACTGAGAACATTTTCAGTACGTTTAACATTTATAAATCAAAGGTCAGATGCGTCATCAAATATCCTCTATATAAATAAATAGTGGATAAGCCAATAAAAGATATCAAAAGTTTCTTCTTCGTTAAGTAGTATACTGTTTGAAAATGCAGAAAAAACCACTGCAGAGAAATGTAGGGTAACTGAAAGAAAACATTTAAAACAACTCATGCACTTCTGAGATTTTCGTAAGTCTAATAATTGTCATTCGCAGATTGTACTAAAATGTTGTAACATTTATCGTTCATGCGCCCAAGTTTACTTTATTGTCAGTCAAAGTATCTTACATATGTAGCAGGCAGCTGACGGCACTAGGAAGTATTAACTAGAAAGTATTGATTGGTCTATACAGCCAAGGAATGTTATACGTATCGTTCTGCATATAGCAACAAAATTTGGCGTTTTTACTTAGCTGACATGGAGCTAACACAGCTATTCCAAGTTCTGATTGAGTACTGGAGTGCTGAGTGCGTGCCAAAAGTCGTGACATATTTACTTAGTACTTATGAAAAAAGATGTCAAAGGGGAACTGCCATTCGAATAAATGTAAAGGCTCTCTAATCAATATAGTCATGACAAAGTACTAGTGAAAATAACAGTACATAAGCATTTGAATCACAAGGGAAGTTGTGAACAGTCTCAGTCACTTTCTGCACTGTTGTCACGAATCATGTCCCACAAGAGTGATCCACGTTGTTTGTAATTAGAGTTCAAGTGTTTCCAGAAGCCAGTAAAGGTGTATTTCATGCTCCGAGTCTCTGACAAAAGCAGACCAATTACATATTACGATATATTGTTTATTCGTGGATTAAAAGCATGTTCAGTGAAGGCTTTGTAACTTGAATATTGATGTGTGGACACCAATTTGCAGCGATCGTGGTTTTCTTGTTTTGTCTATCGCTTACTCAGTGAATGAAGTAACTGGCAACTCTTTCGAAATACTCTGCCTAGGCCTGGTCTTTCGGGTCACGTACAACAGTAATTCATTTCAACTAACAGTACCTGATCAACATCCAACTGCGGTGGGGTAACTACGTAGAGTGAACACGCTAGGTCAGTATAATATGCAAAACTTCGCAGCCTTTTCTGACGCCTTAGCGTCCACACACGAACTTTTCGTTTCAGTATACCTGAGGTCAACCCAGTGGACGCAGTGGTTACATTTATAGCGGGAAGGTTGTATACAGATAAGTATAAAGCCATCACAACATCTTTAAAAAATTCTAAGAACTTTTCATTCTACGTCATGTCAGCGATTGGATATAAACGTTATGTCTACTCTTTAGTACATCACTATAGTACTAAGACTAAACAGAACAGACAGGAAGTCCAAATATTAAATGTAACATTTAAAATGACACAGACTATCATATTTTGCTCCTATTATCGTAGAATAGTTTCACTTCTCTTAAATGAGGAACTGTTGGTATTAGCACTCAAGGTTTTGAATAATATATGAAGAATCAGTCTCCGAGTGAATCACACCTAGATTGCCCATCGTATGTGGTTAGGAATTAGCTATCTTCCAAAGTAATCGTTTAGAGTCTCTGGTAGTTGACAGTGCCATGTGACCAGAAGAAACTGCTGATCACTCCTGTTTGTAAGACTTGAAGAAGAGAGTAATGGTTCATCTTCGGTGATATCCATCTGTTACATCATCATTAAGCATATTTTAATCTTGAACGTAATTACATACTTTGAGGCAAGGGAACTTTTCTAAAATGAGTAAATACGTGAAACAAAGAATCTACCATACGTTTCACATGCAGTAGGCGGAAATAAACAATTAGGCTCCGCCATCCTAGATTACCGAAATCCGTTTACAACAGTGTCGAAAGTCATTGAAAATATACCGTCAAAGGATTTACGAAATTTGGTCTCCTGTAATAACTGATCCTCGCAAACGATCCTTTTGTCTGCCGAAAAGTATTATCATTGGATAATTGTACGCAACTAATATTGACTCGGAGTTATTTTCTTCGCGATGTCTTAATTAGCAGCTCTCTTTATATCTCCGTAACGAAGAGAAAGATATCGTTTGACCAATGACAGCGCCATCTAGCGGGCCAACCATAGCGTCATCTGGTTTCCCCCTTCAAGCTAGACGAGTTTCGTTCTTTGTAGTTTTTTCGTTTGATGCTTATTGCGTGATATATTTGCCCCGGTCACGATCAATGGACCACTCTGTATATTAGAAAGCGAAGAGAACTTAAATTTTGAATAAGGTTATTATTTTTTGAAGAGAAGTTTGGGGTAAGACTGCAGCACTGCATACCTGATTTGCAGGAATAGTTATTTGGAGCTACTTATCTTTCTTCGCTTGCTCAGAGCTGAGAGAAAGACCACAGCATTTCCCTGAGTCATGCATTAACATATTAACTGATTAAACTGTCTCATTTTTCATAGCAATACTTTGTTAACAATGTACCATCTTTTAAATCATTGTTCACTTTGTTCAGCATAGGATTGTTCGCACGTACGTTATTTGTGAAGATTACGCAAAGTTTTACTCTGTGTCTTTGAATACAGGCTTCATTCTAAAATGTGATATGCAACAGTGTGAATATTTATTTATAAATAGAAATGTACCTTATCTGCTGCTTGCTTGCTGTTTGCTTTTCTGCTTTCGGGAAACCTGCAACAACGTTGCCAAGACGCATAGTAAGTGGAAATTTTGATTAGGGCCAGATAACTGTTTTACTTTAGTTGTGCATTTAATATAAAGACAAATTGCATTCCAGGCAGTTACATTTCAGTTCAAATTAGGCCCTGTTTAGTCAAACGAGAGCGTCCAAGTTTAAGTTGAATAATAATTTTTGTTGTTAAAGACCGCTCGAAAGCCTACACCAAACAGAATATTTTTCATTCAAGACAACCTGTTTCAATAGTCTTAGCTCTCACACTCAGGTCTTAAACATTTTTTATAGTAAGCCATGCTCATTTTACGCTGATCTCATGCACATTATATCGGATAAGACTCAGCATCTTATAAACGTTTGTCATCGCTAAAATATTTAAAATCTCACAGCATCTAATTCAAATGTCCATATGTATATAAATCACACAGCACTTTGCCCAAAAGGCCACAGAGTTTTATCCATTTGACATCTTGTGCATGAGGTCGACAAAAAATGAACATGGATTACTACAAAAAAAAATTTAAGACCTGAAAATGACAGCTAATACTGTTGAAACCAGTTGTCTTGAATGAAAAAGTATATTTTGTTTTCTTGACTTTTGAATGGTTTTTAGCTTTTCCTGTCATTCGATTCTGAATCTTCAGGCGGGCGAAACTTCAATTTAAGTGAACCAATGCGAGACTACTTGATTTTGCACTGAGCACCGTTTGTTCTGGATAGGCTGTTAGTGACTTGGGGTATATTTACGCCGTTAATACTGTACGGATATTCTTTTTTCTGGGGCAGCACAGCGTGCCGGCACCCTGCACGAGCTCGTCCCCTGGCTAGCGGGAGGAAGGCGGAACAGCCAGTGGCCCCTTCCCTCGGGCGGCGGCATTGTTCTGCGGGCGCTCCCCTCCGGCCGCGCCAGTGCCGGGATAACAATTTATTGCTATCGTGTTGACGACTCTGACTACGCATCTCTTGCGCCGCTAACTCGGCGCTCCCCCGGCCCATTCTCTCCAGTGAGGCTCTCCCTGCATCGGCCCGCAGTGTGTACGGCCGCTGCTTCCGACATGTTCCTCGCCAGGGCTGTCCATCTACACAGGACATACGCTACTTCTACTGTAGGCAATACTTAACTATGGGGAAGTTGGACAGTGACAGAATAAGAGAAAATTTGCGTGTTAACGATACTACTGAGAAATTAAATTATCGTTTGAGACAGAAGAAAAAGCAGTGCTCTCATACGAATGAAATCACGTATGGGGTTCCCCAAGGGTCATTCTTAGGTCCACTATAGTTCCTCATGCACATAAACGATCTTTCATGTAATGTACAGGGTGTGGCAAATACAAGTGGCAAGGACAAGTGGATACGATTGGACGTGAATGTAGGCATATAATCACACTCCGTGATGCCCACACCACCTGCACACCCGCCACGTGATCCACACCGGTTCAGAGTGTAGTGCGCGATGTTTCAGTATGAGTGGAGCAGTGCAAGGGGGACGGTGGTACTGAGAGTGGAGCAGCAGGTGTTCGTTGTGGAAAGTTTTCGTGACAATAAAGTCGAGGAATGTTACTTATAATCAGTCTTGATTGCAAATTTTTTTTCGTATGATCGCTTTCGGTTGATCTAGAACCATCTTCAGATCTGTAACGATAATGTTACCAATTTACTGTTTAGATGGTAGCTATACAGGTTACTAAGATTGCCACTAAGCCAAGAAGAAGTGGGAAAGGAACTAAGTAATTTAAAACAAGTGGCCTTAGCGAACGGGTATACGTGTAAGCAGGTGATGAATATTTATAAGACGATACAGAAGAGGCAAATGAAACAAATAGAAGGAAGACAAGTTGCAGTTAAGAGGAACAACAAGAAGAAATATGTGGCTTTCAGTTACAGAGGAAGAATTACAGTTGAGATTGAAAGATGCTTTCGTAAATCCGGCGTTAAAATAAGGTTCCGAACAAATAACACGTAATATTATGGATGAATTTCAGGATTCAGGTGTATATAAGATCAAATGTAATGACTGCTGTAAACAATATATAGGGCAGACTGGTAGGAACTGTGAGACCAGATTCAAGGTGCACACCTACTCTCAAAACAAAACAGCTTTTGGGGCACTCAGTCACGAACATTGAACAAAATGTAGACATCCTGCATAGAGCTCATAAGGGACGGTTTCTTAACATTTTGGAAGAAATTGAAATATACACCCACAAAGAGAAAGATCCGGGTTGAATCCTCAACGAGCTAACAGTGTTAAGTCATAACGCCTTTTTTAGTATTTGTGACGACTTGCTGAGATGACAAATGTTGCGTGTGGAGGTCCAGGCCGAGGGTGTGAGAGATGGTGCATGATGGAGAAGCTGGAAGATGAGTGCAGCGCCTGGCGTCGATGACGGGACCCTCGTGCGCGACACTCTTGCCCACGGCGATGGACATCAGACAACTGAGCGGATCGCGGCACAACACCGAAATGGCGGAAACCACGGAAGCAGACCGTGGAGGAAAACAAGTACATACAGTATGTACATATGTAATGTAACAAATGTACCAGACACCATCTGTCGGTAATAGTGTTATAATTAACATAAATGACGTGCATTCTGCCAACCAATTTTATGTGACTCAGCATGTGAAAGTTGCTGTATTTGGACGGGTTACTCCTGAAACCGAAATATCAGGTACGTTCTGGTACATTTGAAGTTGATTAGATAGGATGAAAAAGATTTGCATTCGTGAAATAGTAAATTAGTGTCATTATCGTTACAGATCTGAAGATGGTTCAAGATGAACCGAAACTGGTCATATGAACAAAAATTTTACAGTTAAGAGAGATTATAAGTGACATTGTAAAATCATTGATTGCTGCTATCCTATCAGACATTATGTCTATTTTTTTCAAAGTCGAGGATACCGCGTGGTCAGTTATTTGCTTTGCATCAAAGCTTAGTCCGAAAATGTAGCCAGACAGGATGTTTTGACCACATTCGAAAACATTCCGAAACGTGCCCACACATCAGAAAGTGTGGCTGCAGTTTATCACAAAATGCTCAGAGTCTTGGCAAATCAACCCAATACCTGTCGCAAGAGACCGGCGTATCACGTCGATCATGGGGACGAATACTGTACCAGGATCTGCACATGCATCCATACCGAGTGTCTGTTGCTCATGCATTCAAACAAGCAGATGCTCCTCAACGCCTCCAGTTCTGTTCACTGAGATAACAATGAACGCCTTGGACATAGGTCTGTTCTTCATGACTGACGAAGTCTGGTTTCACCTGAGTGGTTACGTTATCTCACAGAACCACAAGTTCTGGGCAGTAGAGAATCCGCATAATTTCCACGAATCACCATTTCCCACACTTTGAAACCGTTTGTAGCAGCATTAACGGAGGAAAAGGCCTACAGCTGCTTTCAACAGAATGGACAACTGCCCGTACAGTTGCCAAATTTTCGAGCGTATTTACACAATATTGACTGATCTGAGTTTTTAGCTGAGGTCGCGGCCCTAGCTGGCTACCCAGACCACCTGATTTGTCAGTGTGCGATTACTTTGTGTCGGAAGCTATCAAGTCAAAGGGACATCGCAAAAACACTCATAGTCGTCAAGAACTACAACAGGGCATTTCCATGAGACTGCAGCAGTTCCAACAGACCAGGTTCGATCTACTTTCAGCAACTTGCTGACATCGGTCCAAAAATGTCAAGAGATAAATTATGGTCAGTTTCAACATCTACTATAGTCAGGTTAGTACCGTATTTCCTTTTCTCTGCTCTGTTTCTTTGTACCCTGGGACTCTGTTCTCCGGACCACTTTTATTTGCTCCACCCTGTACAACATGCAGAATTAGTTCTTGATGTTATTTGTATTGTAGTCAGTCTAAGCACACATACAGAAACAGAAGGAATGTTAAACAACATTTTTAAAGGAATGATTGACTGGTTTTCTGCCAAGTGGTCTCACCCTCAATAATAAAAAGACATAAAATATTCATTTCTGCACATCTAGCTGTACCACACCAATGACAAGAGATGAGGGAATAATAAGTGGAAGGAAAACTTTAAAATTCTTATGGCCCATATCGATGAACAAAGCACACTTAGGTACTGCTAAAACAACTTAGTTCAATAACATATGCATTTAGAAGAACTGTAAATCTTTAGGAGACACACATCAATAAGTTGATGTATTTTGCATTTTTAAATTCAATAATGCCATATGCAATAATGTTCTGCAATTACTCATCTTTGAGAAGGACAATCTTCGTTGCTCAAGGATACTCTGTAAGAATAATATGTGGTGCTCCCCCGTGATCATCCTATAGGCATCTGCTTAAGGAGATGAGCATTCTGACTACTGCATCACACTATATTTAATCCATTATAGTTCTAAAGAAACAATTCTGTACATAATTACAACACCAAAAGGAAAAATGACATTCATTATTCCACATTAAGGTTATATTTAGCACAAAAATAGGAGCAGAATGGTACAATAAAAAATTTTCATCATTTATCAAGTAATATAAAATGTGTGACAGACTGGAAAGTAAAATTTGAAAACAAACTGAAAAAGTTTGCACTCGAAAAATCCATCTACTCCATAGAAGAATTTCTGTTGCAGTAATATATAAAAATCTGTGGGTAGGAATTACTGACTCACATCTGTGTTTTAATATAGATAAATAAAACATGTGGTGTTACAGAAGAATGCTGAAGATTAGATGGATAAGTCACATAACCAATGAGGAGGTATTGAATAGAATTGAAGAGGAGTTTGTGACACGACTAGAAGAAGGGATCGGCTGGTAGGACATGTTCTGAGGCATCAAGGGATTACCAATTTAGTATTGGAGAGCAGCGTGGAGGGTAAAAGTCGTAGAGGAAGACGAAGAGATGAATACAAAAACATATTCAGAGGGATGTAGGTTCCAGTAGGTACTGGGAGATGAAAAAGCTTGTACAGGATAGAGTAGCATGGAAAGCTGCATCAAACAAGTCTCAGGACTGAAGACCAGAACAACAACAGAAATTTTCATTATGTAACCACATTTACAAGTTAATTTACAATGTGAATATAAAATGACTCTTTCCAAATCAATTCGATATACCACACAAAATGGTCCATGGAACATGAAACTAACTTATTCGTATATTACATAGGTTCCTTTCCTCTCTTCAACCGTTAGGAATTTGCCTGTTGAGATGCCGTCGTTTCGTTGACTTTCCATAACTTCTACTCTTTATAGGTTTGTATCTTCCAATTTTCAAGAGCTATCTTTGAAACTTCGCACAAATTAAATCTATCGCCAGCCCCCGAGTCAAGTATGGGACCTCTGTCTTTTGTTCTAACGACTGAGCTATCCAAGCACGATTCATGACCATTCTTCGCAGCTTAGTTCAGCCCGTTCCTCTTACTGTCCAGTGTTCTTTTTTCCAGGAGTGCGAATATCGTAAGTTGAAGGATAAGTACTGCGAAGTGCAGGGCGTAGGAAAACTGGTGGGAGTACAAGTATGACAGAGGCTTGAGAGTCTGGCTTTCATACTTCTGTCGACGCAGCACCTGTCGTAAAAAGTAAAACGTCATAAGATCAAGCGACGCTCAGCACAGTTTTAATCTGAGTGGAACTTTCGATTCGGCACATACTCCGGTGCAGAGTAAAATTTCATTCTTGATATAATATTTGACTATTCGTTCTATTAATGGCTTCATTCCATTTATCTCTGTCTTTGCGCTTTCTATTTCCTAATGTACGGTTATTCAATTTGTTGTTATTGTAATCATTCTTAATTCCGCAGAACCAACCACATTCTTTTACCGCTCTGAGAATTCTCATTTCTCTTGTCTGAATTGCACTCTCTTCTTTTCTGTTACCCGTGACTCACTTCCTCTCATCATGAATTTCAAGCAAGTCTGTTTCTGTATTTGCTTTTCCTTGCAACTATTTATTGTATTACATATATTTTGAGTATTTTACGGGTTTCTTCTCCGTATCTCTACAACATTCATATATACTATCACATCATATATAAATAAAATATGTAATTTCTTCTAATATTTCATTATCAACAAATATGAGACTCTGACGTCCGGGTGTTGGCAGTATAACCATACCTGATGCAGATGAAATGCTCTACCAGCCCTCACTGAAAAGGGATCTATGACTAGGAGCTTGCATGGCGGAACCATTACCAGTTTTGCGTGCTCAGTGTTAATAAGCAGTGCAGAGACAGTAGAGATACTTGCAGTACCTAAAATAACTTTGGAAACAACTTATCCATATAACTCAAGGGTCGCAACCTGTGGACAGCAATTTCAGTATGTATTTACGATATGGAGCTGCAGTGGCGTGTCCGCAGCTCGTGGTCGTGCGGTAGCGTTGGCGCTTCGCTCGCCCATGTTCGTGGGTTCGATTCCCTGCGGGGTAAGGGATTTTCTCTGCCTCGTGATGACAGGGTGTTGTGTGCTGTCTTTAGGTCATTTACGTTTAAGTAGTTCTAAGTTATAGGGGACTGATGACCATAGATGTTAAGTCCATAGTGCTCAGAGCAATTTGATTTTTTTTTCTTTTTTTTTTTTTGCAGTGGCGTATTAAAAGGACCGCACGGGTATCGCGCATCAATTTAAAAGATGCTGTTCCGTGCCACTTCCATCTGCTACTATTATTTGGCAGATCACAGGGTGCACTGTGTTAACCTACAAATACTCAAAGGAGCCAAGTCTGATGCTCGTGCGGGCCGCATATGAAGAAGATCTTGGAGAGTTCGTTACGTAACGCGGGTAACGTACGCACGGGTGATGTTCCGCACATCTCTCTGACTCGATAAGTATTGAATTTGAGTAGTGATATTCTGGATCTGTCAGTGTTTGCTCAACATGTTCTTACTTCATTGTAGGATATGGCTCATCGCACTTGATGTTGCTTCTTGCAAATATCTGCTTGGTTCAGTTCCCAAGGTACGTCTCTCTTCCTCGCGAGCGGACCATATAGCGACAGTTTCTGACCCCAAGACAGGATCTGTGATCATCACTGAACACGAGTAAGCGCCGTCAATACTCCGAATTGCTTCATCCTGTGCACTTCCGGACGAGATGCTAGGCTGCGCTGAGGTGACGCAGTAGGAATGGCGAGTGGTATATCCGCCTTTAGTCAGGCTCCCAGCTAATGGTGCCTAAGGGTTCTCGGTGGAATTTCTCGCCATGCGGTCAGTTTGTCTCACACTGTCATCCATGAGCTAATCTATACGTCACTGTTTTCCAGAATATGGACGGCTGCCATATACACCTTGCCTTACACCTTTCCTTGTTTTAGATTAGTCTACCACTAAGTCAAAGGTGACTAGTCAATCTGCTTGACACACATCCATTGTCTTAACATTGTCCCAACAGCTGATATCACACTGCCCAAAATAGAAAATATTTTATTCGATTTCATGTAATCGAAAGTATATATATATATATATATATATATATATATATATATATATATATATATATATATATATATATATATGTGTGTGTGTGTGTGTGTGTGTGTGTAATATGCTCAACAGAATATTGAAGCATAATATGTGCTTACCCGTAATTCAAACACTTTCAGGATGCTTAGCATACTGTTGAAGGTGTGCTTCGTTCCAGCTGATTGTCAACAACGGAAAAAAGGAAAGAAGACTGATTTTAACGTCAACAAAGAGAGCTGCAGACGACGTCAAGCAAGTGCGACTTACGCTGATAAGAGATTCTCCACTACTTGTTAGGCTGATGTGTGATGTTGTCATTCGCTCTTCATTTATATGAATATAACCCAAAGGTGTAGTTAAACAATTGTATTGTTGTCTCTGTTAATAAAAATCCAGCAGCGCGGAGTGGCTGCGCGGTTAGAGACACCATGTCACTGATTGAGCGGCCCCTCGCGCGAGAGGTTCGATTCCTCCCTCGGGCGTGGATACGTGTGTTGTTCTTAGCATAAGTTAGTTTAAGTTGTGTGTCAGTCCCATAGGAATTCGCACGCATTTGAGAATTTGAATAAAAGTCTGTAATTTCTTGGACCGTGCCTTCAGAAACTGCAGAGTGTAGGAAGACGCAGAAACTCATTACAAGCTAATACGTCATGTACTGAGAAACCATAAAATTCCCCTGGTCTCAGTTCATGATGTATGAGCTTGTAGTTGACTGAAAAAGAAATGATGTAGGAACTAATTGGGAGAACTGAGTTATACTACCTTTTGTGTTCACATCGTCTGCTTACGAGAAGTGGTACAGATACAGTTGAACTAATTATGAAATAGCTGCTTTAAGGCTCTAGCTGATAGGCGTGATATAGAACAATGCACAGCTCCCCTTTTGGATACTTTGAAGGTGTTCTCAAAGTATGGATTAACAGACGCATAGTTAAATATTGAAATAGCTTTGAGAATATTTATGACAATGCCATAGACCGCAGCTTCTTGTGAACCCAGTATCAACAAGTTAAAGATGCCAACTTTGAGTCCATACGGAACTGTTGTGCACAGCGACTGTTTAGTATTATAAGGAAGGACAGGAATACAGTCACAGCGACTGTTTAGTATTATATGAAAGGATAGGAATATAACAGTCAATCACATTCCCACGGTTTTTTTATAATTCATGCATATGCAGATTCATTTATAAATAACAGTCTTCAGTGTAGGAATATAAGGAAATTACAGACCAAAACTGATTTATGTAAAACAATAAGAAAAACACAACGTTATCCAATACAAGCCGTCTATTTTAGACAACATACCATTTGAGAGAATTGATATATAATTTTCGAAGGTCGTCGTGATGAAGAATAGTTACGTACCAATTGCAATTCCTCAGAATAATAACTATCTTCAAAAACTTTTAATTTTGACTTGGAATGTAATGTAACAATTCCATAGGGGACAATTGATGAAACAATTAATGAGCTATTGCCGAAGATAGCTTCACCGCTGATATATGGATAAATACATTGTAGATCAACGTTTATTGTCGTGGTTTAAAGGTGATATGCAACTATACTTGCTGATTTTATTTAATAAAAATCAGTTTTAAACTACTATATCGGAAAGAAACGGGTTTAGTTGGCTTTTGTGATGTAGGTGGCATCACCTAAACTACATGACACAAACTGAACCTGCTGCACTTGTTGTGAACAACCATCTCAGTTTGTTTCTGCTTGTACAGCTGTAAAATCATATGGTGACATGTACTGCTGGGAATTCGTTGGATTATAACTCACACAAATGGTATGTTGTCTAAAATGGACCATTTTTACTGGGTAACGTGGTGTTTTAGCTATTGTTTTACCTACATCAGTTCTGAACCTGTAATTTCCTTGTATTCTAGGACTGAGGATATCTATTGATAACTGAAATCTGGGTATTCATAAATAATATAAAAAATCGTTCGTTGTGTCTGATTGCTGTATTCCTAGCCTTCCATATACGTATATTTAAAGAAAACTACTTAACGTTAAGTGAAGGTGAAGGCAGAATGTCAGATTTAGCTATGTTATCTCCAGAATATGAAAGGCATTCTATATCTGAGATAAATGAGATAATCAATGAGTTTTCTTTTTCTTGCGCAAACTAATGAAACGTAAAGTAAAATGATAATAAAAATTCGGTCGGTGGGAAGAAATACTTTCTCAGCTCTTTATTGTGGCACTGTCTCTTCTATTAACCGTTAGTAATTTATACACTTTCAATAATTTACGAGGAGTAAATAAAATATTTTGTTTATTCTAAATAATAGCAAAACGTTTCTGCCACAAGCTTTAGATTTAGGTTTAGTTCATTTAAAAAGTTTATGCAGCACATAAATACTTGCTACTTGTATATGTAATATGTTGTTTGCAGCATTTTACATTATTATAGTTATTTTAAAAAATGTGTTTCAGTAATACATTATGCAATATTGTCAGTAGGCTGTTTAGGTTTTTATGTTGGTAACGCCACGTTGCGCTCTGTGTGAAAATCACTGACAGTGCTGTGTGCAGTCTGTGACTTGTTGGCATTGTTGCAATATTCGATATTGTAGTGTTGAGCAGTTTAATGTGTACAGCGCGTAGCGTTGCGCAGTTGGAGGTGAGCCGCCAGCAGTGCTGGATGTCGGAAGAGAGATGGCAGAGTTTTGAGAGCGGATGATCTGGACGTGTGTCCATCAGAGACAGTAAATTTGTAAGACTGGATGTAATGAACACTATTAAGCTTAACACATTGTTTGTTCTGTACCAAAATCTTTCATTTGCTAAGTATACCTATCAGTAGTTAGTGCCTTCAGTAGTGAGAATCTTTTATTTAGCTGGCAGTATTGGCGCTCGCTGTATTGCAGTAGTTCGAGTAAAGAAGATTTTTGTGAGGTACGTGATTCATTAAAGGTATAGGTTATTGTTAGTCAGGGCCATACTTTTGTAGAGATTATTGAAAGTCAGATTGCGTTGCGCTAAAAATATTGTGTGTCAGTTTAGTGTTGATCAAAATAGGTAAAGAGCGAAATGTCTAAGTCTGTTCAGTTCTGCTCAGCTGTTTGAAAATCAAATAAGGTAAGAGGTTTATCAGCACAGTAATTCATAAATTTTTCTAAAGAGATGTTTCAATATGTTAATGCGTAGAAAACATTGCAGAAAGGTAGTTTTACAAGTTGAGTGGGGCAGAAGTAGAGGGGCAGCTTAGCAGCTCTGATAAGGGCGCAGTATCATTTGAATATTCCAATTGTTTCTAACGCACAAATTTGCCACTCGTCGGGAAACATGGGTGATAAATGTCGGAGAATCCATTGACATCCATTCAAAGACGTGTAACGTTACTGCTTCGATGCTTTCCAAAGCAAGTATTTGCCAGTTTCAGTAACTATATAAACGCAGTATGTTTATTGTGCCTAAGGGAGATTGCTTTCAGTGTGAATGAAGGCATTCGATTTGTATATTGCATTTTTTCTGAGATATCATCAATCGATACTTTTTAGACCCTTATTGTGTTGCGGCTGGGATAGGGCTACTTTCTTTAGAGGAAACAGTAGCTGGTAGCCAGGGCCGAGTGAAAGGAGCCGTATTTTTTGGCGACCCCTTGCAGAAGGGGAAAGCAACAACATATCGCTTGTTGCAGACAAAGCGTTCAAGAAATACGCAGTCAATGTCTGCGGCGAGGGGAAGCTGGTGGATGGAGCGTGGAGTGCTGTGTTAATGGAGGGGCGGGGGACCGCGCCAGCGAAGGAAGTCACGGCCGCTACGACTCGCCAACTGCTTTCCGCACCGAGCACGGGCCGTATTCTCACAGAGTGCCTCTCACTTACTACCAGGGGCAACTCTATGTTGCCTATGCTTCGCATACCGTTCTGCGATTACGTCACGACATTTCTGTACCGACGCATGGAAATCGAGTATCTACACTTCAAATTACTCAATCCCTTACAACAAATTACAACTTGACGAAATTATTTTTCTGATTCTGTCACTTTTTACCAATAACTTTATCACGATGCGTTTCGACTGTTTGCTGTTATCATCAGGTGCATTATAGTAGCATGTACATTACATTAATTTCAGGTATAATGAGGACCGTTTGCTTGGTGTGCCAGTGAGGAATTTAATCCCACACAGAAAGCTCCAGTGGCACATCCAGCAAACAAAGCTCATTACGCTTCATGTTAACGTAATGCATACGTAACTGTAATACACCTGATGGTGGCAACATGCTGCTGAAATAGTCCGTGGTAACGTATGTTACTAAAACTGACTGAGGCATTAAAAACTATTTCAGAAATTTTGTTAATCCAGTCGCAAAACTCAAACATTCCAAATAACGTGGATACAATAACGACTAAATTACAGAAGAAGACGCACTAAAACTTTTCCACGATCGTTTTCAGTCCTTAGCTCATTTTCAAGTGTTCACGACGGAGCAATATGATCCTCCTAGTTGCCACTAGAAGTGCTGCTCAGCTGAATACCGTAGCTCCTACAACCATCAAAAAGAAAGGCAAAGTACATCTATTTAGAAAAAGATGATAAAATGCTCTTAACTCCTTTTTTAAAGAGTCTTTACTCCTTCCCATATGATCATGTAAACGTAGAAAAGTAGTGGAACGATTTCAGGGAGATAGACTCGACAGCAAATGAGAGATATATACGACATAAATTAATAAGCGATGGCACTGATCCCCCATGGTACTCAAAACAGGTCCGATCGCTGTTGTAGATGCAGCGAAAAAAAGAATGCCAAATTTAGAAAACGCAAAATCCCCAAGACTGAAAAAGTTTTACAGAAGTTCGAAATATAGCGCGTACTTCAATGCGAGGTGCTTTTAAAAATTTACACAACGAAACTCTGTCTCGAAATATTTCAAAAAGTCAAAGAGATTCTGGTCATACTTAAAGCACACCTGTGCCAAGACGCAACCAATACCTTCACTGCGCGATAACAATGGCGAAGTCACTGATGACAGCATCACTAAAGCAGAGTTATTAAACACGGTTTCCCGAAACTCCTTCATCATAGAAGACGAAGTAATTATTCCTGAATTCTAATCAAGAAGAACTGCCAAGGTGAGAAACATAGAAGTAGATATCCCCTGTGTAGCACAGCAGCTTAAATCACTAAATAAAGGCAAGGCTGCCGGTCCAGATTGTATACCAGTTAGGTTTCTCTCAGAGTATGCTGCTATAATAGTTCGATATTTAGTAATTATGTACAACCGCTCGCTCACAGAAAGATCCGTACCTAAAGACTGGAAAATTGCTCAAGTCACACCATTACCCAAAAAGGGAAGTATGAGTAATCAGTAGAATTACAGGCCCATACCACTAATATCGATCTGCAGTAGGATTTTGGAACATATACTGTACTCGAACATTATGAAATATCTCGAACAAATCGATTTATTGATATTTCAGAAAATGTTGTTCTCACGAAACACAACTAGCTCTTTATACTCATGAAGTAATGAGTGCTGTCGACAGGGGACGTCAAATTGATTCCATATTTTTATATTTCCAGAAGCCTTTCGACACCGTTCCTCACAAGCGTCTTCTAACCAAACTGTGTGCCTATGGAATATGGCCTCAGTTGTACGACTGCATTCGCATATCGGGTATAACAGAAGTAATATCCGGCGTTCCCCAAAGAAGTGTTACAGGCCCTCTATTGTTCCTGATCTATATTAACGACATAGATTATTTGCAGATGATTTACCGTCTTGTAAAGTCATCCGATAACCAAAAGGAATTTCAAAATGGTTTAGATAAGGTATCTGTTTGCTGCGAAAAGTGGTAGTTGACCCTAAATAAAGAAAAGTGTGAAGTTGAAACTTCCTGGCAGATTAAAACTGTGTGCCGGACCGGGACTCGAACTCGGGACCGGAGGACGTGGCATGAGTCGTGCTCGGGTAGCTCAGTCGGTAGAGCACTTGCCCGCGAAAGGGAAAGGTTCCGATTTCGAGTCTCGGTCGGGCACACAGCTTTAATCTGCCAGGAAGTTTCATATCTGCGCACACTCCGCTGCAGAGTGAAAATCTTATTCTGGGAACATCCCCCACGCTGTAGCTAAGCCATGTCCCAGCAATATCCTTTCTTTCAGGAGTGTTAGTTCTGCCAGGTTCGCAGGAGAGCTTCTGTAAAGTTTGGAAGGTAAGAGTCGACGTACTTGCAGAAGTAAAGCTGTGAGGAAGGGGCGTGAGTCGTGCTCGGGTAGCTTAGTTGGTAGAGCGCTTGCCCGCGAAAGGGAAAGGTTCCGAGTTCGAGTCTCGGTCCAGCACACAGTTTTAATCTGCCAGGAAGTTTCACATCAGCGCACACTCCGCTGCAGAGTGAAAATCTCATTCTGGAAGTGTGAAGTTATTCACATGAGTACTAAAAGAAATCAGCTGAATTTCGAATACACGAGAAGTCACACAAATCTAAAGACTGTAAATTCAACTAAACACTTAGGGATTACAATTACAAATAACCTAAATTGGAACGATCAGATGAATAATGTCGTGGGTAGAGCAAACCAAAGACTGCGATTCATTGACAAAACACTTAGAAGGTGCAACAGATCTACTAGTAAGACTGCTTACACTACGTTTGTCCGCCATATTCTGGAGTATTGCTGTGCAGTGTGGTATCGGCATCAGGTAGGACTGACGGCTGCATCGAAAAGTACGAAGAAGGGCAGCTTTTTTGTATTATCACGAAATAAGGGAGGTAGTGCTACAGACATTATAAGTGAATTGGAGTGGCAATCATTAAAACAAATGCGTTTTTCGTTGCGACGGGATCGCCTCTTGAAATTTCAAATAGTTTTCTCCTCCGGTTGCGAAAACACTCTGTTGGCACCCACCTACGTTGGGAGAAATGATCATCACGATAAAATAAGAGAAATCAGGGCTCGCACAGAAAAATTTAAATGTTCGTTTTTCCCGCGCGCCGTTCGAGAGTGGAACGGTAGAGAGACAGCTTGAAGGGGGTCCATTGAACCCTCTGCCAGGCACTTTATTGTGAATAGCAGAGTAATCACGTAGACGTAGATGTAGATGAAGACACATTCTTGTGTGAATGAGAATGTGTTTTGTGCACTTTGAATAACAGGTAAGTTCTGTACAAATGAACAGTTTACAACTCCCTCAAACAAGAGAAGCTTTAATATTAAGATAATTTTATAAAAGTTCACTAGGCGTTCCAATACTACTGTTATCATCTTCAAGGGGATTTTTCTGTCATTAACACTATGGAATGTACTTTTAGGACATACATGTCTTGCACATTTGACAAACAGCAGGGTGCGAATGTATCTGACTTACACTAGCGACGAAATATTAGCGTTAACATAGACATTTGCGAAAGTATGTAGAAGCTGTACTTACTCCACAATTGAATAAATACACTGACTATTCCACTGAATTGTAAGTTCTTACAAATTATAACCCTTCTTAATGAAGAACCCCCTCGTACTTACAAAAAAAATTGGTTCAAATGGCTCTGAGCACTGTGGGACTTAACATCTATGGTCATCAGTCCCCTAGAACGTAGAACTACTTAAACCTATCTAACCTAAGGACAACACACAACACCCAGCCATCACGAGGCAGAGAAAATCCCTGACCCCGCCGGGAAACGAACCCAGGATCGTACTTATCGATGTATCTGATGTTTAGCCGTGCACCCATAACAACTGGTTTAATTTTAAATTGGGGTGCTGGGTGAGCATGAACCAATTGTCGCTAGGATGAGAAGTGCTGCAGGAGAATTATGTGTCATAGTAAGTGCTCACCTTCACTGTGAGTAGTAAGCCTTAATTTCTGAGGAGAAGCTATACATATGATCTCGCGATGTACTAGAGAAGATTGCCAGATATAAACGCTACCAAATGTCTCATTCACTCATTAGGTCGTGGTTTAATAAAACTCCTACAAAAAATTAATGTCTCTTATCTTATAAAATTTTAATCATCGAGAAGTACAAAGAAAAATCGTTTTCATTCCAAAGTTTAGTTAGATCCAAGGAGCTAATCCAATGATGGTGCAGAGAGGGGTGCGGGTGCACCAGCTAATATTTGATGGCACTCAGGGGTAACGATCTGAGAAAGATGGGAAGAGCTGTTGCAGATCTTATCTTCGTTCTTCAAGAAGGTCATAACGTGTTAACATAATTATTGAATATGTCCAAGCGCATTCGCTCCCAGTGTATGACCCGAGAATCCCGCGCTCTGAAGACAAAAGTGTGGGGCAGGGGCGGCCCACAGCGGTCTGCCGGCGTAACGTGGCGTGACGTCCGCCGTGGGCTCTTATTTTGGTCGCGGAGCGGCGTGCAGTTGCAGCTGCGGGCCCTTGTCCCATGGCACAGGCGACGGCTTCCTGGCGCTGGGCTGCGGTGTATAAATAATGCCGCCGCCGGCGTCTTCAAAGGGCGGCGCGCCTCAGGAGGTCCTGGCCGCGATACGTCACCATTAGGCGTCTCCACTCCCCCCTCCCTCACATACCGACTACCGGACGCCCACTCACTTGTCGCTCCGGCCGTCGCCCTCGTCCATAAATTTCGTTTTCGTTAAGGCGGCTACTGCTCTTAAGCGTAAAACAGAAAGTGTTTCTCTTACCATGACTCCCGAAGACGCCGCTGCCGATCCCAGCTTGACAGAGTGTAGTAACACGATCGTTAAACCACTGTATCGCCTTTCGATGTTCTCCCTTTGCAGCGTGAGACTTACCTCGAGCATTGCACTGCAGATACTTTGATCCCTACTAAGGCACGGAGCTAATGGTTTCGATCGAAACATGCATACGTAAAACGTATTGACTCCCCGTGCTGCGATGATACATTGCATGTGCATTGTTTTTGTTGGTGTTGTTGTTGTTGTTGTGGTCTTCAGTCGAGATACTGGTCCCAGTACCTACTGCAACCTACACCCTTCTGAATCTGTTTTGTGTTTTCATCTCTTGGTTTCCCACTACGATTTTTACCCTCCACGCTGCCCTCAAATACTAAATTGGCGATCCCTTTATGACTCAGAACATGTCATACCAACCGATCCCTTCTTCTAGGAAAGTCGTGCCACAAATTTCTCTTCTCCCTAATTCTGTTCAATACTTTCTCATTAGTTACTTGATCTACCCATCTAATCTTCAGCATTCTTCTGTAGCACCACAATCGAAAGCTTCTATTCTCTTCTTGTCCAAACTATTTATCGTCCATGTTCTACTTTCATACAGGGCTACACTCCATACAAATACTTTCAGAGACGGCGTCTTGACATCGAAATCTATACTCGATGTTAACTAATTTGTCTTCTACAGAAACGCTTTCCTTGTCATTGCCAGTCTACATTTTATATCTTGGACCATCATCAGTTATTTTGCTCGACAACCAGCAAAGCTCATTTACTACTTTGTCTCATTTCCTGATCTAATTCCCTCAGCATCACCCGACTTAATTCGACTACATTCCATTATCCTGGTTTTGCTTTTGTTGATGCTCATCTTATATCCTCCTTTCCAGACATGTCCATTTTGTTCAACTGCTGTTACAGGTCCTTTTGTACATTGGAGATTTGAAATGCCATTGTATTGTATTTGTGCATGCATTTTGTTCCAGGGCATGCATATTATAACAGTGGATGGCAGCGGACCGAGGTCAGATTTTTATTCCTCAAACACAACTGCCCCCCCCCCCCCCTTGTAAGCTTTTACCTTTACCTATGTGCTCTGTCACACTACCGACACCCAAATACTGTCTACAGCCTGTGCAACATCAGTAGCAACTAATAACAGCACCAACGCCGCCACCAGATTACCAGCAGAAATAAACAAAGCTAAATCAGTATTCGACTGATTTTTATTACCTTTGCAACACACTACCGCCTATATGTTTTGATCAAAGATTCGGAAGCACTATTTATACACTGAAGTGACAAAAGTCATGGAATGCTTCCTAATATCGTGTCGGACCTCCTTTTGTCAGGAACAGTGCAACAACTCGACGTGACATGGACTCAGCACGTCGCTGGAAGCCTGCTGCAGAAATACTGAGCCGTGCTGCCTCTACAGTCGTTCATAATTGCGATAGTGTTGCCAGTCCAGGACCCAGTGCACGAATTGATCTCTCGAGTGTGTCCCATAATTATTCGATGGGATTCATGTCGGGTGATCTGGGTTTGCTAGATCATTTACTCGATTTGCCAGAGTGTTCTTCAAGACAATCCCGAACAACAATGGCCAAGTGACATGAAGCATTATCGTCTATAAAAATTTCGGTTGAGTTGGACCACAGGACCCAATAAATTCTATGCAACCACACCACCACTTTATAAAGTGCCTTGTTGACAGTTTGGGTCCACGGCTTCGTGCGGTCTGCGCTACACTCGAACACTACATCAGCATTTACCAACTCAAATCGGGACTCATCTGGCCAGGTCATGGTTTTCTAGTGGACTAGGGCCTAACCGATGTGGTCATGAGCCCAGGAGAAGTGCTGCTAGCGATGTCGTGCTGTTAGCAAAGGCACTCGTCACAGTCAAGTGCTGCTAGCGATGTCGTGCTGTTAGCAAAGGCACTCGTCACAGTCGTCTGCTGCCATAGCCCATAAGGGCTGAATTTCGCCGCACTGTCCCAACGGATACGGTCCTCGTACGTCCCACATTGATTTCTGTGGTTCTTTCACAAAGTATTCCCTGTTTGTTAGCCCTGACCAGTGTACTCAAACTTTACCGCTCTCGGTCGTTAAGTGAGGACCGTCGGCCAATGCATCGTCCGTCGTGAGATGGAATGCCTGAAACTTAGTATTCTCGGCACACTCTTGACACTGTGGATCTCGTGATATTGAATTCTGTAACGATTTCCAAGATGCTGTACCCCAAGTGCCTAGGTCCAACTACCATTCCGCGTTCAAATTTTATTAATTCCCGTCGTGCAGCCATAATCACGTCAGAGACGGCTTCACACGAATCACCTGAGTACAAGTGACATCCCTTCAGCTCTCTGCTGTTTCATACCATATGTGTACGATATTAGCTCCATCTGTATATGTGGGTATCCCTATCCCATTACTTTTGCCACCTCATGCTATAGCAGATTGATTATTCGCACTACAATGGCTAGGCTATGATTTGTTCTTTGATAGGGAGAGCCAGCGTCAGTGACCAATGATAAACATATCACCGATGTTATGCACCACTAGAATCAAACCTTCCCGTCGGTTCACGAGTGTCTAGTCAGAAACCCCACGCGTTCACTCCTCTGAAGCAGCAAGAATGAAGTGCTTTTCAGTTCGGTATCGTCTTCTGACCAATTCGCGGAACGGACATTTGTGTCAGCCAGTAAAGTAATATATGTTAACTGAAGTCTTAAAAAGGCAATTAATATTCCAGATGACTTGACGAGAGACCGATTCTCTACCTACCTATCTTGAATTTAGGAAGAAGTTTTTGTATTAAGTAGGACAATTTTTGATGAATTCTGGTAGCCTGATTTCAAACCGCACAAGACTGGCTGGGCCGTTGCAACCTTCTGGGAGTGATCAGCGGTTTTGTCTGGATGCTCACCCGAACTCGCCAGTGGTGGGAAAGGAAACACTGGAATACTGCAACTCTTCTCAAAGCGCGTCTCGTTTTTCCGAATGCTCCCCCACAGCGGCACGCACGCACTGAGCAAATTTTACTTGCTCGTGGCAGATCAGCTGCGCCAACTCGGCAGACTCTCCCAAATCTGAAAGGAGAAACAAAATGACGTCTGTCACTATTTATAACGTCCTTAAAGAATATTGTAAATACTAGACCAAGACATAACAAGATATAAATTGAAACAAATATACGACGAACGTTCGATAAGTAATGTAACACATTTTTTCTCAGCCAATTTCGGTTGAAAAAATGCGGAATTTTTTGTTGTAGGACATCGTGGAATATTTGCACCATTGTCTTTTTTTTTGGAGGAATGGGGGGGGGGGGGGACCAGTTATAAGCGCTTGCGCTTGATGTATGTCTACGGAGACCTTTCAGACAAGCACGGCGAGTCGTTGGGTGAGTCACCTGTCATCATCGGAAGGTCTCGCGAACATGTATGATCTCCTGCGTGCCCACCGGCTGCCCACAACTGTGACTCCTGCAATGTTGGAACGTGCCAACCCTCACCTTTGAGGTGATCAACGGATCACAATCACCTCGCTGCGCAACTGTAGGCTTCACACAAGTCTGCACACCTCAGGGGAGCTCACAAAACTTTATTTGAATGTTTTTCCCCATCCAATCTACGGTCCGGATCTCGCAACTTTCGACTTCCGCTGGCCCTGTGAAAGAGACACTTCGCGTAAAGCAGTATGTGGATGATGTCGATGCTACTGATGCAACAAGACGTTGGCTCCGTCGTCGACCAATAGAGTGGTACCTCGTGTGCATACGGGCTCTCACCGTAAGGTGACGTAAGGCCACCGCATTGAACATATTACGTTTGAAAGTAGAGATTTGTAACCAGAAGAGTGGGGAGTAATATGGTCTATAAGCCTTCTGAATAAAATCATAAAAAATTTCCATTACTTATTGATCTCCGCTCATACATAAACGCAAAGATTTTATTGCCAATCTTACCTGAAAACAACTGCGTTGTCTTTATCCTATGTTGTGCTCACGGCTGCTTTGTATGAAACGTGCTTTACAAACTTTAATTTTCCGGTTTCTCTATTTCAGTGTACATCTTACTTCTTTTGAAGAAAACCTTATCTCTTCCTCATTTCTGGGTCAATTGTGATGATATGGCCATTTTTAATTCTAATGTAGGTATCAATTTGTTCATGTTTCATATTCTTCAGAAACTTGAAGATGTGTGGGCGAGAACATTGTCACGAAGCAATGAAACGTGACTGAAAGCTTTTAAAAACTTCAGTCGTTCTCCATAATAAGCACAATCTGCTGCCCAAACTTGAGGACGAAGTTGTGCAGCTTCTTCGTTATCAACGTAAGTTTTAATTACATATTGGGCAAGTTTGACTATGTTTTGGACTTACGGCTGTATGCTGACTAGAAAAACTATAGGAAAATCTTAAGTCTTTAAGCACCTAAGCTCTAAGGTCATTTTCACTGTTCTTGTTATTATGCATCGAAGCCAGAGAGAGTGTTTGTATTTTTCGCCACCTGAAAAGGTAGGGAAAAATGTGTGTGGAAATTGAAAAGGGAAAAGATTCATAAGACCTGCGGCTTAAGCAATGTACACAACCCTCAACCGAGCGAGGTGGCGCAGTGGTTAGCACACTGGACTCGCATTCGGGAGGACGACGGTTCAATCCCGTCTCCGGCCATCCTGATTTAGGTTTTCCGTGATTTCCCTAAATCGTTTCAGGCAAATGTCGGGATGGTTCCTTTGAAAGGGCACGGCCGATTTCCTTCCCAATCCTTCCCTAATCCGAGCTTCTGCTCCGTCTCTAATGACCTCGTTGTCGACGGGACGTTAAACACTAACCACCACCACCACAACCCTGAGTAGCGTGAGTGATAATGTGGTTTTAGTATTAACTGCATTCTACCGTTTTTAAGAAAATCTGTATTAACTATGGCCGTTTATCGTTCAACAGCAATGCGGTTTCATTAAAATAACTATTACAGTTGCAGTTGCCAAGTTGAGCCAGATGAGGTCAACAACCGACTCGTGATAAGCAACCTTAATAATCTTACAGATGGACCGATCTCTGATAAGGCAACCTTAATACTCTCACGGATGGACTGTACGAAGTCAGTTACTATCTTTTATGGAATTAAAGATAGAGTCCTCTTCTTGCATTCATTTTGAACACCTTGCGTAATTTTCAGGTATGTTTCCTATTTTTATCTTTTGTAAGGCTGAACAGTAATGACATGTAAAAACCTCCAAAGTAAATATGGATCTTGAATAACTGGAGAAAGTGTTTCGATGAATATTGTAAATTACCATCCGTCAATATAGTTTGCTGACGAAATAGGCACTGTAGGTTGGAGTCGCTTGAAAAACAACACTACCATTTCTCAAATCAATATTAAGCAAAAAGGCTTCGCTTAATATAGTTGTCACCTCCATAACTGCGATAGGCAGCCTAAATTTGCATCGTTGATTTTGGCAGTTTCGGCATACTCTTCAAACGAGTGTGAGTAATATTGTCGCGCATATTCCTTACATCCTTCCTCGTTAATGTGTTCACGGTTGTTAGGTGTAATATACTCCCTTGCAATTAAGCTTCGATGGTCTTGTTATCAGAATTCGATAATATTCTTCCTTTTGACTAGTGTTCTGGAACTTTTATGGTTATTTGTGCCTTCCAAATATGAAAATAAGTTTTCACTGCCTAGTGTAAATAATTTGAAATAATACCTCGAGTTTTCTACCACAGCAACGCCATCCTCATTGTTCAGTTCCTAGTACTTATCAATATCCTTTTGAGTTTATAACCATCGCAGGTTAAATGTAAACTGAGGCTACCAAACCCATGGAATATCTCACAATATCGTGTGGGACCTCCTTTTTCCCGGAATGGGGAACGAGTTCTATGTGCCGTGGAATCAACAAGTTGTTGAAGACCCCTGAAGAAATATTGATCATGCTGTCTCTATAGCCGTCCATAACTGAGACAGTTTTACCGGTGCAGGATTTTGTGCGCAAACTGACGTTTGGCTTACGTTTCCCCGGTACTCGTGTCGGTCATTTGCTGTCACAGCTCATTAACTCCAAATGTCGACGCACTGTTCTAACAGATACGCCAGTCGTACGTTCCACATGGACTTCTGCGGTTATTTCACGCACTGTTGCTTATCTGTTAGGACTGACAACCCTACACAAAAGCCGCTGCTCCCGGTCGTTAGTAAATGCCGTCAGCCACTGCGTTGGCCGTCGTGAAACTTAACACCCGAAGTTTAGTATTCTCGGCACACTATTGACACTGTGGAAACTCGAAACACTGAATTTCCTAACGATTTCCGAAACTGAATATCCCTTGCGTCTAGCTCCAAGTAATGTTCCATGTTCGAACTCTTGTTAATTCCGTCGTGCGGCCGTAACCACGCCGGGATTCTTTTGACATGAGTACAAATTTCACTTCCGCCGATGCAATGCCTGTTTATACCTTGTGTACTCAATACTACCGCCACCTCTTTAAGTGCATATCGCTATCCCAATGCTTTAGTCACCTCAGTGTGTATTACCAAGGGCATGAAAAATGCGAGGTTTGACCAGAAAGTAAAGCACCGCATTTTTTTTCTCGGCCGAAAACAATGCTACGAATGCGGAACGTTATTTGAGGCCTCCTGAGTGAGCGCACCAAGTGTCCGTGAATTCTGACAGATAGTGTAGCTGCAGGGCAGTTTCAAAATGGCGTCTGTAGGTGATGTACGTTACAAGCAACGTGCCCTCATTGAAGTTCTCACTGCAGAGAAGGGAACTGTGCGGAATATTCACAAACGCTTGTGCAAAGTCTATGGAGCCTCTGCTGTAGACAGAAGTACAGTTAGACGCTGGGGAGGGTGAGGTAATCAGGGGCCCTATTTTGTATCGTTCACACCGATCGGTGTATTGTTTAGCCCCGGCAGTGACTTCATTTTCGGTTCTTTATCCGAAGTTCCTATTCAGTAAGCGTCTGAGACTTGTTACCGATCGGTCTTCCTGCCGATTTTCCGACAACTGTAGTTAGATGTTTTTGAATTTCGGTATGACCCTCTCGTTTGGTTTGGTGTGGCTTATTTACGCCAGAATTTGTTATTTTAAACAGATTGAGTGGTTTTAGCTTAGGATTTAGTGATTGTGTTACTGAAGAATCACAAGGACACGTCCACGTGGGAAGTGAATGCATAATAGACTATTTTCCTTCGTTAGAAATATGGTTGTGTTGTTGTTACTGTGAATGATTATAACATAAAAAAATTAAATTTCAAAAGGTCGGCTCTGCTTAGGCCTATGTACATCACATGAGTGTTAGCTGAAATTATTTGTGACTTCGCATACCTTTTTCTGCAAATGGTTTACTTATTAACTATCGAAACGCCTTTAAAACTTTTAAGTGACAGTGCAAAGGAATTCTATGAAGTCTGATAGAGGAAACCTTCCAAAAGTTCATACATTTACTACTTACGCGCGCATCATTCGGCAACGAAGTCAGCATACGTCTCTCTCGACTGGAATGGTATGGAATAAAGCATGGCAGTTAAGCGAGTTGTAGTAGCATACTGGGTAAGGCAACTCATTGGTTCGCATGCCAATATATTTTTTCCCCTCTTCGTGTTTGTGACATTCTGAGACTTCTTTAATCGTCAAATTTAAGCATTTTTCTGGTATATTCTTTATTTACACGTAAGAGCTCACTTTCTTAGTAATGAGTATCTTCGATTTTCGTATGTTTAAGAAATGAAACATGAAATTGTTGTGCGCGAAAAAACTGACAGAGGCATTTTAACCTTGTCTTGTCACAAATAATTTACCACTTCTTTCTGAATACGTAGCGATTTCCGAGTGTGTGGTCAGATAAGAATCTAAGATCACAACTTAAATTACTGCGTATGAAAGAAGCACCAATTGTTTTTGTACTTTAGTTTGTCACAAGTGTTTATCTGCGATCGAATCCTTAACAACAATATACAGAGATAAAGATTCCCGCCACAATACCTTTAGACTTTGCCACCGTATATGAAACATTTTGCTTCATCAGATGCATTTTATAAATCACAACGAACTTTTATAGCTGCACTCGCCACGCGCTGTCGAAAAGAGCTTTTTTAATTTTATTTTTATGAACCGTATAGGCAAAATGGCGGAAAGATACAGAATAGGGTCCCAGAAGGAGGTTCAGCGGAGCTCCCCGATTTACAGGGGATACCGTCCACGGCTGTTCTACCTGGCATGTTGCGCCGAGCTGATGCTGTCAGTCACGAGGACAGACGCGTTGCGACTCGGCCGGCCGTGGTGGCCGAGCGGTTCTAGGCGCTACAGTCGGGAACCGCGCAACCGCTACGGTCGCAGATTCGAATCCTGCCTCGGGCATGGATACGTGTGATGTCCTTAGATCAGTTAGGTTTAAGTAGTTCCAAGTTGTAGGGGCCTGATGACCTCAGAAATTAAGTCCCCTAGTGCTCAGAGTCATTTGAACCATTACGACTCGCAGTTGGCTTTGCATCTGTCAATCAGCAAACGAAGTGTGGACCCAATTATCTGCACTCTTGAATATTGGAAAAAGTGTGTGCAACATGGGTCCGACAGTGCGTAACGGTCTTGATTTGTTGCAAAGTTTCGAAGCTAAGGGGAAGGCCGCCTTGTTCCGGATTGCGACAGGTGGTGAAACCTGATTTTGAACCCGAAACAAAACGACGCTCGATGGAATGGCGCTATTCCCAAAGCCCACAGAAGAAAAAATTCAAAGCAAGTGCTTCCGTCGGTAAGATCGTGAACACCATCTTCGGGGACTGTGAAGGTTTGATTCTCATTGACGTGATGGCAAGATGCGGTACCACTAATTCAGAACGATACGTTAACATAGATGTGTGTGATGTCCTTAGGTTAGTTAGGTTTAAGTAGTTCTAAGTTCTAGGGGACTGATGACCACAGCAGTTGAGTCCCATAGTGCTCAGAGCCATTTTTTATATGTTAACACAGTGACAAAACTCAAGACGCACTTACAGCGTCTTCGGTGCCACAGCAATCCAGGAGAGGTTTTGGTGCAACACGATAACGCTTGACATCACTCAAGGCTGAACATATCACAAAACGGGGTTAGACAGTGTTACCCCATCCACCCTACAGCCCTGACCAAGCAACCACCGAGTTTCACTTGTTTGGGCCATTAAAGGATGATATTCGTGGAAGACATTTTTAGGACTTTGAGCAGGTGATTCACACAGTGATGCACTGGCTCCCTCCATCACCAGAAAAAGGGTTAGTACCGATAGGGCATAATGTGCTTGTTTCACGCTGGCGGAAGGCCGTAGAACGGGATGGAGATTACGTAGAGGAATAGGGTGTGTAGATAAAACACCATTCTTTCGTGTATGTAATTCTGATTACGTTCAATTAAGAGTTGTTGAAGAAACAACGCGGTGCGTTACTTTCTAGGCAACCGTCGAAGGTTCGCTTTGATTTTTGTGCTTGAGTGACTGACTTTAACTACACAACGAAATCCTATGTGGTTCTGCCGAGCCGTTAGCAAGTTTCTGCTGTTCACAGGGCTAACGAGTTTGGTTGGGGCCAGGAACACCACACCCGTTGACTCATACCTATGGTCGGACAGTCCTGGTACCTGTGAACAGAGTTGCCGAGTTCGAGTGTGGGATTTAGTGACCCTTTCACAGCGCCCTTCGTGTGGCCATTAAAAGTTGCAGAGTTCGAGTCCATCGTTGACTGGCGCCAGCCCGTCGCCGGACTCCCTCTGAGAAACGTTTCACCGGCCCACTGTTCTGGCTCTGCGTCTTCTGCCTGTCGTTGCTTTCCACTTCTGAAACAACTCAAACGTCATTCTCAACTGAACCACAGCACCTAACAATCTTCTTATCCCCTTGTAAATGTGCTCCTTTCCATATAGATAACACAGAAAAAGTGAAACGGACTTTACTCAGGGTGGTCCAGCACCTCAACACTCAATTGGTTAACTTTAACTTTTAAAATCCCTGCGATCCTGCAACATTGATTGTGGACGGATCACTTCTTTACGAGCTAACGTCTAAATACTTGTGAGGGAAATTTACATCCCTAAGCATAGCTCTTATAGTGGGGATTTTGCAAAACAAATCTCTCACTCTGACTGTCACTATCTGACTGGATTGAACCTACTGCTTAATATATGTGAAATGGTCAAAGAATGATTAAAAATATTCACATATATTCATACACATATTTATGGGATCAACATATTAATGAATTAGGAAACCTGTGATAATTAGCTCTATCCGGATTTATATACTGAAGAGCCAAAGAAACTGGTACATCTGCCTAATATCGTGCAGGGCTCTCACGACCACGCAAAAGTACCGCAGCACAGTGTGACATTGAATCGACTTGTCCAGCGGAAGTGTTTAAACTCTGAAGGGTTTGCTGGAGCAACTCTGTGGCATATCTGGAAATGTGGGGTGTCGAATTGTCCTGTTTGAATTGGCCAAGTTCTCGGAATGCACAATGGACGTCAATTGATGCGGGTGATCAGACAAGATGCTCACGTATGTGTCACATGCAGGTGGTCATACAAGATGCTTACGTACGAGTCACATGTCAGTCATATCTAGACGTATCAGGAGTACCATATCACGTCAACTGCACTCGCCCCACACTGCTACAAAGCTCCCACCAGCTTGAACACTCTCCTGCTGACATGCAGGGTCATGGACTGATGTTCTCACCATACCTGTACACGTCCATCCGCTTGATACAATTTGAAACGAAACTCGTTCGACCAGGCAACATGTTTCCAGTCATCGACAGTCCATTGTCGGTGTTGACGGGCCCAGGCAAGGCGTAAAGGTTTATTTCGTGCAGTCATTAAAGGTACACGAGTGAGCCTTTGGCTCTGAAAGTCCACGTCGATGATGTTTTGTTGAATGGTTCGTACGCTGACACTTGTTGATGGTCCAGCAATTTACCGAAGAGTTGCACATCTGTCACGTTGAACGATTCTCTTCAGTGGCCGTTGGTCTCGTTCTTGCAGGATCTTTTTCCGGCCGCATCGATGTTGGAGATTTGATGTTTTACTGGATTCCTGGTATTAACGGTATACTCGTGAAGTGGTCGTACGGGAAAATCCCCACTTGATCGTTACTTCGGAGATGCTGTGTCCCATCGCTCTTGCGTCGACTATAACACCACCTTCCAATTCACTTTAATCTTGATAACCTGCCATTGTAGCAGCAGTAACCGATATAACAACTACGCCAGATACTTGCAGAACGCAGCGCCGTATTCTGACCGTTTAAAAATCTCTTTATTTGAATACGCAGGTCCATACCGATTTCTTTGTCGCTTCAGTGTATATAAATTAAATTGAATGCAATGTCGCTCCCTAACAGTTGTTACCTGTTGCCCTCCCAAAGAATTTCCTCCCCCCCCCCCCCCCCGCCCCCAGCGAAACCTCCCGCTCCACTGTCCGATGTTAAGTGTTAACAGACATCTATTAAATTCCGTAATGTTTGACCGGAGCAGTGACTGGAAGTTGATGACTACAGTACAGAATACCGCACATTCATTATGAGAGCAACGAAGCAGAGAGAGGCGATAGTCCTAGATTCCAGAGGCATAAAAACAATTTAACTGCTATGCCAGTGATGCCAATTACGCTCGCAGTTAGTAATACTGTTTCATGTTGAGGTGTGTGGCGTAGCCGTTTAATGCCCTTCGTAATGACGGAATCGTCAGCACTTGACTAGGACTCCAAGATGCGACACCCTTTATCGTTCTACAACGCCAAGTCGATCCGGAGACTTTCGCGTCCCACCTGCAAGAGCTTCTCCAATATGGGTACCTTCATAGGTGAATTCTTGAACAGGAATACCATAAATCTGTGGGTATAAGTTATGCACATAGTGCCATTTAAGGGAATCGCGTGGGTAATAAAAATTTTAAGCTCTTTTTTTTTAAAAAATAAGAAGACCCTTGATTCATGGGTGCACTTCTTATTACTGCACGCGTTGCACATCATAACGGTCACCGAGAGATTGATCAATAGAACACGCAACTAAGTAACTAACTAACTAGCTACAGGCAACTGTCCTGATGTGGACACCTTCGCATTCTTTTCAGGTGGCGCTCACGTATTCCATGCGTATTTCTTTGCTGCCAGAACATCCCCAGTCGCAAAACTACGAACCACTCTGTTTCCCTCCAACAGGGGCATGTTTTCCAAATGACAACATCAAAACCCTCCCCTACCATAAAAAGCATCGATTTCAACGCTGCGATTTGACGTCAGTCACACTATTTTTACGTCAACTGCACATTCTCCCGCCAATGTCCATAGTCTGGCAACAGAATTTTCAAAAAATTCAGAGAGCACTGCTACGAGGCTAGAGTTTGTTTCCAGTGGCCTGTGCTTTCTACGAGTGGCATCTGCTCACCCTCAAAAGAAATGAGAAAACATAGGAAGGAGCCCCCGACTCCTGCGGGCCACCGACCTGCTCGTCAAAGCGTTTCCTATCTCTCTGTCTCTAGTCCAGTGCTCTGTACAGTAACACACACGACGACATTCATAAACCAGCTACAAACAGTCACTGACTTAATAAAGAAAGGCGTGCTGTCAGTCAACTTGTTTTATAATATCAATAACATTTCCCTGTGAAACGTCCCCTTCGAACAATTATACAAGACTTGCTTAAACTGACACACAATATTTTTAGCGCAACGCAATCTGACTTTCAAAAAGCCCTACGAAAGAATGGCCCAGACTAACATTAACCTATACGTTTCACATATCACTTACCTCACCAAAAATCTTCGTTACTCGAACTACTGCAATACAGCGAGCGCCACTACGGCCAGCTAACTAAAAGATTCAAACTGCTGTATGCACCAACTACTGATAGGCAGAGTTAGCAAATGAAAGATTTTGATAGAGAACAAACAATGTATTTACCTTAATAGTTATATAGCAGTTCATGACATCCAGTCTTACAAATTTCAAAACTCCGCCATCTCCCTCTCCACATCCACCACTGCTGGCGGCTCACCTCCAACTGCGCAACGCTACGCGCTGTTCACATCCATCTGTCCAACGCTACAATGGCGAGTATTACAACAATGCCAACCAGCCACAGACTGCACACAGCACAGCCAGTGACCTTCATACAGAGCGCTATGTGGCGTTACCAATAAAAAAAACCTAAACTGCCTACTTACACCTGTTGTCAGCGTCAGAATGACATATATATTCAAATCATTAAGATAACCGGAACATAAAATGTTTGCCATGTATCGCAAAGTACAAAAATTAAGTTACCACCACGAAATATCTCCCTAATTCAATGTAACATCGCCTCTATCCTTGATAATCTATGCAGTTCAGCGAGGGAGAGCGGCCGCAAGTTTCTTCGGGTATGCCTCATCCTGTCAAAGCCACTCTATCGTGATTAGGTCTCCTAGAGCTACAACATTTTGTGCATGTTAACTGCTAAATTTTGAACAGTCTCGTACATTTTCTGTGGAATAAAAATCAGGGTAGAGCTGCGGAAGGATGCCTGAGACTCCGCCAAAACAGGAAAATACGCGTGCAGCCAAGTTTTGGATGACGGATATGTTCACAGCAAGCTTACCGTGACGATGTAGAAAAAAGACAGCGTGGTCATCAAGATGTTAAATTAAGCAACCTGGATAGTCTTCACGGTAACTTTAATAAATGCGCCCAAGTCATAGTATGAAAAAAAGCACATCACAGTCACTTCCAGTCTGAATTACATTATCTTTGGCTCGACGATGTGCTGGAAACCATATTTCATTTGAAAAGAGAAACATTACAGTTCCTCGGATCACACAAGACGCCTCCAGTCGTATATTCTCCAGTTCCTATGTTGTTTACCACATTTGAGAATTGTAGCTCTTTGTTGTAACACCTCACTCGTCACTTATTTGGTTCTGGCGTGTGTTCACTCCAGCTAATTGACTAACAGATTAACACAGAGTGCAAAAGTGCCGCAATATCGGATAATGCAAAGAAAGTAATAAGGCCCTGTGACTCCTGATTGAACTGCGGTGGTAGTGTTGACATTAATTGATTCAGAGTTGATCCCTTTTAATTAAAAAGGGGTGCACATTGATGTTATATACAGCTATTGAACACGAGATGCAAATGGTGAACATAAAATTAATTAAGAAAGTAACTTGGGATTTCAAATACTTCATTGAAAACAGATGCAGTCGAATAGCACAAATTTATTTTAACTCACGACCTTCAATCATCACATTACATGACTCTCCTAACAGGCAGTGGAAAGCAATAGCATTTACGTGGAGTAAAACGCGATAAATCAAAATTAATTCCTATCAAGTGACCCAGGCGTAATGTAAAGTGCGAGAAGAATTCTACAATACACAGCCCATGAAACCATCGAGGAAACTTTGCCAGCGTGATCCAACAAATTAATCAGTGGACTGACTCGAGCCAGAGTGGGCATAATATCACCGAATTTAGCGTGGCGGATGGTGGGATGGTGTCATTGTGCAGACGTTGGCCGGCCTCATGGTGCTGCAAGGCTGTGCTCGTGTATTCACTCCTAGCTATCTTGCTCAGTACATAGCCGAACCAAAGCTTTCTATCTCCAAGCTCAATCGTTCTGTTTGCTAAGTCATAAACTACAGAGATGCTCACTCTCTCAGGGAAGCTGAGTAAAGAACGCCACGTCCACGCTCTAGGCAAGCTGGGAACGGAAAAACCTCCATGGAAACTTCTGCAGAAGTTGTGTTAATTATGCGTCGCTTCCCAGCGCCGACCAATGCCTGCTCTGGGAAGTCAACAAATTCCCACAAAACTTCCCTTCCTCTCAACTTCTGCTATTTAGCTCCTCCAAGGGCACCCATCAAGGTTAGCATCTGTGTAAAACATCAATTTTTCCGAAATTCTGACTCCCAGGAGAGTACTTCAAATTCCTTGGTCCTACATTCCCATCGGAGGCCGGCGTATTTCATTCTGTCGCTCTTCACCTGATTTACTTCAGACTCTGTGGACCGTGAATTTAGCGTGAAGTTGCTATAGTCACGGACACGGTTATTTGAGCCTCTGTTGACCCCTCCACCATAGCTTTGCACAGCTTTCTCGCATGTTTCACTGAAAACGCGATGACGGATATTTATCAACAGGCGTATAAGTTCTCCGTCTGCTTCCCGGTACACCAGCATGGGGTAAACCACCCCTCACAGTCACTCATCTTAAGGCAGCAGGAGGCCGCGCCCCATTATGGCTTTCTCAGAGTTCGAGCCACCCTAAGCTGCCTATTGTCGCTTCCCTTCACTGCGCGCCTCCACCCGGTTGCGGTCAACTCTGAATACTTCCCTGGGATAAACTATCCTGCAGTAAATCGACGTGTTTCCACAAAGTTTTCACGTCACGTGAATTACTTTAAAAACATCACCCAATATTAATTATTCCAATACGTCCATACTATACCTCTACAAGATGCATTGTGCCTTGTCAATCATTTTTGTTCAGCCCTACTGTTCGCTTAACGTGATTTCAGCGATCTTTAACGGCTTCATGTAACGGGCATAGTTCTTGCCATCTGACATTGTGTCTGTGTGATCAATGGCTATTTGCGAGTACACTAACCCGAGTCGTCATTACATGCCGTTTCCTTATCAATCCCCACCCATCTAGGATAACTAGCAGCCAACTGTCCACCCAGCTCTGACGTGAGGTCAACTTTTATGAGTTGGATTTCGTAAAAATGGAGTGTGGTGAGTGACTGATATTGATTTGTTTTCTTGTTTGGTATGTGTGTGATGTCCTTAGGTTAGTTAGGTTTAAGTAGTTCTAAGTTCTAGGTGACTGATGACCTCAGATGTTAAGTCCCATAGTGCTCAGAGCCACTTGAAACATTTACTTGTTTGGTATTTCCTTATGGGCACGTTCGATCGTACAGGCCTTCCTAGTAGGTTAAAAATGTCTTTTATGAGACTGCTGGAACATACGGTATTGTTTCAGTTGCGTGGGAACACTAGAAAAATCTAATTGCAGCCAGAGAGGTGTCCATACGGTAATTTAGGTGCGCATGACTTGCCGTGTGTACAAGTTGTGTCAGCTACCTGTAGCACGTGTAGAAGGGCTGGTCCTGTGGACACAGCAGTGCGTAGAAACTCATTGCGCTATAGTACGACGTAAAGGTTAAGTGCAGTTGAATTTCTTCTTTTATTTGCCTATTGTGCTTGCCGTTTCCTGTTTTTACGCTACAATGGGGCAGATAGCAACGCTGTTACAAACTGCATTGCAACAGCTACATGCCAATGAAGCATTGCGCAGGAGAATAGAGCACTGGGCAGCCGTTGGGGTAAAAGACGATCCAGGAGAAAATAAAACCATGTTGACTGTATCCTCCAGGTCCATCGATCCCGAAGTGTCTAATCTAAGAGCGCCAATTTCGGGGAAAGCAACCGAGGATGTATCTGTTTTTTCTAGTAACATCAATTCTGCCACCAAATTGGAAAAATTGGCGGAAAGAACATCCTTGAATATGGCTAAATTAAGGTTTGTGGGTGACACGAAAACGGACATTATGTTCCACGAGACAGTCAGGAAGGCCCAAATATTTCATGAACTGGCTAAACCTCTAACGGAAGCAAAGCAACGATTGGTTCTTTGGGGAAAGGTCTGTGGACTATTGCTAAAACACGACGAATTATTGGATTCCTTCTCTGCCAGGATTAGAAAACTGAACTTGTAAACGTACGAACTAGCGCAGAATGCATAGGCCGATATAGTGATTCTGTATTGGGATAGGACTCTTAATGTTTCTAAAAGGTATTTCTGTGATATGTCAACGAGTGTCAGACTGGGAAATCCGAGTGACTTTTCTGCTGCCATTAAAATTTCTAAGCAATTGGAGGAGATCGACATGGCTAAACGAAGGTAAAGTGATTTTGGTGTTTTCTTCTTCTGAAGTGAAGTATTTTAAATATGGGAGCTTAGACCACTATGTCGTCAGCCCGAAGGTTATGAATGTGGGAAGGTGGGCCATAAATCACGTAATTGTCGGAAGGAAGCACAGGATAAACAACGTCCTAATAATCGGTCATTAAACGGGAACAGATGTATCTCAGCCTTCGGACGGCATTCCCAGTAGAACACGAGACTGCAGAAACGTATGCAGAGACGGAATGCTGTTTGCTAGCCAAAGTAACTTGTAGGGATCATAAATTTCTGGTGGAAGCAGGATTGTGTCAGTCTGAATCTCTTGTGCAGGAAGAGACTGCGGTCGCATAAGTTACGCAGAGTACGTGATAATGATGTGAAGTTATTGGGAGCAACGCTGTTCAGATGTAATGTGAGAGATAAGTGATTTCGAGAGCATGTGAAAGTACTGACGCATGTTGCTGAGAGGTATTGTGTGAACTCGACTTTCTTGCTAAAAATCACTCAAAAATTGACCGTTTGCAGCAGACAGTTGTACTTGATGAGACATTTTTTCCTCTAGAGGCAACAGCTACAAGCGTTACACTGTCGCACGGTTACCAATTACGAAGATGGTGCGCAATAAACTGCGGACACAGGCACTAAAGATCAAGTTGCGTGATACGATACTGCGAGGTACAAAGTAGTCGATCGGATGAGCTTAGATACATACCTACCTAAGGGTTTATTATACGCTGTAGAGCTACTGGAAACTAACGAAGAATCGGATAAAATACACTTTTTTGTACGGAGAAGTGTTTCACGCGTGTGTGACGTGGACGCAGATTTTATAGTTCCGGTCAACCTTGATAATTTTTGCAAAGACGAATTGAGTCCCCCGAAGAATTTACTAATTGCTAATATTGATGTTTTGGACGAAGATGACATAGATAGGTCAGGTGAGGCCCTCTGTTACAAGCAAACCGTCAATGCATCTGAATTATGTGAGAAACTGAAAAATTTACGGGAAAATGATAGAGAAGCATAAGATGCTCTGTTGCTGCAATTCACGGATTTTTTTTAAATTCGAGTGGTCCTTTGCCAGCAATGCCACTCACGCAACACAGAATACCAACAGAGGATAATGCTCCAGTTTACAAGAATTCATATTGAGTTCCAAAGTGTATGTGCCCGGTTACGGAACAATTTATTTACCAGCAGCTAGCTGAAGGCAATATTGAGTACAGTGATAGTCTTTGGGGGATGACACCGGTAATTTTGGTCTACAATAAGTGAGCAGATGACACCAAAAATACAGATTTTACTGTAAATATTGATATCCCAATGCATGAACGATCACAAATGCATATTTAATACCAACACTTCCTCTATATTTGTTTAAAGAGATGAAGTAGCGCCAGAGGATATCGAAGACAGCATTTATCGAGATTTATTTCTAATATCGTCGAATGCGATTCCGAGTCAAGAATTCGCTCACCACCTTTCAGAGATTATTGAATGGGGATGCTATTCTAAGGGGATTGAATGAAATCAGTATTCGATCTATCAGCACGACAAAGCGTCTTTTTAAAGGAAATTGCATGTATGACGGTTGGAGGAAGTATTCAAAAGACTGAGAACAGCACTACAAACGCTAAACATCAATAAATTTCGTTTTACATCAACGGAGGTAGATTAACTTGGGCATATAATTAGCAAGGAAGGCGTGAGAACAGATCCACAGATGGTATGAACAGTTCAGAATATTTCTCCACAAAAGACAGTTAATCTGTTGCTGTTTGATTGGTCTCTGTAATTATTATCGTCAATCCATATAGAACTTTGCTGGAATTTCCTGACCTTTGAACCATTTTTTATGGAAAGAATGGAAATTGAAGTGGTCTTCCAAATACCAAAATACGATAATTACTTCAAAGCGAGCATTGATGTTGGACCTAGTTTGGATATTCCCAATTTTGAAAAAAGAAATTATTCTGTTTTGTGATGCAAGTTATCTGGCTCTTCTCCTGAACAATGCAGAGCAAAATTATTTGACATCTGAGAAGTTGATGCTAGCAGTAATCTATAGAATTACGCAATGATCATAAGTTTAAGGTAATGACGGGCCACGCTGTTCTTAAAACGTTATTAGAACTGAAGGACACTTGCAGCAGATTAACATGGTGGCCACTCCATTTGAGTGAATTTGGTTAGGAGATAATACACAAACAAGGTTCAAAATGGCTCTGAGCACTATGGGACTTAACATCTCAGGTCATCAATCCCCTAGAACGTAGAACTACGTAAACGTAACTAACCTAAGGACATCACACACATCCATGCCCGGGGCAGGATTCGAACCTGCGACCGTAGCGGTCACGCGGTTCGAAACTGAAGCGCCTAGAAACGCACGGCAACACCGGCCGGCCACAAACGAGGAAAGAGGCATGCTAATGCCGACAGTTTGAGCAGAAAAACTGCAGCTCTACATATACTGAGCAAGAGCATTGCTGAATGGTGAAAGGCTTAGACTGCTAGTTCTGACTATCAACAATTAAAGGCGCATTCCCAGTTGGCCACACATGACAATCTGCAGTGCCGAACAACAAGGTGTGGATTACACGTAATAGTACCTGCAGCTTTCCACAACAAAGTCTTGGCACAAGGACATGACCCTATGTTGTTAGGCCGTCGTGGGCGAGGAGTTACTGATGGATGTATTGCCTAAAAAATTTGGTGGAAGAGAAGAAAACGAGGTTCACGCAATATGTCAAGAACTGCGTAACTTGTGCACAACAATCTGGGCTTCGACACCTACCGATTCTGTTAAGACGTCTACCGGAAGCATCTAAACTGTTTAAAATGCTTGAATTTGTCATTTTAGGCCTATGTAATGAAACAACTTCAGAAAATAAATACATATTGACTGTAACTGGCCATTTCTCGAGTTTTGTAGTAACGGGTGCAATTCCTGACCAAAATGCGAATACAGTTGCTCAGACGTTAGTAAATAATTAGTTGCTAACATTTGGAAATCCAGACACACTAATTAGAGACCAGGGTACAAATTTTACTTCCGAATTTATGAAGCAATTGTGACGATTTCTCCGAATTTGCAAGCTGTGAACAAGCTCCTTCCACCCTCAGGCCGATGAGATACCAGAGATATTTCACTGCAAGATTTCAAAGATAATTTTTATGTTACCGGTAATGATGAAAATTGGGACGTATATTTATATTTTGTAACCATGGTACACAATTCTAAAGTCTATGCGACTACTAGTCTTTCGCCATACAAGATAATATATTGGAGAAAAATGCCTTCACTTTTCGAAGTGATTAAGCTGAAGCTCGGATCCACCGATGAATCAATAAAACAGCTTTCTAAGCAACTGCGAGACATTTGGCAACAAGTAAAATGCGCTTATAGGAAAGCCTTCGAACGACGGGATCAGACAGAACAATGCGTAGGGAAGTTACTGCAATATACGACTGGCCAATGGGGGTAAGAAAGGAACCCATATACACCAAAACGCAAAACAAAGAACTTCCTGGCCCAATAAGATGATAAGATGGACCACACCCTGTTGAGGAAATGACATTGCCTGTCCATGTTAAAATACAGGTTACAACAAAGACTGCACTGAGTTATGCGGGACGTAGCAAGCCTTTTAAAGGAGCTGTCATAGCCACAGATACCAGAAGAATCTTCAGTACAGACTGTGGAGCCTCGTGGAACAAAGAAGAAACACAAGAACTCATGATGAGAGTACGTCTAAAATGCATTACTTCCTTAGGCCTTTTCAACAGGTAAAATTTTTAGATTGTTGTTTGCCTATATTACATTTCGTTTGCTCTTGTGTAGATTAGAGGAAGTCATCCAATTTTATTTTTTTCTGTTTATAATGTATTTTAAAGAGTTTTTATGTTCCATTGTCGAGGAATCGATATAATGTTGTTTTTGTATTTGGTGGTAAGTTTTGTCCAGGAGGAGATAGTGCTAAAGGTGCCTTTCTCTTAGGTCGCATACCAAAACGGCTACATTTACGGCCCAAGGCGTATTAATAATTTGAGGGCAAAGCAATGGCGATAAGACTGATGTACAGGCATTGTGAGGTCCGATTATTCCAGGGAAAAACTGAGACAAGTGAATGTCAAAGGGAAGTGTTGACGCCGTTTCTACATTTACAGAGAGTAGGTACCCGCTACGTCTATTCAGTTTTTTTCATCAGAAGTATTCACAGTAAATTGTTACAAATACGGGAAACCAACATCATGGATACTGCGGAAATTCAAGGTAGCACAATAATAATAAACGGTGCTATTTTTAACTCCACCACTGCCGGTCCCAAGTCCGGGGCGTCATTTTGCAAGTGATGACGAACGAGGAGGGGGAGGAGTAACACCTCGTTAAAAAACCTGGGTTCATCTGGCTCCGGATGGTAGCAACCTGTAAGGGCCCCTGCCTAGGGTTACTGGGTGAAACCTGGTCAACGGTCTCAAAGGCGGAAAAGGAAGTTCAGATTCCCAACGGCGGAGAGACCTGAAGAACTACCTCCAGAACTCACAATCTTGGTTGTATATTTTGTGGCCTTTGGGCCACACCCAAAATAACTTTCATCAATCATGGAAGTGTGTGATGTAAACTATTTTACCCCAGGTGGACGATCCGTCGTACGCCAGTACGTCAGCAGACATTCGGATTCTGGGGAGTCTGCAACTTTGCACAAAGACAAGTCGGAGTGTCTTGGAATCTCATCCAAATTTCAACACAAGCAATCAACATACCTAGCAACTATCAGTGCAAACTCATTGTTGAAAACCGGAAAATTAAAACAACAGATACCCTAAAGAACCACAACGTACTCATAACAGCCATTCAAGAAACACGATACATGGATACAGATACCTTCGATTCCGAAGGTTTTAGGATATGCAAAGGGAAAGTGGGACCGATAGTAATGAAAAATGTACCACATCCTGGGACAGCCTTTATAATCAACAAACAAATCTTGAACTCAATAGTTGGCTTTGATTCACAATCAGAAAGAATCTCAAGTCTTACATTCAGAAGCACAAACAAAATCTACACAATTATCAATGCAAATGCCCCTATAAACGAGGATAACAGGAAAAACAAAGAAAAAGTGGAGGCCTTTATGAATCATCTAGATGTCATTATTCAGAAAATTCCAGATAAAAAAATCACCATTCTTCTTGGAGATTTTAATGCACAGATTGGTACAGAAAAAAGATACTACCTTTCTAAAATTAAGTTCAAAGTCATCCCAAACAGGAAACGCAGCATGAAACAAATTAAGGGTCGGGAGTATAGCAGAGAAAAGATATTAAAATCAGATGAATTCACAAAAGCAACAGAAACCATTCAGACACAAAGCTGGGGGGATATCAAGGAGAACCTCATTACTACAGCTGAACGGATAGCACCTAACAAAAAAAGTAAAAAACATGCCAAGCAACAGAAAACATTCAGACACAAAGCTGGGGGGATGTCAAGGGAAACCTCATTACTACAGCTGCACGGATAGCACCTAACAAAAAAAGTAAAAAACATGCCTGGTGGTCGCTGGAATGTGATGCCCTCATTGAAACAAGAAAACAGGCATGGCAAAATTGGCAATCACAGAAAACAGAAGAAAGTCGACTGAATTTCATTACAGTTAGAAAACTGGTAGATAAAAATATAAAAAGGGTTAAGAAGACACATGAAAACAAAACTCTCCTCCAAATTGATGAAGAATTTGATAAAAACAACACAAGAAGCTTTTACAGAACTTTCAAACAAAGGTTATCAAAATACAAAGCACCCACCCTCCAATTTCGAGATGTAAATGGGACCATCGCTCACAACAACACGGAAAACTGCAAAATATTAGCAGGCTACTTTGAGAAACTCTTGAATTGTGAACCCATCCTTGAAAAATTAGAATCCATCCCAAACAACCTTGAGAAGCCGGATTCAGAACCACCGACGACTGAAGAACTACAGAAGGTCATTTCAGAATTTAAAAACAACAAGGCGTCCGGAGAAAATCAAATAGTGGGCGAACTAAGGAAAAAGGCTGACAAAAATGCAGTTGCATCCCTAAAGTGTGTTTTAGATCAAATCTGGAAAGAGGAAGAGATCCCCACAGAATGGAGAACATCTCTCATCCACCCTATCCACAAGAAAGGTTTGAAGACAGACCCCAACAATTACAGAGGAATATCACTGCTGGATATAACGTACAAGATTCTTTCTAAAGTCTTTTTGAACAAGGAAGAGCCGCAATTGGATCCGCAAATCGGGGAATACCAGGAAGGTTTTAGAAAGGGCAGATCATGTTCGGAACCAATACTAAACCTCAAAAACATTACGGCATACTGCCGGCCGCGGTGCTCTCGCGGTTCTAGGCGCTCAGTCCGGAACCGCGCGACTGCTATGGTCGCAGGTTAGAATCCTGCCTCGGGCGTGGATGTGTGTGATGTCCTTAGGTTAGTTAGGTTTAATTAGTTCTAAGTTCTAGGCGACTGATGACCACAGATGTTAAGTCGCATAGTGCTCAGAGCCATTATGGCATACCAAAAATCAAGGGCAAAGACATACGTAATCTCCTTCCCTGGAAGAAATGGGTTTGGATAAGAAAACTACTAATATTATAAAAGTGACCCTTACAAATACATTTTCGAAAGTTAAATTTATGGGCGAACTATCGGAACCCTTTGAAATAAAAACGGGAGTGCGACAGTGCGATGGGCTCTCGCCGTTGCTGTTCAATTGTGCGCTTGAGAAAGTAGTCAGAGAAGGGAACAAATATATTAAGAGTGGTATAAGACTGGATTGCAAAAAGAAGAAACTTAAAGTAAATTGCATTGCTTTTGCAGATGATGTGGCCCTGTTTGCTGAAACAATGGAAGAAGCACGGGAGCAAATCCTTGAACTAAAGAAACAAGCAGCTAAAATTGGTCTTCACATCTCCTCTGAAAAAACTAAGATATTGACAAACATCAAACACTCATGTAAATACCTCAAGGTTCAAGAACAGAAGATTGAAATAGTAAAAGAATTCAAAATTGCAAAGCAATGGAATCCAGAAAAAAAACTTGAATTGGCCTTCCAACTAACAAAAAATACATACAATAAAAAATCCCTTTCATGGGGGTCCAAAATTACACATTACAAGATAGTGATTAAGCCAGAAGCACTGTATGCAGCAGAAACACTTGACATGAATTTCAAAGGCCAAATGGAGAAACTAGAGGTAAAGGAAAGAAATTTTTTTTTAAAAAATCATAGGGCCAAAATTTCAAGACAATAAGATTATATACATAAAAAATTAAACTCTGTACAAGAAAATTGAAAAACTTTCAGATTCTATGCGAAAAAGGAGAATAAATTTTTATGGTCATCTTCTCAGAATGAATTCCAACAGATTAACTAAACAAATCTTTGACTTCTTCCGTAACCAAAAAACGAAGCCCAACTGGTTTAAAGAAACTGAGAAAGACCTAGTGGAATTAAAGATTTCAGAAGATTCGCTTATTGATCGAACTGCTAAATTAATTACTAAAGATGAAAACATAAGATTCCAAGACAAATCCACACAAAAGTCCAAACCTTTCATCTCGGAAGAAGAGAGGAGAAGAAGATCAGAAAGAATGAAGAAATACTGGGCCCTAAGAAAAGAACAACGCACAAAGAAATGATTGACCCAGCGTACCCCAAAGAGGGTGAAACGAAAGAAGAAGAAACGGTGCTATTTGTGACTTGGCAGGCGCGTTCGTCTACCAGCTGCGATCACTATTACGACCGCACTTAAGGGGGTACATCCTGTGTTATACTGGCTCGAGTAACCGCTGGAGGTGTCGCCTACCTGGACCTTAACCTTCCTGAAAAATACTCTTAATTCAGACCTCCTTCGCTCACTAGACGAACTAGTAGCGATGTAAAAATAGAGAATTACAGCCGAACAAATTTTCAAGCACATGTAGGAATACCGCGATAGACATCACGGGGTCATCAGTATCACTACTATATGCTTAACATCTACCAGAGCTGTATTGGTTGGGATTGCGGGTGTATAATGTACTTCTGTTTTAAAAGAAAATCAGCACATCACTCAGATTTATCTCTGAACCAGAAACCGTTGAGTGGTCGTAAATAAAGTTCAGACGTAGTAAAGGAGTTATGTGTAAACTAATAGCTGTATGGTAATAGAATAATAACTAAAGTTGTGTAATGTGTTACACCTGGTGCCTAATACATAGGATGATGTTGCTATAGGTATTCCAAAATGAAAAATTCTAGACGAATTTCCTGAAGTAAGAGGGAGATGTTATGCCGAGGATAGTCTCCCTGGCGGACGCTAAAATTTCATCTAAATTCTACTTTGATAGCTGCAGCAAGGTGAACTGCCTGTCAGTGGCTAGTAGGCTGCCAACTAGGGCGAATTACTGACCGAGTTATTGCAAGCACGGAAGGTATTGCTACACGAAGGAACGTCTAAGTGCCCAAGTCTGTAAGCGAAGTATAATGACACGATGGAAACCGAGGGATAACGTCGTACGTACGGCAAAGCAGACTTTCGTAAGGAAGGCTAGGTACAACGCAACTTAAAGGATTGAGGTGCCGACCCAGCAGAAAAGAGCCCCTGGAAGGTGAAGCTGAGAAAGTGTGATGGTACGAGGAGAGCTGACAGGGATTAAAAACCAGAACACACGATGTCACAGTTATCTCCATCGCCGCAGAATGCATGGGAAGCGCCGACAGGAATACCCCATTCTTCTTAACAAACTTCTGATTCATGAGTGCTGACTGCCGACTGCTCAGAGAATAGTCTCGATCCTTGTGGCAGTTACAACTATCCAATGAAAGGGGAGGCCTCGGAGGTCAATCCTCAGCACACCTAACTCTCCGCCCATCTGTGGAATAACGTGTCCGTCTGAAGGGCGCAACTACTTCCTGCTGCACTATCAACTGAGGCGACACTGATGGATAAAGGGGCCAACATCACTCTGTGTGTCTTCTGGAGGCTTGACCTGCAGGACATGGACGATGCCCATCATCTACCTTCGAGTGGGTGGGCACTGCTGCTGGTCTTCCCATTCCTGTGGCCCACAATGATGCTGTGAGCTCCTGTTCTCTGAACGGGGACTGAGAGCTGACCTCTGCATGCCAGCGAATACTTTGGGTAGACCTCTTCAGTGAAAATCTTCGACGCCTGAGGAGCACTTTGTAGATCGATATTCAGACCTGGAGGTCACAGGACTCTGTAGTCGATGGCCACCCGTGATGTAGCAGCCCTCACCTGACGCTTTACTACGCTGCGATACTTCAAGATGAGTACGAGACACCCTTCCACTTTTGATGGGACGCTACCCTGCTGGCCCGGCTGTGGCGCGGCACTTTGGAAGACAGTCCTGTATTACTGCCTACTAAATGTGCTCTTTATTATCAGTAATGTTTTTCTGGTGCGCTGGAACATGACTAGGCCCTTATCAGCACTGCACCAACCCGGCTCTCTCCTGGCCACTATAAGAGTCTGGGATCAGATGTCTACAGGGCATTATGTGTGTAGATTTCGATGCTTTCCACACCCCTGTGATTTTATAGTCCCATTTATCATTACCTATGCAGAATGAAAGCAGCCTGTTAGCTCGTGCAAATTAATTAAAGGAAATAATAATCTTCAACATGGCAGCGCGTCAGCAGTCGTTGGTTAATATATTAAAAAACTAAAAACCCGTCTCGATTGCGAAAACAGCTCCTAGTGTTAACTCGGGTTTCGGCGTAGATAACTACACCTTCTTCAGAACAACAATAAAACCCACAAGTGCCTAAGAAGACCTTTGTCAATGATTAAAAGAACACCAAAGCTATACATTTATAAACGAAAAATAAAAATAAAACACAAGCAGTTCATATGTACAAAGTCAACACCACTACTTAACTTAATGCTGTATGCTCCACCTCACACTGGCCTATGTTCGATGGGCCATGACCCCCCATAAACTATGGCGGATGTTTCACAGTCTGGAACCGCGCGAACGCTATGGCCGAAGATTCAAATCCTGCCTCGGGCATGGATGTTTGTGATGTCCTTAGGTTAGTTAGGTTATAAGTAGTTCTAAGTTCTAGGGGCCTGATGACCTCAGATGTCCCATAGTGCTCAGAGCCCTTAGAACCATTTTTTGATCTCGGAGACGGTTAAAGATGTTAATAAAATTTCCCAAACTGTTTGAGAACATGATCTTAGTACAACATCACAAAAATTACAGCCATTTGCTGCGCATAGTTGCCTTGGATTCAGCAGCACGGTTTTGGTGTGTTTTGAGTTGTTTGTCGACAAGGAATAGAAAAGTTTGAAAATGGGAAGACGGTACTTCTAGATAAAAGCCTATAGATTATACAGTTAAAATCTGAGCAGTTTGCTGCGATTATTGACATTTTGGCTCACACCATATTTTACGTGCGTATTTTATGTGTACAAGTAGGGCAACTTCGAATCTCTGTACTTCGGATGAGGATGAAGATATCTCTAAAGTTCCAAGTTTATTAGGGATCGAGATCTTAGGAATACGTCGTAAAAATTACAGCCATTTCCTGTGCATAACCGTCTTGGAATCCGCGACTCGGTTTCCGTCCCCAAAAACAGTGTTTCCGGGTTGTGTGCCAACAATGGGTGAAGACTTCTGGAAAAGGGGAGATGACTTATCTCGGCAAATGTCTAGATAATAAACCGTTGAAACTGCCACAGTTTACTGCGTTTATTTACTCACATATCCGCTGCTGATGGAAAAAATGGTGAAAAGCCTTCTTCGTGTTTGCTCAGCAGCCGCTTTGAATTAGATGCTGCTTCGACAAGCCGTTAAGACGCACTGTAGGACACATCCAGTGCGGGAAGAGCCAATCCATTTTCTCTATTCGTCTAAGCCGGAGGACTTTATAAAAGACATATTTACGTCAGCGACTGTAACACTTTCTTTATTTCATGATTGCAATTTCGGCGTAAGACCATTATCAAGTGAAGATATTATGCCCTAAGAGCCGTAACATCTTCACTTGATAATGGCCTAAGGGCGAAATTGTCATTGTGAAATAAAGAAAGTGTTACAGTCACTGGCCTAAATATACTGTCTTTTATAAAGTTCTACATGACTGTGGATCCCAGGTATAACAAGTTAAGCCAGAGGAATTGTGCAATATTCAAACTTTGATCCTGTACTCTAATATAGTTACAGTAAGACGATCCTTCTGTTGGGTATACAAATGGTCGCAACCCCAAGGGCCATTCAGAATACTTGATCTTACCTTTCTATCACTAGTCCAAACCGAGGTATGAGCCCCGGAAAGAAACCTTTTTCAAACGAGACATTTAGGAACAAGTTGGTAACCCGTGCTGTCGCATGCATACTGGGAAGGGTGGCTCAGTCAAACATAACAGTATGAGTGCCACATCACATATAGAGCCATACTGAAGAGAGCTAGGATCGTCTGATCCACAACATAAATAAACTGTCACAGTAGCAGATTTATTATCGAAAAGCAAGACTCATGAGTTACCCACTGAGATAAACACCTGAACATTTAATACTTGGGTAGATGGTTCTAATGATGGACTTTGGCACATGTGGATGAACATAATAAATGCGAAGTTATGAGGGTATTACATGAATACCATCAGTCACTGTAAGCATGGTTATTAAATTACAGAAAGGACACGGAAAAATCGGATCGAATACCAGTAAAATCACCAAACTGCACATTCAAAGGAACCTAGGTGGCTGAGAACAATTAGAACGGACTAATTGGCTCATGAAGGTAGTTAACTAACGCCGCATCCCTACACAATTGGTGGCTGGAACGATGGCTCATCTTACCAGTTCGTAGAGCAACTGTGGAAGGCAGTGGCCATAGCGGCTCGATATTCTGAATTGAAATTTCTCTCTACAGTTAGCAGAAATGTCCTCCTGTGCAACCGCTGGGCTCACCTGTTCGGTCGTCCTGCAATAAGTCTCTACTCCATGGTCGCTAAGCTGCTAGCCATTATTCTTCCAAAGCCTAACGCTATGTCATCAATCTTCCAGCTCCTAGTCAGAGGTGTTCTCTTTCTGGCTGCTCCATAACTGTCAAAGCAAGGATTTCTCTGGTCAATAGGGGCAGAATTCTGTGTTCGTCCATTAAAACTCAAGAAAAGATGTTGAAAAATCTCCTACTGTTTCAGATTTTTGCTATTCCCAACCAGCAGTACTCTTGGGTGGGACGGCAGGCAGAAAATCTCTCCCACCCTCTGGTACCAAACCTATGAGATGGCCATCATAGAGGCACGAACAACAAAGTGTGTGCTCTATGGAAAATAACAGTAAGCGCCAACCAAAAAGCAAGATACTTCCTTCTGAATGTTCAACGTTACGTTTCTGTAAAGTTACAAAGTCACCCAATGTTCCAACAATGTTACACAGGCATGGAAAATTGAGGTTCATTTTCACAAATCTCTCACTACAAAAGCTAAAATTTTCAGGAAACGCATTTTATTGCATTACTAGAAAAGTATAAATTGTTAAGGTCTAGAACGGTAAATGGAAAGCGCTAGTTTGCTTTTGTTCTACAGTATCACTGTTATTGTATTAACCTGTGTTCGACTTACAAGGCCATCTTCAGACCTTTACATTCAGTAAAATTTATTATAATGTTGGTCTGCCAAAAACCGACGGATGATTCAGTTAACATGATAAAATGTCATACAAAATTATGTTTCACAAATAAACTCCAGATACGTAAGATAACGGTGGGAAAACAGTTATCAATTTTCAGTTGCAAATCAAAAATGTGAAAATGAGGACCCTTTTCAAAATTGAACATCTACAAATGAATTATTTTGTAGCACTAATTATCCAGTTTATTTTAACATACTGAACAAATAAGTAAATTGGTTCATTAAACTATTGTACTTCATTATTTTCATTGTCATGTTTATCGTAGCACTCTAGGCCCTTCCCGCGGAACTCTTGGGCTGCTTCTGATGATCTGTCAAAAAATCTCTTTAGCTTCTTTACACTTGTTGAACACTCAAATGTTTCAGAGGTTTTATTACAACTGATAGATCAATGTCCCTGAAACTATCTATGTTAGTTTTCCTCAGTTTAACAATGGTCGGAGTGGAGAAGTATATTGTTTGACGTTGCAGATGGCACTTCTTTAAAAAAAATAAGAAACCAGGCTTCAGACTTTTGAATGGTAGCTTCTTTTTCATTAACTGTTAGCCGTGGCATTGAAATTGTGCAAGTGTCAGTCGTTACCCAGAACATACAGGTATTATGTGGGCTTAGAACCTCATGGCAGTGTCATGGTAACTTTTTGGTTTCAAGTTATCTCAATTCTTTATGAATGGTGCCAAATTTCCTATCAGGAGACATGAAAGCATGGTCACTAATTGGGAAGTAACGACCTACTTTATCAAAAACTGGCAGCAAATATCTACAACGAGCAGCAGGGGTTTACATTCGGCAAAACTCGTTGTTTATAGATGCTGAGCTCTGAAAAAAATTTCGCAGTTTTGTGTGCAAGATTAAACAAGAAAATGGTAAGTTTTGATAAAACTCATGCAGCACTATAGATTCGTGTCATACAGAAGCACACAAATACAAGATGCCTCATTTTTGCAGATTATGTGGTTATAGAGTTTGTGAAAACGGTCCTCAATTAATGCATCACTTGCTAGCCCAAAGCGTTGCTTGTACATGCGCAGGGCGTAATCAAACAGTATACCACTTCTTATGGGTATACCGTGAGCTTCATAATGACAAAGGCGCACTACGGAAGGGCACTAGGGAAAAGAGAGATGGCTGGCCTCCTATAAACCAGTGTTCTTTAATGACATGAACAAATTTTGCAAACCATTTTACGCAATAACCTTTCACAGGTAACGAATAATTATGCCAGTTGAACTTAGAAAATTATGGTTCCACCTGTAAAACTAATGATCATATAGAAGTTTACTATTTGGAATATAATTAATTGTACCGTTTTCAAACATGCTATCGTAATTTGTTATAACTGAATTTCTTCTTTATGTATGTTGTATAACAATTAAACTTAAACACATTGTATTACAAATATTGTAACGTGGCATGTTGCAAATCAGTACATAAATAAATAAAATGGTCATTATAAGGACGATCCACCTTCATGTATACTGGACAGTTGGTAGTAAAGACGGTTATGTTACTACATAAAATAACAAGAGTACCAAGAAGCCGTAAATAATATGTCTGGTTCCTTGGAAAGACTTGGGAAAGACATTAACACGAAAAATTCATGTAACAATAGTGAAGAACATTACGAGCACTGGTCGCTGCGCGACGGAATGCACCCTCATGGCGTTAGGGCACATGACATGGCAAAGAAAGTATATAAGCGGGTCATAGGCGAACGGTGTCTCATTCAAGTGACGATACGGATCGATTCTTTTTTTTATGAGAGGAGTTGGGTACGGATCATTAGTCTTATGACCGGTTTGATGATCTCCACGACTTTCCGTACTGTACCAATCTCTTCATCTCCGAGTACCGCTTGCGCTCCACGTCCTCAATTATCTGTTGCGTGTACTCATATCTCTGTCATCTACTACAGTTTTTACTCTCTGTAGCTCCCTCTAATACCACAGATGTTATCCCCCGATACTTTAATACAGTTATTATCGTCCCATTCCTTGTTCTTTTCAGTATTTTGAAAATGTTTGTTTCTGTTCTGATTTTGCTGAAAAGCTGCCCATCCCTTACCTTATCAGTACACCTAATTTTCAGCATCCCTTAGCTTCCTATCCGGCTGTCCCAAATTCCATGGTTCACTACAATACACCGCTGTGCTATTAACGCAAACTCTCAGAAATTTCCTCCTCAAGTAAGGCCGATGTTCGATAGTAGCAGACTTCTGCTGACCAGGAATGCGCTCTATGCCTGTTTCTTATGTCCTTCTTGCTTTGTTCTTCATTTGTTATTTTGCTTCCAAAGTGACAGAAATCGGTAACTATGTTCACTATTTTTTTAGTCATCAGTCTTCTAACTGGTTTGATGCAACCCGCCACGAATTCCTCTCCTATGCCAAGCTCCTCATCTCGGAGTAGCATATTTTCTCAGTTGTATGCTGGATGTATTCCAATCTTTGTCTTCCTCTACATTTTTTGCCCTCTGCAGCTCCTTCTAGTACCATGGAAATCATTCTTTGATGTCTTACAGATATCCCATAATCCCCTCCGTTCTCCTTGTCAATGTTTTCCATATTTTCCTTTCCTCTTCGATTCTGCGCAGAACCTTCTCATTCCTTACCTTACCAGTCCACGTAATTTTCAGCATTCTTCTGTAGCACCACATCTCAAATGCTTCGATTCCCTTCTATTCCGGTTTTCTCACACTCCATATTTCACTACCATGCAATGCTGTGCTCCAAATGTATTTTCTCAGAAATTTCTTCCTAAAATTAGGTCCTATGTTTGATACTAGTAGACTTCCCATGGTCAGGAATGCCCTTTCTGCCAGTGCTAACCTTCTTTTGTTGCCTAGGTAGGAGAATTTCTTAATTTCATCTACTTCATGAGAATCAGTCGTGATGTCTACTTTCTCGCTGTTCTCATTTCTGCTACTTCTCATTACCTTTCTCTTTCGTCGATTTACTCTCAGTCCATACTTTGTATTCATTAGACTGTTCATTTCATTCAGCAGATCATTTAATTCTCCTTTGCTTTCAATCAGGTCAGCATTATCATCAGTGCATCGTATCACTGATATCCTTTCGCCTTGAATTTACACCCCACTCCTGAACCTGTACTTTATTTCCATCATTGTTTCTTCGATGTACAGATTGAATAATAGCGACGAAAGACCTCTGTCTTACACCATTTTTAATTCAAGCACTTGGGTCTTCGTCGTCCAATCTTATTGTTCTCTCTTGGCTCTTGTACATCATATTGTATACTACCCATCTCTCCCTTAGCTTACCCTATTTTTCTCAGACTTTCGAACATATTGCACTATTTGACATAGTCGCACGCTTTTTACAGGTCGGCAGGTCCTATGAACGTGTCTTGATTTTTTCTTTATTCATGCTTCTATTATCAACCACAACGTCAGAATTGCCTCACTGATGCCTTTACCTTTCCGAAAGCCAAACTAATCGTCATCGAATACACACTCAATTTTCTTCTCCAATCTTCTGTATATTAGCAACTTAGATGTGTGAGCTGTTAAGTTGATTGTTCGATAATTCTCGCACTTGCTAGCTCTTGCAGTCTTCGGCGTTGTTTAGATGAGGTTTTTCTGCAAGTGAGATGATATGTCGCCAGACTCATACATTCTACACACCAGTATGAATAGTTTCCTTGCTGCCACTTCTCCCAAAGAATTTAGACACCATCAAACATTTTTGGCTACTGTACGGCAGTTTGCTTCGGACGGTAATGCTGCTAACAATACGAATCCTGCATATGCTGTTATTTAAACATATTTGACAATGCTCGTGCTGATTTTATGTATGACATTTGGCGAAGCCACCATGGCTCCAGTATATTAGGACATTTTCTTTCATAAAAACAATCTAAAGATGGTCATATAGACAGAAACCGGTAGCCTGAAGCCAAAAATTTTAGGCCGTAGACGTAAAGCAAAAGAAATTTGTTCTATATTCGGGTTACGGCTCGATTCACGACCATGTCCCACCTTTTTAATTTAGAAATTCTGATGGAATGTTATCTGTAGCTTCTACCTTATTTGGTCTAAATTCCTTCAAAGCTCTTATAAATTATGTTTCTAATACTGGATCCACCATTTCTTATAAATCGACTCTTACTTCTTCTATCACATCAGACAAATCTCATAGAGACCTTCAGCTTACTCTTTCCAACTATCCGCTCTGTCCTCTGCATTTAACAGTGGAATTTTCGTAATACTCTTAATGTTACAATCGTTGCTTTTAATTTCACCGAAGGTTATTTTGACTTCCTTATAAGCTGAGTCAATCCTTCCGACAGTAATTTCTTTATAGATTTCCTCACATGTTTCACGCAGCCGTTTCATGGAGTCATTTCGTCTTAGCTTCCCTGTCTTTCCTATTTATTTTATTTCTCAGCGACTTGTTTTTCTGTATTCTTTAATTCCCCTGAACGGTTTTGTACTGTCTTCTTTCATCTGTCAATTGAAGTATTTCTTCTGTTACCCATGGTTTATTCTCAGTTACCTTCTTTGTACTTCTATTTTTCTTTCCAACTTCTGTGATTGCCCTTTTTAAACATATCTGTGGTGTCACCGCCAGACACTACACTTGCTAGGTGGTAGCCTTTAAATCGGCCACGTTCCGTTAGTGTACGTCGGACCCGGTTGCCGCCATTATCAGTGATTGCAGACCGAGCGCCGCCACACCGCAGGTCTAGAGAGACTTCCTAGCACTCGCCCAGTTGTACAACCGACTTTGCTAGCGATGGTTCACTGACAAAATACGCTCTCATTTGCCGAGACGATAGTTTAGCATAGTCTTCAGCTACAGCATTTGCTACGACCTAGCAAGGCGCCATATTCTTCCAGAATGTATTCTGAACTGATAATATTGTGAACCATGTACCGTCAAGAACGACGTTCGTCATTAATGGATTAAAAGTTAAGTATCAAACTAATTACGTCCGCTTTCTGAATTATAATTCCTTGTTATGTTCCAGACCTCACGTCAGTATAGTTCTTCCCTCATCACGCCAGCCTGCGTGAGCAAAAACGCGGGCATTTCGCCTCCACTAGTAACACGGTGTTGGTTCTTCTGCGAACACAACAATATCCATTCCTCTTTAATTGCATGCCTCCTGAGCTGTTCCCTATTGCAGTATCTATAGCCTTAGAGAACTTCAAGCGTATCTCCTCATTCCTTAGTACTTCGATGTCATACGTCTTTGTGTATTGATTCTTCCTGGCTAATCTATTAAACTTCGGCCTACTCTTCACCACTACAACAATGTTATCTTTGCTCCTGGGTAGGCCTTACAATCCAGTATCTGGTTTCGAAATCTCTGTCTAACCATGATGTAATTTAACTGAAATCTTCGAGTATCGCCAGTTATCAATCCCTCCGGCATAATCAAATCACGCGTCTTCGGAAATGCATTACATTGCTGCATCCCTAAGTTTTCCATTCCGTCTGCCATTTCCTCCTCAGTGCGTCATCTAACATATTTGCTGCTACATGTCCAATACAACCTAATTTCTGATTTTGGTACCTCTGACGGTCTTTGATGAAATCCAGTTGGAATCTTCCTATATTCCAAGGAGTTTTCCAAGCATACCGCCCCTCCTGTGACTTTTGAAGAGCATATTTGTTATTAATAAGTAAAATTTACTACATAACTCAATTAATCTCCCTCCTTTCTCATTCGTACTATCAAATCCATATTCTCATATAGCCCTTTCGTTTATTTCTTCCTGTACTACTGCACTCCAATCCCACACCCTTTTACATACCTCCAAAATTTAGAAGGCTGTTTTGTGCTGTTCCCTAGTTTCATGCAGTTGAAATTATTGAGCTAGAGTATGTATATGCAAAATGTAATGAAAAACAAAATTTTTTAAAACACTTCATCATTTCTTTATTTGAAATTTTATAAATTTAAAAATCTAGATATCGTTCTAAATAGATGTTATGGGTAAACAGTAACAGTACAGTAGAGTCCCGTTAATCTGAACTAATTGGGACCAGACCTTGTTCGGATTACCAATTTGTTCGGATTAGTCGGAATTACGGTAACGAGTTTCTGAATGAAGTACACCACGCAGATGAGTAGGTACACCATGGTAACAAATGGGAACAAGTGTGGGAACAATGGCTTACTCTCACTCTCTGTCCTTGATGTTGTGCATTGTTGAGACTTTTGTAGTGTCTGTGGTCAGTGCACTGACAGTTGGTTCGCAAAGCTGAGTGCATGTTAATTATCGACCGCTGACAAGCGTAACAGTTGTATTGTATTCGTTTAGGTGTAGTGGTGTAAGTCTTTTCGTCACGAGTAAACGGAAAAAGTGAATGCTTTAAAGCAGATAGACAATGGGGGGAATGTATTTAAAGGGGCAACGGAACTGGGTGTTGGTAAAGCAACCATTTGTGATTGGAAGAAGAACTGAGTGAAGCTTGAACAGTACTGAGCAACGTCTTCGGGAAAAACACTCGAAATTCTTTGAAATAGCCCAGTACGATAAAGTGGTTGAAGCTCTTTTCATTTGGTTTACGGAGGAAAGAGAAAGGTGAACTCCTTGGAGTGGAGCACTCGTTCAGGAGAAGGCTGCTTACCCGAAAAAGTTAAGGAATGGTGATGAGTCTTTCAGTGCGAGTACGGTTTGGTTGGACAGATTAAGAAAACGTCATAGAATCCATCAGCTAACAATTACTGGAAATAAGCTTTCTTTTGACACTGATGCAACGAAGGAGTACTTGGGTGAGTTCGAAAAAATAATAAGAGAGGGAAAGTATCCTCCCCAACAAATTTATAGCGCTGACGAGACTGGCCTTAGTTTTAGGGCATTGACAACAAAAAGTCTGGCATCAAAATCAGAAGACTATGCTCCTGGTTTTAAAATTAAGGAAATTCATTTGTCTCCCCGCGCAGTCCATTTGATAACGCGCCATCTCATCCCAACACTGAGGAATTACGTGATGGAGAAATTGAGGAGAAGTTTTAGCCGCCGAATGTTACACCATTTCTACAGCCGATGGACCAGGGCGTGCTGCAAACATTGATTTACAGAAAACAATTTTTAATAATGCTGATCCCAGATGATAGCATTCCTTTAGTGGGCAAAATAAAAAAGACCAATGTGAAGGATGTTGTTTATTGGGCCACTGAGGCATGGCAGAATATTTCAGAAAATCATCTGAGAAAATCGTGGAGAAAACTTTGGACATTTCTTGAATTTCAGGACAACCTAGTTTAATATGAAGAGACAGACAATCCTGGATGTGAAGAAGCTAGTGATGAAGACGTAGGTGAGTGGATGGCAGCGGATGGGGCATGTGTGGAGAACCTTACTGACGCTGATTTAGTTGCTGCTGTGACTTAAGACGAGTGGACTGCTGTGACGGAAGTGACAATGTGCCTGAAAGCGACAAAGGAGATCTGGTGCCACACAGTGACCCAGGAGAAGCCCTTGACCTTGCGCTTCGTTATTTGGAGAAATAGACCACTGCTTTTTAGATGTTTATGAGACGATGGTGCAACTATGCGTCATATAACAGACTCGTCATTACGCCAGAAAACAATGACTGAGTTTTTCTCATCTAAAATGTAGGGGGGATGTCCGCTGCATTTTAGTAAGTTTGACCGCTTTTTTTCATTGTTATGCATTATTATCTTGGCAATTTTTCTAATACACGTTTATTGTACTGTGTAAACTAACATAGTCTGTGTGTACAGCAGCTTACCGCACAGTTTTTTGTGCCCAAAATATCACGTACTTTACTTTTGAAACGTTATATGCATACCCCAAAGGTCAGTATCATCAATCCTTTAACACAGTATGAAAACGGTAAGACAATATTCGATACTACCAATGATTCCATGGCTAAGTATTACTTCTTCACCTTTCCTTTTATTACGGTGATGACGACCCATTACGTTCTGCTGCCTTGGGGCCTGTCTTAACTCGGCTAATGACAAGATGGTTGACTTAGACTGACCAGAGTATCATCAAATCGTTTGGCTGTCTCCGCACAGGTAAAGGAATGACAAATAGGAGCCTCTAGGTACTCACAGTACTTCTTCTTACCAAGTTACCTCATGCTGTTGCAATGAAACCTTGGCTGCATCGTAGAGGCTCCAACCTACAATTTATTAAGCAAAGGGGCTTTATTTAATTCTTAAATGTAAGCAATTGCTTATAAGATAACCTTTTTACAGCCAGACACGATTTTCTTTTTGTATATCACGTGTGAAAAACCATTGTTAACGTCCCACATTAATGTTCACTAATGCATGTCCAGATGCTATACACACAACACTGATCATACAGCACACTACAAGCAAGTAAGAGGGAGTACGTAGATGTGCACCGCCCAGGTGGCTGGAGGTGCACACATCCCCTAGCCGAAAACTGATACGAAAGTGGTCCATATAGACCAGTACACTCTGAAATAGCACATGAGAAAAATAGACTACACGTGTATTAAACACCTAAATATTTCCCTACTCTTAAGGTAGCTATGCATTGCGATCCCACCTCAAATGACATACATGTTATGAATATGGTTAGATTTGGTACCTTCTTGCCGGTTCAGCCAATGAAAATGCTGTAATATTATTACAGCTGACAAATCTGTCTGCATCTGTACATAAAAGATGAGGCGACATGGATGTTGTAATATCTAAGCTTGTGTGGCAGCTGCAAGACCCTGTACTGTATGGTGTAAACATAATCCACCTCGACTTACATGCAGGCACACTATAACGGGACAAGATGACTCACAGAACTGCATGGCAACTTACACAGTGCAGTGCAGGACTTTTGGTCTTCTATCCACCACCTCGTTGCTCCCCAAGCTGATGATACGATGACTCCAAAATACTGACTGTTCCTGCTTACCTGCCACATTCCACAACGACCAGTTTATGAGATAAAAATGTATCAGATTTGAACTAAGCGTCAACCTTGCACGCCCGGCTAGCCACGTGGCCTAATGTGCTGCTTCCTGAGTTTCCCACTCAGGCGTGCCGGTCTCCGGCACGAATCCGCCGGCGGATTAGTGTCGAGGTCCGATGTGCTGGCCAGCCTGTGGATAGTTTCTAAGGCGGTTTTCCATATGCCTCGGAGAATGCGGGCTGGTTCTCCTTACTCCGCCTCAGTACAGTGTGTCGGCAATTGATCCGCAAACACTGCTTCCTCGTATGCGTACACCACAATTACTCTACCTTGCAAGCATATGGGGCTACACTCGTCTGGTGTGAGAAGGCAATTACTCCAATTACTCTACCACACAAGCATATGGTGTAAGACGTTCCCGGGGTAGTCCACTGGGGGCTGAACAGCACAGTAACCCTGGTTTTGGCGTGGGGCTCCTGTTGGGTGGGTGGACTACTGTGGCCTGTTGTGGGCTTGTGAAACACTGAGGGCTACGGCGGGACGAAGCCTCTCCGTAGTTTCTAGTCCCCGGTTTAGTACATACAAGCCTCAGCCTTAATGATAAATCGGAAAACGAAGGTTTTAGAAGCAGTTTTGGGGGAAGAGATACATATCTAATATCCACGTCTCCTGACAGTTTTGGAAAAGCTTGTTGTTCAGGGCCCATGAGATGATGGAGACAAAATACACAGCCCTGGCATGGCTTGTGAGTTGGAATGAGAGTCGTGGCTTGTCACCAAGATCGTTTGCTGGAGGCTGGGATTGTCCTGGAGCTGGTGCGGCTCTGACACCACACATGTCTATCATTACCACAGCAACTGAGCAGATTGTGACTGGCGTTTGAAACCTTTGGTTGCTAGTGGCATGCAGGGTGCTGTGAATATTTATAACAAAAACCCTATACTAGTTCATTTCCTTCTACACTAAGTTGTACATCACGACCACTTGCTACATGGCAAAAGTGTTCTTTGGTAGAAAATGAATCCAACACCTCCACAATGTAAATGTTATGTAGCAAGAAGTTGCATACATACAAGTAGGCTTCATGAACCATCTTGTTTATTTCTGATTAAAAAGCTTATCTGTAATAATAATAAATTATCCATATCAACCCACTAGTGCGCTAGACACTCCCTGCACAGCACCGAATATGACTTGGATGCTCTACAGTGTGTTTGAAACGTAATTCTGCGACATACATATCTGTGAGGGGCCCCGAAACATGCCTAAAAGTTTGAATAAATACATCATGCAATATGCAACTGTCATTCAAGGTATTTCACTTGGATTTTCTTAATTTCCTGCCCACTGGGCTATATCCACTGCAACATCATAGGGGTAAAGGAAAAATCCTTGGTTTGCCATGTTTGATTGTGAAATCATATTGGCAGCCATCTCGGACCGCCATATTGAGTCATAAACTGTCCTAATTAAGCCAACATGAGCCATGACATATAATAATTTCGTAACAAATTATTCTCATTAAGAATAAAGGCCATGTCAACATCTTTGAATATCGTATTTGATCATAATTTATCCTAACTAAGCCAGTAGTAAGGATAAGAGTCATAATAGGGTAGTAGCCAGCGAATTATGCGCAAAGCATTCGGGCTAGAAGGGAAGGGACAGATGAGGGGAATAGGAATCATAAATTACTAATAAGGGTGACACGTGGAAGAAATTTGGTAGGGTCATAAAACACTGCTCTAGAACCAGCAAAACCATCATACTTCCTTTAAATTAAATACAGGTGTCACACAAAATGATGCCCTATTTAAAGTCTTCGTCAACTCTGAATAAGACATAACAATAATAATAATTTGGAATGAAAAGATGGAAGAGTATAAAGTATCATCACTCATCTAGAAAAATGTAAAAGCGTAGTGAAGTAAACTGGCTGAGATTGGGAATTCATTTTGCTGTACTAGTTAAAAACCTGGTAGGTGCAGTAATACAAGTTAGTCTCTTTGAACTGACAACGAGCAGAACAAGATGAAGAATTTCTGCAGAGAAGAAAAAATTTATGGCTAATATACTGCATGAAACAAAGGTTAGGCAGATAGAGATTGGTCAAATAAAAATGATCAAATGGTTCAAGTGTGTAGGACAGATAATTCAAGAAAATGTGTTAAGAATATCTGCTGTAAGTGAAAGGATTAACGAAATGAAAAACGAAAGACAAACCAAAAAAAATTGCTTTGAAAAATGTGTATCAAGAAAGGCAAAAATAGTATAGAACATCTTGGCATTGAAAACAAAGACATCTCTGAAAGTGAATGCTTAGCACTCTATTATAAATTAAATAAAGCACAAATGTTACAGAAGAACCGTGATGGCATTTAGGTCTCGCAGGAACACAAAAACCTTGAAGTAAAAATACAGGCTGAGATATATCAAAATATATATAAAAGTAATAGAAATAAAAGGAAAAGAAGACCGATTTTTAATATTTATGCGGGATGAATAGGAAAAATTCCAAAAAGCAGATCATCAAATATCTCTGGAAAAAGAACTTAACTGTATCCAAGAAGTTAAACACGATTTAGAAGTACGCAACGTAAAACCAGAAGTAGCATAGCATATATTTCCGGAAGGAAAGTATTGAGTTCAGAGGGGTTCCAAAGCAAAAGGAGTAAAAGAAGAGGTTGGAATACAGGAAGAAATAATTGACACGGTAAACAGATGAAAGAATATTGCGGAAAAATAAAAGAGCAAATGCGAATGAAATTATATTATCAGATGATACCTATTAGACGAAAGTAGAAAGAAAAAGAATAATGACATTGGTATCCAGTTAGGCAGAAAAAGTGGGTACAGTTACAGATTCTTCGGATAAGTAGGAGTGTAATTGAGGTTTCTTGTTTCAAGTACTTACATTTTATATGTATGAAGTGAAACCAATGAATATTCTACTTAAAGAATACACCGCCCTCAGTCAGCACATCGCAAATCGGGATCTCGTCAGACACCGTACTATGTGCGACACTATTACTATTTTTAACGTATATGATATGACTTTTCTTTTGATTTGGACGCACAGAATCGCTAATTTTGCGTAATTGCTGGTAACGAATATTTTTTGTAGCGGAGGTAATTTTCGTTCTGTTCTCTGAAATGTGAAGTGTCATTACGTAATAAATATGTAAAATGATTCGTTTGGACATCGAGTTTTGCTATCGGTGTTGACTGTTAATTTCCGTGTCAGTCGATGCATTATTTATTTCCCTCGCTCGGACTACGTAGCTCCCATCCAGTATTTGGCGGGATTATCTGCAAAGCCTCCTCTCTGCAGGCGATCCCATTTTTGAACACCTCAGCAGATGACAGACGCGTTCTGTAGTTTCCAGTAGAAATGTATGGTCGATTCAGATTTACGCTGGAAGAAGAAGGCAGGTGGTGGCCCATAATTATTTCTTATTTTAGTGCTACGTAAGAATATTCATTCTCTATTTTCCATTATTGGAGTCTGTTAAATTCTTGGTTGCTGAGCCTGCGAGTGTATGCGTAATGGCCAGACAGATGATTTCTGTTGTCATAATTTGTTTCTGACTTTCTGGGCGATAACGTGGGTATGATTGTCAGTGAGAGGGGAGAACAGAAGTTGGCATGAAACACCAGGAATAAGACATACTGTCTAACTGAGACACGAATTGCGTTTCGTGGAACGAAGTAGCTCACACAGAGACGCATTATACAGACGATCAATGCTAATGTCGTGTATCTAGGCCCCATCCCTCTCCCTACATCCCACCCCCAAGTTTTTCAAGTTAACTTAGGGAACCAGTTTAATTAAACAACATCGCAAAATGAAACTGCATCAAAAAGAGTAGATCTTTATCTTTTGATAAAAGTATTCCGGAAATTGGATGAAAAAGTCATTTAGATGAGGAAGCTTGAAGACACAGTACAGAAGAACTGGTGACTATTGTACCCACAAAAATAGCAAACCAACCAGTATTTATGGAATTAATGCAGAGTTAATGAAGTACAGGAGAGTGCCGTCACTGTAAACTGCTACATTTCTTAAAATATGTATAGGAAGCAAAAGAATATCCTTTAAAAACTGGAAGGAAGGAAAAGTAATATGACTGTTCAAGAAATATGGCAAGAGAATTTGCATTAACCACAGAGGAAAAAGTCTACTAGACACAATGTACAAACTGTACGCTATAATTATAAACAATAACCTCAAACGAGTAATTACGTATTTACTTACTGACGGGCAAATGGGTTTTTAGGAAAGGACACTTAGCGCTGAAGCTAACTACAGTACTTACTGACAACACACCAGAGCTCAACCGAGAAATACAACATTTACAGATTCTGATAACTTTTTTTAATGTTATAAGAGAAAAAATAATGAAATTAAGAGAGTACCACTCAAATGTTGTATCATAATTAAGAACATACACGAATACCCTTCATTTTTGTCGGTTCTTGTTGAAAAACTGACAGACCCAGTTCCAACAAACAAAGGAGTGAGATAAAGATATAACTTACCTCGTTCTCTATTTAATTCCTACGCACAGACACAGTTTAAAGTTAGCACTGGTGTACAGGTCAATTAACTTACAGAATTAAAAGCATTTCTTGATAATGACGATGTTACAGTTATTTCAAAAAATGAAAATGACCTACATACAACTCTGATTGAAATGAATAAAATATGTTACAAACAAGGCTCACTAATTTCAGTGTAGAAAACTAAACCCAAGCAGACTAAAACAGCCGTTAACAAACAGATCTACATCTACATCTAAATGGATGCTCTGCAAATCACACTTAATAGCCGGGGAGATGGTTCATTGAACCTCCTTCATAATAATTTTCTATTATCCCAATCTCGAACAGCGAAAAAACGAACACCTTTACTTTTCCTTTCGAACTCATTTTGTTAAAATGATCATTTCTCCCTATGTAGGCCGACATCTAAAAAATATTTTCTCATTGGAAGGTGAAAGTTGGTGGCTGAAATTTCGTGAGAAGATCCCGTGGCAGTGAAAAATACCTTTGTTTTAATGATGTCCACCCCAAGTCCTGTATCATGTCAGTGACACTCTCTCCCCCATTTCGAGATAATACAAAACGTGCTGCTCTTCCTTGAACTTCCTCGATGTACTCGTTAATCCTATCTGGCAAGGATCCCAGACCCCGCAGCAGTACTCCAAAAGAGGACGGACAATCATAGTGTAGACAGCCTCTTTAGTAGATCTGTTACATTTTCTAAGTGTTCTGCCAATAAAACGTAGTCTTTGGTTTGCCTTACCAGCAACGTTCCTTATGTGTTCTTTCCAACGTAAGTTGTTCGTAATTGTAATTCCAAGTTACTAATTCAATTTACGGTCATTAGATTTGACTGATTTATCGTGTAACTGAAGTTTAACTATTTCTTTTTGCACTCATGTGGATGACCTCATATTTTTCATTATTTAGGGTAAACTGCCAACTTTAGTAGACGATAAACGACAGCATCATCTAAATATGCAAGAGCAGAAGATCTATAACAGTACCTTGGGAACGCCAGAAATCACTTTTGTTTTACTTGATGGCTTTTCGTCAATTACTACGAACTGTGTCCTCACTGACAGGAATTCACGAATCGAGGCAATATTATTACATAAGCCCGAAATATGATTACAAGCCGCTTGTGTGGTACAGTGTCAATCGCCTTCTGGAAATCTAGAAATACGGAATCAATTTGGAATCCCTTATCAATAGCACACAACGCTTCGAGTGACTAAAGAGCTTGGGGCGTTTCAAAAGAACGATTGTTTTCTAAATCCTTATTCACTGCGTGTTAATAGATCGTTCTCTTTTAGGTAATTCATAATGTTCGAGGACAATCCTGCTAAATGTAGACGTTAATGATACGGGCCTGTAATTTAGTGCATTACTCCTACTGCTTTTCTTGAATATTGATGTGACTGCGAAACTTTCCTGTCTTTGGGTAGGAGCAGTTGTATCTGATTATTAAGTATGGAGCTATTCCATCAGCATATTCTGAAAGGAACCTAATGGGTACACTGTCTGGACCGAACGACTTCTTTTATTGAGTGATGTACGTTGCTTCACTACTCCGAGGTTATCTACTAAGTTACTCGTGGTGGCCCTGAAATCACGGGATTATTGTGATCCCGAACAACAGGCATATCTCTGGAAACCTATGTTAAGTGGTACTGGAAAACCATGGAAAGCCTATAGCGGAATAGCCTGACAGGGATATTAATCTTTCTCCGAAAAACGATGTTAATATCTAAACCACTGGGCCACCAACGTCAGCTTTCCACTAGAAGGACCATTTTTAGTTGGCTCATTAACATAAATTATGATTTACTTCACTATGAAACATACTTATCTTCACGGGTAAATCCGAATGACTCTGTTTACAGTGAAAGTACTTTAATTACGTTGAAAACTGAAATATGTGAATTACATCAAGCATTCATGGAAGGAATACATTCGGGCCAAGCTTTGTCTGTGTCTGGTTTATTATTGGAGGTCAAGCATAGCTCCATGTACTTCTGGTTGGAGTTGTGACGCAAAATTCTATATAAAACAGATCTGTGATGTCCATGTCCTTTTAGTTAACCATTAACTGATATTTTCATCCAACAGGACGAAAGCTCTCGATAGATCAGCCCCATCAGCGTGCACGTACAGCGTAACGTGCTACGATCACAATCAGATAAAAGTGTACACAGTTCAAAGGTTGGTGCCGTACACGACTTCCCTCCCTTACGTAACTGACGGCTGTCTATGGTGACAGGAAGGGCATGACCGCTAAGTCAAATAAATACTAATTTAATTTAGGTTAAATGTCCGAAACGATTGTGTCTGGAGATCCTTCAGTGCGAATATTATCTGTGGGGCTATTATTGTTTCACTTTCTGTGGTACCCAGCGTTCGAATGATATATTGGGATTTGGAGCGTTTTTAGATGACGATGAGGCGCATCTTTCGCAAGAGTGGAAGGGCGAAGTCTACATATATGCACTCCAACCGTAGCTGCGGCGTTGGCCAGGGTGGAAACGTTGCGGGTGTGCTCACTGGGTTGACATGCAGATGGTGCAGCAGAGTTGGCTGTCCTCCCCATGTCGTGCGTGATGCCGGGCCAGCAGGCGCGTACAAGTTTGCTGCCGTGTTGGTGCATTGCAATAGAAAAGAGAACAACAACTTCGGCGACTTCATATGAGCGAGTTCTACTATGATAGCTCTGGCTGGGGTTGAAAAATCCTCTGAAGCTTCACGCCGAGACGAGAAAACATTCGATGGGAATTTGGGTTGTTGACAGATGCTTCAAACGGCTCTAAGCACTATGAGACTTAACATCTGAGCTCATCAGTAACAGAGACTTAGAACTACTTAAACCTAACTAACCTAAGGACATCACACACATGCATACCGGAGGCAGTATTCGAACCTGTGACCTTAACAGCAGAGCGGTTCCAGACTGAAGCGTCTAGAACCGCTCGGCCACAGCGGCCGGAAGTTGTTGTCAGGATCAGGATGTCGCTCTCTTTATAGAGTTCCTCTGTCTCTGTAGCATTACGTCTACCCCCGTCCAGGCACTATAGAAGAAAAATAATCATGATGCAGTTTGCTACCGTACACAAAATATTGTTTAAAGGCATTACGGTACTTTATTTCATTATTACAATCAGTGGTCTTCTAACTTACGTTGTCCATGGATGATTAACAGCTCTATCTTCTGTTCGTTGCTGCCCATTGTTCTGACACGTACCTTCTACTGTAAACGATCAGTGACTATTTACTTCACATTTCCTTTTTCTTCTATACACTCCATTTAGTGGACGTAACACCTTAACTCTGGTGCTTGCATTGTGTGCTGATTCAATAGAACAAAAGTCAGTCTTGTGTGATGCTTTTAATGACGTTGTGTTCACATGAATAGTACACAGTGGTATCCGTTTGAACAGATCTTGGGGCGAGGAAGTGAATTACTGAATGAAAAATAATATAGCTGGGGTCACTGTTCAAATCCTCGCGCAACGAACAGTTACTAAAAGTGTAGTCATGTCCTTTAATCCTTGATATGTATTTTTGCTGAGCTTTGCAATTTATCTCTCTCCACTTTTAGCTGAAGATGAAGAGGTAGAGAAAATATATGAGGATATTGAAACGGTAATGCAGTACGTAAGGGCAGAAGAAAATCTAATAGTCATGGGAGACTGGAAGACAGCTCCAGAGGAAGGAGTAAAAATAGAGGTTACAGAAGAATGTGGGATTGGAGTAAAGAATGAGAGAGGAGAGAGACTAACTGAGTTCTGTAAAAAACTTAAAAAGTTACAATGAAATGAATACCCCTAGCTGCATACAGGCGTTGATGTACGTCAACGGGGATAGTTGAAAATGTTCCCCGACCGGGACTCGAACCCGGGAGCTACTGCTTACATGAGAGACGCTCTATCCATCAGGACACAGAGGATAGTGCGACTGCGGGGACTTATCTCTGGCTCGCCGTGAGACCCACATTCCCAACTTATTGTCCCGCACTATATCCATAGTGCCCCTGCACATTATGCTCATTACTCGCGGCGTTTCGCCAACTCCCGTAAGAGTTCGTTCACTGTTTGTGCATCCGCACAGAACAAGATGGTCAAATGGCCGGTGACCCTTAACTATATATATAATCTATTCCTTTGGACACTTTGGAGATTAGTCAGGAAGAATCAATACGCAAAGAAGTACTAAGGAATAACTAGATACGGTTGAAGTACTTTAAGGCTATAGACACAGCAATAAAGAATAGCCCAGTGGGCAGTGTTGTTGAAGAACAATGGACATACCTAAAAAGGGCAATCACAAGAGTTGGAAAGAAAAACATAGGCAAAAAGAAGGTAACTGCGAAGAAGCGATGGGTAACAGAAGAAATATTTCAGTTGGTCGATGAAACAAGGAAGTATAAAAACGTTCAGGGATATCTAGGCATATAGAAATACAAGTCACTGAAAAATGAAATAAACAGGAACAGGAGGGAAGCTAAGATGAAATGGCTGCGTGACACGTGTGAAGAAATCGAAAAAGAAATGATTGTCGAATGGATTGATTCAGCACACAGGAAAATCATAATAACCTTCGGTAAAATTAAAATCGAGGATGGTAACATAAAGAGTGCAACGGGAATTCCACTGTTAAATGCAGAGGAGATAGCGGATAGGTGGAAGAGTACACTGAAGACCTCTACGAGGGGGAAAATTTGTCTAATGTAATAGAAGAAGAAACAGGAGCTGATATAGAAGAGATAGGGGATCCAGTATTACAATCAGAATTGAAGAGAGCTTTGGAGGACTTAAGATCGAATAACGCACAAGGGATAGATAACATTCTGACAGAATTTCTAAATTCCTTGGGACCAGCGGCAACAAAGTGACTAATCACGTTGGTGTGTAGAATGTGAAAGTCTGGCGCTATACCATCTGAGTTTGATAAACATATCTCCACACAATTCCGGAGACTGCAAGAGCCGACAAGTGCGAGAATTATCGCGCAATCAACTTAACAGCACATGCATCCAAGTTGTTTACAACAATAATGTACAGAAAAGTGGAAAAAACTGAAGATATCTTAGATGGCGATGAGGTTGGGTTTAGGAAAGGTAATGGTACAAGAGAGGCATTTCTGACATTGTAATTGATAATGGGGGCAAGACAAAAGAAGAATCAAATCACGTTGATAGGATTTGTCCACCAGTCAAACCGTGCAAGATGTTTGACATTCTGACAAAAACAGGGGCAAGAAATAGGGAGAGACGAGTAATATGCAGCGTGTACGACAGCCAAGAGGAAATAATAAGAGTGGACGACCAAGAACGAAGTGCTCGGATTAAAAAGGGTGTAAGATATGGTTGTAGTGTTTCGCCCCAACTGGTAAGTGTCTACATCGAAGGAGCAATGATACAAATAAAAGAGAGGTTTAGGAGTGGAATTAAAATTCGAGGTGGAAAGGTATCAATGATCCGATTCGTTGATGCCATTGCTATCTTGAGTGACAGCGAAAAAGAACTACATGATCTGCTGAATTCAATGAACAGTGTAATGAGCACAGAATGTGTATCGAGGCTAAAGTGAAGAAAGGCGAAAGTTGTGAGAAGTAACAGAAATGAGAACAGCAAGAAACTTAATTTCAGAACTGACAGTCACGAAGTACATGAAGTTAAGGAATTCTGCTACCTGGGCAGCAAAATAGCAAATGACGGACGGAGCAAGCAGGAAATGAAAAGCAGACTAGTACTGGAAAAAAGGCATTCCTGAACAAGCGAAGTCTACTAGTATGAAGCATAGGCCTTGAAGAAGAAATTTCTGAGAATGTACGTTTGTAGCACAGCGTTGTATGACAGTGAGGGAGTGTAGAGGAAACCGGAACAGAAGATAATCGAAGCATTTTAGATGTGGTGCTGTAGACGAATGTTGAAAATTAGGTGGAGTGATAAGATGACGAATGGGAAGATTCTGGGCAGAATCGGAGAGGAAAGGAATTTCTGGAAAACACTGAGAAGGAGAAAGGCTAGATGATAGGACATCTGTTGAGACATCAGGGAATGACTTCGATGGTACTAGAGGGAGCTGTAGAGGACAAAAACTGTAGAGGAAGACATAGAGTGGAATACATCCAGCAAATAATTGAGGACTTAAGTTGCATGTGCTACTCTGGAATGAAGAGATTGACGCAGGAGAAGAGTTCCCAGCGGGCCGCAAAAGAAAGAAAAAACGGTGTTAGTAATCCTTGTGGTAGATAAGGTTTATGGTCAGCAATTTTACAAGAGTTGTAGCGGGAGCAGAAATTAATTTACCTTGAATTAAGGTATTATTTGAGTGATCTCACACTGTAGCCTGTTGTGATGACGTCAGGCGCGGATCCCACTGTAGGAGAGCGTTAGTTGTGCGATTGCTGAGCGTGTGAAAATGTTGAAACAACGATGGTACGTTCGGTGATTGTTGACCGTGTTAAAATATAGTAACAACGAGGAAATACGTCGCATTACATGAAGCGATCGGACTTAAGTAAGAAACAGTTTAGACCGCAGGTTCTACGAGAGAGGATGTAAATAATTCGCAGATTTTGCATAAACATCACATCAACGAACTTCCGCTTCGCAGTGGAATTAAGTTGCTGAAACATACAACACACCCATACAGACAGATTGTTGTACGGGATGGGCATATTCAATGAATATCAAGTCACTACATTGCAGAATAATGTTATTATCAACAGTTGACTTATGAATATTAATATGGAGGTCTTACGTGTAAGACGACAGATGAGATTCCGCACTCTAAAAAGAACAGAATTAATTCATTGATATTATTATTTGTAGGTCAAAGATACATCTGTATAATAGTCAACTGAACAATCAAAACATATGTGTTATATCTTCTGTACCAAAAATTATTTGGGATTTTCATGATAGGTAGGACACCCTGTATACATTACTGAGCAAGTTTACAAAATGTAAGAGAGGGTCTGAAGGCACTCATTGTGGTCAGGCTAAATAAAGCATAAAATAAAATAAATAAATAAATAAAATAGATAATAACAGAAACTTCTGTTATGACTTACGTTTGTTTCCAAATCTCATTCTGTGAGGACGTGAGCAGAAACCTCTCTTTCTCATCACAGTTAACGGTAACAGCTACACCTATGTCGTAACACCCGTACTTCGCGAAGGAAACCTGTCGATCTCCACGAAGGAAGGAAACTTTTCCAATTAGCGCTCGGGCTCTACAACCAACGTTCTCCCACAACTTTTCTCCCATTTTACTTATGTGCAGCTACATCGCAGCAGTGAGTATGGAGGGTGCATTATAGTTCTTAAATGCAAGAATGCTTTGAGCCTGTTTCCTAGTAAAAACTCAAAGGAAAGTAATTATTTTCGTTCTTGGAAATTAAGAATGAGCAGAAACTGTAACTGGTCTCGATGTGAGAAATGTTACACGTAGTTAAAGAAAGAAATTCAGCTCAGAAATAGCTGAAGTTTCGTTGCTAAAGAAAGAAGTGTTTTCTGGCAAATATAAAAAAAATTGTAGTCTATCAACATTAAAATCGTGCATAGATCATAGATAACTGCTGACTCTATGTTACTTCATGAATGCGCAGTAAAGTGCGACACAACTGATAAACAAATAGTGCGGTACTTAAGCCTGCTTATGGGATCACTCTGTGGAACTAGTAGACCACAAACTAAAAACTGAGAATAAGCAATAAACGAAATTAAAATACATTAATGAATTTTCTTACGTAAAGCTAATGAAACTTCTGTTCTGAGAGTTAAAAAAAATTGACATCGATTATTGACCACATACAGCAGTCTGTTGCCTGTTACTTCAATCGTATCAAATTGTGTTATCACCTGACTGTACCACAGTATGATACAAATGTATTTGGTCTCCAACGGTGTGGTACTGATAAAATCTTGCAAACAGTGAAACCCGTACAGTTAGCACACTTTGTAAGCAATTACTTCCAGCATCAGCGATAGTCGTCCTACGAAGATTCATCCACATCCGTTGACATTATTAATGTAATTGCAACACTGGAGTTTATTTGCAGTCTTTCTGAGAGCGTTTTCGAAGTACATACCACACGTACTATTCAGCTTGTGGGGACACGAATGTTTTGATTTTTCGCCACACGTCATTTCGTAGTAGCGTTGGATAATTATGAACACGTATCTTAAAACAGTCAATGTCGATACCGATGGAAAATGACAGGGGAACAGCACGACGCATATTAGTCGACTCATGGCTCTTGGTTGGTAATAGGAATTTTGTACAGCGACCGCCTCTCGGGACAGAAAGGGAGAGGTAGGCTGTTAAGTTCAAATTCGGCGGAGAAGAGGGAAGTATTGTCAGCCGTACGCCAAATACGAATTCTACCTTAGGGGAAACTTAACTGTTGACAGGAGATAAGCGCCTGAGGGACACGCACGCATTTTTGTTTAGATGGACTGACAATACTGTTAGCGCTTTTGGTGAAAATATCTGTGTTGCTTCATAGAATTTGTCAGTATTGTTGTGGTATCATTGTTAATGGTGACGGATATACTTGATGTAATAGTTGTTTTCTCAAGTGCTGACAGTGTCTGTGAAACATATATTTACATAAACTAAGTTCTGTTGCGTATCCATTGATACGTATTTGAAAAATTAATATTTTCATTTCTGGTGAATAGAACTAGATGCAGCTAATTTTCTTTTAGTTTAGACATACATTTAAGTTAAAGGTCATAGGATTTATACACGAGGAGCAGGTTCCATCTACAACATGAACCGAAATATTGGGAGGGGATAATCGAATTCCTGAACAGAAACTTTTTAAGATGCACGAAAAAGTGGGTGGAGAGGAAATGGATGTAGAATATTTTTATTTTCTGTCTATATCGATTGTGATCATTTTCTCCTGAAAGAGCAGCCTCTAGGACTTCCTCTGATGAAAGAGACTGTTGCAGGTGTTGACTTTTCCTGCACAGATGACCATGGAATAACGATATTCCAGTTTTTTTTAAGTAAAATGGAAAAAAAGGATTTCATTGGGAATCAAAAGAACCAAATAAAGCTAGGCAAGTATCTCGTGGTAACATAATCCGGGGAATACTGGATATAACAAGGTCTGTTGCAAATTTTGGTGATACTCGTAAGATAGAAGATAGTTGGTTTTCGATGTTTTATGATGCACTCGCAGAACTAATTGTGAAATAGACAAACGTTAAACTGGAACAGCACAGAAACGGGACTGAAATATATCAGCAAAGTAAGTGCGTATCTACTGATCTGTGTGAGATAAGAGAGAAAGTGCAGTCTTTGTCCTTGCCAGAACAACAGGAGCACTGCATGGAAGTCTGTGATTTGTGATATGCCCGTATGTCTAGAATGTTCCAGATGAATGTATGTTAAATATTTAATTCATTAATTAACCAAAAATAATTGTGAATTTGAAGTTTATCCATGATTTTAATTTTTTCCTTACACAATTCGTGTATTTTTCTGGAGTACCATTATACGACTTTACATGACAGTAAAACTTATTGGAACTCTTACTTCATGGGGTTATTTCGTGAATTATTTTTCAGTACGTTTTTTTGCAGTAATATATTAAAGTACGTCTTTGCTAGAAAAGTAATATTTTTTTTTTACTACTTCGTCTGTCACACACATTTCCTGTTCAGTAATAGGAATCATTCTTCCTGTTAAGGATTAATGGAATTAAATTTTTCTCTCGTTCCTGCAGAGGAGCGTACCTACGACATCAGGAAGTTGGAAAGCCGGGAGGAACCAGTACAGAAAGCTGACTGTACCCAAGCACGGAAGAAAGGGCGACGATTTTTGGGCTGTGGACGGAGAGTCTTAGAGAGGAGCGCGTCCTGCGGTCAGGTCTGAATGACGAGCCTCTGCTCTCGACACAAGGTCAGTGTCCCACTGAGGTCGCTGTCGCAGAAGCAGTCCATGTTGCCGTATGCCTAACAAAATTCTGGCCCAATTTGTCCTGTGACTTCTGCATTGTCCGTATGTTTGATTTGTGTGCATTATTACCATTATTTCTTGTGCCTTGAAAGGCATTAAAGTATTTTCAGTTTTTCAGAAGTTTTGTCCTGTGCGTACGCAGGTAAAATAACACATTAGAGAACTGAAACATGAACAACACATTTTGTGTTGCTACCCGTAGTCATTTTTCATTTCTGGGCTCGATTCTCAGTCGCTATATCGCAGTCAAACCCTGTAGGTAGGATCAAACCTATGCTCTTCGGCCCTGTGCATTTCCGGTTGATTTATGTGTGCGGTTACTCTTTCAGAGGAATCATCGAATAACGTTAATATGGCGACAGTATTTAATGTAATCATTTCAGCTAGCTATGCAGCCACAGTTGCTCTAACTAATAAATTACGAGTAATTAATTAACTTCATGGAGAGACCGATAGGGGCTACTACATAAGCTAATGGAACCATGTGTTCTTCCTTCTGCATGTTGGCCATTAATTAATTAATTCGAAGCGTCGTGTAGATCCAGTTCACAGGCGAATCATCACGAATGAGGGACGAATCAAAGTACACCTCAACGAAAGATAAAATAAACTTAATCTGTAGCATCCACGAACAATAAACTGTCACTATTCAGGGTAACACTACCTTTGCTTACGCATCTTAATATAACGCGATAAATTAGAAGGACGCTACTTTGATATAAAAATTGTTTTTATAACAATGTAAGTCATAGTTTATGTCAAATTGGTTTTTTATCAGCAATTAAAACCATCAAGGAGTAAATATACTGCGAAGCCAGTATAATAGTTCAAAGACATTTAAAGGGATCGCGGGAAATGGGTAGTTGTATACTTTACATAGTTACTGCACCCTTTTGCTGAATAGAAACTTTATTTACCTTGGATTTACATTCCAAGAATATAATTCTATAAGACAATACGAAATGAAAATGTTCTAAAAAGTCAACATTCATATGTCTAGGAGAACACATTTCTATGAGAAATACACGATTAACTGACTTTTTCCATTAATCTGTTGATTCCTTTTAAATGTTTTATCTGAATGAAAATCGTTGAACTTCAAGTTTTGGCCTTTAATATCTAGTAATGGTATACATGCCGGCGTCGCAAGCTGAAGATGAACAGATAGAGAAAGTGTATGACGACATTGAAAGGGTAATGCAATATGTAAAGGGGGACGAAAATCTAATTGTAATGGGCGACTGGAATGCAGTTGTAGGGGAAGGAGTAAAATAAAAGGTTACAAGAGAATATGGGCTTGGTACAAGGAATGAAAGAGGTGAAAGACTAATTGAGTTCTGTAACAAGTTTCAGCTAGTAATAGCGAATACCCTGTTCAAGAATCACAAGAGGAGGAGGTATACTTGGAAAAGGCCGGGAGATACGGGAAGATTTCAATTAGATTACATCATGGTCAGACAGAGATTCCGAAATCAGATACTGGATTGTGAGGCGTACCCAGGAGCAGATATAGACTCAGGTCACAATATAGTAGTGATGAAGAGTAGGCTGAAGTTCAAGACATTAGTCAGGAAGAATCAATACGCTAAGAAGTGGGATACGGAAGCTCTAAGGAATGACGAGATACGTTTGAAGTTCTCTAACGCTATAGATACAGCAATAAGGAATAGCGCAGTAGGCAACACAGTTGAAGAGGAATGGACGTCTCTAAAAAGGGCCATCACAGAAGTTTGAAAGGAAAACATAGGTACAAAGAAGGTAGCTGCGAAGAAACAATGGGTAACAGAAGAAATACTTCAGTTGATTGATGAAAGGAGGAGGTACAAACATGTTCTGGGAAAATCAGAAATACAGAAATACAAGTCGCTGAGGAATGAAATAAATAGGAAGTGCAGGGAAGGTAAGACGAAATGGCTGCAGGAAAAATGTGAAGACAACGAAAAAGATATGATTGTCGGAAGGACAGACTCAGCATACAGGAAAGTCAAAACAACCTTTGGTGACATTAAAAGCAACGACGGCAACATTAAGAGTGCAACGGGAATTCCACTGTTAAATGCAGAGGAGAGAGCAGATAGGTGGAAAGAATACATTGAAAGCCTCTATCAGGGTGAAAATTTGTCTGATGTGATAGAAGAAGAAACAGTAGTCGATTTAGAAGAGATAGGGGATCCAGTATTAGAATCGGAATTTAAAAGAGCTTTGGAGGACTTACGCTCAAATAAGGCAGAAGGGATAGATAACAGTCCATCAGAATTTCTAAAATAATTAGGGGAAGTGGCAACAAAACGACTATTCACGTTGGTGTGTAGAATATATGAGTCTGTCGACATACCATCTGACTTTCGGAAAAGCATCATACGCACAAGAGCTGACAAGTGCGAGAATTATAGCACAATCAGCTTAACAGCTCATGCATCGAAGCTGCTTACAAGAATAATATACAGAAGAATGGAAAAGAAAATTGAGAATGCGCTAGATGACCATCAGTTTGGCTTTAGGAAAAGTAAAGGCACGAGAGATTCAGTTCTGACGTTACGGCTAATAATGGAAGCAAAGCTAAAGAAAAATCAAGACACGTTCATAGGATTTGTCGACCTGGAAAAAGCGTTCGACAATATAAAATGGTGCAAGCTGTTCAAGATTCTGAAAAAAGTAGGGGTAAGCTATAGAGAGAGACGGGTCATATACAATATGTACAACAACCAAGAGGGAATAATAAGAGTGGACGATCAAGAACGAAGTGCTCGTATTAAGAAGGGAGTAAGACACGGCTGTAGCCTTTCGTCCCTACTCTTCAATCTGTACATCGAGGAAGCAATTATGGAAATAAAAGAAAGGTTCAGGAGTGGAATTAAAATACAAGGTGAAAGGATATCAATGATACGATTCGCTGATGACATTGTTATCCTGAGTGAAAGTGAAGAAGAATGTAATGATCTGCTGAACGGAATGAACAGTCTAATTAGTACACAGTATGGTTTGAGAGTAAATCGGAGAAAGACGAAGGTAATGATAAGTAGTAGAAATGAGAACAGCGAGAAATTTAACATCAGGATTGATGGTCACGAAGTCAATGAAGTTAATGAATTCTGCTACCTAGACAGTAAAATAACCAATGACGGGCGGAGCAAGGAGGACATCAAAAGCAGACTCGCTATGGCAAAAAAGGCATTTCTGGCCAAGAGAAGTCTACTAATATCAAATACCGGCCTTAATTTGAGGAAGAAATTTCTGAGGATGTACGTCTGGAGTACAGCAGGAATATGTGGAAAACACATAAGGAGAAGGGACAGGATGATAGGACATCTGCTAAGACATGAGGGAATGACTTCCATGGTACTAGTGGGAGCTATAGAGAGCAAAAACTGTAGAGGAAGACAGAGATTGGAATACGTCAAGCAAATAATTGAGGACGTAGGTTGCAAGTGCTACTCTGAGATGAAGACGTTAGCACAGGAAAGGAATTCGTGGCGGGCCGTATCATCAAACCAGTCAGTAGACTGATGACCAAAAAAAAAAAAAAAAAAAAACGGTATTAACAGGTTACGTTTTCTAGTTTGAAATGAGTGCTTGAAAGATCAAGATTTTCTATGAATGAGCTGTAGGCATTTCGAACAAAATAAGTTTCGGTATTAGGCCACTTCATCGTAAAATACTAAAACAACTACACTGCCAACGTTTTGACCGTTATGAAGAGGACCGCAGTGAATTGGTCTAAATGTCGGAAATCTAGCTACTTTAGTATTTTATAATGACGCAACCTAATAAACAAAGTTATATTATCCAAAATGACAATGACTGTGGAGGCGTACGAACTAACATCACTTGCAGGCCCCTTCAACTGTCATCTGAGATGTGCCTGGCTGGGTTGATTGTAGACCTTGGAATGGTATGATTGTGTCCCCACCGAACATTACAATATTTTAATTGTCCTTTAAAAGCTATTTGAAAATGATTTATTTACATTAAGACCTAGAAAAACTCAGTACTGATCGCTGTGGGACTCCACACGTTATCCTTCCCCATTTTGAGGTTAGTTTCATTCTTAAATGCGGTCTGCCATCGTCAATCTAGCTTTACGTCATGAAACTGATATTCGCTCTTTGCAACGGGGATAATGGTAATGTTTTGACGTGCACGTTTAGTTTTTTTCACAAATAGAGGCTCCGCAACATCACAGCACATATCAACAGGTTAATTTCACTTAACTCAATCAGGACTTCACTTGTAACTCCTGGTGTGGCACGGTCTATGGAGAATTCTTTGCAAAAATCAAATAGTGAGACAGTCAATAAATTTTACTCAGTAATTTAAGACAATAATTTATCATAGGCCACTTACGCACACAACTTTTGGAAATACTGGAAGGAGTGAGATAGAACTACAGTTAGAAGTTTTTAACTAATCTCCATCTTATAAACGGGTAAAACAATAGCGTATGTGGATTTGACAGGAAATGTAGCATGAGTCTGACTGATTACAAACATATTTTCACAGTGGTACTGTCAAGTTAACACAATATTTTCTTACACTGCTAGAAACACAGTCGTATGTAGCAGACTTACTGCTTTTTATTGACCTCATGAATCCTGAAATCTCGTTGCTGATTGTATCGCTCAAAATAATGTCTGTTCTTAGTGTATGCAACATCTGTCGAATTAAATCAAATCCATTTTTGTTATTAGGCTTCTCGTTTTCGTTCAACTTGACGATCTTTTATTACGTAGTGAAAGAGAGAAAGACAAACGAAAGTTCTTCACGTTAGTAGAATTAACAGCGTTCTTTGTTCATCAAGGCTTCCATGACTTGAGGATTAATTCTTGTTTGAATCCCTGACACAGATAACATTTTACACAGTCATCATATCCACAGAGCGTCCGCTTGCTTCACACACAGCTTAACTATGTTCACAACAGCTAGCATGTTTCATTACACTTTATTTTTCAGTTCCATTACATTGTTTTGTTTTTCTCAAAAATGAGTTATAACCCAAACTGTGAACTTAGTTCTTATATGCTCTTTAGGAAAATATCGTTCATACACTCACCTGCAATCGATTCTTCCGCTGCTAAAAACTTCACCTCTGTCTTCTGGCAAACGTAAGACTGCCTTAAGCTATCTGTTCACTGCTACTCCAATGTTCGGTTTTGATCAAACATGTTTTGGAAAAGGGACCAACAATTAGGGCAACAGCAGGGACACTGCCTAGTTCCTGATAATGACAGTATAACGTGAAAATATTGAAAAGCCAATAACTGAGAAGTAATTCAAAAAGCTCGTCTTTGTAAAAAATGAAATGATAGACAAGAACTGAGATCCATTCAGCATTATGACCACGCAATAAAAGTTGTTACATTCAGGCGATTTTCACTACTAGATTCGGCCTTGAAAAACGTGAATATGTTTTCATTCGTAGGGAGAACAGGACTGACATATCAGAGTAGTCAAATGAAAACGAGACAAATGGAAAAGGGAAGGTAAAGTTTGTAAGTAGGCAGTTTAGGTTTTTATGCTGGTACCGCCACGTAGAGCTCAATATGAAAATCACTGCCTGTGCTGTGTGCAGTCTGTGGCTGGTCGGCATTGTTGAAATATTCTCTATTGTAGAGTTGGTCAGTTGGCTGTTAACAGCGCGTAGTGTTGCGCAGTTGGAGGTGAGCCGCCAGCAGTGGTGGATGTGGGGAGTGAGATGTCGGAGTTTTGAGAGCGGTTGGTCTGGACTTCTGTTGTAAGACTGGATGTCATGAACTGATATATATATATATATATATATATATATATATATATATATATATATATAAAACGACTTTTGAACACTATTGAGGTAAATACATTCTTTGTTGTCTATCAAAATCTTTCATTTGCTTCGTATGCCTATCAGTAATTAGTGCCTTCAGTAGTTAGAACCTTTTATTTAGCTGGCAGTATTGGCGCTCGCTGTTTTGCAGTAGTTCGACTAACGAAGATTTTTGTGAGGTAAGTGATTCATGAAAGGTATAGGTTATTGTTAGTCGGGGCAATTCTTTTGTAGAGATTATCGAAAGTCAGATTGCGTTGCGCTAAAAATATTGTGTGTCAGTTTAAGCATAGTCATTTATAATTTTTCTAAGGGGACGTTTCAAGTTTTCTTTACTTCAAAATTAATTAAGATAACTGTTAAATACGATTTATCCCACTGTCAGAGTCATCACTGCAAAATGTTTGCACTAGTCGACGGAACCTTCATTGTACGCAGGCGTGCACTTTTCCGCCCAAAACAAACCGACGGCCACTTATGTCGTTCTTCAGCGTTCCAAAAATTTGGAAATTGAGTGAGAGAGATCAGACCCATATGATGGATATGTAAGGGCTTCCCAGCGAAACTTCTCCAGTGTAGGCGCAACAACACCGTCAACGTGAGTGCGGGTATTATCATGCCACAAAATGATGACGTCAGCCAACATTCCTGAGCGTATGGACCTGATGGAGAATCTCAACATTTGCGAACTCCTTACGTATCGTTGTGCGTCCATTGTGGCACCGTGTTCCAGAAAGACAATGAGCAGCGGGCCCAAAGAAAAGGGCGTCATGTTTTTCTCGCAGCCAATGCGCCTGTTGTCTCGACTACGCTACAGAAGTTTCGCTGGAAAGCCATTACACATCCTCCGTACTATCACGACTTCTCCCCATGCGACTTATATTTTCGGACGAAATGGTACACGCCTGGCTGCAATCATGGTTCCGTAAGCAACTGCAAAAATATTCAACCGTATTGCCTCACACTTTTGTAAATGTGTTACCAGTTATGACGAGCACTTTTGAAATACAAAACAGTTTATTCAAATTTCTCACCTCTCTCGTTTTCATGTATCTGCTTCTTATACAAGGACAAGTTATTAACGATATAGACAAAACCAGAATGTAAATACAAACTGGAAAGCCAAGAAAGACTCACCAACGTTGCACTTCTACTGTCAATGCCTTAAGAGAATGGAAAAAAATATATATTTTTTCTGTCTGTATGGGTATCACTAGGTGTAGAGAAGTAATTACACTCCTGGAAATGGAAAAAAGAACACATTGACACCGGTGTGTCAGACCCACCATACTTGCTCCGGACACTGCGAGAGGTCTGTACAAGCAATGATCACACGCACGGCACAGCGGACACACCAGGAACCGCGGTGTTGGCCGTCGAATGGCTCTAGCTGCGCAGCATTTGTGCACCGCCGCCGTCAGTGTCAGCCAGTTTGCCGTGGCATACGGAGCTCCATCGCAGTCTTTAACACTGGAAGCATCCCGCGACAGCGTGGACGTGAACCGTATGTGCAGTTGACGGACTTTGAGCGAGGGCGTATAGTGGGCATGCGGGAGGCCGGGTGGACGTACCACCGAATTGCTCCACACTACATCGATGTTGTCGCCAGTGGTCGGCGGAAGGTGCACGTGCCCGTCGACCTGGGACCGGACCGCAGCGACGCACGGATGCACGCCAAGACCGTAGGATCCTACGCAGTGCCGTAGGGGACTGCACCGCCACTTCCCAGCAAATTAGGGACACTGTTGCTCCTGGGGTATCGGAGAGGACCATTCGCAACCGTCTCCATGAAGCTGGGCTACGGTCCCGCACACCGTTAGGCCGTCTTCCGCTCACGCCCCAACATCGTGCAGCCCGCCTCCAGTGGTGTCGCGACAGGCGTGAAAGGAGGGACGAATGGAGACGTGTCGTCTTCAGCGATGAGAGTCGTTTCTGCCTTGGTGCCAATGATGGTCGTATGCGTGTTTGGCGCCGTGCAGGTGAGCGCCACAATCAGGACTTCATACTACCGAGGCACACAGGGCCAACACCCGGTATCATGGTGTGGGGAGCGATCTCCTACACTGGCCGTACACCTCTGGTGATCGTCGAGGGGACACTGAATAGTGCACGGTACATCCAAACCGTCATCGAACCCATCGTTCTACCATTCCTAGACCGGCAAGGGAACTTGCTGTTCCAACAGGACAATGCACGTCCGCATGTATCCCGTGACACCCAACGTGCTCTAGAAGGTGTAAGTCAACTACCCTGGCCAGCAAGATCTCCGGATCTGTCCCCCATTGAGCATGTTTGGGACTGGATGAAGCGTCGTCTCACGCGGTCTGCACGTCCAGCACGAACGCTGGTCCAACTGAGGCGCCAGGTGGAAATGGCATGGCAAGCCGTTCCACAGGACTACATCCAGCATCTCTACGATCGTCTCCATGGGAGAATAGCAGCCTGCATTGCTGCGAAAGGTGGATATACACTGTACTAGTGCCGACAATGTGCATGCTCTGTTGCCTGTGTCTATGTGCCTGTGGTTCTGTCAGTGTGATCATGTGATGTATCTGACCCCAGGAATGTGTCAATAAAGTTTCCCCTTCCTGGGACAATGAATTCACGGTGTTCTTATTTCGATTTCCAGGAGTGTATATACTTCTATATCATATCAGAATATAGATGTTGCATGTATTCGTAACAGTAACTAACCAAAATTTTACTTTATTTTAATAGACGTTGATGTAAACATAGCGCAGGCGTCGTGTAACACGCCATATAGAATGTGTAAACAATAGTGGTAGTGATTGTACTACGTAACCGTAGATTGCTGGATCAACAAATACGCCGAGAGAAGGTGAAGAATCAGAAGCCTGATGGGCTTTAAGAACAACAGAAAGAAAAGAAAATATTTTATTAACATCTACACTAGCAAAACTGATGTATAGCTGCAGCGAAATAATTTAGCACTATACTATGAGGATTAGATAGATGGGCGCCAGTGTGTTGTATCATTTCGTCACTTTTTCCACTGTTCATGAGTAGTCCGTAGATAAGTTCCTGTTTACTGTACTAGCACACGACTATCAGTCAAACTCAGACAGAAACGTAACTAACGAATAATACTTCAGGGAGATAGAAAAATTATCAGAAATTGGAGATTTGCTCATCAATTTGGTCCTATGGAACTTGCCATGTAAATAATAATAAAAAAATGCAATTTTGTCGTATGATGACGCGGTTGGAGAGCGTAGCTGTTATTTGAAGACAAATGTTGGTGGTTTTGGGATAGCAACCAGCCACAAATTTACTTTCAGTTCATTTATTCAAAGGGTACCGTTACTGGTTTCTAATCGTTGTGATTAGTCTTCAGACGGTTTACAAGCTTTCATTATAACATGTGGTGTGGTTTTTACAGATTAATTGTCCTAAAATATAAATAATACATAGTTATAAGCACGGCGCACACAGATGATTGCATTACATATTTTCGTTGCATGTGACTTAAGTGAAATGTCGGTTTGGAGAGTTTGTTTTCATAACATTCGTCCAACAGATGTGAATTCATTACCACTGCATTCACATTGTTGCACACGTGAGAAAAATTTACGTCTAGAACAATAAGAATGCAGTGGCAATGTATTCACACCTGTTGACGAATGTTATGAAAACACACTCCAAACCGACATTTCACGTACGTCACAAGCAACGAAAATCTGTAACGCAAACCATCTGTGTGTGGCGTGCTTATAATTATGTATTATTTATATTTTAGGACAATTAATCTGTAAAAAACGCATCACATGTTATAAAGAAAGCGTGTAAACCGTCTAAGAATTAATCACAACTAATCGAAACCGGTAATTGTTCCCTTTGAGTAAACGAACTGAAAGTAAATTTGTGACTGGTTGTTGTCCCAACAACACGAAAATAAAAAAAATAAATAATTGCAGCCAAGTACTTTGCAGGCGAACGTCCGTAGCTGTGAACTCTTTTGTCTGGGTGGAAGGCAGATACGTGGAAGGTGGAACACAAATGTAGGAAGCTGACTATCTAGCTGTGATGATTTTGCGACAAAGCACAAAGATAACGCAGTGCAAAAGGAGACTTCTTTTGCACTGCGAGGTTGGGGAGTTTCACAGAACTGAGGTCAGACTGCAGCGATCGAACGAATCGGTGCTGTAAAGCAATAGCTTGAGATCAATGTCACAGTCACATACTTTACGACTGAGCATTCGCTTGGTCGAATCCGTATTTCTATGTGAATTACAATGTACTTTGAAGCTCAAGCACGTGCTCACACGTACATCTGCTCTTTCACTCTCTTTAACACACACACACACACACACACACACACATACACACATCAAGAGAGAGAGAGAGAGAGAGAGAGAGAGAGAGAGAGAGGAAAGCGGGCGGGGAGCCCGAAGGTCGAACAGAAACAAATAGGGCGACGCAGATGAAAAAAAAAAAAAGAAAAGGAACGGAGGGGTAGAGCTCGGAGTAGATTGGATGACAAAGAGCGTGACGCGAATCTAATGTGTACTCGAGGGCCAGCACTCATGTATACGGCGATGATGCACTTGACTGGGAAGAGGTATTGATTTAACGACGGCAATAAGGCACGCTTCAAAGCTCTTCCATTGTGCTGAACAACATGTTAATATACGGAAAAGTCACCCTTGCAGATTTAGCCTGCCTACGGGTGTGGTTACTGGTTTTAGTTGATCGTCTGGAGATGGCTATGGTTGCACAAATTATTTCACAAGCAAAGTACCGAATATTAAGCGAGAAAACTTAGATAATATCTGTGGCAAACAGAGAGATCAAGGAGGGGGGGGGGGGGGGGGGAACATCCTGTTGTTTGGGTGAAAAGAATGGTATCTGGAATGGAAGAGAGAACAGAACTTTGTGATCTGAGCGTGTTGGTATACACATTGGCGGCTCGCGAGTGTATCACAAATTTTTAGATTAACAAAATTTGAGAGTGTGAAATTAATGTCATCTACTGTAAGCAGTTTGCTTATCAACAAATTTGTACAACTACAGTCACTGCGAATAATAATAATAATAATAATAATAATAATATGCATAACTAAGATGCATAACTTATCTGACAAAAGAATAATAATTGTTTTGTGAAATTTTGTTGGTTTTTACATAATTAAATACAGTTTAGGGCAATAGCGAAATAATGTGTAAGCTTTCTCAACTCTCCATTTCGCATTTTTGTGTAAGTGGGATTTTTCGCCCTTTTCAATTTTTTCGGATAAATCTACAACATCCCTAATAGATGTATTAGTACACTAATTACTTCCGAGCTGTAAATCAGATATTTTTACGCTGTATCCACACAATAACTTGTGTCAAATGTTCGCTTGTAGGCACGCTTATTTCATTTTGTTACTCTCAATCAAAGAATTTGTTCTCGGAGGCCCTGATTCGTTTGTGGCTAACTTTTCCTGGTAATTTATTTTTACGTTCAAAGAATGAGATTTTCACTCTGCAGCGAAATGTGCGCTGATATGAAACTTTTTGAGTGATTAAAACAGTATGCAGGACCGAGACTTGAACACGGGACCTTTACCTTTTGCAGGGAGGTGTTCTACCAACTGAGCCACCCAACTACGACTCACGACCTCTTCTCACTGCTTCACTTTTCTGTTAGCATTTAAAATAGTCAACATACTACATGTTTACACTGGACATGAAAGTCGATTCCCGCACAGTAAATAACCAACTCCAAATACAAAGTACCTTTTGTGGAAATGATTAAACTCAAGTAATAATGTTTTCCAGCACTGTCAGTTGACTAGAATAAATTGAGGCGCTGAGATCTATAAGGACCTAAATCACACTGCCGTTGATCCTACATTTAAATGAATATCAGGGAAACCAGTGACAGTGTTTTTCGTGAATTTTCATATACAGTATATAGTGTAGGCCAATAGCATAGACAAACCTGGCTCCCCATAAGATCAACAGCTTTCAGAAGCATAAAGAAAAGCTACAGTTTCACAATCGACGGTAATGTGATTTAGACCCTTAAGATATCCGGCGCCTCAGATGGATAATTGTATGATAAACTTAATAGCTTAATATACTATAACTCATTCAGAAACGCACAAAATAGGTTTACTGTTACTACAACTTTAATATATACTGACGTCCGATCCAATCTTACTACGGTATACGGTGAGTAAATTAGTATACCTGTGTGCTATCATCTAGCCAGATTTATGCCGAGCTAACGGAGGTAAGAGACGGCCACAGTGTGGCACAACCTGATGACACTGGCGTAAACTGTAAGGCGTCAGACAAATCCAACACCTTCCACGAAAACCCAGACATCATAAGCAAATCTAGTAGTATGTCACATAGCTCCAAATAAATCGTGACATTAAATTAACCAAAGTAATACGAGTAACTGGTGAGCAAATGGAATACCACAGACTAACACAAGAATGCCTAAATGCATGCCATTCCTTCCCACTGTGAGACAGACGCAGGTCCGAAGGGAGAAACTAGAACAGAAACCGAGAGCAGAACCGTGTTAAGCTAGAAGGCCCTACGATAAGGGACGGACTGGACACCCACGTTGCCAGCTTACCACTAGGACAACCCCAGCTTCACGTTTTAGCGTGGGGCTTTTTCATGTCTCTGTCACGTCAAGGACCCCCCCCCCCCCCAGCCCATGTTAAAAGCTCGAGCCCTCCAGAAGAACGGTATAGATCTTACGATAACACGAAAAGGGCCACACCACCCGCAAGTTTCAGCGTGAGACTTTTTCGCGTCTCTGTTCCGTTAGGACCACCCCCCAAGCCCATGTTAAAAGCTCAAGCCCTCCAGAAGAAAGGTATGGATCTTACGATAACGCTAAAAGGACCACACCAGCTGCAAGTTTTAGCATGAGATTTTTTCGCGTCTCTGTTACGTTGCAAACTTTAAAAATATTGCCCCACCACGAAAAGTATAACGTTTCTCATTGGATAGAATTTTTGTAGGCGGAGCTTAAGGTTAACATTGAGACCCTCATTGGTCAGATGAAAACACAGCCAGATGTTTTTTTTTTTAAACCATCTTCGGTAAATTGTACAGGGTTATTACAAATGATTGAAGCGATTTCACAGCTCTACAATAACTTTATTATTTGAGATATTTTCACAGTGCTTTGCACACACATACAAAAACTCAAAAAGTTTTTTAGGCATTAAAAAATGTTCGATATGTGCCCCTTTAGTGATTTGGCAGACATCAAGCCGATAATCAAGTTCCTCCAACACTCGGCGCAGCATGTCCCCATCAATGAATTCGAAAGCATCGTTGATGCGAGCTCGCAGTTCTGGCACGTTTCTTGGTAGAGAAGGTTTAAACACTGAATCTTTCACATAGCCCCACAGAAAGAAATCGCATAGGGTTAAGTCAGGAGAGCGTGGAGGCCATGACATGAATTGCTGATCATGATTTACACCACGACCGATCCATCGGTTTTCCAATCTCCTGTTTAAGAAATGCCGAACATTATGATGGAAGTGCGGTGGAGCGCCATACTGTTGAAAGATGAAGTCGGCGCTGTCGGTCTCCAGTTGTGGCATGAGCCAATTTTCTAGCATGTCCAGATACACGTGTCCTGTAACGTTTATTTCGCAGAAGAAAAAGGGGCCGTAAACTTTAAACCGTGAGATTGCATAAAACACGTTAACTTTTGGTAAATTGCGAATTTGCTGCATGAATGCGTCAGGATTCTCTACCGCCCAGATTCGCACATTGTGTCTGTTCACTTCACTATTAAGAAAAAATGTTGCTTCATCACTGAAAACAAGTTTCGCACTGAATGCATCCTCTTCCATGAGCTGTTGCAACCGCGCCGAAAATTCAAAGCGTTTGACTTTGTCATCGGGTGTCAGGGCTTGTAGCAATTGTAAACGCTAAGGCTTCTGCTTTAGCCTTTTCCGTAAGATTTTCCAAACCGTCGGCTGTGGTACGTTTAGCTCCCGGCTTGCTTTATTCGTCGATTTCCGCGGGCTACGCGTGAAACTTGCCAGCACGCGTTCAACCGTTTCTTCGCTCACTGCAGGCCGACCCTTTGATTTCCCCTTACAGAGGCATCCAGAAGCTTTAAACTGCGCATACCATCGCCGAATGGAGTTATCAGTTGGTTGAACTTTGTTGAACTTCGTCCTGAAGTGTCGTTGCACTGTTACGGCTGACTGATGTGAGTGCATTTCAAGCACGACATACGCTTTCTCTGTTCCTGTCGCCATTTTGTCTCACTGCGCTCTCGAGCGCTCTGGCGGTAGAAACCTGAAGTGCGGCTCTAGCCGAACAAAACCTTACGAGTTTTTCTACGTATCTATAGTGTGTCGTGACCATATGTCAATGAATGGAGCTACAGTGAATGTATGAAATCGCTTCAATCATTTGTAATAGCTCTGTAGCAAGGAGAAGTTAGGAGAGAGTTGCTTGCGAGACGGCGAGGTGAGCGGAGCTGCGCCGGCCGCAGCCCCCTGACGAACACCGAAAAGGTAATGAACGCAAGCGATGCCGCATTTTTGAGCGCATAAGTCTTCACTCAGAACTGCCCAAGTCTCACCTGTTACATCCCCTTTTTACGCAATACTAGTGTCGATCGTCAATTAAATCTCATGGTGTTCACATTTGCCACTTGAAGTAAAAATCTGAAACGCGATGAGTTTTCGGTTATATAGTTATTGAGAAGCCACATCAGCCAATGTAATTTACGACAAGTTAGATAAGTAATTAAAGATAATTAAGGGTCACTGTGGACCATTTTAATAGTTTTTCTCTCTTGTGAAACTTAATTTAAACCTAGGTTATAGATGTGATATGCCATAGGTCATCCTTCGATCCATTGTAGAACTTGGAAACACATTCAGGGAATATTTGTTCACATTTTAGTTGAACGCAGTTGGTTTTTACCATCCTGTATTAAAACATTTCCTTTTATCAATAGTGCAATTTATAAAATATGTTTTTGTGAGTAGCATAAAATTTCCGGCCGGCTGGAGTGGCCGTGCTGTTCTGGGCGCTGCAGTCTGGAGCCGAACGACCGCTACGGTCGCAGGTTCGAATCCTGCCTCGGGCATGGATGTGTGTGATGTCCTTAGGTTTAATTAGTTCTAAGTTCTAGGCGACTGATGACCTCAGAAGTTAAGTCGCATAGTGCTCAGAGCCATTTGAACCATTTTGAGCCAATAAAATTTCCAATGGTAAACTTAACTGCTTTTTCGACGTTATTTTACCAGCTAACTAAAAATAGGAAAGCCTTGAACCCCTTCCACTAAATTTAGTTAGTATTAAGATTATTTCACAGGAAGTGCAGTAGAGCTGACGCTGAAATCATTAAGTATTTGGTTATATCTTCGCTAGTCTCAATGACCTCTTATGAACTGTACATGTCATGTGTGGTCTGGCGTCTCCTTACCAGCAACAAGTCCCAGGTTCAAACTAGTCAATTCCCTAAAAAACACACTCAGAGCGTCGTTGCGCGAAAGTGGTAGGGAGACACGATATAGAACAATCAGACACCACGTGGAATCTTAGACAACTTCCAGTTGAGTGGCACATTGTAAACCGTGCACATTGTTTATGAAATCCGCATTTAGGTATCGCGAGTTAGCGCGCGAAGAAGCTCCGTAAAACTTCACGACTGAAGGTGTGCTGACCACCCGGACGACAGGTTTCACGGAGACTAGAGGAATAGTAGCGAGGTAGATTTAAGGGCCGCATAATTCAGACTGCGGGAGCTGTGTTACACTTGACAGCGGTCTCAGAAAAATAACCAGTAAACGCTAAGGTGTCGAAAGTTAGGGTGCTCACATGCGCTTGAGCTCCTTCACAGCAGCCACCATTGGGTATACAACTTACACAGATGGCCATAGCCTAACGAGCGATGTTCGTGAAAGAACATATGGCAGAAGTTTTTATTTGAGAATACCAACATAAAAATTTGCACTTCTAGCAGAAGTCTTCGTGATCTTTATTTGGAAATCAGACTAAAATACTAGTACACAGTAGCAATGGAATCGTAGTTGTGGACGGAAACTAGGATCATAGGAGAGACGTCACTGTAATCCATTCTAATACATAAGGCAGAGACGTTGTAAACATTGATCTTCAAAAGTTCTTGACTAATTTACTTCTAATTTTCACATGATCGGCGAACAAACATTCGGACGTCCATGGGCTATATAATTTTTAATACTTATTCTATGCAAATTGTATACATAAAGGGCAAATGTTTTACCAGAATTCTCGAAATGTTTTTGACCGACTTGCTTCAATTTTGTGTATGATGTGATAATAATGATTGGAACCGACATAGGCTACATATTTCTTTAAACAATAGTTTAGAGGTTCCCTGTTAAAACGAACGCAGAGAAAGAAAAAGCTACTGTATATTTTACTATGGAAATATGCCGTTTCATTGTTTTTGTCGTTGTGATTTTAATTATGATAGCAGGGCAAATAGACCTTCACAAAAATTGCTTTTCCCATATGTATTGTTTCTCAGTACATATAATTTTAAACAAAAATCGTATGCACAACAATGTACTTTTTTTCTGAGTCGGGTTTGCGTGCCATAATAGGACATTTAAACAGTTACATAAATTTTTCACTTGGCCCTCTGTACGTCGCACTTCCACGAACAGACAGTTCAGAAAACAAGTTTGTGCTGATACTATACAGTACCAAAAACATGAAAAATGTTGTGTATTATGAATATTTGTAATTGTACTTCGTACAAGAAAAACTTAAAACATTACAAACCAAAAACGAAAACAAAGGATTGTTTTTCATTGATAATCTGGACGATTTACCACCATTTTGAGTTCCGTACCTTCAAGGTAGGTGGTAGCAACAAGGAACCGAAATATGGATCCAGACATAATTCTCATAGATATCCGATATTAGGACGTATATCCATTTCTCATGCATATTTATCAATTGCGAAGCATTGCAGGATCTCCATCCCACATTTGTGTATTATGCGCTTCTTTTGCGTACGTTGATCGCTAATTTCACCCAACTCTGAGATTTCAGATCCTGTTCTGCACTTGTCTTCTTACTGTTTCATCGTGACTTCATAGTCACTCCATCCTTTTACTACTTTTAATTTACGTTCTCAGAACCATTTGAGGATTCTGTTTTTATTTAACATGTATTCCTGTGCCTCTTCTGCTTTCTATGCACACATTGCAAACACTGCATGATATACACTCTATATACTAGTATCTTTGCACTCCATAGTATGTTCACATATTTTCAGATTTTGCAATCCGTCTATCACGCCTGATACACGAGATTTAAATGTTTATATCATTATTTCACCAGATTTATAACGTGTATATTACATGGAAAACATACAAATTTACACTGCCACATGTAAATGCTCTTACACAGCTTGTCACAGCTTTATATTACAGAGTGGATTACAACATCCCATGTAAGTAGCTTTGAAATTTACATTTTCAACGCTTGTCGCTTTAATATTTACATGTATTATATATGACGACTGAATGCTTTCAGAAAGCTTTAATATGACTATGTGCCGAAATTGTTATATTTTAACAGCCTAAAGAGGTATGGTTCTATTTAAAAATTTCACAACGGTCATGGACCCAGCGATCATAAAATTTCTGGATTCATAGCCCAGAAAGGTAATGAGTAATATGTTAACATATCAGCATCAGCGAGAAAAAAATGATCAAAATTACAGAAAGTATCTACTTCAACAAACAATGACTGAAATCAAAAGTGATTCACAAATACGTTCATGTGAAAGTAGACTCTAAAACCTATGTCAAACAGAGCAGTGAGTGCTTCTAGATTAAATGTGAAATACGTAAGAAGTTCAAACAGAAAGTCAAGTTAAATAAAAAATATATACTTGGTCCATATGGCACTAGAAGAGCAACTGCTACTTACCAGTACGACGTAAAGTTTGCGGTCATCCATGGTTATGTACACTTAATAAACAAAGAAGTACGTTTGAGACATTCTAAGAAATCTAGTAGACTGAAAGGCCAAAATGAACCTTACCCGCCACAAAACTCAAGTTATGAATGTAATTTTAACTATATTGAGAGAATTGCTAATTTGACTGGCCAATAGCGAGATAGCCATTTTAAACAAGGGCCTAAAATAGGTAGAATTGTTAGGAAAATAATTGCCAAAAACGAAAAAATTGCCTTAGATAGGGCCCAGTTACCGTTGTTAGAACGGGGTAGAATCATAGTTAAGTTGGAAATATTATCGCTGCTCACATAAACCGAGATGAAGAGAATACCAGCTACACAGGCAAGGAAAGCCAGATAGCTCGAATTTAACAAGAAAGTAGTTGACAATGCTATTGCCCTCATGGTGGATAAAGGGAATAGTTTGGTATTTCTCAATCGAGACCATTACGTCAATAAAGTACGTGATTTCATCTCTGCCAATGGCATTTTAAAGTGAAATAACCATCCAGCTAACAAACTTAACGCCATAGTTAGAAAAGAGGTGGAGAAGTGTGATTTATATTTTTTCTGAAATAGATAGCATACATATCTCCGTTATGAACCTATGCACCCCTGCCTTTTGTGCTGAAAGTAAGATCAATAAAAGTGGTATTTCAGTTCATCTCGTTGCTAATTAGAGAGTCCTGCCTATAAAATCAAGGAAAAATTACATACATAACTTAAATAACATCATGCTTTCGAAGAAAAGTACACTGTTAAAAATTCTCTTATACTATCAGACTTAATTAAAAACATCACCAGTCCTGCTAACGGTAAATTTGTATCCTTTGACGTAGTTAATTTATTTACTAATATTCCCATTCAAGACACTATTGAAATCATAAACGACAACCTTTCCCAACACATGAACGTCAGTGTAGAAGAATTTAATGAGCTCATTAGCTTATTACGTCTGATACTCTCCTACATCTAACTAAGTTTAACTATGACCTTTCTTCACAACCGAAAGTCATTGCCACGAATCTTGAATTCCCCAAGCGAATGCAATAGAATTGAATATTATAGTGAACATGTGGATGACATATTTGTGTTACTTAGAGAATCACTCAGTGACACTGACATTAGGTTAGCACAACTCAAAATAATGCACAGTTAAATTTTCTATATCGAGTTAAAAAAGCGACATGTATTTAACTTTTTGGGCAGTCTATAAAGAAAGATAATGGTATTGATAGATTTCGCATCTATCGTAAGCCCACTTAAACTGATAATGTCATACATAGTAATTCCAGCCTCCAAGAGCCCACAAGAAGGAATTTTTCCATTCTACGCTTCACAGACCAATCAGTCTGAATAACGGTTTCACTGCACAACCTTTGATAAAACGTTTAACGAAAATCGTGAATCACAATATTACTGAAGAGACCACATACCAGGAAGAAGAAGCTAAACCAAATATATGTCGCTACCATACATCATATCTGTTTCTAAAAGAATCGCTGAACCATTTCGTAACATAAAAGTAAGAATAGGCTTCCGTACTGACAACACTTCAGATCCTACCAGAGGTCATATTATCCAAGACAACAAACATTACACACAATCTGGAATTTATAATATCAACTGTGAAGAATGCAATAACTTTTATATAGGACAAACTGGTAGAAGATTTAACATTCGTTTCAGAGAACACAGTAAAACCAAGAATAATTGTAGATTATTGTTTGCAAATCATATTCGAGCGACTAAATACAAGCTAGATAACTTAGAAAGCTCTTTAGAAATACGCCATAGTCTCGAAAAAAGAAAGTCTGATTGTTTAGAAGAGATTGAAATCTATAGGGCATTTTTAGGCACCAGTCAGAATACATTTTGAATGAGCAGATTGATCTAAAAAATACGGAATTCTTAAATGGTTGAGAAAAATTTTTCAATTTGAGCTTCAAAAAAATTTGATTGACTTTAGGTGCGTTAATCTTAGCAAGTATTCTAGAACGTGCTACGCTTTTTACCAATTTGCACCTGTTTCTTCCCTACATTCATGTATCACTTGTTTCGCGTACTTGGACCGCTATTTTCATCTGTATCTGAGATTTTAGACCTTCTTCTGTACTTGTGTTTTCTGGGTACTGTTTCATCGTGACTTGATAGTCACTTCTTCTTTTTACTATTTTCAATTTATATTCTCAGTATCATTTGGGGGTTCTGTTTTCATTTAAGACGTATCTCCGTGCCTTTTCTCCTTTCTCCTCGCACGTTACACAAATCACCTGATGTCGACTCCGAATGTTTGCATCTTTGCAGTCCATATAGCTCATACACTTTGTATGTTTACATTTTTGCCTCTTTGGTGATCCATTGACTGTCCCTGCTATACGAGATTTAAACTTAAGTTTTCATATAGTTATTTCACCAGCTTTCTAGCGACTATGGGATATGAGAGTGCGTATAAATTCACTCCACCACGTGCAAACTGCTCTTGCACAAAACGCCACAGCTTTGTATTACTTAATAGGTTACAATGTCGTACGTAAGACGATTTGAAATTTTCATTTTAACGTTTGTCAGTTTCATAGGTAGGTGTATTGTATTTGAAGACGAATAATGTCCTAACAGCTTAAGGCGAAAAGATTTCATTTAGACATTTCAGTAAGTCTTTTGACCTATGCACTACCTAAGCGTGAATGAAAGGGAATGGGCTCGTAAAGTCAGCTTTCAGGATGGCAGGCCTTAGACTTATTGAGAAATTTCTGCCGAAAATATCACTCTTACAACCGAGAACGCGTACAGGAAACTCAAGCGACCCCTTATTGGGTACGGTTCAAATGGGTCAAATGTCGTACTCTTAGAATTTGTAAAGGCGCGAATGTTAACCTAAAGTTTCACTTACGGGGGCCATATTTTGTGGAAATCTATGATCACAATAGTGTTGTCGACTTCAATGCTGCAATTTGGTACCATTAAACGGCTATATTTGTGTATGGCTTGGAAATATTGCTGCTGGAGAAAGTTGTCTCAGGTAGTTTCCGAAGTGTTTTCTGTGTTGTCCACTAAACGTGGGGAATATTGCGAATGATTGAAAAGCATCTGCGTCTGCCAATCTCTACAAATGCTTCGCTCTCGCTCGTCATTGTTTCCTCATTCCTCGCTGACAGCGCTGAAATTCCAACTGACTTGGAAGTTTGAAAGTTAGCTCGTCCACGAGAAAACTATGAATATCGTAAATGTGATGCAATACAACCACAGCTGTGGAACATATAAACTAATACATATGAAGACCGCAGTCTGATGAAGGACCTACTGCTTTCTACCGTCGTATTAGCAGAAGATATGCAGCGTTGAGGGATAAGTGTATTCTAGCTAGTTTCTTTACCATTTTATAAGCTTCATCATGTGTGTTTCCGTGTTCGTAGCACCAGCTTGCCCATTGTCCTATTTTTAATTACATAGTTATATGTTTTCGAGGTAGAATGGGATAGAAATGATGATGGAAATAGGATCACATTTGAGGAAGTGGAGAAAATGGTCAATAGACTGCAGTGCAATAAAGCAGCTGGGGTGGATGAAATTAAGACGGAAATCATCAAATACAGTGGAATGTCAGGTCTTAAATGGCTACACAGGATAACTGAAATTGCCTGGGACTTGGGACAGGTTCCATCAGACTGGACAAAAGGAGTAATCACACTAATCTTTAATCATGGAAACACAAAAGATTGTAACAACTACAGAGGTATCTCTTTAATCAGCGTTGTGGGTAAAATCTACTCAGGTATTGTTGAAAGGAAAGTGCGAGTATTAGTTGAGGACCAATTGGATGAAAATCAGTGTGGGTTTAGGCGTCTTAGAGGTTATCAGGACCAGATCTTTAGCTTACGGCAAATAATGGAGAAGTGTTATGAGTGTAAGAGGGAATTGTATCTATGCTTTATAGATCTAGAAAAGGCATATGACCGGGTTCCTAGGAGGAAGTTATTATCTGTTCTACGAGATTATGGAATAGGAGGCAAACTTTTGCAAGCAATTAAAGGTCTTTACATGGATAGTCAGGTAGTTGTTAGAGTTGACGGTAAACTGAGTTCATGGTTCAGAGTAGTTTCAGGGGTAAGACAAGGCTGCAACCTGTCTCCACTGTAATTCATGTTATTTATGGATCATATGTTGAAAACAATAGACTGGCTGGGCGAGATTAAGATATGTGAACACAAAATAAGCAGTCTTGCATATGCGAATGACTTAGTTGTGATGGCAGATTCGATTGAAAGTTTGCAAAGTAATATTTCAGAGCTGGATCAGAAATGTAAGGACTATGGTATGAAGATTAGCATCTCCAAAACGAAAGTAATGTCAGTGGGAAAGAAATATAAACGGATTGAGTGCCAAATAGGAGGAACAAAGAACAGGTGGATGGTTTCAATTACTTAGGATGCATATTCTCACAGGATGGCAACATAGCGAAAGAACTAGAAGCGAGGTGTAGCAAAGCTAACGCAGTGAGCGCTCAGCTACGATCTACTCTCTTCTGCAAGAAGGAAGTCAGTACCAAGACTAAGTTATCTGTGCACCGTTCAATCTTTCAACCAACTTTGTTGTATGGGAGCGAAATCTGGGTGGATTCAGGTTACCTTATCAACAAGGTTGAGGTTACGGATATGAACGTAGCTAGGATGATTGCAGGTACTAGTAGATGGGAACAACGGCAGGGCGGTGTCCACAATGAGGAAATCAAAGAAAAACTGGGAATGAACTCTATAGATGTAGCAGTCAGGGCGAACAGGCTTAGATGGTGGGGTCATGTTACACGCATGGGAGAAATAAGGTTACACAAGAGACTCATGGGCTCAGCAGTAGAGGGTAGGAGGAGTCGGGGCAGACCAAGGAGAAGGTACCTGGATTCGCTTAAGAATGACTTTGAAGTAATAGGTTTAACATCAGAAGAGGCACCAATGTTAGCACTGAATACGGGATCGTAGAGGAATTTTATAAGGGGGCTATGATCCAGACTGAACGCTGAAAGGCATAATCAGTCTTAAATGATGATGATGATTGTTGTATGTATGTTACCCGCCACGTCCTATACCTCTGGTCACACATTTCTAGCATTTCCGAAAATCATAGTTCTCCCTCTGTACTGGCGAACCACAATAACATATTTACGTAAACATCTGAACGTTATTTCAAACTTATCGTAATAAATTTCCTTTGTTGTTATCGTACAACATTGAAATCTTGTGGTCCTAAAACGTATATCGATGAAATGAGAGTCTCAGAAGTACAACAGAATTCTGAATGAATCACTGGCAGCCAAAAACAGAAGAATGATAGCCAATGTGGCCGTAACTGATATAGATATTTCGTATTGAAATTAACAGTTTTGGAACAATTGTTTTTACAATATAGTCAGAATCGAGTTTTTACATTCCGGTACAAATCTGGAAAAAAGCTGTGTACCCAGCAGCAGTTCACGAACTAAAGTAACAAAAGTAGTTAACGTAATTAAAAAAGTAGGCGCCCACACAGACCGGCTTTCGTGTGGACGGTAACGTTGTCGAACAGTTTAGCCGGACCATATTGCAGGACATATCTAATATGAATGGCCCGTAAACGCACCTTAAATTGCGAAGTAGCAATAGAGAGGTTTCCCTTATGATACCACGATGAGTAATGACTCAGTTACCACGCCGCGTGGGGTGTCCTAAGTGAGGATTAGTTTTGTGCGGGTACTGGATGTCCATGAAGTCCCGCTCTCATTTCAAGAAATGGCTTGGCAGCTGTTAGAGACGTGGAAATGTGGTTTGTCTTAAAACTTTAGCAGCTCTCAAAATTATTTCCTGAGTCCTTTGTTGTAGATTTGACTTGGAGCGTATGAAAAGGACAACTGATAAGAAGAAGGGGCAATGTGTCATCTGGTATGGAGATCAAAATCCTTGACAGTAGTACTATGGAACTGCCGACGCAAGTATGGGAGGGTAAGATCGGCAAAAACAAGCATAATGAGGTAGCTCAAACACTTAAAAGACATAGGTAGTGTCAAAGACCTTACTCGATGTGCCCTTTTATCTGAAGCAGAAGTGCAAGCTGCATTTCAATGCTGCCCTCATCAGAAATAAATTCATCATGCAGCAGGTGAAAGGGAGAGAGCTAGATCAAGTGTCGCCAGGCTTCTGCGCTCTCGCCATATCACAGCATACCTGTAAGACTTCTTTCTGTGAGGCTACGCCACGGATCGCGTGTGCACAGCACAAGTCAGTGAAGTTGTTACCATTATGCACTCATCAAGCAAGAAATTACAGCTGGTAGTAATGTAATGCTGATCTGCACACGTGCAGATCATCGTCTTGATCCTTATGAGTACTAAAAGGGGTCCGTTAAGTTTCGGAAGCACGATAAATCGCACAAACCTAAGGCAAGTCGATTCAACTAAATACTTAAGCGTTATAATTACGAGTAACATAAATTGGAATGATCACGCAGATAATGTTATGGGGAAAGCAGACCAAAGAATACATGTCATTGGCAGAACACATAGATCATGCAAAATGTCTGCTGAGGAGAATGCCTACATTACGCTTGTCTGCTCTCTCCTGGAGTGTAGTTGCGTGATGTGGAATCGGTATCAAGTAGGTCAGACGGAAAACGCCGAAAAAGTTCAGAGAAGGGCAGCTCTTTTTGTATCATCGCTAAATAGAATAGGGAGTGTAAGAGGTATGAAAGGCGATATGTGATCTCAAAAATGAAAACAAAGGCGTCAATCAAGAAAGTTTCTCTTCCGAATGAGAAAATACACACATCCGAAAAAGTTTTGCATCACCGTGGTTCCGAGAGTTCTGGAAATTGTACAGATAATTGGAATAGATATCAACACAAACATCATTTCTGGAAACAGTTCAGAAAATTGGAATACAGGTAAACATAAACATCACTTCCGCCCTTTTTATTGCTCATGAAGACCACACATTGCATGTTGTACCACAATACAGCGAGAACTTCAGAGGTTATGGTCCACATCGCTGTACACACCGGCATCTCTCATACCCAGTAACACGTTCTCTTGCCTTGATACTTGCCTGTATTCGTCGTGGCATACTATTCACAAGTTCATCAAGACACTGTTAATCCACAATGTCCCATTCCTCAACGGCCATCCGGCGTAGATCCCTCAGAGTGGTTGGTGGGTCACGTCGTCCATAAACAGCCCTTTTCAATCTGTCCCAGGCATGTTCGATAGGGTTCATGTCTGAATAACATGCTGACCACTCTAGTAGAGCTATATCGTTATCCTGAAGGATGTCATTCACAAGATGGGCACGATGAGGCCGCGAATTGTCGTACCTGAAGACGAATGCGTCGACAATATGCTGCCGATATGGTTTCACTATCGATCGGAGAATGGCATTCACGTATCGTACAGCCGTTACGGCGCCTTCCATAGCCAACAGCGGCGTACGTCGGTCCCACGTAATGCCACCCCAAAACAGCAGGGAACCTCCACCTTGCTGCACTCGCTGGACAGTGTGTCTAAGGCGTTCAGCCTGGTCGGGTTGTCTCCAAACACATCTCCGACGATTGTCTGACCGGTCCATTCAGCATGTTGTTGGACGAATCTGTACCGCGCTGCATGGTGTCATAGTTGCAAAGATGGCCTTTGCCATAGACGTCGGGAGTGAAGTTGCACATTATGCAGCCTATTGCTCACGGTTTGAGACGTACCACTACGTCCTGTGGCTGCACGAAAAGCATTACTCAACATGGTGGCGTCGCTGTCAGGGATCCTCCGAGCCATAATCCGTAGGTAGTGGTCATCCGCTGCAGTAGTAGCCCTTATGCGGCCTGAGCGAGGCATGTCATCGACAGTTCCTGTTTCTCTGTATCTCCTCCAGGACCGAACAACATCGCTTTTCTTCACTCCGAGACTGCTGGACACTTCCCTTGTTGAGTGCCTTTCCTGGCACAAAGTAACAATGCGGACGCTGTCGGATCGTGGTATTGACTGTCTAGGCATGGTTGAACTTCAGACAACACGAGCCGTGTGCCTCCTTCGTGGTGGAATGACTGGGACAGATCGGCTGTCGGAACCCCTCTAATAGGCGCTGCTCATGCATGGTTGTTTACATCTTTGGGCTCGTTTTAGAGACATCTCTGAACAGTCAAAGGGACTGTGTCTATGATACAATATCCACAGTCAACGTCTTTCAGGACTTCTGGGAAACGGGGTGATCCAAAACGTTTTTTGAGGCCCACCTACATAGGCAGAAATGTTTATCATAATAAAATGAGAGAAATCAGAGCTCTCACTGGAAAGGTTTAGGTTTTCGGTTTCTCATGCGCTATTTCAAAGTGGAAATGTAGAGAAGTAACTTGATGGCGGTTCGATAAATACACTGCTAGGCTCCTAACTCTGAATTACGGAGAAGTATTGTAGATGCAGAAGGTTGATGTCCTACGAACGACGAGTTGGAAAGAATTGAAATTCTGGCTTAACAGGCAAAAACTTCGCCAGCTGCTAAATTTTTGACAACATATCTCGATGTTCTAAAAATGGCACTGAGCACTATGGGACTTAATATCTGCGGTCATCAGTCCCCTAGAACTTAGAACCACTTAAACCTAAACAACCTAAGGATACCACACACGCCCATGCCCGAGGCCGAAATCGAACCTGCGACCGTAGCGGTCGCGTGCTTCCAGACTGAAGCGCCTAGAACCACTCGGCCACAACGGCCCGCTCGCGATAGTCTAATAGTTCATAAGGTTTGCTTTTTGATATTGTTGATCACCCTATGAGTAGCACATGCCATTATAAAGAACCTAAAATTTCTATGAAATTAGTCGTCAAATAGTACGTGTAGTGTGGAAGAACTATCTTCTGAAAATTTACTGGCTCCATTCGCCTTTTCTCACCTCCATGATGGTAAATGGTTCATTAGTCGCGTTCTCTGTTTGAGGTCCATCATGCTGCTTTTCCCTGTGTTAAACGCTACATAACTAGTCACTTATTTCATTTCTGCTGTAAGGCACGCAGCGGACGTTAAACTTCCGCCAGCGTTCGTTACGGGAGCGCAAAGACGACTGCAAAGCTGGTTGTGGCGAGGGTCGCTGATGGGAGACAACTAAGACGGACACTTGTCCTTTAAGTCGCGCCCGGCTGACTTCATTTGTGTGCCCTGCGGGACCGCGGCGCCTAAGTGGAGGCGGGGAATGCATAATTTCCTGCCGACAGGGGGCTTCCTCCCGGTCCTTACGGCGAGCGTTACGCAACACACAGGGCAGTGCTCTGTGTCCGCGTATGCGCCAGTCTAGGGCGCCGGTTCTTTCAGTCACATCTTGGCAGAGGTGGCTCTTGCAACGGCGCATGTACTCCGCCCACCACTATAGAGCACGAGGCTGAGGAAGCTTCGAAAAAATATTAGTGAATTACTACACTGTCAGCAGCTCGTGCTCTAGTAGTAGCGTTGCTGACTCCCGATGACTGGGCCCTGGGTTCAATTACCGGTTCGGTCGGGGATTTTATCTGCTAGGGTACGTGTGTGTCCCCAGAAGGGGAGACATGGTTTGTCACAGGTGCACGCACTTTTCCAAAGGTTATTAAGATTTCCAGAATGAGATTTTTCGCTCTGCAGAAGAGTGTGCGCTGATATGAAAGGTCCAGAGTTCGAGTCTCGGTAAGGCACACAGTTTTAATCTGCCAGGAAGTTTCGTTATTAAGGTTACCTTACTGAAGAGGATTTGGGGTCACCGTGCCTCATCAATGACGATCTCGAGGAGCTGGTGCGTCAGCTCATAACGGAGTACCGTCCTTTCACGTTTATGGATCTCAGCAGCCATTTTAGGCATTTACCGCAGTTGTTGTATCCAGTCACCGAGAACCTCCTGTTCATGCAAGAGTGCCAGTCGGGTGACGAAAACCTTGACACCCGAAACACAAAATGAATTTCACAGAAACAACACTGGCATTAGTGCTGTGGTGCCATGATGAAGATGACGTGCTCCTTGGTAGGATCGTGACGGGTGGGGCGATGAGACGTGGGTCATCCATTTTATACGGAAACATAGCAGAAGTCGTGAATTGGCGTCAACGTGGATCTCCAGTCAAGATGAATTTCAAGCTGTTTTGGTGCGAAAAGTAATTTTCACGCTTTTCTGGGACATGAAGTACAGTCTGCTCATTGACACTCTGCGTTCAGGTGACACAGGGAACGCTGCGGAAATGACGAGGGCACATGAAAAAACAAAAGAAAAAGAAAGAGGCATGGAATGCAGGTTCCCTGTCCCCGTCGTGTTTCAGCAGTAGATGTGGAAACTTCCTGGCAGATTAAAACTGTGTGCCCGACCGAGACTCGAACTCGGGACCTTTGCCTTTCGCGGGCAAGTGCTCTAGTGCTCTACCATCTGAGCTAGGTAGAGCACTTGCCCGCGAAAGGCAAAGGTCCCGAGTTCGAGTCTCGGTCGGGCACACAGTTTTAATCTGCCAGGAAGTTTCATATCAGCGCACACTCCGCTGCAGAGTGAAAATTTCATTCTCGAAGTAGATGTAGGCACTACTTTCTCTTATGTAACCTGAAGATGGTTGTTTTACCGTTTGAAACAAGAAATCGACATATCGATCCTTGAAGTCTTGGCAAATAAAAAGATATCACAAAGGAGACTATGACACTATATTTAACATACTTATCACAAAAATGAATCATGTTGTAATTTTAATCGCATTTGTATTAGAACAATTGAGGCTTACGTTCGCTGAATGAGATGACTCAATTTGATGCTCTCGTCGTGACACGTATTTTCAAATTCACCTTTTACGATATTTTGCAAACAGCGCTAAAAGACCTAACTGCAGTGTGGGCAATACTTAATTCCGTCATTCATTACGCAAAATTGTTATTTATGACATCAAGTGCGTAAATAAATCATTATTTACGTGAAAACTACGCTCGTTAAGTTAAGTTTGTCTCTACGCAGGCTGTGCTGAATAGTGTAATTTACGGTACGGTACTTACTTAACTCGAACCGAACTGAAATTAAGGTCTGTCATATGCATTAATGTTAAAAATTTTGGAAAACTGATAGCAATAACGGGCAAAGCCTGGATGGCCCCTGGCACTGCATCAGTGGGGCCACGTATACGCCACGACTTCGCAAGGCTTCTAAACAAAATCTGCAAAAGAGACAAAGAGACTTAAGGGGCATTATTTGGCATGTATATTTAGTGATCTGGTCTTGCTCTATATTTCTGACCCCGATTTCTTCATTTAAAAATGAGCTGGTCAATAATACCTGCACGTTTTTTTCCTATTTTGGATATGTCTCGCACTGCAGGGGTTGAGATCGAGCAAAATGGCTTGGTTCAAATGACTCTGAGCACTATGGGATTTACATCTATGGTCATCAAACCCCTAGAACTTAGAGCTACTTAAACCTAACTAACCTAAGGACAGCACACAACACCCAGTCATCACGAGGCAGAGAATGCCATCAAGCAGTTTTGTTTATCTACCAGTGACGAGCATTCTTTGTAGCATCTCTTCACCAAACAAATTGGGAAATATATTTACATAACAGAACATTAATTTGGGTCTAGAATCATAATTTATAAGAAATCCGGAGTCGGATAACGGAGGGGAGTAACGGGGGTGTACAGTAATGTGATTACTCGTTCCTCTAAGCACCTCCACAACTAAGTAGCCATCTGCAGCTGAAAATCGTCTGCTGAAAGGTGTAAGCATATGGCATACTTCTGTGATTAACAAGCGTGAGTGTTGGCTGCATCCCAAAGTCGCACATGAACTTTGCATCGAGAATGTGTATACTGAAAATTAGCTTCTCATAACTTGGTTCTGTCGCTAACAACGACAGTCGACATGTCAAAAATTTATTTGTTTTTACGTTTCGGGCACAGTTCATTATCAGGGCTTCATATAAAAGGACTTAATACACAGTGCCGTGTCACGTTATTTCAGTATTAACAATGATGTCCGATCAAGACTGGAATAACGTGACACGAACGCATGATTTGTAACTAAAACTGTTTTGATTGTTTAATACGAGGGATATTCAATAACTAAAAAGAGATATTGATGTAGGAAGAAACTGTGCATTTTTACAGCTCAGACAATTACTCTTCATTTGTGTGTTCCTATTGTCCGTAGTTGCTTTACGGTCCTTGAGGATATTTTCGTTCTGTCGTTGCAACAACAAAAAAAGCGTGGGTTTTCACCAGACGGGTTTCACCTTATTAAGGTAAAGCGTCATCAGTGGTCTATAATTAAGTTATTTACGTTTGATTAGTTATTAAGACTGATCTTGAAAACAAATCAAAACATATACATACACTTAGAGGTACCGGTGACTACATACTATGTGATCAAAACTATCCCCGCACCCCTCAAAACAAACGTTTTTCATGTTAGGTGCATTGTTCTGCCACCTACTGCCAGAAACTCCATATCAGCGACCGCAGTAGTCATTAGGCATCATGAGCGACTAGAATGGGGCGCTCCGCGAAACTCACAGATTTCGAACGTGGTCAGACGATTGGGTGTCACTTGTGTCTTACGTATGTACGTGAGATTTCCACACTGCTAAACATCATTAGGTCGACTGTTCTCGATGTGATAGTGAAGTTGGAACTGGAGAGAACACGTACAGCACAAAAACATACATGCCGAACTCGACTGTTGACTGACAGAGAGCGCCGACATTTGAAGAGGGTCGTAATGTGGAATAGGTAGATATCCATCCAGACCATCAAACAGGAATTCCAAACTGCATCAGGATCAACTGCAAGTACCATGACAGTTAGGAGGGAGGTGAGAAAACTTTAATTTCGTGGTCGAACGGCTGCTCATAAGCCACACGTCATGGCAGTAAATGCCAAACGACGCCTCGCTTGGTGTAAGGAGCGTAAACATTGGACCATTGAACAGTGGAAAAATGTTGTGTGGAGTGGCGTATCACGGTACACAATGTGGCGATCCGACGGCAGGGTTTATGTCTGGTGAATGCTCGGTGGACGACATCTGGCAGCATGTGTAGTGCCAACAGTAAAATTTGGAGGCGGTGGTATTATGGTGTGGTCGTGTTTTTCATGGAGGAGGCTTGCCCCCCTGTTGCTTTGCGTGGCACTATCACAGCACAATCCTACGCTGAAGTTTTAAGCCCCTTCTTCCTGCTCTCTGTTGAAGAGCAATTCGGGGATGGCGATTGCATATTTCAACAAGATTGAACACCTGTTCATAGTGCACGGCCTGTGGCATGGAGGTTACAAGACAATAAAATCCCTGTAATGGAGAGGCCTGCACAGAGTTCTGACCTGAATCCCATAGAACACCTTTGGGATATTTTGGAACGCCGACTTCGTGCCAGGCCTCACCGACCGACATCGATACCTCTCCTCAGTGCAGCACTCCGTGAAGCATGGGCTGCCATTCCCCAAGAAACCTTCCAGGGCGTGATCCAACGTATGCCTGCGAGAGTGGAACCTGTCATTAGGACTAAGGGTGGACCAAAACCATATTGAATTCCAGCATTACCGACGGAGGGCGCCACGAACTTGTAAGAAATTTTCAGCCAGGTTTCCGCATACTTTCCGTCACATAGTGTAGCTTTGACGGTCTGTAGCCTCATTGGATGACGTTTATGGACATGAATTCCTATTCAGAATATTATGTACTCGCTCCTGTCTACAAGTCCTTGCGGTTTGCAATGGAAAGATTCAAACACCTTGTATACAGGGATTTGAGTGACCTGTTGTCATAATACATGCACTAATCAGTGTACTTTCCACTGGCGAAGCCAACCTGTAGGCTCGTTTATGGCGAAGTCCCGATGTTTAAGAAAAAATAATTACGATAAGCACTCCGTCCGACTACCGTTGGGTGTATCGTACCGACCGAGCGAGGTGGCGCAGTGGTTACACACTGGAATCGCATTCGGGAGGACGACGGTTCAATCCCGCGTCCGGGCATCCTGATTTAGGTTTTCCGTGATTTCCCTAAATCGATCCAAGCAGATGCCGGGATGGTTCCTTTGAAAGGGAACGGCCGACTTCCTTCCCGGCCTTCCCTAATCCGATGACACCGACGACCTCGCTGTTTGGTCTCTTCCCCTAAGCCACCCATCTGCTCTGCTGTATCGTACCCTCACCAGTACCTGCCTCGACCCGGCTGAGGGTGCGGGTCCAGATGTAGCCTACAAGGGATCCTTCGACGGTGCAGACGTGCAGCCAGCTGAGGCGGCGCGCCTGTGGTAGACGCTGGCGGCCGAGCGACACGTGTCGTCTGAAGACGGCGCCCTGTAGCCCGCGGCGGAGGTAACCCGAGCCGGCGCAGGTTTGCGGGGGATAATCCCGGCCGCCACACGGACCGCCAAGACGTACAAGTGCGTGCCGGGCCGGGTCAAGGCGGGCTTCGCAGCAGCTGCCGCTCTGTGGGCAGCGAGCCGCGGCGCCTCGGGTGCGCCGCCCCTACCAGCAAGGCGCTGCCCACTCCCAGGCGGCGGCTATTCCAGACCGCAACCCGAGAATTGCCACGAGTTTATACTCGGTGTTACCAAAAGGTACCGGTAATTTTCTTTCCTCTAACTGGATGCATCCGACTGTCAATTCTTTTCTTGTTGGTACACATTTTCCTTACATTCACTTCTGGCCACTTTAACCCACAGGAAGAAGATGCTGTGATATACAAATGATTAGGTTTTCAGAGCATTCAAACAAGGTTGGCGCCGGTGGCGACACCTACAACGTGCTGACATGAGGAAAGTTTCCAACCGATTTCTCATACACAAACAGCAGTTGACCGGCGTTGCCTGGTGAAAGGAGGAGAAATGCGTGCCATCACGATTCCTACTTTGTTAAAGGCCGGATTGTAGCCAATCGCGATTGCGGTTTATCATATCGCGACATTGCTGCTCGCATTGGTCGAGATCCAATGACTGTTAACATTGGCCGCTAGGGGTTCTTGATGGCACGTGGTGCTCTCCTGCTGTCTGTGCTGGCTTGAGACTTGCCTCCTACACTGGTAGACAATGGGGCTGCATGACGTAGGCACGTCAGCTGCCAGGAGCCAGTTCTGCAACTGCAGGCAGTCCCCCGCACGTGGGGAGGTGACTCACTAGGGCAGCCCGTTCCATTTGCCTTTCACTGGCTGGCGGGCGCCATGATGTCAGTCTGCTATGTTGGTTCTGGATTCTCCACAATCCTCAAGTATGATCAAGTGCCATATTCTCTCAGAAATATAATTACATCGATATAATGTATTTAAAGGAAAGAAGTAACTAAGAGTGAAAATTATATATATATATATATATATATATATATATATATATATATATAGTAATATTACTAAGGCTGCAATATCCGAAAATAAATTTAATGACTACAGTGCCTTATTAATGTTGTATGGACGTAAATTGTGAGGTGTCTTTGAGTGTGCACTCCAGCATAGCCGCAGACTTCTCCCAATACTAAATACTAACTTATTGTACTACTGTATGCCTTCACTAATACTACCAAACGGAAATTTCATGCATTTTATTGCTTGTATACCCCTCTTTATTTTTCGATGTCTGGCAGTGTTGTGCTGAAGTGGTCAGTGAGTGCACCTATTCACTCAGGTGCTGGTGATTTGCGTGAAAACTTTGTAGTGGCATTTATGATTATGTACCGTAATTTTATACAGTACAAGGATGCCTCTCGTCTCTTCTGTCAGGATCGTTGCTGCTGAAATGAAACATAAGCATACTTCACCGTATATATACATTTATTTTTTTCTAATGTAAGTCTCATCCATGGTCTATCATTTCGTTACTGCTTCCTATGTCCGGGTCTGGGATTCGCCACTATACTGTGACATGAACTTGCCTGTGCTAATTCCCCATACATAATATTTCGCCGATGGCGCTTTCATGAGGCTGGCCAAATTCTACCAAGAGACAGGCTACTCCACGCGACCGGCGATGGCTCATAACACACAGTCTTAGCGCCAACACGCACCCAAAGCGTGGACCGCTAATACCACATGAAGCACATACGAAGATCGAGACGCACATGCTCATAACACGCTGAGTCTTAGCGTCGACTCGTGCTCAGTACATGGACCGCTAACACCATACGAAACACATCCGAAAATCGAAAGGTATATGCTCTAGGGCACGGTTTACCGTCTTAACACCACGAAGAACGTAAAGTAACGCACATCCGTCCCTTGAGCATTGTTCAAGAAACCAAGAAAAGTAAACAGAAACAATTCCAGTGGCCATCGTGATACATTTGGAGGCTCTTCTACGAAAATGCTACGACAGAGTACGATGCTCACTTGTGATCAAATTACGACTGTCTCCTTACTCTCCTGGGAGTGGAAATCCGACAATTGTGACGTCCAAAGAAATAATAGCAGTACTCAGTTGTTTGGAGTACTCACTAGTGACATGTGTCTGGTTTGGTATGCCACAAATTGTGCCAATTGTTGATGGTATGCATCTTGCAACGGAATTTAATTCAATATGGAAAATGCAATCTGAATTGATCCAACACTGAGCAGACTTTAATTGATCTAATCTACTGAAATTTCTCTGCATAGGTGCAGCTGGGAGCAAGCGATGGTTGAGATATGTATGCCCTGACAATGCCGGAGCGACAGAACGTAACCCTGTCTGATTTGTGCGACGATATAACTTGCGGCTGGCGAAATTTGTGCCGAGGAGGTGAGACGTGGACCCGGCAACAGTGAATCGATCACGACCACGAAAGAAACGTAAAATCTCGTGGTCTACTGATCAGGCAAACGGATCGTAATTTACTCTCTACCAGAGACCTGAAATCACGGTAGATTTCAGTGTGTGATACATCCGTTCGCTGGTCGTACCAAGGACCAGATTGGTTCACTTATACACTACTGGCCATTGAAACTGCTACACCACGAAGATTACGTGCTATAGAAGCGAAATTTAACCGACAAGAAGACGATGCTGTGATATGCAAATTATAAACTATTCAGAGCATTCACACAAGGTTAGCGCCGATCGCGACACCTACAACGTGCTGACATGAGGAAAGTTTCCAACTGATTTCTCATACACAAACAGCAGTTGACCAGCGTTGCCTGGTGAAACGTTGTTGTGATGCCTCGTGTAAGGAGGAGAAATGCGTGCCATCACGTTTCCGACTTTGATAAAGGTCGGATTGTAGTTTATCGCGAGTGCTGTTTATCGTATTGCGACATTGTTCGTCGAGATCCAGTGACTGTTAGCAGAATATGGAATCGGTGAGTTCAGGAAGCTAATACGGAACGCAGTGCTGTATCCCAACGGCCTCGTATCACTAGCAGTCGAGATGACAGGCATCTTATCTGCATGGCTGTAACGGATTGTGCAGCCACGTCTCGATCCCTGAATCATCAGATGGGTACGTTTGCAAGACAACAACCATCTGCACGAACAGTTCGACGACGTTTGCAGCAGCAGGGACTATCTGCTCTGAGGCCGTGGCTGCGGTTACCCTTGACGCTGCATCATAGACAGTAGCGCCTGCGATGGTGTACTCAACGACGAACCTGGGTGAACGAATGGCGAAACGTCATTTTTTCCGATTAATACAGGTTCTGTCAATGTCAATAAATTCTTCTGGGTTAGAGACCGCATTGTCATTTATAAAATTCCAACGTTTCGGCGTCTGTTGCAAGACGCCTTCCTCAGGGTGTGTTGCTAACCCAGAAGAATTTTATTGACATTGACGACGGCCGCGGAAGCCTACGGTTACATTTAATACAGGTTCTGTTTACAGCATCATGATGGTCGCATCCAGGTTTGGCAACATCGCGGTGAACGCACATTGGAAACGCGTATTCGTTATCGCCATACTGGCGTATTACCCAGCGCGATGGTAGGGGGTGCCATTGGTTGCACTTCTCGGTCACCTCTTGTTCGCACTGACGGCACTTTGAACAGTGGACGTTACATGTCAGATGTGTTACGACCCGTGGCTCTACCCTTCATTCGATCCCTGCGAAACCCTACATTTCAGCAGAATAATGCACAACCGCAAGTTGCAGGTCTTGTACGGGCCTTTCTGGATACAGAAAATGTTCGACTGCTGCCTTGGCCAGAACGCTCTCCAGATCACTCACCAATTGAAAACGTCTGGTCAATACTGGCCGAGCAACTGGCTCGTCACAATACGCCAGTCACTACTCTTGATGAACTGTAGTATCGTGTAGAAGCTGCATGGGCAGCATCCAAGCTCTGGTTTACTCAATGCCGAGGCGCATCAAGGCCGATATTACGGCCAGAAGTGGTTGTTCTTGGTACTAGTTTCTCAGGATCTATGCACCGAAATTACGTGAAAATGTAACCACATGTCAGTTCTAGTATAATATATTTGTCCAATGAAAACCCCTTTTAACATCTGCATTTTTTCTTGGTGTAGCAATTTTAATGGCCAGTCGTATATATTCCTTGCACATATTCCTCTGTATATTTAGCTATTTTGAATATTCAGTTTACTGTTGACGGTCAAAATGCTTATACATATTTTCGAGTGCTCTGCGAATTTTTACTTTCGAAAATGATGAAAAGATAGAATTTGGGTTAAAATGTATTTGAAAAATGAGAGTGTTGCGCCGCATTCTAAATGTTAATTGCGTTCTTTTGGTGAATCTGCTATAAGTAAGACAAGACTTTTAGAGTGAGTGGTATAAACGTTTTAACAGTAGAATGTTGGAGCTTCTAACACTCCTAAAACGGTGGAAAAGGATCAATTTGATCCCATAAAATATTTTCAGATTTGACTTGAACAAGTACTTTTTTAGTGTTTCTCAATCCATACTTTATTTCTTGTAAGTACAACAATTATACACAATTATAAATAATGTTTACTAATTTATTTGAACAACAGTGTATCACACAAATTTATTGTTGCTACTGCTAACAAGTTTCTTAACTATAGATTTTAATTTATTAACTATTCATGCAACATTCTAGACACATTTAGTATATTTGTTCCATTTTACTCTCACGTGTATTTTACAGACGGGACTGCATTACTTTTCTCTCAAGTCATCTGAAGCTGCTGGGCGCACTTAGCACAGTTAATTTCTGTTTTACATGTACATTTTCTGCACACGGCTATGTGGCACTTTAACAGTCCTCGCAGGTTTTGCTGCCTTTACAGAGACTGATTTGGCATTTCCTCCGCTTTCTAGATGATTTCAGTCCCATACCCTCTTCTTTGCTCATGTTGTTGCTCTTTCATTCCCTTGAGCTCATTTGCCAGTTGAAGTATGAAGTTCTTCCTTTCCATTTTCTTATTTGTTACTATATTATAGATGACCCTTGCATTTATTGGCGCCATGTCCAGTATCTTGTAGAAGAAATGCATTGGCCATCTCCAACGTGCAACCTTCGTAGTATACGTACAGGTCATTTGATCAACCACGACCACCTCGTAGTTTGTTGCATTGTAGAACGTCACAGTTTCCTGCTCTTCCTGCTACTTCAGCATGCAGCGTACTAAGAAGAACGACATTTGTATTACTCTTTCCTTCGTATACAGTCAGGGTGCAGTTTGTGTTACCAGTATTGTGCAGTATTTCAAAATTCGGTTTCCTTACTTCATCGGGGACTTTACGGCGGATCTTGTTCATTGTATCAACTAATGAAGTTTTCTTTTCTTTGGGATTTATAGCAATCTAAAGAGACGTAGAGAAGTTGTCTGTGGTCTCATTTCTTCTCTGATTTACAAATAGCTCCATGAGGCGCAGAACGATGCACTCTCCAAGTGGTTGTTTCTCTCTAAGCGTGTCCTCATTTCCGAGGTATGGGGAAGCATTACATATATACTTTGTCGTTACATCAACAGTCAAGCAAAATTTGAGATCATATTTGTCTGGTGTGTTGGACATGAATTGAGTTACCCCTGCATCTTGCTTTGCTTCGTATTTTACAGACGGGTCTGCATTACTTTTCTCTCAAGTCATCTGAAGCTGCTGGACGCACTTAGCACAGTTGCTCGTCGGTGGTTACAATTTCTCCAGGGTGGTAAGCGCGAATACCGTTTTCAATTAACGTTCACCAAATTTCAGATATAAGAGCGAATTTGTTTTCTGTCCGGCGATCAACTCAGGTTGATGTTTCATCGAAACGGAGAAACTCCTGAGAAACTCCTGAGATATGTCCTTTGGAATAATGTCCTTGATAAAAGCAGGCTCCCAACTCTGCGACCAGAGATCATCCACAGACATACCCTTTATACACAATACACGCCTAATATACATGATGGCTATCAATTTCTCTTGTTTCTCAAATGACGCAATCCAGTCGTTTTTTAGTATTTTTTGAGTATTTGATTCTGTGTATTTCTTCATGAGACGTAGCATTGCTTCCACAAAAATAAAACCGAATGCACTCATGACAGACGTGCCTACTCATTGCCAAGCATAAGCAGTGGGACCTTCTCTCTCGTTCAGAACATTCACAGATGACCGCCTTCCAAAATATGAATAATTTGCAGTTTCCCACACGGTTCCATCCCTTGTAACCACCTTTGCAGACGCTTCCAACTGTACCTGCTGTGGTGAAAGAGGTAATGGTTGAAGTATACCAGCATCTGAATCCTCTTCCACTAATTGTCCCTCGTTCACAATATCTTCATCTTCACTAGTGTCAGGTACATAATCATCATCTCATCCGTGAAGTCAGTTTCCGACTCAACCCCTGAATTCTCTAAGAGATGTAACACTGCTTCATCAGAAATTCCACGCTGACGATACATGTTCGAAAGCTGCCTGAGTGATTCAACATAAGCTGTGGTAGACTGGAATGTATACGTGCCAAGTTGCAACAGTGAGGGAAACTGTTCTGCGTTACTGCTCGCAGTTGGCACTGAATTGTTGGATAATTTACTTATATTCAGAAGAGAAATTACAGCGGGGCCAAATTGATCCCTTCCGCCGTTGTAAGTATACTGAATGAAATGGTGAAGAAAATTACAATATTTTGTAAAAACTAAAACAGCTTCACAAAGAGGAGAAAAGTTAGAAAAAGTCATAATTTCATTAACGAAATAAACAAATTAGATGTGATAATGAACAAAAATTGCATGACAGAAGTCATTTTGATCCCTTTCGACGTTCTAGTGTTAAAGAGAACGCCCTATCTCATCCATTAGTGACGACGATGTGAAAGAAGTAAAGAGAGTGGTTCTGGAAAATTGCCGATTCAACATCAGAGACGTTTCTGGTGATATTGTTATATTCTCTGGCTAATGCTAAGCATGTTTTGCGCGTGAAAAGTCTAATAGCAAAGTTTGTTCCGAAATCGTTGAACTTGGACAAATAACGACGTCGCGTAGTCATCGCTCACGAATTGTTAAATGAAGTAGACAACGATCCAGAACTTCTGAAGAAGATAATTACAGGTCACGAAACATCGCAGGAGTCACTTCCACTTCCCATACTGTGATCAACATGGTGAGTTTTCGGTGTGTAGTGTTGCCAACTGTTGTTGTGTATTTATCTGTCTTCTGTTTGTGTTGTGGTTTGATATTTTTCATTCGTAATTGTTTTGGTGGCAAGCTTGATCAGAGAGTTATTGGTGATACGGATTTGGTCGTTGAATACGCTGCAATGGCTCTTTATATGTGCACGTTTTCTTGCGATATCAGGAGCTTTTTGTTGTGATTATTCACTTGCATAACTGTTATGCCACATTCAATGTTGGATGGTTCATGTCTATACCTTGTTAGGTGTTTGCGAAGGTAGAATGGCTATTTCATATTTCCAAGTTCTTACATATTCTTCATATCTAGTTTTGAAGTTCCTGCTTGTCATCCCCAGATATCCTGATTTATATTCTTGGCTCTCTAGCTGGTATATACTTCGTCCTTGGTGTTTATCTGTTTGTCCGTTGTTTCTAACTGTGATTGAAGTGTGTTTCTTGTTCTGTAAGCCATGTGTAACCCTCGTTTCTTTAGTATATTTCCTATCTTCTGAGTTGCTTTGTGTTTATATGTAAGACTGTGGCTTTTTTCATGTTATTCATGTCATGAGTGTTATTGCTTTGTGGTTCTGTGTGTGCTGTAGTGTTCTTTGGTGCTTGTATTCTCTCCTCGTTTTGATTCTTCTTTTATAATTATGCCTGTGGCTGATGACTTTCTGAAGGTTTCAAATGGGTGTTTATTGTTGTCAATCTTTATGGTTGTATCCAAGAAATGTATTTGCTTTAGTGTTTCTTTTTCCATGGTGAACCGAATATTTTTATGTGTGTCTTTTGTATCTGTATGAGATCTATCAATTTTATCTCTTGGTTCGTCTCCATACATATTATGTCATCTACATATGTGTACCAGTAAACAGTTTATTTTCTATGTTGCTGATGAATACGTTTGCCAGTGTTTCTGAAATTGAGGATCCCACTGGAAGCCCATCGTCTTGTAAGTAAAATTCATTTTCAAATTGGAAGTAATTTTGGAATGTGATTGCTTTGAGGGTTTTACTTATTTCATTGATGTTGTCTACGGGTAGTTTGTTGTACGTTACTAAGTTTTCTTCAAATAATTTTATTGCGTCTGCGTTGGGTATTGAGGCGTAAATGTTCTCTATGTCAAAAGATATAAGTGACGCTGTTTGTACGTTGTGTAAGTCTTTTATTTGTATTATGCGCTCATTTGTGTTTTTCACTGTTCTGCTATTTTTCATTGGAGCCAAAACACAATGACAAAATTATTGGTCTGCTGCAGCGCACACTCTCACTACCTTTGCTGTTGACTTTACATTTTGCGAATTCACAAGCAATCCCACCTAGCTTGGCCAAAAGACTACACTATTATATCCATGGTTAGTTGTATGAACAGTGTAATATGATATTCATTATGTACTTATTTTCCTACTTCATATATGTAACACTTTCAATAAATGTATATAGAGTATCTATTAATAAAAACTGCAAAAGTCAAAGGTATATATAGCCAGAAACTGTTATTCGCAAGCAGTGGTCGCTTGCTCTTTGTCATTGGACATATGTGTTTAACAGCGCAGCTAATTGTTGTAGCAAATATACTAAGACAATGTACTAGTTTTATGTAATCTCTATTCAAATTACTGCACAGGTCAGTAAAATTACGAATGTGTATGGTAGACATAATGAAAACTGCACCAGTTACTTATGTTTATATGCTTAGCACAACACGTTTCGAGAATTTATTCGTATTTTCAAGTTGATTTGTGCATTTGTCTACATAAATGTAATTGATGATATATTCATGTGTGATTTTTTGCCTCTCTTGGGTCTTTTAGCGATTAGACTGGAAATGGAAAATCGTACAAAATGAAGTGTTATTAAAAGCTGAAATTATGTTTTTGTTTGTCTACCTACAGGTATTGTACCTCCTTCATTGCACAGAATATCGCATACTCGCTCTTTGTTTGCAAAACATGCCCCACAGATATTATGACACTATGGTTTATAAAGATTTTTTACTCGATCTGTGGAGTTGCAGTGCTTTATGATATGTATATGTTTGTGTGTATGTCTGTGTCAATTATCTATTACTTTTTTATTCTTTTCCTAAAGAAGAAATGAACCTACTTCCGAAAATTGTTACAGTTACCATAAGCAGGAGGAACATTTGAAGAAATCAACTGATTCACAGTCTAGACATCACAAACCTGTATTCAAATATCCCCATTAAAGAAGCTATAACATTAATAAAGAACAACTTACTAAGGCCCAAAAAGTGATCACAAACAGAAATTATTGACTTATAGACTTACAACTACTCTGCATTTAATGGGAATATTTAACAACAACGGGTTCAGCCATATCTGGCACAATGGTAGACGTTTCCATAAACAACCTAGAACAGAAAATATTCAGCAGCCAGGAAACCGCTAAAAATATGGTAACTACAGACGATATGTAGATGGTACCTTAATTTTACTCAAAGGTGACGTCAAAGACACCAGTAACATCATATATTTGTTAGGTAACGTACACAAGAAAATAAATTTCACAGCTGAACACGAAAAACACATTAGCATTAGTTTTCCAGATTGGTAAAATGAAACCAAAAATAACAGGCACGATTGCAAGATGTAAGAAAGAGGACAAGGAGAAAGAATTAGCATCATTAAGTGAACTACAGCGGCAAATGACTTCCCCAGTTTAGAGGTAAGCAGTATGCAGAGACAAATATATATATATATAAAAAAAGAAATTACTGTTTTTTTTAGAAGGAACCAATACTAAACTTGCAGGTATGGCTAGCAAACCTCAAGTAGGCAACATTTCTCAAAACATAGCAAACTACTTATGTCACATAAAGTGAAAGTAGCTTTCCACACAAAGAACAAACTACACCATATACTAGTCCACACACTAAATAATGAAAATAAATAAATTCTCAGACCTAAAAATATACAAAGTAGCACGTGAAACTTCCTCAAGCCACTGCATAGGACTAAATGGCATGAATTTTCAAATTCGATGCCCTGAACACATCAACTGTTATACACATAACCAATTTACAAAATCAGCCATAGCAACACACATAAAAAACACTGGAATCCATTCGAAAACAAAGAAGAAGATCTTAAGATCCTCCATCACTTCCAAAAACCTCATACAGTGGATTTAAAAGAGGAACTTGAAAACTTTGTACATAAAAAAAAGCAAGAAGAAAGACTCTGAGTTACAAACTAGATAGTAAATCAGTTAATTTCTTCAAATGGTCCTCCTACATATAATAACTGTAAAAAATTTCAGAAATATGTTAATTTACAAATTAGAAAAAATAGAGAAGTAGTCGATAATTTAGTAGTCAGTAGTGGTCAAAATACATTTTATAATCGATAACCTCGTCCGATGGACGAAGATTGATTACAGACATGGACGTTGTTGAGTAGTGTACAGCTGAAGAGAAATTCGCACAAGGTTATAAAACACATATCCAAGCGTATTTTAAAATGTCTAATATGTGTTATACACATATATAACCCAAAACTACTGTAAAACCTCAGACTGTGTACAAATTCTTTGTAAACCATATCTTTGTGGCATGTTTTGTAAGCAAACAGTGTAAGTGATGATTTGCGTGTAGGCATCATTCTGTACAATGGAGGCCGCACAATACCAGTAAGTAAACAAACAAAAGTACCATTTCTAACACAAGCATTTGATTGCACTCAAAGATTCATTTTCTCCGATTTCAGTTTTGTAGTACAACCACAAAAAGAAGCAAGAGATGTAGAAATCACATCTGAAAACATTACCAAACATATTCATGTAGACAAATGCCTTGAAAATGAGAATAAATTGTCGGAACGCGTTGTGCTTAGCATCAAACCTAAAGTAATTCGCGCAGTTTTCATTATTTAAATCATGAAAGACACAACTGCAAACTTTCCTGAAACATCTAATGTGGTGAACGAAATTAAGGTAGACATATTGCTACCCTACCGTTCTCCTGTCACCGACTCAAGGTGTCAGCTTGCAGTTGTCTGTTGCTCATAATAGATGGCTGTGTACGACGTACCCATACCTTTAGCATATGCAGTCGAACTGGAGGACTAGCAGAAGCAAACCTACACAAAGCAGTACCAGCAAGCGGAGAGCCGCCCTCACAAAGCTCAGAAGTATTCAATTCTGCACTAGATGGCTGCCCGTGCCAACTAGATAAGTGCTAGTAATAACATCAAAGAAGAACTAAGGGTGACACACCACACGTTTCGCGCCAACGGCTACGATAACAACAATATAAGCGAGAGAGCCAAGGATAACCGCAATAAATCAAGAGAGAAGGCAACAAAGATAAGCTACCGCTAGTGCACTTATGGTGCATGAAGGGCGTCAGTGAACGACTCGGCAACGTCTTCCACCGACCAGGTTTCGAACCGATTTCCCCACAGCAACTACAGAAGCCACATCATTTTAGGCTCCACAAAGGATGCAATGACCGAATTTAACACTACAGGAGTATATGCGTTACGTTGTGACTAGTCAAGGAAGCCAGTTAGAACACTCGTAGAAAATGGACGCCAGGTGCGGTTAGCACAGCATAATAAATCGGTGATAGCGGAACTCCACCATGACTGTGGACAGCTTATTTTGTTCCAGGAAGTCTGTGTGCTGGCGACAGAGTGAGCGACGCGGCGAAGCAAAATATGATGGGCTATTAAAATTATTAAGCAGCCTGTCAAAATTAATAGAGAGGACAGTTACAAACTTGCAGCGTCATCGCTGCCGACTATCCCAGTCTAACGGGTCGCAATCGGTCGCGGTACAGAAGCCACACTGAGCTAGGACGTGTTATCGTGAACAGCTATAGAAAAACTCAGTGTATTCCCGCGCCCACCGGGACGCCAAAATGCAGTCCAGAAGTCAAACACTGGATTGCAAACTGTAATCAATCGTCGGATAGTTAACAAATAGCTTCTTTCCTACCCTATCTCCTTGGTCGTGGCCAGCCTATTATATTTTATACTCAGTCAAGTTTAACAAATATGACGTACTGTCTGAAATAATTAGTGAAACATTTTGCTGTGCTAAAATGATCTTCCGCTGTAGAAAGCTGCTACATTAAGATCAATAATTACAGGATTTCACATAATGGCGTTTTACAACACTCAGAATAATTTTAATCGTGGTTTAAAAGTAGTTCATAGCTATCTAAGAATTCGGTGAAAGCACAGTGCTCTCACGTGTACTATCACGGTAATGCTGCAAACTGATCAGCTAAATTCGAATGTGAAACGCGACTTATCGGCGCGCTGTAAACATATCCGCGAACTATCTTAATACTATCGAACGTGTATTCATTTAGTCAGTATGGTGTAAACCACTCACAGCTGTACACTGTGGAAACTTCATTTCATAGGCACGAGAAGCTGCAAACTGAATTACATGCATTAGAAATTAAATTCATTTAATTTACTTCATATACACACTGAAGAACCAAAGAAACTGGTACACGTGCCTAATACGTGTAGGGACCCCGTGAGCAAGCAGAAGTGCCGCAACGCGACGTGACATGGACTCGACCAATGTCTAGAGTAGTGCTGGAGGGAATTCACACCATGAATCCTCCAGAACTGTCCATAAATTCGTAAGAGTACGTGGGGGTGAAGGTCTCTTCTGAACAGCACGTTGCGAGGCTTCACTGATATGCTCAATAATGTTCATGTCTCAGAAGATTAGCGGCCAGGGGAAGTGTTTAAACTCAGAGGAGTGTTCGTGGAACCACTCTAACTAATCTGGACGTGTGGGGTGTCGCATTGTCCTGTTGGAATTGCCCAGGTCCGTCGGACTGCACAGTGGAAATGCAGGTGACCAGACGGGTTGCTTACGTATGTGTCACCTGCCAGAGTCGTATGTAGACATATGCCCATATCGTTGCCGAGCGGTTCTAGGCGCTACAGTCTGGAACCGCGCGACCGCTACGGTCGCAGGTTCGAATCCTGTCTTCTGCGTGGATGTGTGTGATGTCCTTAGGTTAGTTAGGTTTAAGTAGTCCTAAGTTATAGGGGGCTGATGAACTCAGGTCCCATAGTACTCAGAAGCATTTGAGCCATTTGGTCCCACATCAACTGCGCACGCCCCACATCATTTCAAACCCTTCACCAGCTTCTGGAGTCCCCTGCTGACATGCAGGGTCCATGGATTCATGAGCTTGTTTCCATACCCGTACACGTCCATCTGCTCAGCATCCAGTCATCAACAGTCCAATATCGGTGTTAACGGTTCCGGGCGAGACGTAAAGCTACGTGTCGTGCAGTCACCAAAGGAACGCGAGTGGCCTTCGGCTCCGAAGACCCATATCGGTGATGTTTCGTTGAGTGGTTCGCACGCTGACACTTCTTGATGGCGCAGCATTGAAATCTGAAGCAATTTGCGAAAGTCTTGCGCTTCTGTTACGTTGAACTATTCTCGTCATTATTCCCGTTCTTGCAGATCTTTTTCCGGTCGCAGTGATGTCAGAGATTTGATGTTTTACCAGAGTTGATATTCACGGTGTGGTGTCACCGCCAGACACCACACTTGCTAGGTGGTAGCCTTTAAACAGGCCGCGGTCCGTCTGTATACGTCGAACCCACGTGTCGCCACTATCAGTGATTGCAGACCGAGCGCCACCAAACGGCAGGTCTAGTCTAGAGAGACTCCTTAGCACTCGCCCCAGTTGTACAGCCGACTTTGCTAGTGATGGTTCACTGTCTACATATGCTCTCATTTGCAGAGATGACAGTTTAGCATAACCTTCAGCTACGTCATTTGCTACGACCTAGCAAGGCGCCATATTCAGTTACAAATAATTACTATCTTCAAGAATGTATTTTGAACAGATTGAACAGATAATATTTTGAATCATGTACCGTCGAGAGCGACGTTCATCATTAATGGATTAACGTTAAGTATCAAACTAATTACGTCCGCTTTCTGAATTCTCATTCCTTGACATGTTCCAGACCTCACGTCGGTATAGTCCTTCCCTCCTCACGATAGCCTGTGTGAGCTGAAACGCGTGCATTTCGGCCTCCACTAGCAACACGGTGTTGGCTCTTCTGCTAACACAAAGCACGGTAGACTCTTGAAATGGTCGTACGTGAAATCCCCACTTCATCGCCACCTAGGAGATGCTGTGTCCCATCGCTCGTCTGCCTACTATAGCACCACGGTCAAACTCGGTAAAATATTGGTAACGTGCCAATGTAGCACCAGTAACAGATCTAAAAACTGCGCCAGGCACATAAGACTGTTGGGTTGGCAGAAGAGCCAACACCGTGTTACTAGAGGCGGCCGAAATGCACGCGTTTTAGCTCACGCAGGCTGCCGTGAGGAGGAAAGAACTATACTGACGTGAGGTCTGGAACATGACAACGAATGAGAATTCAGAAAGCGGACGTAATTAGTTTGATACTTAACTTTAATCCATTAATGATGAACGTGGTTCTTGACGGTACATGATTCACAATATTATCTGTTCAGAATACATTCTGGAATATAGTGATTGAATATGGCGCCTTGCTAGGTCGTAGCAAATGACGTAGCTGAAGGCTATGCTAAACTGTCGTCTCTGCAAATGAGAGCATATGTAGCCAGTGAACCATCGCTAGCAATGTCGGCTGTACAACTGGGGCGAGTGTTAAAGAGTCGCTCTAGACTAGACCTGCCGGTTGGCGGCGCTCGGTCTGCAATCACTGATAGTGGCCACACGCGGGTCCGACGTATACTAACGGACTGCGGCCGATTTAAAGGCTACCAACTAGCAGGTGTTGTGTCGGGCGGTGACACCACATTGACAATGCGAAATGCAGGATACTACGTATTGCGTAAGTTTCGATCATGAGTGCTATAGCAGACAAATGTCGGATGAAGGGAGTCCTCGCCAGCCGTGTGCGAGCACCTAGCAGCAGGGGGAAGGAGACAGCCGCTGCGGCCCGCCGTGGGAGCGCGTGCAGCCCAGGAGCGCAGCCCGGACGTCAGCACAGGCCGCGCGTCTGTCGCCGGCTGCCGGATGATTTATTTGGCTTCGGTTATCGCGGGCGCCCAGAGTGGTGCGAGGCGCCTGGTGCGTCACGTTTACACGCTCAGACAGCCGGTCCACCAGGGAAGACGAGAAAAGGCGCGCATATGGCCGCCTGTCAGCTGTCACTTCCTCCACTGCTGTCTTGCTGCCGAGCCCTCCCCACGTCGCGTTTTCCTCGGCGATCTTCCGCCTATCTATAACTCCATCGCGGACTTACTATTCTGCAACAGCAGGTGCGCAACCGCACCCACGAAAAGTGATTCTAATATTCCTCGTCGTATGTTTTTCAGACTATGGGGAATCATGTTCGGTTCTGCTAATTGGCCTCGAGCGGAGTGGCTAAGGCATCGTTCACAGTGGCCCAGTGGTCGTCAGATGCTTGCCCCCCTAACAGCCGTGTACCGCAAGTCTCTACAGGAACGGAAGGTTCCAAATGACTGGAAAAGAGCACAGGTAGTCCCAATCTTCAAGAAGGGTCGTCGAGCAGATGCGCAACACTATAGACCTGTATCTCTGACGTCGATCTGTTGTAGAATTTTAGAACAAGTTTTTTGCTCGAGTATCATGTAGTTTCTGGAAACCCAGAATCCACTTGGTAGGAATCAACATGGATTCCGGAAACAGCGATCGTGTCAGACCCAACCCGCTTTATTTGTTCATTAGATACAGGCTTCCAGGTAGATGCCATTTTCCTTGACTTCCGGAAGGCGCTCGATACAGTTCCGCACTGTCGCCTGATAAAGTAAGAGCCTACGGAATATCAGACCAGCTGTGTGGCTGGATTGAAGAGTTTTTAGCAAACAGAACACAGCACGTTGTTATCAATAGAGAGACGTCTACAGACGTTACAGTAACCTCGGACGTGCCACAGGGGAATGTTATGGGACCATTGCTTTTCACAATATATATATAAATGAACTAGTAGATAGTGTCGGAAGTTCCATGCGGCTTTTCGCGGATGATGCTGCAGTATACAGAGAAGTTGCAGCATTACAAAATTGCAGCGAAAAGCAGGAAGATCTGCAGCGGATAGGCACTTGGTGCAGGGAGTGGCAACTGACCCTTAACATAGACAAATGTAATGTACTGCGAATACATAGAAAGAAGGATCCTTTACTGTATGATTATATGATAGCGGAATAAAAACTGGTAGCAGTTACATCTGTAAAATATCTGAGTGTTTGCGTGCGGAACGATTTGAAGTGGAATGATCATATAAAATTAATTGTTGGTAAGGCGGGTGCCAGGTTGAGATTCATTGGGAGAGTCCTTAGAAAATGTAGTCCATCAACAAAGGAGGTTGCTTACAAAACACTCGTTCGACCTATACTTGAGTATTGCTCTTCAGTGTGGGATCCGTACCAGGTCGAGTTGCGGAGGAGATAGAGGAGATCCAAAGAAGAGTGGCGCGTTTCGTCACAGAGTTATTTGGTAAGCATGATAGCGTTACGGAGATGTTTGGTAAACTCAAGTGGCAGACTCTGCAAGACAGGCGCTCTGCATCGCGGTGTAGCATGCTGTCCAGGTTTCGAGAGGGTGCTTTTCTGAATGAGGTATCGAATATATTGCTTCCCCCTACTTATACCTCCCGAGGAGATCACGAATGATAAGTGAGAGAGATTCGAGCGCGCACGGAGGCTTTCCGACAGTCGTTCTTCCCGCGAACCATACGCGACTGGAACAGAAAACGGAGGTAATGACAGTGGCACGTTAAGTGCTCTCCACCACACACCGCTGGGTGGCTTGCAGGGTATAAATGTAGATGTAAATGTGGATGTAGATGCTGCCGCCAGAGGTCGCCCAGATCGCTCTCAAACACTTGCCCAGTGGGCTGCCGGCATTTGTGCCCGATAGGTTCTAGGCGCTTTAGTCCGGAACCGCGCTGCTGCTACGGTCGCAGATTCGAATCCTGCCTCGGGCATGGGTTTGTGTGCTGTCCTTAGGTTAGTTAGGTTTAAATAGTTCTAAGTCTAGGGAACTGATGACCTCAGATATTAAGTCCCATAATGCTCAGAACCATTTGAACCCAGTGGACTTGAGACAGAAAATAATAACTTTTTGTGGTAGTATTATCTCAGATAGAGTGTAGCTTTTAATAAAGGAAATCCACCATAATAGCGTATTTTAGTACACTTGCAAGAAATATACCTCCGTCATCCGTTACAGAATTAATTTAATATTTCGCACTATTTTGGTTCAAAAATGAAAATAATTGCCTTTTTAGTTGGACCATAGGGTATCGTAAAAGATCCAATATATAATACAAAAACTTTGAAATTGTGCGTTTAAGAACGTGATACACAATGATAAGCCAAAACATCATCATCACTGCTTACTACCGAGCGAAGTGGCGCAGTGGTTAGACACTGGACTCGCATTCGGGAGGACGACGGTTCAATCCCGCGTCCTGCCATCCTGATTAAGGTTTTCCGTGATTTCCCTAAATCGCTCCAGGCAAATGCCGGGATGGTTCCTTTCAAAGGGCACGGCCGTCTTCCTTCCCCGTCCTTCCCTAATCCGATGCGACCGATGACCTCTCTGTCTGGTCTCCTTCCCCGAACCAACCAACCAACCAATCACTGCTTACTGCAACGTTGATGCCGCCTGGTGGCTTTGTGGGTACGCGACGCGGTATTGAAACCATGTAAGCGGAGCAGACGGGGGCGGGAGATATTGGCTGAAAACGTGAAATCCATTGAGATAAGCGACTATTGCAAAGGACAGATTATTATTACGGAAAGCCTGTGAAACAAAATCTCGAAAACGGCTAAGCTCGTCGAATATTCTCATGTTACTCTCGTGAGCGTCTACGAAAGGGTTAGAAGGACAGAGAAACTATCAGTATGGGCCAAATGGATGGACGCCCACGTCACTTCACGCACCGTGGTGTTCGGAGCTTGTCTGCTCTGTGGAATGGCACAGATGGTCATCTGTGGCGTCTCTGCCGAAAGATGTACTGCTGCATATGAAATTTAGAAAACATGTTTAGGCGGTCGTAGAGGTCGTGCAGTTCTAGGCGCTACAGTCTGGAGCCGGGCGACCGCTACGGTCGCAGGTTCGAATCCTGCCTCGGGCATGGATGTGTGTGACGTCCTTAGGTTTAATTAGTTCTAAGTTCTAGGCGACTGATGACCTCAGAAGTAAAGTCGCATAGTGCTCAGAGCCATTTGAACCCTTTTTGAACATGTTTAACTATTCTTTAACCTTGGATGGCTGTCGCTACCTGTGTCCAGTGTCGAGAGAATGGAATATATGTAAAGGACTCCGTCATGAACGCACGCGCTAGTGAAGAAACCAAAATGAAACGCTCATAAATCCCTAGTATCTCATAAACTGTCAGAGATAACGAAACGAGGTTTCGGGAGAAGGTAACACGCAAAGAGGAGAGTATTTTTCCGTATGAGTGACATGCGTAACTTCCATATCAACAGCGATATTCACGCAACTACAGATGTTTATTAGAAATAAGGTAACTTTTCAGAACTACCAACAGCTAGAAAAATGGGAAATGTTATGGCTTTTGCAACAATATATGTGAAGAAGCTACACGTTTATTTTTACACTGTGATTCGACTTCCCCATAACTATTGACCTGTCGTGCGCTCTGTTGATAGTTTATTATTAAACTGTTTTAGCATTCTGCCACAATTTCTGCGCATTAGAATGTTAGTGAGATGAATATTTGTCAACTCTGCAGTGATCAGGAAAAAGAAGTAGATGTTAACACGAAACAAGAGAAATTATGTAGTATTCAAAACTTTTCAGTCTTCACAAACATATAGCTCTCAACTACCTACTTAGTTTGGCTGATAGCTCGAGACTAATCCTGTAGTGTAACACTTATAATACCTTCTTTTGTCAGCATTTCAGCTTCACTGAGCGTAAATTTCTTGTCGTTTCTTGCCACATTAATTTTCACCTTGTCCCATACATTCTCAGTCGGATGTAAATGAACATGATACGGAGGAAGCCTAATTAAATTATGACCTGTAGCGTTAGTCAGTTCTTCGACAGGATGGCGTCGAGCTTTTGGCTTGTCCAAAAGTTCCATTCACTATGCCTTACACAAGCTAGGTTCAGCTTTATACAGTGGAACGTTTCTTTGTATCCAGAACTAAATAACCGCTGCCCTCTGTGCATTGTTCAAGCTTTATGAATCACAACGGAGTGGTATGGAGCATTGTCCTTTATTGTCGTAGAATTCGGAGAAAACTTTCGCAGCAGACAATTATTTTAACAGACAGTGAACGTGTTCTTTGACGATCACTTGCATTGCGAATCTCGTGTTCAGACGTGCTGCACCATAATTAACGATGCAGTGTCAACTCGTAAAACTTGTTCACAACATCTTACTACTTCAGAACACTTCAGCAGCAGAAAATATCATTTTACAACGCGAGTTAATAAAGGTAGACGCATCTAATACGCGACGGTTATTGGTAATATTCATCCACGGCGTGGCAGCAGGGGAGTTTAACCAAACGAACTGCTTGGTAACGAAAATCGGTTCGCCGTTAGCTAAAGAACGTTGTTATGTCCGCTCCGCTGAGACGAACGTCAATGTTGCAACCAGTTTTAAACTTACAGCAGTCTTCCTGAAGATGGGAGATGTGGTGCTTGATTTGCGTATATCTGCCACACTTGCGCTCCGCTGATACTGACGTTCGCTCTGGCAGGTTTCGACGGCCAGCGCACGAATCATGTCCTACGATGGCACCGCAGCTACAGACTAAAAATTTGCAGAGGATGTGTGAGCCATTTAGAAACATTTTCGCTATTAACATACTGTTGAAAAATCCGGTTTTTTACTGTAAAACACGGAGACATACTAGATTATCTACACTTTAGAACTGCTATGCAGTCAAGAAGCGCCATCTCCATTTTCAAATAAGGTATCAATAATATAATACCAGAAGATAATATGGAGCGAGGACTATGTGTTACAAAGGAGGGCTGATAGTTTCAAATTTTTATTAAAACTGAATATTCAACACTGATTAGAGATTTAAACCGCCAATCACAGTCGTGGTTTTTGGAGACACCTTTTGCGAATTATATTTCGAGTGGATATTTAGCAAACGACTTTCAACGAAATAATTCACGGATAATCGCAAATTTGTAGAACTACTTTACATTGAAATTTTAATTTATTCAGATTACTGTAAAACATTATGACCATTTGTAAGTAGGCTGTTTTATGTAAGTAGGCTGTTTAGGTTTTCTTACTGGTAACGCCACGTAGCGCTCCGTATGAAAATCACTGGCTGTGCTGTGTGCAGTCTGTGATTTTCATACGGAGCGCTACGTGGCGTTACCAATAAGAAAACCTAAACAGCCCACTTACACATTTACACAAATAAAATTTACTTGAAACAGCTTGACCAAAAAAACTGTTGTTGTTGTCTTCAGTCCTGAGACTGGTTTGATGCAGCTCTCCATGCTACTCTATCCTACGCAAGCTTCTTCATCTCCCAGTACCTACTGCAACCTACATCCTTCTGAATCTGCTTAGTGTATTCACCTCTTGGTCTCCCTCTACGATTTTCACCTTCCACGCTGCCCTCCAATGCTAAATTTGTGATCCCTTGATGCCTCAATACATGTCCTACCAACCGATCCTTTCTTCTAGTCAAGTTGTGCCACAAACTTCTCTTCTCCCCAATCCTATTCAATACCTCCTCATTAGTTACGTGATCTATCCACCTTATCTTCAGCATTGTTCTGTAGCACCACATTTCGAAAGCTTCTATTCTCTTACTGTCAAAACTTGTTATCGTCCATGTTTCACTTCCATACATGGCTACACTCCATACAAATACTTTCAGAAAAGACTTCCTCACACTTAAATCTCTATTCGATGTTAACAAATTTCTCTTCTTCAGAAACGCTTTCCTTGCCATTGCCAATCTACATTTTATATCCTCTCTACTTCCACCATCATCAGTTATTTTGCTCCCCAAATAGCAAAACTCTTTTACTACTTTAAGTGTCTCATTTCTTAATCTAATTCCCTCAGTATCACTCGATTTAATTTGACTACATTCCATTATCCTCGTTTTGCTTTTGTTGATGTTCATCTTATATCCTCCTTTCAAGACACTGTCCATTCCGTTCAACTGCTCTTCCAAGTCCTTTGACGTCTCTGACAGAATTACAATGTCATCGGCGAACCTCAAAGTTTTTACTTCTTCTCCATGAATTTTAATACCTACTCCTAATTTTTCTTTTGTTTCCTTTCCTGCTTGCTCAATATACAGATTGAATAACATCGCGGAGAGGCTACAACCCTGTCTCACTCCTTTCCCAACCACTGCTACCCTTTCATGCCCCTCGACCCTTATGACTGCCATCTGGTTTCTGTACAAATTGTAAATAGCCTTTCGCTCCCTGTATTTTATGCCTGCTACCTTCATAATTTGAAAGAGAGTATTGCAATCAACATTGTCAAAAGCTTTCTCTAAGTCTACAAATGCTAGAAACGTAGGTTTGCCTTTTCTTAATCTTTCTTCTAAGATAAGTCGTAAGGTCAGTATTGCCTCGCGTGTTCCAGTGTTTCTACAGAATCCAAACTGATCTTCCCCGAGGTCCGCATCTACCAGTTTTTCCATTCGTGTGTAAAGAATTCGCGTTAGTATTTTGCAGCTGTGACTTATTAAACTGATAGTGCGGCAATTTTCACATCTGTCAACACCTGCTTTCTTTGGAATTGGAATTATTATACTCTTCTTCCCCCCCATGAACCATGGACCTTGCCGTTGGTGGGGAGGCTTGCGTGCCTCAGCGATACAGATGGCCGTACCGTACGTGCAACCACAACGGAGGGGTATCTGTTGAGAGGCCAGAGAAACACGTGGTTCCTGAAGAGGGGCAGCAGCCTTTTCAGTAGTTGCAGGGGCAACAGTCTGGATGATTGACTGACCTGGCCTTGCAACATTAACCATAATGCCCTTGCTGTGCTGGTACTGCGAACGGCTGAAAGCAAGGGGAAACTACAGCCGTAATTTATCCCGAGGACATGCAGCTTTACTGTATGATTAAATGATGATGACGTCCTCTTGGGTAAAATATTCCGGAGGTAAAATAGTCCCCCATTCGGATCTCCGGGCGGGTACTACTCAGGAGGACGTCGTTATCAGCAGAAAGAAAACTGGCATTCTACGGATCGGAGAGTGGAATGTCAGATCCCTTAATCGGGCAGGTAGGTTAGAAAATTTAAAAAGGGAAATGGATAGGTTAAAGTTAGATATAGTGGGAATTAGTGAAGATCGGTGGCAGGAGGAACAAGACTTTTGGTCAGGTGAATACAGGGTTATAAATACAAAATCAAATAGGGGTAATGCAGGAGTAGGTTTAATAATGAATAGGAAAATAGGAATGCGGATAAGCTACTACAAACAGCATAGTGAACGCATTATTGTGGCCCAGATAGACACAAAGCCCATGCCTACGACAGTAGTACAAGTTTATATGCCAACTAGCTCTGCAGATGATGAAGAAATTGATGAAATGTATGATGAAATAAAAGAAATTATTCAGGTAGTGAAGGGAGACGAAAATTTAATAGTCATGGGTGACTGGAATTCGTCAGTAGGACAAGGGAGAGAAGGAAACATAGTAGGTGATTATGGATTGGGGCTAAGAAATGAAAGAGGAAGCCGTCTGGTAGAATTTTGCACAGAGCATAACTTAATCATAGCTAACACTTGGTTCAAGAATCATAAAAGAAGGTTGTATACATGGAAGAATCCTGGAGATACTAAAAGGTATCAAATAGATTATATAATGGTAAGACAGAGATTTAGGAATCAGGTTTTAAATTGTAGGACATTTCCAGGGGCAGATGTGGACTCTGACCACAATCTATTGGTTATGACTTGTAGGTTAAAACTGAAGAAACTGCAAAAAGGTGGGAATTTAAGGACATGGGATCTGGATAAGCTGAAAGAACCAGAGGTTGTACAGAGTTTCAAGGAGAGCATAAGGAAACAATTGGCAGCAATGGGGGAAAGAAACACAGTTGAAGAAAAATGGGTAGCTCTAAGGGATGAAGTAGTGAAGGCAGCAGAGGATAAAGTAGGTAAAAAGACGAGGGTTGCTAGAAATCCTTGGGTAACAGAAGAAATATTGAATTTAATTGATGAAAGGAGAAAATATAAAAATGCAGTAAATGAAGCAGGCAAAAAGGAATACAAACATCTCAAAAATGAGATCGACAGGAAGTGCAAAATGGCTAAGCAGGGATGGCTAGAGGACAAATGTAAGGATGTAGAAGCTTATCTCACTAGGGGTAAGATAGATACTGCCTACAGGAAAATTAAAGAGACCTTTGGAGAGAAGAGAACCACGTGTATGAATATCAAGAGCTCAGATGGCAATCCAGTTCTAAGCAAAGAAGGGAAGGCAGAAAGGTGGAAGGAGTATATAGAAGGTTTATACAAGGGCGATGTACTTGAGGACAATATTATGGAAATGGAAGAGGATGTAGATGAAGACGAAATGGGAGGTAAGATACTGCGTGAAGAGTTTGACAGATCACTGAAAGACCTGAGTCGAAACAAGGCCCCCGGAGTAGACAACATTCCATTAGAACTACTGACGGCCTTGGGAGAGCCAGTCATGACAAAACTCTACCAGCTGGTGAGCAAGATGTATGAGACAGGTGAAATACCCTATAAAATTATAATACACTACTGGCCATTAAAATTGATACACCACGAAGAGGACGTGCTACATACGAGAAAATTAACCGACAGGAAGAAGATGCTGTGATATGCATATGGTTAGCTTTACAGAGCATTCACATAAGGTTGGTGCCGGTGGTGACACCTTCAACAAGCTGACGTGAGGAAAGTTTCCAACCGATTTCTCATACACAAACAAAGTTGACAGTCGTTGCCTGGTGAAACGATGTTGTCATGCCTCGTGTAAGGAGGAGAAATGCGTACCATCACGTTTCCGACTTTGATAAAGGTCGGATTGCAGCCTATCGCGACTGCGGTTTATCATATCGCGACATTGCTGCTCGCGTTGGTCGAGATCCAATGACTGTTAGTAGAATATGGAATCGGTGGGTTCAGGAAGGTAATACGGAACGCAGTGCTGGATCCCATTGGCCTCGTATCACTACGGGTCGATATGACAGGCATCTTATCCGCATGGCTGTAACGGATCGTGCAGCCACGTCTCCATCCCTGAGTCAACAGATGGGAACGTTTGCAAGACAACAACCATCTGCACGAACAACTCGACGACGTTTGCAGCAGCATGGACTATCAGCTCGAAGACTATGGCTGCGGTTACCCTTGACGCAGTATCAAAGACAGGAGCGCCTGCTGTGGAGTACTCAACGACAAACCTGGGTGCACGAATGGCAAAACGTCATTTTTCGGATGAATGCAGATTATGTTCACAGCATCGTGTTGGTCGCATCCGTGTTTGGCGACATCGCGATGAACGCACATTGGAAGCGTGTATTCGTCATCGTCATACTGGCGTGTCACCCGGCGTGATTGTATGGAGTGCCATTGGTTACACGTCTCGGTCACCTCTTGTTCGCATTGACGGCACTCTGAACAGTGGAATTTACATTTCAGATGTGATATGACCCGTGGCTCTATCTTTCATTCGATCACTGCGAAACCCTACATTTCAGCAGGATAATGCGCGACCGCATGCACGACCAGCGGTATGATCCTCTGTGGATACAGAAAATGTTTGACTGCTGCCCTGGCCAGCACATTCTGCAGGTCTCTCACCAATTGAAAACATCTGGTCAATGGTGGCCGGTCAACTGCGTTTAACGGCAAGGGGTTCCTTTAATTTCATGTTGCGTATTGCTTCCTAACACATAGTGAAAATTTGTTTTAAGATCAGAGCGAAAATTTTCTATGCCGTTTCCGATTGCAAACGACTGTTTAATGAGTGAAGCGATGTGGCTCTGTAATACTTTGTTACACGGTAATTACAATGGCGAAAGTTTCACTGTATGCTAATTTTCGTTGCATTATCGCCAAGTTGGCACTTTTCGGGAACCCCTTCAGAAATCACCTTATATCTGATAGTGTATACATTTGTAACTGCTATGACTCCCAATCGTACTGTGACTTGCGACATGTTTCAAATGGCTCTGAACACCATGGGACTTAACTTCTGAGGTCATCAGACCCCTAGAACTTAGAATTACTTAAACCTAACTAACCTAAAGGACATCACACACGTCCATGCCCGAGGTAGGATTCGAACCTGCGACCGTAGTGGTCGCGCGGTACCAGACTGTATCGCCTAGAACCGCTCGGCCACCTTGCGACATGTAGATGTAAACATAGATTATTGTTTCTTCCAAGGAATGTGCTGACGGACTGTAAGCGATTAATAATCAAACAAACTTTATTTATGATTTAGTAGGTAACGTCCATTGATAAATAGTTTCCTGTTTTTATTTTGATTTCTCACGCCATTAGAGAACTGTTGGACAATATGTCCATGAAACGGTTCAAGCAAATTACAGACCCAAGCAATCTCCAGTAGAGTTTTATGCCAGTGGGATTTTATAGAGAACGGAGCAGGTTCAGGAGTGGTAATCCACATTAATAGCACACTACCTCTCAGTTAAAATAAGCACTAATAAATTGGTGCACGATTATCCAAGCAGAACAGTTAACAGTCTTGTGAATCTTCACGAAAGTAGAGATTAACTGTGGTATCGTGTTGAAGCAGCATGGGCAACTGGACCTGTACACGCCATCCAAGCTGTGACTCCATGCCCAAGCGTATCAAGGCCGTTAGTACGGCCATAGGCGGTTGTTCTGGGTACTGATTTCTCATGATATATGCACCCAAACTGCCTGAATGTGTAATCATATGTCAGTTCTAGTATAATATATTTGTTGAATGAATACCGTTTATCATCTGCATTTCTTCTTGGTGTAGCAATTTCAATGGCCGTAGGGTAACTATTCACACAACTCAGTATAACAGGCACAATTTTTCGCAAACATGACAGTAATTTTTTAAATTTTTTTATCTTTTTTTTACGTTTCATGTCCATGCTTCGCATATCAGGCAATAAGCGCACCTCACTTACAATCACAATAAGATGGTATTATAACCCTTACGTTTACATTAAATTACCAACATTTGCCAAGGATTAGTAATTTCATCGCAGCTCGGCACACGTTATTTAGACAACCGCCACGCAGCATACAGCGACAAATGGCGCCAGATTAGTGCTACATCTCCATGGGTACTCAGCAAATCATACTTAAGTGCCTGGCAGAGGGTGCATCGAATCACCTTCACTAATTCTATGTTATTCCACTTTCGAACAGCGAGCTTGAAAAGCAAACACCTATGTCTTTCCGTGCGAGCTATGTTTTCCCTTAGTTTATTATGACGATCGTTTTTCCCTATGTAGGTCGACGTCAACAAAATATTTTCACACTCGGAAGACAAAGTAAGTGTTGGAAATTTTATGAGAAGATCCCGCCACAGCAAAAGAAACCTTTGTTTTACTGATACGTACCCCAACGCCTATATCATGCTAGTGATAACCTCTCCCACAAATAGTGCTACCTTTCTCTGAACTTTTCGATGTACGCCGTTAGTCTTAACTGGTAAGGTTACACACCGAAGAGCAATAATGGAAAAAGCGCAGTGTAGGTATTTACTTTACTAGATTTGTTGCATCTTCTAAGTGTTCTGTCAATAAAACACAATCATTAGCTGGCCTTCCCCACAACATTTTCTGTCTATTCTTTCCGATTTAAGTTCATCGTAATTGTAATTCTTAGGTATTTAGTTGAATTTACGGCAGTTAAGTTTGCTTGAATTATGGTCTAACCGAAGTTTAACGGATCGGTATTAGCATTCATGTGGATGACATAAGACTTTTCATTATTTAGGGTCAATTGCCAATTTTCGCGCCTTATAGGTATTTTATATAAATGATTTTACAATTTGTTTTGATCTTCTGATGACTTTACTAGACGATAAACCACAGCAAACAACCTAAGACAGCCGGCCACTGTGAGCGAGCGGCTCTAGGCGCTTCAGTCTGGAAGCACGCGACCGCTGCGGTTGCAGGTTCCAATCCTGCTTCGGGCATGGATATGTGTGATGTCCTTAGGTTAGTTAGGTTTAAGTAGTTCTAGGGGACGGATGACCTCAGATGCTAAGTCCCATAGTGCTCAGAACCATTTTTAAGCAACGTAAGACAGCTGTTCAGAATTTCTCCTAAATCGTTTATGTAGATAAGGAACAGAAGGGAGCCTATATCAGTACCTTGGGGAACGCCAGAAATCACTTCTGCTTTACTCGATAACTTTCCGCCAGTTACAACGAACTGTGACCCCTCTGATAGGAAATCATGAACCGAGTCACATAACTGAGACGATACTCTATAACTACGCAATATGATTACATGGCTTCTGGAAATGTACTTCGTGCGAGTAAAGATCAAGATGTGTTTCACAAGAACGATGTTTTGTAACTCCGTGTCGATACTGACAATATTCTCTGGAGATCCACGAACATTAAATTTCATCAGAAATTTAATGAGGTTATCTGAAAAAAAACCATAATTAGTTCCTGGAATCTAATATCCCAAATATTACTTTTAAACAAAATCACATTGGTCACACGTTATAGTTTAGTCAGTCATATAGCACTAGAAGTTTACAAATGTATCAGATACCCATGGACACATAATTATCTCCAATGTCGGGTGCCTTCAGCGCAAGTGAAACAATCTCCCGCAACCTGGAGACGGAGCTGAAAACAGGACAGTTACATGATACCATGAAGCGGTTTGGAGAGCTCGTGGATCTGATAGCAGCTGCTGGAATGCCTGAACAAGAATGACATTAAGCAGCTACTCATAATTTCTCGTCAATTAAGGAACTCGGAAGATTACGGGCAAGGGATGGAAGTAAAGTCCGTAGAGAGGTGCAATGTTACGGAAAAGAAACTCTGAGGCACTTTGCTAAATTACTACTAGCCCCTAATGCTGTTCTGTCACACAGCGATCTCTCTTCCACATTCTTAACTACCGGAGAACCATGACAAGGTGGCCGAGGCACTGCAGCTGACTTCGTCTCCAAATGACTCCGACTGATCAAATGGTTCAAATGGCTCTGAGCACTATGGGACTTAACTTCTGAGGTCATCAATCACCTACAACTTAGAACTACTTAAACCTAACTAACCTAAGGACGTCACACACACCCATGCCCGAGGCAGGATTCGAACCTGCGACCGTAACCGCGGTTCCAGACTGTAGCGCCTAGAACCACTCGGCCATTTTACTGATCCCTGGGCCTCCATAATGTCCATTATAAATGCACTCCGGTGAAGTTCGCTTCCTGGGACACCTCTCGGAGTCCACAGATTTTTTTTTTTTGTTCAAATCGCATGTAAGTGATCCTATTACCTCGCGATTTCCGTTCGTCCCCGCGTTGCAGTTAAGACGGCAGCACGAGTGTGTCACAACACTCACGTTTGTCGTATCCGCTTCCTTGAAGGCTACCCACCCCGAAGCCGCCAGCGAGTACACAAGTCGCCTCGGTGCCCACTACTTCCTTAAGAGCTTGGCTATTCCCTAATAAAATTATTTTCAAGTTCTTTTGCTCGTCTTAGTTCCCTATTCACGTCAAACAAAAGCTCTTTCTTTCTCTTACAAACAAGGATAATGCTTCATCATACTGTACCATTTTCTACGTACATCTGTATTTGAATGTTTGTCACTGTAATGGGAACCTTTAAAATTACACTGCTTATATCACAAAGAAATACCTCATTCCACATCCATCTGCCAAGACGTGGTATATGACATATACACAATCACAAAAGTTATGGTCAAGTGAGGGCTCGGTCTAACGTACGAATTGCGACACTTCGTAAGAGTCAACTGTTTAATTTATCACAACCATTAGCAGCAAAATGTTTACAATAATATGAGTTTTCACCTCTAATAGGATGTGTAATGTAGGGTATCGACTGTATTCAAAAATGGCTCCAAGATGGGACTTAACATCTGCGGTCATCAGTCTCATAGACTTAGAGCTACTTAAACCTAAGTAACCTAAGGACATCACACCCATCCATGCTAGAGGAAGGATTCGAACCTGCGACCGTATCTGCAGCGCGGTTCTGGACTGAAGCGCCTAGAACCGCTCGGTCACAAGGCCGGCATCGACTGTATTCGGTCAAAATCCACGCCAGAGTTCAGGTGGACAAAAGTTTTATGCATTGCAAAGCAGAACACGGGCAACTGCCCTTGCGTTGCAAAGCCAGGTGGGTGCGGTATAGCAACAGCCAACGCTGCAATACACTAGCAGAAGAAAAGAAGCCTTTCCTCACTTGGCACCACAGTACGTGCCTTAATCTGTGGATGTACATAGTCTGGAGCATATAAGTACTCAGCCACTCGCGTACTTAATCAGTCTCATCTCAGTATCACAGCATACAGCATTAGCCTGTGACATCCGGAGCGACATTCCGGAATGCAGTACGGCGTCCACTGTATAAACCTCGAGACAAGGCGCTCTACCCTGAGACAAAAGGGAGCTGCCCGCTCGCTGCAGGAAGCTCACGGCCGTCGCCAGGTGTGCTGTCGTGCTGTCATCACGGTCGCAGCCGGAAACGTTGCTGAGAGCGGTATTCGAGTGACGCCACACTCGCGCCGCTCTTTGCGCTGTCAGCAATGCTGGACATCTATTATAAGAGAGACAACTGGATGCCTTCACTAAGCTGTTCCCGACATACTACGGCTGAAGGCCGGAATAAAGAAACTAATTGCACAAATGTACTGTCGTCCTATTTCACACTCCACGTGTGACAATCCTGGCCGTGTGGTTCTAGACGCTTCAGTCTGGAACCGCGTGACCGCTGCGGTCGCCGGTTAGAATCCTCCCTCGGGCATGGATGTGTGTGATGTCCTTAGGTTAGTTAGGTTTAAGTATTTCTAAGTCTAGGCGACTGATGACCTCAGATATTAAGTTACATAGTGTTCAGAGCCATTTGAACCATTTTTTTTTGTGACAATCCAAGGGTCATTTGATAATAACTAGAGATGAAGAAACATGTTAGGCAGCAGACGTAGCACACGATTACAAGTACCGCCTTAATTCTTTGCTGTCCGTAGGTCGCCCAGCATACTACTGCCGTAAAGAGTCCAGCAATTTCCACCTCACGCTGCAGTTGCACAACATCTGCGTATATATACTCAACCATGAAATTTGGATAAACACTGATCTGTCTCAATGTCCTCTAAGTGCCTTTAGCCAGATTAATTCGCACGCTATCCGCACTGAGCGTTCCCAGGAGGAACCAGTCGCCCCTTTGCGCCAACTCACATTTACCGTCGCTTTGCGCCTCTAGGTCTTTGTTTCCGGTCCAGGATGGCGCCATCTCAGAGCCGGTAGCCATCACACGTGTGTCACCTCACGATACAATGCTGTAGCAGATCTTATTTTTGTGACTATAATATTTTAGGGTACGGGGAGCTTTAAAATTACTGTACTGGATATGAGCGGCTACGATCAGCACTGTTTTCGATCTCGACTGTCTTTATGTATTAAAGCAGTACATTGGTTGAATAGCATCTGGTAAAATCAAAATACGTCTGCTTAGCAAAGTTACAAATGGGAAATCGGCAAGTGATTAATGATGCTATTTGGAAATATTTGTAAAGTGGAAACATTTCGTCGATTTAGAGCACTTCCACTCACCTTCCGGAAACACTAATTTGTTAATTTGCAATATATTAGCTATATATAAAAAACTGGACAGCTGATTCCAGGTAATCAGTTTTCACTATTTTGAGTTAAGTCATTTGCCATGTGCCAAAGAGTGGTACTGAGCGAGTGGTATTAGCAAAAGACAAACCTCAGACTTAACAACAGACGACTCCGCTGCCTCACAAGGGAGATCATATTGAACATGCTAATGTGTGAGGCTGTTTTCTGTTCTTGAACTTTCTGGCTAACAGAAAATGTACTTCTATGCAGATTCCTGCAACCAAGCTGGCTTGGTAGCGGTGTGCTGAACAGTCGGGAACAAACCTTTTCTGATGGCCGCCTTTGTAGTTTCAGCCTATTCTCTTTCCCATTTTTCCTTCGAAGTGCAATTTCCTTCTGATCACGGACGAAGGGATTCTGTTTTAGTTTTCCGTTGCCTCTTCTTGAGCTGCTTGTTTGGCAAACTTGGCTGCAAGTTAATTCCCAAGAGTTCCTACACGTGCTGTCGTCCATTCGAAATTGATACACCATTTCTTGCGACGCAATTCGCCAATCTCGCTTCTGAATTCTTCTGTCTCATATTTATGATTCTTGGAATTATTTAACGAATCCAGCACAGTTCAACTATCCAGGTATACTATAGCTGCCACTTTAGCATTTAATTTTTAGTAAGTTCTCTACTTTCGCTAAAGTTCACAAGACTGTTCTACTTGGATAATGGTGCATCTTTTCCTAAGTGTGTATTTTAACTGATAGGTAGTGTGCCATTAATGGGGATTACCACTCCTGAACCTGCTCCGTTCTCTGTGAGCTCCCATTGGTATAAAACTCTATTAGATATTCCTTGGGACTTTAATTTGCTTCTACTGTTTCATGTATGTACTGTCCAACAGTTCTCCAGTATCGTGAGAAGTCAAAATAAGAATAGAAAACTTGATATCAATGAATGTTACCTATGAAATCATATACGAAGTTTTCCTGATTATTAATTGCTTACAGTCTGTCACAGATTCCCTGGAAGAAGAAAAATCTATGTTTACATCTACATGTTGCAAGTCACAGTACGATGGGAGTAGAAATGTAGCAGAGAAACTCGCGTACAAGATATAAGGTGATTTTTGAAGGAGTTAAGCTTCCCGAAAAGTGCGAACTTGGTGATAACGCAACGAAAATTAGCATACAGTGAAACTTGCGCTATTCTTATTACCGTGTAACAAAATATTACGGAGCCACATCGCTTCACGCATTGAACAGTCGTTCGCAATCGGAAACGACTTAGAAATTTTTAAGTCTTAAGACAAATTTTCACGAAGCGTTAGGAAGCAGCACGCAACATGAAATTAGAGGAACCGTCGTGTAAAAAGTGCTCATCCTTGCCGTTAAACGAAGAAATCACATTATTTAGGTGGAACGCTAAAAGGAGATTACCTGGGTACAGAGAAACTCATGCTGTTCTCATTTATTATCTGACCCCAGTTGCGGGCATAGAAGAACTTGGAAGTTTATTGGCTCTTTTGGGCCTTGCATATTGAACCATCGCAATTGTAATGTGATGATACGGAAGTAAGAACAACATGACACCCCTTCCCCAAGAGAAAAAAGTTTTCCAGCTCGAACCAGGGACCCTTCGCTTGGTGGACTGTTTGGCTGTTGGAAGTCTCTCAGTGGTAGCGGCGGGGATTTGAAAAGCTGTATAGTATCGTGGTACGATCCTTAGAACCTATTATCCAGCCCTGCAGTTAATATTTCGTCGGTATGTTGGCTTTCAACACGGGCAGCACTGTCTAAGCCACCTTTTGGATAGCATGCTGAGGGAAATCTGATCATGATGCAATGCATTGGCTGGAATGCAGCACTGGATTTTTGTTTCACACATATGTACTTTCGAACGGACTGTGTTTACTTTGGTTATTGCTCCGCTGTTATTCCAGAATAAGGTATTCCTTTTAGGGTTCCGTACCTCAGTAAGTAAAGATCGAACCCTTGTAGGATACCTTTATTGTTCGTCTGTTTGTCCCTCTCTTTCTCCGACTGTTGAGAAGCCTTGGTCTTAGAAACTAGTTGACATATCTAACTGAAATTTATGTCTCATACTGTAGTTTACGGTCCCTTGGCGGTGTAACGAATGTTACCTCCTACGTCAATAAAATCAAAATATACCGCCATTTACATAACATAGTTTCGATAACTTGCGAGAAACGATATTGATAACAGGCAAAATCGTCGAATTCTTCGATTCCCGGAATCCATGAGCTACCTTAATACATAATTGAGTTCGCGGGGAACCCTCGGTGCTCGAGTCATACTGTCACTTACCATGATTTTTTTTTAATTTAGGAAGCGTGCAGGATAAGTCATAAAGTTTGAATTACGGGCTCAAAATATATACGGGGACGTGCTGAAAAGTAATATTTCAGAATTTTTATACGAAAGCACTAAAATATTTTTAAATAAAGTAAAAGTTATTAAGATTCTCCACCTTTATTCCTTGTGGCTAACATTTGTTCCTTAACATAGCCACCCTGGATACAAGCACATTTCTCCCAACGAGATAGCGGTTTGTTGACACCGTCACTGTAGAATGTTTGACTTTGTTAACCGAGGCAAAACAAATGGTGCAAAAGGCTCTGAGCACTACGGGACTTAACATCTGAGGTCATCAGTCACTTAGAACTTATAATTACTTAAACCTAACTAACCTAAGGACATTACACACATCCATGCCCGAGGGAGAATTCGAACCTGCGACCGTAGCGGTCGCGCGGATCCAGACTGTAGCGCCTAGAACCACCCGGCCACATCGGCCGGCCGAGGCAAAACCTCATCGATACTTGCACTCCTTCATCGCTCTCAAAGAAAAGTTCTCGAATGTGTCGTTTGAGTTTTAAAAACAGGTGGAACTCGGATAGGGCCAAATCGGGACTGCATGGAGGATGATCGATGACAGTGAACTCATGGCGTCGGATTGTTACAGATGTTGCAGCGCCCGTGTGTGGCCCGGCATTGTTATGCTGAAGGGGACGGTACCCCTTGTGTTGACGGCCTCTTCGAATTCGAAACTCAGTTGCAGCACACTGTTTCTCATGCACCAACATAGTTGCTCTGCACACTAGGATTGTTGATATTTTTAAAAAATATCGGGAATCCGATATATCGATATATAGAGATATTTTTAAAAAACATCATTATCGGCCCTAGATATGTCGAATAAATGATATATCGATATTGTGCCGGAAAAATAACGACATAACAGGCAAAATCAATATCGGGTGCACATCGTAAATATGCTGTCAGTTTTAGAGCTGTGTGTTTAAGTATTGATATATTATCAGATATTGTGAGCTGATACCCCTTAGAGGATGAACTGAAAGGAAAACGATGCAGGTCCGAATCCTGCCTCGGGCATGGATGTGTGTGATGTCCTTAGCCTAGTTAGGTTTAATTAGTTTTAAGTTCTAGACGACTGATGAGCTCTGAAGTTAAGTCGCATAGAGCTCAGAGCCATTTGAATCATTTTTGAAAACGATGCACGTTAATGCTTAGCGATAACCACTTTGCCAACAATTGTAACAATATATACGCGGCACAATAAAACATGTCCGATGTGTCCGTCGTTCGTTTTCATCACGTACCGGACTTGGTCTGGAACACTCACCTTGCGAACTCGCGTTACATTACGTACGAATTATAAGAAGGAAATAACGCTGATGTTTAATTATGTAACTAATGGCCTGCCTGTCACCAACACTTAATGAGGTAAGTGTGGGGGAGATGAGGAAGATATCTTTATAGAAAATGGATAATCACTGAGTGTCATGCATGAGAGAAAAGGTATATTCCTGAAGCTCTATACTGGACCACAGAAGATACATGGTGCTAGAGAAAGTATTGTACTAACACACACGTCCCCCTCCAAATAACCGCCCCCCCCCCCCCCCCGCCCCCCGTCCTCCATCCCTCACGTCTCACCTTCCACGAGTCGCAGATTACCCAGAGCGCGTGTAATTCCTTGGGAAAATTTATTTATTCAACGTCATAAGTGTTACAATATATTGTTCAATTGAATTCATTCTTATTGACAAAATTGTGTTGAATTAGTCGTCCTAATGATAAACATGATTTATACGGTGGGAGAAATGATGAGGCACTGACGGAAAGTTGTCCATATTGTACTGCACAGGTAATATCTGCCTGTTAGACAACTTCGAATATGAAGAATTCATCATGATTCAGTAGCGATATATATACAAAAATCTTGTCTATTGAATGAAGGTAGAATTATCCAACTAAGGGTTAGTAAGATTCGTGAACTATGGAGGCGTAATTACCAAATGCATCCACAGAGGATCAACGTGCAGGTATCCATTTCTTCGTTGCCGAAGGACAAGCACCGTTAGACATCCATCGGAGAAGGCAGAATGTGTACAGTTAAGGTGAAACGTCCGGAAAACTGCGACAAGGGGTACTGCTGCTTGCTCACAATGCACATCCCCTTATTGTAAATATCATAACGCAGAAGTTACGCCAACTTAAGAGGGAGACACTCGAGCACTCGCCCTATAGGCCTGATTTCCCCTCCTGCAACTATCACGCCTTCGGTTCATTATAAAAGGCGTTGAAGCGCCAACGATCCATGTCCGGCGAGAATGTGGAGCAGACACTTACGTCCTCAGCTTCATGTACTAAACGAATATCTTCAGGCTGGGTCGTCGGTGGAATGCTTGCCTCAGCACCCACGGTGATTTTCGCGGATTGGCTTACCGATTCTGCAGTGTAAGGCTTTCGAATGGAAACTTTTCGATCGCCCTTTGTATCTTCCAGAGTTAATTTCCTGAGGAGTTGACTAAATTTCCTTCCGAGGTAAAAATAATAGATGCAAGAGACACGGGCTTCAGTCACCAAGTGTCAACTTTAAGAACTGACGTTAGCCTTTAACTGCAAATTCACCATTGAGTGGCACACGCTCTTCCGACGGTGAATGACTTGGTGGGGAAATGACTTGTAGATGCCTACATTTCGGCTGTTCGGCAAACGCTTCACTTAGAAATGCACCTCGCTCTTATTCCGAAAATGTATGCCACGCAACGGTTACTTCATCCGAGGAAAATTTATAAGCCAGTGGGCGCTATGTCAGCGGAATACGGTGGGTGAGATTAACGAAGGAACGTGCGTGGCTATGTCCTGTGCAGAATGAGCTGGAATGTGGCTGTAGGAAAAAAAGGTCTCTTTAGCAGAGAAAAACGACGCTTCGACTTGACAGCTTTCCATAATCCTGTCAGGAGATTTAAATAGTATGTTCCCGTGACGGTTTGCAACTTGCGAGCATTATCTGTTAACACCGCATCATGGCAGTCCCAAAATAACATTCAACATTCAGCCTTTTTTGGCAGTAATGTAACCACATGTTTATAGAGCTTGTTTTGATCATTTTTCTCGAGGTAATGGTGATACACTTGCACACACTTAACTGCAAACAAACAAGTAATTTATTACGTAACTAATAGGGCATGCTGAAATGTAATGCCTCCGAATTTTTTATTTCAAGATTGTTTAATCTTCTTAAATGAATTTGTATTGTACATCTTCATTCTTCATTTGTAGCCTCTCCTGCTAGAGGGTTCCGAATTGTAGCGAGTAACGTAGTGATAAATTATCAATATATCGGTCCTCCTTTTGCAAACAATATCGATGTATATCGACAATACATTTCCCTTACATATCGATAAATCGGTATCTAAATGGCAGTTTCGAGTGTCGATATTCTTATTCGATATTACATTTTTTCGCAATTTTCACTGAATATACGAAACTGTTCTTTTGAAATTGTAGTAGAACATAATTTTACTTTTATTTTGTGGAGGAATCTTACTAGTTTTTGAGTTTGATCAAGTCCAGTCTTTCTCATTGGCTGTGCGAAGAAAGTATGGACGGCACAAGAAGAAGTCCAATTGAAATGGGGGTTGCGCTGTGAATGGAATAACTAGATATCTGATGTGAAGTGATAGCGCACCAGCGGCGTTAAAAACAATTTTTAATGCATGTAATCGGCTATTTGTGCACATTGACATTTTTCAGGAACAGTTGGTGAAATTGATGAACAAAAATCGAAATCAGAAGACTGGTCTTCGTTGTGGGCGGAGATGTGTGAGGGAAATGCTGACGCAATCGGCGCTCGGCGCTACCAACAGACTGCAACGTTTAACTTCACGACGCAGTTCCCATACTACAACTGCAACGTTGCTGGCGTTTGCAGAAAAAAGAAAAAAGAAAAACAAAACAAAGACAGGGAAGTAAACATGAAGTGTTCCAGACACACAAAAAGAGGCAATCGTACAGTCTGTCATTACAAACCTTTAAAATGAATGGCAATCACGGAACAGAAGAATGAGAATTCTCAGTATCTATTATGCGTTAGTATAATCGAAGGGTACAGCAAATTTGTTATAGAACGGCATTACCATGCCATGGAAAATCAACTTAAATATTAAGCTGACGTTGAAACAGCAAATTAATCAAATTACCATCGACAGATGATTTTTATGAGATTCAGTGTTTTCTACATCAAGAAGCACTTTGTTCTAAATTTTCGGTCTTGTAGCATGTGATGAAACTGGTGATAAGGTCAGTAAATTTTCTGAAGTTGATTGCAGCATTATATCATCAGCTGAATCAGTTTGTGATGGAAGTGAACATAGAGTGGTGGTGGTGGTTAGTGTTTAACGTCCCGTCGACAACGAGGTCATTAGAGACGGAGCGCAAGCTCGGGTTAGGGAAGGATTGGGAAGGAAATCGGCCGTGCCCTTTCAAAGGAATCATCCCGGCATTTGCCTGAAGCGATTTAGGGAAATCACGGAAAACCTAAATCAGGATGGCCGGAGACGGGATTGAACCGTCATCCTCCCGAATGCGAGTCCAGTGTGCTAAGAACATAGAGAACTGAGACGTTATATATTACTGCAAAGTATGCTAGTTAAAATAAGGGGCAGGCTTGGAACGATTTGTCGATTGAAGACTCACTATTGTTGAATTTCGAAACAAAAAGGAAAGGAGGAAAGAAAATTAGAACACAGAGTCGACTGCAGGCCTCGTATAAATAAGGGGACTTCATTACACACTGCCTGCAGTACGAGTTGCAAGGTGAGAAGCAACTTTTTCTGGTTTCACGGGGGTGTATTTAAAGACAAAGTCACGTTGTGGAAGGGACTATTTGCAACAGGAAACTTCCTCCATTTTTCTAAGCTCATTGCGTTGAAGGAAACGTTAATTTCGAATAACTCATTGTGGCGTTGAAGTACACTATCGATTCACATTAATGTCACCACTTGTCAAAAGTATAAACGACCGCATTTTGCGGCGCAGAACGTTGTGAGGGTTGCAGGAATATAGACAGTCAGATTCTGGAAAGTATCGACAGGGATGTGGAGCCATGCCGACTTCAGGGCGTATCCAGCTGTGTTAGGTTTCTCGGTTGAAGGTTCATGGTGCGTACAGTCAGATAGAGATGGTTTCACAGTTCCTCGATTGGATTTATATGCGGGGAGATTGGTAGCCTGGGATGCACGGTAAGCTCATGCTGGTGTCCTTCGAACCACCCATGTACATTGCGAGCTGTGTGACTCATTGCATTGTCTTGCTGGTAGGTGCCACCATGCCGATGCAAAACAAACTTCATGTATGGTTGCACACATAGTTGCGCCTGCGCTGCTAGTGCTGCCACCTGCCGGCTGTGAGCGGTTTTTGAACGTTCAAATATAGCCGGTGGTCACGTTAATGTGACTAGACTGTGTACTACAAGAATAGTTTGCTTAATGTTTTGAGGACACTGCCAGGCTGATTTTGACACCGCTGGTCTATTAGTTGTGGGCCTTCCTTGCATGTGCAGATGGAACTGGTCGATCTGCAGAGTGATCCTCATTTAAAGGACAAGTTCGTTTACTTTTAAATTATAGATTGCAGGAAAGTCGTCCTGTTTTTAAATTTTATAGTGCAGATCTAGACTTCGGCCAGAAGCTAGCCATTCTCAACGTTAAGAATACAAGAAGTATTTAGATGACGTCATAAAAAGTTACAAGTAATAGCTTAACTCATATCGTTTGTATATTACATACCACTATTATTTTCACTCTGTGTATGGCAGTCCCTGTTGATCGGGCCTCACCAACAGTTCATTGAATACTGCTGTTTACGGAAGGCAGGCTGTATCGAGAACACATCGGTTGATGACTTCCCTTGAAGTTTATATACGTAGTTCACGTAGATGGCGCCCTTTCACCAACCGATGTGTTCTCGATACAGCCTGCCTTCCGTAAACAGCAGTATTCAATGAACTGTGGGTAAAGCCCGATCAACAGGGAATCCATACATAGAGCGAAAATAATAGTGGTATGTAATGTACAAACTATATGACTTTAAGCCATTGCTTGTAATCTTTTATGACATCATCTAACTAAGTACTGATTGTATTCTCAGCATTGAGAATGGCAACCTTCTAGCCGAAATCTAGATCTGCACAATAAAATTTTCAAATAGGACGACTGATTGCTACAATCTATAATTTTCAAGTCAATATAACAGTCGCTGAGTACAACAGCTTTCTGAGTAGACGGTAACCTGATGAAGTTCTCTTGCGTTAAATCTCTTCACAGGTTTCCCTTGCGAATAGTTTCCACGTCTGCATAATAAGGTAGCATATTTGATACAATATTTCGACCAACAATGTGCCTGAAACGCTTTTTCGATTATTGGACTAAGTGGATTACGATTACTTGGCAACCTGAGTGACGAAAACCTGGAGAACTGTTTGGTCCTATCCTACATTAAATTCGTTGCCTTCAGAGCACCAAAAGTAATTAAATAATACTGAGAATTATTATTGTTTGTTCAAAATGCTTCAAATGACTCTGAGCACTATGGGACTTAACATCTGAGGTCATCACTCCCCTAGAACTTAGAAATACTGAAACCTAAATAGCCTAAGGTCATCACACACATCCATGCCCGAGGCAGGATTGAACCTGCGACCGTAGCGGTCGCGCGGTTTCAGAATATAGGGCCTAGAACCGTATTATTGTTGTTGATAAATATGAAACAAGGGTGTATGCAAGTTACATGCACGTCTAACGTGGTTCGTTGGCACTTTTCCCCTTTTCCCCCTCTACACGCTCCGTGTGGCGTGCTAGCGGGGAAGTGTGCAAAAGCCGTGCACATATGCAGGAGTGCTTTGCCGTCCCTGCCATAAAGCAAACATAGCAAATACTATCAAGTTATCAGTGGTTGTCGGCCTCTTAATTTTTTTTTATCTTTTCATTCAGGAATTCTAGTTCTCAGATAAGCAGACTATGCTAAACTTCTTTTTGTACATGATTAATTCGGTGAAGCAAAGTGCAGCAACTCATTGAAAAAACAGTTTCTTGCCCGCGCTTCTTCCATAGTGAGAGGTTCTCGCAGTTCCGGCTCTCGACAGCCGCCTCGGCCGCTGCGAGCAATTGAGACTGGCCGGATTGAGGCGTAACAAAGCGGCATTGAGCGGTTGAGCGGCCGCCGGGGGCGGGCTAATTATTTCCCACAATGAGCCCGCCGCACCTGTCCGCCGCCTTTGTCCGGTCGTATCGGCACGGACGCCTCTCTCTTCAGCTGGCCCTTCCCACCTTCCTCGTTCTTTCCCTTACTGCCCCTCAGATACTCTCTCCGTCGCTTTCCGCAGGAGCGTGACGCAGCAACTTTTAATCCATTCACAGTCAGATGCCTCCAGTGAGATGAGTCGCTTTCCACGTCTCTCACTACTTAATAATGAACAACAGATCCTGACAGCCATCAGCTGCTTCATCTCTGCCAGGACTGTGTTGTAGTCTTTTTATTCGTATCCTACTCATCGGTGTGCTGATCGCTCGATAGTCACATGTGAACTGAACGCGTGTGCTTTGTTGACATACTGGCGTATGTTCTTTGTTTGTGGCCGGATGATAGGAAGTAGAGCAGCTATTCTTTATTGCGAATACCAATTTTTTTAATGAAGGAGGAGTCATCTAGCTTCTGCATAAAATCCATACCATCCGTGGTGTTCGAGAGTATCACATGTTACTTATTTATAGTGCGACAATACATCCACATCTACATCGTGCTCCGCTGGCACCTAACGGCGTGTGGCGGAGTGTAGTTTCGGTACCACTATCTGATCCGTCCAACCCTGTTCCACTCGCAAACAGTGCGTGGGAAGAATGATTGTCGGTAAGCCTCTGTTTTGGTTCTAATTTCTTGAGTTTTCTCCTCGCGGTCATAACGCGAGATGTATATGGAGGGAAGTAACATGTTGTCCGATTCCTCGTACATATACAAAGAGTACAAAACTTCTATGTGTGAATATTTAAACACATCTTTCCAGCATAACATATCGCAAATGACGTCAGCTGTATATAGACATCACGGTCTATTTTGTCACACCACTCGTCGCTGGCGGAAAATCTTCGGAAGGGCTCTAGTAGGCACGTGAGGGCCATGTGGATACAATATGAGCAATTGTCTATCGTGCCACACTAGCGTTATATGACGGCGATGAAAATATGCGCTGCTCGTGCAAAGGTAGTCGTCATGGTTGCCGTAATTGCCTGGGGCTATTTAAATGCAGGGTATGACATCTGGATGTAGGGTATTTTCAAGCACCGTGGAGGACTGAGCATCCGTTCATCGATGGTGCTGAATTCGATTTCGTCGAGAGTCATGGCTGTGACAAGACTTGCCGGTCTTGGTCTTCGTCTTTTTCGCCCTGCATGTTATACACCATTCAATATTGGAAAGTCGGTGTTATCAATCTTGTGGTATTCACGCGGTAGCGCGTATCTTCCGTCTGATATCAGGAGTCAAAATATGGCTCAAGACTGACGACCAGTATGTGGAAGTAGATCGTATTGACCAACTAACAATACGTATAGCTTCGTTAAGTTTTATGTCTACCTTTTTTACGCTTGGATTATTAAACCAAAAAACGCGAGGAGTACTCTGCCGTTGAATATACCAGTCCGAGTGTTGATAAGCGGAGAGTGTCTACTTACTATCCCCAACGAGAGCCACAGAAGTTAGGGAAAATTTTTTTCTGCGTTTAACACATTGTCGTATCAAGTGCTCGTTAAAAGAAAGTGTACTATCTAACGTGAACCCAAAAGATTTTGTATGCATGTTATGATGAAGTTTGTGCATGAAGTTTGTGTACCTGAAAGTAGACTCAACGGATCTGTGTGCCAATCTATTGGACAGATGAAGGCATGTAACTTTCGTTTTCTTTTGGTTTGCTTGTAACCTCCATTTACGGAAGAATTGGTATAAAATGTCTAAAATGAATGTTAGAATTTCTTCAGTAGCTCTAAAGGTTTCGTGCTGGGTGGCCATTGCCTAGCCGTCCGCTTAATTAAAGCCAAGACGCATGGGCAACCCGAAAATCTCAAAGATGTCCTGGCTCAAATGAACTGTCACAACACATAAATGTACTATAGTTATTAGCGAAATCTGACAGGGATGAAAATGTACTTCAGTGGAAGTAAAAATCTTCCAATAAATGTGAGCCACAAAAAAACAGTTTGTGGAGTTACCAAGAATGTGCGGTTCCGAGGAACCACTGCCTTCAGCTAGAAAAAAAATTATACGAGTTACTGCCAGTGTATTTCAAATGCAATTTTTTGGATAAGTGCCTATCTAATTCGGATCAAATCTCACCCATGGGTGAATGTTGCATGACGGGGCACGGCCGCATTTTGCTGCTGATGTGTCAATACCTAACACGCCAATATGGTCCAAGATGGATGCGTCTAGTCAGTAACTTCGCCTCCAAGGTAACATGACCTAAATGTTTTGTTTTTTTTACTGTGTGGGGTAGTGTCGAATCTGCAGTGTACGGCACTACCGTTAGTACGGCTCAACAATTGCGGCGTTGAATTGTATAGTCTTGTCAAGATTTACAGAACTATCTGGGAGTGTTTGAAATAATTTATAGCTCAATGCAGAGTCGAGTACACTTCCCCTAATCAGTCCATTTCACATCACAGTTTCATCCCAACTGGCTTGGTATGCATCTGTACTAAGGAGATGACTCGCCGTCCTCTCCTCAAATATGTATGTGTGGTGTCTACTCGAAGAACAATAGGTCCATTTCTGCACGCTTCGTAGAATGTAACTGCCATATGATGAAGATGTGATTGATATCGTCATTCAGTGGGTGAGTGTGTTATACTGTAAGTAGGCTGTTAGGTTTTTTTTATTGGTAACGCCACATAGCGCTCTGTGTGAAAAATCACTGGCTGTGCCGTGTGCAGTCTGTGGCTGGTTTGCATTGTTGTCTGCCATTGTAGTGTTGGGCACCGGCAGCTGGATTCGATTACGCAACTTGCAAAAACTCAGGAAAACTTAAAGGACACAGTAGATACGATTTCAACACAAATGGACACAAACTTGGTTCAGAAAAACACACAGAGGAAATAATTTCACTATCGGATAAAGTAGCCGAACTTTCAGATCAGTTCACTAACTTATCTACAAAGGTAGATGATGATCTGAATGACACAAAACCTGTAGCCTTCACTGACACTGAAGAGTATGAACAAATTAGAAAATTCAAACAGAATCAAAATCAAATCAACACACAGTACAAAAGAGAAATGCTGGAAGTACATGATCAGTTGGCTCAAGTAATACAAGAATTACATATTTCAGAGGACACTCGCGCTCCAATACGGGAAGAGGGACATAGAAATACAGAACAACCACAAAATAATAACACAGGACACTTCGGAAATTGTGAAAGAAATTGGCAAGGCGCATTGAATTTTGAGATGGAACCGCCGAAACGATGTAACAATGACCGACATGCGACTCGCCGACATGATGATTTTGACTATAAGTGTTCATTACTACACGTAAATTCAAAACATTTAAGAATTCTGGCAACGACATTCATCCACAAGCGTGGCTCCATCAATTCTCTCAATGTTTTCCTCCCAACTGGTCATTGGAGCACAGGTTAGAATTTATGTGTGGCTATTTGGAGAATGAACCAGCTGTAAGTATGCGATCGGTCATTCACAATTGTCACAGTGAAGGAGAATTTTATCAAGCCTTCCTCTCAGCATATTGGTCTCAAGCTATACAAGACCCAGTAAAACATAGCAGCATGATGATGAAACACTTTGAACAATCTGAATTTTCCAGTCTTGTCAAACATTTTGAAGGCATGTTGCATAAGAATCAATATCTTTCAAACCCATACAGCCCTTTAGAACTCATCCGCATTTGCTTAATGAAATTTCCGGAACATTTAAGGAATATTATTTTGGCAGGGCGTTGCAAAGACGACATTGAAGCTTTTCAGGGTCTCTTACAAGAATTAGAAATTGACAGACACAGTCGCGGAATGCGAAAACAGGAAAACAATCTCTACAGGTCACATCTTATGCAATTCCGCGATGAAAGAAACAATAACTGGACACGACAAGGCTATTCTCCCAACACAAATAGTGACAAAAACAGACACCACCCGTATGACTACCACTGGCAAAGTAATAGTTACAGAGAAAGATCACATTTCCGTAGTAATGAATATTACACAAACAATCATAGAAACAGACAATATGGCAACCAGAACTATTATCATCGCGGGAGACAGAATAACGTCAGACGCAACGGTCCAGCGCGCAGTTACGATTCAGGGAGAAATTCTCCACCACTTAACCGACAAGAAAGAAACTACAGGAACTACCGACATGACGACAGACGATATAATCATAACGACAGACCGGAATTTCATCAGAACTGGCGGGATTCAAACAGAGCTGGGCCCTCTCGACAAGGTGAATTTGTAGAAGTTAGGTCTCCTAATCCCAATAACGACGTGCGACAAGAAAGAGACAGACAATGACTCGCATTGCAGGCAGCTACGTTCTCCCGCTGGCTCCGAGAAAAATAACAGACGCTAACCTTGAGCAAATTTTAGCATTCCTTACCGATGTATACACCATGATAATTGCTTCGAAGTTGAAACTCTGCGCACCAGAAATGGTAAAAGTTTGCACCACATTTCACAGGTAAAACCGCTTATTGAAAGATAATCTGGTTTTTAACTTTGTCTTTGCCATATAACTTTTCACTTTACATTACTAGTATGCTTTGTCAGACTTAAAATTTGTTAACATGCAACAATGTTTGAAGTTAAATATCCAGTCAAGAAACAAGAGAACTTATTTAAACAGAAATTACGAATGCATTGTTATTGTGAACAGACGACACAGTGTTACTGTGTGTGAACATTCTTACTTGTTAGTTGCACGACTGCGTAACGACTATAAGGCTGACATACTTCGAACATGTACCGGTACTGCTAATGAGATTTTAATGCAACATTTTGGCTTAGTTGAAAAGACATTCTTTATTTGAAGTACTTTCTGTGAGATTAAAGATGACTTAGCATTTGGTTTCTTTGATAGCTACACGATTATATCACGACGCTACTTATGCGTGACACAATTTACATTGTGCTTTTGCGGTATATCTGTTTTATATCTGCACAGTTTTTCTGAATTCTTCTGGAAAGGAAAATATGTTTTAGTAGTAACTTTGTGATATAGGTACAATGAGACAGCCTTTTCTGTAGCACAACAATGCGTTACATTATAGTACTTTCTTGATCACGATAAGGTACGTAATAACTACGATATCATGTGGTAAGTACATTGACTTCTGCAGAACTTAGCTTTCGGAGGACGATAACTACGACACTTCCACAGAGATTATCTTACAACACGACGCACAGTTTAGCGCTACAGTACACGTATTTGAGTGATTAATTTTGTACTTAAAACATTTATTTTTATAGATATTTGAAGTACAATGATACAAAGGTTTTCCAAGATACATTTCATTCCATTGCTGTAATCTGCAACACCTGAGGATATAATTACATTAATCCTCAGGGGGCACAGGCTTACTTTGTGTACCATGTGTGTGGCAAGCACAAGGAGCCCTAGCTAATATGGTATTTGCTTATACAACTTTACACATCGATACCATATTTCTCTAACACAGAATTACACAGCTATCTGATCATTAAAACTGAGAGAGACAAATATTTTTTTTACTACGTCAGTGACACATGTTTACGTAATTACACTGTTGGATAACTTCACAGTACGAAATTGTATTTTGTCTGTACTTTTGTGAACTGTTCATAATTTTTTGGAACCATTGTGATACTATGAGAGCTTTGAATGACATATTTGATATGAAATCATGATTTTTAAAGTACGTTTGAGGTAGATGACACTTTTCACATTAGCAGAGAATTTTTTTAATGTTTTGACATTATTGCAGAAAGCTACGACGTTTTTGAGAGTTGACTGAGATGTTATGATATTATTACGATGACTGTTTGTATTATTCTGCTGAGGTATGTTTATGATCAATAAGATGATGCTATATGAGGAATTTGATTATGCTACTTATTTGTTATTATGAAATATTGTAGAAGTGTCGACGAATATGTATATGTGTAATAAAGCACGGAATAATGAGTAGTGGTTAGGGAGTCTGGTTTGTGAAACAGGATATTGGAAACCGAGTATCGTACTTTAAGAGTTATGAAATGTGTGTATATGCGTGAATGTATCACTATGCTGGCGAAAATTTTTTGGACACTATTATATTTAAAGGATTTTGTTTCTACAGATTAGTAATGCAAATTCTTGACCTGTGAATTTTTTTTTTATATGAGACTGCCACTGTAGCGGAAAATGGTGTTGTAAATACACTCCTGGAAATTGAAATAAGAACACCGTGAATTCATTGTCCCAGGAAGGGGAAACTTTATTGACACATTCCTGCGGTCAGATACATCACATGATCACACTGACAGAACCACAGACACATAGACACAGGCAACAGAGCATGCACAATGTCGGCACTAGTACAGTGTATATCCACCTTTCGCAGCAATGCAGGCTGCTATTCTCCCATGGAGACGATCGTAGAGATGCTGGATGTAGTCCTGTGGAACGCCTTGCCATGCCATTTCCACCTGGCGCCTCAGTTGGACCAGCGTTCGTGCTGGACGTGCAGACCGCGTGAGACGACGCTTCATCCAGTCCCAAACATGCTCAATGGGGGACAGATCCGGAGATCTTGCTAGCCAGGGTAGTTGACTTACACCTTCTAGAGCACGTTGGGTGGCACGGGATACATGCGGACGTACATTGTTCTGTTGGAACAGCAAGTTCCCTTGCCGGTCTAGGAATGGTAGAACGACGGGTTCGATGACGGTTTGGATGTACCGTGCACTATTCAGTGTCCCCTCGACGATCACCAGAGGTGTACGGCCAGTGTAGGAGATCGCTCCCCACACCATGATGCCGGGTGTTGGCCCTGTGTGCCTCGGTCGTATGCAGTCCTGATTGTGGCGCTCACCTGCACGGCGCCAAACACGCATACGATCATCATTGGCACCAAGGCAGAAGCGACTCTCATCGCTCAAGACGACACGTCTCCATTCGTCCCTCCATTCACGCCTGTCGCGACACCACTGGAGGCGGGCTGCACGATGTTGGGGCGTGAGCGGAAGACGGCCTAACGGTGTGTGGGACCGTAGCCCAGCTTCATGGAGACGGTTGCGAATGGTCCTCGCCGATACCCCAGGAGCAACAGTGTCCCTAATTTGCTGGGAAGTGGCGGTGTGGTCCCCTATGGCACTGCGTAGGATCCTACGGTCTTGGCGTGCATCCGTGCGTCGCTGCGGTCCGGTCCCAGGTCGTCGGGCACGTGCACCTTCCGCCGACCACTGGCGACAACATCGATGCACTGTGGAGACCTCACGCCCCACGTGTTGAGCAATTCGGCGGTACGTCCACCCGGCCTCCCGCATGCCCACTATACGCCCTCGCTCAAAGTCCGTCAGCTGCACATACGGTTCACGTCCACGCTGTCGCGGCATGCTACCAGTGTTAAAGACTGCGATGGAGCTCCATATGCCACGGCAAACTGGCTGACAGTGACGGCGGCGGTGCACAAATGCTGCGCAGCTAGCGCCATTCGACGGCCAACACCGCGGTTCCTGGTGTGTCCGCTGTGCCGTGAGTGTGATCATTGCTTGTACAGCTCTCTCGCAGTGTCCTGAGCAAGTATGGTGTGTCTGACACACCGGTGTCAATGTGTTCTTTTTTCCATTTCCAGGAGTGTATTTCGGTAAGAAAGTTAAGTGACCACCTGCACGTACTGCGTCGTGGGCACCCAGCTGGGAGACAGCCACCGGGAAACAAGCCATTAGTGTGTGCCTTTCAGAGGCACAAGAAAGAAAAAAGAAGGCCATTATCCTCGCTATTGACATTCCTTTGTAGAAAGCCTCGCAAAAACGACACGCTCATTACTTGGAAAAGATACTTATTTACATCTGCACACCTGATAATGACAAGCGTCGTTCTACGAGAGTTGAGAGGATTTGTACTAACTTATGAAATGTCACATGACTGTTGAATGACATTTTTATGCTTTGCCTTTCATAGTTGCTTATTTAATTTGATATCTGGTTTCCAGCTGTGTTGCAGCATTGGTTTTATAAAATAAAATGAAATGAATATGCTAATGTGAACACTTTCTGTCAACAGATCTATTAAATAATCGTTTTATGATCCACGTTCTTCGAAAAAGGAGCACTTCGAAAGGAACTAACAATAGGAAGGGATTAATAACAGTCAGTGCACACTTAATTTTCTTTTCAACTACTTGGTAATTTTTTATAGAACTTGCTTTTGTGGTGCACCACTTTAATTATATAGACATTAAGATGTAAATAGACATCTCCCTTATCTGCATTGATGTCTTTAGTGTACTATTTTTTTCTGCTTGAGCTTTGTCATGTTTAGATATAAGTTATTGCATTTGCTGCTGCTGTTTGCCAGGCATAGTGCTACTAAATTTCACTTTGTATTACTCTGTTAAGCTAGTTTTACGACTGATTTATTTTTCTTGTTTGCTGCTCATTGCCTTATATTGGTTGTAATATTGCTGCCTGCTTTGACAACTTCGATTTTTTTCATTGCTGTTTGTATAAATTGTTTTGTGCTGCTGCATTGGCTCGTCCCTTAGTTTAGCATCTGAGCTCAGTAGGTTTAAGTTAGCTTAAGAGGGGGTAGACTATATAAGAAACTAACTATGAGGAATTGGAAGAAATGCATTGAGAAGTTATAAGAAAATGATTTGGCCAAAAAAGTAGTGTACAGTGGAGAAAACTATTTTTGGTGGAAACAAATGTTGAGATACAACGAAAGATCTACAGAATGATGTTTTGGGTTGGACTGCAGTACCAAATATCACACTGAAAAAAAAACCCTGTCCCGTATTTTGTGTTATTACGTTATGTGAATTTGTTTTCTTTTTCCTGTCTTTGTGTGTTTAGCTGATACGAGTTACGTTGTAGAATTTTTCTGATAATATGTTATTTACTTTATAAACATGTTTAGACATTTTTTATCTGTTCTGTTTTGTTGCTCATATGTGAAGTTGATGTTTCAAAAGTTATTCTGATCTTTATGTATGTACTTATGTCATAATTTTTGTAACACTGATGTGCATGTTTATTTCTATTCTTTTGTAAAGCCTGTTTTACTATAAATGTATTTTGTACGTTTGTTATTGTATTCTTATTTTATATAATTGTAATTGACACTAGTTCATCAAATTAAGCAACTTGTAAAATACATTTCACTGCACACGTTTCTGTTGGTCATAGTATATGGACAATATTTGAAAAGTAGGGACTGATAGTGTTTGCATGTGTGTTAATAATTCAGCAAGGGACTGGATAACAGCATTGCTGGTTCTAAGGACATTTCAAACAAATTCTTTGTAGGTGGACAAGTGGTGGCTCATGGACTTGCTATATTGTCCACAAGACTCTTTGATGATGATTGTGCACCTGCACAGTCGCAACAGTTTGCTGCTAGCCGTCTCTACAAGGACTACAGTGGGTCAGCACCTTTGATGACCCACCAATACCATTATTTCTACAACGACTGCAGTGGGTCTGCACCTCTAGTGGCCCACCAATGGTAATCTCTACCAGGACTACAGTGGGTCTGCTCTGTGATGACCTACCTACCGATAGTCTTCAATGTCGAGTGACTCTGCTGTGGCCCATTACCTGTCTGCATGTCAAGAGTCAGCATTGTCTTTCCGTTGGAAGGACAACACTACTTCAAGACTCCTTTGAAATCCCCTACTTCCAAGTGCAATTTCTTTTATTGCTCAGACTGTGAGAAAAACACTGCAATTTTACTGTGATGAATGATCAGGACTGTCTTTATGGAATGTGAGAAAATTTTAGCTTTTGACCAACATTCTATCGATAATTGTGTGCATTTCATTTGTTTGTTATTGTAATTATGAATTTTTTTTTCGAATGTGTATTGGCCACTGCCCAAAACAATTTGTAAAATTTTTGTGGGGAGCATGGGTGCTATGTAAGTAGGCTGTTTAGGTTTTTTTATTGGTAACACCACGTAGCGCTCTGTATGAAAAATCACTGGCTGTGCCGTGTGCAGTCTGTTGCTTTTTTGCATTGTTGTCTGCCATTGTAGTGTTGGGCAGCGGCAGCTGGATGCTAACAGCGCGTAGCGTTGCGCGGTTGGAGGTGAGCCGCCAGCAGTGGTGGACGTGGGGAGAGAGATGGCGGAGTTTTGAAATTTGTAAGAATTGGTGTCATGAACTGATATATATATTACGACTATTAAGGTAAATACATTGTTTGTTCTCTATTTAAATCTTTCATTTGCTAACTATCCCTATCAGTAGTTAGTGAATTCCGTAGTTTGAATCTTTTAGTTACGTGGCAGTAGTGGCGCTTGCTGTATTGCAGTAGTTCGAGTAACCAAGATTTTTGTGAGGTAAGTGATTTGTGAAACATATAGGTTGATGTTAGTCAGGGCCATTCTCTTGTAGGGATTACTGAAAGTCAGATTGCGTTGCACTAAAAAAATATTGTGTGTCAGTTTAAGCACAGTATTGTTTAATTTTTCTAAAGGGACGTTTCCACACCTAGCGGATACTGAACCTAGGGACACACAATATGTTTTATTTTGTATTTCGGTCTAAAGTCACACGAAGAAATGCTCTTTAGTGACCATCTTAAGCAATTTCCGCCATTTTATGCAGTTTTTGTTGTTGTTAGACATGAGGACGAGTTTACATGGCACTCGTAAATATTTCACTTTTTTATATATCGAATTATGGTATAATATATTAAAGCAGATTGGAAGAAATGGTTAATTCTTCAGTTTCAAAATGTTATGTTGAGTAAAACGCTTTATATTTCTGAAGAAAAAAACATGTTTTAGTGTTTTAACATCAGAGTTGCTGTTTATTTATTGGCTCACTAGTTTCAGGCTTTGCCTTTTTCACAAGCCACCGCTTTGCTTTAAGGGAACATTTGGTGTGGACAGTACTATTAAATCATCAAGCTTCAGTGTATCTCATAATCCAGCATGATACTATCCACGTCACAATGATGTTTTTTATACAGTGGAACATTTTTTTCGAATTGGATTACACTCTATGTCACGCTGGCTTATTTATCGTAGGCGATGTTCTGCACTATATATGAAATATCGTTGTCGTGTGGATAACATCATGCTGGATAATGAAGTAATGAAATATACTGACATGTGACGATAAAATACACCTTAAATACAAAGCCGTGACCTGCGAAAATGGGAAAATCCTGAAACTAATGAGCCAGTAAATAAACAGCAGTTTTTTGTGTATTAAACATTTAAATATGTCTTTCTTCAATATTTGATAGCTGCAAGACGCGACGTTACTGATATACTTATAGCGGCATTTTATAAAATGCCGAAAATAAGCCGTACTTCGTCGCTCGTGCACACAGAAGAAAGTCTTACCATAGAATATATAATATTTATATATTATCGAAATTTCGTCAATGTCTTAAAAATTTTTACCTGTCTTGAAAATGGTAATTTGTGTTAGTTTCCAATAATATATTTAATATACTTCCACTTCATTTGGTGTCACTTACTGATAACTGGTATGTATTGGTGTAATAAAGTAACAGATAGACGACTACATAGAACACTGACGCATTTTCGCGATTGCAATCCTTTAAATTCTCGCAGAATATTTGTCAAAGGTACGAGACCAAGTTGTACATTGGCAAATGTTTCCACATTTGGAAAAACTTTAATTTTCTGGAGTATCTTTTGTAATTTTAGAGGAAGACTGCATTACGCGAATTCCATGACCTGTACATAGAGATCTAATGCTACATACCTCCACATACCAACCAACAAACTACAGGATCCATAATACGTAAAATCAGTGATTCATTTCGTTCATAAAACGGACATATAGGCTGTTAAGCAGGTGGTCATACTGTTTTGACTCATCAGTTTATTAATCGCGTAGATTGTAGTTAATTAGTTGGTTAGCTGGTCGTAGACTGTATCTTCTAAGGATTGGATTCTGCCGGAAGAATGTATAAAGGAGGTCGGTAATTAGAGGACGAAGTCCCTGAAGTCATGGAAAACACTTTCGACTACCGAGTCGTGGACGATATCTGCTATTGTGGGTTAATAATAAGTCTCATCAAATTCAAAAGTTCAAATGTGCGTGAAATCTTATGGGACTTAACTTCTAAAGTCATCAGTCCCTAAGCTTACACACTACTTAACCTAAATTATCCTAAGGACAAATACACACACTCATGCCCGAGGGAGGACTCGAACCTCAACCGGGACCAGCCGCAGAGTCCATGACTGTAGTGCCCCAGACTGGTCGGCTAATCCCGTGCGGCAAGTCTCATCACTTGTACTGTGGAACCATGATGCAACAACAATCAGATGTTGGTGTAATACGCATTACGGTTTTATTAGGGTAATGCCAATGACACGCTTAAGGCGAAATTTTCCGTTGTTAATAATAGCTTACTAGTTCTGGGCTTTGCCCATTTACACATGCCAGGGCCTTTTATTTAGGATATGTTTGGTGTTGACAGTTATATTGTTACATCACACGTCTATCTCATACAGTCTATCGCACATGATATGATCCACATGACAACGATATCACCAAAAAGGAATCTATACCGAAATCCCTGTTTCGCTTGCGGTTCAGTTGCAGCCGAAAGTAAAATTAGGTACGAGTTTAATTCCTCGACTTGCGCAATGTCTTTAGCTGCAGCTTTTACTTTGCCTGTATGAAGATTTATCTATAGGACATCAGGTCTGTGTCTTGTCCGTAATTGTGTAGGTTCAGGGTTTCTCACAGCTTGACGGGCTTCGATCCGTTTCTGGTTGTAAGTATAATATGATTTTCAGTGGTAGAGTCTCTGAGATTTATGAAATGTTTCGGCGCATCACTTAGCCAAGGTGCGGATTTCCTTCTCACCATGGTAGTTACGAGACATCTTTCTCATATAATCGAGTAAAACTTTTGGTAAATCCAAGAAGTTTATCTTTTATGCCTGGGAAGAGAACGGAAGACGTCCCTCAAACCATTTATTGTGCATCAGCTACAAGTTCAGATACACTGATGTTTTTAAAGTCTCAGTAAGCTGGTAGTTGCTGTTTCTTGTACATTCTGAGTACATTATCAAAGTTATATCGTCGGTAAACAAGGAGTTGCAGATGTTTGAGAGCTCGGAATTACTATGTTTGAAGACTTCATAGCAAATCTTGTCCATGAGAATATGACTATTGGGATTGTGGACGAGCAAGCTGAAATAGGGTCAAATTTGAAATTCCCGCGCAGGGACTGTTGTGCAGAAGATTAATGTTGCTATGAATTCTTTCGTTATTTCTTAGTACAATTATGACGTATTTAAGGGTGACTAACAAATAATTTATTACGCCAACAGCTTAGCAATATCATCTGAAATTATTGTATGTTCGTATATAGATTGCGGACTTGAGACGGCAGTTTTGAGACAACCCACTACCTACTTTCGAAGGTCTGTAGAATTCACAGATTGGGCACTGCGTGATATGTCCCTTCCCTTGGTTATATCAAACGAAACGTTCACCAAGTATACCAGTTAAACAGTTTTATTTACAAGACAACAAACTCACAGATTTGAGATGAGCACAATGACTAACAACTGAAGAACAAAAACAAACTCTCTTGACTGAAGAATAGAGAGTCGACCATGGTAGAGCATCGCTGAGGCGAAGTCTCCCGAGTGCCGAAGGCTGCGCCAGAAGTGCTGGCTACCATTGCACTGCTGGATTAAGCAGTCGTCTCGCAGATTAACACTTCTGTTTGATTGTCTCAAAGTTAGTTACAGCTGGAGTAGGAAACAGTTCGGGTTGCGCTCGCTAATCGCGCCTCCGCGCTCGCCTTGAAGCTGCTGCTGGCAGGCCTACTGGTGTCGCCCTCTGTTGATAAGCTAGTAAGCTGGCTGGTTTGAGTTTCCGCCTCGCGGGGTTTACGGTTTACGCGAATTATGTTGTGCAGATTGCTGTCGCCATAGCACTTCCTTTTAAGGGATGTAATAGCTATGAACTTGTTTATCGTCAACATATTTAGAATTGTGTGATACGGTAGCTAACAAATCAGAGCATATATATGCTCCTACTTAAATAAAACTGGTTATGGTGAGATACATGTACTAACCGCTCTCAAATCATATGAAATGACCGATTCCAAACTGAAGACTCAAAACTCAGAAATCCACTACCACAGCTATATGAAGATGTATAAGCATTAGCATATATAAACACTTAATGCAATTACAACTACGATAATGGACTACTTAAAAAATAAACAGTTATTTGAGCAGTTGGTAGTACGAATTGGAAGTGCGAAAATGCAGTACCGAACATCCTCTATGCCAGTATAAAAAGTCATATCTATATTGGACTACGAGTCTTCAATTTACAACATAGAACAAGAATAAAAGACGAGTATTCTGAATATTCAGTATCTACTGTTGCTATCTCTGTCTGCAATGTATCGCTATCTCAGTGTGCCACGTGGTGTGAAAATGTGAACAGCAGCCAAAACAGAGGTCTACAAGGGGGTGGTGACGGTCACAATATGGTGGTGTTATCCAGGATTTTCCGAAAGTAAATGGAAATATTGTGTTGGACTATTTCTCTTGTTCCACAGCCTAGTATGACCAATAGTTAAACAAGAGCAGAATAACAACAAAAGGAGATCACTATCATCAAGAAGAAAAGAATGGAAAATAAAGACTGAGGTGTGCAATTAACTACGTCGAAGTTTAACAACGAAGTTAAGTACTGAAAATATTTTCTTTATCTTTTTTCCTCTTCTCCTCTGTTAGAAGTGCAGTGTTTTGTTGAATGATAATTAACAATGACTGTCATTGAACAGGAATGGAGGGGTTATACAGACATGGGAGAATTAAGTAATGTTGTGAAACAAGAAGGCCTTACTGCTGAAACAGTAGAATGGAAAAAAAAACACGCTGATATGAAAGCAATGACATAAGTAACAAGTAACATGTTGTCATTGGTAATAAAATGAGTAATCAACAGCTTAAAGATAATAAGGACCAGCCTGAAAAAATTAATGAACTGCTAGAAAATCATAAACATGAAAGTAAGAACCAGATCATAGAACTCGGCCACACAATAGAAGCGTTATTTGATTGTATCAGTAAAAATACAGCTCAACTGAACGGTATCAATAAAAAAACTAAGAGGTTAGATGGTCGAGTAGAGCCTGTCGAATCCAAAATGAATGAAATTGAACTTAAATGTAACACTGAAGTAAAAAATGTCAAAGGCGACAACATTGAACATAAGGAAAAAACAAATGTGCATTCAAAAAATTGTATGAGAAAATAAGTACTGTTAATAAAAATGTAATTACTCGATTTTCGACTTTGAAAAATAATGTTGACACCAAACTGGCACTTGTTGGAAGTTGTTTTGTCAAATATGTGAAGACAGTATAAAGCATATTTACAAATAATGTGTTGTTATCTAATAACAAAACCAGCACCCTAGAAAGTAGTGTTCCTATTCTGTGCAAAGAAGTTGGAGATTCTCAAATGATGTAGTTAATAGAAATGTTGTTCACAATGTCGGTACCATGTTTTACAACATTCCAGTTACAAGTTTTTCAGGTGAAGGTAGTTTACATCCTGTAGATTTTCTGCAGCACTGCAGAGATAATTTTGTGTCTAATACGACTGATATTATGAGAATCAAGTATGTCAAGAAGTTTCTAGAAGGTCAAGCATTAAGTTGGGCTAATTAGTATGCTAATTATGACACAAGCTATGAATGTGTTGAGAAAGTATTTTTTGATAGATTTTTGTCAGAGGCTGGACAAGATATAATAAAAAGTGAATTTCAGAATGGACCAACTTACAGGGGAGTGCCTATTGGTATAAACAGTTTTGCAAAAATCAAATTAAGAAATTAGCTCATTCAAGCAAACCTTTCTGAGAACTAACCCAGACCGATGCCTTAAAAAGGACGTTACCAGCTGAGGTACAGTGGGACCTAGTCTATGGGCCAGATGATACAACAGACAAGTCTGTGAAATATGTAGATAAATTAGATAGAGTTTTGGAAAAAAATGGGAAATACAACCACAATAGGTACGCACATTTTGAAAGAGGTAGAAATCAAAACTGGCACAGTAATAATCATAACAGTAAAGAACATAGTAACGAATACGGTAAGAATTATCAGCAGAAGGAACATAACAGAATAAGTAATGATTCTTTTCATTCTGGACAGCAACATGACATTTTTTGGAACGGAAACTGGAATAGAGGTGAAAACAGAAACACAAGGAAACAGGATGGGGTGTTATTTCAGGAAACAAAAAATTAACTTGGGCCGCATTGTTTGTCCGGAAATTAGGAGCTCATGAAACAAATAAAAAATGGACCAGAAATTACACAGATACTGTCACACAAGAAAAACACTCTAGTGAAACAATCAGTAACTTTCCTAAAGATGTGTACTATCCTAATAGTATCCACTGAGAAAAAAGTTTGTTCATCATTACAGGCAAAATACGCCAAACCAAATAAGCGAGCCCACACAAATTTGAAAAGAGGATATATAACAAATTATCACACACTACTGGCCATTAAAATTGCTACACCACGAAGATGACGTGCTACAGACGCGAAATTTAATCGACAGGAAGAAGATGCTGTGATATGGAAATCATTACCTTCTCAGAGCATTCACACAAGGTTGGCGCCGGTGGCGACATCTACAACGTGCTGACATAAGGAAAGCTTCAACCGATTTCTCATAAACAGCAGACCACCGTCGTTGCCTGGTGAAACGTTGTTGTGATGCCTCGTGTAAGGAGGAGAAACGCGTACCGTCACGTTTCCGACTTTGATAAACGTCGGATTCTAGCCTATCGTGATTGCGGTTTATCGTATCGTGACATTTCTGCTCGCGTTGGTCGTGATCCAGTGACTGTTAGGAGAATATGGAATCGGTGGGTTCAGGAGGGTAATACGGAACGCCGTGCCTGATCCCAACGGATTCGTATCACTAGCAGTCAAGATGACAGGCATCTTATCTGCATGGCTGTAAGGGATCGTGCAGCCACGTCTCGATCCCTGAGTCAACAGATGGGGATGTTTGCAAGACAACAAACATCTGCACGAACAGTTCGACGACGTTTGCAGCAGCATGGACTATCAGATCGGAGTCCATGGCTGCGGTTACCCTTAACGCTGCATCACAGACAGAAGCGTCTGCGATGGTGTACTCAACGACGAACCTGGGTGCATGAATGTCAAAACGTCATTTCTTCGAATGAATCTGGGTTCTGTTTACAGCATCACGATGGTCGCATCCGTGTTTGGCGAGATCACGGTGAACGCACATTGGAAACGTGTATTCGTCATCGCCATACTGGCATATCACCCGGCGTGATGGTATGCATTGGTTACACGTCTCGGTCACCTGTTGTTCACACTGGCGGCACGTTGAACAGTGGACATTACACTTCAGTTGTGTTACGACTTGTGGCTCTACCCTTCATTTGATCCCTGTGAAACCCTACATTTCAGCAGGATAATGCACGACCGCATGTTGCAGGTCCTGTACGGGCGTTTCTGGATACGGAAAATGTTCGACTGCTGCCCTGGCCAGCACATTCTCCAGATGTCTGACTAACTGAAAACGTCTGATCAATGGTGGCCCAACAATTGGCTCGTCACAATACGCCAGTCAATACTCTTGATGAACTGTGGCATCGTGTTGAAGCTGCTTGGGCAACTGTACCTGTACACGCCATCCCAGCTCTGTTTGACTCAATGCCCATGCGTATCAAGGCCGTTATTACGGCCAGAGTTTGTTGGTCGGGGTACGGATTTTTCAGGATCTATGCACCCAATTTGTGTGAAAATCTAATCACATGTCAGTTCTAGTATAATTTATTTTTCCAATGAATACCCGTTTATCATCTGCATTTCTTCTTGATGTAGCAATTTTAATGGCCAGTAGTGTAATCCTATAACCAGGCAGAGACATGTCATTTGTTAAATGCTGAAGTAACTGATTTTTTGATGATTTTGGAATTCAGAAACAAATAGGAGAACCAGGTAAGGAAAAAAGTGAATACTATATTAATGAACAGCAACATCAGCTAAACAGGGTATTTAAGCTGTAATAACGACGTTTGTAATCTGTGGGGTGACACTGATGAAGTTTGTGGTATTAATGAGTATAATAAATTGAAGGTAAGTGGTGATGAGCATAGTAATGAAGAAGAAAAGTACTTTTTTGTTTTAAAGAAGAACTGAAGGTATTAGGTGTTAGTAAGGAAATGTGTAGTATTGGTAGTGATGCTGTAGAGGTACCCAATGGCACGGTTAAAGGATTAAGGGACATTATTGATGATATTACAGCAAGCCAAACTCTTAATTTAATTACTACTAAGGCGGCTTAATGATCCTAGTAATTCAGTTACGAGTTGTAACAGTGACAGAAAGCTGCTTAATGTTATGAATGAGAATGAATCTTTTTTATGTAGTACGGGGTTAAATAGCGATGTACTGAGAAAGATTAAAGCTTTAGAATCATAATAAAACAATGTATCTATGTTTAAGTTTATTCAGACTGATGGCATAAAATTAAATTTGCTACTGTAAAACAACTTAAAGGTAAGTACCAGGGTGCTGATCTATGTGAAACAAGATGTATATGTACACAGATTAATGAAATTCTCAGTGACAGTAATGTGCGTGTTGATTTAATGAAACTGTGCCAAGGCAATGAATATGGTAAGAAAGATAGTAATTTTAGAGGCTTTAGTTTTGAAGAGATAGAAGTGGCCGGTCATGTGAGGGTCTTACGACCGATAAGTGTACTGATGTTTGTTGTCCATTCATTAAAATCAGAAATGGACCATGGAAGGGCAGGTGTCATACTGACGCAGGCAGCCAAATTTCAGAAGAGTCTGAATCTTTAAGTAAAAAATTAAAACCTAATGACGACTATGTAGAATCACGTGTAATTGGAATATGGGTTAAAGGTGGAAGTGGTAAACATAGTTAAGTGGTTAAGTTCACAACTTTTACAGTTGAGGGAGTAACTTTGGCATATGAATGTTTAATAATTCGTGATCTCAGTGAGGATTTTATCCTCGTCCTGACATGGATAGTTTCCAGAACATTCTCTACACAGTATAAAAAGTTATACTTCAGAATGAACTACGAGCCTTCAACTTACAACAAAGAAAAGGGATAAAAGATGGGTATTATTAAAAGTGTTTACGCAGATTCTACCGTTGCCATCTCTCTCTGCAGTGTGTCACTACTTCAGCATGCCAAGCGCTGTGAAAATGTGACCAGCCGCCCAAAAGCAGTAACCATCTAAAAATTAATAAATCAACTTTAGGCTACAAGAGAGTGGTTACGGTAAGACTACTCCACCCTTTCGTCCGTTAAATGTGTCGCGTCTTAGAGAAACATAGCCATCTAATGTGAAGTATGTCAAAAATTTCGCGAGAATAACTTATTTTTCCTGTGTTCGCGTAGCTGCGAAACAAGCATTTTCATGATATTATTATTAAAGTATGCCTCCTACTGGAATCTTGTTGCTATATTTCAGTTACTGATGAAACACGTTACATCAGTCGCTGTTTAATGACCTAACAGCGTGCTAGTCAGTTAATTTTGGATCTGGAACATGATGTTACTGACACGTCCACAGCTGCCGGTATGCCACTTGTAGGTAATTTAATACCTCCAGTCACAGCACTGGTTTGGGTTAGTAGCTGTCCTTCTAAATTGAAATAGGGTTTACATTCTTGACAGACAGTGGTAACGTACCAAGACAATACGTAAACACATCGTACGAGGTAAACCGTTAAATCAGGCGGAAAGCAAGAAAGAATTCTCGCGCTTAAACCACTCTTGATTGGCAAATATGTTTTTAACACCACGAGTTTCTGAATTTTCGTTCAGTCTATGAAGTCGACTGTGCCACTTTCTGAAAAATGCTCCGCTGTGGGCACTGATTTTCCGTAGACTGAAAATTTCTTCCGAAAATGACGTTTATAGCTTAGCTCAGGATTACAACCAGGAAAAATCCTAAAACACACTGCAGTCGACGTCTTCTGTTGTGAACTCTCCATGATTGTTATTGTTTCTTTCATGTATAACTGGGTGAGATACACGGTAACAGCAAACAGGAAAAAATAAAAAAGCAGCACCAATGACACAAAAGGTTTTATCGTGTGTAACGTACTGCGCCACCATTCGAACACATTACGAGCAGTCGCTAGCAACACTGCGTCACGTAGGAGAGAAAGCAACGCGAAACAGTGTAAGCTCTACCTTGGAATGCGTCACTTAACTTTGCAGACAAGACAGTGCCTAAGATCAACGACGTAATCTGTGTATTTAGAAATGATTGTCTAGTCGCAACGACGACACTTGAATGTTACTTTTCTCTCACTACACACTACGTATCACTACAATGATGCTACGCTCTGAAGGGTAGCAACAATTACTATTTTCGTGGTATAATGCGGCTTGTGGTAGCTACTGATATATGTTAATAACGATCTTAATAGCACATCTGGCTCACAGTATATCACTAAGTTCATAAGGTTAACTACCACAAAAGCTAATTTAAGTCACAATGAAAAGTACTATGCCTAAGAGTATACGATGGATAGAAATCAGATATTCACACTTAAAACCTACAGCAACAAACTAAAATCTTCCAGTGTATGAATTAACAATACACGATGTACTTCGCAAAGCAACGGCTTAACAAAAATGTAACACCAACGTAAAAAATTTAAAAAATTGAGGCGTTCTGACATGCAAATTCGACTTAAAAAACTTTTCCTACTAAATATTCGAAGTATTATGTAAACTCATCCAGTGAATGTGGGCTTTAAGTAGTTTTCCGTAAAATTAAGTATACGTTCAAAGGCGTAATTTTATATTTAACTATTAGTTGTTGCTAGTCTCGCTATTACAATATCACTGGTTACATCGAATTATAACGTTTTAAATCTTTCTCAAAACTCAAGCTATCTCCGCTCAATGAAAGTTATTTCTTTTAAAATTAATTATTTTTCATAAAACGTCAACTTCTTTCCCTTCTCATAAATCGTTAATGTCTTCGTCTCATTGCAAACTACTGAATAAAAATTATTATTTCATTTTATTTAAGGATTAATATCTCTGAATTTTACTTGGACACAATGCCAACCTTCTTGTTTCCGTATCTGTGACTTTTCTTTAATACCTTCCTAAAATGCGAAGTAATCGGCCGTTTTAAGACTGAACTTCGCTTTCAGATATCTTTCCACTAACAACCCGAGTACAAATGATACTCGGGGACTCGTTTTGAATGTTTCAAACAGAATTTCCCTGTCTTTAATGCCTGTTCTTAGCTCGTGTACACGTACGAGTCAGCGTATTTCGTTACGAGTGCTGGTTAAGTACACAATACACCACTAAGTGGATACATAACAGTAAAATAATTCAAGCAAAAATCCAGAGTTTTACCGCCGCTTTTAAACTACGGTGATTTTAAATGAGACAAATCTTGACCGTTTCAGGTGTTGACTTTCCGCGAACCCACTAATACTTAAATATTTAATCATACAGTTTTCTCTCTCTCTCTCTCTCTCTCTCTCCCTGTCCCTCTATATACACTCCTGGAAATGGAAAAAAGAACACATTGACACCGGTGTGTCAGACCCACCATACTTGCTCCGGACACTGCGAGAGGGCTGTACAAGCAATGATCACACGCACGGCACAGCGGACACATCAGGAGCCGCGGTGTTGGACGTCGAATGGCGCTAGCTGCGCAGCATTTGTGCACCGCCGCCGTCACTGTCAGCCAGTTTGCCGTGGCATACGGAGCTCCATCGCAGTCTTTAACACTGGTAGCATGCCGCGACAGCGTGGACGTGAACCGTATGTGCAGTTGACGGACTTTGAGCGAGGGCGTATAGTGGGCATGCGGGAGGCCGGGTGGACGTACCGCCGAATTGCTCAACACGTGGGGCGTGAGGTCTCCACAGTACATCGATGTTGTCGCCAGTGGTCGGCGGAAGGTGCACGTGCCCGTCGACCCGGGACCGGACCGCAGCGACACACGGATGCACGGCAAGACCGTAGGATCCTACGCAGTGCCGTAGGGGACCGCACCGCCACTTCCCAGCAAATTTGGGACACTGTTGCTCCTGGGGTATCGGCGAGGACCATTCGCAACCGTCTCCATGGAGCTGGGCTACGGTCCCGCACACCGTTAGGCCGTCTTCCGCTCACGCCCCAACATCATGCAGCCCGCCTCCAGTGGTGTCGTGACAGGCGTGAATTGAGGGACGAATGGAGACGTGTCGTATGCGTGTTTGGCGCCGTGCAGGTGAGCGCCACAATCAGGACTTCATACGACCGAGGCACACAGGGCCAACACCCGGCATCATGGTGTGGGGAGCGATCTCCTAAACTGGCCGTACACCTCTGGTGATCGTCGAGGGGACACTGAATAGTGCACGGTACATCCAAACCGTCATCGAACCCATCGTTCTACCATTCCTAGACCGGCAAGGGAACTTGCTGTTCCAACAGGACAATGCACGTCCGCGTGTATCTCGTGCCACCCAACGTGCTCTAGAAGGTGTAAGTCTACTACCCTGGCCAGCAAGATCTCCGGATCTGTCCCCCATTAGGCATGTTTGGGACTGGATGAAGCGTCGTCTCACGCGGTCTGCTCGTCCAGCACGAACGCTGGTCCAACTGAGGCGCCAGGTGGAAATGGCATGGCAAGCCGTTCCACAGGACTACATCCAGCATCTGTACGATCGTCTCCATGGGAGAACAGCAGCCTGCATTGCTGCAAAAGGTGGATATACACTGTACTAGTGCCGACATTGTGCATGCTCTGTTGCCTGTGTCTATGTGACTGTGGTTCTGTCAGTGAGATCATGTGATGTATCTGACCCCAGGAATGTGTCAATAAAGTTTCCACTTCCTGGGACAATGAATTCACGGTGTTCTTATTTAAATTTCCAGGAGAATATATATATATATATATATATATATATATATATATATATATATGTGTGTGTGTGTGTGTGTGTGTGTGTGTGTGTGTGCAGAGAGAGAGAGGGAGAGAGAGAGAGAGAGAGAGAGAGAGAGAGAGAGAGAGAGAATTAGCGTATATTAGAAAATATTGTTTTTACTTTGTCGTTTGGAGACTTTTTGAAAAGCTACTACATCGAGATCGCGTATGCAAATCTCCGACAACTCCCGATTGTTCTGAATACTACATTAACAGCACAGGACGTCTGCTCTCCTCACAACAGCAATTTCGGTTACAGCGTACCTCTAAAGAAATTTCGAATATTTATTACAATAACGACGCCGACGGTGAAGTCACAAATTACACCCCAACACAAAATCTCAGAGGTACCTTTCCTAAGTGGTTTTCTTTCAACTCCACACCCACAATACACTAACGCAATGCCACTGTCCCCTTAGTGTATGTTGTAATCCCCCTCACAAAATCAAGTAATGACTTCACGTGATAACGACTCCTCTTCACAAACCAACCGAAAATCTCCAACTAAATGAGGCACGGCACGCCTAAAAACGTTTGGCTATCAAGCAACCCAACGTTCAGCCAGTGCTTAGGCGCAAAATTAACAAACAGTAGAAACCAATTTCTGACTTTAATTAATCGTACCTCAACTACAACTACCCACACAATTCTAAGTTTTGTCGGAAATTTATCTTCTGGTTTTCCATCCACACGATGAGACTAAACTTCACGCAAATAAGCGAAACTATTACTTTCTCCGTTTACCCGATAACATTTTCAGAGTATCTACATAAACTGCTTAAAAGTTGCTCTGAACTCTCCCAAGTCCAAACCCTGTTGCAGACTAACTTATTGCGACCCTCTAGTTGGAAATCACTCTTCAAGACTGACACTTGAGACTACCACGAGACATTAACTCTTGAGAAAATAATTGTAATTCTTAAAGGACAAGCCAAGAACCATTTACTGTGAATAATCATATCAATTCTTCCTGTAGCAATAGGTGTCCCTTCTTAGCAGCTTGCGGCGTGATCTTGTAGAATCCAGATATAATTCATTTAGGGTCCAGAGATGTTTAAACTCATTAACCCAGAATTCAATAGTCTTAAATATCAATTTACATAGCCTGACAAAAAGTTAAGCAACCAGAAGACTTCGTCAAGTGTCATTGTGACTTCTTATACGTACAGAGCATCGGCGGATATACTGTATAAAAAGTTGAAGCTGCAAATCTCTATGACACTTAGAACTGTCACTAGATTGCGTCACTACGGTTCGTGCTTAATGTTATTACCTGGCCTGGTAGATATATAAGGGCAGTTACAACCGTTAGGTGCTGAGTACTCTTTGTGACAGAAACGGAGAATCCGCATGCTCGTGAGAGACAGTGTCATCAGCATCTGTCACACTTTGAAAAGGAACTCATTGTGGATCAAAGGATGAATTACGTGCTTATGTGTTTCTTACGAAAGTGTGCCAAGTCTAAGATACATCACGTTGTAAAGACAACCCACACCATTATGGAGCCTTGACCACCGTGGATAATGCCTTGTTGACAACATTGTTCTATGACTTCGTAGGGTAGACGCCACACTCTAAGCCTACCATCAGCTCTTACCAAGTGAAATCGCGACTCATCTGACCAGTCCACGGTTTTCCGCAATCGCCTAGGGTGCAGCCAAAATGGTTTCGAGACCATGAGAGGCGCTGCAGGCGATTTAGTCCTGCTAGCAAGGTACTCGCGTCGGTTGTCTACCGCCATTGCCCATTAATGCCAAATTTTGCCGTTCTGTCCGGACTAATACCTTCATCGCACGTCCCACATTCTTTTCTGCGGTTGTATCACGCAGTGTCTCTTATCACTAAAAACTCAGAGCAAACGTAGCTGCTGTCGGTTGTTAAGTGAATGCCGGGCACTTTGTTGTCCGTGGTGAGGGGTAATGTCTAGCGTTTAGTATTCTGGACACATTCTTGATACTGTGGATCTCGGAATATTGAATTCTCTGACGATATCCAAAATCGAATGTACCATGCGTCTAACTTTGTTAATTCCCGTCGTGCGGCCATAATTATGTAGGGAAGCTTTTGACATGACTCACCTGAGTACAAGTGACTGCTCCGTTAATGCAGTGATCTTTCACACCTTGTGTTCGCGATACTACCGCCGTCTGTATTTGTGCATATCGCTATCCCATGACGTCTGTCACGTCAGTGTAAACCACCAGCAGAGACGCTTTGAGACGTCTCTGGAACAGTAGAGTGAACATCCATCGTTCCACGAAGAAGATTCGCGACCAATCTACATCTACATCTACATCCATACTCCGCAAGCCACGTGACGGTGTATGGCGGAGGATACCCTGAGTACCTCTATCAGTTCTCCCTTCTATTCCAGTCTCGTATTGTACGTGGAAAGAAGGATTGTCGGTATGCTTCTGTGTGGGCTCTAATCTCTCTGATTTTATCCTCATGGTCTCTTCGCGAGATACACGTAGGAGGGAGCAATATACTGCTTGACTCTTCGATGAAGGTATGTTCTCGAAACTAACAAAAGCCCGTACCGAGCTACTGAGCGTCTCTCCTGCAGAGTCTTCCACTGGAGTTTATCTATCATCTCCGTAACGCTTTCGCAATTACTAAATGATCCTGTAACGAAGCGCGCTGCTCTCCGTTGGATCTTCTCTATCTCTTCTATCAACCCTAACTGGTGCGGATCCCACACTGCTGAGCAGTATTCAAGCATTGGGCGAACAAGCGTACTGCAATCTACTTCCTTTGTTGTGGGATTGCATTTTCTTAGGATTCTTCCAATGAATCTCAGTCTGGCACCTGCTCCACCGACGATCAACTTTATATGATCATTCCATTTTAAATCACTCCTAATGCGTACTCCCAGATAATTTTTGGAATTAACTACTTCCAGTTGCTGACCTGCTATTTTGTAGCTAAATGATAAGGGACCTATCTTTCTATGTATTCGCATCACATTACACTTGTCTACATTGAGATTTAATTGCCATTCCGTGCACCATGCGTCAATTCGCTGCAGACCCTCCTGCATTTCAGTACAATTTTCCATTGTTGCAACCTCTCGATACACCACAGCATCATCTGCAAAAAGCCTCAGTGAACTTCCGATGTCATCCACCAGGTCATTTATGTATATTGTGAATAGCAACGGTCCTATGACACTCCCCTGCGGCACACCTGAAATCACTCTTACTTCGGAAGACTTCTCTCCATTGAGAATGACATGCTGCGTTCTGTTATCTAGGAACTCCTCAATCCAATCACACAATTGATCTGATAGTCCGTATGCTCTTACTTTGTTCATTAAACGACTGTGGGGAACTGTGTCAAACACCTTGCGGAAGACAAGTGACACGGCATCTACCTGTGAACCCGTGTCTAAGGCCCTCTGAGTCTCGTGGACGAATAGCGCGAGCTGTGTTTCACACGACCGTCTTTTTCGAAACCCATGCTGATTCCTACAGAGTAGATTTCTAGTCTCCAGAAAAGACATTATACTCGAACATAATACGTGTTCCAAAATTCTACAACTGATCGACGTTAGAGATATAGGTCTATAGTTCTGCACATCTGTTCGACGTCCCTTCTTGAAAACGGGGATGACCTGTGCCCTTTTCCAATCCTTTGGAACGCTTCGCTCTTCTAGAGACCTACGGTACACAGCTGCAAGTAGGGGGGCAAGTTCCTTTGCGTACTGTGTGTAAAATCGAACTGGTATCCCATCAGGACCAGCGGCCTTTCCTCTTTTGAGCGATTTTAATTGTTTCTCTATCCCTCTGTCGTCTACTTCGATATCTACCATTTTGTCAAATGTGCTACAATCTAGAGAAGGAAGCACAGTGCAGTCTTCCTCTGAGAAGCAGTTTTGGAAACAGACATTTAGTATTTCGGCCTTTAGTCTGTCATCCTCTGTTTCAGTACCATTTTGGTCACAGAGTGTCTGGACATTTTGTTTTGATCCACCTACCGCTTTGACATAGGACCAAAATTTCTTAGGACTTTCTGCCAAGTCAGTACATAGAACTTTACTTTCGAATTCACTGAAAGCCTCTCGCATAGCCCTCCTCACACTGCATTTCGCTTCGCGTAATTTTTGTTTGTCTCCAAGGCTTTGGCTATGTTTATGTTTGCTGTGAAGTTCCCTTTGCTTCCGCAGCAGTTTTCTAACTCGGTTGTTGTACCACGATGGCTCTTTCCCATCTCTTACGATCTTGCTTGGCACATACTCATCTAACGCATATTGTACCATGGTTTTGAACTTTGTCCACTGATCCTCAACACTATCTGCACTTGAGACAAAACTTTTGTGTTGAGCCGTCAGGTACTCTGTAATCTGCTTTTTGTTACTTTTGCTAAACAGATAAATCTTCGTACCTTTTTTAATATTTCTATTTACGGCTGAAATCATCGATGCAGTAACCGCTTTATGATCCCTGATTCCCTGTTCTGCATTAACTGATTCAAATAGTTCGGGTCTGTTTGTCACCAGAAGGTCTAATATGTTATCGCCACGAGTCGGTTTTCTGTTTAACTGCTCAAGGTAGTTTTCAGATAAAGCACTTAAAAATATTTCACTGGATTCTTTGTCCCTGCCACCCGTTATGAACGTTTGAGTCTCCCAGTCTATATCCGGCAAATTAAAATCTCCACCCAGAACTATAACATGGTGGGGAAATCTACTCGAAATATTTTCCAAATTATTCTTCAGGTGCTGAGCCACAACAGCTGCTGAGCCCGGGGGCCTATAGAGACATCCAATTACCATGTCTGAGCCTGCTTTAACCGTGACCTTCACCCAAATCATTTCACAATTCGAATCTCCGTCAATTTCCTTCGATGCTATTGCACTTCTTATCGCTATAAACACGCCTCCCCCTTCACTGTCCAGCCTATCTCTGCGGTATATATTCCAATCCGAGTTTAGGATTTCATTACTGTTTACGTCTGGTTTCAGCCAACTTTCTGTTCCTAGTACTATATGGGCGTTGTGACCGTTTATTAATGAGAGCAGTTCTGGGACCTTTCTGTAGACGCTCCTGCAGTTTACTATTAGCACATTAATATTGTTATTCCTTGTTGCATTTTGCCTACTCCTGCCTTGCCGCGTCTCAGGAGGCGTCTTGTCGGGCCTAGGGACGGAATTCTCTAACCTAAAAAAAACCCCATGTGCACTCCACACGTACTCCGCTACCCTCGTAGCCGCTTCCGGCGTGTAGTGCACGCCTGACCTATTCAAGGGGACCCTACATTTCTCCACCCCATAGCGGAGGTCGAGAAATTTGCACCCCAGCTCTCCGCAGAATCGTCTGAGCCTCTGGTTTAAGCCTTCCACTCGGCTCCAAACCAGAGGACCGCGATCGGTTCTGGGAACGATACTACAAATAGTTAGCTCTGATTCCACCCCGCGAGCGAGGCTTTCCGCCTTCACCAACTCCGCCAACCGCCTGTACGAACTGCGAATGACCTCTGAACCCAGACGGCAGGAGTCATTGGTGCCGACATGAGCAACAATTTGCAGTCGGGTCCACCCAGTGCTCTCTATCGCCGCCGGTAGGGCCTCCTCCACATCTCGGATGAGACCCCCTGGCAGACAGAGTGAACAATGACCTTCTTCCCCGACCTTTCCGCTATTTCCCTAAGGGGCTCCATCACCCGCCTAACGTTGGAGCTCCCAATAACTAATTAACCCCTCCCCCTGTGTGCCTGCTCGGACCTTGCTGAAGGAGCAGCCACATGTCCACTCACAGGCAGAGCGGGCGATGCCACATGGCCAGCCTCCACATTGACCCTCCGCCTCGTGCGCCGCGAACACCGCTGAACCCGCCACTCCCCTTGGGGAGAGGGTGGTCCAACCGCGCCCGATACCCGCGAAGATGTCTCGACAGCAGGGACAGTGGGTGAAGCATGTAACACCTGGGGTGTACCATGCGACGCACCAGACTCCCCACTGCCGCTACACTCCGAGGCAGCAGCCTGAAGACGGCTGAACGCGGCCATCAACACGCTCAGCTGTTCGCGAAGAGTGGCCAGCTCCTCTTGCGTCCGTACACAGCAGCCACACATCCTATCCATCCTAAGAAATCAATTTACTATAGAGTGTTAATCAACTTTTAACTAGAGTGCTAATTCACTAAAGGCGGTTGATTATTGACTAAACTGTGATTGCTAACCACTTCTTGTAGAAAACAAGGAAAATAGCACTACCTGTCTCTGGACTGTATTCAAAACAAACACTAGCACTACTAGCACTATGGCTGACTAAAGGGACTCTCTCTGACTGTATTCAAAGCAAACACGAGATCTATGGAACACTTAATAGCACTCGACTATTAAAGCTTCCTAAAAGCAAAAACACGCAGAAGAAGAAGTGACAAGTAAGAAAAATACAGTTAATACTTAAATTAAGGTAGCTCACTGCACAGCAGACGTGAAGCAGACGGCGGTTAGGGCGACACTGACACTACTGGCACTATGGCTGACTAAAGGGACTCTCTTTGACTGTATTCCAATTGTTGTTGTTGTTGTCTTCAGTCCTGAGACTGGTTTGATGCAGCTCTCCATGCTACTCTATCCTGTGCAAGCTGCTTCATCTCCCAGTACCTACTGCAACCTACATCCTTCTGAATCTGCTTAGTGTACTCATCTCTCGGTCTCCCTCTCCGATTTTTACCCTCCACGCTGCCCTCCAATGCTAAATTTGTGATCCCTTGATGCCTCAAAACATGTCCTACCAACCGATCCCTTCTTCTAGTCAAGTTGTGCCACAAACTTCTCTTCTCCCCAATCCTATTCAATACCTCCTCATTAGTTACGTGATCTATCCACCTTATCTTCAGTATTCTTCTGTAGCACCACATTTCGAAAGCTTCTATTCTCTTCTTGTCCAAACTAGTTATCGTCCATGTTTCACTTCCATACATGGCTACACTCCAAACAAATACTTTCAGAAACGACTTCCTGATCCATAAATCTATATTCGATGTTAACAAATTTCTCTTCTTCAGAAACGCTTTCCTTGCCATTGCCAGTCTACATTTTATATCCTCTCTACTTCGACCATCATCAGTTATTTTACTTCCTAAATAGCAAAACTCCTTTACTACTTTAAGTGTCTCATTTCCTAATCTAATTCCCTCAGCATCACCCGATTTAATTTGACTACATTCCATTATCCTCGTTTTGCTTTTGTTAATGTTCATCTTATATCCTCCTTTCAAGACACTGTCCATTCCGTTCAACTGCTCTTCCAAGTCCTTTGCCGTCTCTGACAGAATTACAATGTCATCGGCGAACCTCAAAGTTTTTACTTCGTCTCCATGAATTTTAATACCTATCCCGAATTTTTCTTTTGTTTCCTTTACTGCTTGCTCAATATACAGATTGAACAACATCGGGGAGAGGCTACAACCCTGTCTCACTCCTTTCCCAACCACTGCTTCCCTTTCATGCCCCTCGACTCTTATGACTGCCATCTGGTTTCTGTACAAATTATAAATAGCCTTTCGCTCCCTGTATTTTACCCCTGCCACCTTTAGAATTTGAAAGAGAGTATTCCAGTCAACATTGTCAAAAGCTTTCTCTAAGTCTACAAATGCTAGAAACGTAGGTTTGCCCTTCCTTAATCTTTCTTCTAAGATAAGTCGTAAGGTCAGTATTGCCTCACGTGTTCCAACATTTCGACGGAATCCAAACTGATCCTCCCCGAGGTCTGCATCTACCAGTTTTTCCATTCGTCTGTAAAGAATTCGCGTTAGTATTTTGCAGCCGTGGCTTATTAAACTGATAGTTCGGTAATTTTCACATCTGTCAGCACCTGCTTTCTTTGGGATTGGAATTATTATATTCTTCTTGAAGTCTGAGGGTATTTCGCCTGTCTCATACATCTTGCTCACCAGCTGGTAGAGTTTTGTCAGGGCTGGTTGTCCCAAGGCCGTCAGTAGTTCTAATGGAATGTTGTCTACTCCGGGGGCCTTGTTTCGACTCAGGTCTTTCAGTGCTCTGTCAAACTCTTCACGCAGTATCGTATCTCCCATTTCGTCTTCATCTACATCCTCTTCCATTTCCATAATATTGTCCTCAAGTACATCGCCCTTGTATAAACCTTCTATATACTCCTTCCACCTTTCTGCCTTCCCTTCTTTGCTTAGAACTGGGTTGCCATCTGAGCTCTTCATATTCGTACACGTGGTTCTCTTCTCTCCGAAGGTCTCTTTAATTTTCCTGTAGGCAGTATCTATCTTACCCCTAGTGAGATAAGCTTCTACATCCTTACATTTGTCCTCTAGCCATCCCTGTTTAGCCATTTTGCACTTCCTGTCGATTTCATTTATGAGACGTTTGTATTCCTTTTTGCCTGCTTCATTTACTGCATTTTTATATTTTCTCCTTTCATCAATTAAATTCAATATTTCTTCTGTTACCCAAGGATTTCTAGCAGCCCTCGTCTTTGTACCTACTTTATCCTCTGCTGCCTTCACTACTACATCCCTCAGAGCTACCCATTCTTCTTCTACTGTATTTCTTTCCCCTATTCCTGTCAATTGTTCCCTTATGCTCTCCCTGGAACTCTGTACAACCTCTGGTTCTTTCAGTTTATCCAGGTCCCATCTCCTTAATTTCCCACATTTTTGCAGTTTCTTCAGTTTTAATCTACAGGTCATAACCAATAGATTGTGGTCAGAGTCCACATCTGCCCCTGGAAATGTCTTACAACTTAAAACCTGGTTCCTAAATCTCTGTCTTACCATTATATAATCTATCTGATACCTTTTAGTATCTCCAGGGTTCTTCCACGTATACAACCTTCTTTCATGATTCTTAAACCAAGTGTTAGCTATGATTAAGTTGTGCTCTGTGCAAAATTCTACTAGGCGGCTTCCTCTTTCATTTCTTAGCCCCAATCCATATTCACCTACTATGTTTCCTTCTTTCCCTTTTCCTACACTCGAATTCCAGTCACCCATTACTATTAAATTTTCGTCTCCCTTCACTATCTGAATAATTTCTTTTATTTCATCGTACATTTCTTCAATTTCTTCATCATCTGCAGAGCTAGTTGGCATATAAACTTGTACTACTGTAGTAGGTGTGGGCTTCGTATCTATCTTGGCCACAATAATGCGTTCACTATGCTGTTTGTAGTAGCTTACCCGCATTCCTATTTTCCTATTCATTATTAAACCTACTCCTGCATTAGCCCTATTTGATTTTGTGTTTATAACCCTGTAGTCACCTGACCAGAAGTCTTGTTCCTCCTGCCACCGAACTTCACTAATTCCCACTATATCTAACTTTAACCTATCCATTTCCCTTTTTAAATTTTCTAACCTACCTGCCCGATTAAGGGATCTGACATTCCACGCTCCGATCCGTAGAACGCCAGTTTTCTTTCTCCAATTATCCATCATTTTAAGCGTAAAAGTCTCGTGAAGAAGAGAAGTTGCTTTGCATGTGCATCGGAGTAAAAGTTATGTGGGAGGACATGGTTCAAATGGCTCTGAGCACTATGGGACTCAACTGCTGAGAACATTAGTCCCCTAGAACTGAGAACTACTTAAACCTAACTAACCTAAGGACATCACACACATTCATGCCCGAGGTAGGATTCCTACCTGCGACCGTAGCGGTCTCGCGGTTCCAGACTGCAGCGCCTAGAACCGCACGGCCAATTCGGCTGGCTGGGAGGACATGGAATCTGTTCCGAATGACAGGCAGTATTGAGGTTGTACACAACCTAGGCCGTCCACGTTGGACGGGTCCACAGAATGAACACTATCTACGACTTTTGAGTTAAAGGAATGGTAAGATAAGTGATTTAGAAGTCAATTCGGCGCTAGAAAAAGCTACCAATTATTGTGAATCACATCAAATTGTTAGGGAACGATTGCCCGATGCGAATTTCCATTCGCAACGATCACGGCGTTCACGACATCGTATACGGAAATATCATGGGCTCCGTTACAGATCGACGAGGAATCGTGCAGAACGAACCCCCCAGGATTAGCATCGGGGGCAAGTTACGGGCGGAACTCGGACCTCTTTGTTCCCTGATAATCGCAGGCAACGCCTCTGGAAACATTCGGTAATATCGAGCGCCTCCAGCACTGTGTCCCACATATGGAGAAAGGTGGTGGTGAAGTGATGTTCTGGTGTGACATTACACGGGGCCACCATAGTAGCAGTAGTGTAAGACGTTGTGGTCTCCTGAGCTTCATTGCTTACATATTCCGCCCTCACAATCATATTCCGCACATCAAGATGCTTCATTCAAACCCAAACTCGATAAAATAAAGCCAGTGTTGTATGAATTCATGTAAACGATATGCAATTAACAAGTAAGTGCACTGTGGTTGAAATACTCGAGCCTGGCGTACACACATACATTCCTGACACAACTGACACCGAAGCTTTTAGTTCGGGAGAGAAACCACACAACGGGGCGCTGGTCCCTTCAGCCTATGTCGGCTGGTGACCGCCCATGTAGCGGACAGCGTGGGCCCGAGTGAAAGGGGGGAACAACCCCATGTTCGGCTTAAAAGCAAATTCCGCTACATTGTGTGGGAGCGGCCACCCTACGCATTCCTTACAAATAGTGTGCAGTTTCAGAGATTTTCACAGGGAGACAGCAAACGCGAAACGCCAATGCTACAGGTTTCTGGATTGGTCGACTTAAAAGAAACGTCATTCTCCCGCTTTAGAAGAGCAATGTTGATTGGCCGACAATATTTCTGACGCCTTGAGCTGAAGGACTAATGGAAGAGACCGAAAGATATACCCCTTCACATAGGGGCGTGGAGAGGCGCCGTTCCATTGTCGCTCTTGGAGCGAGGAACAAGTCTCTCCTCAGTAATTCACTGGGAGAGCACCTATGTCGAGATCAAATCAAAGTGCTACTCTATATTGAGACCTCGTGGTTAAGTGTTGTTCACTGTGTTGGCCGACACACTTATTGTGTGGTGTGAACGGACAGAGTTATAGTTAAACATCTGAGAGCGAATTTTGAGTGGCATCATGGTGGACTGGTTATCTGACCAGTGTACCACGCCAATAGTTAGACTAGGAGCGAATAGGAATCCTTGACTTCATCAAGGCATAGGGAGAGTCTGAGTGGTGAAGGTCAATGCAGAAAGAACGAGAGGGGTGGAAGGAGGAGGAAATTAGTGTTTAACGTCCCGTCGACAACGAGGTCATTAGAGAAGGAGCACAAGCTCGGATTAGGGAAGGATGGGGAAGGAAATCGGCCGTGCCCGTTCAAAGGAACCATCCCGGCATTTTCCTGAAGTGATGTAGGGAAATCACGGAAAACCTAAATCAGTATGGCCGGACGTGGGATTGAACCGTCATCCTCCCGAATGCGAGTCCAGTGTGCTAACCACTGCGCCACCTTGCTCGGTGATAGAACGAGAGTTATCTTATTTGTCAGCAGCGAGTGGCGCAGACAGCAGTTATCGCAGCTTACAGTATTGTGCGCTACGCTATTGCGAGCCCCATATTTCCTCCACAACAGTACACTTCACTGCATTTCACACGCGACAGCCTTGACTGTACCTAACAACATTCTCAAGGATACTTATTCATGTTGAGTAGGCGCGCCTCTAAGCCATTCTGCCAAGTCAACAACCATCTTAAACCTTCTATAGAAATTTCATTAGCGAATCCTATCCTTGAGAGGTAACTTCACATTCCGGAAAGAACCAAGATATAACTTGTTCAATTCGTTACTAAAAGTGCCGCTGTGATTTCTCAGGATTTTTTCAAACTTTCGTTAGTTTCATGTTTTTCTTACACTAACTAGCACTGCTCCAGTACCCAAGTATCCCACTAGTTACGTAAGACTTTTGTGAATTTTCGTTTCATTTCCTTTCAGTAAACGACTCCAGAAGATATGTTTTGCTGCAAGTTTTTCAGGCATTCCTCTTTAGAACGTTAGGAGCGTCTGTGGGACTTCTGTACTAGTGTGTAGGTGGAAATTGCATCTTGCAGGAGCCACAAGGTAAACGGTACATCTCAGATTAATCTGTTGGGCAGAATAACAGAATAACAGATCAACCCCACATCTCAGAGTAGTAGTAGTAGTAGTAGTAGTAGTAGTAATGGTTGTTGTTGCTGTTGGCAACAATCACATTGCTCTACAGTATAGCGACGAGAATATGCAGCCAATATAGGGACATTATCGCTAACATTTTAGCTATAATTGGAGCCTGCTGGATAAGAACTCGCATGCTTGTCATGCTATTTTCGTGAACACGTTCCTTTAGCAATCTAGAATCACCAGCATGTAGTGACCTTCCTATTCCCTAGACATGAACTTAATCGAACATGCATGGGATAGATTGAAACTAAGTGATTTTGGAAGTCGATAACGACCACGTACCCTGTGCAACTTATGGAGAATCGCCGTTGAAGAGCGGGACAGTTTGGATCAGGGCTAGATTGATGATGTCATCGACGGTGTGCCACGACGAATTCAGTCCTGCAGGCGAGTAATGGAAAGTTCCAGAACGAGCTGACGTTATAACGAGTGATGTGTAAAAACCTTCGCAGAAAACAGACGATTTGGTCGTCACACAAATGTGTGTTTGTTTAATTTGATGGTGAGGTCCTTTTCAGATGAATATATACACGTCTCTTAGAGCAGAAGTTTTGTTTTCAGTTCCATTTCGAAACAAAGAGACGATGCAAAACTTGTTACGTGCTCCCATTGTGACAACCAGGCCAAGATCAAACTAATGACAGCGTCCCCAGACGGAGTTAAACACAGTTAAACAGGTATTCTTTGTGTAGGGTCATCCAACGTGCATCAGTACCAGCTATATGGACCGATGAATGTGAGAGGCTATAGAAGACACACACTCTCCGTCAACACAGCAGCGCCCTCACACAGGTGACAACATAGAGTCAAGCACGGAAATGCTCTGCCCAGTAGTGACCTCAGGTGAAGCAGTCAACATCATAGAGTGAGTCGAAAGAGTTATTCAAATCTCGAGTGGAAATATACTTTTGTAAATGTTGAACATTGTATTTCAAGATAAGCGTCTGTTAATTAGTGCATCAAGTGATGCTTTAATAGTCAACGACAGTTACACTCATGTGGTATACGGCTGTGTGAAGTTAAGCAAATCTTTTATTCATTCATGTAAAGTGTGAATTTGTATTTAAAACGTTGCAGCTCCAAATGAGTCATCTGAAAGAGCAAATAATGGACTCACAGTTAGTCTGGAGGAATGTAGTTTCGTCTAGTCGTAAAACTTCTTCGTGCTCCATAAGCGAATGGAGTGAGGAGATTCCTTAACATATGATAGAATGTTTCAGGCAGTGTGCAGATGTAGATCTCCCGTCGGAAGTGGTTGATGTTAGCGACAAATCTATTGGAGCCCACAACAACGAAATCCGTCGTAACTTTGGTGAAAATATGCGAGCTGTACTACGCTTAAGTTTTCACGCAGTTCCGTAGCCACTTTGCAAGTGGGAGCAAAATGTACAGGCTGTGGTACACGTGACAACTACTTTCGTATCGCCCCTTTGTTTCGACATGACTACATTCCACGGCAGTAAGAGCAGACCAAACGGATTTGACAGTGGCGGAGCCTCCTGCTCCGCCACGCCACTGCGTCACTGACACGTCCCTGGCGATACGGTGCCCTGCCACGTACTCCACAGACAACTACAGCTGCAGCTGTCGTCAAACCCGTGTTGGTAGCGCGGCGCGCGTCCCGTGCGATAAAACAGGGCTTAGCGTGGGTGGCGGCCCGGAAATTTTCATTAAAAACCGACCGGTGCTCTGCGGGGCGGCCTGAGCTTTAATTAAAAGCGGCACCGCCTCCCCACCGCCGCCAGGGAGGGCACCACCCATCCTGTCGTAGACGGCTGGTCGACTGACGTGCGGCGACGAAGAACTGCCCGGCGGTCGGCCAACAGAAGGGTATCGCTTTTCATCGCGGATGGCCGCTTGAACCACAACTGCAGGCAGGCTGCGACGCCTTTTGGTGAAGCTAAACTCGGCGCTCTCATTACAGGATAAATAAAACATATCCAACTATTCCAGAATGAGATTTTCACTCTGCAGCAGAGTGTGCGCCGATATGAAACTTCCTCGCAGATTAAAACTCTATGCCCGACCGAGACTCGAACTCGGGACCTTTGCCTTTCGCGGGCAAGTGCTTTACCAACTGAGCTACCGAAGCACGACTCACGCCCAGTCCTCACAGCTTCACTTGTGCTAGTATCTCGTCTCCTACCTTCCAAACTTTACAGAAGCTCTCCTGCGAACCTTGTAGAACTAGCACTCCTGAAAGAAAGAATACTGCGGAGACATGGCTTAGCCACGGCCTGGGGGATGTTTCCAGAATGAGATTTTAATCTGCCAGGAACTTTCATATCACCGCACACTCCGCTGCAGAGTGAAAATCTCATCCTGGAAACATCCCCCAGGCTGTAGCTAAGCCATGTCTCCGTAGTATCCTTTCTTTCAGGAGTGCTCGTTCTGCAAGGTTCGCAGGAGAGCTTCTGTAAAGTTTGGAAGGTAGGAGACGAGATACTGGCAGAAGTAAAGCTGTGAGGACCGGGCGTGAGTCGTGCTTCGGTAGCTCAGTTTGTGCCAGCACGGTAGCTCAACGTGTTCGGTCAGAGGGCTAGCTGCCCTCTGTAATAAGAAGACTGAGTTAATGGATCAACAACGAACTAAGACGGGTGTCTTTCGACGTCCGCCCAGAGCAGATGCAACGAACGAATCCGAACAAAATGAGATTAAAAAAAATGTTGGTAGAGCACTTGCCCGCGAAAGGAAAAGGTACCGAGTTCGAGTCTCGGTCTGCCACACAGTTTTAATCTGCCACGAAGTTTCATATTCAACTATTGCCACCGAAACAAACTGATTTTAAACCAAGAAGATGTGTGTTCTACCACCAACCTGTGACGCCCTGCTAAACCCGCAGGACAGGCCAAGTAATAGGAACTGTGGAAAGGGCCAGAATGAGCGGCTGTCAGTTAAACTCCTAACGTAACACTTTATTTAGTTGTCCTAACATTACAGCACAACTAAGCTTGACTATCACCAAAACGTCTTTAATTGTGAAACGGCTGAAGCCCCATGACTTAAATACAACTGCTATAAATATATTTTTTGAGACAGAAGGCTCTAAGTTTTAACCTTAAATAGTATTTTTTAAGGCCAAGCGATGGAAGACTTGACTAGTTAGATAGATTAAGAACCCTTACTCCAAAACTGCTGAAGGTTTTTTTTTTTTTTTTTTTTTAACTAACCAATTATCCAAGGCAGAAGGCTCAGAGCTTTTAACTTTAAAGCCCAAGTGATGTAAGACTTGATATGTAAGAATCCAAAATTTTGAAGTGGCTGAAGGCCTATCATTTTAAAAACAATACAACTACAATAAACTTTCAACAGGGAAGGGCCACAGCTTTATCTTGAAAGAATGTAATACTTAATAAGTAAAAACCTTAAAACTTGACGTGGCTGGGAGCCCATCCTTTTTTTAAAAAAAAAAAAATAAATTTTCAACAGGCAGGAAGCCCATAGCTTTATCTTCCAGAAGGTAGCTTGATAGGTAGGATCCTTAAAACATAAAGCGGCTGATGGCCGATTCTTTTAAAAACCATACACTACAATATATTTTCTACATGGCAGAAAGCGTACAGCTTTATCTTGCAAATGGTAACACTTGATAAGTGAGATCTTTAAAACTTAATGCTTTAAAACAATACAATAAATTTTCAACAGGCAGAAGTACCAAACTTTATCTTCAGACAATGTAAGACTTGCCCAATTTAGAAAACTTACTTCTAAACCAGCTGAAGGACTTTGATTTTAAAAACACAATTAAAAGCATACAAATTCGAACCACAGGCTATGAGACATTAAAAATACACAATTAAACGCCAGAAAGAAAGGCAGTATAGGCTACAGCGTTCAGAAGTTTCCAGGGGACTCGGTCTGCCCTTGAAATCTTAACGTTCGCTTAGGTGAGACAAGAAGTCCAACCAAGTATACTCGATCCGCCGGCAACACAACCAGGAGACAGTCAGGAACCCACCGACAAGACGACTTGCTAACCACCTACATTTATACGAGAATACCAAAGCCAAAACGCTACAGACATAGCCGCTCACAACCAAAAACACATTAAGCTGTCAAAAACTACACATCATGCTGGACAGCGACAACAGGTGAGGAGAGGACACTGCGTGAACTTACGTCAGCGACCAGGGCAGGTAGCGGGAACACTAACGGCCACAAGGCAGAAAATACCGCTGGTGCACTTGAGTTTCAAACCGACAAATATAGTTAATTCCACCATACGGCCGCTAAATCTTCACTAACTCGAACACTTGCTGTTGCTCCCAGGAATACCGCCAACAGCGAATCACCAACCAAGGGGACAACGTGAACAGACGTGGCTTCAGTAATTAAATCACGACTCAACTTTCATGTCCTGAGTCGGTGAGCCACGAACCTCGTAGTACTCGGAACAGCCCCCACACGCCCCGACACTGCGTAGAGACCCCCAGACGGCCCGGCCGACAGCACAACACTGAGACTTGCTTGCTGATCCGCTCCAATCGACCAACTGGCAGCACACCGCCAAGCTGGAACTATAAACACCAGACCAAAGATGGTATACGGTGCAAATATCGATACACACCTCTGATGCCACATAGAGAAAGAGGAAGAACCACGGCATAAGCGCAATAACCACAGGAAACCAAATGCAGACTAAAAGCCAAGTTTTAAAGCAACGCATAAGCCAGGGTCAGCACGGCTCACAACCATTTACATATTGATGTTTATTCGCCTTGCATCACTTAGCTGGTTAACGAGACCCCTTTTTTGCTTTAAAGCTATGAAACAAATTTGACAATAGATACGAAACATTTATTGACTTCTTAAATTGTATAATGAAGTAACCCATTCTAAGTGCAAACCTCACCTTCAGGCTGTAATGGCTGTACAAAGGAACATGTAACAAAAATGAAACATATGCATTGAAGTTGCTCTTTCTAGTCTTGACATATGCTACACCCATCTTCATTCATAGCAAATGACTGTCTTCTTGTGGTGTGATAAGTTACACGCATTGCTATGGCTTCTTCGATATTGTTCGCCAACGTTCATATAGGAAAAGACATTTTTAACGTCTCATCACAATCAACTCTACTGTGCGACCAAATGAATATGACATTCAAAGCACAGCTTCTTCCATAAAGCTACCGATAATCTGATCGTAGTGTTGTCTGTCACTTGCAGTGTCCTGTAGAGATCTAACTGTCGGAAATCTGATTTTTGTTGACGAAATGTATTTCAGTAAGATAGGCTATCACAATCTGTTGTTCAAACCAATAGTATTAAATTATTTTAAAGAATTACAGCATGGCTCTAAATTGTAGAAGAATGTTACTCATTTTGTGATTTCTTGTAGTACATAGTATGTACTTGTGACATCATTCACTACCGGCCGACGACCGTTTCGGGAGTGTGATTTCCTCTGCACTCTTTTCTTCTAATAAGTAGTTATAAGTTAATTATCGTTAATATTAAAAACTATCCAAGATTTTGTGACCACTTGTTGCCACACAACGCGTGGAAAAACCAAGAACACGTTATCGTGCCTACTATGGAGCAGGAAAACCGTCAGCATTCGAAAAAGCTTTCAGCCACCTCGGAATGGGTTAATATAGGCGCTGAACGGTTTTTGGAGAGAATCTTGTACCTTTCTTCCCGCAACACTGTGGCAAGTTCATGCATCGACGATGGAGGTGAATGGCGATCACGCAACCTTATGTCCGAAGTGGACCCTAAAGTCTCAATAGTGCTGCGATCTAGTGACTGTGTGACAGGCAGGGGAACTGCAAAAATTGATCCTCTTGCTCACGAATCCAGTCCTGGACCATGCCAGCTCGGTGAAAAGGGGCCCTATCATTTTGATGCATACCATCACTATAGGAGAACAATTATTGTACCACGGATTGGACCGATTAGCCAAAATTGTGAAATAGTACTAGACGGTATTGTGATCGAGAAAAGTTCTTGTGTTGCTATATAATACCGCGATATGGCTATCGAGATCATCGTCTATCCCACTACATCCAACTACCTGGTGTTTCACAAAGTTATAGCGATCATCCACAGTGCGGCTTACGGATCACTGCGACATTAAAACGTGCCTGGGAGGGAAGGGGGGGGGGGGGGAGGGGAGAGTTTATTTTCTATAACATGTGTTAAAACTACTTGGGCTACTTATATGTCTTACTAATAACCCTAATGCGAGAAATGCATATGAACCCGAATCTACTGTATCTTTGCACATTGTCCTGCGCTGCTAGAATCGAAATTTATTTTTAGTCATCCCCCACGGCAGATGTAGTATTCTTCCAGGAAACGTAGCTTCCCCCACTTTGGGCGCTGCTCACTTTACAGTTTACAGACTATATCTCTCCGGAATTTCCCGTCCATTTCTCTCATGTGAATAGGCAAACTGCTTTCACTTTATGTAGTGGATTTATTATCGGTCCCACAGTTAAGCTGTGTAATTGTCTTGTAGTCACTTGGCGGTGCATTAATGAATGACTAAAAAGTTGTTGCACTTGTCTCACAATTAATTATGTTACAGGTAGACTGCATCAGTCTCTTCCATTTAGGAATTTCTGGCACTTTTGGAGTAGAGTGTGTAAGTAGGCTGTTTAGGTTTCCTTATTGGTAACGCCACATAGTGTTCTGTATGAAAATCACTGGCTGTGCTGTGTGCAGTCAGTGGCTGGTTGGCATTGTTGTAATATTCGCCATTATAGTGTTGGGCAGCTGGATGTTAACAGCGCGTAGTGTTGCGCAGTTGGAGGTGAGCCGCCAGCAGTGGTGGATGTGGGGAGAGAGATGGGGGAGTTTTGAAATTTGTAAGACTGGATATCATGAACTGCTATATATATTATGACTTTTTAACACTATTAAGGTAAATACATTGTTTGTTCTCTATCAAAATCTTTCATTTGCTAACTATGCCTATCAGTAGTTAGTGCCTTCCGTAGTTTGTATCTTTTATTTAGCTGGCAGTAGTGGCGCTCGCTGTATTGCAGTAGTTCGAGTAACCAAGATTTTTGTGAGGTAAGCGATTTGTAAAACGTATAGGTTAATGTTAGTCAGGGCCACTTTTTTTGTAGGGATTTTTGAAAGACTGATTGCGTTGCGCTAAAAATACTGTGTGTCAGTTTAAGCACAGTCTTGTACAATTTTTCTAAGGGGACGTTTCAAGTGCACGGAGTGGAGCCTCTAATCACACAACCACTTTACATATTCCATGATGGATGTGAGTGTGCCTGATGGAATGGGAGTGATCATGTTCAAGTCTAGGTCATCTTGGCTTATGTTGAAATATTTGAAGTTTTGTAGCGCCTAGGTGACCTACCGCTGTTTCGGAGACTGTGCCTATTTATACGTTGGGAGAACTGAAGCTGTGGTGATGCTTTGGATACCCCTGAAACTGAGAAAACTATTCCAGACTATGATACTAGAGACAATGAAATCGACATTGTCGTATACATGTTGAGAATACATTACACTTGGGACAAAATGTTCAGTGTGGTTGTAAGTTGACATCTACATGTGTCGAGCTTTTCTACACGACACTTCACTGAACAACTTCTACCCTCTTGATGAAGTGAAAATAACTCCAATGTATGAACACGAGCTCAGTGAAGCTATTTTGTCTGTGCAGAGAAGAGAACTGAACAAGAAATGCTGGGGAGGTACAGGTTGTCTGCAAATTGAAAAGAGTGCAGCGTTCGTGGTGGAAGAACTTGTCTTTCTCGGAAGAACATAACAGTTGCCGTGTAGTATGAGTAAACCTCAATTACTCCTGTAACACTGTAGCACAGATTCTCGTTCATAAGCGTTTCTTGCGCTAGAGTTATTAGTTACTCATATCTGCATTCGATGTAGCGTTAACGCCTTTTGTGGAATATATATATCCTCTTAGCTCCACCCCTGCCCCAAGGCAAGTCAGAGCACTCTGTCACCAATGATTAATAACGTGCTCCGTGGAGAAACCGTATAACTCTGTGAAAGACTCTGTGTCTGTTTTTTATAGACTTCTGGGGTAGGTAGAGTGGGAAATTATCTGTTCAATGTTCAGTTTGCAAGCCTAAGAAGGACAGAAGCGCATGAACTCAATCCGGCTATCTACCTTTCCTCGCACTTCTACTCCACATATCCCCTCCCCCTCAACCCAGATGCACCCATGGAATATTAATCATCCCTTCATACAGCACCGTTGCACTTAGACGTGGTAAACACATGTAAAATGAAAATTAGTTTTATTCCGTTTAAACCAATATTCGCCAAACCTTTTTGCTCAAGAGGCAATACTGACACTGTGGGGAGACCCCTCGGACCACATACGCGCCGATCTTCTTATTAACTGGTCAGCTATATGAATCCGAATGTTCCGAGTCCGCAATGGACTAGTTATACTAAGAGCGTGACAAGTAGACCAAGTCCCCCCTCCCACCAAGTACTGATCGTGAAAAGTCGGCACCATTTGCAACATTTGGACTGTTCTGTAAAATTTAGGACGTGCAGACGCGTAAATTTCATTCCTCCTTCTAATATCTAGCTTACGAATCGCCCAGCCATCTTCAGTCGAGGTGACTGACGCTGCAGCACTTGCTCTGTCCTTTTAAACCCGTGGACCGCACCCTGCGCATGCGGCCACAGATAAACAAGGCGCTCAGGATGCTGGTCGGCAGCAAAGAGGTATAACATATGCATGGAATTAGATCTATGACTGCGCGGTCGAACCATACGACGATAACCATGTATCACTGCGAACGGCGTCATCGTGACGTCTTTGTTAGTTTATTACAGAAAGTACAGAATTCCATGATTTGTCCAAGTTGAACCTGCTAAGTATTTTAATTAAATTCGTCGCCATACGAGTTTCAATTGCTTCTTTCACTGCCGGGTTCCAGAAAGACGAATTTGACGCTACAATTTCGACGTTGTCATACGCCAGAGAGCGTCCAATGAAAATGCGGAGCTCTGCCTCCGCAATTTATTATATTGTAAGAGTCGAGTGTATCTGCGGTGCTCTGTGTATCCCTCCTGGACAGTACGTGTCGTATGTCCGATGTATGAACGGCCTCACTCGCGGGGAATTTTGTAAACCTCTGGCTTCCAAAGCTGCAAATCATCTTTAACCGAACCCATGAGTACTGCTGAATTTCGTGAAGGGCGAAAATTCTCTTTTACTTTGTGTTTACTGAGTATCTGTCCTATTTTTCACGATAGGTTTCCCACGCCTGGCAGCAAAGCTATGGATTTAAAACTTTCCGTGTCTTCTTCTACATGGTTTTACCCACTGTTGATTTCATTTGTAGTGCCTTATGCATCTGCTGTGAAGAGTACCCTTTGGCCTCAAAAACTCTTCTCATATGTAGAACCTCGTCCTCCAGACTGCTGTCGTCAGTAATGACGTGTGCTCTGTGTAACGGAGTTCTGACTAGACTCATCGTCTGCGAAGTATGGTGGCGGCAATTTGCACGTAAATATAAATCCGTATGGGTTGGTTTCGTATACTGCATGTCCCAAAGTGTCATCTTATTCGCATCGTACCAAAACATTCAAAGATGGAAGGAATCCGTCTTTTTCAATTTCCATCGTCAACTGAATTTGTCTGTGGGTGGAATTCACATGTTTTAAAAATTCTTTTAACTTGTCTTCACCATGAGGCCACACTACAAACCTGTCATCAACATACCTCCAAAACACTGTGGGCTTCAATCTGACGGATAACAGTCCCATCTCTTCGATGACCTCCATAAAAAGGTTGGTCACCAAGGGCAACGGACTACCCAAGGCCCCACTGTCAGTCTATTCATAAAATTCGTTACCCAATAAAAATGTCGCGATCAAAGCATGTTCGAACATAGCTGAAATCTCTTTATCGAAGGTTTTTCCAATGAGAAACAATGATTCTGAAAGAGGAACCTTTGAGAACAACAACACTACATCGAAATGGATTGCACTCTGTTTCAAGTTCCTGCCACCTTCTTTGACGTAAAAATTGTGAGACCATAATTACCTGATGAAGTATTGTGAGCGGATGATTAATTGATAAAGGGTGACGTAGGAGAAAATGGGCGTGTTTACATAATATAACACAGATTTTGGTGGTTGAAAGTAATAGAACCAAATATTGCGCTTGAGATATTTATGTTATGGGCTGTATTCTCGACTTTTTTCAAAGTTTTTCTCAAAAAATTTGGTCGTGGCATTGTTGGAAATTTTCGCAACACATGCTGTCACACAAGGAACAGTTTCACAAAAATTACTTTAGTTAGAACTTTCATATTGTGGTAGGTAATTCTTCGTTATCAGACAAGCAAACGTGTGGAACAGTTCTTTAATTTAAGTTTTAGAGCTCTTACAATTTATTTGAAAATAAATATGCGTATGAAACCCAGCAGTTTCAATTTTACAGAAAAGTACATAATTCTGACAGAAATACGCTTTGAAAAAAATTTTGTTCCTCAGGAAGTTTTGTTATACTATGACCAAAGTCTGCATTTCGCTTTTCTATCTCCAATGGTTCAGGGGAAAAGTTTCCCTACACAATGAAAAATGTATGTTCTGGGAAATGCACATAAAAGATTTTATATGGGTTTACATCATAAATTAGTACCTTAATGTTGACCATAACTATACATTTGGTGTTCCTGCTCTTCATGTATGTGTTTCCTTTTTATCTCGTGTTTCTAGCGTGCCCTTTTCGCTATATCCTTCACGGACTGTTGAGAACGTGCAACATGCGCAGTACCGTTCTTTTTCAATAGCTTCTCGGTGAAACAAGCTGCAACCAATCCTAGTCCAGTAAGGGTCCTTATTGTTCCAATGTTACCATCATTAAACACAAGGGATGCATTATATGTGTCAATTTTGACAACAGTACGTGAGATATATGTTGTTTTTGGGCGTCTCTTCCAAATGACACTGTTGAAGCTCACATTCGGGTTTTGTGTTCCACCATGGACACATTTATTTTACATATCTGGATGAGATAGAAAATGTAATGTTGGCTTCAGGGAGACTGTCTATGTGAATAGGTATTGTTTTCTCCTTTTGCCTGCTTAAATTTGCACCAGGATGTATCGCACAATACATGTATTGGCTTCTCATCAGTTGACAACTTGTGAAAAAATATTGTACACACTGCCTCCTGCATTGTCTTTAAATCTCCAGCTTTTTGCCTTATTGCTTTGCCATAATATATGCAAATTGTGGATCTCTTTGTTAGTCAGGCGTTGTGGCCCACCCTGTGGCTTTCCATTTTTGAATTTTACACCTTTTTTTTCTCGTTTCAGTTTCAGAAGTCTCCCGTCCATCCTCTTCTGAATGTGCCCCATACACTCTAGCTTTTCAGTGTTGCATCCATTTCCATATGGTTTGCTTTCTACAACAGATTTGAAAGCACTAGAATCCCCATCACCAAGATATTTCACATATCGAACTCCATGCCTCATTTCGCTCCGATGAAATATTAATTTTATCCCTGCAGGCTCCATGCCGCAACTATAACCATCAGAATTCTTGCTGAAAATTATTCTGTGTTTTATTTGCTACTGTCTCTCTTCTTCTTCATTGTCTAACGTCTTCCTATGTGCACAAATACAGCAATATTTGGACATAACTTGCAAATCCAAAATTTTTCCTGTGTCAACACTTACAACTAATGAAACAGCGTGTAGGGAGGTGTGGCTCCTTTTAATCCATATGCTATCACATGAAACATAGGTCTTTAGAAGGCAAAGGGTCATTTACTTCTGTCTGAATGTCTTAGTTAAATAAAACTGACTCTTTCACTGCTGCTGACAAACTGCTGTTGCATTCTGTTTCCAAGATGTTCAGAATATGACTGTTCAGTGTTGAGTACGAGGCAGACGGAGTTGGCATATTCATTATTACACAAAACAAATTGCTACCTTCCCTTCCAACACCAACAAATCTCATCCCATAGCAGAATCTTATGCTGGTTTCATACAACCAATTCTTAGCAGCTGACGTTTTGAATTGCGTGTCAGTTTGACAGTTGTCACAAAACAAGTGCATATTATACGCAGTACCATCTCTGTCATTGCTGTCATATAATCTTAAAGATTTATTGCCACAGTTACCACATGCACACGTATTTCTAACAATAGAACGCATAATTTCAAAATCAATTATCCTACACCCAGTATTCACTTCGTCTTTAGTGGAGTGAAACTCTGCACCAGTTCCAAGTTTCTTCTGCGAAATGCTCGTCGTCTTAGCTACACAATTATCTCCCGCTGAATTATGTTGACTCACTTGTAGAAACTGTTTATTCACACGTAAACGGCAAGCTTTATCCACTTACTTCAACACTTTACCACTAAATAGTGGCATTTTAAACGCTAAATCATACAAAAAAAACCTTTAACACAGTCGTAATTCTCACAGTAACCGCAGAACTGAAATATTTATATTTCTGCACCACAGGCAATAACAGCTACCAAAGATAGATACTGGAATGCAAAGATAACACGACGTAAACGGGTCCACTGCGTTCTATACTCTTCCGATGTCTTTATGACAGCAGGAAGTAATAAAACATCGCAAACAAGAAGAGTGTCGTCTAGAAAAGTGGGCGTGGTTTTGGGCAGTGATTGAAACAAGACAGCTTTTTTACCATTTGTAATAGGAATTAATCTGTGAAAATTGGAGGCACTATTTCTAACATGCCAAATAAATTTATATCAGTTTTGACCAGTTCTGTTTACGTCCCCCCTAAATAAGAGAAATAATCCTTATATTTGCGTGTTTTCTCCAATAACAGACGCGATCATGGATGAAACTTCCTGGCAGATTAAAACTGTGTGCCTGACCGAGACTCGAACTCGGGTGAACTCGGGACCTTTCCCTTTCGCGGGCAAGTGCTCTACCATACGAGCTACCGAAGCACGACTCACGCCCGGTACCCACAGCTTTACTTCTGCCAGTATCTCGTCTCCTACCTTCCAAACTATACAGAACCTCTCCTGCGAATGTGGAGAAATGAAGCTGTGAGTACCAGGCGTGAGTCGGTTTCGGTAGCTCAGATGGTAGAGCACTTGCCCGCTAAAGGCAAAGGTCCCGAGTTCGAATCTCGGTCGGGCACAGAGTTTTAATCTGCCAGGAAGTTTCATATCAGCGCACACTCCGCTGCAGAGTGAAAATCGCATTCTGCGATCAGGGATGTTTACTAAGTGTTTGCGCTGTAGTAGAACAGCCATAACTTAATTTCATGTTCACTCCTACAAAAACCCAGTGATAAAGCTCCACTTCCGGGACAGCGATGTATGACGGCAGTGGATCAATTATGTCTGGTGCATTAATGACGAGGCTTAAAGTGCCAGCCAACCTACAAGTGACTTTTAGGCGGTTTCCAACATTCCACCAGATGAATACAAGCTAGTTCCCAAGTCCTAACTCAGTTTCACGATTTGCAAGCAATTAGAAAACTTGCACTGACTGTCACATGAGTAGCGCTACATGCTAATAGTTGGGGTCCACACTTTCCATCCTAGAGTAACGTAGTGGCACAATGAAGGGCATCCGGCGATCCCTTGAAATAAGAACATCAAGTCCGTAAAATAACAGTGCTGACCCTGCGCTGATGCGAGACAGAGGCACAAGCAAAGGAAAAAAATAATATTCCTCTAAGCAAATATGTACCGAATTTGAAGCTTGTAAGTAGGCTGTTTAGGTTTTTATATTGGTAACGCCACGTAGCACACTGTATGAAAATCACTGGCTGTGCTGTGCGCAGTCTGTGGCTGGGTGGCATTGTTGTAATATTCGCTATTGTAGTGTTGGGCTGTTGTCTGTTAACAGCGCGTAGCGTTGAGCAGTTGGAGGTGAGCCGCCAGCAGTGGTGTATGTGGGGAGAGATGGCGAAATTTTGAGAACGGACGATCTGGACGTATGTACATCAGAAAGAGTAAATTTGTAGTATTGGATATCATCGAATGATATATATTATCACTTTTGAACACTGTTAAGGTAAATACATTGTTTGCTCTCTATCAAAATCTTTCATTTGCTAACTATGCCTGTCAGTAGTTTGAATCTTTTATTTAGCTGGCAGTAGCGGCGCTCGTTGTATTGCAGTAGTTCGAGTAACGAAGATTTTTTGTGAGGTAAGTGATTTGTGAAACATATGGGTTCATGTTAGTCAGGGCCATTCTTTTGTAGGGATTTTTGAAAGTCAGATTGCGTTCCGCTAAAAATATTGTGTGCCAGTTTAGTGTTGATCAGAATAAGTAAAGAGAGTAATGTCTGAGTACGTTCAGTTTTGCTCAGCTGTTTAAAAATCAAATAATGTAAGAGGTTTATCAGCACAGTAATTCATTAATTTTTCTAAAGGGACGTTTCAAGCTGACTGTCTTTATAACGTGCATTCATGAATCCATGTCGCATTTGTTTGAAATTTATACCATACCAGCTAATCGGTACGAGCGATACATGCCACGAGTTTTCAGTACTGGAAGAAAAACAAGAAAACATTCCCCCTATCACGTTCCCTCAGACTATAACAACAAATATATATGCCCATGCACCCAACTTCGCTCCTGAAATGATCAGCTGACTTTTCATTGCCTACTGTAATTTCTCTGGTATATTTTTCATTCGTTGAAGGAATCAGGTACAGCTAGCAGTTGTAAAATGGAAGTACGTATTCCCTACCGGTTTCGGATATACGTTACCCTTCTTCAAGGTTAGTAGAAGTTAACATCGGTTACAAATGAAAAATCGTATTCGAGAGCAGTAAAGAATAAACTCGCAAATGTTCGCTGTATCTGACTCCTTCGTCAGCCAAAATTATTCTGTTGTTGCTGGCGATGACAAGCCAAGCTTATGATATTAAAACACTACAATATTGGAAACAAGAATTCTAAATGGCCACACAATGGTCTGGCAGTAATTAGATTTCGGTGAGTATATTCACGGGAGTCGAGTATTTGCGCTGCTTATTCCTCTGTCTCTGAGGTAAGCGGCCACATTTACTTAGGTGGCTGAAGAATTCACCAACGTCAATGAAAGTCGCTCGACTCCCATGAATATACTCACCGAAATCTAATCGCTGTCAGACCTGTGCGTAGCTGTTTAAAATTCTTATTCTCAATATTGGAGTGTTTTAATATCATAAGCTTGGCTTGTCATAGTCAGCGCCAGCAGGATGATTTTGTTTGATGAAGGAGTCAGATACAGCGAACAATTGCGAGATTAGACTTTTCTGCTCTCAAATACGTATTTTAATTTATAATCGATGTTAACTTTTAATAACTCCTGAAGAAGGATTACGTATATTCTAAACCGGTAGGGAATACATACTTCCTTTTAAAACTGTTGGCAGTACCTGATTCCTTCAGTGAATGAAAAATATGCCATAGAAATTACAGCAGGCAGCGAAAAGTCGACTTATCATCGCAGTACCGAAGTTGGCTGCAGGGACTGATAGATTTGTCGTTATAGTCTGAGGGAACGTGAAAGGGGGAATGTTTTCTTGTTTTTCTTCCAGTACTGAAAACTCATGACGTGTATCACTTGTACCGATTAGCTGCTATAGTATAAGTTTCAAACGAATGTGACATGGATTAATGAACGCACGTTATAAAGGCAGTCAGTTTCGAATTCGGTACATATTTGTATAGAGGGATATTAAGTTTTTCCTTTGCCTGTGCCTCTGTCTCGCATCAGCGCAGGGTCAGCACTGTTATTTTACGGACTTATTTCAAGGGGTGGCCATAAGCCCTTACTGGTGCCACTCTTACGTCGGGACGGAATGTATGGTTGGCTCTGAGCACTATGGGACTTAACTTCTGAGGTCATCAGTCGCCTAGAACTTAGAACTACTTAAACCCAACTAACCTAAGGACATCACACACATCCATGCCCGAGGCAGGATTCGAAACTGCGACCGTAAGGGTCGCGCTGTTTCAGACTGTAGCGCCTAGAACCGCTCGGCCACTCCGGCCGGCGGAATGTATGTATCCAAACTGTTTGCGTGTAGCGTTACTCATATGGAAGTTGAAACCTTTCTAATTGTTGGCAAATCGTGAAACTGCGTTGAGACTTGGGAACTAGCCTGTATTCACCTAGTGGGATGTGGGAAACCGCCTAAAAGCCGCTTGCAGGCTGGCCACACCCTCACCCTCGTCATTAATCCACCGTGCGGAATTGATATTAAAATATTTATTTCTCCGTATTTTTCTTTGTTATTGAACAGGAAACTTACGCTCTTAAGAATTTGTTCATATTAGTTGATGTTTTTGGATTTGTTTGTTAGTTGATAGATGCAAGTTATAATATAACACAGCTGAGAACGTCTGGTCGCACGAATACGTGATCTGGGCAGCAAGCTCATCGTGGGCTGCAGTTTGAAGACTACTGATCCAAATAAAATTTTCAATAATCTGGAAGTTTTCCATCCTTGCACCGTGAGAACTATTAAAACCAGAGAAAAAATTAATCGGCCCGTTTATTTACGAAATATAATGTAGTTTAATTTTGTACTGAAACATTTCGCTACAAATCGTGCTTTTACAGATACGCAAGAGAAATATAATAAAATGACATTCTAATGCTTCGCCCCCCCCCCTCCCTCCCCATCCCCCTGTCCCGCCACCCAGCGCACACACCCCATCATTCAGGATTTTTAGTATGTTGTTCATGAGACTTTCAGTCTGATTGCACACAAATTTGCGACAACACGATTTTTTTCTCTTACGATGACAGGGCTGCTGTACTAATCCCATGAATCACCCGATCATAGAAGTGCCACTGAAAATGTTATGGGCTATTCGAAATGGAGGGAGAAAGGTAGCAATCTGTATCCCAGGAATTTGGTAGCTCTATCGGATATAGTCATCAACGAGTGTCTTGAGTTGGATGTGACATAACTGAAAAAACTTGTGGTCTCTCTTCCTCACCGAATTCACGCCGTATGCGGTATTAGCTTGACGTCTTCTAGGCGTGACTAATTGTTTGTACGGTGCCTTTATATTAAATTCATGTGTACAAGATGCTGCAGCAAATAGAGCTCCTATTTCACCAGCAAGTGCTAAATTCTCATTTGTAATAAACTCCACATCACAAGTGACTATGTATTATTTCTTCGAGCCCATTAACGTCATAAATAAATCATTAGTGGTTAACAAACTTCATTCCAGTTGCTCATTCAGGAAGCTGTACCTCCTGAAAAATTATCCCTAATTATCTCTGTGATACTAATCTCTGTAATACTGACATGGGGGAGATTGAGTCAATTATTAAATCACTGTATACTAACGACTTCCATGGATATGATGGAGTGCCTAGCAGAATATTAAAGTACTGCGCTGCACATGTTAGCCCAATACTTAGCAATACTTGTAATTTTTTATTTAGGAATGGCCAGTTTCCTGAACGATTAAAGTACTCAGTAGTAAAGCCGCTTTATGAAAAGGGAGAAAGGGATAATGTAGACAGTCTTAGACCTTTTATATGCCATCAGTGTTTGATAAAATTATTGAAAAGGCTTTGTATGTAAGGATAATTGATCATTTTATATCACATAACTTGCTACCAAATGTACAGTTCCGCTTTGAATTCGCTTAACAACTGAACATGCAATATTCTTTCTCCGTGAGGTACTGGATGGGTTAAACAATAGGTTTCGAATGGTAGGCATATTTTTTGATTTAACTAAGGCACTTGATTGTTTTGATCACAAAATATTGCTCCAGAAGTTGGACCATTACGGATTACAGAGAGTAGCTCACATATGATTCTCCTCTTACTTTAATAACAGACAGCAGATATCATTACTCACAGTGTTTTGAATGGCTGTGATGTGGGAGCTGAGTGAGATACGGTGAAATGGGTGGTGTCCCAGGGATTAGTGTTGGGACCACTCCTGTTCCTTATTTATATGAATGGTACGCCCTCTAGTATTAGAGGTAACTCTAATAAAATATTTCTGTTTGCTGATGACACTAGCCTGGTAGTAAAAGATGTGTGCAACGCTGGCTCGGTATCAAACAGTGCAGTTCGTGATCTGAGTTCGTGGCTTGTAGAAAATAAACTAACGCTAAATCACAGTAACACTCAGTTTTTACAGTTTATAAGACTTAATTCAACAAAACCCGCCATTTTTACTTCACAGAATGTACATACGATTAGTGAAACTGAACAGTTCAAATTTGTAGGTAATATTCGGCTGAAATACAACCTGCATTTGGATCGGACTTATTTAACTCTTATGCAGAAAGGTGTGCAGTATACTGCTGCATCCATTTTCAACGAGCTACCACAAGAATTAAAAAAATGTTAACAGTAATCCACGCGCTTTCAAATCGAAGCTGAAGAGTTTCCTCATAAGTCAGTCCTATTCTGTTGAGGAGTTCCTTGAAATATTAAGCTGATTCTTATCTTATATTGTTGACTTTGTTTAGTGAAACTTATGGCTTTCCTTAATTCATAAATATTTTATTTTTATCTGTTATTTCTTTTATGTTGTAATTTCAAATACTGACACGTTCCATGATCTTAGAGATTGGCACCTCAATGTGGTCCTATGGAACTGGACGTGTAAATAAATAAATTGGTACCTTACCTCAGAATACCTGGGGGATCCTCTTACCCTAAACGTTTGGGGCCGCATGTATGTTAAACGTTATTTATGAAAATTTTCACTATAACAGCTAAATGGTACTAAACTTATACTGGTAATATAAAAACTACTGAGCCGGATGCTGTGTATACTTTCTATTAATTCATAACCTATAGCTTTTAATTTCGTAGAAAACGATAAAAAAATTCGAGAAATACTAATTTCCATAAACCGAGGTGAACAGTGTTTTAGAATGAAACTCCAATTAAATCAGGATTTCATTAATCTAAGATAGACTTAAATGATCACCCCGCAGAAACAAGATTATATATATATATTTTTTTCTACTGTACTGGTAAATACTGAAACCCTGGCACCCAGTTCCCTGTACGATGGCTGACAACTTAAAACATAACGGAGAAACGCGCTAATGAAGTGGAGTCTCATGCTGTAATTCATCCTCTGCATCTGAAAGGGAACAACGATATTACAACCATTTCTAATTTGGTTGAAGTGTACAGTGAGAACGCACCATCAAACGACACAATGGTTAAGCGGCACAGACGCTTCCAGTATGACTGAATGACAAAGAACGAAATGACAGTCAACCACTCGGAACAGAAAATAAAACCACAAAAGAATTGGAGTCCCTGATGCACGAAGAAGGCATACTACAATCGAGAAGATATATAAACCAGCGGAAATCAGTCAAGGATCAGTTTTCAACAGCTAGCACGAACTTTTGAATATGACAACAGGCGTCACTAACTGTGTTCCTCGACTACTCTGCATATAATATACATATACGTACATACTCCGCAAGTCATCATATGGTGGATGACTGAGGGTGCTATGTACTACTACTAGTCACTTCCTTTCCTGTTCCACTGGTAGAGCGAGGGAAAAACGATTGTTTATATACCTCCTTACGAGACTAAATTTCTCTTATCTTCGTGGTCAATACGTGAAATGTCTGTTGGCGGCAGTATAATCGTTTAGCAGTCAGTATCAAATGACGTTTCTCTAAATGTTCTCAGAACTGTTCCGCGAGGTGAACGTCCTCTTCCGACCAGGGATTTCCATTTGAATTCACGAAGGATCTCCCTAACACTCGCGTGATGATCAAATTAACCGGCAACAAATCTAGCAGCACACTTCTGAACTGATCCGACACATTTCTTCAAGTCGACCTGGTGGGGATCCCAGGTACTCGAGCAATACTCAAGAACTGGTCGCACGAGTTATTCTGCAGTGGTCTCCTTTGCAGATCAACCGCACTTCCCTAAAATGATTCCAACAAACTGAAGTCGAACATTCTCCTTCCCTACCACTGTCCTTACTTAATCATTTCATATCGCTTTGCAACGTTACATACAGAGATTTAAACGACGAGACTTTGTCAAGCAGGACACTAAAAGTGCTGTGTCCTAAAATTATGGGTTTGTTTTTGCTACTCATATGCATTAATTTATGTTTTACTATATTTTAAGCTACCGTCTATTCTGCACACCATCTAGAAATTTTCTCTACGTCAGGTTGCACCTTCCTACAGTCTCTCAACGGCGACACGTTGCAGTACATAACTCCATCGTCAGCAAAGAGCCACAAACTGCTGATCATGCTGTCCGTCAGATCATTTACGTATACGGAGAACGAAAGCAGGAGTATCACGCTTCCCCGGGACACTCCAGACGATACCCTTCTCTCTGATGAACACCTGTTGTTGCGGACAATGTACTGAGTTCTACCTCAGCCATTCACAAACATGGAAAACTAGGCCAAATACTCGCACTTAGCCAAAAAACCAGTCACACATGCTAATTCTTTGAGTTAAGAAATATTTCTTTTCGCGTCCGTTATCCGTTCTCGCCGTTTCCTCCTGAAATGGCACTCAGATACTTCCTCCTCTTTGCTCTGATAAAGAAACCATTTGCTGAGTGGATTCCCGGAATGACAACGAAGCCTCAAAGTAAAATTTTACTACCAAGGTCTCTGCCTAGTTATTCACCAGTTTCATAAAAAATGTGTGTATACGTGGAAGAGGGCCGACATAGTCACCAAGGTTTATGGTTCAAATGGCTCTGAGCACTATAGGACTAAACATCTTAGGTCATCAGTCCCCTAGAACTTAGAACTACTTAAACCTAACTAACCTAAGCACATCACACACATCCATGCCCGAGGCAGGATTCGAATCTGCGACTGTAGCAGTCAGGCGGTTCCGGACTGAAGCGCTTAGAACCGCACGGCCATCGCGGCCGGCCCCAAGGTTTATGTTCGCAGTAGGTTTTGTCTGGTTCATAAGGAAAACTTATGACCACTGCTTATTTCTCGAAGTGTTAGCAGTCGCGTGGGTGCAGTAAGCACCGCGGAGAACGTAACTCGGTTTCTCAGTTGTGAGCATGACGTCAGAGTGGAAGCAGCCGCGCCAAACTACACCAATTGGCGGTGAATGTAATAGTTTGTCCTGTTTGGTGCAGTACTTTGACTTCTCCCTCGGAAGAACACAATCACCAGTGCAAAATTCAACGAGTTCGTGAGTTTTACGGTCTTTTACTATAATCTCATAGAAATTGGAACTTAATAAGTTAGTAAACAGTGGTCTGCGAGATCAAGCTTCCATTCGCCAACGTCATGGTTAATATTTTGTGCTGTGAATTACTCAGTGCGGAATGTACAAGTGAGAGTGAAAATTACTTTTTACAATGCCAGGCTGTGCTATTACTGACTGTTTTTCTTACAATCGGAACACAAAGGGAACACTCATAATGTATCACAGTTTCCTGCATACTGAAACATTACAAAAACTATGGCTGTCGAAATGTGGTAGGAAAGACAATTTAAATGTTGTGGATGCACGAATGTGCTTTCACCATTTCGCATTATCAGATTGCGTGAATTGCTCAATTTGCCCCGAAAAAGAGTGATCAGTCTAAACTCAGTTCCGTCGTCCAGTATGCCGTGCGGTAGCGTGATTGTCAATGTGTCATCATCTGCAACAGAAGACAGAAGCAACCGGCTTAATGAACAGAACTACGTAAAATATCTCTCGAGATTCTGGCAAAGCTGTCACCAAATAAGAAATATCTTAATAAGAGCACATTGACGGATGGTAATCTTTCCTCTGGTACATATAAAGTTACTATGATGAATTCTATAGCGGCGTCAGAAAGAAGGAACGCTGCTCTGACAAATGTGTGTGCAACGTCAAGTGCTTAGAAAAACCTTCGGATTCATCTGTCGACAAAACAACGACTTCCACGCGAGGAAGAAATTAATAAGAGGTTCTTGTGTCTAATGAAATTATTCGTGTTTTGGGAAAAATATTTTAAATAAAAAGTTTATGAAATGGCTCAAAAAGGGATCGATGGAGTAATGAGGACATTTATACAGCGATTACTCGGCGCGCTGTATCTCGGAAATGCTATAATATTTTGAGAAAAAAACTGTTATCTTCTACCAGCGATATCAACGTTGAGCGTGGATAGACCTCTCTTTCAGTTGCAGGCCTTGCATCTTCAAAGATGTTTTAAATTTGATGAAAATGCGAGTTAACACATTCACCGACAGGGAACGTACCTGGTTTTGTACGATCAACAAGAGGACAGGGCGTTAGGACTCTTCAGTGATGCTTTAGTTGTAATGGTGCCAAGTTGGAAACAATCTGTTTATTTTGATTCTGATATTCGCACGACAGCTGTCCTCTTGAATAAAATGATTGTCGCCTTAGCCAGTAATTAGTACGAGGTTGTAGCTTTTGTAGCAGACATGGAAACAAAAAACATTTCTGTTTAGAACTAGTTTGGTGTGACGTACATAAACGGTTGTTTCCCTCTTCTTAGCGACAGCCGGAAATGTTTGTGGGGGTTTGCGATGTCCCACATTTGCTGAAGCTGTTACGGTATCATTTGTTGAATGGGTGCATTACTGTAGGAAATAAGGCAGTGACGAAATCCGTATTCGAGATACTTTTGGCTTTAGACAGTGGCGCGATGACAATGTGCCCAAAGTTAAAACAGCAACACACCACTGTTAAGGGCAGAGCCCGACAGAGAGTGCATTTACCAGCCACATTGTTGCCTCACACAACATTTCAGGCCGTTTGGTACTTATGCAAGAAGAAGGACACGACAGCTGGTCGATGATACTTTAGATGTCATCAATTCAAGTACCTTCGAGAGTAGGAAACCTGTGGCATGTGGATTCGAAATTCTGTTGTAAGCACAAGACAAATTCCTGGGCAAGCTCTACAAACGCTGTGACATCATGTGCCTTGGATCATCAGGAGATTTGTTACGTTTTCAAAAAGGATTTACGAAATGTTTTAGATCAGTTTTAGGTCTGTTCAGTGACGTAACAGAATACGATGTCAAATACGTACATTATGTTATCAAAAGTGTCCGGACACACACAAAAACGTAGTAATTAGACAACATGAGAGAGAAGAATGGGGCGCTCGGCGGAACTCACGGACTTCGAACGTGGAAACGTGATTGGGTGTCATCTATGTCACACATGCGTACGCGAGATTTCCACACTCATAAGCATTCGTAGGTCCACTGTTTCTGATGTGACAGGGAAGTGAAAACGTGAAGGGACACGTACAGCACAAAAGCGAACAGGCCGATCTCGTCTGTCGATTGACAGAGGCAAGTACTATGATCGATAGGCGGGAAGTGAGAAAACTTGGATTTCATGGTCGAGTGGTTGCTCATAATCCACACATCAAGCCAGTAAATGCGAAACGACGCCTCTCTTGGTGTAAGGGACGTAAACATTGGACGATTGAACAGTGGATAAACGTTGTATGGAGTGACGAATCAAGGTACAGAATATGGCGATCCCATGGTAGGGTGTGGGTATGGCAAATTCCCGGTGAACGTCATGTGCCAGCGTGTGTAGTGCCAACAGAAAAAATCGGAGGTGGTGGTGTTATGGTGTGGTCGTGTTTTTCATGGAGGGGTCTTGCACCCCTTGCTGTTTCGCGTGGCACTATCACAGAATTGGCCTACATAGATGTTTTAAGCATCTTCTAGCTTCTCACTGCTGAAGAGCAATTCGGGAATGGCGATCGCACCTTTCAACACTATCGAGCACCTATTCATAATGGACGGCCTGTGGCGGACTTGTTACAAGACAATAACATCATTGTAATGGACTGGCCTGCGCAAGGTCCTGACCTGAATTGTACAGAACATGCTGACTTCATGCCAGGACTCACCGACCGACATCGATACCTCTCTTCAGTGCTGCACTCCGTGAAGAATAGGCTGCCGTTCCCCAAGAAACCTGCCAGCACCTGAGTGAGCGTGTGCCTGTGATAGTAGAAGCTATCATCAAGAATGAGGGTGGGCCAACACCAACAACATCATATTGAATTCCAGCATCACCAATCGAGGGTGCCACGAACTTGTAAGTCATTTTCAGCCAGGTGTCCGGATGCTTTGATCACATAGTGTACATACCGCCTGGATAAATAAGGACAGTCTGGAAAACTTCTTTTCTCTTTTAAGGGGCCTGGGACATTTTGATGACTATCCGACTCTGGAAGATGTAAAAAATGGAATAAGGCTATTACTGTTTAGCGCCAATGCTTTTGATATTCCTCTATCTAATGATTCCTTTGTTGAACCTGATGAAGAAGGAACTTTTGTAACTGCATCGGTGTTGTGCAGCATTGTTTCCGATATATCTGAAGCACTGTCAATGGTTGAAGAGCAGAACGGAATTGAGTGGATAGAACTGACAGCAGAGTTCTTCAGCATCCGTGGGTTCGAACTGCAGCGTGGAGGGATTTCAGTACCTTGGCTGATGAATAGCTCACTGTTGCCGGCAGTATGGCAGAACGTTAGGAACACATACTGAAGGGGAAGAATCTGTCAGCTGGTTGCATACGATTTGTAGGGGGAGTATACTTGTGCCTTCAGAAACATGGCTTGAAGCAATAAGCCAAATCGAGCTGAATTTTGGGCAGCTTCATGGTAGTGACAATTTGCATCATTAGTAAGCGGTTCGCCAATACATACAAAGAGACAATAAGAATTTACGATAGAACTCGCACATTTAATCGTTTGCGCTGGTTTTCATTACAAGACAGAGCTAGAATAACTGAGACAGCTCGTCGAGAATAGGGAGAAAGCGGCTTATAACGTCCCAAAAATTATTTCACTGTTTTGTAAGAAAAAGTTGTGTTTATGGGTACGCACATTTTTTACTGAACCATTGTATGTCGAGTGTAGTTGAGTGTGAATTGTATTTGTAAATTTCCCCAGAAGTTTGTTACGGCGTTTTCTACATTTAAAACGCTGTTTGGCAGCTTCACTGCAAAGGAGAAATTGTCAGTGAACTTGCTTTTTGTTTATGTAATCGTAATTTACAGCAATTATGCTCTTATTTAAATTTATTTTAATGCGATTAAATTAACAGTTTCTGACTTATTTTAGTCAACGCATTTCAAGTGTGTGTTAGTGTGGCTGTGATCCGATATTTTACCGGTGCGTAAGGTTCAAATTGCTCTGAGTCCTATGAGACGTAACATCTGAGGACATCAGTCCCCTAGACTTAGAACTACTTAAACCTAACTAGCCTAAGGACATCACACACCGCCATGGCCGGCCGCGGTGGTCTAGCGGTTCTAGGCCCTCAGTCCGGAACTGTGCGACTGCTACGGTCGCAGGTTCGAATCCTGCCTCGGGCATGGATGTGTGTGATGTCCTTAGGTTAGTTAGGTTTAAGCAGTTCTAAGTTCTAGGGGACTGATGACCACAGACGTTTAAGTCCCATAGAACTCAGAGCCATTTGAACCATTTTTGAACACAGCCATGCCCGAAGCAGGATTCGAACTTGGGACCGTAGCAATCACGCGGTTCCGGACTAAAGCGCCTAGAACTGCTCGGCCACCGCGGCCGATTAGTGTGTTGCGTACCGGGTATAAATTGAACTAACGCAGACACGTAACCGAGCTAAAAGTAGGCGGTCCAACAACTTAAGCGACATGGACCAAAGGGATAATTTGATTTCGAATATTATCACGTCGGACGGTCCGAAAATGCAATGGGGAATACTTCAGAGGAAATGCAAAACAGAACGAACGGGCTCACAGCAGAGGCAGATATTAAATTGCCTCCAACTAATCAAATTAATTTTGCAGAACTCATAAAAGCCCTATTGCATCAAAATAAAGAAAACGCAGCGAAATCAGAAAAATCTTTCCGAGAACAAAAAGAATCATCCGAAAAATCGATCCGAGAGCTAGGCGAACAAATGACGCAGAAATCTGAAAATTCGATCCGCGAACTAGGCGATTAAATGATGCAGAAATCTGAAAAATCGATCCGCGAGCTAGGCGAACAAATAGACGAAAAATTAATCCAGCAGACAAATAAAGTCGACAAGTCGATGCATAGAGTGTCTGATGATATCTCACAAAGAATAAACTATCTGGCAAGTGTCATTTGCTTGCGAGCATCTCCTTCCAGGCTAAGGTCACAACGTCAGCGAATGGCAGAGCAGAACGATTACTGCCCGACTTTCAACGTGGAGTGTAACATAGACAGATTTTTGATAATTGTCTGTCAGCTTAGGTGAATGATTGACAGGACCACAAAGTGAACGACATGAAGTTCCTTAGTTGAGGCCTTTAATTTAGTATGACGGGCGCACGCGCCTCGTAGCAATCACTGTGGTGACATTCGCACTGAGGCCACTGCGGGAACACAAACAGAGCGCACCCGGCCTCAGCGTCAGGAGAGTGTAATACCTGTCCGGTGGTAATCTGCCCTCAGCCCGTCGACCTATCGGCAGAAATTAGCGATGCAAATCGACGCGCATTTCCATATCGATAGCGGGGTCGGAGCGCTGCCCTCATATCGAGCCGCGTGATATGTGTGCCGCTGGCAGCCACTGTTTTCTGCATGCGGCCATACAAAGCGCCTGATAGCCCGCCCGCAGCGCTATTCTGCTGATAAAAGTTGACGCTGGCGGCCTCCACCCGATATTGGCCTCAGTTTCAGAGTTTTACTGTCCACCAGCCGGCCACGCCAAGCACATCGAGGTTTCTTCGGGGATCTACTCGCCAGACGCAGCAGCAGGAGGGACACTTTTCTGACTTCTGCTTTTAACAAAAAAATACCTTTAGTAGAAATTTAATACATTATCTGATTCCATTTTTGAATGATAGCGTTCACTTTTTATGTGTTGCAGTCTTTTTCTGAAATTAGGACCATTAGTCTGGGAAATGTAAAAATATATTCCAATGTACAAGAGGGTCCTGCATCTAGCAACTAACGAGGACCGTATAAACAAAACCCAAAAACGTCATTTATAAAATTTTATATGAGAGGTATTTTTTAGTTGTAATATCGTTTATTCAAATAGTTTCAGAAGTATTGAAACGTCCCCTTAGAAAAATTTATACACGACTGTGCTTAAACTGACACACAATAGTTTTTTAGCGCAACACAATCTGACTTCCAAAAGTCCCTACGAAAGAATGGCCCTGACTAGCATTAAGCTATACTTTTCACAAATCACTTACCTCACAAAAATCTTCGTTACTCAAGCTACTGCAATACAGCGAGCGCCACTACTGCCAGCTAAATAAAAGATTCAAACTACTGAAGGCACTAACTACTGATAGGCATAGTTAGCAAATGAAAGATTTTAATAGAGAACAAACAATGTATTTACCTCACTAGTCATAATATGTATAGCAGTTCATGACACCAATTCTTACAAATTTCAAAACTCCGCCATCTCTCTCCCCACGTCCACCACTGCTGGCGGATCACCTCCAACTGCGCAACGCTACGCGCTGTTAGCATCCAGCTGCCGCTGCCCGACACTACAATGGCAGACAACTATGCAAACTAGCCACAGACTGCGCACAGCACAGCCAGTGATTTTTCATACAGAGCGCTACGTGGCGTTACCAATAAGAAAATGTAAACAGCCTACTTACAGTATAATACTGGTCATCCAAGTAGATAGGCATCGATGAAGGAATAATTGAACTTCGTCGCTAAACTCCTTCATTGAGAAAGAAAGTTGAAATTACAAATTTTTACAGAACTCAACCACGTTTTAATGCGTGTTTATTCCTTAGCGCTACGAATACTTCCAGATTTATCTTTGTATCTCTCTCAAAGAGGTGAGTGAATTTTACAATTTAGGAACTCTTTTACGCAGAAACTGATGCTCTACAACTTTCATTTTGAGTAGCCGTTTTTGAGTTACGGACGTTGGATCATGAGCATAACTCACTTTTCCGCCAAACTGGTAAAATAATTTTCTTCATGCAACAATCTACAGCTGTCAAGTACTTGAAATAATGCGTTGTAAACCGCCAGCTGTGTCAGCACAGCTTTGCTTCTTTACCGGATTCGGTTCATTGAATCATAGTCACTAGAAAGAAGCTAGATACTGATGATTTACACATATACATCGGTACGATGGCACTTTAGTGTAAACATGCCTGTGGCTCGGCTCGCACAGTATTTGCTAATCATTATACCAACTTAAGTCGGACGATCACGATAACAAACCTAAAATCTTTCAAGTAGTGTGTACCGTTTTAGAGTTATAAGGGAAAATAAACTGGAAAAGAGTCAAAAAAATTTCTATTTTTCAGCCTTCAGAAGTTTAGCACAAGCCAAAAATCGTCGAAAATCCATTTAACTCGTATTTTGAATGACTAACCTATATTAAAATTATTTCCAGCTTGTGAATATGAATTGGCTTGTAGGCGTCTAGTATGCCTACACTAACTGTAGTAAGAAATATCCTATTCAACTTTTGTTTTATTCATATACACCGTATCTCTACGACCTCGATTAAAATTATTTCCAGCTCGTGAATATTTATTGGCTACTAGACGTCTAATTTGCCTACACTAACCGAAGTAAGAAATTATCCCATTTAATTTTTGTTTTATTCATATATGCGCTGTCTCTATGACCACGATTAAAATTATTTCCAGTTTGTGAATATTTATTGGCTAGTAGAAGTCTAATGTGCCTACACCAACCGTAGTAAGCAATTATCCTATTTAACTTTTGTTTTACTCGTATACACGCTATCTCTACGACGATTAAGATCGTTGAAACACAAACATTCCGCTTTGAACGTTTTTTTTCCTTTTTCGTTTCAATATGATTACAGTCCATATTCAGAACTTTATTTGGGGGAGAAATCTTATGCCTCTCAGTCTGATTCATACTTTATTTTGCGCTCTTCACATCCTGGATCGTTTAGGAAATTCTGAACCTTTAAAGTTTTTAATAACGATGTTCCAACAGGAACTTTGTGCTACAGCTACCAAACTTGGCTGAACATAAAAGAGAATTAAGCTAGACTGTACGATTTGTTGTCCTACAAACGCTTACCAAACAGTTGTTTTGTCTTGTAGGATGTTGTGAGATTAACTAACAGTAAACACATGCGAGTCTAAAGGGTATTAAATTTAGCTTTTAAGTTTTATATTCCCAGTTCCAGCCATGCAGTATAAAAGAAAGATTAGCTGAGTGTTGTGGGATCTTGTAAAATGGAACTGTCGAGTTTCGTGAACATTTGCTACATTCAGGCGCATTTTACAACGGCAAATGTTCAGTTTTCGTATTTTTTTGAAGCCATTGTGTGAGACTCGTATTAAAGTACCAGAATCCATTAACAACGCATTTTGAAAAAAAAGGCGTTTGTTGAATCATGTTTAATGGCCCTCAAATATTCAGTGGAAATTTAAAATCATCGCACTCACGAAAATGTTGTCACTAATCTATTTAATCGTCTGTTAGTTACATTGTTGCACCACTACATACCAATATTCATTAGGTGAACTCACACTAAGTAGAAGTGTTATGAAAAGAAACACAAGTTAAATATATCATGTAATTAAGCTATTGGAAACTAACAAAAAAAATCATTTTTAGTAAACGTAAAACTGATGAAACATGAACGAAATATTTTATGTAGACTTTTTTAAAACAGGTTTCTGGTTAGTTAAAAATCGCATTATAAAATACACATAACACAACTTTCGAATTTCCTGCACAAGAAGGAAAAAACCAGATGACAAGTGTGAACAGTTCTAGTACACAATCATTATGTGTATGGAAATTGCATGTAGACATTCACATATTAATGCAAGAGAGTACACATTAAAGCAACTTATTACAGTTGCAATACTAGTTGTAACATATGGACTGTTCCGTTAACTATTATTACCTGTCTATGAGTAATCTTTATGTTCAGGCAACATCAGAGACGGTTGTTACGCTATATTATCCTACTTTGAACAACAGTCCAAAGATTACGATACATGCCTTACACATTCCAGAGTTAGAACAAATACTGATTAATTTGAAATGTAGCCTCATCACAATTGCCAGTTATGCTCGTAATCGGACCAATGAAAAGATTTACCAGTTATGTTTTGCAGCCACTGAATAATATAGATGAAAAACTGTGTAATTTACATACAGAATTAAGAATAGTAAATCAGAAGTTCCAATTTCGCAAGTCAAAGTTTTTACTCATACTGTAAAACTTGTTTTAAAATCTTTTTTTATTAACAAAAATGTATCTGTGTTGTACAAATGTAATGGTATGTCTTTACAAGAGAACAAATGCAAGGAAATACATGCGCTATTCATAATTCAATGCCATGACACCATAACTAAACAAATGCAACAAGCAGTTCAGTCCACTGTCTGCGCAAGCGTGACCGTACACTTTGTCGATGATAATCAGCATTACCATTTCTTTAAAATAAAGTAAAAGCTGAACTGATGTACTGAAATAAAATACCTTGTAATTACAATCAACAAACATATATGAAAGCACTAAGACTCATTCTATAACAATTTCTGCACTGTTATTACTACTCCATTTAAAATTTAGATGTTTGCATGCTCCTTCTTAGCCTCTGAAACTCACTTAAAACTAATAAAATAAGTAGAGGAAAAGGTCTAAATATAGACACCCTCTTTGGTACTTCTTTTTATAAAAGTTTTAGATTTTATACCTTCATTAACAATTATAACAATATTAAGAAATTATGAGAGGCGAAACAATGTTCAGTATCCATTATTTCTAATCGAATACAAAGATTTAGTTAAAGCTTGTAAAGTGGAACTTAAAAAAAAAGGGGGTGCAAATATGGACATCCACAAAAAAGTGCAAGAAATCTTTTGAAATATTTTAATGAAATTGATTAAAACATGTTATTAAATCTGTATATTGAGCAAAGGAAACAAAAGAAAAATTCGGAGTAGGTATTAAAATTCATGGAGAAGAAGTAAAAACTTTGAGGTTCGCCGATGACATTGTAATTCTGTCAGAGACTGCAAAGGACCTGGAAGAGCAGTTGAACAGGATGGACAGTGTCTTGAAAGGAGGGTATAAGGTGAACATCAACAGAAGCTAAACGAGGATAATGGAATGTAGTCAAATTAAATCGGGTGATGCTGAGATAAACAGATTAGGAAATGAGACACGTAAAGTAGTAAAGGAGTTCTGCTATTTACGAAGTAAAATAACTGATGATGGTCGAAGTAGAGAGGATATAAAATGTAGACTGCCAATGGCAAGGAAAGAGTTTCTGAGGAAGAGAAATTTGTTAACATCGAGTATAGATTTATGTATCAGGGAGTCGTTTCTGATAGTATTTGTATGGAGTGTAGCCATGCATGGAAGTGAAACATGGACGATAACTAGTTTGGACAAGAAGAGACTACAAGCTTTCGAAATGTGGTGCTACAGAAGAATGCTGAAGATAAGGTGGATAGATCACGTAACTAATGAGGAGGTATTGAATAGGATTGGGGAGAAGAGAAGTTTGTGGCACAACTTGACTAGAAGAAGGGATCGGTTGGTAGGACATGTTTTGAGGCATCAAGGGATCACAAATTTAGCATTGGAGGGCCACGTGGAGGGTAAAAATCGTAGAGGGAGACGAAGAGATGAATACATTAAGCAGATTCAGAAGGATGTAGGTTGCAGTAGGTACTGGGAGATGAAGAAGCTTGCACAGGACACAGCATCATGGAGAGCTGCATCAAACCAGTCTCAGGACTGAAGACCACAACAACAACAAGTGGCTCCTTCAGCGTCAGCACAATATAAGTGTACTCTTATTTGGCACATAACACATTTAATCCACACCTCTCCTCTCCTGTCTTGAGAGAACTTCCCGCCACAAAAAATGTAAACTGCATCGCTTGAGTCTGGTGTATCCCCATCGTTCAACATCAAGGTAATTGTCGCTGTCCACTACGTGAGGGCTGCAGGAGCCTGAAGAGTCCGATGATGTATCAGTTTTGTGGAACAGATTTTTTTTTAAGGCCTTTCGGTTTTGCACCTCTGTCCGCAGGATAAGCTCTAACCCCAAAGAAACTCACCGACCTATTTTTGACAGCACTTTTGTCAAGAGACAGTGTCAACAGATCTTGATATGGCGTTCCAGTAATGTGACACGCGTTTGCTGCTTTTCGTCCCCGCGCTATTGTTCTCTTCTTAAATATGGGGCACAGGAGATACATCGAGTGGTGAAACTGCATTTGTTGAAGTCCCTGGAGAACTTCCCTGTGTTTTAATGGCTTCATCAACAGGCATAGCTAGAGCTTGATGTGGCTGACCATCAGGATAACTCGAAGAAGCAGACGAAGTCTATAGTCCAGAGATAGCAATAGAGGAGCGTGTGATTAGGTCTATGTTCCACTGTGGAGTAAGTTTTTCCAGCAACCAACTTAGCAGCTATGAAATCAACGTCGGTGAAGATTTAACAGTTCATAGGGCATAACCCAGTTATTTGATGCGCTTATTTCTATCACAGCTGATTGGGTACGAAGGTAGGCTTGGCCAAAAACCTCCATAACATCGTAAGGTGAGAGAGGACGCCTATTGTGATGCAACCATACTCTTACTGTCTCTCTGTAGTACGTTTTCAGGGATCCCCCGAACATCTTATCTAGAGACTGCAGTGTGTGCGTAGAATGTAAAGGAAGTGAGATGATAGTCACCTGGCGTTCTTTCGCCAAGCCAGTCACATCTGGATTCGAACGTGGATATATCACCATCCAAGATGAGAAGAACAGACTATTGTTCAGTTGGACATGTTTTATCAATGAAGTGAACGAACCATTTGGTGAACAGATTGTTTTGAATCAATCCTGAAGAATGGGGGGCAGCCTCTCATCAAGTTGGTTCTAGGGAAAATTACCATTGGCGGGATATGTCCCGAAACGCTCATGCATGCGATAACTGTGATTGTAGCCAGACGTCAGAGCTGCAATTTCTTTCTTCTCTTTCATTCCAATCACTTTTGGAATTTTGCTTTGGAAAATGGTCAGGCCTGTCTCGTCCACTCGGTCTGCAGCATATAAGTGTTTGTTGAAAGCGTCTGTCAATTAATCAAAGAAAACCATCGCATTCTCTTTACTGAAGCCCAAGGATCGGGCATGTGAAGTTCCACAAGGTTTTTTCGAATTGGCATCTGATCCTTGTGTCCTGCAAGAAAAAGGTCAGCCCAATCTCTTTCTGCTTCTCCTCCTCTGTAAGGGGATGTCAAACTGTTTCTCTGAGCAAGTAAAAATGGCATTCTTCTCAGATCTGCCAAAGAACACCCAAAGAATTTTTGATCCATCTCAAGGAGATAAGAAACTAACTGTTTTTCGAGGTTTGCATTTAAACCGGTTTCCCTTCAAGCTTTGTCTCTTGAACCGCTTTCTCGGAGGATTTATCAAGTTTAATAAATCCCGGCAAAGCGGGACGAGGCACTCCGATTGTTCTTGCAGCACCTTTCACAAATGCCTCCTTTGCTTTCACAGCTGCCATGGCACGAACCATGTGAGATTTATTCCACTGATGCCCCTGGTTCCTACATTCATAGCGTTTCTCCGTTCTCGACTGTTATTGTAATTTGAAAATTCTGTTTGTTTGTTGCTGTGTGAGTTGTGTATATGAACTTTAAACAAAATTCGACTAACCATATCCGCATAAAATTATTTAAATGTTTTACACTGTTTAAGAGAAGTGTTGGTGTAATTATGGGCCCTTCTTAAATAGAGACCCATTTTTACACCAACCCAACGGGCCCATATTCACAGCAACCATTCTTAAGCAACATGGCCACTATCACGTCTAACCTAAACGCGCGTGAAACGTAAAACGTGCTTCTAAAAGTAACTTAGGATTCCGTTATTCCGGGTATCACTGAAAAATTGTTTTAAAGTAATCAGAAAGATATAAAAAGAAAACGATTCCACATACCTGCCAAACGTTTGTAGTCCTGAACAAGCACCAATTCACACAATAACCAACGCTGTAACTACACTGCTTGAAACAATGCTTCCAACTGTTCACTGCTGCCGTCTATGAACAACAGGCACCATTTTCAGCCCTGGTCGCCAGAGGGCAGAACTTCCGATGCGCTCTTCGAGAGGGGTGTCCATTCAAATACAACTGTACCCATTTTTACACCTTTTCCTCTAAGGTTTTCAATTTATCACCTCCTTTCAAACATCAATGTGTTACAATTCCATTAAAAAGAAATTATCAATAAAATTCACAAATGCGTATGTATGTGCATTCTGCAAAATGCTACAATGCGAGGGACGTTCAATAAATAGTGCGACATTCTTCATTTTTTCGTCAGCCAATTTCGGTTGAAAAGAAAAGCGGAATTTGCTGTGGGACATGGTGGAATATTCCCACTTGAGACCGTGTAGTTTCATGGAGTTCCGATAGGTAGCGGTGTTACACATAGTTCTCAATATGGTGCCTGTAAAGGAGTGCATTCCAAGCAGAGAGGTGTCATTGAGTTTATTTTGGTGGAAAACCGAAGCATAGCAGACACTTATAGGTGCTTGTAGAATGCCTACGGAGAGTTGACAGAAACCCATATTACAGCGAGGCATTGCGCGAGTTGTCTGTCATAATCACAACAGGTTCTCGTAAACCTATCCGATTTCCGACGTGCCGGCTGCTTGCACGCAACTTTGAGTCCTTCAATCTTGGAAAGTGCGGACACTCTCACAAGAGATAATTGACGGATCGCAGCCAAACGCCTCGCTGCACAATTGGACGTTTCAATTAAAGACCACATGTACGTAATTCAACTCCATTGTCAATCAGGTTTAAAAATAGCCTCTAGTCACATAATAAAATACAAAAGATTGTCTATGCACTAACTTAGAGTACGAAACAAAGATCCTCTCTACATCTCTTCCATGCTTTCTAAATACTAAAAGTACCAATGCACTTAATTAACCTCTCCTGTAGCATTAATATTGTTGAAGAGATAAAGTAAAGTGACTGTCTCTGGACCTCCTCTGTAATAGTGACCGGCCTTAGATCACTGTATGCATAAAGAGATGAACTAAAGTAAGGCATGGATTTGGTTCATCTTGCCTTACTGAAATAGAGCTGTTATCATATACATATTAAAAGTGCTTCATACTGTCCCATGGGTACACCCTTTTCTTGTTTATTGTAAACCAGTAGAAGTTCCAATCTTAAAACCCCTTTTCTAGCATTTTTTATAAAATAGAACATTACATAAAAGTTGTCTTTTCAATCATATACAGTTATATGTGTATGCACTGCACGTAATATAATATTTTGTCATTACCAGCTTATATTTGTACCAGTGTCTTTAACTACACTGTCTGTCCGCCCCCAAATAGCTGAGTGGTTGCCGTCCTACGGGCCCAAGTTCGATACCGGGCTGGGTCAGGGATTTTCCACACTCATGGACTGAGTGTTGCGTTGTCTTCATTACCATTTCATCCCCATCCGGCGCGCAGGTCGCCCAATGTGGCGTCGAATGTAATTAAACTTGCACCAAGGCGCCGGACCTGCCCCGTAAGGGGCCTCCCGGCCAATAACGCCAAACGCTCATTTCCATCTCGCTGCACTTTCACCCAGGCTTAATGTCATCACACAATCCTGTGAATACATTTGCCTGTTTTGGTGGTAATTTCATATTTTCCTCTGTGACACCTATTGTGTGTTCTTGTGTTTTGAGGTGGTCGCTAAGAGCCGATCATTAATTAGGATTGTAATGCTCTCTGAATCTCGTCCTAAGTTTTCTTCCCGTTTACACCTATACGTCTGCTCATTTCAGTTACAAGGATCTTATATAACCCTGAAAGGTCATATAGAGATTCTTTCTCCATTTTATGTCTCATCCCCTCCCATTAGCCATGGACATGCCGCTCGTGGGATGGCTCGGGTCCTCCAGCGACGGCAGATGTCAACCAAAACGACCTTGCCATGGTGGTATTGCGAACGGCTGAAAGCAAGGGGTGGCTACAGCAGTAATTTTCCTGGAAGCCATGCAGCTCTATTGTGTGTTTATATGAAGATTGGGTACAATATTTCGGAGATAAAATAGTCCCCCATTCAGATTTCATGGCGAGTACTACTCAGAAGGATTAATTCATTAGCAGGAACAATACTGGTGGTGTAGGGTTCGGTGAATGGAATACTAGATCTCTTAATCACGGAGGTACTCTAGAAAATTTAAAAAGATTGATAAATACGTTAAAGTTAGATATAGTAGGGATTAGTGAAGTTCCGTGGCAGGACGAACAAGACTTTAGGGCAGGCGAATATAGGATTATAAATACAAGATAAAATAGAGGTAATGCAGGAGTAAGTTTAATAATGAATAAATACACTGTGAATGTGCGTGAGCTGTTATAAACAGCATAGTGAACACATAATTGTAGACAAGACAGACACGAAGCTCGCACCCGCTAGAGAAGCACAAGTTTGTATGCCAATTAGATCCGCAGACGATGGGGAGGTGGAAGAAATGCATGATGAGGTAAGTTATTCAGCGGTTAAGGGGGGCTCGAATACGAGAGTAGGAAGAAGAAGAGAATGAAAAATAGTGGATGAATATGGTATGGGAGAAAGGGACGAAAGGGAAAGGTCCCAGTTTTGTCTGAGATTTTTCACAAATATGGTAAGATCGTAAATTCACATTTTTTCCTGTTTACAATTTTCTCTAATGTGATCTCTCTTATCGTTTCTTTTAGTCTAGCCTTGTTCGTATATAATTTATCTACTAATGTGGAGTCATGCCAACTGCTGACAGGCACATGCCGTACAATGTTGAGTTCCGGTCTATAAGGGTGGTCCCATCAACCTACGTAGAATGGCACGGAAAAATGCATGTATATACCCGAGAAGATGACATGACGATTGATGTATAAGTACATTCGTGGCAGTAATTTTCTAAATGAATGAGTCTGGATATCTCCATATCAAAATGGGAAACTGATGCTGTTGTGTGGCTCGTTAAATTTATCACGTGAACTTCGAAAATTTTCCGCACTCCCTCTGGTCAGTATAAGTGTGTCTCAGCATTCCTTTTGTAACAGACAATCGTGCCACTCACTAACTGTGACTCCGTGAAAAATTTGTTCTCTAAATAATCTATGAAGACTCTAGGCAGTTTTCGATTACTAAACCATTCGACTGTTTGCAAAATGGGCCATTGAAGATAAAATATAAATTATGAGATAAAGCAGTACTGAGTAGGTCAGCTATCTGCAGTCTGATGGTTGCCTCATTCTTTGTGTGTAAATGGATTATGTGTAATAATTTCAGTTCTTTTATCAACTAATACATCCATAAAAATGAGTGTTCATATATATATATATATATATACATGTACCTAAGTACATTCCAAATCTCCTTCTAAATAAATGGACCGATTGCAACCAAATTTCGTAAACGTATCATTTACTTTTTGGGAAGAATCACTTTTGGGACAAGAACCACCAAACCATCAAAAGGGTGGGGCTGAAAAAGCGGTATTCGCAAAAAGCGAGAATACCCGTCTCCAGTATTTGAAAATGGTAGGACTTAGTTGTAACAAACTTTACACCTAATATTAAACCTTGATGAACCTTCTCGTCGCTGACGACCAGCCCAAAATTATGAAAGGAAAAATGATTAGTGTTTAGTACATTTTCGGTGTTCATGCAGTATGACTGCCACATGAAGAATGACACTTTATTTACTAATTCTTCGCTGCTAGTTGCAACAATTTTCGCAGGCAGTACCCATATATGCCGTTGACTATACTTACAAAAATATATCACTGTACGACAAAGTTCAGAAGATATGTTGCCATAAGCCGGCCGCGGTGGTCTCGCGGTTCTAGGCGCTCAGTCCAGAACCGCGCGACTGCTACGGTCGCAGGTTCGAATCCTGTCTCGGGCATGGATGTGTGTGATGTCCTTAGGTTAGTTAGGTTTAATTAGTTCTAAGTTCTAGGCGACTGATGACCACAGATGTTAAGTCGCATAGTGCTCAGAGCCATTTTTTATGTTGCCATAAATACTAAAATGAGTGAGAAACTGGGCACGTATACCACTGGATGCATCTGCAAAATTAAATCATTTTGAATGTAACGTAGAAATTTATAAATGAAAGATTGCAATTAAATAAAATCTGCAGGCACTATTTTGACGACTTTAAATGATGAGTACGATAGCAGAAGTACTTCTACGAATGCCGTTTATTTCTGCAGAACACTTATTGGTGTCGCTGGTCCAGGAATTAAATAATTACCAGTTCAGTAACAGGGAAACAATAGATTCCTACTTCACGTAATAAGTTATGAGCAACAACATAGCTCGCTAGATATTCACTTCTAAACGTATACAACTTCTTCACTGCAGAAGCCACGGAAATCTCACAAGTGTACAAGTCGGCACTACGAAACATTTCTGTCTCCCGCGATCACGGACAAACTGCGCAACACTCTCCAAATATTCGTGCGACCGTCCATCGCGCCTTCCCGACCAGCACCCCCTCGTGTCCTGAGCGACCCGATGCTCCTCTCCCACTTCCATACAGTCTCTCCATAGACTTGGATAGCCGCCGAATGTAGTAACGAGCGCTGTGATTGGCTAGAGCACTCCCGCCATGTCTCCAAGCCAACGCACACTCGTAAACAAATTGCAACCCATACGAAATACTACATTTACATTTAAATAACTTGAAATTAAATAAATATTCCTACGGCTGGACCACAAACACGCTCTAACAGACATTATTAAATACATAAATTAATTAAATAAACCTATATCAGAGGAATAGAAGCAAAAGTAGGTCAGTAGGATAAGGCTTCTGTGTTTTCTAAAACACAGTAAATATTTGACCAATTTTTTTTATGAATAATATATATCGGATATTAACAAAGACATAGATGAATAAATATATTTATAACCCTGCTCCTACCGTTTTTCCGTGTAAGTGTGGAATACCTATAGCCTCGCGCGTACGATAGTATTTGGCCACTTTGACCTCTAATAACTCATGTACCATTCAAATTACATGCCTGTAATTCATACGAATGTAGGTTTACACTAGTAGCTTCATAAGGACCTATCGATCGACAAAATCGGATGAACCATTTAAATTTTGGAAATTCGTTGCTAGGTGTTGCTTGTGTAATTTACAGTCAGACACTAAACTTTAAACTAATACAGATATTGAAAATCTGGTTACACCGTCAAAATCCTCGTGCAAATAATGGTAACGAACATATTTTTTAATGTATCATTATTCCTCTGGCTATTATTAATCTCTACATGAACTGTGAAATGTCTGACATTACAGTTTCACAAAGTCTGCCATCTTTGGCTCTCCCTGAATACAAATCTCCTTCAGCGACACAAAGCACAGTGCTTGACACAGCGTCAACATGAAATTCCCAGCCACGCAGTCGGCCTGGACCACTGCTGGGGCGACCCCTCTTGCTCCGGCTAACGTCCGGCACCACACGGTTGCTGACGAGCCCTGGCCTGTCGAGCGGCCCCTGCGGCCACACCAACTCCGAACTTAGAATGTTTTCAGGGCACCAAAACTCGCCCCTGGTACAAATAAACTATTTGTACAAATTAAATTAGGCCAAGCCACGGGTAAACCGCACATTCTAAACGTTCTAACGATTGCAATCACATTTGGTTGTTGTTGTTGTGGTCTTCAGTCCTGAGACTGGTTTGATGCAGCTCTCCATGCTACTCTATACTGTGCAAGCTTCTTCATCTCCCAGTGCTTACTGCAACCTACATCCTTCATAATCTGCTTAGCGTATTCATCTCTTGGTGTCCCTTTACGATTTTTATCCTCCACCCTGTCCTCCAATGCTAAATTTGTGATCCCTTGATGCCTCAGAACACCAACCGGTCCCTTCTTCTTGTCAAGTTGTGCCACAAACTCCTCTTCTCGCCAATTGTGGTAGTAATACTATAGTGCTAATAACCATCAGCTGCGTCACCATATAAGGCGATTTTACTGTGAATTTAGAGAGTGTATAGCACCCGCACCTGCAAATGACTCCTGGGCTTGTTGATAGTAACTTCGCGCAACCTGAAGCAGCAGAGTATGTCGGGCCGACATGGGTACTAGAGTTACCGAACCGGCTAGCTCACCAGCACTATGAGTAATTCTTGCCACAAACTGCCATCGAAACAGCGCACTGGAGCTGACCTAAAGTGTGCCAGTAAGTGACTTAATGAGGCGCATTCTTAAAATGTATGCACACTTGCGAATATAAATAGGGGCACTCGAGCAACACCAGTGTCTTTAATGTCACAGCTGTCCTGGATCACGGTGCTGAGCTACAAGGGCGGTCGCATGAGGTTTCAAACGGAGAACCATAGTTCCAGTCTGTGGCAGGGCCATGGTTTGACCAAGGGACTCGGAGCCATCCAGCAGAGGGCCGGACCAGACCTCCCAGCAGTACAGAGGCAGGAGGGTCGCATCCCGACTGCTGCAGAGGACATCCACCAACTAGCTTCCGTCTTCCGCCGTCGCGGGCAGCAGGTCGACATGGCGTGACTGTCACTTGGCACCAGAGGCCGACATGCAAGTGTTCGTTACTGGGACAGCGTCGCTCACCGTGGCTGTCGGAATTCGGCGACGGGCAACGCGGGCGCGTCCTAAAGAAAGTAGAGCGAGCAAACCGCCGACTGAGAGGAATTCGACATGAGCGGGATGAAGGACACCTCTACCGCATGAAGCAAAGGAAAATAAAATGTCTACAGACCGCCGGAGCGTCTCTTTGCAGAAGTGTAATGCCATGTGCCCCGCCGCACAACCTCCACTCCAGTATTTCCGTACCTCTGGCGACTTCACTGATACTGGGATGAGTGTGACAACGTGACGAGAGAAAGGAAAACGAAAAGGCTGACAGAGAGCGAGCGGGAAAGAGGAGATAGGCACAGACAGAAAGAAGAGGTGATCGTCAGAGATAGGGGAAGACTGAATTGAGAGAGAGGGGAGAGGTTGAATGGGATGGAAAGTGGATGCAGGAAGAAACAGGCAGAGACAGGGGAAGGAGGACATAGACAGGGAGATGGGGTAGAAGGAGATGGAAAGATAGGGGTGAAGAGGAGATGGAATTAGAGGGGGTAGGACGGACGAGATGTACAGAGGGGGAAGGAGCAGATGGACAGGGGAACGAGGAGCCCATTAACAAACAGAGGGAGGAGGAATAGATAGACACACAGAGTGATAGCAGGAAATGGATAGAGGCGGAGGGTTTAAGAGATGGAAAGAAAGAAGGGATGCTGGACAGAGAGAGGGTAAAGGAGCGATGGAGCTAGGTACTTAGATACTTCTTATATAAATTATTTTCTTCTGACGAAATGAATCTGTACCAAGCTAGTTTGTATATAAATTAATTTCATCTGAGAAAATGAATACGTACTCTGCTGGAATTATATCACCTTTTCAATAAAAATGTTTAAAATATAGTGGTATAGCTGTGTATATTATAACGAAATTTTACCAGTAAAGAAAATTAATTAATTTGCAAGTACCTCAAGTTTCATGTTAAAAGATCTTTTATGGTTTACGAGAAACGAGTAATTATTCCTTATCCACCCACAAGTAATATAACTAGTTTTAAAAATATATATAAAATAGCTCAAATGGCTCTGAGCACTATGGGACTTAACATCTGAGGTCATCTGTCCCCTAGAAGTTCTTACTTAAAGCGAACTAACCTAAGGACATCACAAACTTCCATGACGGAGCCTGTATTCGAACTTGCGACCGTAGCGGTTGTGCGGTTCCAGACTGCAACGCCTAGAACCGCTAGGCTACACTGGCCGGACAATATATACATAATATTATTCTGTTACTGAAGAGTTAAATATTTATTCCAAATAACTTTTATACAGTACTGGATGACTAACCTGGCGTTGCCTGGGTACTTACACAGAAGAGCCAAAGAGGCTGGTGTACCTGTCTAATCATGTAGGGGCCCATGAGCACATAGAAGTGCCGCAACAAGACGCGGCATGGACTTAGAGCATGGACTTAGACTAATGTCTGAAGTATTGCTCGAGGGAACTGACACCATGAATCCTTCAGGGTGATCCATAAGTCTGTAACAGTACTAGGGGGTGGAGATCCCTTCTGAACGGCATGTTCCAGAACATCCCAGATATGCTATATAATGTTTATGTCTGAGGAGTTTGGTAGCCCGCAGAAGTGTTCAAAGTTAGAAGAGAGTTCCTGGTGGTACTCTCCAGCAATTCTCGACGTGTGGGGTGCCGCATTGTCCTGCTTCATTTGCAATGGCCATGAATGGATGCAGATGAGCAGACAGGATGCTTAGGTACGTGTCACCTGTTAGAGCCGGGGTCCCATACCATTCCAAGCGCACACGCGCCTCACCATTACAGAGCCTCCACCAGCTTGGACAGTCCCCTGCTGACATGGAGGGTCCATGGATTTATGAGGTTGCCTCCATATCCGTACACATCTGCCCCCTCAATACAATTTGAAACAAGACTCCTCCGACCAGGCAACATGTTTCCAGTCATAAACAATCGAAAGTCGATGTTGACGGGCCCAGGAGAGGCCCAAGGCTTTCCATTGTGCAGTCGTCAAGGGTACACGAGTGGGCCTTCGATTCCGTAAGGCCGTAGAGATGATGTTTCGTTGAATAGTTCGCACGCTGACACTTGTCGATGGCCCAGCATTGAAATCTGCAGTAATTTGCGCAAGGGTTGCACCTCTGTCACATTGAACGATTCTCTTCAGTCGTCGTTGGTCCCGTTCTTGCAAAATATTTTCCCGGCCTCAGCGATGTCGGAGATTTGATGTTTTACCGGACTCCTGATATTCACGTTAGACTCGTAAAATTGTCGTACGGGAAAATCCCCACTTCATCGCTACTTCGGAGGTGCTGTGTCCCATCGCTCATGGGACGACTGTAACACCACGTTCAAACTCACTTAAATTGTGATAACCTGCCGTTGTAGCAGCAGAAACCGCTCTAACAACTGCTCCAAACCCTTGTATTATATAGGCGTTGCCGACTACAGCGCCAGTGCCGTATTCTACCTGTTTACACAATTCTTTATTTGAATACGCACGCCTATGCCAGTTTCTTAGGCGCTTCAGCGTATTTATTCCTACCTTCTATTAATCCGTTCCCTCGTCCTCCCTCCTCTCACTATTAATCTCTACCTTCCCTTCTCTCTGTCCATCTCTTCCTCTCCCCTATCTCTGCTTATCTCCTCTTGTTCGTCTCTGCTCATCTCCTTTTCCCCCTTCAATCCACGTCCTTCTTCCCCCTCACTTTTATCTGCCTATTCTCCCTGCTATCTCTTCTCATTCTCCCAAGTCCCTGTCCATCACTTCTACCTCTTCATCTTTCTGGCCATCTCCACCAACGCCTCTCTCCGTCGACCTCCTCTACCCTACTCTATGTCCACCTCCTGCTGCCCCCATCTCTCACCATTTCCTCCTCCCTCTCTCTCTGTCAGTGTGCTCCTGCACGTTCTGTGCCACTGCTTCTTTCAACTCCGTCAGTCTACTCCGCCCCCTTTTAATTCTATCTCTTTCTTCCCCTCCCTTTATCTGTCTCCTCCTCTCCCCTCTTTGGCCATCCCTTCCTCCACCCTCTCTTAATCTTTTGTTCCCCCTCTTAACTATTTGTCTCCTCCTTTTTGCTTCCAGCGTCCATTTCCTCCTCTCCCCTCTGTCGGTTGATCTACTCCTCTTCCCCTCCCTGTCCATTTCCTACTCCATCTCTGTCTTTCCCTACCTGCCCCTTCCCCTCACTCTCCCCATCTCCTCCTCTTTCCTTTCTCTGTGCATCTTTTTTCATCCCCTCTCTCTGACCATTTCCCCTCCCCTATTGTTGTCCATCTCCTCCCGCTCCTGTCTTTGCCTGTCTGCTTCCCCATCACTGCCTGTCCATCTCCTCACTGCCACTTCAAAAGAAAGCAATGAGAAGAATCAAAGATGTGACACATAGAGAATCATATAAGAATTTTTTCAAGGGAAGTATATTTGAAACAATCCTGAAAGGGAACTGAAGTGAACATTTGAAAAAAATAAATGATACCTCACACATACAACAAAAAATATTTTTGTTGCTCTCATTTTCTACTTTGTGACTGCTGTTATGTGTGTGATATTTTCCGAAGGTACACCAGGAACTTTCAGTGCTAAACACTCAAGTCCACAGCTACAGAATAAGAAACAGGGAGCATTTTCATAGATAAATACGCACTGAATTACCAAAAGAAATAAAAAGAATATCGGAATAAAAAATAATGCTAATCAGTAGGAGGATTTATGTTATCAAATATTCTTAATTCATAATCATTCAGCTTATTTCGTTCATTACAGGGAACTGAAGCAACTATCTGAAAAAAATAAATGGTACTCTCACACGTACAACAAAAATTCTTTTTGTTACTCTAATTTTGTACTGCAATTGTGTGTGTGATTCCATACTGTATATAAGAATATTGTATCTCTCAACATGTACTATCATCTTTGTTATATCACCAATACCAAATACTACACTCATGGAAATTGAAATAAGAACACCGTGAATTCATTGTCCCGGGAAGGGAAAACTTTATTGACACATTCCTGGGGTCAGATACATCACGTGATCACACTGACAGAACCACAGGCACATAGACACAGCCAGCAGAGCATGCACAATGTCGGCACTAGTACAGTGTATATCCACCTTTCGCAGCAATGCAGGCTGCTATTCTCCCATGGAGACGATCGTAGAGATGCTGGATGTAGTCCTGTGGAACGGCTTGCCATACCATTTCCACCTGGCGCCTCAGTTGGACCAGCGTTCGTGCTGGACGTGCAGACCGCGTGAGACGACGCTTCATCCAGTCCCAAACATGCTCAATGGGGGACAGATCCGGAGATCTTGCTGGCCAGGGTAGTTGACTTACACCTTCTAGAGCACGTTGGGTGGCAAGGGTTACATGCAGATGTGCATTGTCCTTTAGAACAGCAAGTTCTCTTGCCCGTCTAGGAATGGTAGAACGATGGGTTCGATGACAGTTTTGATGTACCGTGCACTATTCAGTGTCCCCTCGACGATCACCAGAGGTGTATGGCCAGTGTAGGAGATCGCTCCCCACACCATGATGCCGGGTGTTGGCAATGTGTGCCTCGGTCGTATGAAGTCCTGATTGTGGCGCTCACCTGCACGGCGCCAAACACGCATACGACCATCATTGGCACCAAGGCAGAAGCGACTCTCATCGCTGAAGACGACACGTCTCCATTCATCCCTCCATTCACGCCTGTCACGACACCACTGGAGGTGGGCTGCACGATGTTGGGACGTGAGCGGAAGACGGCCTAACGATGTGCGGGACCACAGCCCAGCTTCATGGAGACGGTTGTGAATGGTCCTCGCCGATATCCCAGGAGCAACAGTGTCCCTAATTTGCTGGGAAGTGGCGGTGCGGTCCCCTACGGCACTGCGTAGGATCCTACGGTCTTGGCGTGCATCAATGCGTCGCTGCGGTCCGGTCCCAGGTCGACGGGCACGTGCGCCTTCCGCTGACCACTGGCGACAACATCGATGTACTGTGGAGACCTCACGCCCCACGTGTTGAGCAATTCGGCGGTACGTCCACCCGGCATCCCGCATGCCCACTATACGCCCTCGCTCAAAGTCCGTCAACTGCACATACGGTTCACGTCCACGCTGTCGCGGCATGCTACCAGTGTTAAAGACTGCGATGGAGCTACGTATGCCACGGCAAACTGGCTCTCACTGACGGCGGCGATGCACAAATGCTGCGCAGCTAGCGCCATTCGACGGCCAACACCGCGGTTCCTGGTGTGTCCGCTGTGCCGTGCGTGTGATCATTGCTTGTACAGCCCTCTCGCAGTGTCCGGAGCAAGTATGGTGGGCCTGACACACCGGTGTCAACGTGTTCTTTTTTCCATTTCCAGGAGTGTATATTATTGTACATATATGATGAGATACAAGGAGCAAAATAAATAGCATTGATCAGGTGTCACAAGGACATTGTAAGTAGGCTGTTTAGGTTTCCTTATTGGTAACGCCACGTAGCGCTCTGTATGAAAATCACTGGCTGTGCTGTGTGCAGTCTGTGGCTAGTTTGCATTGTTGTCTGCCATTGTAGTGTTGGGTAGCTGGATGTGAACAGCGCGTAGCGTTGCGCAGTTGGAGGTGAGCCGCCTGCAGTGATGAATGTGGGGAAGTGAGATGGCTGATTTTTGAGAGCGGGTAATCTGGACGTGTGTCCATCAGAGCCAATACATTTGTAAGACTGGATGTCATGAACTGATATATATATATTATGACTTTTGAACGCTATTAAGGTAAATACATTGTTTGTTCTCTATCAAAATCTTTCATTTGCTAACTGTGCCTATCAGTAGTTAGTGCCTTCAGTAGTTAGAATCTTTCATTTAGCTGGCAGTAGTGGCGCTCGCTGTATTGCAGTAGTTTGAGTAACGAAGATTTTTATTAGGTAAGTGATTTTTGAAAGGTATAAGTTAATGTTACTCAGGGCCATTCTTTTGTAGGGATTATTAAATGTCAGACTGCGTAGCGCAAACAAATATTGTGTGTCAGTTTAGTGTTGATCAGAATAGGTAAAGAGCGAAATGTCTGAGTACGTTCAGTTGTGCTCAGCTGTTTGAAAATCAAATACCGTAAGGGATTTACCAGCACGGTAATTCACTAATTTTTCTAAGGGGACGTTTCAACATTATCAATTCCAAATTCTTTTTCGTTAAGTCACAAAAATTCCTAAAATCATGTTCAGATCTCTCTAAAATTTTTGGAAACGATAGATGCGTCTATTAATCGACGCCGTGCACAAGTCCTCACTATTTCGCAGCTTCCAGGAATATCACTAATAGTGAACGTGTTCAACCACCTTTGTTTACGTTTTATATAAAGAAGAAATCGTTGTGACGTTTTCTGTGTACGCCACGAGAAAGTCCAATGAAAGTCCTGAACGATGGTGACAAATAAAGGAACATTTTTAGTTTTCGTTTCACACGAAGTAGACGTCAGTTCTGTCTAAAGCAACCATCATCCCCACGTCAGGACCACATCTTAGATGTTCATATTTACTTTCCGGAGCATACTTTCACAAGCGGACAGCGACGCAAGCGAGCGTAATAATATTAATTAAAGCGGCGTCGAGTCGTGACACCAGTCAGCGGCGAGAGCGCCGTCGTGCGCCTGCGGCGGAAAGTTACAAATTGCTATTTAAAATAAAAGCCGGGGGAAAAGTTTTCGCAGCTACGTCGGTGTTATTAATGACTCTTCAGCCACGGATGGGTGGATGGGGGCGAAGGGGGGGGGAGAGAAAAAGTCGTCCCGTAAGCCGGCAGCGCATAGTCAAGGGAGGAGGCAACACGGCGAAGGAGGGCGCTGCGATGAAAAGAGAAAAAGGAGAAAGTTGAAAGTGCACAGTGGAACGTGGCGAGAGGTCGGCCTAATGAATGTGCAGCCGCCTAATCCGCCTCTAACGCCGCGCCTCTGGTCGCCGGATTAGCGACGCCGCTCAGATAAGGAGACGTCCTCCGATGTAAGGATACGAGATCTGGCCGTGGGGCACCAATATAAGGGATTCCTCCCGGCGTAGCCAATAACTGGCGAAGTTTCACAGAAACGTAGCGGAAAATAAGAGAGTTGAACATTAAGTTAGCGTAAGCAAACACAGAAAGGATATCTAACTTCCCACGTAGGTAGCTCACCTATCTTTCTGGAAAGGATTATGCAATAGAATTAAATTATAGCTACATTTCTAAATTATCCTCAGGTCTATTTCTGAGAAATTTAGTTATCGTATGTGCCACACTTTATTTCTACAACCTATCGCACAAACTTATAAGGCCGTTTTCCATTCATGCCACGGGGGAAAGCATACTAGCTGTTGTTAGGTTGCTGCTGTTTGTCTTGTTATGCTTGAATACAGACTTCTACGTTAGGTGATGCTGTGCAAGCCTTTTCATCTCTGAACAACAGCGGCAATCTACACGAATTTCAACTTGCTACTGCACACATCCATTGTTTACCGTTTAGCTACACTCCCCCCTTCTCCATTCCCACCTCTCCCGATTTTATAAGTACCTGAGGATCCCCTGACAACTCAGGATATAACGTACCTACGGATCAGTGTTTTAAGCAGGTTGTGCCATAAATCTCTTTTTTTTCGTAGTTCGGCTCGCTGCATTCTAATTAGATTGACAATATAACTTTTTGTGCCAATATTGTCGAATAAATACTTCACGAATGAATTAGTTGAAAACTCGAGGCTCAATGAAAACCTGACCTGACAAGAACCCCGTGAAGCGTTTATTCCTCATTAGTTATTCGATCTGCTCATCGTGTCCTGCGCATTTTTTGGTGGCACCACACTTCAAAAGCTTTTTTCTTCTCAGTTTGAAGTGTTTAATGTCCACGTACATTTCCGAAAATCTTTGTCCGTTATCGAAGTATACCCGAGAAATCATAACTTATGAGTTCAAAAAGTTCCAGTTGGGGATGGATACTTCTGTAATTTCTGTTCACTGTAAATGGTCGAAATTTTTGCCATATGTTCTTCTGATGATGTTCTCGGGAAATCTTCAACAATTTTTTGACGTCATTTTTGGTTACTGAGTTGCAGCGGTACGAAGTTACCGTGCATAAAAACGCACTAACCAGTTTACGGAATAATATAATTTCAACTGACGTAGTGAACACGTGCAAGGGTTCTGAGGATATCACAGGGTTCTGACGTCACTAAACTACAAATTTAGTCAGCATTTTTCACCAATAAAATTTTATGACGCCTCGTTTCTGTATAATAAATAGTTTACGCTTATACAAATATGCCCAAAGTGGTACTGCAGTGACAAAAAAGTGCTAAATTGGATATCAGTACATCTGAATATAACTTAAAATGAGTGCCAAAAATCATGCAGAACTGAAAAGAGTGCAAAAACAGAAAAATATTTCTAACAACACTTTTGCTCTTTTAAGGTACAAACAATAAGTCAGGCATTTTCGACCAAATCGCAGCGATGAGCAAAATATCCAGAATAAATTAAGTTAACGAGTTTTTCTTATCCTTAAACTCCGCTGAAAAAGAAGTGCTGCTTGAAAGACAACGTTGATTTTGTTCCGATGACGGCACTTGCCACATAGAGGATAGTAGATTTACTGATTATGGTTTCGAGGTCATCCGTCAACTGTTAGCATAGTGGCACAGCTACAAGAGCGCCACATGTGTCTACCCTTCAATAGGAAATGTTCATATCGAGAAGGCTCAGTGTGGTGCAAACGTGTGAAGCAAGTAGGCAACCATGCTACCAAACAGCACTCCTGCTTCCTATAGCCAACTGAGTGAATGCTACGAAAAAGCACTCGTGCTTCCTATAGCCAACTGAGTGAATTTGAAAGGGGTCAAATTGTGGGCTTCCGAATGGCAGCATGAAACGTTCGGAGAATGGCCACACAAGTCGGACGTGCTGAGCCACATGTGCAACGAAGCCAGTATCAGCGGTGAACATTGTCACATGTGTAGACGAAGATATAGACATTCATGCATCACAGACGTCTGCCAGGATCATCGTGTTGTAATGGCAGCAGTGGCTGATCGTACAGTTACCGCCGCACAGATAAGAATGATTGTGAGCCCAGACTGTTGACACGGACTATTGCGAACCAGGTATTAGTGGAGGGAGTATGCACCTCTGACTCGTCTTCCACTGACGCCGCAGCATCGACCTGCACGCCTCGACTGGTACCGTCAGAGGATCGCTTGGAAGATGGAATGGCGTGCCGCGACGATGGAAGCAGATTCTGTTGTTGGGTTGTTTTTGGGGATGGAGACCAGACAGCGAGGTCATCGATCTCATTGGATTAGGGAAGGACGGGGAAGGAAGTCCGCCGTGCCCTTTCAAAGGAAGCATCCCGGCATTTGCCTGAAACGATTTAGGGAAATCACGGATTGAACCGTCGTCCTCCCGAATGCGAGTCCAGTGTCTAACCACTGTGCCACCTCGCTCGGTAAAGCATTTTCTGTCTGCACACAAGTGGATGTCGTTTGCGCGTACAACGAAGACCTGGGAGAGCTGTCTTGAAGAGTGAATTCTTCCAAAACACATTGCCCACAGCTCAGGCATTACGCTGCGGAATGTGATAAGCTACAGCTCTCGTTCACGTTTAGTATTTCTGGAGGGGATGCTAGCGAACACTCGCTACGTGCAGAATGTTTTAACACCTGCTCTTTGGCCTTCTTGCAACAGGAAGGTGATATGTTGTTCCAACAGGATAATGCTCTCCACACAGTGCTCGTAAATCTGTGTGTTCTGTAAGATGTACAGCAACTTCCCTGTCTAGCAGAATCTATGGACTTGTCGCTAGTTGAGCACGTGTGGTATATGATGGGACGAGAAGAAACTCTTGCGACTCGCCAACGAACATCTCTTACAGAACTACCTGAACAAGGCGATCAAGCGTAAAATAGCATATCCCAGGGCTGTATTCGTCATCTGTTCGATATATTGGATGCCAGAGTCCGCTCCTGCGTTGCTGCCAATGGAAGCTACACTAGGTACTCATATGAGTGTTTCAGCATTGATTGATACATTGTACTTCAGAACCGCTTGTGCTATTTATCTGTAAACATAATCATCATTCTCCTACTCTAAACGCACTGTTGCAAAAATAAATCTTTATTGAACTGGAAGCCTGAAAGCGTGTGTTAATGTTTTTTCGACAGTGTATATTCCTTACTTGTTTTTTGTTCATTTAATAGTACATAAATGTATCGATGTCCATAAATAAAGTGTTACAACTTTACTGACCTATAGAATTCGATTTATGTAAGCAACATGCCCTGCTGTAGCAGGAAAACGAAGGACCCCAGCGATAAAATGTTTTTATTTATTTAAAATACTGTTACAGACACGTGAGAAAGCATCTGCCTGTATCATCTTTCAGCCTTCGTCACCAAAAATTTAGGCATGCGAACATATTCACCCTTTTCGGTGTTGAAAGACCAGTGAGATAATGAGGGGATGAGGAAACAGAGACAGTGCCAGTGGGAGAGAAAGACAAAAGGATGAGAGAGGATAAGTTACTCTCTCACCTATTTTTCGCATACAGAAAATCATTAAAGATTTCATTACAACCTGATGTACCTTGAGCGAGACCCTAGAAAGTTAACGGCTTGAGCACAGTTTGATGGAGCCACGAAGGGCGCTGAAATCATGAGGTATTATTATGACTCTTAGCTCGTAGAAACGGCATGTTGTGAGTTGAAAGCAATTGGCGGCGAGCCAATCCCTTGGTAAATATTGCAGGACATACCCACAGCCATACAGGTCAGACAGGACTCCAGTAACCAATGCCGCACTACATGCCGCGGCGCCAGCGGAAGCATGAGGTGGGGCAACGGTCCGAAGGAACGCATCTACACAGTGGAGTCATAAACCGCGCATTGTGTGCAGAGAAATGTGAAATAAAAATACTCCTCTTTTCGAGTTTGCCGATAGTGAAAATAGGCCAGTGAACCGCCTCGGATGTATCAGAAATATCCGCCGACTCACCTCATAGCTAGCCGCCCGGTGTGACCGAGCGGTTCTAGGCGCTTCAGTCTGGAACTGCGAGACCGCTACGGTCCGAGGTTCGAATCCTACCTCGGGCACTCGGGCATGGTTGTGTGTGCTGTTATTAGGTTAGTTCGGTTTAAGTAGTTCTAAGTTCTTAAGGACTGATGACCTCAGATGTTATGTCCCATAGTGCTCAGAGCGATTTTAATACCTCGTAGCTAGGACTAACAAGCTCCAAGGCATAGGTGATTTAGATAAAGATCTTTGAGATTGTACCTGTTCGTTGGTTGCCGTGGGAAGAGCCAGGACTTCGGAAAAAATCATCTTCCCCCTCTACGAAAATTTAAAAAAGCCAGCAATTGGCGGTTTTTTATTTTTCCAGAGACGCAGGTTCTTAACTTTTGCCCTGGTTCGACATGAATTTGTGTCGTCGTGTCGGAGGGGAGATTTAGCGCCTGTAGACCCCTGTGATTGGTTGAAGATGGGGTGAAAGCGGTGTCATCCGTGCAGTTTACGGAAAAACGGAGTTTTTTTGTGTGGAATGGTGCGAAGCACGCGGGTATAGGACTTTGGACTGGTAAGCACTTCTAGTCGATACTCTGGTGTGTGTGAATGGTACTTGGGGCCTGACCTGAGACTGACTACACTAGCGAGTAGTGTAGTCTGGAGATCCTGTGGTATATTTCTTACTGTACCGACAGTGTGACTTCAAATATCTCGGGCTACTCGTTTGCCGAGGGCAAGCTTATACGTTTTTGGTTTACCAGTCTTGACGTTTGGTTTCCTTGTGTGCTCTGTCATATGAGTGAGCCAAACTGGTCCATGGTAAGACCAGCGAACGGGCGTGTCACACACTTAAATCCACTGTGGTTTCAGGGCTCTGGTAGAGAGTAAATTGCGATGCGTTTTCTTGATCACTAGACGATGAAATTTTAAAATTTCTTTCGTGGTCGCGATCGATTCACAAATGGTTCAAATGGCTCTGAGCACTATGGGACTTAACATCTGAGGTCATCAATCCCCTAGAACTTAGAGAACTACTTAAACCTAACTAACCTAAGGACATCACACACATCCATGCCCGAGGCAGGATTCGAACCTGCGACCGTAGCAGTCGCACGGTTCCGGACTGAAGCGCCTAGAACCGCTCGGACACCTCGGCCGGCCGATCGATTCACAGGTGCCGCCTCCTTGTCTCACCTCCTCGGCACAAATCTCGCCAGCCGTAAGTTACATCGCCGCACAAAGCAAACAGGGTTACGTAATGCCGCTCCGGCATTGTCAGGGCATACATATATCAAGCACCGCTTGCTCTCAGCTGCACCTTTGTAGAGAAACGTCAGTAGATTAGATCTATCAAAGTCTGTTCAGTGTTGGATCAATTCAGATTGCATTTTCCCGATTGAATTAAAATTCCGTTGCAAGTTGTATACCATCAACAATTGGCACTATTTGTGGTATACCAAACCAGACGCATGTCACTAGAGAGTACTCCAAACAACTGTGTACTGCTATTATTTATTTGGACGTCACAAGTGTCCAATTTCCACTCCCAGGAGAGTAAGGAGGCTGTCGTAAACCGACCGCAATTGAGCATCGTACTCTGTCGTAGCTTTCTCGCAGAAGAGCCTCCACAAGTATGAGCATGGTAACTGAAATTGTTTCTGTTTACTTTCCGTGGTTTCTTGAACACTGCTCAAGGGACGGATGTGCGTCACTTTACGTTCTGCGTGGTACGAAGACGGTAAACCGGGACCTAGAGCATGTGCCTTTCGATTGTCGGATGTGTTTCGTATGGTGTTAGCGGTCCACGATTCGGGCGCGAGTCGACGCTAGGACTCAGTGTGTTATGAGCATGTGCGTCTCGATCTTCGTATGTGTTTCATGTGGTATTAGCGGTCCACTCTTTGGGAGCGTGTTGGTACTAAGACTCTGTATGTTATGAACCATCGCCGGTCGCGTGGAGTAGCCTGTCTCGTGGTGGAATTTCGCCAGTGCCATGTGAGCGCCGTCGGCGAAATATTGTGTATGGGGAATTACCACAAACAAGTGCATGTCACAATAGAGTGGCGAATCCCAGACCATGAGATAGGTAGCAGAAACGAAATGGCAGACCATGGATGAGACTTATATTAAAAAACAACACAGTATGCTTGTGTTTCATTTCAGCAGCAACAATCCTGACAGAGGAGACGAGAGACGTCCTTGTACTGTATAAAATTACAGTACATAATCATAAATGCCACTACAAAGATTTCAGGCAAATCACCAGCACCTGAGTGAGCAGGCGCACTCACTGACCACTTCAGCACAACATTGCCGGACAAGCAATAAAATGCATGAAATTTCCCTTCAGTAGTATTAGTGAAGGCATACAGTAGTACAATAAGTTAGTATTTAGTATTTGGAGAAGTCTGCACCTTTGGTGGAGGTATATAGGTAGCACCAGTGGAAAATTAGGCTACATGACAGGTGTAAAACTAACCAAAAACTAACAAAAACACATGCAGACACAAACAAAGACACCTCACACCTCATTATTTGCGTCCTTACAACTTTAACAAAGCCCTGCAGTCATTAAATTTATTTTTGGATATTGCAGCCTTAGTATTATATATATATATATATATATATATATATATATATATATATATATATATATATATATGTGTGTGTGTGTGTGTGTGTGTGTGTGTGTGTGTGTTATTTTCACTCTTCATTACTTTTTTCCTTTAAATTCATTACATCGATGTAATTACATTTGTGAGAGAATATGGCACTTGATCACACTTGAGGATTGTGCAGACTCCAGAACCAACGTTGCAGACTGACATCATGGCCCCCACCAGCCAGTAAAAGCAAATGGAGCGGGCTGCCCTAGTTAGTCACCTGCAGCAGCCCACGTGCGGGGGACTGCCTGCAGTTACAGAACTGGCTCCTGCCAGCTGACATGCCTACGTCATGCAGCCCCATTATCTACCAGTGTAGGAGGCACGTCTCAAGCCAGCACAGACAGCAGGAGGCCATCACATGCCAAAAAGAACCCCTAGCGGCCAATGACTCCCCATGCCGCTAATCGAAGGACAAGCGAGTCATGTGGCACCACAGTCGACGTGCATGCTGAGCCTAACTAACTCAGTGGGGTGTCGAGAGTGACATGTTGTGTCAACAAAAGGCAAGCTAATCTGATGTCCCATACTGGCAGGCACGCATTCTGATGCAGAGGCGAACAGCTAATGCTGAATCGATTTCCACGCCATGGAGCGGGTTGCATGTCAAATGCAATGCTGTCATGCCAGTCCCTGTTGGCTGACTGTGGCCTGACCAGGATGGTGCCAAGGCTCCCGCAGTGGTCTGTAAGCTGCCAGAGATGTCTGATGCTGACCAGTAGCCAGATGCTGCCAGAGATGAGAGGGAATACCAGCGACGTCTACCGCCACTTCTGCCAGGTCATGCACTGAGTGAGACGCCATTCCACTCTGGTGAAACTTCCCGTTCTCCAGTCCTACCAGTCATGGTCTATGCATGTGTGTAAGTGCCATGTTCTCAATTAGTATGACATTTTCAATTGTAAAATTTGTCTCCCCAGGGACCCTTGTGGGGGGAGCATTAGGATACCTTTGAGATATCATTATGTAATATGTTTTTATGTTATTGTATGTCTCAACTGAACTGTTTTGATTGTGAGTTCTATGTTTTCTGCACCTTTACTAATGCTCTGATTATTTGCCTGCATTTGTTTTCATGATGTAGTAAATAATGCACCTAATTTACAAAATTAAGTTATAAGACAAACAGATTACACATGCGATTTCATTGTTCATTGATAATTTAACAGTGTATGTGTTTGATGAACGAGGTCAAATGGGTTGTAGAGCAGGGGTAAATCAATGAGCAGAGAACAGTTCATACTCCAGGAAATTGTAGATGTTAGGGACATTAGATATCTCTGACCCCAGGGTATAGTTTCACCACATATCAAATGTTTGCAGAAGTCTGTGATGTAACAATGACCCCTGGGTCTAAACTATTTCGTACTACTCACAGCAATGTTTACATGTTTCCTTGCTGGCTTGCAGCTTCATGTGAGTGAATGACTCCTGGTATGAATGAGACCAAGCTAGGATGTTCTATAGCCATGGGCAATCATGATTGCCAAAGTTATTTTTTTCACGTTTATATTGAATATTAGAATGAGATTATCCTATTATTTTTAATGATTTCCTCTGGTTCATGTCACACTAAACAATATTGACGTGAGACACAACCCATGCAGAGATCAATGGCAGGTAGAGGGATGTGGGTGAGAACAAGTTATGCTCTCACCTACTTTTTGCATATAGAAAATGATTAAAATTTCATTACAACCTGACGCACCTTGAGCGAAACTATTAACGGCCTGAGCAGATGATGATGCAGCCTTGTGGGGCGCTAAAAGCATGAGGTATTTTATGGTTCTTAGCTCATATAAACAGCATGTTGTGAGTTGAAAGCGATTGTCAGCGAGCCAATCGCTTAGTAAATCTTGCCGGACCAGCCCACAGCCATACATTTCAGACAGGGCAGCCCCACATCAAGACAAGACTCCAGCAGAACAATGCTGCACTACCGGCATTGGTGCCAGCAGAAGCCTGAGCTGAGGCGACGGTCTGAAGGAATGTGTATGCACAGTGGAGTCATAAACCAGGCACTGTGTGCAGAGAAATGTGTAATAAACATATGCCTGTTTTCATTTTCCCATAGTGCAAATAGGCCAGGGAACCACTTTTTCCGGCCGTCTTGGTTGTATAAGAAAAATCCGGCATCTGAGAAACGTTTGGAGATGGACTCTTTATTACATCTCATAGTTGGGACTAACAATCTCCAAGGCACAGGCGGTTTCAATAAAGATCTATGAGCCTGTATCTGTTTATTGGTACCGTGGGAAGAGACAATACTTCGGCAAAAATCATCTTCCCCATCTGTGTAAACTTAGAAAAGCCAGTAATTGGCGGTTTCTTCTTTTTCAGAGACGCAGGTTTCTTAACTCTTGCCCTGGTTCGACATGAGTTTGTGCTGTTGTGTGGGAGGGGAGATTTAGCGCCTGTAGAGCTCTGTGATTAGCTCTAGATGGGGTGAAGGTGGTGTCTCCCATGCACTTTGTGGGAAAACGGAGTTTATTCCTAGGATGGTGCGAAGCGCTCGGGTGAAGGACTTTGGACTGGTAAGCACTTCTAGTCTATGCTCTGGTAGGTGTGGTTGATACTTGGTGCCTGTCCTGAGACTGATTTCACTTGCGAGTAGTGTAGTCCGGGGACCCTGTGGTAAAGTTCTTACTGTACCGACGGTGTGACTTCAAATATCTCGGACTACTCGTATGCCAGGGGAAAGCTTATTCGTTTTTGGTTTACTAGTCTTAACGTTTGGTACCCTTGTGCGCTCTGTCGTGTAAGTGTCAAACTGGTAAGACTAGCGAACGGGTGTGTCACACACTGAAATCTACCGTTTTTTCAGGGCTCTGGTAGAGAATAAATTGCGATCCGTTTCGTTGATCGATAGACCATTAGATTTTTGCATTTCTTTCGTGGTCGCGATCAATTCATAGGTGCCGTCTGAACGTCTCGCCTCCGCTGCACACATCTCGCAAGTTACATCTCCGCACAAAGCAAACAGGGTTACGTACTCCCGGGGCGTACAGATCTCAATCGCCACTTCGTCCCAGCTGCATCTATGTAGAGCAACTTCAGTAGATTTGATCAGTCAAAGTCTGCTCAGCATCAGATCAATTCAGATTGTGTTATCCACTTTTTTAGGACCAGAGTCCTTGACGCACAACACTAGTTAAACTGTCCTTGCCACCCAGAATCCTTGTCCAATGTAGTCTTAAACCACCTGTGAATTGTTTTCGGTATTCAATCAATAACTTGTTTAGCATAATTTATGTCTGTTTTGGGAAAATAAATGTTGTTAGTACACTAACTTTCGCCTGCGTTCTCAATCATTTAAATAGTTCCTCCAGGGTTCCCTTTTAAGGAGACAGTGCAAGTGAGAGAGAAGGTAGTGATTGTGGGATGTATTGTAAAGCATCGGGAGAAAATGGATACAGTGTGACAGAGACGTATACAGGGTGTAGTGAAATTCCCGCTACAATATTCTAGGACTTCTAGAGGGGAGCGATATTTTGAACGAACTTGCCCGGAAACGTCATCCAACGACGCTACAGAGCGTCGAAGATTTATGTACATACAGAGCGATACAGTGATGATGTTACAAACTTTCGCTGATGATTGAGATATGTAAATGTATCAGTTTGAGGTAAGTGTCCCTGGTTTGTAAGCGAACGAGTACAAAAATACAAGCGAAAATCAGTGTGATACCTCTGACTGCAGAATACATGTACCAGTAGAGTCGTTGCTAAGAATGTAGGGTGTGCAACTTTCAGATGTAGCAGTTTGGACCAAAACAAGAAAAATTGTCTACTAAACAGTGGCTCTAAAATGCAGACCTGAAGAGCTATGAACATTTGTTCAGATACTCTAATGTGCAGCACATCTCCTCTATTGAAAAAGTGCTCGTAGCACATAAAGTATACATTTTAGAGGCCATGCCTACCGTACAATCTTAGCAGCAACTGTACCAGTACATGCATGCCACTGCCTGAAGTATCAGAACGTTTTTCGCTTATAACTATCGACCAGTTTGTTTGCGGTAAAGGGCCCCTTATGTCAAACTGATACATTTATCAGTCTCAGTCATCAATGAAAGATTGTAACATCACTACTAAATCACCCTGTGTGTAAATACATTTACGGCCCCCGGCTCCTATGATTTTGACGCTCTATAGCGTCAATGAATGACGTTTCCGGACATGGGTTTCTATTCAAAATATTATGTACTCACTCCACTCTAAAAGTCTCTGGAACTTTCGAACACCCTCTATAATGTATACTGTGGCAGTGAGACGGAGCCGCGCGAAGTGACCGCGCGGTTTGGGCGCCATGTAATGAATTGCTCGGCCGGCCAGAGTGGCCGTGCGGTTCTAGGCGCTGCAGTTTGGAACCGCGTGACCGCTACGGTCGCAGGTTCGAATCTTGCCTTGAACATGGATGTGTGTGATGTCCTTATGTTAGTTACGATTGATTAGTTCTAAGTTCTAGGCGACTGATGACCCCTGAAGTTAAGTCGCATAGTGCTCAGAGCCATTTGAATTGCGCGACCCCTTCCGCTGGATCTTCGAGTCTTCCCTCGGGCAGGGGTGTGTGTGCTGTCCTTAGCGTAAGTTAGTTTAAGTTAGTTTAAATGGTGTGTAAGTCTAGGGACCGATGACATCAGCAGTGTGGTCCCTTAGGAATTCACATCCGTTTGAACATTTGAACAAGTGAGACGGAGACGTTGAGTATGATGGCGTAACTACGAAGACATCCTGTGTAATGGGAACTACAATGTTGTGTGTTTAAAAACTGCTAATATGTTCACATGACAAAATTTTTAGTGAGGATTGAGCCAGCTGGTTTCCCACTTTTCCGTCAGTTCTTTACAGAACAACGTATTCGTCTTCTTTGGGCACCGACAAGAACGTTCTTCCGCTGGTTTCATTATATTCCCTTACCGTTGTTCTACTTGTGTCGATGTTCATTTGTAAGTAATTTCAAGGCACTCTCCATTCCGTTCCACTGATCTCCCAAGTCCTTTGCTGTCTCTAACAAAGTTACTTCGTCATCAGAAAGTCTCGAAACTTTTGTTTCTTCCCCTCGATCATTATTCTCATTTTCTACGTGTCTCCTTGGTTTCCTTTACTGCTTGATTAATTTACGTATCGAATAACAATGGCACTAGGCTATAACTTTATCCCGCTGCTTTTCAACTACTGTTCTCTCATAAATCCAGTCTGTTTTCTGTGCAGGCTGTAGAATACCATTCGCTCCCTGTATTTTATCCCAACTACAGGGCGCCCACAAAAAGACTCCCTGATTTCAAAATTAAATATCTCGAAAACAAAGATCGATAGTGGAATGCAGTAAACGGTATGTTTATTGTGAAAGCTGTAAGAAGTTTATACAGCACTTCGAAATAATAGTTACACAAGCTGATAACAGATGGCGCTTTAATCGCCATACGTAATGCCTAGTATAAACAGTGATCCGAAGCCCAGAGCGATCAGTCCACTATTGAAACGTGAAAGGAGGTTATCGTACCGAAGGAAGAGATTAAAACCTTGTACTCCATTGATCTACGCCTTTTTCTGGTGCTAGAGTACCACAGGTTAGAAGAGAGTCCTACGGCAACAAGGCGAAGTTTTCAAGCACGATTTAATTTTCCAAAAGGACCCGATTCGTACGCTCTTCGCAAAATTTCAACGAACAGACAGCGTAACTGATGATCTAGTGGCGCATGTTGGCAGCAAGCAAACCGCAGTTACGCCTGAAAATATCGCCACCGTTTCTGGAATTATTCAGCGAAATCAGTAGAATTGCATCTGAGACTGGTTTGAAGCGTTCCAGCACGCAGAAAATACTGGGAAAGAGCCTACACATGCGTCCATTCCAAATTCAACCGCACCAGGCCATACCCGTACGAGCTGTGAAACAAAGGGTTGCCTTTGCTAATCAGATGCTCACAATGATTGATAGTGAAGGGTTTGATGTTGGCTGCATCTGGTTTACAGATGAAGCCCACTTACATCTGAATGGATAGGTTAATAAGCAGAACTGGCGATTTTGGGGTTCCGAAAAGCCATATTGGTGTGAAGTGAAACCCCTGTATTCTCCTAAAGTTACTGTGTGGGCTGCAGTATGCAGCAGAGGCATTATTGGCCCTTTTTTTCATTCGAGAAACGGTCACTGGTGCACTTTACGTTGCAATTTTGGAACAATTTGTCGCCACACAGCAAGCGTTAGAGGATCGACCAGGTACTGAATTGTTTATGCAAGATGGAGCCCGACCACATCGGACCGAACAAGTGTTTCGATTTCTTGAGGAATACTTCGGGAATCGACTGATTGCTTTGGAATATCCCAAATTTACTGGTGCAGGCATGGATTGGGCTCCATATTCGCCGGATTTGACTCCCTGTGACGTTTTTTTCGTGGGACACAGTGAAAGACATGGTCTACCCGAATCATCCCGCCACGTTGGACGAGCTTGAGTCAGCGATCTCTGTGGTATGTGAATCCATTTCGGTTGAGACACTACGAAATGTGATGGCGAATTTCATTCTTCGTTTGCGCCATCTCTGTAGTGCCAATGGTGAACATTTTGAAAACATTGTGATGTGATTGTTTGCAAAGATTGTTTTCATACGATTATTTCACTTATGTATGCTGATATGAGCTGTACAGCGTACAGCGCCATCTGTTAGCAGCTTTTGTAACTATTATTTCAAACTGCTGTATAAACTTCTTATAGCTTTCACAATAAACATACCGTTTACTGCATTCCTCTATCGATCTTTGTTTTCGAGATATTTAATTTTGAAATAAGGGAGCCATTTCTGGACTGTACTTTGAGAACTTCAAAACCTTTATTCGTATTAAAATAGTAAAAAGCTTTCAGTAAGTCTACAATTGTTACGAATATAGATTTTCCTTTACTAACTTACCTTCTAATAAGATAAATTGTAGGATCAGCACGTCCTCTCGTGTTCCTACAATTCTTCGGAACCCAAAACGATCTTCCACGGCTTCTAACTCTACCAGTATTTATATAAATCTTTTAATACTTACATTAAGTATTTTCCAGCCATTACTTATCAAACAGATAGTTCGATAATATTCTCAGTTGCAGCAGCGGCCTTCTTTGGGACTGGAATTATTATACTCTTCTTGGGGGTTAAAGCTATTTCGTGTGTATCATATTTCCTACACATATGGTGGATTACTATCCGAGAATTTGATTCTTAGAACTAAGTCTGCTCTGAATACTATATGACAAGGTTACGTTATTTCCCAAGACTGACGTCTTCATAAGGTAACTAACTTAAAGTAATGTACCTAGAGGAAAATCCATTACAACCTATGGATACTTCTACGCAGTTAAAACTTGTAGGAAATTATCTAGATCTTGTTTCTTGAAAGGATGGACAAACAACTGATGACTTAAAATTCATTTTGTGTGGTGTCCTAATAGATCATGCATTTTGTCTGCCTTCTTTATGATTTTTAGCAGCAATTCAGAAATTACTCTATATTCAAAATGATTCAAATGGCCCTGAGCACTATGGGACTTAACATTTGAGGTCATCAGTCCCCTACTACTTAAACCTAACTAACCTAAGGACATCAAAACAGCCATGTTCGAGGCAGGATTAGAACCTGCGGTCGTAGCGGTCGCGCTGTTGCAGACTGAAGCGCCTAGAACCGCTCGGCCACACTGGCCGACTTCTCGATAAGATAATCATAGATACAAGCTTAATAATCCTGCACCTATAATGCTAGTAGAGTATAGCGGCTCTTTTTGATTCACGTTGAGTGGTAATGTATGTGAAGAAACATTCAGTGACTCCTTCTTCTTCTGTTACTTGTAAATCAACACCTAAAAAGAGATCATATTTCAATTTTCATACGCAGTAGGAGGCACACTACGTTTCTGTTTACGCATTCAAAAACACGAGAATGCCAACAATCTCCATGTAAGCTTTCCATAATGAAAATCCAAAGTTGTGGCATCAGTTTTAATTATTGTGCTAATGCAGATTTATGAGCTTGTTACTCGCTAATGTTATCGTGCTTGCTGTAGAACACTAACAACTAGAACACAGAAATCATCGTACCGATGCGCGGCTGCCATATTTAATGTTTGTTATGAAATAATCCGACAATTATAGCAACGACCAGCTATTTTGTGTGCGTTTCAACACGGAATATTCATAAATGTATTTAGCGTGGGTTGTTTCCATCAGCAAACATACTATAGAATATCCATTATCAGCAATAAATTGCAGAGATAGGACAAAACCAGCTGATTTCCTGGCATTTGTCACAGTTAGCAATGCGTGTGCCATGAGGACAGTTCACATGCAGACAGACGCGTCTGAAGATGCCCATCGTCATCGTGGACGAAACATGAGTCTAAGGTACTTTGTTCAGAGCACAGTGACAAATCCTTAGCCTGTATTAAAGAAAAAAAGTCTTGAAGCATTGTTTACGTAAATGTAATTGAAAGGTCTCTGTTGGATTCCTTTCATGTTAATTTCTTCAATCTGTTATCATTTACGACATACATTCCACTTCTAAATTTACTGTGGTGTATCTGATTATCTGGGAGGAGACTGAGCAGTGAAACGTGTTAATTTTACACATAAACAAGAACGATTTGTCACACTACTACACTTTAAAACACAGTTTATATGTAATTCATGTCACACAGTCTCATACGGAAACTACATCCGCTTTCTGTTATATACTGTATATGATAAAATACTGTCATCCCCCTTCCCTTCTGTGTGAGAGGATGCATGAGCAAATGTATTTCTAGTTGCATGCTTGAGGATAGCAGACAAGCATGTCCGCTAGAGAACAGTAGGACCTACGTCGGAACAGGTAGCTACCTTTCTAAAAGCAAAGAGGTTTCTATCCTTAGTACTGTCCTGTCCGTCCATTGTCATGCTGGTATAGGCAGCTGCCTCTCTCGTCATTTCCGTCTTGTATACGGAAGCACCCTTGGTAGGAGACCAGGTCAGTCGGTCCGCGGCGAGCGTCTGAAGTGGTAAGATCTCCGGCTAAGCGCGTGTCCGCTAAGTCCGTCGGACAATGGATTTCTTAAGTTCAGCCTAACTGAAAATTTAATCACCTTTATTTCAGGTTTAGATCTAAAATATCTAATGTTATCTTAAATTGCAAAGCAATGTAATTGGAGTGTGAAGTTCTGAATATATTCCGGTAGTTGCTTTGTCACTACTTTGTGAGTAAAGAGGAACCACGTGTTGATCAGTAACTCTAACTAAGATCATCAATCTTAAATGCGAATGTGCGTGAGATTATAACGTCTCGTTTTGACAATATTTTTCAATATAGCAACTTTTCTTTAAGTTCAACCCACGTGGGGTGTACTTTGTGAGACCAGTACCACGTGCTTATACAGTTGTTTGACCCATCAGGTTAATAGTAAGACGATAGTAACCAGTTCAAGGTTTTTCTCTTGTAAATTGCTTTTCGATCTAATTTACTTTAATTATGAGAATTATTGTAGAGTTACACTCTTTGTGTAAGCCAAGTTGACCACGTGAAGCATGTGGTGTAATCATCAAAGTAGCCCTCAGCTATTCTTTTCGGGAAGTTTTCAGAGAGAGTTTGTATGAATTTAGTATACCAGTGTGTGGTAATTACATGACGGACAGGATAGCGCTACGAACGTAACTTCTTTGGGTGAAAATTGAATCGGTTGGTTGTGGTTAATTTCCTCTTGCATATGTTTCAACGTTCTTCGTGTGTTATTTTATGAATGCAGTGTTGTATGCAGTCTCCCAATCTTGGCGCCATATTTGATGTGTTCCGTAAGATTACAATCTCACATTTTCACAATCCTAAATAAGGCACCAGTTTAGTTATGAATCAAGTTTAATATGCTGAAATTTCAATGATCAATGTTAAAATAAATTTCCAAATATAAACTGATTTATTTGTTTCTATTTAAATGCTCATATATATATATATATATATATATATATATATATATATATATATATATATATATATATATATATATCCAGTTGTCGTATGACTATTATAATTAATGTTAGTCTGGTTGGGAATTTGGTAAGCTAGACTGGATACCTGGTGAAACAGTTGCGCAGTAATGCAAGGTTAACTAACCCCAGACAGCTCACAGCTTTTAACCCGCTTTTATTGTCTATCAGCAACGCTTTCACATCAAATTAGTGCAACAACGTTACATAATTTATATGATATGGCTTTTGCAAGTCAATTTCACCATGTAGTAAGATTTTCAAGTAACATATTACACTCATTCTCTTCAGTCATATAATGTCTCCCAGTTCCAAATCGTTTTTATCCAACCAAATTCTAAACGTATCTCAGCAAATATCTTGCAGTTTTTCTTTTGCAACTGTGGTTAGTTTAGTAGTCCTGAGAGCGGAAAAACGCGTTATCTCAGCGACACCAATACGAAGTAAGAAATTCTATTCACATGGTTTGTGGATTTTCGCAAAGGACCTCCTTTGTACTTATTCAGATTCCTAGGGTCGTAGTAAGGTCGTGTGGATCTAAATGTACTTGCCTTCAATTTTTCATTATTGCACGCAGGTTTTAATTTGTTTGGGTTCGCTGGTATTGCTTTCTCGCTAGTAGGCAGATTGTTTAAAACAGGATCAAGTAATTATACCAACGCATGTAATGAGATACGCAGTCAGTACACCACCTGATATAAATGTCCTTTGTTAGACACAAACATCACACCTTACTTTAAACACAAACATTACAACCTAGGCATACTGTTAACTTGAGCACTCTTCGCACACCGTTACTTGAGAATGCATCCAACATTAAAAGCCAAAGGGAATCGTGTTGACGTACATCATTTAGTCATAAAAGTAGTTTTCCTATGCTGGTTAATTGTAATGAGTGTTAATATTGTAGGTTAGTGGAGTTATATAAACATTAACTTTAGAGTGTTTCCCTTGCACTAAGGCCATGGAATTATCAAAAAGTGGTTTCATACTATATTTCACCGAGCTGATTGCGGTCTTGAAACAGCTTCAGTACTATTAATAGCTGACCTGCCTTTAAGAGGAGTATGGTTGTTTTTCCAACCCGAGCACAATAATTAATAACCTGTCATCGTAAGCTCCCCGACTGTCATTCTCATTAATGACTTCTGACCTTCTTCCCCTGCTTCTTTCATCTTCTCTGCCTCCACACTCACTACTTTACTACATTCTAGGGTAGTTATGGTATTGGTTCCCTCTGCTAAAGATGGGTCTCTCAATAAAGTCACAATCCAAAATGGCTGCCCAAGATTTCTACATAGGCGAATTGTGATATGAGTTGGCCAATACAGCTGCCACTACGATGTCACAATCTAACATTGCTGCCAAGATGGCTATCTCCATAATTTGTCATATAAGCGCAGCACTGTCATGTCAGCTGAATGTGAAAATAATGGGCAACTTAAGTGAGATAGGTTCTTATATACAGTTACACTGAGTGATCTATTGTTTAAACATTTACGAACATTTTTAACACACCAATCAGGTGTCTAGCAGTATTTTGGCATTGGGGGCAGAGACAAACTACGCTTACAGGAGTACTTACAATTACATTTCTACGCAGTCATGCTCTGTCACCAGTCTGTTTTGCCTTCCGCTGTCTTAAGCAGGCAATGTGTCCAATGCTCGAGGCTGCATCTGCCCTGCACAAGCCGGTGGCCAAAAGCTACAACCACTACCTGCAATGAACCTCTGGCCCTGATCCTGTGCCCCTGTCTTTTTTTTTCCTTTTGCGTACGAAATGGACTTTCTAGAACCTGTGGACAGCGCAGGCCACAGAAATTGCAAACATATGTCAGCAGTCACACACCATGCAGTTTACACTGTCATACCATTCTGTGAGTCACCTTGCCTTCATACAATATGCATGTACCTCACTCTACCCTTTTAATGTCGAGTCTAAAAGTTTATTGGGATAGCAATCTTTGTACGTTTGGACCGACGACATCAGCAGTTTGGTCCCATAGGTTATACCACGAATTTCCATTGTAGAATAGTCAGTGAGGTACTGTATTTGTTTCTTTGGCAGAGGTTTATACAAAGTATAGCAACTCATTACTGTTCTCTCGAAATGGGTAAGCTATAATGACTGTGCACTTTGATAAGGATATTTTTATGAAAAAATGGAGTACGCATAAAATTTATTTTATTTGTTCCTCTTTACAACCGTCACTACGCAGTTCGGTAAAAGGAATTCGACATGCTGCACTCAAATAATAATTCTTGTAATAATGTCCACACTCAAAAATAAGCACCTCTTACTGAAACATTCCAGGTAACTTGTTAAAGCTGCATCAAACATCATATAAATAGGATACTAATTGTATAAGAAACAAATAAAAGTCTTCCAGATGCAGTAACATGACATATTTTGGAATAATTTGTTCCAAAATATTCAGGACGACAAATCTTATTTGAGTTTATGGAAACACCCGTATCTGGCAGTCATCATTCTCCTCTAGCAGTGGTTTAACGGATGAACTGAAAATGCCATATGATGTTTCAGTGTCTGAACCTTTAGTACACACTAATTACCAACACTTAAATTGACAACTAATACCATCTCTCTATGTATATCAGCTTTCATGGCAAGCATCATAACCTTATACATTTTCCAATAGTGTATTCGGTGACAGCTCAACGACAATGATGAAATGACTCCAGAGCATTTTCAACCCAAAGTGGAGGTGATACAGCTGTACATTTATTGTGTTTAAAGTGACATACACTGATGCAAATGATATTTAATCAAAATATCCACGGGTGTACTGCCGGTCTATAGTGTCCAACGGGCACAATATTTCGGCGATCATACATGTCGCCATCATCACGTGAACGGAAGGACTGAGCTCCTGTGAACGTGCCGGCACGGAGATCCGTACGCTATGGCTGCTCAGATGGAACTGGGTTCGGTCGCGGCGGCGGCGGATTTAATTACCCTCCGCCCGCGGCGCGCTCCCTCCGCCGTCCGCGCCCCGTCAGGTGTTTGGCCAACAAATATCTATGGGGTGTATCGGAAGACAACGCACACTGATCTGTATTTGTACGCAGACAGCTGCCACCACCCTTCACAACGGAATGGGGTACTTGAAACTCTAGTACATAGCGCGCGCACTATCTCTGACGCACAGAGTCTACCCCAGGAATTGGAACATCTGAGAACTGTATTTCGAAAAAATGGGTACTCAGAGTGGCAGATTCAACGTGCTCTCCGCCCAACCTCTACAGCACAACCTGTGGAGGTGGATGAAATAACGAGGGAGGAGGTAGGCACTGCGTTTATTCCATACACAGGCGCTCTCTCGGGGAAAATCGCCCACATTCTGAAGAAACACCGGGTAAGAACTGTGTTTTGTCCTCCGAATAAAACTCGTGCACTGGTGGGGAGCGCCAAAGATGACCTCGATTTGAGGAAGGCCGGCGTGTACCAGATTCCGTGTCAATGTGGCAAGTCGTATATTTGTCAGATGATGCGTACCGTCGAGGATCGATGCCGTGAACACCAGAGGCACACTCGACTAATGTATCCGAGCAAGTCGGCGGTCTCTGAACATTGTTTGTCGGAAAATCACACTATAGAGTATGACCGCACGAGGATTCTGTTACAGACGTCGAGATACTGAGACAGCGTTGTAGAGAGGCCATCGAAATTCGCACCAATGACGACCTCATAAACAGTGACCAGGGCTATAACCTTAGCAAGGCTTGGGAACCAGCGACTGGGTTAATCAAGAGTAAATCGAGCAAACGTATAGTTGTGACGACCACGGCGGACAGAGCCATCACAGACGCTGTCGCAATCTGTTCCACCGCGTGACCGTGGCGCGGGGCGCGGATGGCGGAGGGAGCGCGCCGCGGGAGGAGGGTATTTAAATCAGCCGCCGCTGTGACCGAACCCAGTTCCCTCTGAGCAGCTATAGCGTACGGATCTCCGTGCCGACACGTTCACAGGAGCTCAGTCCGTCAGTTCACCTGATGATGGTGACATTTATGATCGCCGAAATATTGTGCCCGTTGGACACTGTAGACCAGCAGTACATCCGTGGATATTTTGATTATCAAATACGCCGGGAGAAACTCAAGATATATAAAATTGATTATATATAAATAATTGATTATTGATATTTTTCATGTCCATAAAGCAAAGCAATAACAGTTACTTGAGATAAAAGCAATGCTGTTTTGTTTAACTGATAGTTTAAATAAAAGTTATCCTAACTGCGTTAGTGTTGTAATGATGTCTGATCATGCTTTCTAACCAGAGGTGGTTTTTTGAAAATCCTTGATGTAGTGATAAGACTTATTTGAGTAGATTCGTTTCTGTTATAGCTCAGTGGAAACTGCTGGCATGTTCAGTGGAAGGGATCAAACTCCCTCAGAGAATTTACGTGATCAGGGGAATTCCCATGAACAGATCGTATTATCAGTAAGACTGTGTGGACTGATCTGCAAGAGCAAATTATTAAAATTTTAATGTGTATCAGCTACATTATTCAACATGCTCTTGACAAACAGCCAAGCTGGCAACCAAATGTGTACAGATTCTACAAGACAATACAGACTAATTTGACGGAGATATGGTACATAAGAATGCATTCTTGAGAATAAATCATCATTTAGCTTTATGACACATACTGTGCATCAACACATGGTAATATGTATGATCCCACCATGCCAGATACATTGTACTATTTTCATTTCTAAGCATCTTCATATATCCGACTATACGCTAGAGATTATAGGTACGAAAGTGTAAAACCCATTTCAATGTGTTTGTTTTCCCTATAAAATCCCTTGATACTGAGGTACATATATTGTCAGCACTGTAGCTGAGTGGAAGAACCAGCCTCATCACAAGAATTTCCTAGTAACTGATTGGTCCTACAATACATGTGAAAATTAAATGAAGAATAACACGAAAGCAATACTTTTTTCTGACAATATGAGCGTCAAGATTTGGTCCGCAAGAATGCTGCAAGAAGGAAGTTATTGTGTCATTTCTAACACACCCACGTCGATTTCACACTGACCGTGTGTATATCGTATTGTTACAAACATTCTGGAACTAATAATTCCCAAATATCTCACGACGCTGCCACTGGTAGTCTTTGATTAAACAAGAAAGAGAGTGTTGATGTTTATTTCTTCTGAAAGTGGTTTAAATATAACAATGTGTGTAACCTGCTTTTTGAAATCCACAAACATGTGCACAAGGCTGCAGTAGTTTGAATTTAATTGACTGCGATTTTTCCCTAAACAATTGCTGCTGGTTTTATGTAATATTTCACACCGGTTTTACAAAATTACCTCAAATGTTCCAGAGTGCTTATTTCTAAGGTTCAACATTGTCGTAAGCATTGTGATTTAAAAGCAGAATCTCATATTTATGGACATCCGCCAATTAAGCTGCACTGTAGGAGTTGTGAAAGGGAGTAAATAATATATTTTGTCCTATATGTTATACGTTTTTAACATAAAAGCCCTTATCAAAAACCGCAGTCACTGCAACTTGGTGTCCGCCACTCGTGGCCTAGTGGCTAGCGTTGCTGCCTCTAGATCACAGGGTCCCGAGTTCGATTCCTGGCCAGGTTGGGAATTTTCTCTGCCCGGGGCCTGGGTGTTTGTACTGTCATCATCACTTTATCATTATCATCATTCGTGACAGTGGCTAGATAGGAGTGTGTAAAACGTGGTTTGTGTAAAAATTGGGACTTTGTACAGGCACTGATGACCGCGCAGTTGAGGGCCCCATAAACCAAACATTAGCAACACTACAGCTTAGGCACTTCCAGAGGATAGTAATTGGCCTACTGTCCGCCCGGTTGGCCGTGCGGTCCAACGCACGGCTTTCCGGGCGGAAAGGAGCGCCGGTCCCCGGCACGAACCCGCCCGACGAATTTGTGTCGAGGTCCGGTGAGCTGCCCAGTCTGTGGATGGTTTTTAGGTGGTTTTCCATCTGCCTCGGCAAATGCGGACTGGTTCCCCTTATTCCGCCTTAGCTACACTATGTCGGCGATTGGTGCGCAAACTAGTTCTCCACGTACGCGTACGCCACCATTACTCTACAACGGAAACATAGGGGTTACACTCGTCTGGTGTGAGACGTTCCCTGGGGGTTCCACAGGGGGCCGAACCGCACAATAACGCTGGGTTCGGTGCGGGACGGCGGAGGGGTGAAGTGGACTGCGGTAGTCGTCGTGGGGTTGTGGACCACTGCGGCTGCGGCGCGGACGGAGCCTCTCCGTCGTTTCTAGGTCTCCGATTAACATAACATAATGGGCCGACTCTATTTTGTATAAACCTCTGGTTAATTGTCAATTACATTACTGCCTGAGCTACAATGACTTCTCATCTTTATAAACTTTTAGAATAAAACTGGCATGACGAGGTGAGGAACAATCAGCCAATTTACAGGCAATACTCAGCGTGGTGTGCAACTGCTGGCAGCTGCTATAAATCGGAAAAATGGATTTTTAGAAGTACTTTTCCGGCGAGATTAGTATATAACATTCGATGTCTCGGGGCTGTATTGATTCAAGACTTGATATCATTTGGAGAGCAGGTGATGGACCAGTGGCGGGTGGGAGGTAGTGGCCAAAGCTATCTCGCTGCTGGTGTGTATGGGGCATACAGGGGTGCGAGCAGAGGATGCGTGACCGGTGCAACACGCTGCAGGTAGCAGCTGGCAAGTCACCCAGGCGCTAGAGTGCGATCGTGTAGAAACTGAACTGTAGGAACTACTGTGGCCGTACTGTGTTTGTGACATCGTGATAGTTAAGTATTGCTACACACATGCCCATCAAAGGTTTGATGTCTTATGGACGTTCCTAAATATTTAAATAGATAGAGCACACAAAATGCTACTGTTCAAAACACGCTATCTCACTTGGATTTCCTAGCATTTATACATTTTAACCGACGTCACAGAGACGAAAACGCACAGGAAGACACAGAAGTCGCCGTATTGTGCAGTCATCTTGGATTGTGATGTCATTTTGATGGACTTACACTACAGATCACAGAGGTAGCCATATTGGTTTGAGATTTACTAGAGGCAGCGTAGAAGGAATCAGGATAACTGGCCTTTTACGTGGCAGATAGATAGGGGAGTGAGAGAGTTAGTAGTGTACAGGTGCGCAAAAGCAATTGATATGGGTGACAGGCGAGGGAGGTATGAATGACAGGTTATAAACTATTGAGTAATGTTCATCTTACTGGTATGCTTTCCAGGAAGTACTGACGGAAGAGTTAGAGAATATTTAACGAACAGCGGCGTATATCGTCACATGGTTGTTTAGAGAGCGCGAGAGCGTTTCAAGGAAGCTTAAAAAATTCCAGTGGCAAACGTTACAAGAGAGGCGTTGTGAATTACGCAGAGACTTACTACTGAAATTTCGAGAATATTTTTAGAAGAATAATCAGGCATCGTAATATTTTCCTCCATATACATTTCACGGAATGACCACGATGAGAACATTCGAGAAATTAGAGCTAACCAACAGTCACTGTTGTCTCATGCCATTCACCAGTGGAGCAGAGAAGGGGGATCACTTAGTGGTACTAGAAGTATCTTCCGCCACACACCGTTACGAGGCGTGCGGAATATGATGTAGATGAATCATTGTGCTGCATTTGGCAAAACCGGAATTCCAGCAAACAGCTGTAATTAACGCAGATAGGCCTACTATGTTCCGTAAATTTCATTAACGTCAGTGTGTAGGTGCTGTGAATTGTGCAGCCATGACTGGGTGATGAATACATTTTATTTTCTTTACTGGTATTTTCAAAGAGAGTGTATTCATCACCACGAATTATTGTTATGGAATGGCTATCAGCGTTGAACTGCTAATTACTACATAGTTTCTTCGGTTGTGTGTTTCTTTGTGCTGTTGTTTGTGTGGTCTTCAGTCCAGAGACTGGTTTGATGCAGCTCTCCATGCTGCTCTAACCTGTGCAAGCTACTTCATATCCCAGTACCTACTGCAACCTACATCCTTCTGAATCTGCTTAGTGTATTCGTCTCTTGGTCTCCCTCTACGATTTTTACCCTCCACGCTGCCCTCCAGCACTAAATTGGCGATCCCTTGATACCTCATAACATGTCCTACCAACCGATCCTTTTTTCTTGTCAAGTTGTGCCACAAATTTCTCTTCTCCCCAATTCTTTTCAATACCTCCTCATTAGTTATGTGAACTACCCATCTAATCTTCAGCATTCTTCTGTAGCACCACATTTCGAAAGCTTCTATTCTCTTCTCGTCCAAACTATTTATCGTCCATGTTTCACTTCCTTACATGGCTACACTCCATACAAACACTTTCAGAAACGACCTCCTGACACTCGATGTTAAAAACTTATCTTCTTCAGAAAAGCTTTCCTTGCCATTGCCAGTCTACATTTTATATCCTCACTACTTCGACCACCATCAGTTATTTTGCTCCCCAAATAGCAAAGTTCTTTTACCACTTTAATTTAATACCCTCAGCATCGCCCGACTTAAATCAACTACATTCCATTATCCTCGTTTTTCTTTTGTTGATGTTCGTCATATATCCTCCTTTTAAGACACTGTCCATTCCGTTCATCTGCTCTTCCAAGTTCTTTTCTGACTCTGACAGAATTACAATGTCATCGGCGAAGCTCAAAGTTTTTATTTCTTCTAAATGGATTTTAATACCTACTCCGAACTTTACTTTTGTTTCCTTCACTGCTTGCTCAATATACATATTGCATAACATCGGTGAGAGGCTACAAACCTGTCTCATTCCCTTCCAAACCACTCCTTACCTTTCATGTCCCTCGACTCTTATAACTGCCATCTGGTTTCTGTGCAATTAGTAAATAGCCTTTTGCTCCCTGTATTTTACCCCTTCCACCTTCAGAATTTGAAAGACAGTATTCCAGTCAATATTGTCAAAAGGTTTATCTGTCTACAAATGCTAAAAACGTAAGTTTGCCTTTCTTTAATCTATAATCTAAGATAAGTCGTAGGGTCAGTATTCCCATGCGTGTTCCAATATTTCTACGGAATTCAAACTTATCTTCTCCGACGTCAGCTTCTACCAGCTTTTCCATTCGTCTGTACAGAACTCGCGTTAGTTTTCTGCAGCAGTGACTTATTAAACTGATAGTTCGGTATTTTTCACATCTGTCAACACCTGTTCTCTTTGGGATTGGAATTATTATATCTTCTTGAAGTCTAAGGGTATTTCTCCTGTCTCATACATCTTGTTCACCATTTGGTAGAGTTTTATCAGGACTGGCTCTCCCAAGGCCGTCAATAGTTCAAATGGAATGTTATCTACTCCTGGGGCCTTGTTTCGACTTAGGTCTTTCAGTGCTCTGTCGAACACTTCACGCAGTATCATATCTCCCGATTCATCTTCATCTACATCCTTTTCCACTATAATAATGTTGTCCACATGTACATCGCACTTATATAGTCCCTCTATATACTCTTTCCACCTTTCTACTTTCCCCTCTTTGCATAGAACTGGGTCTCCATCTGAGCGCTTGATATTAATACAAGTGGTTCTCTTATCTCCAAAGGTCTCTTCAATTTTCCTGTAGGTAGCGTCTATCTTACCCCTAGTGATACATCCCTCTACATCCTTACATTTGTCCTCTAGCCATCCCTGCTTAGCCATTTTGCATTTCCTGTCGATCTGCTCCTGGAAATGTATTACAATTAAAAACGTTGTTACTAAATCTCTGTCTTAACATTATATAATCTATCTGATACCTTCCAGTATCTCCAGGCTTCTTCCATGAATACAACCTTCTTTTTTGACTCTTGAACCAAGTGTTAGCTATGATTAAGTTACGCTCTGTACAAAATTGTACCAGGCGACTTGCTCTTTCACTACTTACCCCCAGTCCATATTCACCCACTAAGTTTCCTTCTCTTCGCTTTCCCACTAACGAATTCCTGTCACCCATGACTATTAAATTTTCATCTTTCTTCACTATCTCAATAATTCCTTTTATGTCATCACACATTTCATCAAACTCTTCGTCATCTGCAGAGCTACTTGGCTTGTACTACCGTAATAGGCATGGGCTTCGTGTGTATCTTGGCCACAATAATACGTTCACTATACTGTTGTAATAGCTACCCCGTACTCCTTTTTTTATTCATTATTAAACCTACTCCAGCATTCCCTATATTAAATTTTGTATTTATAACCCTGTTTTCATCTGACAAGAATCTTGTTCCTCCTGCCACCGAACTTCACTAATTCCCACTGTATCTATCTTTAACCTATCCATTTCCCTTTTTAAATTTTCTAACCTACCTGCCCGATTAAGGGATCTGACATTCCACGCTCCGATCCGTAGAACGCCAGTTTTCTTTCTCCTGATAACGACGTCCTCTTGAGTAGTCCCCGCCCAGAGATCCGAATGGGGGACTTTTTTACTTCAGGAATATATTACCCAACAGGATGCCATCATCATTTAACTATACAGTAAACCTGCATGCCCTCGGGGAATATTACGGCTGTAGTTTCACCTTGCTCTCAGCCGTTTGCAGTACCAGCACAATAATGGCCGTTTTGGTTAGTGTTACAAGGTCAGATCAGTCAATCATACAGACTGTTGCCCCTGTAACTACTAAGAAGTTGCTGCCGCTTTTCAGGAACCACACATTTGTCTGGCCTCTCAACAGATACCCCTCCGTTGTGGTTACACCTACGGTACGGCTATCTGTATCGCTGAGGCACGCAAACCCCACTGACGGCAAGGTCCATGGTTCATGGGGGGGTTCATTGTGTTACATCTTTCAAATGTGTTTTAAAAGATTTTCCAGGTCATATTCAAGAGGATTTATACTGATTACTGTATTATACACATAGTTCTCGCAGTAGCAAGACCAATACATGAGACTATTTAGTTGTAGCATTAACGTGAAAGTGTCTATACGTTGCACCCTGTATTTAGAGACGAGGAATCCCCGTAAGTCATCTTTAATTCAGTTTTGCACCGTTTTACATGGTCATGTTTATCTATGGAAATTATGATCGGTAGCTACGATTGATTAACATCATCTACATCTTAACATCCCGTCATATGTAAAACCAACAAAACTTTTACACTATATGACATTGTAGTTATAGGGGAGCAGTGATATGGTACAACCATACTTCCTAAACTTTCTCAAAAAGAATTTTCTAGCAGGTGGTCTTATTCTCTTCTGTTTATTTTTCTGGTAAGCAGTTTAAGTCCAAACACGTCACAACGAGTAGATAACAGTTTAACATTTATAAGCTCGTGACTCCTTCGTTAGTGCATTGCTACAGTTTTATGAAATCTGGTGGGCAATAACTCTTTTCTTACATTTTTGTTTCAGCTTAAATAAATATCTACAACACGCACAGAATTCACTAACACCGAGATATATCGTTGACCCACATTGATACATTTGAAATCATGTCACTTAGTGCTCTGTCACATTCTGAAAAACTTTGCCATACCTGCTACTTCGTCCGTATAAACTTCTTTCTTCATCTGCTCACGTTTAGGAACAATTCTTCTCCATAGTAAATACCTTCATCAATCTTTCCTTTTCCTTCCCGCTGCTAACACTAGTTTCCTCTAAATTAATTTCTAGATTGTGACGAGCGTCTACAGGCCATAATATCAACTAATGTGGACTGTAAGTCTGTCTCTCCTGCTTAAGTAAGAGTTGCCGTAACAACAGAACGAAAGGTAAACAGTAGTTGAGAAGGGACTGCGACAAGGTTGTACAGTGGCAGATGGTATTCATTTTGTACATTGATCTACGTGTGGGAATTTTAAAAGAGAATTTAGATTAAAGGAGAAGAAATAAAATGTTTGATATTTAATGACAACATAGTTATTCTGTCAGCGACGGCAAATGACTTGGAAGGGTAGCTGAATGGGTTAGACAGTGTCTCTTAAAGAGGTTACAAGCCGAGCATTAACAGACAAAAAACGAAGGTTACGTCACGTAGGTGAATTAAATTGGGGATGGTGAGGGAACTAGATTAGGAAATGAGAGACTAAAGGCAGTAGATGAGCTTTGCCATTTAGGCAGAAAAATAGTTCATGCAAGGTCGAGTGCAGTCTGGTAAAACCGAGTACAAAATTTCTGAAACGAGAGATTTTATAACTTCAAAACCAAGTTCAAATGTCAAGTGGTCTTTTATCAAGTTATTTGTCTGGACAGTAAACATGAAGGCAAGAGGAGAATAGAAGATTTTCATACGTGGTGCTACAGAAGAACGTTGAAGATAAAATGGGTAATCGAATAACTAAAGATAAGGTACTGATCTGATTTGAGGAGAACAGCAATTTTTCACAAACTGATTAAAAGGAGTGGTGGGTTGGTTGATGCATCAAGGAACTGTCCTTTGGTATTTGAGGGAAATATGTGTGTACTAATTTCCAGCATGATATAGTAGCTTGAGTCAGCAACTTCTGTTAATCAGTAGAACGAGAAACCAATCTAAGTTCCAAAATTTTTATTTCTTACTCGTTCATTGACTAGTTTGTGGCCGATACCCATTCTCAAATCATCATAACAAAGTCGAAAATGATATTTCAGAAGACGTCAAAAACGGGCAAAGATAATTTATACAGCAGTTATCTGTATGCGCTGTAAACGTTCATTGCAAATTTTTGACATACTCGGAAACTACTTTTTTGGCTTTGTTATGATGATCTGAAAATGGGTATCGACCCGAAACCAGTCATCGAATAAATAAAAAGCAAAAAGTTTGCAGCTTGTATTGGTTTTTAATTCTACTGAAATGTGTGAGTGTTTGAGATGGCGGAATGATTGGGAGCGGTAAAACTGTAAAAATATAAAAGGTGACAAACACTGGGACTCAGAAATCAGACTGAAATCGATGTGAGTTACAGTAGTTACGCTGAGATGTTGAGTCTTACACAGTATAAACTAGCGTGGACAGCTGAAACAAAATAGTCTTCATAGTCAAGACCACAGCAAAAATGATATTGATCACCGTCAGTACATTGGTTCTTTTAACGGTCATTCACGTGGCACTGCAAACTCTTTTACACGTGCTTATAGTTAGGACATCAAGTCTTCATTCGAAACGATATAAATTCCTTATTCCGTAGTTTGAAGCATTTTTTTTTAATGTGAGGCAGAACTTTTTTATTAAATCGAAGACCGACGTAACGCTATTGTTCGAAGAGACACAATTAAAGCCATCTGTGGCTGTCACTGGCATGTGCAATGCTTTCGTAAAATCTACTTTTTTAGTATATTACACATATTATAACGTAATTATCCTCCAGTCGCTCAGAAAATTAAAATGTCCAGCACTGAACAGTAATTAACGGTAATTTTAAATAACTGGGGTTTAATTCAAATGAGTCGTTGCATATAAAGGGAAAATACGCTCTAGAGAACATTCAAAAATTTAATTCCTATTAACGTGAATAACCGTTGAGTGCCAATCGGCTGCTCTGCCATAAAAATTGTTTTCTCCATTGAATTACTGTCACTCATATCGCTCGTAACCTACTGCAGACTCTGTACCAATACAGTGCTTCCACAATAGGGGCCACAGTTTAGAGATGCTTACACATGGTAATGCGACCTAGTAATCTCTTTGTGAAGACGTTTCCCAGTGCCGATTACACATATAATCGCAAATTGGTTTATTAATAACAACACGCACGGCAACAGTTCTTAGCGAAATAGAGAGGGTCCTGTCTGAATAGCAATAATTTTGTCATTTCCCTTAATTACTGTCTTCATAAATGAAATCTGTAATACTGGATGTACAGTGCATCGAATGTGCTTTATGCACAGTTAAAAAAATGAAATTTCGTATCAGTAAATAGTTCTCCCAAAAAACTTGCACATTCCGTATCGTGTTCCCCATCCGCTTAAGTGGTGTTTGACAAATTACAGGGACAAAACAAGAAAAGGGTGTAACGGTACACGTGGATATGAAACTGATTTATTCACACGTTAGGCTGGAAACTCAATTTGGTTCCTTCAGATATAGGTACCACATAGACGAAATGCATGGTATATTTTGATATGTAAATGCAAAGCTGTTAAATTCTAAATTAAATGACTGAAGTACTACTAAAAAAACCATATAAGAGATACGTGCCTGTTACTTTAACGTTAATTCAGTTTGTAATGGTGTACGTTGGTCATGCATTTTTGGTGTTTGTATATTATCGATTTGCACGTCAGAGAGAGAGAGAGAGAGCAAGTTGAATTACTTTTGAACAATCTTTGGTCTTGCTGTGACGCAATTTTTGCCTCTGCGCAGTCTAATACATTCTTAGTTGAAGTCTGTCAGGGATGGACGTAATCTGTAGTGTTGTGATAACTTGTGATTGTATCTCTTAAATGGAGAAAGATTCACTGTAAAGAACTGCAAAGATGACTGTGATGTATGTATTGCAAGGCGAATAGGATATAAATTTTGAATGATATTATTATTTTTAAGAGAAGAAGTAAGAGGTAAGACTGCAGTACTGTGCAACTAGGAATGATATTATCCGCTAGTTAGCTTGCCCAGAGCTGAGAGGAAGACCACTCCACTTCCCTGAGTAATGGATTAACATATTAACTGATCAAGCTGTTTGGTTTTTATATAAATTCTCTGTTAACGTTGTACCCTTTCAAAATGATTGCTCACTTTGTTATAGCATAGTATTGTTCTGGTCACTGTTATGTGTGAAGATCACGCAAAGTTTTACTCTGTCTTTTTGGATACGTACTTCATTCTAAAACGTTGTCTTGGAATATCATTTCATGGGAAAGGTTACTCTCCCCATCCCACAGTTTATCTTTACGCATTACCACATGCAACAGTTTTAATATGTATTTAGAAACAGAAGTATAGCTTAGCCGCCGCCAGTTTGCTGTCTACTTTCGAGAAATCTGCGACATTGGTGTCAAGAGTGAGGTAACTGGAAATTTTGATTAGGGTCAACTAACTGTTTTAGTACAGTTGCGCATTTAACACAAAGACAAGTTGCATTCTGATCAGCTATAGTTCAGTTCAAATTAGGTTTTGTCTTGTCAAAGGTTAGCACATTGGATAACAGTTTGTGCGGACATAGTTTTGATAGTACGTAGACTTTTACAGGGTGGAGGGTAACGATGAGCTAAATTTCATACAAAAACAAATATAATGTGGAGGTTAGAATTAAAACTCAAGAAGTGGATTCGTTTAAAAATTAACAACATAAAAATAAAGAAAATCTAGAAGTGGATTAGCTGTTCTCTTCTTCAGTATAAGATATCCTATCGAGCACAGCGAGCTTGAAACCGGTACATCAAATGTCGGTTGTAAAATAGATGGCAGGTCCTTTGATTCCGTATTGCGAACGTTCAGGTGAAGAAGCGTGCGAATGTATCCTTACTGCTGAATATTGCTGGCCACGGTGGTCTCGCGGTTCTAGGCGCTCAGTCCGGAACCGCGCGACTGCTACGGTCGCAGGTTCGAATCCTGCCTCGGGCATGGATGTGTGTGATGTCCTTAGGTTAGTTAGGTTTAAGTAGTTCTAAGTTTTAGGGGACTGATGACCACAGATGTTAAATCCCATAGTGCTCAGAGCCATTTGAACCATTTTGAACTGCTGAATATTGTTTCCGTCTGCATTATAAAGAGAACATTGAACGCATTAAACTCATACAAAGGCATCTATGAATCAATTCTACCACACCATCCATCCCCTATCCACTCGTGTGTTGAGTGTAAGAAATCCTTAACACTGTATTGTAAACGGTATTGAAATAAGAGCACAAGATTGAAATTGTACCATCGCGCCTGTCACTATTCGATAGGTCGATAAGTGTGACAGATCGACAGGAGAGCGATAGTAAACATGGAGCGCTACAAGATGCAACAACGCATTCCTGCCGCTACACTTTGCTGTTAATATGGTGGACGTTTTGACATCCGCTCTTCACTATTTTCGCTAACGATATGCATCTGCCTGCTAACAAAGTCCAGTTGAATTAATAACTCCTACCAACAGACTACAGACTGAGAAGACAGTCGACCAGCTGAAATACTGAACAACAAGAAGCGAATGTAGATTTTATGAACAATATAATTTTCATTGGCCAGTCCCATTTGAGCTGCAATGCCTTTGTTAATATGCACAAAGCCATTATTTGGAACTCAGAATACCGCCGATTGTATGAGGAGAAAAAAAATGAGTCTTCAGCATGACACTATCTGGTGTACATTGTAATCTGGGAACATTATTGGACTATTTTCTTTGAAACAAAGGCAGTTATCCATTAATAGTAAATTATCGTGATATGATGAACCAGTTCTCTGTGCCTCATTCCGAAATAATTGCTCTGGGAGATCTGTGGTTTAGGCAAGACGGTCCTATTTGGCATACCGCCCCTGAAACAGTAACAAGACTGTGCCACTAGCAGTTCGGGCAATTAAAAATCAACGAGTCTTTTCCTGGTCGTGTTTTCTCCAGTTTTGGTGACCAGTTTTCTGAAGTCTCAGCTTTATGTCAATAAACACAGGACTATTCAGACATTAAAGGCTATATCAATGAAACGTCATGACGTTACTGCTAAATCGTTGTTGACACGAATGCCATGACGGCCATTTGCCAGTTGTGTTACTCCACACATGAATACAAAATGTTTGTGTTAGGAATTAATAAATATTGCAATTCAACGCTACAGAAAACTATGTTTCACCTAAAACTTAAATCTTGCGCTGCTATTGGAGCAGAGTGAAAACGCCATAATGTGATCATCTAAAGCATGTATAACTTAGCCTATTATTTCTGAAGTACGTCCAATTTTAGTAGGAATAATATTCATTATATATTCCTTGGAAATCCTAAGAACCACTGAGACAAACACTGATCACATTATAGTGCAACAGAGATTACTGTCTCATAGCATATGATTTTATGTTAAAGAACATGCGTTTTCAATCCTACGAGTAAAGCGTATGAATGAGGCCACTTGTCATTGTATGAAATGCACCATTATAACCTAGCAGTTTATTGTGTTTTTATGCTATGAGGGAGCCTTTCCAGTTATTGTTCTTAACATTAGAGATTGTGAATCTAGCAAGGGCCACTAATTGTTTAAACTCACTGACGTAATTACGAAAAACTCTCAGGAGAAAGGCAATTTAATACTATCTTGCCGAGAAACAGGGAGTTCTGGAGCGTATCTGAGTAGTATAAGTTACTTGTATGTAAAGCTTACCAAGCGATGTGGCGCCATGGTTAGCGCACCGGACACGCAATCGGGAGAACGATGGTCCAATCCCGCGCCCGGCCGTCCTAATTTAGATTTTCCGATAATTCCCCAAATAGCTTCATGCTAATGCTAGGATGGCTCTTTCGAAAGGCCATGGCAAATTTCCTTTCCCGACCTTTCCTAATCAGAGAGTGTGCTCCATCTCCAATGACCTAGTTGTGGACGGGGCGTTAAAAACAAATTTCTTTCTCCTCCAGCATAAAACGTCTTGAATATGCAGGTAGTATTTCCACTGGGTTTCACAGTTCATATGTAATCCGAGCAAGGATTTTTCTCATCAGTATAGCAAAGACTCGGCGTTCCACATACGCTTTACACACAGGCAAGCCCTCAGATTAGAACAACAGGGTACTTTCACAGGCGGAATATTCAAATCCGCTGTTTGATTCGGACATGTGATTGCTGTTATATCTCGTCAATGGAAGTTGTACGCAAACATTCGGTGATGTATGGTATGAGGATAGCGACGTATTGATAGTTGCTAACAGTTCACTGGGCCTCTTAGACATCTGCGTTTTATTTGCTGTTCCGCTCATCGCACCGATTACGGTTCTAAATAACAAGACAAATATAGTTTTCGGATTTTCGTAAGTCTAGCGATAAAAAAGTATCGGGTTCTATTCCCCGTCAGTACTCACTTCTATCACCTCTGGCGGTGTTTGTTAACGTGAAAAAACGACGAGCTGCGCCGTCTTTCTGAGTCCACGTTATCCTCTGTGTATAACCTTTCCGTGGTAGATGTAAGGCTACGACGTACGGCCTCCAATCCAACAGGAGCTGAAACGAACAATTATTCATTATCACCCAACCAAACCGCTGACAATTAACTGAAGACAGCGTCTCCCGTAAAATATCTATGCGTAACTATCCAGAGCGACCGCAAGTGGAATGACCATATAAAACAGGTAGTGGAAAAAGCAGACACAAGACTCAGATTCATCGGAAGAATCTTAAGGAAATGTAACTCATCCACGAAAGAAGTAGCTTATAAGGCCCTTGTACGCCCGATTCTTGAGTATTGTTCATCTATCTGGGACTGATAGAGAAGGTAGAGAAGATCCAACTAAGAGCGGCGTGGTTCGTCACAGGATCGTTGAACAGGTGAGAAAGCGTTACGGAGACGCTAAACAAACTCCAATGGCAGACGTTTCAAGAGAGACGTTGTGCATCACGGAGATCTTTCCTACTGAAATTTTTGGGGCAGCACTTTTCAGGAAGTCAGACAACATGTTACTTCCACCCACATGCATCTCGCGTATTTACCACGAGGGGAAAATTGGAGAAATTAGAGTTAATACAGAGGCTTACCGACATCCATTCTGCCCACACACTATTCGCGATTGGAACAGGGATCAGATAGTGGTATCGAAAGTACCCTCCGCCACACACCAATAGGTGACTTGTGGAGTATGATGTAGATGTAATGATAGGAACATGAAGTTGAGAGAGGGTGTGGATCTTATACTGTAGCCGGCCTGAGTGGCCGTGCGGTTCTAGGCGCTACAGTCTGGAGCCGAGCGACCGCTACGGTCGCAGGTTCGAATCCTGCCTCGGGCATGGATGTGTGTGATGTCCATAGGTTAGTTAGGTTTAATTAGTTCTAAGTTCTAGGCAACTGATGACCTCAGAAGTTAAGTCGCATAGTGCTCAGAGCCATTTGAACCAATTTTCTTATACTGTAGGCGTCGTTAAGGAATCGATTTTTCGAAATTCCAACCCCAAGGGGGTGAAATAGAGATAGGTGGTTTTTTTAATGACATTGCCGTTAAGGCAATTTTGAAGCTAGACCTACGAAAATTGGTGTTTGGTTTCTTGTATAGAAATAAAGAAACACGGGTTTCAGAATTTTTGGAAGTTTAACTGTTTTGGTAGTGAAATAGAGGGTGAAAGCTATTATTGAAAATACGTCGGTATTTCACTATTCGGTTACTAAGGAAAAAGATGCGTTTCAGTGTTTTCAGAAACTGAACCCCTAAGGGGCTGAAATAGGTTCTGAGGTCTTTTATATATTTTGTTATGAAAGCATTTTTACTGTTGTATTTATGAAAACTTAAATTTGGGTTCTCAGTTAGAAAAATACTTGTTTCACTGTTTTTGGCAATTCCATCCCTATGGGAGTGAAATGGGGATGAAAATTTATGGAAACATTTTACTGTGCAAGCATCTATGAAACTAGCTCTATGAAAATTTGTATTTGACTTCTCTATTAGAGACCAAAAAAAACGAATGGCATTGTTTCTGGAAATTCAACGCCTGAAGGGATGAAATAGGAGGGAAACGTTAAACGTTTTATGAAAATATTTCATTGCGAATGCATTATTAAAGCTAAATATTTGAAAACTGGTATCTGGCTCCTCGGTTAGAGACAAAAAATGCGCATTTCACTGTTTTCGTAAATTTAGCCTGTAAGGGAGTGCAGTAGAGGATGAGAACCTTTAAAAAAATATTTCGATACAGTAAAAAAATTTTAAAACTTGTTTTATGAAAACTGGTATTTCACTTCTCGGTTACACATAAAGAAATATTAGTCAGGTGATGAAAGTTGCTATAGAAATATCTCCACCATAACGCAAAAGCCATACTCATATAAAACTTTGGACTCCAGCTACGAGAATCGCTTTTTGGTCAGAATCACATTCTATGGCGTTAATTAGCGTAAAAGCTTAGGTGTTGCCATTTGTGAAGAACACAAAAATTAGATTATATAATAATTATACAAAAATCTCTGCAGGCTATACAGTCCACACGAGCGAAGCAGTGGGCGCTTAGCGAGTAGTAAATATTTTGGAAGTGGTACTGAAGACCAGTTGTAATGAATCATTCGCTAAATGTCCAGTTTTTATTAGTTACGAAGATTCAGGGAGCTGTTACAATGTGATCCAAAACGTACACACACAAGGTGTTAAACAAAAGCATTTTGAAAGTTGCTTTTGATAAATTCCCAATTCGCCAATCGACTTTGAAGCACTTTCGAATTATCTTGAGAAAACCACTTGGAGCTCTTTAGAGGTCGCCTCGGAGGTTTTTTGTTGTTGCTGTTGGGCAGGGGGATCAGCACCATTCATAATACAAATGATCAATTTGTCTCTTTTGTACAAATTTTCTTTGTAGACTTTGCCTTTCAACGTACCCCGCAGGCAAAAATCTAAATCTAGGGTTCTCGATGGTCAAGAAACGTGAGCGTTTATGCCTATCCATCGTCCATAGAACGTTTGGTTTACATTATATGTCACCTGACGGAGAAGAATGTGCTGGAGCCCAGTCATGATGGAAGAATGTATCATCTTTATAGCCAAAATAACCTATTCCAGTGTTGCAGGAAAGTCATACTCAAGAAATCTTAGGTAACGGGGCCCTCTAAGATAATGTGGTAAAACGACGTCACCGATCAACTCATTTTGTATCATACCACACTACACATGTTTACAGATAAGCGTTTTTGGACGTGTATTTCCACAAAGGCATGCGGGTTTTCATCGGACCACCAATCTGAGTTAAGACGCTATTCCAGGTGAATGTGGCTTCATCAGCAAACAAGTCTGATAGGATCACTCGGCGACTTGCAGTTAGCTAACGATGAAACGTCAAACTACCTCTGTGTTCTTATCGATGTGGATAGACACCTAGGAAACGTAATGTCCTCTATATTCTTTTATGTCTAATCACGATTCGTGTAGAAATTGTGTGTGTGTTGCTTGAAGGACTACATTCTACCAAGTCTTCTACTTAATCTATACTCTAATGATTTGAACGTTCACGTGATACGTAACTGCCGTACAATGCGCTGTCTCGAACTGCTAGGAAATCGTCCACCATATTCTGTTCAAGCAGCAGCTGCATTTTCATTACAAAACCTGTACAAAAATACCGTTTTGTAAATACTTTCATTATCCACCCACGATTCAATAAAATTGGTCAAACAATCACAATCACAGCCTCAGTTGAAAAAATTATTTAATTAACATAACGTATGGCTTCGTAACTTGAACTTAAAAACAAAAAGTCAGTCGAGCAATTAATCTTTAGCAATATGTCATTACTGACATCTCCAAAAATTTTACAATTTGGTCCTATAATCGACGGGCTGTAGCCTTAGTATTTTGAAAAGCAAGAAATCCATGTGCATAAGGGCCCCACAAAAGTAGTACATAAAAGGAGGAATGACATGACATGGTTTATACAGAATTTTCGATGAAGTAATGAATAGGTAGCTATTGGACTGTTTCAGTATGATCTCTTTTTAAATGGAGCACACTTCTTGCTGTCGGTTTTAACGAGTATTTGGTAGCCTTTGATCCCTTTTCTTTAAAAAAGTCTTTTGTGTATGTTACATCTTGAGACATACAAGCTGTCTATTCCAGCCATCCTAAAACAAGATTTATTGGTATGTGGTGTCTATGAACGTTTTGGTTAACACTATGCCAGTGTAGCTTTTTCCAGTTAAGGCTGCTGTGGATTTATAGCACGTGAATTAGGTAGCCTCATTTTGGTTCCTTAAACGATCTTCCTTGAGTGATTAACCATTGCACGTTCATTGTATGCCATTGTTATTGTATGCTGTAGTTCCTGCCATTCTAATATTATTGTACACTAATTTGCTTATGAAACTTACATGTACTATTACTATGTAACTGTTTAATTCAATGGATTTTTTGCCACTGGGTTATCGCCTTTACACGAAGTTAAGGTAATTTTTCTGGAACAGTCACTAGATATGCTGTTATCTTTAAGTTTTACTTAATTTTTGTCATTTGTCAAATTTCTTTGATGTCTGTAAGTTTAGTACCTGATGTTCTATATAGGAAGTCAATGTATGTGTTTTAAGAAACCTATTTTAATCATATGTGTTTTGTAATAAAGAGTTTATTCGATGTGCTGTCTTGTGAGTTCGTCCCTTCCTCCTTTAACTTATACCCCCTTTTGGTTTATATTCAGAAGGTGAAACAGAATTGGTCGTATTTTTTTGTTTTATTATCTGCAAAATCGATTTTCGGTCACTTAGTGACCATCCTCAGTGCTGTAATAAACAATTAAAATTGGTAGGCACTGGTATCAACAAGCTTAGAGCGATCACATAAACTCGGCTGCGTCCTGAAGGGCGCAACTGCTCTAATGATTCAGTTTCACATTTAATATGGATCAAATACATGACTCAATATCTATGTATGATGTGTTCACCCAAACCTTACTAACTTTCCACAATGTACTGTAGTACATTTTCTGTTCGTTTTTAGTGATCAATATCTACTATTATGCACTATGTGTTAGCTGTTGTTCCTTACCTGATTTTTTCAGATTAAACTGATGATGATACATAAATCTGAATGGGTAATTACAGAAAGTAGCCACCAATTGTGATTTCAATGTATAATAGCACTCTTACAACTTCCAAGTCTTTTTAATCAGCTGAAACTCTGTAACCAATGAGAACTGGACACATACTATAAGTAAGATTTTATTCTAATTAGTCTACACTACCATCTCCAAAAATATTTGCAAATTCCTCATGAAACAGCTTATGTAGTAATATGTTCATTGTAGATATAAGAACAGTTTCTACACTTCCACAGTCAATGACATAGTTTACATTACTCATTTCCAAATCATCTGACTAGCATGCATCGATGTAGCAAACAAGTATGATGGCAGCAGATAGAGCAAATTTTTTAACAGTACACAATGTGCCCAGTGAAACCCGCAGTCAAAAAATTCCAAAATCAAACTCTCTTTCTTCTCTCTCGACTGTGTTGTGCTTGTTTCCTTTTCTTTAGATACAGTATTTAACTCACTCTAATATCATCTATTCCAGTCACACGTGGGATCCTGCAACAACATACCTCTGTCAGTAGAATTGAGGACTTTCAGCTTTCACTTGGACAGGCCAGTGTCGTTCTAATCACCTTCGCACTTCAGTCTTGCTTGCCATGAGGACACAACTCCTGTTACCATCCTTGAAGTTATACTGGCACTCAAAGCTGCTACCACTGCTAGGCAATCGTCAGATTGACTGGGACAAGCACCACTCACACCCCACCATTCACATTTTTACTTGCACTGGTACTTCGTCTCCTCCATTCCAAATTTTATAGGAGTGCTCTTCCGTATCCAGTGGGAATTATACTCGTGGTGGGAAGAACATTACGGAGAAATGGCCTAGCCACAGCCTGAGGGATTGTTCATAGAATAAATTTTCAATTTGCAGCAGAGTTTGTGCTGTTTTACATTTCCTGGCTTATTAGTAGGATAATTCAGTAGGCTGTACCTCTGTTTTCATAAGCTAGGTCAGGTGCTTGTTTCACTCACTCATTCACAAGCTAACAAAATTTACCTAGAACCTACTGAATTATCCTACTATAATCCAATTGTCAGGTCTAACTCACATAATTTCATTTGAAAAAGTCTGTTTTATATTAAAATACTAAAAAAATTATAAAAATAATTATTTTTTATCACATTCACCTATTGCAAAAGTAATTTTGCTTTATATTATACTTGCATATAAAAGCTGAATTTATTTGTTAAATTTTCGCACATTTGTTCTTTGTTAAAAATTTCTGCAAAATCATGTGTAATGTCTAAAGTCTATCAATAATATTGTTTGCTTTTAAGTTTTTCCAAACTTTCTGCTAATTCTCTTTAAAGTACATCTAATTTAACATCTGATAATTCTATCTCATAAGGAATAGCAAAACATATTTATATTTTTTCACATTTTTTATAACTTTGTTAATAATTTGTTTAGTACCTTTAACTATATGTGTTTTGAAAACTAGTAAATATGGAAATTTTGCTTTAACTCCATGTTTTGTCAAATTAAATGTAGAAAACATGATCCTAAATTACTGTTTAAACCACCATATGCTTCCTTTTTACTAGAAATTTTCCTTTTTTCATTTCCCCTTTTCACTCTATAAAATTTGTTACCATGATAATCATAATAGGATCGCAAAATGGTTCTGTAATAGTCTTAAATTCTTGTACTTTATGTCCTCCTTTTCTATAGATAATATTTCCTACATTTGTAAGAGGATTATTCCTATCTAAATTTTCTGTAAGTAGTCATCAGCCAAATCTTTCATTGGTTTGTTTTACAGTGTTTCTTAAATGTTTGTAATAGAATATTTCTTTCCATTTATAGCATATATTTTATTTTCAGTTTTACACTTACGGAGAAAAAATTTATTACATTTGTGTCAAATTATTTGGAACTTAAAAATGATAAAAAGTAGAAAAAACAAATAGTAGTCAAACTGTGTAGCTGAAAGTAAAGGGAGGTGATTATCTGGCCTTTATGTGGGGGTTTTCAGTTAATTGAAAGAGAACAGACCAAACTTAAATGGAGAAGAAACTTAAAAATGGAAAAAAGAATTTCGTGATCTAGAACTGACGTTGTGAATTTACTGAGTATTTATGATGTGAAAAATCAATTTTATGTTTCCCTATTAAATTTTACATTCTTCAAATAGACAATATCAAACATTAAAGCGGTGTGATGCCTATCTGAATAAAAAGAATGTCACTGAACTTTATAAGGATATATGTCAAATGAATAGGTATTGTAGTGTACGTTAAGAATGAAAAACATATTATAGTAGGTCAGAAATTACATGTGAATATGGTGGAACTGTATTCAAGAAATCAGTGAAACAACATGAAAAAAACAACAGTTCATAAAAATCTTATTGCTGCTCATGAAGAAAGAAATAGGAAAATTTTAGGGGAAAGTGATTAGTTTTATCTACCTTTGTTAACAAATTCATTTAATTTTTTTATTAGATGAACCTTATATAAAAATATTTTTTTCTTTTGTGTTCCTTTTGTATGGTAAAATAAATATTTAATAAAAGGTGAATTTGATGAAAAAATATTCATTTTTATTAGTTTTTGTAAGTAATTTAACATAAAATAGGGTCTTCTAAATGAAATTATGTCAGCTAGACCTGAAAATTGGATTATAGTAGGATAATTCAGTGGGCGCAAGTGAACGAGCAAATGAAACGTGCTAGTGAGCTAGCTTACAAAAACTGAGCTAGAAGCTAGTGAATCTACTCATATTAAAACAGTATAACTAACTGGTCCTCAAATATAGGACCTTTCTTCCACTCAGTTATTGCACTACCCATCCAGCACACAGGTTTAATCTATCTGGATGTTGCAGATCAGCACACACTGATGCAGTGTGATAATTCATTGACCAAAGTCAGCTAATCTCATCAAGACCATTTTTTTGCTGTGATACTAAGTGTATGCTTCTTTTTAGTTTATCTATAATACACGGTGGTTAAAGCTACGAGTGTAAAAACAATGGCTATCATCACTACTCATGACAGCGAACAATATACAAGGGTTGGACAAAAATATGGAAACTCTTGCGTAAACATGTGTCAGTTGCTAGACAAGCCTGCAAGTTGAGACGTGTTTAACCAAGAACGGCACTTGTGCAAATGGCTCTATGGGCCACACGTGTCAGTCGCGATCAAAACAGAGTTCTGTGTAGTTCTGAGTTCTTCATGTCGGAGCTAAGTGCATTCGAACGTTGCCAAATTGTTGGTGCTCATATGACGGGTGCTTTCGTAACGAAGGTAGCGGAAGTGTTGGAATTTCAAGAGGCCCCATATCGAAAATGTATACCGTACACACGTCAAGAGGAAACTATCATTAGCTAAGTCACAAAGCGGACTAAAGAGTTCGTTGAACGATCGTGACAGACGGTCACTGGAGAGGATATTGACGAAATCTAAGAACAGGACAACTACATAAGTCACTGCAGAACTGAATGTTGCAATCACGACCCTATCAGTACCCAAACAACACGAAGGGATCTCCACAGGCAGGAAATTTCAGGGAAAGCTGAAATTCAAACGTCACATATCAACGATGCAAATGTCCATAATAGGATCATGTGCTGACTTCGACTGATGAGATTCAGTCCATGGTACAGTATTTGTTCCCCTGTCGTGATGCTGTATTCCAATGTGACAGGACCCCTCTTAACACATCTCGTAGCGTTCAAGGACTCGTTTGGTGAGCATGACGTTGAATTTTCTCATCTACGCTGGCCACCGTAGTCATCAGAACTCTGTGTTATTGATTTTTTGTGGTCTACTTTGTAGAGAACGATGCATGATTGCGAGCCACCTCCATCATCGTTATCCGCTTTTGCCACTATTTTGCGGAAAGAGAGGTTTAAGGTTCCCTTGAAAACTATACAGGACGTCTATTTATTCATTCAGAGATGACTGGAACCTGGTCCGAATTCCATCAGTTTTCCTAAACGATATTAACAGCATTAATGTGGTGGATTTTCGATGTTTTTACATTTTTTCTACCTCCTGTATCGTGGTCATTCTGGAAGAAAGAAAATCCGTAAGTATCGATACATGTTCCAACGGTTCGTATCTTCTAGAATTTATATTTGTGTCGGTACAGTTAACTGGAACAGGCTGCCACGGTTACTGGGCTGGCAGCACTCTATGGCTACAGCTTAACAGGGTACCAGCACGTTTCAGTATTGAGACGTGACAGCTGCTGCATATTGCCTTTGGGAACACTGGATAGGTTGAGCAGGATCACTTTCGTAACCAGTAAATGTGCTTGATTTAACTCTCAACAATTAAATTTTTCCAAAAGCGCTTGAAGACTGCGTTGTACCTGAATGGAAATGTCGTGTGGCTAGAGCCTCCCGCAGGGTAGACCGTTCGCCTGGTGCAAGTCTTTCGAGTTGACGCCACTTCGGCGACAAATCACCACCTTTAGGCATGACATTCCGTCGCACTGACCACTCACCTACCAAGGCTGGATTGCATTATACCTTATCCAAACTGACACCAGAGCTGAACGAATTGCCGCGATGGTTCACGGCATGAAACGAAATTCCGCCACACTCGACAGAGATGTGTCAACAGACATGAGAGATTGCTCGTTGCCTACAGTGGCTACAGGTGAAGAGTTGAAGGGCTAATTCCCTGTGGCAGCTGTGGCCGCGTGGAGCGTTATTTCCCAGAGGGGAAGAGCGAACCAGCCAGGTAGACAGACAGATGGTGGCGATGCAGTCTGTACGTGACGTCGCGACACAGCACCGGCACCACAGGCAAGCAAGAGCCCCAAGGGGAGTCGCCAGCAACGAGGACTGCGTTTCAAGTTGCTGCAATAATGACAATAACAACAAAAGATAAAGGCTGGTCTTGTACTCAAAGTTTATTCTATTTCAAAATAATGAGTGTTTCAAAAAGATTCAATCGAATTCGCAACACTATAGCTTCTACTTGACTCAAGGCAGATTATAATTTATAACGCTTTTTTTAACAAAAAAGAAAGAAAAGAGAACAGGGGCCATCCGAATTTACGACGGTCTATCTCTCTGAAGCAGATACATGCAACTTTGGGGCATTTTAACACGTTTTTATTAGGTCGTTTTCTTGTCTGTTTGTTCATACAATTCGCCTTATACTACGTTCCACATGTGCTTGCCGTATTTCTGGCTTTGCAGAATTCATATTCAGTTACAAGAAGCTCTTCTTAGAGTAGCTGAGAAGACAGCAATGGCAAGATGTAATGTGGTGTGAGCTACCGACAGCAGATGGTTCGTTCGGTAAGAGTATCGGGAGAAAGACCGTCTAAATTGTGGATCTACTCCGAGATTGGCTGCTGCGTTCAGTAGTTACGTGCCAAAATGATAATCTTTTATTATTAATATCAGAAAATATAAACAGGGTATTTACTTGGATTTCATAGTAATGCATGTCTCAATAGCGTGCTATCACTGCATTATTTCACAAGTATTAATAATCAACAGAGTGCCGGCAGCTGCGGCAGAGCGGTTCTAGGCGCTTCAGTCTGGAACCGCGCTACTGCTACGGTCGCAGGTTCGAATCCTGCCTCGGGCATGAATGTGTGTGATGTCCTTAGGTTAGTTAGGTTTAAGTAGTTCAAAGTGTAGCGGACTAATGACCTCAGATGTTAAGTCGCATAGTGCTTAGAGCCATTTTTGGAAGTGTGAATGTTGGAGATTATTTGTGACACATAAAATGGATCAAAATTGTGCTGTTTCTAGTATTCTGCTAATAAAAGGGGAGTGGCATCCCGTATAAACAAACAAATTTTAAATTTAATTATTTAAAAATATCAATTCCTCGCTAAGAGCTTATTACAGCCTCAAGATAACGGTTTCGCGACCTACGTGTTGTGTTCTTGGCAGTGAACAACAGCTATAGAAGACTTCAGGTTGGTGAACAGAAATTAGAACTTATGCATTCCACTAAGGACGATGGAACCAACTAGGTACCTCGTGTGAAGTGCAATCTTAGTACAAATGAGACCAGTGACACGTCATCAGTGGTAACACAGAGGAGGATTGAAATAGAGAAACTTTCGAGGAAAGGTGATTATCGTACGCACGTAAATATCATCCTCTCTCTCTCTCTCTCTCTCTCTCTCTCCCCCTCTCTCTCTCTCTCTCTGTGTGTCCTTTTGAACTTGGCGTGATATAGAGACCTGAAATTTTAAACATAGATCAGAAGTGCATGATGTGCAATACTGTGGGGTTGAGAACCAGCTCCCTGCAATAGGTGAGGGATTGCTCTCAAAACGGGTGACAAAGAAGCATCACACAGAGCACCGCCTGTCCAACCGGAATTCCTGCGAGATGTTTGCACTTAGCAGATTGCGTCACAGCCCCTATAGGCAGAATGTGCGTAAACACCTGCTGGAGAAATGTTCTGCAACAACTCAATCGATTTATAGGTGCACCTCTGAAGGAATGACTACCAAACTGGATACGTGTATTATCTGCCACCGGGAAAAAAGCTAGTTGTACAGTAAGACGTCTCTATCACCCTTATGGCTGAAAGTGGTGGCTGAAAAGGAATGAAATAAATGCGTAACTCATGGACGTCTGAGGAAGTTTCAACCAAATGTGATGCATACATGACTCATTTTACAACGTTTTTATTAACTCGTTCTTTTCCCTAACTTTTTGGTGCATACTTTCCAACTCACTTGAAATAAACTTCCTAATCAACTAGAGACTTCAAATTTTACACATAGCTCAGAACTACTCGTAGATGTCAATGCAATCTTAATTCAGTTTCTTGTCTGGTGTATGGTGGAAAGAATTCTGTGTACCACTGCCATTTCCTAGTTTTTCTCTTCCAGTCCGAAACAGTTCATGGTATGCACAGTTACTGGTGAGCTTTCGTGAAAGTATGAATTTGGATTTGTCTAATTTTTACTTTCATGGAAATAAAATAATATTTGAATCAAGTCAAAAGAAAGTAAAAGAGACCTATAATTTACCACATGTTTCTGTTCCAATTTCATCAAAATATGTGAAATGGACTGAAAAAATTTTAAACACAGAAAATTGCAGTCAGAAAAATATTACCTATGGAAAGTAAATTGTAACATAATTTTTTTTATATTGTACTAAAAGTATAAAATAATTTCTCCTAGCCCCATACAGATTAATAATTCTTCATAATGATTTTTAGTAAGTATAAAAAGTTGTTTGAACTACAATGAAAAACATAGGGCATACGCAGTACATAATTGATGCATGCATAATTCACCTCCTAATTACTATTTGTTGCATGTGCCCCACATTTTCGGTTAAAATGTTACAAGTACTTTCATAGCTATTGACAATTTTTTCTGAAATTGTAATCGTTTGTTTGTGTGTGCATGTACATCATATTCGCCGATTTTCGTCCCATTCGGATATTTTCTTCGTGGTGCGTCGTTTTTTATTTCCTTCTACTTTCAAAGCATACTTAAGTCACGCCGTCACACGTAGTGTTACTGATAAGGACAAGTGGTACAAGAGTTTACAACTGGAATCTTCAAACAAAAGAAAGCCTAGATATCTGGAAAAGTAGTGAACAAAGCGTTCGCATGGATTAACAGCAAACGCACTCTCCACCGCGCATCAAAGACTACTGTCTTTGCAAAGGCGCCGGCCGGAGTGGCCGAGCGGTTCTAGGCGCTACAGTCCTTAACCACGCGACCGCTACTGTCGCAAGTTCGAATCCTGCCTCGGGCATGGATCTGTGTGATGTCCTTAGGTTAGTTAGGTTTAAGTAGTTCTAAGTTCTAGGGGACTGATAACCTCCGAACTTAAGTCCCATAGTGCTCAGAGCTATTTGAACCATTTACAAAGGCAGTAAAGTAACATCTCTGTGTGGAAGACACATTTTAAGGTCATGAAAGATTCTGCGAAATTCATTAGTCGAATCCTTCCAATACGAAACAGAAATAATCAGTACACATTAATCACGTGATACCCGTGAATTGCTAAAGGACTCGGATTGCGTAAATGTCTTTCCAAACTGTAGCGCTCCGGTTACCAACCGACGCAAGGAGCAGACCAGACTATACTCGACATGTAATTTTCAAGTTCAAACAAGTCGTCCGTCGTTCGCCACGAGGCCCGCTTGAACTTGATCGGCTACTGTAAAAGACGCAATTGACCATTTGACTGAAACTTCCTGGCAGATTAAAACTGTGTGCCCGACCGAGACTCGAACTCGGGACCTTTGCCTTTCGCGGGCAAGTGCTCTACCATTGTAGAGTGCTGGACCATTTGACTGATTGCGCCAAATTTGGCTATGCTTACGAAATCAATAACAAGTAGAAAACGCATCTTTGCAGTGAACCTCTGACTTAACAACTGGCGAAGTAGTTCAGGAGTCAAAGTCTAAACGTGGCAGACAACTCACAAATGGAAATTCCGCTTTAAATTTCTCATCGCACTGACGTACATCGTCGTGACGTTATTCGATCTTTCAATCGCTATCGTGCAACAAAAAACACTGAGGATCTCCGCCGTAGATTTCGCACCCGGTCATCGACGTGAGCCGAGCATCAGACCCTAGAAACTATGGCTCGCAGGCATTCTGAGGAGGACGCATTATACTGTCAGCTGCCTTTTTAGAGGCAGCTGGGCGAGCTGTGCCAACCTAGGTGGTAAACAACTGTCTCAAAAACGATCAGTTTTGTCGTTACGCACCCATCAGTGACTGATAAGTACAGTGGTGTAGGGTGTAATTGGGCATGAGAGCATCTGGAAAAAACCTAGATTAGTGCTGTTGATTTCTTTTCACCGTCAACTGCTGGATTTCTCTGACATTTGATGACTGTAGTGGAGACGTGTGAACACCAGGCACCAGCATACCAGATGTCCAAGTAATACTCGACCTGACGTATAGATGGCGGTTGTTGTTTCAGACAATTGACTATGACAGAAAGTACCAACGTTATAAAAGTTAAAAAATAACAGTAGGCACCTCGTAAAGCACTTTACAACGCATAACGACTGAAAAATTGGACATAAGAAATCTGTGTGCTAGTCGAGTGTCGCGTTTACTTGCAATAGAACACAAACAGCGTCATGAAGGTTGGACTGAAGGCGGCCTTCGAAGCAATACAGACACAGGCTGCTAGATTTGTAGCTGGTAGGTTAGAACAACACATAAATGTTACGGAGATGCTTCGGGAACTCATCTACATCTACATCTACATCCATACTCCGCAAGCCACCTGACGGTGTGTGACGGAGGGTACCCTGAGTACCTCTATCGGTTCTCCCTTCTATTCCAGTCTCGTATTGTACGTGGAAAGAAGGATTGTCGGTATGCTTCTGTGTGGGCTCTAATCTCTCTGATTTTATCCTCATGGTCTCTTCGCGAGATATACGTAGGAGGGAGCAATATACTGCTTGACTCTTCGGTGAAGGTATGTTCTCGAAACTTTAACAAAAGCCCGTACCGAGCTACTGAGCGTCTCTCCTGCAGAGTCTTCCACTGGAGTTTATCTATCATCTCCGTAACGCTTTCGCAATTACTAAATGATCCTGTAACGAAGCGCGCTGCTCTCCGTTGGATCTTCTCTATCTCTTCTATCAACCCTACCTGGTACGGATCCCACACTGCTGAGTAGTATTCAAGCATTGGGCGAACAAGCGTACTGTAACCTACTTCCTTTGTTGTCGGATTGCATTTCCTTAGGATTCTTCCAATGAATCTCAGTCTGGCATCTGCTTTACCGACGGTCAACTTTATATGATCATTCCATTTTAAATCACTCCTAATGCGTACTCCCAGATAATTTATGGAATTAACTGCTTCCAGTTGGTGACCTGCTATTTTGTAGCTAAATGATAAGGGACATATCATTCTATGTATTCGCATCACATTACACTTGTCTACATTGAGATTCAATTGCCATTCCGTGCACCATGCGTCAATTCGCTGCAGATCCTCCTGCATTTCAGTACAATTTTCCATTGTTGCAACCTCTCGATACACCACAGCATCATCTGCAAAAAGCCTCAGTGAACTTCCGATGTCATCCACCAGGTCATTTATGTATGTTGTGAATAGCAACGGTCCTATGACACTCCCCTGCGGCACACCTGAAATCACTCTTACTTCGGAAGACTTCTCTCCATTGAGAATGACATGCTGCGATCTGTTATCTATGAACTCCTCAATCCAATCACACAATTGATCTGATAGTCCGTAAGCTCTTACTTTGTTCATTAAACGACTGTGGGGAACTATGTCAAACGCCTTGCGGAAGTCAAGAAACACGGCATCTACCTGTGAACCCGTGTCTAAGGCCCTCTGAGTCTCGTGGACGAATAGCGAGAGCTGGGTTTCACACGACCGTCTTTTTCGAAACCCGTGCTGATTCCTACAGAGTAGATTTCTAGTCTCCAGAAAAGACATTATACTCGAACATAATACGTGTTCCAAAATTCTACAACTGATCGACGTTAGAGATATAGGTCTATAGTTCTGCACATCTGTTCGACGTCCCTTCTTGAAAACGGGGATGACCTGTGCCCTTTTCCAATCCTTTGGAACGCTTCGCTCTTCTAGAGACCTACGGTACACCGCTGCAAGAAGGGGGGCAAGTTCCTTCGCGTACTCTGTGTAAAATCGAACTGGTATTCCATCAGCTCCAGCGGCCTTTCCTCTTTTGAGCGATTTTAATTGTTTCTCTATCCCTCTGTCGTCTATTTCGATATCTACCATTTTGTCAACTGTACGACAACCTAGAGAAGGAAGCACAGTGCAGTCTTCGTCTGTTAAACAGATTTGGAAGAAGACATTTAGTATTTCGGCCTTTAGTCTGTCATCCTCTGTTTCAGTACCATTTTGGTCACAGAGTGTCTGGACATTTTGTTTAGATCCACCTACCGCTTTGACATAGGACCAAAATTTCTTAGGATTTTCTGCCAAGTCCGTAGATAGAACTTTACTTTCGAATTCATTGAAAGCCTCTCGCATAGCCCTCCTCACACTACATTTCGCTTCGCGTAATTTTTGCTTGTCTGCAAGGCTTTGGCTATGTTTATGTTTGCTGTGAAGTTCCCTTTGCTTCCGCAGCAGTTTTCTAACTCGGTTGTTGTACCACGGTGGCTCTTTCCCATCTCTTACGATCTTGCTTGGCACATACTCATCTAACGCATATTGTACCATGGTTTTGAACTTTGTCCACTGATCCTCAACACTATCTGCACTTGAGACAAAACTTTTGTGTTGAGCCGTCAGGTACTCTGTAATCTGCTTTTTGTTACTTTTGCTAAACAGATAAATCTTCGTACCTTTTTTAATATTTCTATTTACGGCTGAAATCATCGATGCAGTAACCGCTTTATGATCGCTGATTCCCTGTTCTGCATTAACTGATTCAAATAGTTCGGATCTGTTTGTCACCAGAAGGCCTAATATGTTATCGCCATGAGTCGGTTTTCTGTTTAACTGCTCAAGGTAGTTTTCAGATAAAGTACTTAAAAATATTTCACTGGATTCTTTGTCCCTGCCACCCGTTATGAACGTTTGGGTCTCCCAGTCTATGTCCGGCAAATTAAAATCTCCACCCAGAACTATAACATGGTGGGGAAATCTACTCGAAATATCTTCCAAATTATTCTTCAGGTGCTGAGCCACAACAGCTGCTGAGCCCGGGGGCCTATAGAGACATCCAATTACCATATCTGAGACTGCTTTAACCGTGACCTTCACCCAAATCATTTCACAATTCGAATCTCCGTCAATTTCCTTCGATACTATTGCACTTCTTATCGCTATAAACACACCTCCCCCTTCACTGTCCAGCCTGTCTCTGCGGTATACATTCCAATCTGAGTTTAGGATTTCATTACTGTTTACATGTGGTTTCAGCCAACTTTCTGTCCCTAGTACTATATGGGCGTTGTGACCGTTTATTAATGAGAGCAGTTCTGGGACCTTTCTGTAGACGCTCCTGCAGTTTACTATTAGCACATTAATATTGTTATTCCTTGTTGCATTTTGCCTACTCCTGCCTTGCCGCGTCTCAGGAGGCGTCTTGTCGGGCCTAGGGAGGGAATTCTCTAACCTAAAAAAAACCCATGTGCACTCCACACGTACTCCGCTACCCTCGTAGCCGCTTCCGGCGTGTAGTGCACGCCTGACCTATTCAGGGGGACCCTACATTTCTCCAGCCAATAGCGGAGGTCGAGAAATTTGCACCCCAGCTCTCCGCAGAATCGTCTGAGCCTCTGGTTTAAGCCTTCCACTCAGCTCCAAACCAGAGGACCGCGATCGGTTCTGGGAACGATACTACAAATAGTTAGCTCTGATTCCACCCCGCGAGCGAGGCTTTCCGCCTTCACCAACTCCGCCAACCGCCTGTACGAACTGAGGATGACCTCTGAACCCAGACGGCAGGAGTCATTGGTGCCGACATGAGCAACAATTTGCAGTCGGGTGCACCCAGTGCTCTCTATCGCCGCCGGTAGGGCCTCCTCCACATCTCGGATGAGACCCCCCGGCAAGCAGACAGAGTGAACACTGGCCTTCTTCCCCGACCTTTCCGCTATTTCCCTAAGGGGCTCCATCACTCAAATGGGTATCCCTGGAGGGAAGCCGACGTTCTTTTCGAAAACCGTATAGAGAAAACTAACGAACGATTCTACTGCCGCCAACTACATATATGGAACATGAAAATAAGATTCGAGAAATTAGGGCTCTTATGGAGGCATATAGACAATCGCTTCCCTCGCTCTCTCTGCTAGTGGGACACGTAGGCAAATGGTGCAGAGTGCCATCCCTCACGCACCGCATAGTGGCTTGCGAAGTACCTATGTAGATGCAAACGTAGAATACTTCCTACTATAAAATTTACATACTCTCTTAACGCACTAACGAACGTATCAAACTTCCTCGGGAGGAAGAAAGGGTGTGGAGGGGAAATGGATTAGCTACAGCCTAAAGTATTGTATCCAGAATGGTTTTTTCCTCTACAGCGAAATCTGCTGTAATTTGAGACTTCCTGACGCATTAAGACTATGTACCTCTCTCCAACCCGTCAAATAACTTTATGTTCGGTGAATTTTGTCTTAGGTGAACAGCAGTAAATCCCCTATTTTTTAAAGAATGGAACTCCCACCTACAAAACAGTTTCAAACGTTTGGTAACAAATGAGTTAATACGTTAAATATTTGACTTCAAGTATATAAGCGAGGTAGGTTCGAAACTGTGCTTAACGCGTTCCCTGCCATCGGCGCACAAGCGCGCCCGGCCTATACTGGTGCACATGCCGTGGACGCGCCTGCGAGGCGAGAGACTCAGCTGTTGCGAGACACCATGGTTTAGTCGGGCACAGCCGTTCGGTGTGGTTTATTGGGCAGGCGCTCTGAGAACGTATTGTTACAAATTTTTACGGGCGCTGTTCGCACTTTTTATTTACAGCTATTCTCTGTTGTGGGACTGAAAGCGGAAAACTATTCTGACACGGCGGGCCCTTCAGAACCGAAGAAACGTAAAATACAGAACACAATAAACGAACAAAAACTAACGGATGCGGAATTATTACGAATATTAGAAGAAAGCGAATCGGAAACGAAATTGGCCAGTGAGGAGGTCGGGTGGAAATCCAGTGAAGAGTCTGACGGAGGCGAGTTTGCTTTAGAAGAGACTGTAGAAATGGCTGTGAATGCAAGCGACAGGGAAAGGACAGATGGAGTGGTAACAAGCGGTACCGTAGCTGATACAAGTGTTGGATGCGAAAGCGAGCCAGTTGGATTGATAAACTGCCCGTTTACAAAAAATGAGGAACTGTTAATTCAACCAACGGGAAAAACTCCCGCAACCGTTACGGTCGCAGGTTCGAATCCTGCCTCGGGCATGGATGTGTGTGATGTCCTTAGGTTAGTTAGGTTTAAGTAGTTCTAAGTTCTAGAGGACTGATTACCTCAGATGTTACGTCCTATGGTGCTCAGAGACATTTGAACCATTTTTTGAAACACTGCCTTAGATTATTTTCGTCTTTTGCTGAGGGACGAATTTCTTTTGAAATTTGTAGAAGGAACAAATCGAAACGCAACTGAATTATTCCTTACTGGGGAACCAAAGGACAATCATTAATAAATTGTTGGAAAGATGTGACGGCTGGCGATTTGTTAGTGTTCTTGGGAGTTTTCCTGCACATGGGATATGTAAAGATGAGGAAGTTGCAGGACTATTGGAAAAAGGACCCTTTATGTCACGTGAAAAGAATTGTCGATAGTATTTCACGAACCCGTTTTCTTCTAATACTACGTTCACTGCATTTTTCTGAAAATCTGAAAATCCAAAACAGGGCGAACCAAAACCATCTGACAGGTTGTATGAAATACGTCCAGCTGTCATTTTTTCAATGAAAATATGTGCCAAGTATTCTGTCACTGAATGAATCAATGATCCTTTGGCGTGGAAGATTACTTTTCCGGCAATACATCAAAAATGAAAAGCACAAATATGGCATAAAGCTATATACTTTGACTACTCCCACTGGAATGGTCCTAAAATTTGCAGTATACACTGGCATGCTGCAAGATTTACGAGGAAGAGACCATGCCCCAAAAATTGTTCATCATTTACTAGATGAAAATTGCTCGTCAACACGTGTACATGGACAATTACTGTGATAGCTTATCACTGGCTAAGTTGCTCCTGGATAAGAAGACGCACTGCACGGAAACTCTTAGGCGAATAGGAAGGATAGACCGAAGGAAATACAGAAGGCAAAATTACGAAAAGGTAAAGCCGCTGACAGATTTGCGGAAGAAGTTATGATAGGTAAGTGGCGTGATAAGAGGGAGGTTTGCTACATTTCTGAAGCGTTTACAAATGAAATGGTTGAGGTTGAAAACAGAATAAAGGAGAAGAAATCAAAGCCCTTGGGCATTGTACACTACACTATAAGATGTTATCTACTTCTCGGAACGAAAACCCAAACGCTAGTACAAGAAACTTTTAATCCACGTCATGGAAATGATGCTGACGAACGCACATGCCCTACAAAATAAGTATTCTGGCAGAAAAATGCCCCTCCAAGAATTCAGACTCATTATTATAAGAGCACTATTGCCACAAAAGCAGGTAGAACGGACAGTTAGAAATCCCCAACATGTTGTGGTAAAACGAGAATCAACTGGAACATGAAAAACACCGAGAGAAAAGTGCAGATCATGCACCAGCCGAGGACAACGAACAGACACGATTTATGACTGCCCAGATTGCCCAAATAAAGCAGGATATTGTTTGAATTGTTGTGTTATTCACCACCTCTGGAGGCAGATAGCACTTTCGTAGTTCTTTCATTTTTAGACAGCTATGTGTCGGTACTATTCTTGAACTTTGTATTTATTTGTTAGAGTGTAATCTGTAAACTTCTTGGTTGTATCTCTTCTGACATTTGACATACATTGTATTTCAGAAGTTTCTTCAAGACTTTGTTTTTGAATGCTGTTTATACTATATTTTTGTTCAATAAATACGTCGTTTGCCAGTAGGAATTTTGTTTTATTTTTGAATATAAAATAAAAATGTAGTACTCTAAACTGTCACAATTTTCAGGATAAACAAACGAGACGCACTAACGCGTCTACAGCCACCAGCTACAGAATGTGGCCTGATATGCCACTGACGCCTTAGTGTGCCCCCACCCTCCAAAATGTGATTCACCAGAGTAAATTGAATCTTTTACTTATAAAATAAATACATTTTATACTACTTTTAGCAATACATTCTATTAAAAAAAAAAAAACAACTGGTTACGTGGCAACGCAAGGCCAATTACAGTGGCAGCGAATGTGTTAAAGCGCGTTGGAAGTCGCTAAGTGCTCTCATAATGAAGCAGTGAATTAATATAATCTGCGTAATTTGCACACCATTTCTTTTTTAAAAAGGAAAGTAGTCTGTTTATGACGTCATATCGCCTGAACTATGTTTCGTGCAATGATATAACTTTGCAGGTAACTTCAGTGGTGAATGTGGGTGTCGTTCCCCAGACTGTGATGCCGATAGAGCCGGTAGTGATAAAGTACTACATTAAAACCACATGCCAGATGCTGTTCTCTGAATTCATGAACGGCGGAAATGTAGTAAGCGGTAAAATTCTGTCTTTCATCATTTTGTGGGGGGTGTGAGCGAGGCAAAGTTTGCTGTTATGTTTACAGTTTGTGGGAAGTCGCTAAGTGCTCTGTCTCAAATACAGTCTGAATAAAGTCCAGGTATTTGGGCGTCGTGAGTTACGCTTCCTCAAGACAGTCCCACAGAGTCTAAAGGTAATGATTGTACGTATTACTGCGCTACACTTTTGACACCAGTCAGTAGATTGTTACAATATTCAGTTTTTTTTCAAATGTGACAAATATTGAAAATAGCCTATCCCCGATGTTATTCAATCTGTATATTCAGCAAGCAGTGAAGGAAACAAAAGAAAAATTCGGACTAGGTATTAAAATCCATGGAGAAGAAATAAAAACTTTGAGGTTCGTCGATAACATTGTAATTCTGTCGGAAACAACAAAGGACTTGGAAGAGCAGTTGAATGGAATGGACAATGTCTTGAAAGGAGGATATGAGATGATCATTAACAAAAGCAAAACGAGGATAATGGAATGTTGTCGAATTAAGTCGGGTGATGCTGAGGGAATTAGATTAGGAAAATGAGACACTTAAAGTAGTGAAGCAGTTTTGTTATTTGGGGAGAAAAGTGACTGATGATGGTCGAAGTAGAGAGGATATAAAATGTAGACAGACAATGGCAAGGAAAGTGTTTCTGAAGAAGAGAAATTTGATATCATCGAGTATAGATTTAAGTGTCAGGAAGTCTTTTCTGAAAATATTTGTATGGAGTGTAGCCATGTATGAAAGTGAAACATGGACGGTAAATAGTTTAGACAAAAAGAGAATAGAGGCGTTCGAAATGTGGTGCTACAGAAGGATGCTGAAGATTAGACGTGTAGATCACATAAGTAATTAGAAGATACTGAATAGAATTGGAGAGAAGATAAATTTGTGGCACAACTTGACTAGAAGAAGGGATCGATTGGTATGACATATTCTGAGGCATCAAGGGATCACCAATTTAGTATTGGAGGGCAGCGCGGAGGGTAAAAATCGTAGAGGGAGACCAAGAGATGAATACACTAAACAGATGCAGAAGGATGTGGGTTGCAGTAGGTATTGGAAGATGAAGAGGCTTGCACAGGATAGAGTAGCATGTAGAGCTGCATCAAACCAGTCACTGGACTGAAGATGACAACAACAACATTGAAAATAGCTATGTACGTGTCCTGCAACTGGTATTGAGATCTGGAATATGGATTTAGTAATACGGATACACTGATTTCTAGGACGGCAGTATCTCGTAACAGATTTATTAAATATTTACAACCCTTCCCAGGCTAACTGACGATGAGACGTGTCGCTGTGAGCACACAGCCATTTGTGGGCCTCCTTAAAATTTATCAAGCTGCGGGCCAGACTAATCCCCTGTAGCCACTGTGGAGAAGGCAAACACATCCCTCATAGTTTCAGCGAGGCTCAGCCCGGCGGGCCGTTACAGAGCCTAATGGAGGCGGTGTTTGCGCTACACGGCACACACGGGCCGGGCCATGGTTTTTTTCCGTGCGGCGACGCGTCATTCATCAAGCCGGCCCATCCCGAGGAGACGCTGTCAGCGCTTAAGCCGACGGACTCCTGCCAGAGGCGAGACGGACGGCCGGCCTGCTTGCCGAGGCTGCAAACACGGCGTCCGCAAGACGAGGGCAGCGGCGCGGTATCAGGACCACAACAAATTCTCTGGCAAGCGTAGCCCGCTCTGTCACTAGCAGCGGATACGTTTGAACAGCGTCTAGTCCGGAAGAAATGCACACTTAGTTGTTCTGTGGCTAGCCAGGAGCTGTGTTTTGCAGTGTCACTATGACTGTAGCGAAATGCAGGAAGGCCTAAAGTGGATGGACGTTTCATGCAGGAATGGTAGCACAGTCTAAACGTAAACAAACCCTCCAGAAAAAAATTACACACTTTTAGAGATTTCCAGTTCACTCAAGATTTATCACTCAAGATTTATTGCCCAACAGTAAAATCAAATGTTGTTCTTGTTGTGGTCTTCAGTCCTGAGACTGATTTGATGCAGCTCTCCATGCTGCTCTATCCTGAGCAAGCTTCTTCATCTCTCAGTACCTACTGCAGCCTACATCCTTCTGAATGTGCTTAGTATATTCATCTCTTGGTCTCCCTCTACGATTTTTACCCTCCACGCTGCCCTCCAATACTAAACTGGTGATCCCTCGATGTCTCAGAACATGTCCTACCAACCGATCCCTTCTTCTAGTCAAGTTGCGCCACAAGCTCCTGTTCTCCCCAAATATATTCAATACCTCGTCATTACTTATGTGAACTACCCATCTAATCTTCAGCATTCTTCTGTAGCACCTCATTTCGAAAGCTTCTATTCTCTTCTTGTCTAAACTATTTAACGTCTACATGGCTACACTCCATACAAATACTTTCAGAAACGACTTCCTGACTTTTAAATCAATACTCGATGAACAAATTTTTCATCTTCAGAAACGCTTTTTGGCATTGCTCAAAAACGGTTCAAATTGCTCCGAGCACTATGCGACTTAACTTCTGAGGTCATCAGCCGCGTAGAACTAAGAACTAGTTAAACCTAATTAACCTAAGTACATCACACACATCCATGATCGAGGCAGAATTCGAAACTGCGACCGTAGCGGTCGCTCGGCTCCAGACTGCAGCGCCTAGAACCGCACGACCACTCCGGCCGGCTGCCATTGCCAGTCTACATTTTATATTCTCTCTACATCGACCATCGTCAGTTTTTTTTCACCCCAAATAGCAAAACTCCTTTACGACTTTAAGTGTCTCATTTCCTAATCTAATTCCCTCAGCATCACCCGAGTTAATTCGACTACGTTCCATGATCCTCGTTTTGCGTTTGTTGATGTTCATCTTATATCCCCCTTTCAAGACACTGGTCATTCCGTTCAGCTGCTCTTCCCTTTGCTGTCTCTGAATTTTAATACCTATTCCAAATTTTTCCTTTGTTTCCTTTATTGCTTGCTCAATATACAGATTGAATATCATCGGGGGTAGGCTACAACCCTGTCTTACTCCCTTCCCAACCACTGCTTCCAATCAAATAGGCTACATGAAATGATTACATTTACAGATCTCAGGTACCAGATATCGACCCATGCTGACATGTCCTTAATAGTATGAGGTGTAGCTTCCACGGCCGGCAATGCAGGTGCTAACTACGACATCCAGTTGATCTTACAGATGACGAGTAGTATGAGTCTCTTCTCGTACCATCACATCCCACATGTGCTCGATTGGAGGAAGTCTGGAGAGCGCGCTGGCCGGGGAAGTCGCTCCACGTCTTTCAGAGCACGTTGCGTTTCATGGGCAATGTATATTCAAGCATTATTCTGCTAAACAACAAATCACCTTTTCGTAGCAAGAACAGCAAAAGAACGCATCTAACAACATTCTGCCTATACCGATCGGCCGGCCGGTGTGGCGAGCGGTTATAGGCACTTCAGTCTGAAACCGCGCGACAGTCGCAGGTTCGAATCCTGGCTCGGCCATGGATGTGCGTGATGTCCTTACGTTAGTTAGGTTTAAGTAGTTCTAGGGGACTGGTGACCTCAGATGTTAAATTCCATAGTGCTCAGAGCCATTTTTGTACCGAGCGCTGGTTAGCGTCCCCTCCAGAAACACTAAATTTGATCGAGAGTTGTAGCTCATCGCACTGCAAACGATAAGGCCTGCGGTACAGCCATTTTATCTCAGATGAGTACACTCTAAGGGACAGCATTCACTGAGCCTACATCGTACACAAAAACGACCGTCACTTGCTGCAACTCGAATCTGATTCATGACTGAAGACCATCGAGCACTTCGTAGCTCACAAGTGATTCTCTGTCGGCACCAGTCGACCCATGCAACTCGATGTTGTGGAAGAAGGGCTGTAGGTGAGTGTGCCTCTACTCGAATTATTGAGTAGTACCTGCAGTACCTGCTGACATGTCTGGACTTACGGAACCTATTTCCTGTGTTGTGGTAGCTGAACGACCTGCCACTGCTGTCCTTACAGTCTTACAATACGACACGATCCTGACGGGCGTCTGTGCTGCGTGGACGTCCAGAACCTCATCTATGGGTGTGACAATGTTTGCGTGACAACTGGCGCAGCATATCCAACTAACGCGGCAGTGCTCTGAAAGGACCACTCCGTCTCTTTGAACGCCACAATGTGATGCCAATCATAATATTCTATCACAAAGTTACGTTTTTATGGAATATCTAGTTCAGCAGCTACCTGGTTTAGTTCTTATCTAAGGAGCTAAAAGCTTCTCATTGAGTAATACGAAAAGGGATGCCACATCATCTGCGTGGAGAGAAATTAGGATACCAGGACACAGGGTCCGATCTTCGGCCCACTAATATTCTTTTTTTTATGTTAACGATTGATCACTTAGCTAATCAGAAACGCTGTTTGCGGATGAGACTAGTATTTTTGAGAGATGGAGCTCAGTAGAATCAAGAAATAGTTATTAACTGGTCTTGTCAAAATGTGCTAGTTTTAAACTTTGGGAATACACAGGTTATCCAGTTTTGTACTGTCAAGAGTATCCCACCTCCATGTAACCCAGAATAGCACCAAGAAATAATAATTTCGTAGATGTGCATACTAATAAAAATATAAATGGAAAAAACCACAGCAATGAAATAATATAATATTGAGATTTGATAGTATTTCCATAAGAATAACTGTCAAATTTCGTGATAAGAAGGTTATTCAGTTAATATACACACATCAAAAAATGTTTTGCATCACTTTGGTTCCGATAGTTCTGGAACCTGTACAAAAAATCGGAATAGAGATCAACATAAATATTATTTCCGCCCTTTTTAATGCTCATGAAAACCATACCTTGCATGCTGAACCACCATTCAGCGAGAACTTCAGAGGTGGTGGTCCATATTGCTGTACACACCGTAACCTCTAATCCCCACTAGCAGGTCCCCTTGCATTAATGCATGCCTGTAGTAATCATGGCATACTATCCACAAGTTCATCAAGGCATTCTTGGTCCAAATTACCCCACTCCTCAACGTCGGTAGGGCGTAGGTCCCTCAGAGGGGTTGGTGGGTCATGTCGACCATAAACAGCCCTTTTCAATCTATTCCAGGCACGTTCGATATGGTTCATGTCTGCTAGCCACTCTATTCGAGTGATGTCGTTATCCTGAAGGAAGTCGTTCACAAGATGTGCACGATGGTCGTCCATGAAGACGAATGCCTCGCCAAGGTGCTGCCGATATAGTTGCACTATCGGTCGGAGGATGACATTCATGTATCGTAAAGCCGTTACGGGACCACCAGCGGCTTACGTTGGCCCCAGATAACGCCACGCCTGAACATCATGGAAACTCCACTTTGCTGCACTCGCTGGAGAGTGTGTCTAAGGCGTTTAGCCTGACCGGGTTGCCTCCAAACACGTCTCCGACGATTGTCTGGTTGAGGCATATACGACACTCATCGGTGAAAGGAACGTGATGCCAATACTGAGCGGTCCATTCGGTATGTTGTTGGGCCCATATGTACCACGCTGCATGGTGTCATGGTTGCAGAGATGGAACTCGCCATGGACGTCGGGAGTGAAGTTGCACATCACGCAGCTTATTGCACACAATTTGAGTCGTAACACGACGTCCTGTGGCTGCACGAAAAGCATTATTCAAGCTTTATTCAGCATGGTGGCGTTACTGTCAGGATTCCTCCGAGACACAATCCGAAGGTAGCGGTCATCCACTGCAGTAATAGCCGTCTGAGCGAGGCATGTTATCGACAGTTCCTGTCTTTCTGTATCTCCTCCATGTCCGAACAACATCGCATCTGTTCACTCCGAGATGGCTGGACATTTCCCTTTTCGAGAGATCTTTCTAGCACAAAGTAACAATGCGGACGCGATTGAACCACGGTATTGACCGCCTGGGCATGGTTGAACTACAGACAACATAAGCCGTGTGCCTCCTTCCTGGTGGATGACTGGAACTGATCGGCTGTCTGACCCCCTCCGTCTAATAAGCGCTGCTCATGCATACTTGTTTACATCTTTGGTAGGGTTTAGTGACAACTCTGAACAGTCAAAGGGACTGTGCCTGTGGTACAATTTCTACAGGCAACGTTTATCTTCAGGAGTTCTGGGAGCCGAGGTGATGCAATACTTTTTTTGATGTGTGTATTTAGCATATTTTCATTCTCTGCTGTCATATGGAATAATATTCTGGAGCAATTCCTCACTTACGCTGAACTATTAACCTCGCCGCTGAATGCCCGTAAAACTCAGCTCACTTAGGCAAAAACATGTCACTGCCCAAACGAAAATAATTAAAATTGTGTAAGTGATTCACATATGCGTGTCATGCAACTATCTCTTTATGCGAATCTCAGTAGTAACCATAGTCCCTTAGTACCTTTATTCACATTAAATTTATTTTTCCCTCTGAGTTTAAGAGTAAGACAGATACACAATGGTATAGAGCTGAAAGAAAAAGTTACGTCATTGTCTTCTATTGAATCTATCTTTGTGCGCAGAAAGGGGTCAAATTGGAGATACGAAATTCTTTTACAACTTACTTGTGGAAATAAAATCTCTGACACATGGCAGACGTGTCTACAATTGCACGTTAAAGATATTTCTCCTTAACAACTCGTTCTATACCATAGAGAATATCTTCAATAGAAATAAGTAGTCATTTATACGGAAAAGAAATGTAGTATAGGAAAAGCCTGTAAGTGGCTAGCAAATAGTCTTCATCATAAATATCCAGTCTGACCACAGTAGTGTAGCACCTAGAAGACATGCTTAGATATCAATGTAACTTCGTACGAGTACACACCATCAATGGATATGTGAATGATTTAGAGTCCAACTCTCTCTGCCGCCAGGGAGCATTACGGTTGTTCGTGTTTAATATTGTTACCAGGGAGCTAGCATATATCATATGAACAGTTTAAAATGCTGAGTGATCACTGTGAAGGTCAGTGAGCTGCCATGTAAACGTGTGAGAGATTGTTATCGCACCTCACCAAGTTTGAAAGGGCATTATTGTGGGTCTCCATTTGGCCAACTGTTACAATGGCACAATGTCCAGATTTGTGAAGCATTCAGATGTGACAATGCCTGTTGCTGTACTGCATGAGTACGAGAGGGCAGGCCTCTCTGTCGTCAAGGTTGTGGTCGATCACGACCGATCATGACAAGGGAGGAACGCCATACTGTGCACCAAGCCCAGTATATCCTCTTTACACGTGCTAGAGCTGTCTCAGGACAGATAATGCACTCTCTAAAACATTGTGTGTCATCTGTGAAATTGGTCGGAGACTAGCAGCAACTGGACTAGGGAATTACTGCCCCATGCATAGGCTGTCTAGAGCACAGCAAAATCGATTGCTTTTGGAGTGCTGCCATGACTGGGATACGTGTATTGGTGATGACTGGCGCCCTGTTATCTGCACCAATGAATCAAAGTTCTACATTGTACCGGATGACCACTGTAGGCGAGTACAGCAGCTACCTCTGGAGATGTCTCAATCTTCAAGTGTTTCTAAAAGCCATAGCGGTGTCACTCCTGACGTCATGATCTCGGAAACTATTGATTATGCCTTAGGTAACGGCTGGTAGTGACTGATGGAGCTTTGACGGGATAGCGGTACGTCGCGGACATCCGGCGTCACACATAGAACATAATCATGGTGCCATTTTCAACAGGACTATGCTTCTCGACGCATTTGACATATCTCTATGAACAGTTTGTACGATTTTGAGGTACTCCTGTGGCCAGCAGGACTCCAGACCATCCCTGATAGATCAGACGTGGGACCATCTCGGACATCATGTTTGCCCCATGCCAGTTTTGTAGGACATACACTGACGAGACAAAACACCATTTCCACCTATGTTTGTCCGTCTTTGCAACCAACTACATCACATATTCTGCGTGTCAGGGATCAGACAGTTTGTTGGTAGGTTTGTGGAGGTATGTTGCATTAGGTGTCTATGCAGAGGTCATGTAATTCGCATAACAGTCCGCTCATTAGTGTTCACAGTGATGGCACCCGATAGCGACCCAGATGGGTTCCATAGGATTTACATCCGGTGAATTTGGTGGATGAGACATGAATGTTAGTGCACTATTGTGCTCCCAAAACCATTGTAGCACGATTCCTACTCCAAGACATGGACAATTACTGAGTTTGTCCCAAACGTTCCGAGGATGAATTTTTTAAAATCGTTTATTTACTATCAGTTTACAATCGTTTAAGAACATCTCAAAGTATTCTCCCCCAGATTCGATGGACCATTATCAGCAACGCTTTACCCAATCAATGAAGGCGCACTAGAAGTCGTCAGAGGGAATTACCTTCTGTGCGACTGTGGAAGCGGCTTTACAGCCTCCAGCGCCCCATGCCGAATTCCTTTAAGGATTATTTTGATCCTTGGAAAGAAAAAGAAATCAGCTGGTGCCAGATCGGGGCTGTACTGCGACTGGGGCAGTGTTGCTACAATTATTTTAGCCAGAAACTCAGAGACAATGAGTGCGGTGTGGCTTCACACGTTGTTATGTTGTAGGATCCCACTGTCGAAAATTTCTTTTTGGGTGTGATGAACCCTTTTGCACAGCTGTTTGAGCATTTCACAGTAAGACACTGTGTGGACTCTTTGTCCTTGTGCCACAAATTCACTGTGAATACCTATTCTGACAAAAAACACAGTGAGCATAGCCTTGACTCTCGATTTGCTCATTCTTGCTTTTTTTTGCCAAGCGACTCCTAGGTTAACCATTCACTCTTCTGACTCTTTGTTTCGGCATCGTACTCAAAAATCCAAGTCCCGTCCACTGTGATCACTCCCTCCTAAAAATTCTCGGTCTGTTTTGCAGCGCCATGCAATTCCTAGCACTTCAACAAACGCTACTCCTTCGTCTCACTCATCTGGACTTATGGCACAAATTTTTGGTGAACGATTGTTATGGGTATTCCATAGTCCTCTGCAATCATCCAAACACTTAATTGTCGGCCCTTGTCTGCATCTTGATGTACTTTTTGCACCGAGTCTCCGTCTTTGGCAGACTCTCGACCTCCCCGGAACCTCTAGTGTCACATGAAAGTCTAGCTTTGGTTGATCTCCCCATCAGTGAAGGCTTTCCGAAGCACTTCGAGAGTCTTTCTTCCCGTTTTTTTTTCCAGTTTCACACAGAACCTGATTACGTAACATGGCTCCAAAAACTGATCCATTTTTTGCCCAATAAGGGTGCAGTACATATTTTTGCATGGAGTGTGGTACTGACTCAACAACTCCCCACAGACAGCCGACAGAGGTCTCTTTTCGAACCTTAGATCCCCCACCAAGCCCCACCAACTTCTGCGCCCGATGCTCCGCTCGACGGTGTTGAAAACTACCTAAAACATTCCGATAACTTTTGGGACAGACCCTGGATACTACCGTCAGGGAAGACATCAGGCATGAAGGGATGAAGGTTCGCAGCTGCCTGTTTGCTTTCGATTACTACCACAGGTCCCATGCAAGTGCTGGAGAATATCTCCTATAGTATAATACTCTTCCGACCAACCTACATCAGTGGCGAGCTGAACGTTTCGACGACTTTTGTGGATACAACCATCAGCCTAGTGTAACAAAAATTTTATTTACCTGAACAGCCGACACATTTCCATTGAAAGTCGAATACCGATGGTCTTGTTCCCACTGCTACCGTAACTGACGATGTCATTGGATCAACATTTGAATATGTGGGGGTGCGGAGCTCCATGTTCAACAATGTACGATGAATGGTGTGCTCTGAAACACTTGTCATGCAACAACATTGTGTTCATCTGGCAGAGATGTCACAGATCACCATTTACCCTACTTTATAGAGCGGGACAAGCCTTCGAATCTTTTCGAGATACTCGTTCATGAACTCTGTGGAATAATAATCTTCCCTTTGTCAGAGTCACATATCTCGATGAATTTCCTCATTTTCAGCCATATCTTCTCCAGGCTCATCACCCGTCCGTGTCTGCTCCATTTACCTACTTTTGCTACAGTGTCACGTGTCCGCAAGGCGACATCCAGCGTCATGGTGGGCAGTGGTCATACTATTTTGGCTTAACAGTGTGAAGAACCAGTTACAAGAGTTGCGAGCCATCTTATCTCAGGAGAGGACAAAACAGCTTGCTGACATCCTTCTCAACCGAATCAGCGCCTGCATCCATTCTACCGACCGAGCTGTAGCAGCAGCCGCTAAACATCAACAGCGACAACCAAAAGGTGAGAGGGGGGGGGGGGGGGGGGTGACAGTTCGCCAGTGTACAAAGTCACGTTTGCTGCCACATGGGTGGCCCAGCGGCAGGAGCCGGCGCCTGTTACTTCGAAGTCCTGTGACGTCGTTGTATAGTTTCAGGACATGGTTTCCCACCCTCCATTTGTTCCCCATGACCCTCTGCAACCTCTAGAACTCTGTCGTTGTCGATCAATAACACCCAGTTTATGTGTGTGAAATATACATGACAAACACGTACGTGGGCAAGCCTCAGGCAAAAGGCTAGTGTGTGGATTAAATCAAGGTCAGATACATGTTGCATGTTCGCGAGTGGAACATTTGAAAAATTTATTTGTTCCTGCAGAAGACGCAGAGAACAATATATTGTATATTCCAGTCCTTAAATGAACTTTGTTCAAAATGAATTTAATGGACAAGGAATTATAGTCACTCATTTATTTTGTACAAGTAAAAGTGTCAGTATTCTACATGTACAGAAACCTAGAAAGCAAATGAGGCGTTGTAACGTTTGCCAGGCACTTGCTGCTATTCCGGAAAGGAGCAGACTTTCTTTATCAATGTTAGATGGCTAGCTTGATCAAGAGCTGTTTTTGATCACCATTCGCTCATCATAAACAAAAAGGAGATAAAATACGCCATTCTGGTAATTCGTAGGTAGTATTTAACACGTTCATTTTCTTCATCTTATTACAAATTTGCCACTGATAATTCATACTACTATGATCTTGATCATTAAAACAGTCCAACCGCATGGCAAAATTCGAGGAAGAATGACGTAAGGTTCCATATTTCAAGAGATTAACTGCAGTAGCTCATAATTAGGGAATGAAATCAACATCAATAAAAGTTGGTGACTTAAATAAATTATTCGGTGAGGATTTTGAGTAGGATCAACTAACGTTACGTCTACATTCAGCAAGTAATTTTACGGTGCATGGTGGAAGTTACTTTTGGAACCAATATTCGGTTCCCATAGTCCCTATTGCGTTCACGAATGGTACGTGGGAAAACAACTGTCGGCGAAATTTCGTATTAACTTTAATTTGTAGGATTTTGTCGTTGTGACCACTTCGCGAGAAGTATGTGGGAGATAGTAATATGTTGCCCGATTCTTCCCGGAAGTAGAGTTTGTCGAGCATCTCCCGATTGCCCTCACGCCACCAGAGACGATTCCGTGACGAAACCCTCGCTCTTCGTTAGATGTTGTGAATCTCCTCTGTTATTCCAACCTGGTAAGAGTACCAGGCTGATGAATAATACTCAAGTATCGCTCAAAATAGTGTTTCGTAAGCCACTTCTTCCGTCGATGAATTACATTTCTTAAAATTTTTCCTATTGATTTCAGCACGGAATTTACTTTTCGTACTACTTGTTTTATGTAGGCATTCCATTTTAAACCGCTCCTACTTCTTTTAGGATTTTATGGCGGAGGCGAGGGCTTATCGAGCGTTAGGTTGTCCATCTACGCATGGTGCCAAGACGAGTGTATGTAGACAAACGTGTCCATCTGCGACCACGTGGTTCTCATTCAAGTATAAATAGAAACTTCTTTTGCTAAGGACCAACATCATATTAGGATCTTTAATGACAGTAATCACTTTTCTGACGTAACTGAGAGTCCTATCGTTCCACAATGCTTTAGCAATTTCAGAGTTTAACGCATAATTTGGGAGAAATAAGCATATTAAGTTTGTGAACTAGCTTAAAATGCTTGCAATCTATCCAAGATAAATCCATATCTACTTCTAGAAATATACTCCGCAGGACGCGATATGGTTTACGTCGGAGTGTACTATGTACGACTATTAGAAATTCCTTTTCCTATTCTACTCGCAAATAGAGCCACAATTTCTCTTCTTTTCGCGGTCCTAAAACGGAATGTACGTTGTGGCAGTAGAAGCGTTCTGAAGTCAGCTGCAAATGCCGGTTTTACAAACTTTTTCAATGCTGTTCCGCGAAAAGAACATTGTGTTCCCTCCAGGAATTCCTGTTTGAGCTCACGAAGAATCCCCGTAACAGCGGAGAGTCGATGGAACCCACACGTAACAATTCTAGCAGCACGCCTCTAAAATGCTTCGATGTTTCCCCATGATCTGATCTGTTGGGCATACCTAACACTCGACCAAGAATGGATGGCACTAGTGTTCTATAAGCTGTCTCTGTTACAGATGATCTACATTTTTCTAAAACTCTTCTAATAAACCGACCATTCGCTTCCTTACTACCATCCATACTTGGCCATTCCATTTCATATCGTTTTTCAATGTTACGCGTGGATGTTCACTCGTCATTACTGTGTCGAGCAGCTCATTATTAACACTGCAGTTAACATACTCGTACATTTTTGTACATTTAGAGAAAGATGGAATTCATCAAAGCAAACAGAAATTCAGTCATCCTCTCATCTTGCTTCATTTCACAGTCACCCAGCGACTTTACTTTCCCTTAAAGTGCAGCGTCAGAAGCAGACAGCCCCAGTCCCAGTACAGAGAACAAAAACGGTCCCATCATACTTCCCTGGGGCACTCCTGACAATACCCGTTATCTCTGATGAACGCTCGCCATCTGGGACAACGTGCTACGTTTTATTAATTATGAAGTCTTCCAGACACTCTCATACCTGAGAGCCTATTCCGCATGCTCGGATATTCGTTAATAGTTTGCGGTGGGGACACCGTGCCAAACGTTTTCCGGATGCGGATTTCGGTCAATCGTTTCATAATTTGATCACATGTAAGGACCTGCGATCGAAATTAATAATGCGCTCTTTCTTAGGACTTACTGAAAACTAATGCCTCCGAATATTTTGTTAGAAAACTCTCAAAGAATTTAGAAGAAGTCAAAGTTTATTTTCAACATCTTCATTCTTCATGTCTATGTCTTCATTTCTCAACATATTCACACAGACGACGAACACATATTTGCACCGAGAGATCAGTTTCTCAAAATGGTTCAAATGGCTCTGAGCACTATGGGACTTAACATCTGAGGTCATCAGTCCCCTAGAACTACTTAAACCTAACTAACCTACGGACATCACACACATCCATGCCCGAGGCAGGATTCGAACCTGCGACCGCAGCGGTCGCGTGGTTCCAGACCGAAGCGCCTAGAACCGCTCGGCCACAACGGTCGGCTCAGTTTCTCGATATCGTCATTTTACAGTGTTTCACTTTGTAGATGGAGCCACAACCTCACCTCTACTTGCACCGATTCAGCACAATCAAAGTGAAGTTCTCAAAGGTGTTCTTTAAGTTTGGGAAACAGATGGAAAATGAATGGGGAATGTGGGGACAGTTGGAGGATTTCATTTATTTATCACGCATCATAAATATGCACCTTGGCCACTTCCAGTACATCTTATGTCCCGTGATGAAGTTCATCTTCCGTGCAAGACGATGGATATAGTCAACATTGAGGCATATGATGAACAGTCAGGTCCTCTCCACAGATATACTGAATATTATCTTGATCAGTGTAGCTCCATCTTGCCATATTATCATTTGATTTGCCAACTCCAGATTTCAGTCTATTCAGGAACGTTCAAGTCGTACATTTGAGTCATAGCCAGGAGATAGAATTTCTGAAACTCTTTTCCAGACAGGGTAAATGTTGCAACTTTCCATAGGCGCAGCCTAGCTTTTCCACCAGTGCTGTCAGTGTTCTAAAGAAACTCCTCTTTGACTTCAGTGGTTGCCTGTGCAGTTCGTGCCCACATTTAGGATGCGTTCCCTACTGCTCCACTCCCTTTCGTTTCTCAGTGACAGCTATTGCTCTTCGAACAGGAGGTGGTACTAACACTGCGGGATGATAAAACCTTTCGACTGGAGTGGATTTCAAGCTACTATCTGGTGAAGGTATTCGACTGGAGTAAATTTCAAGACACTTGTTCAAATGGTTCAAATGGCTCTGAGCACTATGGGACTTAACATCTATGGCCATCAGTCCCCTAGAACTACTTAAACCTAACTAACCTAAGGACATCACACAACACCCAGTCACCACGAGGCAGAGAAAATCCCTGACCCTGCCGGGAATCGAACCCGGGAACTCGGGCGCGGGAAGCGAGAACGCTACCGCACGACCACGAGCTGCGGACAGCAACTTGTTATGATTCTTTAGGTGTCACTACGAGCTTGTTCTTTAGCATCACCCAGGAAACAGATGTAGCTTAGGTATGCTACGGACATGAACAGTCACTATGCGGCATCCAAACAATCCTTGATCTTGATCGTTGATCTAATGGCTAATTGTACTTCGGCTGTCACTGATATGAGACACACCAACATGCCTGACTATAAAAAGGCCCTCCTCAGAGCCCACAGACGAGGTACCTTGGACCTATTACAAAGATTTGCCATATTAGCATAGAAGAAACAAGTCGGGCTAAATGCCAAGTATTAAGAAAGATTTAATGTGATGACAACATTGATATGGTTGCAGCTCTCTATGGCATGTCCACATGTGTTCGATCTGCATCGGAGACACCAACCTATACTTAGCAACAGTGCAGGACGACATAAATGAACCTGTTATCAACATAGTCGTGAGTGATATGTACAAACCAACAAGCATTACCTGGCCTCAAGAAGCCCTGCCCTACCTACCACAGCCAGCCATATATGTGGAGGATTTTAATAGCCATCAACCCCTGTGCAAATACAGAACAGTTGATGGAAGTGACGAGGCTCTTGTTAACTGGGCAGACAATAACGAACTGCTCTTAGTTTTCGACCCAAAGGACCGAGGAACATACAGATCAGCAGACTGCACAAAGGAACACAATCCAGATCCCGGCTTTGTGATGAGTGACGAAAACCAAAGACCACTAAAGTCTACAAGACGTGTATTAACGAACTTCCCTCACATCCAACACCGTCTAGTCTTGATTGAAATGCATGTAATATACTAGTAATAACAGCTACACAATGCACAAGGTGAAATTTCAAAAAAGCATACTGGAATATCTACAAGAAGGAACTGAATAAATGCCTAGGATGAATCTACCCAACAGCCAGTAATTATGACAGAATCATAGGTGCAGTTAAATGTGCAGCAAAAGCCATTATCCCGAAGGCATTCCGCAAAAAACATGTACCAGGCTGGGACAAAAAGTTCAAAATTTAGTATCAAAGATTCCCTGAGAATGGAGACCCGGAAATTGCATGCTGCACAGCCTAGACGATGCTCGGCGAGACAAATGGGAGGAAAACTTAGAGTCGCTTGAATTCAAAACGCATACTAGAAACGCCTGGTCTCTACTCTGAAAACTAGGTAGAGCTGACAAATTAAATCATAATTTTACGGATATGTCTGCAAATAGGATTGCATCTCACAAAAGAGCTGCATGCAAAGGCCCAAGAAACAAAAACCATACAGGAACAATACGCCGTGAGCTTAGTGCCTTTCAGAATGCCTTAAGACAAACAGCATATCTTTGGATCAATATTCTTCTAAATTTACCATTACTGAAATCAGAGACACGCTGGGGAATGTCAAGGTAGGAAAGACACCTGGACCGGGTGGAATACACCCACAATTCCTTCTTCACTGTGGGAAATATCCCAAAATATGATTTGCAGAGTTTTATGCAAATATAATTACAACAGGGAACGTACCACAGAAAATGTAGAACCCAAAGATCACAGCACTGCTTAACCTGCGAAAAAACAAGTGACCAGGCAAAGAGCTATAGACCAATCACAATGCTCAGTGACATATATAAGTTGCTCAAGGGACTCCCATATAAAGACTCGGCCCAAAAGTACAGGGATCAATTCTAGACGAACAAGCAGGTTTCCGTCCTAATAGAGGCTGCACTGACCAAGTGGCCTTAGCTGAACAACACGGATCATTTGAGGTCACTGAAGACTTCTTGTGCTTGATCAAAAGCCGCTGAGTGGCTACTTTCGCAAATGGAGTCTGCAGCAAAACTCCAAAATGACCAAAGTATCATGCTTCCATCTTCGAGGTCACTCAGCAAGAAGAGAGCTCAGTGTTATCTATGAAGGGAAACGCCTTAACGACCCCACTACCTCAAAATATCAAGGACTTACACTGGACAGGCAACTTTCTTACATGGAACACCTGACAAAGACTGCAGGCGAAGTGAGGACAAAAAGCAACATCATCTATAAATTTGGAGGCATTACTTGGGGCTCCATAGCAAATGAACTCCGCACATCAGCAGTTGGACTTGTCTAGTCTTTGGCATAAAAATGCAGCACTCACGTATGGATTAATAGCCAAACAGAACTGATGTGGTATTAAACAACGCCATGCGCGTGATCAACGAACAATAAAATCTACATCTGGTTGCCAACCCTGGCCCATATACCACCACCAAAGATAAGGAGAAAAAATGCTCTTCTCATAGAATACAACAAGGTAATTAATAACACTCAGCGGTCCATACATAATGATACAGTTGACCTGGAGCTCAGAAGACTTAAATCGAGAAGGCTACCCCTCTCACAGCTAAAGAGCTGAAGACTTATAACCGACATCCACAGTCTCTGGAAGCAACACAGGCAAGACCACTACCCACCGAAATACCGAAGATTCGTCATAAATAGGAAGCCGCCCGGCTTCAACCATTCACGCAAAGTGTGGATAACTTTAAACGGCATACGCACTGTCCTCGGAAAAAGTGCTGACGCCCTCTACAAATGGGTAAAGATACAAGCTCCAAATTGCGACTTCAGTGCAGAGTAACTAACAATCCAGGACATAATAGAGGAATGCGCAGTTCGAGCTTCCGAGGGAACCTTCATCGAGTTCCTAGCTGCAGCAGAGGAGTCTATCAATTACATTTAATGCCTGGATGTCAATTGGTTTCTCATATAAATTGTTTAAGAATAGCGATGTATCGCAAACGATGAATAAACGAGAGCTCTGTCCACCTGTGTGACATACACTCCTGGAAATTGAAATAAGAACACCGTGAATTCATTGTCCCAGGAAGGGGAAACGTTATTGACACATTCCTGGGGACAGATACATCACATGATCACACTGACAGAACCACAGGCACATAGACACAGGCAACAGAGCATGCACAATGTCGGCACTAGTACAGTGTATATCCACCTTTCGCAGCAATGCAGGCTGCTATTCTCCCATGGAGACTATCGTAGAGATGCTGGATGTAGTCCTGTGGAACGGCTTGCCATGCCATTTCCACCTGGCGCCTCAGTTGGACCAGCGTTCGTGCTGGACGTGGAGACCGCGTGAGACGACACTTCAACCAGTCCCAAACATGCTCATTGGGGGACAGATCCGGAGATCTTGCTGGCCAGGGTAGTTGACTTACACCTTCTAGAGCACGTTGGGTGGCACGGGATATATGTGGACGTGCATTGTCCTGTTGGAACAGCAAATTCCCTTGCCGGTCTAGGAATGGTAGAACGATGGGTTCGATGACGGTTTGGATGTACCGTGCACTATTCAGTGTCCCCTCGACGATCACCAGAGGTGTACGGCCAGTGTAGGAGATCGCTCCCCACACCATGATGCCGGGTGTTCGCCCTGTGTGCCTCGGTCGTATGCAGTCCTGATTGTGGCGCTCACCTGCACGGCGCCAAACACGCATACGACCATCATTGACACCAAGGCAGAAGCGACTCTCATCGCTGAAGACGTCACGTCTCCATTCGTCCCTCCATTCACGCCTGTCGCGACACCACTGGAGGCGGGCTGCACGATGTTGGAGCGTGAGCGGAAGACGGCCTAACGGTGTGCGGGACCGTAGGCCAGCTTCATGGAGACGGTTGCGAATGGTCCTCGCCGATACCCCAGGAGCAACAGTGTCTCTAATTTGTTGGGAAGTGGAGGTGCGGTCCCCTACGGCACTGCGTAGGATCCTACGGTCTTGGCGTGCATCCGTGCGACGCTGCGGTCCGGTCCCAGGTCGACGGGCACGTGCACCTTCCGCCGACCACTGGCAACAACATCGATGTACTGTGGAGACCTCACGCCCCACGTGTTGAGCAATTCGGCGGTACGTCCACCCTGCCTCCCGCATGCCCACTATACGCCCACGCTCAAAGTCCGTCAACTGCACATACGGTTCACGTCCACGCTGTCGCGGCATGCTACCAGTGTTAAAGACTGCGATGGAGCTCCGTATGCCACGGCAAACTGGCTGACACTGACGGCGGCGGTGCACAAATGCTGCGCAGCTAACGCCATTCGACGGCCAACACCGCTGTTCCTGGTGTGTCCGCTGTGCTGTGCGTGTGATTATTGCTTGTACAGCCCTCTCGGAGTGTCCGGAGCAAGTATGGTGGGTCTGACACTCCGGTGTCAATGTGTTCTTTTTTCCATTTCCAGGAGTGTATGTTGAGTTATACCAAACAGGACATGGATACTCTCCCACGAAATAGTATCGTGTAATTTCAGGAGTTCATGGAGTTTCAGGGTGACGACCCACTGTGATCTGGCCAGTTTCAGCAGACGATTGTCCTGTCGGTAACTTTTGACTTGTAATTCATGCAGTTCTTCTTGAAAATAAGAGATCTATCGAGTGCCATTCCTATATATTTTGGGGTCTCACTGTGTTCCAGTTCGACACCTGAACATACCATCTTGAACTTGGGACTAGCTTTCTGGTTCCTCAAATGAAAAGCACACGCTATTGTCTTCGTGGAAATTGGTTTGAGTTGGTTTGCGTTGTAGTATCTGGAAAGATGTTTAAGGCTATTCGTGAGGGCATTCTATGCCGGTTCAAAATCTGTGCTCTGTTTACCTAAAGCGAGGTAATCCTGCTTTGGGTCCTACAGACTAGTCATTCGAGTATAGCTGTGTGTTGAACAGAACTGGAGGCAGCTCACTTCACTGCAGCTGACCGGTTTTCTATGTCTCCATCAGCTACGCTGTTCTTGGAAATCGAACTTACGATGAGTGGCTAAAATCCTTGGTCAGATTGTAGACCTTGCTGAGTGGTAGCTGGACATTGACAATCTCATAAGCTGCTGTCAAGTCGACAAATACCACTCCTGTCACCTTACGAGCTTCAAACCCACCTTCTGTAAATTGTGCGTCTACATCTACATCTACATTTATACTCCGCAAGACACCCAACGGTGTGTGGCGGAGGGCACTTTACGTGGCACTGTCATTACCTCTCTTTCCTGTTCCAGTCTCGTGTGGTTCGCGGGAAAAACGACTGTCTGAAAGCCTCCGTGCGCGCTCTACTCTCTCTAATTTTACATTCGTGTTCTCCTCAGGAGGTTTAAGTAGGGGGAAGCAATATATTCGATACCTCATCCAGAAACGCACCCTCTCGAAACCTGGCGAGCAAGCTACACCGCGATGCAGACCGCCTCTCTTGCAGAGTTTGCCACTTGAGTTTGTTAAACATCTCCGTAACGCTATCACGGTTACCAAATAACCCTGTGACGAAACGCGCCGCTCTTCTTTGGATCTTCTCCATCTTCTCCGTCAACCCGATCTGGTACGGATCCCACACTGATGAGCAATACTCAAGTATAGGTCGAACGAGTGTTTTGTAAGCCACCTCCTTTGTTGATGGACTACATTTTCTAAGGACTCTCCCAACGAATCTCATCGTGGTACCCGCCTTACCAACAATTAATTTTATATGATCATTCCACTTCAAATCGTTCCGCACGCATACTTCCAGATATTTTACAGAAGTAACTGCTACCAGTGTTTGTTCCGCTATCATATATTCACACAGTAAAGGATCCTTCTTTCTATGTATTCGCAGTACATTACATTTGTCTATGTTAAGGGTCAGTTGCCACTCCCTGCACCAAGTGCCTATCCGCTGCAGATCTTCCTGCATTACTAGGTCATTTATATATATTGTAAAAAGCAATGGTCCCACAACACTCTCCTGTGGCACATCAGAGGTTACTTTAATGTCTGTAGACGTCTCTCCATTGATAACAACATACTGTGTTCTGTTTGCTAAAAACTCTTCAATCCAGCCACACAGCTGGTCTGATATTCCGTAGGCTCTTACTTTGATTATCAGGCGACAGTGCGGAACTGTATCGAACGCCTTCCGGAAGTCAAGGAAAATAGCATCTACCTGGGAGCCTGTATCTAATATTTTCTGGGTCTCATGCACAAATAAAGCGAGTTGGGTCTCACACGATCGCTGTTTCCGGAATCCATGTTGATTCCTACAGAGTAGCTTCTGGGTTTCCAAAAATGTCTTGACACTCGAGCAAAAAACATGTTCTAAAATTCTACAACAGATCGACGTCAGAAATATAGGTCTATAGTTTTGCGCATCTGCTCGACGACTCTTCTTAAAGACTGGGACTACCTGTGCTCTTTTCCAATCATTTGGAACCTTCCGTTCCTCTAGAGACTTGCGGTACACGGCATCATTTAGCAGCTGTCCAGTGCAGCTTTTACCCGGTTGAAACCCTAATTGCTGAGGTATAAGTAAGGGATGAATGGTAATTGATAGGTGATGGAGAACGATCGGTGGCAGTGAACGCGGAGCATCGCATTGTTTCAGATGTTGCAACGCTCGTGTGTTGGTAGGCATAGACGTACTGAACGGAAGGGTGCTCCACCGTGGACGTTTTCTGCGGTTAGCAACATGGTTACAAAACGCTGTTTCTCGCGCCCACAACAGTTTCGTTAGGCACCGCCATGTTACACGCTACAGTTCGGAGGCCCGTAGCGGTGGAAGGTTGCAGCTAGTGGGAAAGTAGACCGAGTAATACAAAATGCAATACTTCAGGCGATATTGAGAATAGATTAAAAAATTCAGAGGCATTACTTTTCAAATGTTAAAATGCGTATTAATTCCTAAGGGACCACTGCCGCCTGATAAACAGAGTAAGAGAAAGCCTACGGAATATCAGACCAGCTGTGTGGCTGGATTGAAGAGTTTTTAGCAAACAGAACACAACATGTTGTTCTCAATGGAGAGATCTCTACAGACGTTAAAGTAACCTCTGGCGTGCCACAGGGGAGTATTATGGGACCATTGTTTTTCACAATACATATAAATGACGTAGCAGATAGTGTCGGAAGTTCCATGCGGCTTTTCGCGGATGATGCTGTAGTATACAGACAAAATGCAGCATTAGAAAATTGCAGCGAAATGCAGGAAGATCTGCAGCGGATAGGCACTTGGTGCAGGGAGTGGCAACTAACCCTGAACATAGACTAATGTAATGTATTGCGAATACATAGAAAGAAGGATCCTTTATTGTATGGTTATATGATAGCGGAACAAACACTGGTCGCAGTTACTTCTGTAAAATATCTGGGAGTATGTGTACAGAAAGATTTGAAGTGGAATGATCGTATAAAATTAATTGTTGGTAAGGCAGGTGACAGGTTGAGATTCATTGGGAGAATCCTTAGGAATTGTAGTCCATCAACAAAGGAGGTGGCCTTCAAAACACTCGTTCGACCTATACTTGAGTGTTGCTCATTCAGTGTGGGATCCGTACCAGGTCGGGTTGACAGAGGAGATAGAGAAGATCCAAAGAAGAGCGGTGCGTTTCGTCGCAGGGTTATTCGACAATCGTGATAGCGTTACGGAGATGTTTAGCAAACTCAAGTGGCAGACTCTGCAAGAGAAGCGCTCTGCATCGCGGTGTAGCTTGCTGACCAGGTTTCGAGAGTGTGCGTTTCTGGATGAGGTATCGATTATATTGCTTCCCCCTACTTATACCTCCCGAGGAGATTCGAGTGTGCGCAGAGGCTTTCCGGCTGTCGTTGTTCCCGCGAACCATACGCGACTAGAACAGGAAAGGGAGGTAATGACAGTGGCACGTAAAGTGCCGTCCACCACACACCAATGGGTGGCTTGCGGAGTATAAATGTAGATGTAGACCTAGCTGATGTGATCATCGATAACTAGACTTACACACTATTTAAACGAAATTAAACTACCTTATGCTAAGAACAATATACAGTCACATGCCCGAGGGAGGACTCGAACCTCCGGCGCAAGATGCCGCGTAGTCCGTGACATAGCGTCTCAGACCGCGTGGCCACTACGCGCGGCATTACTTTTCAGCACCCGCGCGTTGAACAAGCTTGTCGCCCAAGTGGCCGAATGATTCTAGGCGCTACAGTCTGGAACCGCACGACTGCTACGGTCGCAGGTTCGATTCCTGCCTCGGGCATGGATGTGTGTGATGTCCTTAAGTTAGTTAGGTTTAAGTAGTTCTAAGTTCTAGGGGACTGATGACCTCAGATGTTAAGTCCCCGCTACGGTCGCAGGTTCGAATCCTGCCTCGGGCTTGGATGTGTGTGATGTCCTTAGGTTAGTTAGGTTTAATTAGTTCTAAGTTCTAGGCGACTGATGACCTCAGAAGTTAAGTCGCATAGTGCTCAGAACCATTTGAACCATTTTGTTAAGTCCCATAGTGCTCAGAGCCATTTTTAGAACAAGCTTGGTGTGATTTGTCGACTCGACGTCGCCAGCGCGAACTTGAATTGCTCTGGAAAAGTGTAGGCTCAACAGTAACAATGTCAGTAGTCTCCAGTTACAGCATTTAGAGGGCTCTTGACAGTGGAGCGCTGTTCAACGTCTTGCCCGTAGAAGGCGTGACATGCGGATCGCCACTCCATTTTTCTGGATCCGTCTTCGCTACGGTTTACGGAGCCCGCCGTCGTCGCGAGCAGTGGCGGAGGTCGGCCGGCGGACAGCGGCCAGCGGCTGCGTTAATTAGGGCGCTGAGGGACGCCTAATGGCGGCAGAGCGGCAGGGCGGCCGTGTAAACAGCGCAGACCGGGGGCCACGGCCCATTCATCACGGCGGCCGCGCTGACGGGCCCTCGACGTGCAAACACGCTGCCCGCCCGCTGTAAACAACGCCACGCCGCGACTCGCCGCCCGACCGCTGATGGACTGGACAATTTCTTCCCGCCGGCTGCTGGCAGGTGCTCCAGCAGGTCGGCAGCGCTATTGTAAACGTCTGCACCTTATTCATTTTATTTATGCTTCCATAACAGGTTTATACTTCCACTCACCAGATGTTCATATTTTTTTTAAAAAAATTACTTAACGTAGATGTTAAGAAGATTTTAAAAAGGCAACTGCTGGCATGAGTGAAAATTACCGAACAGTTAGTTTAGTACTAATACTCGAACGAATTATCTGTACAAGAATGGAAAACCAGATAGTAGCGAACACCAAGCGGATCAGTATGGGTTCCAGAGAAACGGTGGAGCATCTGAGGCAGGGTTGACCCTACGACTTATCTTCAAGCAACTTCCTGAGTGCGAGGTCCCAGAAGGTGAACAATGTTCACGTCATTCGTCTAACATGCAAACACATCGGCTGCTAAAGGCAACAGCGGGCCGGACTGGAATCAGATCCAGCTCTCGGTTCATACGTATCCGTAGAACGGCAAGTTAAGTGTTTTACCTTTTCCTGTCTTTTCCTTGTAGCATATTTCTCAAACTTCATGCGTACTTCCGTTTTATAAGTGTAAATTCTGGGAGACTGTAGAACAGTTTTCATTTCTTCCGAACAGTCAACTACATAGCTCATTGACGCATCAGCATTGGTGACACATCAGGAGTATAGCATGTTACGTATCTAGGATATGCCTGCTTGAATAGTTTACTTTTACAGTTAGTCTTAGTTTACTCTGCTGCCCCTCCCCCCCCCCCCCACTCATTCCCTCCCCGAGACCTCCCTCGGGCATGGGTGTGTGTGTTATCCGTAGCGTAAGTCAGTGTAAGTTAGATTAACTAGTGTGTAAGACTAGGGACTGATGACCTCAGCAGTTGGGTCCCATAGGAACTCACCACAAATTTCCAAAAAATGTCTTAGATTACTTTTTCAGTCTTTCTAGGAAGGGTAGGATGTGTGCATCAGGACTGTTGATATTTTAAAAAATACCGGGAATCCGATACATTGATATTTGAAAAGATATCACTATCGTCCATCGCTATACGACATAAAGTATCGGCATCTCTATTACGTTTTGTACTGGTCTGTTCGGGAATACAGTGATACAAAAACTACACAGTTTATTTCGCTTCCTACATGATTGCACACATTCACAAACTACTACGCAGACGATAACATCATACCACATAACACAGAAAGACAGCTTACAATAAGGTGCCATTGCTAATGTTGTGTTGGCAGAAGAGCCAACACCGTGTTACTAGGAGAGGCTGAAATGCACGCGTTTTAGTTCACGCAGGCTGGCGTGAGGAGGGAAGAACTATACTGACGTGAGGTCTGGAACATGACAAGGAATTAGAATTCAGAAAGCGGACGTAGCTAATTTCATACTTAACTTTAATCCATTAATTATGAACGTCGCTCTTGCCGGTACATGATTCAAAATATCATCTGTTAGTAACTGAATATGGCGCCTTACTAGGTCGTAGCAAATGACGTAGTTGAAGGCTATGCTAAATTGTCGTCTCGCCAAATGAGAGCGTATGTAGACAGTGAACCATCGCTAGCAAAGTCGGCTGTGCAACTGGGGCGAGTGCTAGGGAGTCTCTAGAATAGACCTGCTCGGTGTGCAATCACTGATAGTGGCGACACGCTGGTCCGATGTATACTGACGGACCGCGGCCGATTTAAAGGCTACCTACCACCTAGCAAGTGTGGGGTCTGGCGGGGACACCACAGCTAACTTGACTAGCAGATGTAACAGCTCCTCCGTCTAAGACATTGGCAACTTAACTGGTTTCTTAATAATGCTGGAGCCACGGCACAACATTGGAACATCCTGGACATCTTGCTGAGCATCTGCTGTCACAGCAGGTTCATTATTTTGCATGGCTACAGATGGCCCATTTTCAACATAGACTGGTAACTGTTCTCTCTCAGGCACGTTGTCAGTTTCAGAACCGGAGTTGAAACGCGCTACATCATCGACATCAACAGTTGGCATTATATTAGTTTCAGAAACTGCACTCTTGCTACTAGCAATGGATGACAAATGTTGGTCCACGTGTTTCCTATGAATAAGTACCATTTAGATCTTTTACTATGTACGTAACACTTCCTTCTGTTTTCGATACTACACCATTTTCTCATGCTTCAACGGTGATACCATGTCTCAACTCCTTGGATAGCTCGAAACTTAAGCATGGCTAAGCTTCGGTATGTGAATGCATGCTCTGCATTCCGAAACGCAAGTAACCACGTGTACAATTTATCAATGTCAGATGTTTCATCAAACATGCTGGCTTTCAGTGCATACTTAAAACTCTGAGGATCCCACTCAGCTTGGCCATTCGAATTGGGACTGTAAGGTGCAATGTTTAAATGCCTGATTGTCTGACAGCAGCACACTTATAGCTTCTTTGAATGCTTTGTCATATTTTGCATTCCATTCAAACTTTGATTTGTGGACACATGAATACAGGGGACTTCGAATTCTAGACAAGTTTGGTAAAATTTTCCATAATTGTTCATCGTACCACAAAATGACAAGATATGAGTTGGCGCTGTGGGCTTTGGGTCCATCTGTACAGCTTCTACTTCTGTCCCACTAGTGTTCAATCCATTTTTTTTCAATTATGTGACCACAATATTGCAACTCATTTTGAAAAAAAAGCTTACTTTTCTCAATATTCACAGTCAGTCCTGCATTCTTATACCTCTCTGTTAACACATCTAAATAGAACGAGAGCTCTGCTGGGGATAAGCCTGTGCTGATGGCATTAACAAGATAGAAATATGTTTTATTAAGACCAATGTTGTCCATTTTTGTTTTTTCATGTAGCTGGGGCAGTAGACACAGAAACCCCAAGGAGTAACAATGTTTTTCAGATCTTGAGATGGCTCACCCATTTCTAACTCTAAGTAGGCACTATTTAAATACAGTTTGGTGAATTTCTTACCTCCTCCTAGCTTAGAAAAAATCTCATCTACCTTTGGTAAGAGATATTGAAGAATCACAAGGTTTGGGTTCGCAGTTACCTTACAATGCTCACAATTTCTTACTTTAGGTGTTTGGCCTTTAGCCTTCTGAATGATAGGCACAATAAGTGTAGCCCATCTGGCTTTCGCTAACTCCACATCTGGCAACTTGATAAGGGTTTTATCCTCAACCATATTCTACATTTTATTTTCTACAAGAAGTTGGTGAACTAGGAGAACTGACGTGCCACGAAGCGCAATGGCTTGAGCTCCCACTGGGGTACCTTTGGCACCCTTTAAGGTACCCAGCTTTCCCGTTTCTGCTCAATCTATTTCTGGGTGGGAAACTTCTAATTGCTTAACTTGGTGTATTTTGACAATATTGTCCCAGTTAAGTGGAATGGATCTTAGCCAGTTTCTCTCCAATATAGTGAAACTGCGTGATGACTTTACAACACATAGAAGCAATGAACAGCTTACTGTGTCAACATCAACAGCAACATTAACGAAATATACAGAGCCCTACACACGTGTGTTCTCATACTGAATATTTTTTTGTATCTCTTGAGAAATATTTGCACCATTTCTGATAAGTCATACATGTGCTATTTCCACTGTTACCCAATTCAAATGGAATTTTTTTTCTCTCCACCAGGCATCAATATCTACTTGTTTACTGATGCCAATTTTATGCACTGGAACTTGCTCTGCCACTGTCAGACACACATCAGCACCATGACGCTCCTTGCACATGCTGACATTTTCTTCATTTTGGTACGCACTTGTTTAGATGCACAGTTTTCTAAACATGACTTTTACAATACTACTCGTTATCTTCTGTTGCACTGTTTAAATTTGATTCCTTTGAGTCACTGCCACAATCCTTCCACGCCAGCTTTTACACTTTCTTGTATTTCTTCTTAATCTCTGACTTGCGGCCTCCACATGTTGATTGTTGACTGCTTCCCTTTTCTGCGACACATTTTTGGAACATGCCCTTGGATATCACAAATTTTGCAAGAGGAATCTTTTAGTGTACGTTGTGACTTCTTGTATCCTTGTTTGACACAACAATAAAATATTGCGTTTTCAGACTGCAAGCCTGATTATATCAATGACCAAGCAATGCAACGCCAGTTGCGGCAGTCTCAATGGTCACAACGATTTCTTGACATTAACTGAACGTCAGTTTGCGGTCTCAAAACAGTTTTTTTTCCGAATTACACTCCTGGAAATTGAAATAAGAACACCGTGAATTCATTGTCCCAGGAAGGGGAAACTTTATTGACACATTCCTGGGGTCAGATACATCACATGATCACACTGACAGAACCACAGGCACATAGACACAGGCAACAGTGTATGCACAATGTCAGCACTAGTACAGTGTTTATCCACCTTTCGCAGAAATGCAGGCTGCTATTCTCCCATGGAGACGATCGTAGAAATGCTGGATGTAGTTCTGTGGAACGGCTTGCCATGCCATTTCCACCTGGCGCCTCAGTTGGACCAGCATTCGTGCTGGACATGCAGACCGCGTGAGACGACGCTTCATCCAGTCCCAAACATGCTCAATGGGGGACAGATCCGGAGATCTTGGTGGCCAGGGTAGTTGACTTACACCTTATAGAGCACGTTGGGTGGCACGGGATACAGGCGGACGTGCATTGTCCTGTTGGAACAGCAAGTTCCCTTGCCGGTCTAGGAATGGTAGAAAGATGGGTTCCATGACGGTTTGGATGTACCGTGCACTATTCAGTGTCCCCTCGGCAATCACCATAGGTGTACGGCCAGTGTAGGAGATCGCTCCCCTCACCATGATGCCTGGTGTTGGCCCTGTGTGCCTCGGTCGTATGCAGTCCTGATTGTGGCGCTCACCTGCACGGCGCCAAACACGCATACGACCATCATTGGCACCAAGGCAGAAGCGACTCTCATCGCTGAAGACGTCACGTCTCCATTCGTCCCTGCATTCACTCCTGTCGCGACACCAATGGCGGCGGGCTGCACGATGTTGGGGCGTGAGCAGAAGACGGCCTAACGATGTGCGGGACCGTAGCCCAGCTTCATGGAGACGGTTGCGAATGGTCCTCACCGATACCCCAGGAGCAACAGTGTCCCTAATTTGCTGGGAAGTGGCGGTGCGGTCCCCTACGGCACTGCGTAGGATCCTACGGTCTTGGCGTGCGTCCGTGCGTCGCTGCGGTCCGGTCCCAGGTCGACGGGCAAGTGCACCTTCCGCCGACCACTGGCGACAACATCGATTTACTGTGGAGACCTCACGCCCCACGTGTTGAGCAATTCGGCGGTACGTCCACCCGGCCTCCCGCATGCCCACTATACGCCCTCGCTCAAAGTCCGTCAACTGCACATACGGTTCACGTCCACGCTGTCGCGGCATGCTACCAGTGTTAAAGACTACGATGGAGCTCCGTATGCCACGGCAAACTGGCTGACAGTGACGGCGGCGGTGCACAAATGCTGCGCAGCTAGCGCCATTCGACGGCCAACACCGCGGTTCCTGGTGTGTCCGCTGTGCCGTGCGTGTGATCATTGCTTGTACAGCCCTCTCGCAGTGTCCGGAGCAAATATGGTGGGTCTGACACACCGGTGTCAATGTGTTATTTTTTCCATTTCCAGGAGTGTATTTCACTCCTTGAACAACATGCTAATGTGTCTCGTAATGCTTCTTGTAGGTTATCTTTAAACCCACAGCATTGTGCCAAAGATTTCAACCGCGACATGCACTGTGCACTCGTTTTTTCCGTAAGTTGGTTTCTCGTATGAAATTTATACAGTTCCCAAATCACTGAAGGTATAGACTTTATATGGTCTATCATTAATTTCACTGATTCATCGAAAGTCATGTCCTCTGGCTTCTGAGGATAAACTGGGTCCGTGATGGTAGCTGCACACTCAAATACATACCGGTAGTTCGTTTGCAGATTGTCTGGCATCTTGTGCTCAATGAACTTATTCTTTATAATAGAGATACATACACTCCACTGTACTCGCTTTGAGAATTGATGCATTGCGATGACACTAGGATTATCCGCAGACACTTGGATCTTCTTCGCTGCGTCCTTGTCCTCACGTTCAATGTAGGAAGCGACAGTCGACGGGTAACTCGGATAATTTTTCCGACACACACTATTTGAGTAATAATTTATACATTAAGGTACGTACATCGAATTCTTTACTTTATCGTCGCCATTTATTAGGTATTGTTCTGGATCGTTCAATAATACATGGGTATATAAACCACATAATTGATTTCTCTTGCTACATGCTACCATACACACGAAAGACAACGGCACAGACGATAATACCACACCAAAGGACATGAATAGACAACTTACACTAAGGTGTCATTGCCTACTTGACTAGCAGATGTAACAATTTCGAATGAAAAAAATCGACATACCGGCTAACAAGAATATCGGCTGCACATTGTAAATATGCTGACGCCCGTTTTAAAGTTGTATATTTAAGTATCGATTTATTATTAGATATTCTGTACATCAACAAGTCAGATGTCTGCCTGTCCCCTCAGTGCAAGAATTGAAAGAATACATTAATGTGACATTGAAAGGTAAAATACTCGTATAAACCTCTTACGTTATTTGATTTTCAAACAGCTGAGCAAAGCTGAACGTGCTCAGACATTTCTCTCCTTAATTATTCTAATCAACAGTAAACTGACAAAAAATATATAGTTTTAGCGCAACGCAATCTGACTTTCATTATTCCCTACAAAAGAATTGCCCTCGCTAACAATAACCTATACCTTTCATGAATCACTTACCTCACAAAAATCTTCGTTACTCAAACTACTGCAATATAGCGAGCGCCAACACTGCCAGCTAAATAAAAGATTCTAACTACTGAAGGCACTAACTACTGATAGGCATAGTTAGCAAATGAAATATTTTGATAGACAACAAACAATGTATTTACCTTAATAATGTTCAAAAGTCTTAATATATACACTCCTGGAAATGAAAAAAAGAACACATTGACAACGGTGTGTCAGACCCACCATACTTGCTCCGGACAGTGCGAGAGGGCTGTACAAGCAATGATCACACGCACGGCACAGCGGACACACCAGGAACCGCGGTGTTGGCCGTCGAATGGCGCTAGCTGCGCAGCATTTGTGCACCGCCACCGTCACTGTCAGCCAGTTTGCCGTGGCATACGGAGCTCCATCGTAGTCTTTAACACTGGTAGCATGCCGCGACAGCGTGGACGTGAACCGTATGTGCAGTTGACGGACATTGAGCGAGGGCGTATAGTGGGCATGCGGGAGGCCGGGTGGACGTACCGCCGAATTGCTCAACACGTGGGGCGTGAGGTCTCCACAGTAAATCGATGTTGTCGCCAGTGGTCGGCGGAAGGTGCACGTGCCCGTCGACCTGGGACCGGACCGCAGCGACGCACGGATGCACGCCAAGACCGTAGGATCCTACGCAGTGCCGTAGGGGACCGCACCGCCACTTCCCAGCAAATTAGGGACACTGTTGCTCCTGGGGTATCGGTGAGGACCATTCGCAACCGTCTCCATGAAGCTGGGCTACGGTCCCGCACATCGTTAGGCCGTCTTCCGCTCACGCCCCAACATCGTGTAGCCCGCCTCCATTGGTGTCGCGACAGGAGTGAATGGAGGGACGAATGGAGACGTGTCGTCTTCAGCGATGACAGTCGCTTCTGCCTTGGTGCCAATGATGGTCGTATGCGTGTTTGGCACCGTGCAGGTGAGCGCCACAATGAGGACTGCATACGACCGAGGCACACAGGGCCAACACCAGGCATTATGGTGTTGGGAGCGATCTCCTACACTGGCCGTACACCTATGGTGATTGCCGAGGGGACACTGAATAGTGCACGGTACATCCAAACCGTCATCGAACCCATCTTTCTACCATTCCTAGACCGGCAAGGGAACTTGCTGTTCCAACAGGACAATGCACGTCCGCCTGTATCCCGTGCCACCCAACGTGCTCTAGAAGGTGTAAGTCAACTACCCTGGCCACCAAGATCTCCGGATCTGTCCCCCATTCAGCATGTTTGGGACTGGATGAAGCGTCGTCTCACGCGGTCTGCACGTCCAGCACGAACGCTGGTCCAACTGAGGCGCCAGGTGGAAATGGCATGGCAAGCCGTTCCACAGGACTACATCCAGCATCTCTACGATCGTCTCCATGGGAGAATAGCAGCCTGCATTGCTGCGAAAGGTGGGTATACACTGTACTAGTGCCGACATTGTGAATGCTCTATTGCCTGTGTCTATGTTCCTGTGGTTCTGTCAGTGTGATAATGTGATGTATCTGACCCCAGGAATGTGTCAATAAAGTTTCCCCTTCCTGGGACAATGAATTCACGGTGTTCTTATTTCAATTTCCAGGAGTGTATATCAGTTCATGACATCCAGTCTTACAAATTTACTGTCTCTGATGGACACACGTCCAGATCGTCCGCTCTCAAAACTCTGCCATCTCTCTACCCACATCCACCACTCTTGGCGGCTCACCTCCAACTGAACAACGCTACGCGCTGTTCACATCCAACTGCCCAACACTACAATAGAGAATATTACAACAATGCCAACCAGCCACAGATTGCACACAGCACAGTTAGTGATTTTCATACAGAGCGCTGCATGGCGTTACCAACATAAAAACCTAAACAGCCTACTTACATAGCCCCCATGCTACCCACAAAAAAACTTACAAATAGTATTGGGCAGTGGCCAATACTTATTTGCTAAATTTCTTTATATTAACGATAACCAATATATCAAATGGACACACTTATTTGTACACTGTTGGTAAAAAGCAAAAATTCTCCTCACAGTCCATAAAGACAGTCCTGATCATTCATCACAGTAGTAATTGCAGTTTTTTGTCCTCAAAGTCTGAGCATTAAAAGAAAATGCTCACGGAAGTAGTGGATTTCCATGCAGTCTTGAAGAAGTAGTGTTGTCCTTACAACGGGAAGACAGTGCTGACTCTTGACATGCAGACATGCAGACAGAGCAAACCCACAGCAGAGTCAGTTGAAGTTTTGAAGAATATTGGTAGGTAGATCATCACAGAAGAGACCCAATGTAGTCGTGGTAGAGATTAGGGTATTGGTGGGCCACCAAAGGTGCCGACCCACTGTAGTCCTTGTAGAGATGGCCAGCAGCCATCTGTTGCGACTGTGTGGGTGCACAATCACCATCGAAGAATCTTGCAGATAATATAGCAAGTCCATAAACCACCACATGTGCAATCACAAAGTTTTTTTCTTGAAATTTACTTAAAACCAGCAATTCAGTTGACCAGACCCTTGCTGAATAATCAACACACATGCGAATGCTAATAGTCCCCCTTATCTTCTCACTTATTGTGCATACACTATGACCAACAGAAGCATGTGCAGTGAAATGAAACTTAATTTGAAGAACTGGTGTTTGTACAATTACAGAGGTACAAAATACATCACGAAGAACGTAATAATACAGGTAACATTCGTAGTAATACAGGATTTACAAAAGAATAGAAATAAACATCTACATCAGTGTTACAGCAATTATGACATAAGTAAATAAATAAGATAATGGTAACACACTCCTGGAAAAGGAAAAAAGAACACATTGACACCGGTGTGTCAGACCCACCATACTTGCTCCGGACACTGCGAGAGGGCTGTACAAGCAATGATCACACGCACGGCACAGCGTACACACCAGGAACCGCGGTGTTGGCCGTCGAATGGCGCTAGCTGCGCAGCATTTGTGCACCGCCGCCGTCAGTGTCAGCCAGTTTGCCGTGGCATACGGAGCTCCATCGCAGTCTTTAACACTGGTAGCATGCCGCGACAGCGTGGACGTGAACCGTATGTGCAGTTGACGGACTTTGAGCGAGGGCGTATAGTGGGCATGCGGGAGGCCGGGTGGACGTACCGCCGAACTGCTCAACACGTGGGGCGTGAGGTCTCCACAGTACATCGATGTTATCGCCAGTGGTCGGCGGAAGGTGCACTTGCCCGTCGACCTGGGACCGGACCGCAGCGACGCACGGATGCACGCCAAGACCGTAGGATCCTACGCAGTGCCGTAGGGGACCGCTCCGCCACTTCCCAGCAAATTAGGGACACTGTTGTTCCTGTGATATCGGCGGGGACCATTCGCAACCGTCTCCATGAAGGTGGACTACGGTCCCGCACACCGTTAGGCCGTCTTCCGCTCACACCCCAACATCGTGCAGCCCGCCTCCAGTGGTGTCGCGACAGGCGTGAATGGAGGGACGAATGGAGACGTGTCGTCTTCAGCGATGAGAGTCGCTTCTGCCTTGGTGCCAATGATGGTCGTATGTGTGTTTGGCGCCGTGCAGGTGAGCGCCACAATCAGGACTGCATACGACCGAGGCACACAGGGACAACACCCAGCATCATGGTGTGGGGAGCGTCTCCTACACTGGCCGTACACCTCTGGTGATCGTCGAGGGGACACTGAATAGTGCACGGTACATCCAAACCGTCATCGAACCCATCGTTCTACCATTCCTAGACCGGCAAGGGAACATGCTGTTCCAACAGGACAATGCACGTCCGCATGTATCCCGTGCCACCCAACGTGCTCTAGAAGGTGTAAGTCAACTACCCTGGCCAGCAAGATCTCCGGATCTGTCCCCCATTGAGCATGTTTGGGACTAGATGAAGCGTCGTCTCACGCGGTCTGCACGTCCAGCACGAATGCTGGTCCAACTGAGGCGCCATGTGGAAATGACATGGCAAGCCGTTCCACAGGACTACATCCAGCATTTCTACGATCGTTTCCATGGGAGAATAGCAGCCTGCATTGCTGCGAAAGGTGGATATACACTGTACTACTGCCAACGTTGTGCATGCTCTGTTGCCCGTGTCTATGTGCCTGTGGTTCTGTCAGTGTGATCATGTGATGTATCTGACCCCAGGAATGTGTCAATAAAGTTTCCCCTTCCTGGGACAATGAATTCACGGTGTTCTTATTTCAATTTCCAGGAGTGTAGTTTTCGAAACATTAATTTCACACATAAGCATTAAAACAAAACGCAATAAATAATGTCTAAACACCTTTACAAAGTAATTCCACAACATAACTCGTATAAGATAAACATATAAAAAGACAAGATGAACACAAATACGCAAGGGTACACAAACACATAGTGGAATAACACAAAAGGAAAGGACAGGGTTTGTTTTCAGTATGACGTTTGGTACTGCAGCATTTATCGTATATGATTTGCAAACAAAACTTTCTTTACTTCTTGGAGATCTCCCTTAGTTCATCATTATTCCCAAAAAGTCCTATCTATGCCTGCTTTCTGTTTTCTATTTATATTCTCTTTCAAAATAATTATTCTTCATTTTACACTACTTTTTTTTGGCCAAATTCAGTACTTCCAATTCATCACCACTCATTCTCTTATACAGCCTTCTCCATCATAAGCTAACTTAAATCTACTGAGCTCAGATATATATACTAAGGGACAAGGCAATGCAGCAGCACGTAACAAATTAACACAAACAACAATGACAAAAAATAGCAAATTGGCAAAGCAAGCGGCAGTAGGTCTAAATTAGCAAAGGAAGTGCAACATTACAACTAATACGAGCGTCGTTACTGGGATTTTGAGATATAACTTCTATAAATTCACCTTGTCGAGAGGGCCCTGCCCTGTTTCAATCCTGCCAGTTCCGATTAAATTCTGGTCTATTGTTAAGATTATATCGTCTGTTGTCATGTCGATAGTTTCTGTAATTTCTTTTGCTTGTCAGTCACATAGTGGAGAACTTTTCCCTGAGTCGTAACTGCATGGTGGACCGTTGCATCTGAAGTTATTCTGTCTCCCTTGATAATAATTATTTTCGTTCCCATATTGTCCGTTTCTCTGATTCTCCCTGTCATATTCATTACTATGGAAATGCGATCTTTCTCTGTAATTATTTTTGCTCTGCCAACGGTTGTCATACAGGTGGTGTCTGTTTTGGTCACGACAAATACCATCTCTATATACAGAGTTAAAGCTCACCGACCAATTGACTATCTTCTTCTGTGTGGATGCACAAACAGTGTCCGAACTCTTACGGGGATCGGCAGTAAAGCCGCGAGTAATGAGTATAATGGGCAGGAGCACTATGAATATAGTGCGGGACATTAAGTTGCGAATGTGGGTCTCACTGGAGGCGTGCCAGAGATAAGTCCCTGCAGTCGCACTATCCTCTATGTCCTCGGTGGCTCAGGTGGATACCGTCACGGAGCTCAGCGTGTACAATACTGACGTGGAAACTGCATGGTTCGTAACTGTTAATGGGAAACACTTGTGCCATTCCCGCCTACATCACATACCCCTCACCGACTCACCCTTGTGTCCCACATGCCAAGTGACTGACACGAATGAACATCGTTTCCACTGCGGGTCGGCTAAGGACGTTTGGTATTTGGTGCATCAGATATTGTCTTTTCTCACACGCAAGACTCCCGACAGGATAACTACCCGAACACTTCTTTTCCCGATGAGATGTATTTCCCAAGAGCAAAAACGAACTGTGTGACGTGGATTAGCGGTCACGCTGTTCACTACCTATTCGGTAATGGCGAAAAAATAGTACCCGATTTATGGTATTATCTCAACGAACGACATTGTGCGATAGTCAAGAACCCTAAAAACAGGCAATATTTTTCTAATTTTCTTTGGAGTGCATTCAATAATCCTCCTCACAGCTGGATTATCGGTGATAACCATTGGACCTCTTACCAGTTTTTTTTTTATAAGATTGAATAAACAACGGAAACAACACAGCAACGAAACGACAGTCATCGAAAAATTCTCAGTAGGCTATAGTATGGAGCATTCTTATGTCATAACGGGACGACTTCCTGTTATTCTGTTTATGTATTATCTATTTGTATAATGATAAAATAAAAGAAGAGAAAATGAAGAAAGAAAAACAAACCTTTCAAAATCCTTTTTCGTTTTTTTCATTTTGATTTTATAGGAATAAAGAAGGATAGAGCGCTAAAAAATACAACAAAAAATTAAAGAGAAACAAAAAAGTGTGTTTGGTCAGAGGGCTGCTCGCTCACGCTAATAAAAAAAACTGAGTAAGGGAATGAACGATCAACTTGAACGAATGTCTTGTGACGTCCGCCCAGACCAGACCGCTACGAACAATACTGAACAAAATGAAAGAAAGAAGAAGAAAAAAAGAAAAGATGAGTAGAGCGTCCCCCATGTAAACAGGAGATCCCAGGTTCGAGTCCCGATAGGGGCACACATTTTCACCTGTCCTCGTTAACTTATATCAACTCAAGTAAGCAGCCAGGGCTATTAATTTCATTGTAGTGAAAAATTTCGTTTGGCAAATTAGATTTATGCACTGAACTCGTCATGCCAAGACACGTTATGAAACAAATTTTAAGCCCCCTGCGACTTTTTTACGACCGGGAATAAATTTCACCATTACCTCCCCTTACGCACTTTGGCTATAGGTGCACAAACCACGAATTGACCAAACATTCCATATATCTTTGTTCATGCGTCACAAACAGCGCTTGTATACTTACTGAAATTACTGAACAGGGGCAGGGGGAAGTCGCTGCCCGGTATTGGTGGATAAATACGAAATTGCAGCGTCTCTGTTGTTAACAAGATTTGCTAAACATCTCCGTAACGCAATCAGGCCTACCAAATAACCCTGTGACGAAACGCGCCGCTCTTCTTTGGATCTTATCTATCTCCTCTGTCAACCCGACCTGGTATGGACCCCATACTGATGAGCAATACTCAAGTATAGGTCGAACGAGTATTTTGTAGGCCACCTCCTTTGTTGATGGACTACATTTTCTAAGGACTCTCCCAATGAATCTCAACCTGGTACCCGCCTTACCAACAATTAATTTTATATGATCATTCCACTTCAAATCGTTCCGTACGCAAACTCCCAGATATTTTACAGAAGTAACTGCTACCGGTGTTTGTTCCGCTATCATACAATCATACAATAAAGGATCTTTCTTTCTATGTATTCGCAATACATTACATTTGTCTATGTTTAGGGTCAGTTGACGCTCCCTGCACCAAGTGCCTATCCGCTGCAGATCTTCCTGCATTTCGCTGCTGTTTTCTAATGCTGCAACTTCTCTGTATACTACAGCATCATCCGCGAAAAGCCGCATGGAACATCCGTCACTACCTTCTAGGTCATTTATATGTATTGTGAAAAGCAGTGGTCCCATAACACTCCCCTGTGACACGCCAGAGGTTACTTTAACGTCTGTAGATGTCTCTCCATTGAGAACAACAGCCACACAGCTGGTCTGCTATTCCGTAGGCTCTTACTTTTTTTTTATTAGCGACAGTGCGGAACTGTATCGAAAGCCTTCCGGAAGTCAAGGAAAATGGCACCTACCTGGGAGCCTGTATCTAATATTTTCTGGGTCTCATGAACAAATAAAGCGAGTTGGGTCTCACACGATCTCTGTTTCCGGAATCCATGTTGATTCCTACAGAGTAGATTCTGGGTTTCCAGAAATGACGTGATGCGCGAGCAAAAAATATGTTCTAAAATTCTACAACAGATCGATGTCAGAGATATAGGACTATAGTTTTGCGCATCTGCTCGACGAACCTTCTCGAAAACGAGAACTACCTGTGCTCTTTTACAATCATTTGGAACGTTCCATTCCTCTAGAGACTTGCGGTTCACGGTTGTTAGAAGGGGGGCAAGTTCTTTCGCGTACTCTGTATAGAATGGAATTGGTATGCCGTCAGATCCAGTCGACTTTCCTCTGTTGAATGATTTCAGTTGCTTTTCTATTCCTTGGACACTTATTTCGGTGTCAGTAATTTTTCCTTACGTGCGAGGATTTAGAGAAGGAACTGCAGTGCGGTCTTCCTCTGTGAAACAGCTTTGGAAAAAGGTGTTTAGTATTTCAGGTCTACGCGTGTCATCCTGTGTTTCAATGCCATTATCATCCCTGTTTGTCTGGATATGCTGTTTCGATCCACTTACTGATTTAACGTAAGACCAGAACTTCCTAGGATTTTCTGTCAAGTCGCTACATGGAATTTTACTTTCGAATTCACCGAACGGTTCACGCATAGCCCTCGTTACGCTAATATTGACATAGTTTAGCTTCTGTTAGTCTGAGAGGTTTTGGCTGCATTTAAATTTGCAGTGAAGCTCTCTTTGCTTTCTCAGTAGTTTCCTAACTTTGTTGTTGAACCACCGTGGGTTTTTCTCGTTCCTCGTAGTTTTACTTGGCACCTACCTGTCTAAAACGCATTATACGATTGCCTTGAACGTTTTTCCCTAAACACTCAACTTTGTCAGTGTCGGAACAGAAATTTTCGTTTTCATCTGTTAGGTTGTCTGAAATCTGCCTTCTATTACTCTTGCTAAACAGATAAACCCTCCTCCCTTTTCTTATATTCCTATTTACTTCCATATTCAGAGATGCTGCAGCGGCCTTATGATCACTGATTTCCTTTCCTGCACTTACAGAGTCGGAAAGTTCGGGTCTGTTTGTTATCAGTAAGTCCAAGGTGTTATCTCCACGAGTCGGTTCTCTGTTTTATTGCTCGTGGTAATTTTCGTATAGTGCACTCAGTATAATGTCACTCGATGGTGTGTCCCTACCACCCGTCCTAAACATCTGAGTGTCCCTGTCTATTCTGCTGTCATTGCAGTTATTGCCGCTCGGGATTATCCGAGCAATCTAATGCGCTGCAGTCATGGATTGTGTGGCTGATCCTGGCGGAGGTTCGAGTCCTCCCTCGGGAATGGCTGTGTGTTTGTCCTTAGGATAATTTAGGTTAAGTAGTGTGTAAGGTTAGGGACTGATGACCTTAGCAGTTAAGTTACATACGATTTCACACACATTTGAACATTTTTTGTAGTTATTACTCATTAAGTACATGTTTAATTGCTAAGCTTTTTGTTGTTACGACAATTTACACGATCTACATCTACATCTACATCTACTTGACTACTCTGCAATTCACATTTAAGTGTTTGGCAGAGGGTTCATCGAACCACAGCCATACTATCTCTCTACCATTCCACTCCTTAACAGCGCGCGGGAAAAACGAACACCTAAACCTTTCTGTTCGAGCTCTGATTTCTCTTATTTTATTTTGATGATTATTCCTACCTTTGTAGGTTTGGCTCAACAAAATATTTTCGCATTCGGAAGAGAAAGTTGGTGACTGAAATTTCGTAAAAAGATCTCGCCGCGACGAAAAACGTCTTTGCTGTAATGACTTCCATCCCAATTCGCGTATCATATCTGCCACGATCTCTCCCCTATTACGTGATAATACAAAACGAGCTGCCGTTTTTTGCACCCTTTCGATGTCCTCCGTCAATCCCACCTGGTAAGGATCCCAAACCGCGCAGCAACATTCTAACAGAGGACGAACGAGTGTAGTGTAAGCTGTCTCTTTAGTGGACTTGTTGCATCTTCTAAGTGTCCCGCTAATGAAACGCAACCTTTGGCTCGCCTTCCCCACAATATTATCTATGTGGTCTTTCCAACTGCAGTTGTTCGTAATTTTAACACCCAGGTACTTAGTTTAATTGACAGCCTAGAGAATTGTACTATTTATCGAGTAATCGAATTCCAATGGATTTCTTTTGGAACTCATGTGGATCATCTCACACTTTTCGTTATTTAGCGTCAACTGCCACCTCCCACACCATACAGCAATCTTTTCTAAATCGCTTTGCAACTGATACTCGTCTTCGGATGACCTTACTAGACGGTAAATTACAGCATCATCTGCGAAGAACCTAAGAACACTGCTTAGATTGTCACCCAGGTCATTTACATAGATCAGGAACAGCAGAGATCCCAGGACGCTTCCCTGGGGAACACCTGATATCACTTCAGTTTTACTCGATGATTTGCCGTCTATTACTACGAACTGCGACCTTCCTGACAGGAAATCACGAATCCAGCCGCACAACTGAGACGATACCCCACAGGCCCGCAGCTTGATTAGAAGTCGCTTTTGAGGAACAGTGTCAAAAGCTTTCCAGAAATCTAGAAATACGGAATCAACTTGAGATCCCCTGTCGATAGTGGCCATTACTTCGTGCGAATAAAGAGCTAGCTGCGTTGCACAAGAGCGATGTTTTCTGAAACCGTGCTGATTACGTATCAATAGATCGTTCCCTTCGAGGTGATTAATAATGTTTGAATACAGTATATGCTCCAAAACCCTACTGCAAACCGACGTCAGTGATATAGGTCTGTAGTTAGATGGATTACTCCTACAACCCTTCTTAAACACTGGTGCGACCTGCGCAGATCTATCAGTGAGCGAGCGGTTGTAGATGAGTGCTAAGCAAGGAGCTATTGTATCAGCATAATCTGAAAGGAACCTAATTGGTATACAATCTGGATCTGAAGACTTGCCCGTATCAAGCGATTTGAGTTGCTTCGCAACCCCTAAGGTATCTACTTCTAAGAAACTCATGCTAGCAGCTGTTCGTGTTTCAAATTCTGGAATATTCCATTCGTCTTCCCTGGTGAAGGAATTTCGGAAAACTGCGTTCAATAACTCCGCTTTAGCGGCACGGTCGTCGGTAACAGTACCATCGGCACTGCGCAGCGAAGGTATTGACTGCGTCTTGCCGCTTGTGTACTTTACATACGACCAGAATTTCTTCGGATTTTCTACCAAATTTCGAGACAATGTTTCGTTGTGGAACCTATTAAAGGCATCACGCATTGAAGTCCGTGCCAAATTTCGCTCGTCTGTAAATTTTAGCCAATCTTCGGGAATTCGCGGTCTTCTGAACTTCGCATGCTTTTTCCGTTGCCTCAGCAACAGCGTTCGGACCTGTTTTGTCTACCACGGGGGATCCGTTCCAATTTATGAGGTATGAATCTCTCACTTGCTGTTGCTACTATATCTTTGAATTTGAGCCACATCTCGTCTACATTTGCATAGTCAGTTCGGAAGGAATGGAGATTGTCTCTTAGGAAGACTTCTAGTGACACTTTATCCGCTTTTTTAAATAAAATTATTTTGCGTTTGTTTCTGGTGGAATTGGAAGAAACGGTATTGAGCCTAGCTACAACGACCTTGTGATCACTAATCCCTGTATCAGTCATGATGCTCTCTATCAGCCCTGGATTGTTTGTGGCTAAGAGGTCAAGTGTGTTTTCGCAACCATTTACAATTCGCGTGGGTTCGTGGACTAACTGCTCGAAATAATTTTCGGAGAAAGCCTTTAGGACAATCTCGGAAGATGTCTCTGCCTCCCACCGGTTTGAACAAGTATTTTTGCCAACATATCGAGGGAAGGTTGAAGTCCCCACCAACTATAACCGTATGAGTGGGGTATTTATTTGTTACGAGACTCAAATTTTCTCTGAACTGTTCCGCAACTGTATCATCGGAGTCTGGGGGTCGGTAGAAGGAGCCAATTATTAACTTAGTTCGGCTGTTAAGTATAACCTCCACCCATACCAATTCGCACGGAGTATCTACGTCGACTTCACTACAAGATAAACCACTACTGACAGACGCAAACACTCCACCACCAATTCTGCCTAATCTATCTTTCCTGAACACCGTCTGAGACTTCGTAAAAATTTCTGCAGAGTAACTATGTATCATTGGTCCTGTGGGAAGTGTGTATGCTGGCCGAGTTAGCTCGAGAAACTATTTTCAGTCCTACAAAACATCGTTTCCTGCCCCTCAGCCCTTAGGACAGCGCCTTCTGCAGTTAGCTTATAGCACAACAGCAGCCACTCAGTCGAAATTTACGGCGAGATCAAGCACTGCCTTGCGGAGCAGATTAGAGGAATGCCAGGTATAAATTTACTTTCTTACGATGAGCGGAATTCCTACACCAGGAAATTATAGCAAGAAAAAATAAAAAGATGGCTGTTAATCCCCGCAGCCAAACAAGTTCCACTGGCAGGGGGAGCGTTCGGCCGGAGAAGAGGCAGTTTTCCGCTCTTAAATCGGCCGGGCAGCAGCAGTAAAAGCCAGGGAAGAAAACAGACCGTAAAGGCAAACATTACCACAGAATAATCGAGGTACAGCGCTCGCTACCAGTAAACATGCGCAAGAAATTAGGCTGTAGAAACGTTTGTAGAAGCGCCGCGGCGGCGGTGGTGGCCGTGTGTGGAACTAACAATCAGGTATATGCAGCTCTTGATGGGCTTGGCGCCCGGTCGTTAAACGCGGAATTAATTGCGTCGTGTCGGAAATAAACGAACGGCTCATTTGGAATGGGCAAGGTTGCAGTGTGGGACAAGAAGTTGTACTATTAGACAGACAAACAGTGCACGGTGAGTAGCAGCTCTGGAGTAATAAATTATACCTCTCTGCTGCTGATTTTAATGTTCTCGCTCCCTGCGTGTACTTGCCCATTAGCAACAAGGTAGTCGCCAAAAAAACGTCTTCCACTTTTTCCTGACTCTCTTAAATAGGAGAAATTAGTGTGGCTCTTAAATATAGTTATTTGTGCCGATGGCTTGTAGCAAGTTTGTTGCTGTGACAGTCGGATTATAAAATGAAGGGGAGAGCATGGGCAATTTACCAACTCAGCAGTAACGAAGTCATTAAAGACAAAGTTTAAATTCGTATTGGACAGTAACAGGGAAGTGAATCGGCCGTGTCTGTTTGACAAGACCGGCGTTAGCCTCCAACGATACGGCAAAAACTGTCAAAAAAGGCAAACCTGGTTGCTTGATTGGTATTTGAATGTCATCTCTCCCAAAAATGATTCCATGTTCTCAACCACTGCTCCATGTCTCTCAGTGAAAACTTAATAGCGTATTTGAGCATCAAGAATCTGTCGCTGATGCTGCAATGGTGTGTGACGATCGACCTTTACAGTGGTTGCCCATAACCCAGTCTTTTAACTTTGCTGCAGCTCATAACAGAAAATCCTATTATTAATTGGAGTGGTATTTCCACTTGCAGGAATCAAGTGCACAGGTATTGATACGTGGATTTAGATACCAAGGTGGCAAGTGCAGACATCGCAGTACGAAATCGCTGGACTCGCGTTCGCGACCCCTCCTGATCAAATTCCCAACACAAAGTCTTATATTTTCCCAATCTATTTGACTGTGTTCCATTTATAATAATGATAATTTATTAAGAAAAATGTGTCAGTTAATTCAATTTAATGATAATTCATCAAGTCTCAAAAAGAGGTTAATTGCAGTTACTGAGGATAATTGTAAATATTTGCTTTCATTGGTTTTAATCCACTTTTTTAACTTCCAATATTACATCAAAGACTATTAAATTATATTATGATAGAGAAAGAAAAAAAATCATGTTGATCAATGTAATTGACAAATGAAGAGAAATTTATTAATTCTAAAAAGCATAATATACATATTAAATAAAATGAAATTAATATTTAATTTAATTTAGTTAGTTGAATATTTATAAAGAATAATGGTTATACTTACTCAGTAAGAGGTTCGCAGAAGAGCTTCTGTAAAGTTTGGAAGGTAGGAGACGAGATACTGGCAGAAGTAAAGCTGTGAGTACCGGGCATGAGTCGTGCTTCGGTAGCTCAGATGGTAGAGCACTTGCCCGCGAAAGGCCAAGGTCCCGAGTTTGAGTCTCAGTCGGGCACACAGTTTTAATCTGCCAGGAAGTCTCATATCAGCGCACACTCTGGTGCAGAGTGAAAATCTCATTCTGGAAACATCCCCCAGGCTGTGGCTAAGCCATGTCTCCGCTATATCCTTTCTTTTAGGAGTGCTAGTTCTGCAAGGTTCGCAGAAGAGCTTCTTTAAAGTTTGGAAGGTAGAACACGAGATACTGGCAGAAGTAAAGCTGTGAGTACCGTGCGTGAGACGTGCTTCGGTAGCTCAGATGGTAGAGCACTTGCCCGCGAAAGGCAAAGGTCCCGAGTTCGTGTTTCGGTCGGGCACACAGTTTTAATCTGCCAGGAAGTTTCATATCAGTGCACACTCCGCTGCAGAGTGAAAATCTCATTCTGTTATCAGAAGTTCATAAATTTCAAGATATTTTAAACACAAAAATTGAACATTTTTATCAATAACAAAAAAATTTTAAGAATTCAAATCAAAAATTAATATGAAGATAAAGGACTTCTGCCTGAGGCATTTCAGCTTCTACATCCAGAATTAGTTTTGTTGCTGAAATGCAACATTTGTTTCTGTATAAAACTTTGGTTCTAACATAACAGGATACATATATTCGATTACAACATGGTGCTGTTTGACATTCCCCATAACTTTCCATACTAGTCAATTTATGTACTGGTACTCAATCAAGTGACATCAAGAGATTAAACTTTTCACTTTTTGTTTCCTCTTCAGAAGTGATGCTTAGTGTTGCTAACATATCTCTAAAACCAGAACACCTTCATTCACTGCAAGATAGTAGGTTTCGTCATGTCCCAACAAATTATAGAGGGAAGACAGTGGTTAGAGGTATGTCTGCAATTTCTGAGCACTTAGGAGCAAATGCAGGAAGACAGACTTCTAGTGAAGGCAGATTGATTGCAAGTATCAGTACCAAACTACGTCACAGTGTACCTACAACAGATGTGGACTTTTGGGACTCTCCACTTGAAGGTGGAGATTCAAGGAGACTAAGGGGCTGATTAACATTATTTACTGGCTATCAGACTACTATACTGAAAGCTAATTATAAAGATTATACAAAGCAAAGTATACTACCAGATACAAAACAGAAGTCGGAATCTGAGTCTGCGGGGTGATAATTAACAATGACAGCAATGAGTAACAGCACTATAAAGTAAGAACATTAATAGCAGCACTCCAACTGAGAAAAATAAACTTGCCAGAGCAAGTATTAGAAAAATCAAAGTATGGTACTGGATACACAACAGAAATCAAGGTCTGAGTCCGTGGGGAGAGAGCTAACAACAATAGCAGTCATTAGCAGTACTATAAAGTATGAACTTTAATAGCAGCACTCCAGGTGAGAAAATTAGACTTGCCAGAGGTTACCAAAAGGCTGGCGATGAGTGACACAGAGTCAGGGCCCCAGCAGTCTGACTAAGAACTCTGAATACTAAAACATAAATTTTCAAGTGGTTGAGGTGGCGAACTTTCTCCTACCTTATAGTCCGCTTACCAGTACCTTACAGACTTTTGGCTATATGACAAGTGGCTCTGCAGCTCCAAGCTAAACGACGAACCACTTTCAGATTCCACCCATTCTCCAATTCGGTAGGTAGGGATGTTTCTGGCCTTTAAATTAACAAACTAAATGTTTGGTACCGACAGCACTCAACTAAACGCCACGGCCCTTCCTATTCTGGTTAACAACAACTGTGTTTTCATCACTTGTTTCTCCCAGAAGTCTCTTGTGAGAGTGAATCGCTGCTGCTACATTCTAATGTATGTAACGTCACTAACGTTGTGGTTTTCTGGGGCAGGTATCAAGCTTGCTGCCTGTGCCAATAAATACCGTTTTGTGCCCATCTTCTTCCGTGTCATCTTACAACAGCGTTTAAGTGGTGGATGGAGTTACCAGTTAATTCCCTGATGTGAAAGTTCTTTCCTGGGACAGCTGCCCACAACAACTCTAATGCCTCTAGCATCACAGTTAACCTCTGGCAACCAAAACGCTAACAAATTTGGATGCTCTCTGCATTGTGTCTCTGATTTTCTATCTTGGTGTGCTCTGGATGTCGTCCAACACATTTATACTCAACAAGGTATAAGTCAGTAAAGCGTCAGTATATCCAAGTATCTCCCATGAAATAATCCCACCAAACTTTATATGCAAGCTATACACAGTCAGACTTTTGATACTTCTTAAAGACGGTCTTTGGAAGCAGTTAAGTTATTTCAGAGAAACCTGGAGGTGAACAACGTCGTACATCCATTCAGACTTTAGCTTTTTAATCAACAGTGTACTTTAATGTGACCCAATTAAAATATAAACCAGAAGAATGAATTACTTTGAAGTACGTTGCCACACGTCCTGCATGTCGCCTAGATAATGAAAACAATTCGGCGAGGAAGAGACTACCAAGGTACTTCAGATATCCCATATTCAGCTGAAACCTGTCATAAATTGATGTGTCTCACAAAGCAACAAAATTGATTGTGCGTTTAAAGCTACATTTCACCCGCTGTTCCAATTAATCCCAGGCATTTGCTCTGAGAATAAGATCAGGCTATTTAGCTAGCTGATCAATATGTGATAAGGTGCTTCAGCGTTCACAAAACTCGTATCGTTTCCATGCTGCCCTGTGAACGCGGCTTTCCTGATCTTGGAAGATGGGAATGTCTGCAGCATATTCATTATGAAGATGTAGAAGAAAACCAAGACTTTGCAAACAATACTATAGAAGTAAATGTCGAGTGTTTATTAACCTGCAAGACTGAGCACAAGTCACGGCAAGTAAAATATCCCAAAACTTCAAATAAACCCCACCCCTCAGTCTTGAGCTACATTTTTCTGACATTACGGGTTGAAAGCCTCATTTAGTTGGCTGTGCACTCAACGGCTTGCACATCTATAAACAGACAAAATCACGTCTCACTCTGCTACACTGTGCTTCTCCAGTGAATTACTTGCGTGCTGATCGATCGTTCCGGTAAGCCACTTTAATTCGACCCGGTGAGAATCCCAAACTCTCGAACAGTGCTCAAGAAAGGGTCGCATACTATCGTGATACACGCCGTTTGACTGACTTAAGACATGCACCTCATGTGCCGCTGTTACCATTTCCCTTCCCAATGTCCGCTCGTAAACTGACATTCAGTGACAGCAGGATTCCCGCCACGTTTGAAACCGACTATCATTAACAAGTCGTCAAGTTTCCGAACCTGTTGTTTGGAATTTTTGTGTGACCATCGTTCTTAAGCCGTGTTGCTTTGAGTGCTACGCCATTCCATATAGAGACGTTAAAAGGTCAAGGATAATACATAAACATATCGTAAAACTTCACTGGAGGTGCGGTCATGGTAACTGCCAAATAAGAGATCGTTTTCGCCATTCTAACACTTGGTCATATCGACACATATAACGACGGTGACTGCTTATAACCGCCGGTCCCTACCACGTCGGAGGATCATATGATTACCTGGTGCCAGTTTAGCCCTTCTACAGGGGTCCTGTGGAGATGAAAAATATTGTCTTTGGTGATCTTACGTTAGCGCACAATAGCTTCCATCGACATACCGTAGAGAAAGACCTGGACGAGAACCAGAGAAAATTCTTGCCTTCCGTAAAATTAGTAAGCGAGTTAAAGGCTTCTATTCAGTCAGTCGTCGACCAGTCTCGAGCACCAATAGAGGACTGTAAAAGGGAAGCTGAAGCTATAAATGTCATGTTTAAGAACTCATTCACACAAGAGAGTCGTATGAACATACCGCAGCCGGCCGCGGTGGTCTAGCGGTTCTAGGCGCTCAGTCCGGAACCGCGCGACCGCTACGGTCGCAGGTTCGAATCCTGCCTCGGGCATGGATGTGTGTGATGTCCTTAAGTTAGTTAGGTTTAAGTAGTTCTAAGTTCTAGAGGACTGATGACCACAGAAGTTAAGTCCCATAGTGCTCAGAGCCATTTGAACAATTTTTTTTAAACATACCGCCGTTTGACTGTCATACAATGTCGTCGTAACGTCCATCTGCTTCACGTCTGCTGTGCAGCGAGCTGCCTTAATTTAAGTATTAACTGTATTTTTCTTACTTGTCACTTCTTCTTCCGTGAGTTTTTGCTTTTAGGAAGCTTTAATTGTCGAGTGCTATTAATAGTGTTCCGTAGATTTCGTGTTTGTTTTGACTACAGTCAGAGAGAGTCCCTTCAGTCAACCATAGTGCCAGTAGTGCTAGTGTTGGTTTTCAATACAGTCCAGAGACAGGTAGTGCTATTTTCATTATTTTTTACAAGAAGTGGCTAGCAATCACAGTTTAGTCAATAATCAGCCGCCTTTAGTGAATTAGCAGTCTAGTTAAAAGTTGATTAACTCTCTTCAGTAAATTGATTCCTTAGGCTGAATAGGATGTGTGACTGCTGTGTACGGACGCAGGAGGAGCTGGCCACTGTTCGCGAACAGCTGAACGTGTTGACGGCCGCGGTCAGCCGTCTTCAGGCTGCTGCCTCGGAGTGTAGCGGCAGTGGAGAGTCTGGTGCGTCGCATGGTACACCCCAGGTGCCGCATGCTTCATCCACTGTCCCTGAGGTCGAGACATCTTCGAGGGTACCGGGCGCGATTGGGCCACCCTCTCCCCAAGGGGAGTGGCGGATTCAGCAGCGATCGCGGCGCACGAGGCATAGGGGAAATGTGGAGGCTGACGGTGTGGCATCGCCCGCTCTGCCTGTGAGTGGACATGTAGCCGCTCCTTCAGTAAGGTCCGAGCAGGCACACGGGGGGAGGGGTTTATTAGTTATTGGGAGCTCCAACGTTAGGTGGGTGAAGGAGCCCCTTAGGGAAATAGCGGAAAGGTCGGAAAAGAAGGCCAGTGTTCACTCTGTCTGCTTGCCGGGGGGTCTCATCCGAGATGTGGAGGAGGCCCTACCGGCGGCGATAGAGAGCACTGGGTGCACCCGACTGCAAATTGTTGCTCATGTCGGCACCAATGACTCCTGCTGTCTGGGTTCAGAGGTCATCATCAGTTCGTACAGGTGGTTGGCGGAATTGGTGAAGGCGGAAAGCCTCGCTCGCGTGGTGGAATCAGAGCTAACTATTTGTAGTATCGTTCCCAGAGCCGATCGCGGTCCTCTGGTTTGGAGCCGAGTGGAAGGCGATTCTGCGGAGATCTGGGGTGCAAGTTTCTCGACCTCCGCTATTAGGTGGAGAAATATAGGGTCCCCCTGAATAGGTCAGGCGCGCACTACACGCCGGAAGCAGTTACAAGGGTAGTGGGATACGTGTGGAGTGCACATGGATTTTTTTTTTTAGGTTAGAGAATTCCCTCCCTAGGCCCGACAAGATGCATCCTGAAACGCGGCAAGGTAGGAGTAGGCACAACGCAACAGGGAATAAAATATTAATGTGCTAATAGTAAACTGCAGGAGCGTCTATAGAAAGGTCCCAGAACTGCTCTCATTAATAAATGGTCACAACCCCCATATAGTACTAGAGAGAGAAAGTTGGCTGAAGCCAGACGTAAACAGTAATGAAATCCTAAACTCACGCCGGCCGCGGTGGTCTCGCAATTCTAGGCGCGCAGTCCGGAACCGTGCGACTGCTACGGTCGCAGGTTCGAATCCTGCCTCGGGCATGGATGTGTGTGATGTCCTTAGGTTAGTTAGGTTTAAGTAGTTCTAAGTTCTAGGGGACTAATGACCACAGCAGTTGAGTCCCATAGTGCTCCGAGCCATTTTTTTCCTAAACTCAGATTTGAATGTATACCACAGAGACAGGCTGGAAAGTGAAAGGGGAGGCGTGTTTAAAGCGATAAGAAGTGCAACAGTATGAATGGAAATTGACGGAGATCCGAAATGTGAAATGATTTGGGTGAAGGTCACGGATAAAGCAGGCTCAGGCATGGTAATTGGATGTCTCTATAGGCCACAAGGCTCAGCAGCTTTTGTGGCTGAGCACCTGAAGGATAATTTGGAAAATATTTCGAGTAGATTTCCCCACCATGTTATAGTATTGGGTGGAAATTTTAATTTGCCGGATATAGACTGGGAGACTCAAACGTTCGTAACGGGTGGTAGGGACAAAGAATCCAGTGAAATTTTTTAAAGTGTTTTATCTGAAAACTACCTTGAGCAGTTAAACAGAGAACCGACTCGTGGCGATAACATATTAGACCTTCTGATGACAACGACCCGAACTATTTGAAACAGTTAACGCAGAACAAGGAATCAGCGATCATAAAGCGGTTACGGCATCGATGATTTCAGCAGTAAATAGAAGTATTAAAAAAGGTAGGAATATTTTTCTGTTTAGGAAAAATGACAAAAAGCTGATTACTGAGTTCCTGACGGCTCAACACAAAAGTTTTGTCTCAAGTGCAGATAGTGTTGAGGATCAGTGGACAAAGTTCAAAACCATCGTACAATATGCGTTAGATGAGTATGTGCCAAGCAAGATCGTAAGAGATGGAAAAGAGCCATCGTGGTACAACAACTGAGTTAGAAAACTGCTGCGGAAGCAAAGGGGTAGTGTGAGGAGGGCTATGCGAGAGGCGTTGAATGAATTCGAAAGTAACGTTCTATGTACTGACTTGGCAGAAAATCCGAAGAAATTTTGGTCTTATGTCAAAGCGGTAGGTGGATCAAAACAAAATGTCCAGACACTCTGTGTCCAAAATGGCACTGAAACAGAGGATGACAGACTAAAGGCCGAAATACTAAATGTCTGTTTCCAACGCTGCTTCTCAGAGGAAGACTGCACTGTAGTTCCTTCTTTAGATTGTCGTACAGATGACAAAATGGTAGATATCGAAATAGACGACAGAGGGATAGAGAAACCATTAAAATCGCTCAAAAGAGGAAAGGCCGCTGGACCTCATGGGATACCAGTTCGATTTTACACAGAGTACGCGAAGGAACTTGCCCCCCTTCTTGCAGCGGTGTACTGTAGGTCTCTAGAAGAGCGTAGCGTTCCAAAAGATTGGAAAAGGGCACAGGTCATCCCCGTTTTCAAGAAGGGACGTCGAATAGATGTGCAGAACTATAGACCTATATCTCTAACGTCGATCAGTTGCAGAATTTTGGAACACGTATTATGTTCGAGTATTATGACTTTTATGGAGGCTAGAAATTGAAACGTCCCCTTGGAAAAATTTATACAAGACTGTGCTTAAACTGACAAACAATATTTTTAGCGCAAAGCAATCTGACTTTCAAAAATTCCTACAAGAGAATGGCCCTGACTAACATTAATCTATACGTTTCACAAATCACTTACCTCACAAAAATCTTCGTTACTCAAGCTACTGCAATACAGCGAGCGCCACTACTGCCAGCTAAATAAAAGATTCAAACTACGGAAGGCACTAACTACTGATAGATATAGTTCGCAAATGAAAGATTTTAATAGAGAACAAACAATGTATTTACCTTAGTAGTCATAATATATATATATATATCACTTCATGAAACCAATTCTTACAAGTTTCAAAACTCCGCCATCTCTCTACCTACGTCCACCACTGCTGGCGGCTCACCTCCAACTGCGCAACGCTACGCGCTGTTAGCATCCAGCTGCCGCTGCCCGACACTACAATGGCAGACAACAATGCAAACCAGCCACAGACTGCACACGGCACAGCCAGTGATTTTTATACGGAGCGCTATGTGGCGATACCAATAAGAAAACCTAAACAGCCTACTTACAAAATCTACTCTGTAGGTATCAGCATGGGTTTCGAAAAAGACGGTCTTATGAAACCCATCTCGCGCTATTCGTCCACGAGACTCAAAGGGCCATAGACACGGGTTCACAGGTAGATGCCGTGTTTCTTGACTTCCGCAAGGCGTTCAATACAGTTCCCCACAGTCGTTTAATTAACAAAGTAACAGCATATGGACTATCAGCCCAATTGTGTGATTGGATTGAGGAGTTCCTAGATAACAGAACGCAACATGACATTCTCAATGGAGAGAAGTTTTCCGAAGAAAGAGTGATTTCAGGTGTGCCGCAGGGGAGGGTCATAGGACCGTTGCTATTCACAATATACGTAAATGACCTAGTGGGTGACATCTGAAGTTCACTGAGGCATTTTACAGATGATGCTGTGGTGTATCGAGAGGTTGTAACAATGGAAAATTGTACTGAAATGCTGGAGGATCTGCAACGAATTGACGCATGGTGCAGGGAATGGCAATTGAATCTCAATGTAGACAAGTGTAATGTGCTGCGAATACAGAGAAAGATAGATCACAAAATAGTAGGTCAGCAACTGGAAGCAGCTAATTCCATAAATTATCTGGGAGTACACATTAGGAATGATTTAAAATGGAATTATCATATAAAGTTGATCGCCGGTAAAGCAGATGCCAGACTGAGATTCATTGGAAGAATCCTAAGGAAATGCAATCCGAAAACAAAGTAAGTAGGTTACAGTACGCTTGTTCGCCCACTGCTTGAATACTGCTCAGCAGTGTGGGATCCGTACCAGATAGGGTTGATGGAAGAGATAGAGAATATCCAACAGAGAGCAGCTCGCTTCGTTACAGGATCATTTAGTAATCGCGAAAGCGTTACGGAGATGATAGATAAACTCCAGAGGAAGACTCTGCAGGAGAGCGCACAGTAGCTCGGTACGGGCTTTTGTTAAAGTTTCGAGAACATACTTTCACCGAAGAGTCAAGCAGTATATTTCTCTCTTCTGTGTATATCTCGCGAAGAGACCATGAGGATAAAATCAGAGAGATTAGAGCCCACACAGAAGCATACGGACAATCCTTCTTTAAGAGACTGGAATAGAAGGGAGGACCGATAGAGGTACTCAGGGTACCCTCCGCCACACACCGTCAGCTGGCTTTCGGAGTATGGATGCAGATGTAGATGTAGATACAGACTCTGACACGGATTTCAGAATTGCCACCTGTGGTGTACAGAAGCATCTGAAAGAGTTTAACATAAGAAGGTCAACAGCTTCAGACTGAATCCCAGTTCTGTTTGATAGAAAGTAATCTGTGGCATTAATCCCTTACTTAGCCTGCATTTAACGCGAATCTTTCGCCCAGCGATAAGTCCCAAAAAAGAAGAAAGGTGAAAGAACTGATCCGCTTAATTACTTGAACACATTATGAGTACGAATACGAGTCCAACGGATTTCCTTGAGACAGAAAAGCTTTTGTCCACCAATCACTACGGATTTATAAAGATGCGCTTGTGCGAAACTGAGCCTGACCTTTTCTCACATGAAATCTTATAAACTATGGATGGAGGGTAACAGGCTGACTCCGTTTTCCTACACTTCCGGAAAGCATTTGACACGGTATAGATTGTTGACGAAATTCCAAACACACAGTTTAGGTTTCCTGATATGCGAGTGTAGTGATAGAACCCAGTACGTGGTCCTAGTCTGCGGATGTATATCGGAGACAAGCAAATCGTCAGGAGTGACCCAGGAAAATGTGATAAGACCGCTGTTATTATCTCCATGCATAAATGACCTAACGGAAATGGTGAGCAGCAACCTGCAGCTGTTTGCTGTTAATACTGTGGTGTACGGGAATGTGTCGTCGTTCAGTGACGATAGGACGATACAAAATGACGTAAGACAAAATTTCTAGTTGGTGCATTTAATGGCGGCTTGCTGTGAATGAAGAGAAATTTAAGTTAATGCGGATGAGTAGGGAAAACAGTTTATTAACTTTTAAATACAGCTTTAGTAGACTGATGCTTGACAGAGTCACTTCAGTTACATGTCTAGGCGTAACGTTGCAGAGTGATACGAAATGGAATGAGCAGGTCAGTGTGATTGTAGGGCTGGTGAATGTTCGTCTTCATTTATTGGGAGAATTTCAGGAACGTGTAGCTCATCAATAAAGGAGACGGCGGCTACAACGTTAGTGCGACCCTTTCTTGAGCAGTGTTCGAGTGTTTGGGATTCTCCCCAGGTCGAATTGAAGGATGACATTGAATTAATTCAGAGACATGCTGCTATATTTGTTACCGGTAAGTTCGATGAGCACGCAGATATTACGGTGATGCTTCGCGAACTCAAATGGGAATCCATGGAGGGAAGACGGTACTCTTTCCGTTAGGTGCTACTGCACTAATTTAGACAGACGACTTTTGAGGGCGACTACAGAACGATTCTTCTGCGACCAACGTAAATGTGGCGTAAGGACCACTAAGACAAGATCCGAGGCTTTCAGACAGTCGTTTTTCCCTCCCTTCATTTGTGAGTGGAACAAGTGAGGAAATGAGTAGTAGTGGTACAAGTTACACACCGCCACGTAGCATAGGTGGTTTGTGGAGTGTGTATGCATATGAAGATTATTCTCTAGATTTCGTAAGATATGTGTGTTCACTTCATTGCATGATGTGTTCAGTACACTTAATTAAACGTCCTACTCTCAGTGCGTATTCTATGTAAATGCGTGTACAATAGGATTGTTTGCATAAGGAAGTCCGTCCCCGACAGCTGTGTGGTCAGCACGTCCTAAGCGCCCAGGTTCGATTCCCGGCTGGGTCGGAGATTTTCTCCGCTCAGGGACTGGTTGTTGTGTTGTCCTAATCATCATTTCATCCCCATCGACGCGCAAGTAGCCGAAGTGGCGTCAAATCGAAAGACTTGCACTAGGCCAACTGTCTGCCAGACGGGAGGCCCTAGCCACACGACATTTACATTTATTTGGCATAAGGAAGTCAATACCAATTGAGAAAAAGTCAAACAATCCATCAGTTCCGGTGGCAGTTACGTAAATTCCAGCACAAGCAAACGGATTGTCAGCTACGGACATGCCTCCACGCTCTCGACTTACTTTTGACGGTTTCTGCGCTTGTTTACCTGTGTATCTTGACATCCCAGCTGGCGAACAAATGAGTAATCGCGAAAGCTATTTCATTGTTTTGTCGTCTCATGAAGTACGAGCTGTAAGTATCATAGAGGAGGGCAGAAAGAGGCACATGTGATGAACCAGGTGGAGGAGAGTGGAGGTTAAGATACAGACTGGAGGAGAGAACAGATTTTATGTGGCGGTCTACTTGTGCGCGGTGGCTGGACGCCATATTGTGCTTTGTGAGACAGCGCGCCGACGTCGCGGCGCCTGCCGTGACGTCACAGGCGGGACTGGTTGGCGCCAGGCGCCGAGCGCTGCACCTGGCGAGAATTGCCGTGTTTCTTGCATCCCCTGTAAATACAGCAACCTGCGCCTCGGAACACTTCCTGTGGTTTCCCAGTCCTGTATCAAATGTCACCACAACGACAGCTGTTGCCAGAGCACGGGTCACCTACCTACTTTGTTCCGCTCTTGCATGACTTTCGTCTCCCATTTTGGACTGCGACAGATTTCACAATAAATTAGAACGATCATTGACCTCAAACAGTTTTATTTTCTTACATGAAGCGTTGCGAGGGCTTAGACTCTCATCACCATTTGGATCATGGTTTACATTAGAACCACATTGGACTGTGATCAAAGTATTATATGGTAACGAAACCTGGGCAAGGTACAAATTGCAAGATCTCCCATGTGTATGTAAAATTCAGCAGTGCTTATATTGCGTGGTCTGATCTCTCTGATGTCGGTAGTAGATTTCTCCTTAGAGTGCTAGCTAGTGAAGTTCACAGTGGGCTTTGGACAACGCGATCTGGTGCAAGAGCACTATGCACTGTACTCCGAGTGGGGACTCTATGATGCTTCTCTTAACTCTTTACTATGACTTGGGATTTGCTAGATGTGAAAGATAAGTCATAAACTAATATATACAGAAATTACTTCATAAACAACGTTCTAGTTTGCAGATGCCTCCGCGGATATCCTCCTCTACTTTTAGGATGTTGCCCACTTGCTCTCTCCCGTGTACCCTGTTCTAAAGTTACTGTCTTCCATTCTATTCTGAGTCTCCTGTCTCAACGTTACTCTCTAAAATTCACATTCCACAGCACCAATCTGCAGCTTTTCACACCTTCAGAAGTTTTCTAAGGAATCTATAGCTTTGCCGCCAACATTGGCCAATCGTACAAATTACACCCTCTATCGATTCCACAAATTCTCCTCTTCCAGTTCACTCCTTCGGTTGTCATTGTTCTTTTTTTTTTCGTGCATCTACAAGCGGTCCATGCTGTCTGTATATAGGCTGGGCTTGGTGTATGCAGTCTGTAGGCTGAGCTGGCGGAAACACTGGGGGTTCGCATTTTTACCACCATAGCTCCGTCCAGCCATATTGTCCTCTGCTGGAAGGGGCACCTGGACATAACCTGCACGAAGGCCCATTCCGCCACTTCCGGCCAGCTTGAGCTATGGCCCAAATCTGAAATGAGAACACTGCATATGTACCAAGGGTTCTGCATCTGTCTTTTACACCTTCCATTACAGAATCCCGGTGAAGAGTGAGCAAGCAAAGATAGTTAGTATTGCCTCTGCGTTCACTGCCATATCCAACCTTACTATTCTAAGGACAGCTATTACACTGTGTCTCTTAGTGTCTTTATGAGTTCCATTTCTACTTAAGGATGAGTAGATGTGAAAGTTAGTTATCGCTCATAACTAATTCCTCACAGCGTAACTTTTGCTCAAGGGATGATATACTGAAAAATAGCTCGTGCGGCATATCCAGAGCAAGCTTCTGAGAGTTAATGACTCCTCCCCAGACCATATATGTCAACTACCTACCATGGAATCGTAAAAGATGAGAAGGAAGTGGTGCGTATTTCACCCTTGTCAACATGGAACTAAATATATCTTGTCAAAATATTACAAATATTCAGGCAGCCTCATGAGAAGCACTCTTTTATTTACCCTTAGGGCCTGTTGGTGAAGGCATGTGCGTGTTGTTACGGCAGACATTACAATCCCCCCAATATTACATAAGAGAACCTTAAAGAAGAAATCCAAGTAAACGATCACCATGGTTCAGCTGTTACTGCAGAACTATCTCAAAGAAAAATAAAAAAAAAAATAGTGTTACAAAATGAAGCTTATCTTCTTCCATATAACAAATAGTGTTTCCAAGTTTAACAGATCAGCCACTTGGCGTAACATGTAGGAGATTGGCGACGGTCCTGGCTCATTTACAAACATATTATACACACATAAATACAGCTTAAAACTACATCGAGAATTTCCAAATATTACTTACATGAGGAACTCAACCCTTATCTAACAACTGTCAATTTCCATAGAATTAGAAACATCTTTTATGTTTTTCAGTCCACAAAGTGTGTGTATGTGTTATGATCGTAGGATCAATAGTAACTGACTTACGTATTCTCATGTATGCTCATGCATAAAATTGCCTCCAAAACTTTACACTAACGAATTGTAATCATGTCTATAACTTATATGATGAGTGAACATTAAAATCCACAGATTTGTGTCAACTGTAATTCTGATTTGTTGTTTGTTTTCCTGTATACATGGTGTGATAAACCTTTTGCATTTCCTTTATGTTTTCGTCTTCTTTAAAGGCAAAGAGAGAAGATGAAGCGGTAGCCCATCATAGAGCCTATGCCTATCATCACGTATTTTTTGACTTTCAGTTGTTAAAAAACAGAGGATTTTTTTCTGGTACCAACAGGAGGAAGGAAGGATTCGCGCTCAGCTAGTGAACGAGTTGGAAGTACGCCATTTTTAGCGAGTAATTGTAGACCGCCATTTTGGCGTCGCTATGAATAAGTGAGGAGTATGTATTTCATATGTGCACGGATTAGAAAAATACAGTATTGTTTTATTAACACAAAGGTCGTGTGAGTTGTTATTTCAAATAGTACAATAATTACAAGATCTGAAGCCCAGCTGTGTGCTTTGGATAATTACGAAGATCCGATAAGCTTAATGGGAACACGGTCAAGACTTCATAGGTGAACACGGCGACCAAACACGAATCTGCAGCGGAAAAAGAAACTACTTCGCTTTGCAAAATAATATGAACTAATACGAACATATTTCCAGGCATAGCTCAGCTTATTGTGCTTGTCATTCATGCCGAAAAATTAATCTCATTAATTCAATACATTTTAAAAAGCCACGCATTTCAACATTTTATTATCATCTATTCCATTATTTTATTATACACTCCTGGAAATTGAAATAAGAACACCGTGAATTCATTGTCCCAGGAAGGGGAAACTTTATTCACACATCCCTGGGGTCAGATACATCACATGATCACACTGACAGAACCACAGGCACATAGACACAGGCAACAGAGCATGCACAATGTCGGCACTAGTACAGTGTATATCCACCTTTCGCAGCAATGCAGGCTGCTATTCTCCCATGGAGACGATCGTAGAGATGCTGCATGTAGTCCTGTGGAACGCCTTGCCATGCAATTTCCACCTGGCGCCTCAGTTGGACCAGCGTTCGTGCTGGACGTGCAGACCGCGTGAGACGACGCTTCATCCAGTCCCAAACATGTTCAATGGGGGACAGATCCGGAGATCTTGCTGGCCAGGGTAGTTGACTTACACCTTCTAGAGCACGTTGGGTGGCACGGGATACATGCGGACGTGCATTGTCCTGTTGGAACAGCAAGTTCCCTTGCCGGCCTAGGAATGGTAGAACGATGGGTTCGATGACGGTTTGGATGTACCATGCACTATTCAGTGTCCCCTCGACGATCACCAGAGGTTTACGGCCAGTGTAGGAGATCGCTCCCCACACCATGATGCCGGGTGTTGGCCCTGTGTCCCTCGGTCGTATGCAGTCCTGATTTTGGCGCTCACCTGCACGGCGCCAAACACGCATACGACCATCATTGGCACCAAGGCAGAAGCGACTCTCATCGCTGAAGACGACACGTCTCCATTCGTCCCTCCATTCACGCCTGTTGCGACACCACAGGAGGCGGGCTGCACGATGTTGGGGCGTGAGCGGAAGACGGCCTAACGGTGTGCGGGACCGTAGCCCAGCTTCATGGAGACGGTTGCGAATGGTCCTCGCCGATACCCCAGGAGCAACAGTGTCCCTAATTTGCTGGGAAGTGGCGGTGCGGTCCTCTACGGCACTGCGTAGGATCCTACGGTCTTGGCGTGCATCCGTGCGTCGCTGCGGTCCGGTCCCAGGTCGACGGGCACGTGCACCTTCCGCCGAGCACTGGGGACAACATCGATGTACTGTGGAGACCTCACGCCCCACGTGTTGAGCAATTCGGCGGTCTGTCCACCCGGCCTCCCGCATGCCCACTATACGCCCTCGCTCAAAGTCCGTCAACTGCACATACGGTTCACGTCCACGCTGTCGCGGCATGCTACCAGTGTTAAAGACTGCGATGGAGCTCCGTATGCCACGGCAAACTGGCTGACACAGACGGCGGCGGTGCACAAATGCTGCGCAGCTAGCGCCATTCGACGGCCAACACCGCTGTTCCTGGTGTGTCCGTTGTGCCGTGCGTGTGATTGCTTGTACAGCCCTCTCGCAGTGTCCGGAGCAAGTATGGTGGGTCTGACACACCGGTGTCAATGTGTTCTTTTTTCCATTTCCAGGAGTGTATGTTAATGACCATATCAATTATCAGTTCCACAGAGGAGCTAACAGCGTTCTGATTTGGGTATATGGGATCTCCTGCGTAGTACAGATTACATTCTTAATAAGACTTAAGTCGTTAGTTCGCTGAAAAATATGAAACAACACAAATATTATTCACAGTAAGTAGAGCAGATCACTCTGTCCCCACCTAACATGAATAATACTAGCATTCATCACATGATAATTCTGATAGGCACTGTCATCCACGAAAATGATCATGCAGAACAGGCACATGGATGTTTGTAGGCACAAGATTCAGTCAGAGAGATGGAAGGTGAACTCTTGTCGGTAGCTGCCCACTGCTAACTGAAGTTAGGTGCCTCACCCATATGGACATAATGGCAGTCATCCGTCCTCCATGGCAAGTGCACATGTTGTCTTTGGATTTCCTGCCTCTTGTACATCAACAAATCTTGGTTGGCCTGCATCCTGTAGGCAATGGTACCTTTCCGGTTGTATGCCTGAGTGGCACATTGTGAGCCATGTCCCAGTACATGTCTCGTCAAATATGTAGGGTGCCTGGGTGTGGAGCATCTCTACACTGTCTAATCCATCTGGGTCATCTGGGTAGACGTCTGCAGCTGAGCAAATGCGAGAACATTCAGAGAGCTCCGTGCAGAGTATATATCACGTATCAGAGTAGTGCTACCAGATGTGGTTTTGCTATCAATGGACGTTAATGACAAAAAAATATGACTCGTTGTTCGAAGTCGCATTATGGAGTGGAAAGCACGTGGGTAATTCCCACTAGGAGAAAATCTAAACAGGCTGAAAAGCCCTAGCACAGTGCTACTTGTATTGCAGTCTGGCCGACTAGGCATCTCCTGCGGAAGAATGGTCTCATTTATTACCTTGTGGGTTTCCGCTGTATCTTGATAAGGCTGCATCCATGTACCTCCTTCCTAGGTTGAGGTCCTTCCACTTTTTGTGTCTGCCTGTGCTTGCTGTGATGTGGCTACTACTTTACTTAGCTGGTCTGTTGTCAGTTGCAAGGGGCGATTCAATCTCCATGTTGAGGTGAGAGCACTGTATATGCTCTCTGGCTAGTGTCCAGACAATAATGTGGTCACCTGGCCTCGTTCTACCGCCATCCAGGCCGTCCATTGGGCGGTCGCCGTATGGTTACCCTGTCAGCTGTCTTGAAGTTCACCTCAGCAGCAGCTCATGCCTCCTCTCTCATACACGCACTCCTGTGCCATCCTGTGCCGCTGATGGCGGTGAATGTAGCTCTATTCACGCTCTACTTGAATGTGTTGCAGCAGAAAAAAACTATGCATCAGACAACAACACAGAGACCCTCTCTTGCATTGGAGATAGGATCCTCCTATCTATGGGATAGGATCCTCCTACACTACAAGTGACAAAATTTTGCTTTCGACCACAAGCCACCTGCTCCAATGAAGCAACACCAGTGTATTTAATAGGACCGTCACATATGGTCAATGCTGGCACACAGACAGCGTTTGTTTTCGATGTATCAGAAGTCACGGACACGGTAATATCTTATCGAGCTCTCTAAGTTTTTCTCTGTTGAATGGTACAAAATAACGAGGTGGAGAGATAGTTTGGGTGACACACATGAATGCACCCTGAGATACGCAGATCTCTTGCGAACTGCAGCAACTGTATGTAGTTCGGAGAGATACCACAATGGAGTACTAAAATCCTTGTCCTTCTTCCATTCCCTGTATGATGTGGAGTCCTCCAAATTTTTCCAACAAGAAACAATACCGAAATTGCTCGTACTATCTTTTTTACTGCTTCATGTTGCAGGGGAAAGCTTTGTTTGTCGCTGGTCTTTTATACTGTATACGATTGGCAGAGCTATGACAACACGATCCCATTGGTCAAAACGCTGTCCTGTCGCAGTTAGTCAGCTCGCCCTGTTTCTCCATAGGATGCAGAAAGTCTTACATATAGCGCTCACCAACTTCCGTTCAGGTCCGACTTAAATTGGGAGGATCACATGGACGAAGCAGCAGGGAGAGTGGGCTAGAGACTGAGGAGCAGTTACAAGATACAGAGGGTCTGTCTAAAAAAACAGCGCTGTAGTTTTTGCTGTATGGGATGCTTAGCAGATAGGTTTAAAAAGGTGACTCGTTTCTAGATATGAGAGTGGCACACTATCAACGTCACTTGTGTATGCTTGTAGACCCAAGACCACTTTTTACGCAGGGTAACGGTAACATAATCGTTATAAATGTGTTTTTAATAGCACGGCCCTAGCGCTGGGCTGTAGAATCCGTCAGATTCAAATGTTGGTCCCCCAGTATTATTCCTCGAAAGGAACATTTTCCCTCCACGGGTTCCCATTTGGCCTACCTGGTGAGTGTAACCCGACTGCTGAAAAAAAAGTTACTCGTCATGTAAAGTGTCCTTCATGATCAATTTAATTAATCAGCGTATGAACTTGATATCAAAGACGTGCCGCCCGGTGGGTGGAAGAGATGGCGCGGGCACCGCGGAGTGATGCTTGGCAGTTGTTTTTTTTTATTTTTTCGTTTTGGTGATACCTTATAAAGGAACGTCGATCTCCCAGCTACACAGCACGAGATAGGCTACCACGATTTTTTTCGTAAACACTAGTGCGATATAGCATTGCATTGGTAAAATGGGACCTGCCATATAGTACAAAACAGCTACGTCCTCTTGAACTATAGCCTGTTGTTGCCGAACGTAAAATGATTGTTTTTTTTTCTTACATGAGAACCAATGGTTTGAAAGATTGTATTCTTTATTGTTATTTCACGTGTCTGAAATGTTTGTAATACAGTTTATTCACAGACTATGAGTTTAACGAGAGACGTCGTGTAATTTTTCCATCAGAAAAACTAAAAACGAAACTAAACTGCGGCCGAATAGGCCATGAAGGCCCAGTGGTACTCACCGGCCAACATGTCTTCCTCAGATTACAGGCACTACTAGATTTGGATATGATAGGGGGGTGGGGGATGTCGTCAGCACATTGCTCTCTGGCCATTGGTCAGTTTACGAGACTGGAGCCACTGCTTCTCAATCCAGTCAAGTAGTTCCTCAGTTTGCCTCACAAAGGCTGAGTGCACTCCAGTTGCCAGCAGTGCTCGGCAGACTGCATGGTCACCCATCCGAGTGTTATCCCATCTCATAAGCGCTTATTTTTATGATCTGAAGGGAACGAGGTTTACCACTGCGGCCAGGCCACTGGCCTGATTTTTCTATCAAACTGAAAGAAGCTGCTTGACATAGATGCTTTTTCTTCAGAGCTTCTTCTTCGGAGCTAGAGTTCTCGCTTTTTCTTTATTCCGATGATGGTTTTAAATGACACAAACTTTCTGCAGTCTTCAGTAATTTTAATCAAAATAGTGGGAATTTTTATCCCGATTTTATGCAGGGTGAGCATCGTTATAATTCTATCCCTCAGATGAACGGTTAAACTGTGCTGAGTTTGCTCTTAAAACTAAAAGAAAACGGACTGCGCCTACGGCCCATGTGAGTGAGCAGTTCTAGGAGCTTCAGTCTGGAACCGCGCGACCGCTACGGTCGCATATTCGAATCCTGCCTCCGGCATGGATGTGTGTGATGTCCTTAGGTCACTTAGTTTTTAGTATTTCTGAGTCCTAGGTGACTGATGACCTCAGATGTTAAGTCCCATAGTGCTCAGAGCCATTTGAACCATTTTTGACTGCGCCTGTTTTCATGGAAAGAGGGCATTTATTATCGTCGCAATTGTGTTTTCTTTTTTCAATAAATGTTTGACTATAGAAGACGCATTGATGTTACATACAAATGATACAGTGCAGTGCTCATAATGGTGAGCCCCTACCGGCTGGGCTACTAGAGGCATGATGGCGAATTCCACAGGAGGTCGCGACTGTCCTTTTTCGGGCATGTGTGTGTGGGTGGGTGTTGATCTTAGGGTAAGTTAGTTTAAGTAATGTGTAAAACTAGGAACCGATGATTTCAGCAGTTTGGTCCCTTATTTGGATTTCAACCACAAAGACACACACACACACACACACACACACACACACACACACACACACACACAAATACACACACACACACACACACAGTCCTTTTAGACAAACAACCTGTGATCAGGTAGCTCTCATTTATAACAGTTTTGTTCTGAGGAATGCTGGCATCGCACTCTATTCTATGTATAGGTTGTATGAGCGTCGGTAACACAGATCACCCTGCCAACTGCTCGGGGGGGATTCATTGTGCTGAATGCACTGTCGTGTGAGGCTGCTCTGGTGTCAGTGGTCACTTTAGGTGGAAGGCTTCCTGTTTTCCAAGCAGCCGAATCTTGAAAAAGACTTCTGGAGCATCCTCCAGAATTTCGTTGTTGTTCCAAAGTGGTCCTATTTTTCCGAGAAATATGTTTAACGGAATACAAAATACAAGAAAGAGGGCTTTGATGTTAAATGAAAGTGTTCACCATTGCAGAATGACTGGCATACTGAAGGTGTTGGGGGCATGCATAGTCTGTTTGAGATTACTGCCGCAAGTGCGCCCCCTGATCATGGGGGTGTCGTTTGGCTGTGTCTCTGTGTTGTTATATTTTCGACAAACAAGTTGCACTTGTAAGTCTGCAGGCTTTCGTGGCCGTTGTCACTGAAGTTGAAATTTTCTGGGCTATTAGGCCGCGTCACTTTTCTTTTAAAATGATCGACATTTCGATCCCGCTGCTGGGTGAGTGTTCTATCAATAGTGGACACCAGAAGATCCTGAGGAAGATCCCAGCAGAGGGGTCGAAACGTCGATCATTTTAGAAGAAACATGATGCGGCCTAATAACACAGAAGATTTTAACTTAAGTTTGCACTTACCTAGTAGATGGTCCACTTACCTAGTATTGTTTAGCTGACTATACATGTTTTCTGTTGCAAAAGGACCATCGTCTCTAGGTGGCTAACGACTGCAGCCAGCTCGTGCCACATCAGAACGGCAATAGGTCACAGGGGGATATCTGTTGGCCACAGAAAAACCGTGAAGCACTCAGCTGCAGCAGTTGACCGTTCGAAAAAGCCTGTACCCTCCCCTTAGGTGGATGGAGGAGGGAGGGATGGGGTGGCGGTGGAGGGATGACAGGAAGTGTGAGGGCGTGCACATTCAACTACTGCCCCCTCTGCAGATTTTGGACTGACAGTTTTCCCCAGGACGTGTGTTGCATGATAGCCCATTCATTATCGCAGTTGTTTTTTTCATGACTTTTTCGAAGTGTAATTATAACAGTATGCATTTTTTCCATTAGTTGTGATACCACATTTAGCTACCAATATCTAGTTGTGGTAGCATGTATTAGCGTCGATTACCTGGGCTTCGGGGTGATCGTTGAGCAGGCGGCTGGAGCAAACTCCGACTTCAAACTGCAGTAGATGTTGTGGTGGTGGTGGTGGTTTGTGTTTAACGTCCGGTCGACAACGAGGTCATTAGAGACGGAGCGCAAGCTCGGGTTAGGGAAGGATTGGGAAGGAAATCGGCCGTGCCCTTTTCAAAGGAACCATCCCGGCATTTACCTGAAACGATTTAGGGAAATCACGGAAAACCTAAATCAGGATGGCCGGAGACGGGATTGAACCGTCGTCCTCCCGAATGCGAGTCCAGTGTGCTAACCACTGCGCCACCTCGCTCGGTGTAGATGTTGTCATCAGCTATATGCTTACAGGTAATACACTCCTCTCTGTCAACACCAGCATCTCGTCAGTTGTAAATACTTCCCACCAAAAAGAACAAAGAATGTATCTTACATCCCTGCCTTTTTCCCAACAGCTTGTAGGTGAAGGGTGGAGCTTGAATGCATCTGTCACTAGTTTTGAGTGGTATTGTTAAACATTTTCCCAACAAGGTAACACAGCTGTATGGTGTCATAGATTTTGAGATTTATTGTCAGATTAGGCACTCCTTGTGTCGTACTATGCATGTAATTGTGTAATTAGGCCTTGTCTTTATGATTAATTACGTAATTAGGACCGTTCTTTACACCAGTTTCCCAACCAAAGTACATAAAATACAATAATAGACCTTCCACTCCTGCATCTGGGAAGTTTCCATGTGTTGGAGGGCGCACTTTGTGCTTTCTGCCCAGGAGGACGAGGATTCAAGTCAGAGAAATTGCAACAGGTTTGGAGTCGCAGAATGAGAAAACCCATTTTTAATTTCAAGGCAATCTCTTTAGGAGAGGGTGAGGTGGCACAAAGAAATTCCTACGAAAACTCGAAATTTTCGCAAAAATTCGAAATTCCCGCAAAAATTAGGAATTCCCACCAAAACACCAAATTCGAGCCATTGGGTTAGGTCCAAGAGAAAGAGGGATGGTGAGGGGGGAGGAGACGGGGCACCATATGAAGACTGACAAGAGATTATGACGTCATTAGGCCATGGGACTGGTATGGTCTGGGGGAGGTGGAATTAATTCATAAATTTAATTAATTTGCATATCATTAAGATAACAAAATGGTGCCTATACCTCCACTATCCTATTACTTATGAATGTATGTACGTATGTACGTCCCACATATTCTCTTAAACCACTGGATCAGTTTCACCCAAAGTTGATAAACATATGACTTTGAGTCCATAAAGAATCGTTGTGGGATTAATAACCATCTGCCTCTCAAAATGTTACAATGGAGGTGAAGAAGAAACACAGCTCATGGTGGGCAAATAGCCAGACTATATTAGTCCAGTTGTTGAGAATAAGAGCACTTGCAACCAACTTTATAAATAATTTCAAACTTTTATGAGACTTTTTCTCGCCGGTGACCTCCACAAAGTAGTGCAAGAGAGAAATTTCTCCCTTGCTACATTTTCGATGTTCATTAAGTAAAGCTGCCACATCAAACGTAACCTTATAATGTATTACTTATTTACTACTAACTCTATTTACAACACCTTTTCCCTATTTACATAATCCACTGAATGTACTAGCAAAAAATTTTACTGTGTGGCATATGGTTCAGAAGAATGATGTCACAAACACTAAAGTGTAGGAAAAACTGTTGCATCATACATGTTTTCATTCCTTACTAACAACTCTATTCGCAGCACACTTCACTGACACTATCAACATATATCACTAGATATTGCTGCAAAATTGTCTCACTGTATGCACGTAATTCAAGAGCTACAATGTCATAAACACAGAGCTGTGTGAAAAAGAAACAGCAAGACGAAATTAGCTAGAAATACAAATGAAATATATGTATAAATGTGTGTGAAATATGTTAAATAGGTGTGTAATATACGAGGGCTAATCGGAAAGTAAGTTCTGGTCGGTTGCGAAGTGGAAAGCACTGTGAAAATCCAATGAATGTTTGTACAGATCATAGATGTCTTGGGCATTGTCTCTAGTAGACTAGTAGATGGCATCACATTGCTTTTCTCAGATGTGAGTACACAGTGAGTACATAAAGATGCCCAGGAAATAGCGTCTACCATGAAAATGAGTAAGCACAGGTGACTGCCTTCTATGATGAGGATACTGGAAAGTTGGTACAACACCACGACAGATACCGAAGTCGGAGTGGCGACTATGTACGAAAGTAGCTGGCTGTTGTAGCTAACTTGCTAATAAAACATTTTTGATTTTCACAGTTGTTTCCATTTCGCAACCAGTTGGAACTGATTTTCTGAATAGCCCTCGTGTAAGACATAGATAAAAAGAACTCACATAAATTCCAGAACCGATTATAAACGATTTTGGTACACATTTTACTTACTATTTGGAGAGATTTTTGCAGTGAAATCCAGCATCCTCCAATTGGGGTGGGGGAAGGAATTTTGTAGGGACAGAATGGGGAGAAGAAGATGGAGACATGAACAGGGGAAAGGAGGCAATGAATACAGAAAAGGAAGATGGAAAATTGGACATCAGGAGGGACAGGAATAGGTGGACAGAATGGGAAGAGGAGAAGATGGACAGAGAAGAGAGCGTTGGTGTGAAGATGGACAGTTATAGGAAAGAGGAGATGGACAACAAGAGGGGAGGAAGAAATTGATGGGGAGAGGAGAGAGAAAGAGATGGACAGATAAAGGTAATAGGAGGAAACAAATGGAAAGAGAAAGAAGAGGAGATAGATGGAAGAAGTGGATGGATACGATGAAGGGGAGGAAGAGGTTGACATCAAGAGTAGGAAGAACAACATGATCTGAGAGGGAAGGGAAGAGGAGATGGGCAGTTACTGGGGGAGTATGAGACAGTCAGAGAGAGAGAATGGGCAAAGAGAGGGGGGATGAGGAGATGGACAGAGAGTTGAGAGAGGAGAAGGTACGCAAAGAATAGGAAGCAGAGGAGATGGGCAGAGAGAGAGAGGGGCAGGTGCAGATGGATAGAGAAAGGGTGTGTGGTGAGCAAAGTTAAGGTACAGAAAGGCTAAGAGAGGGGAACAGGGGATGGACATATCTGGAAGAAGCAGACAGATGGAGGGGAGAAGCAGATGGACAGGGAAAGGAAGTAGTAGATGGACAGATACAGGAGGATGAATAGATGGACAGGGGGAGGGGATGAAGGAGATGAACTAAGTGAGAGGGGAGTAGATGAACAATGGAAGGAGGAGGAGGAGATGAACAAAGAAAGAGAATAGGAGGAGATGGACAGAGAAAGTAGAGAGGAGGATATGAATGGAGAAAGGGAAGAGGATGTGATGGAGAGAATCAGCTGGAGGTAGAGATGAACCAAAAGAGGGGGAAGGTGGTGATGGACTGGGAGTGGGACAGAGGCGGTCGACTTGGAAGGGATAATGAAGAGACAGAGGTGAAGGGGAAACAAGTGATGAACTGAGAGGCCAAGTTGCACGTCTTTTCAGTTTACTACATATCAGGTGGCTTCTATGTCGACGATGATGAAATGATGAGCACTATACAATACCCAGTTCCTGAGTGCAGATAATCTCAAACCAATCTGGGAATCGAACCCAGGCCCATTGTCCATCCAGCTAAACGATGAATAAAACGCACTCTTCTTTTGTTCTTAAGAGTGTATCGACATCGTCCACAAGGGGCGGACCAAAGTGATACACTTGTCACCCCTTTCCTCGCTCCCCCTTAGGAATCTGGTGCATAAAGTTTTATTCATTCCACAATTCTCACAGGCTTCCGTATCGATTTCTCTTTTCTGTGTCATCAATAAAACTTGCTTCTTCTGTAATGGAACATCACAAAACTGAGAAAGTCCTTTATACCAGTAATAGAAATTTAACGCCCTTAACTTGGATAATTTTCTGGGCCCACTCACAGTTATATAACTGTTTATTTGGTTGTTAATTTACAAATAGTTTCCCTACTTAGAATTAGCTCTTGTAGCATTCATCGTCTGTTAACTAGGAAAAAAAGCTTGAGGTGAGTGTAATAATTCAAAAGAGTTCAGTCATACTTCACATAATGGCATGGAGAAGCTAAATCTTTTTCAGAGAGTAAATCTCTTTTACACAATAATCTTTTTTTAGAAATGAGTACAACCAGGACCAGAGAAACGAATGCCAGAATGGACTTTTCTCTCGTTAAAAGCGCGGTAAATCCACTGAACGGCAGTCGTGCTACCTCTTTCACAGTTAAACATTCAGACAAACAACGCTTTTAATGTGCTCTCAGTAAAGGGACAGAAATTGTACACGTTGCGCTGCAAACAGCCCCTGAGGCGTCATCAGGAGCCCATTGACGAGTACAAACAACCCTTTGGCTGCTCGTTTGCCCTTTAGCGTGGCAGCCCTTCAGAAGACGTTAATGCCGGTCGGCCCGCTCTCGCACTTGGCGTCCTTTTAACGGCAGGCGCCGCGTGTTTGCGCACAGGAGTGGCCCAGGGGAACGCCCTACCAGCCGCCAGCGCTCGCCATGTGGCAGGAATTAGCTCGCGCGACACTTCAGCACACGCGGCACGGTTGGCGAACTGGGGCAGTGGATAACTCATCACACGCTAGACTGCCATGGATGGTCACAGGCGATAAGTGTAGCTGCCTTGCTTCATCGAGACAGGCCTATAACCCTTCTGTACATGAACACATTGTCAACACAATGTGTCTCGCTTTTTAACACATTTTTATTATGTCTCTTTCCTGTTAGTACGTCTTTCCAGTACAAATTTTTCAACTGCTTTTAAACTAACTTCTCACTTAACTACGGAAATGAAATTTTAAACATAGTTCAGAACTGGATGGCAGTACACCATCAACTCGCTTTCAACTGTGTCTGAGCACCTAACGACTGTAGGTATAGAGACACCGGTGAAAATATTTCCTAACGCCTGACATCTCTGCTAACCTGTAGGACCAGAGTGTTGCCTGGGTTTACTGTCTCAGTATACTTTCCAAGCTGTATGCAATGAAATCGAGGGCTCTGTTAAGTCAGCAAGCACAAGTACTGCCTCTGCAGCACTGTCTTCACAGTGGCACGACGCCACAGCAACCCTACTGGCAAATTAGAGATGGCAATCCTGTTATAAAGGTAGCGGCGCCACGGATCTTCTTCCAGTTGTGTGTTTGCTGCACTCTCGTATTGTTCTCATTACATACCGTTGGTTTGGTCCCTTGTTTCGCTATGCCTTTGGCTTTCACTGTTGCATTAGTCGTTTGAACTTCATTTTTGCCATGCATTTAAATTGTCTATTTTCCTGTCATAGTTGTCCTCTTTCTCACACACAGCTAGCTGCTGTCGGCGGCCCTTGGCTGGTCGATCATTCTCTAATGCTTCATTGATCCTTGATTACGCACAACAAATAAATGCTGTATAAAAAACATACAAAATTAGTTTTGCCTGGTCTTTTATTTTATTTTTTAGAATAATAACAACTAAACAGACTGTAATGGTATTGATCAGTATGTATAATACTATCTTGTTTCAGATAATATCAAGTGAGAAGATGTTGAATAACCTTCGCAGTTAAGATATGTACGACTCAACAATCTCATCAAAATGGTTCAAAACTGTTGCAATATTTTACATACTCAAGACTAAAAAGCAGAAACTAATTGTTTAAGTAAAAATTAATTTTTAAATTTACACGTTTTTAAAATGGATTAACGAGAATAAAATTTGACCTAGTCCAATATAGGATCCCAACCTAACACAGACGGTTTTTAAAAATTGTGGTTGTTAAAACATGTAGGCGCTTATATCAAAAATCTTGGCTACATGAACTACTCATGAATGGATTATATATTCCACACACCATTATTTCCATATACATTAGAAATAAAATTCTTTGAATTATCTCTATAGGGTTAGGCATTTGTATTGTGTTATGATAATTTTTTTTATATTTTCCGTGCAGTTTAGAAACGTGTTATATCTCAAATTTAATTTTATTTAAGTAATTATTCGTTTATTGAATGACTGGGTACCTTTCGTAAGTGTCTTCAGATGAAATTTGTCCAGTCTTTCTGAAGGTATCAGTAAATCCAATATTTCATTTTAAAGGTACCCTTAGTAAAATTAATGAATTACTGCTTAAACTGACACACAATATTTTTAGCGCAAGGCAATCTGAGTTTCAAAAATCCCTACAAAAGAATGTCCCTGACAAACAATAACATATACCTTTCATGAATCACTTATCTCACAAAAATCTTCGTTACTACTCCAATACAGGGAGCGCCACTCCTGCCAGCTAAACAAAAGATTCTAGCTACTGAAGGCACTAAATACTGACAGGCATAGTTAGCAAATGAAAGATTTTGATAGAGAGCAAACAATGTATTTACCTTAATAGTGTTCAAAAGTCATAGTTCTTGACATCCAGTCTTACAAATTTACCGTCTCTGATGGACAAACGTCCAGCGCTCTCAAAACTCCGCCATGCCTCTTCCCACACCCACCACTGCTGGCGGCTCACCTCCAACTGCGCTACGCTACGAGCTGTTAACAGCCAGCTGTTCAACAGCAAACAACAATGAAAACCAGCCACAGATTACACACAGCACAACCAGTGATTTTCATACAGAGCGCTGCCTGGCGTTACCAATATAAAAACCTAAACAGCCTACTTACATAGCCCCCATGCTCCCCACAAAAAATTTTACAAATTGTTTTGGGCACTGACCAATCCATATTTGTAAAAATTTTTCTTAATTACAGTAACAAAGATATCAAATGCACACACTTATTGATACAATGTTGGTCACAAGCCTAAATTTTGTCACAGTCCATAAAGACAGCCCTCATCATTCATCACAGTAAAGTTGCAGTGTTTTTTTTTTCTCAAAGTCTGAGCAGTAAAAGAAAATGCACATGGAAGTAGTGATTTCCATGCAGTCTTGAAGAAGTAGTTTTGTCCTTCCCATGGAAAGACAGTGCTGACTCATGACATGCAGACAGGTAATGGGCCACAGCAGAGCAAACCCACAGCAGAGTCAGTAGAAGTTTTGAAGAATATTGAGAGGTAACAGTTTGTGTACCCGTGGTCTAGGAGTAGCGTCTTTGATTCATAATTAAAACGTCTTCGATCCTGGTTCGATCCTCACCACTGCCTAAATTTTGATAAATAATCAGCATTGGTGGCCGAAGACTTCCGGCATAAGAAGTCAGCCTCCTTCTGCCACGAGCCTTGTCAAAGATTGCGGAGGAGCGGATAGAGGTTCAGGGCATTCTCTTGCCTAGAGATGGGAAATTGGCCCTAAAGGTGGAAGAATCAGCAATGATCAACGAGATGAGGATGCAGAAGGCAATGGAAACCACTGCATTAAAGACACGTAACGTGAATCCACAGGACATGGGGCCTGCACTTGAATAAGTGTCATGATGATCTCTCCATTGGCAAAAGATTCCGGAGTACTCTCCCATTCGGATCTCCGGAAGGGGACTGCCAAGGGGGAGGTAACCCTGAGAAAAAGATTGAATAATCAACGAAAGGATAATGTTCTACGAGTCAGGGCGTGGAATGTCAGAACCTTGAACATGGTAGGGAAACTAGAAAATCTGAAACGGGAAATGCAAAGGCTCAATCTAGATATAGTAGGGGTCAGTGAAGTGAAGTGGAAGGGAGACAAGGATTTCTGGTCAGATGAGTATCGGGTAACATCAACAGCAGCAGAAAATAGTATAACAGGTGTAGGATTCGTTATGAATAGGAAGGTAGGGCAGACGGTGTGTTACTGTAAACAGTTGAGTGACCGGGTTGTTCTAATCAGAATCGACAGCAGACCAACACTGACAACGATAGTTCAGGTATACATGCCGACGTCGCAAGCTGAAGATGAACAGATAGAGAAAGTGTATGAGGATATTTAAAGGGTAATGCAGTATGTAAAGGGGGACGAAAATCGAATAGTCATGGGCGACTGGAATGCAGTTGTAGGGGAAGGAGTAGAAGAAAACGTTACAGGAGAATATGGGCTTGGGACAAGGAATGAAAGAGGAGAAAGACTAATTGAGTTTTGTAACAAGTTTCAGCTAGTAATAGCGAATACCCTGTTCAAGAATCACAAGAGGAGGAGGTATACTTGGAAAAGGCAGGGAGATACGGGAAGATTTCAATTAGATTACATCATGGTCAGACAGAGATTCCAAAATCAGATACTGGATTGTAAGGCGTACCCAATAGCAGACTCAGATCACAAAATAGTAGTGATGAAGACTAGGCTGAAGTTCAAGACATTAATCAGGAAGAATCAATACGCAAAGAAGTGGGATACGGAAGTTCTAAGGAATGAGGAGATACGGTTGAAGTTCTCTAACGCTATAGATACTGCAATAACGAATAGCGCAGTAGGCAGCACAGTTGAAGAGGAATGGACGTCTCTAAAAAGGGCCATCACAGAAGTTGGGAAGGAAAACATAGGTACAAAGAAGGTAGCTACGAAGAAACCATGTGTAACAGAAGAAATACTTCAGTTGATTGATGAAAGGAGGAAGTACAAACATGTTCCGGGAAAATCAGGAATACAGAAATACAAGTCGCTGAGGAATGAAATAAATAGGAAGTGCAGGGAAGCTAAGACGAAATGGCTGCAGGGAAAATGTGAAGACATCGAAAAAGATGATGCTGTAATTTACCGTCTAGTAAGGTCATCCGAAGACCAGTATCAGTTGCAAAGCGATTTAGAAAAGATTGCTGTATGGTGTGGCAGGTGGCAGTTGACGCTAAATAACGAAAAGTGTGAGGTGATCCACATGAGTTTCAAAAGAAATCCGTTGGAATTCGATTACTCGGTAAATAGTACAATTCTCAAGGCTGTCAATTCAACTAAGTACCTGGGTGTTAAAATTACGAACACCTTCGGATGGAAAGACCACATAGATAATATTGTGGGGAAGCATACAGGAATGTCAAAACAATCTTTAGTGACATTAAAAGCAACGGTGGTAACATTAAGAGTGCAACGGGAATTCCACTGTTAAATGCAGAGGAGAGAGAAGGTAGGTGGAAACAATACATTGAAAGTCTCTACGAGGGTGAAGATTTGTCTAATGTGATAGAAGAAGAAACAGGAGTCGATTTATAAGAGATAGGGGATCCAGTATTAGAATCGGAATTTAAAAGAGCTTTGGAGGACTTACGGTCAAATAAGGCAGAAGGGACAGATAACATTCCACCAGAATTTCTAAAATCATTAGGGAAAGTGGCAACAAAACGTCTATTCAAGTTGGTGTGTAGAATATATGAGTCTGGCGACATACCATCTGACTTTCGGAAAAGCATCATCCACACAATTCCGAAGACGGCAAGAGCTGACAAGTGCGAGAATTATCGCAAAATCAGCTTAACAGCTGCATGAATATACAGAAGAATAGAAAAGAAAATTGAGAATGCGCTAGGGGACGATCAGTTTGGCTTTAGGAAAAGTAAAGGCACGAGAGAGGCAATTCTGACGTTACGGCTAATAATGGAAGCAAGGCTAAAGAAAATTCAAGACACCTTCATAGGATTTGTCGACCTGGAAAAAGCATTCGACAATATAAAATGGTGCAAGGTGTTCGAGATTCTGAAAAAAGTAGGGATAAGCTATAGGGAGTGATGGGTCATGTACAATATGTACAACAACCAAGAGGGAATAATAAGAGTGGACGATCAAGAACGAAGTGCTCATATTAAAAAGGGTGTAAGACAAGGCTGTAGCCTTTCGCCCCTACTCTTCAATCTGTACATCGAGGAAGCAATGATGGAAATAAAAGAAAGGTTCAGGAGTGGAATTAAAATACAAGGTGAAAGGATATCAGTGATACGATTCGCTGATGACATTGCTATCTTGAGTGAAAGTGAAGAAGAATTAAATGATCTGCTGAACGGAATGAACAGTCTAATGAGTACACAGTATGGTTTGAGAGTAAATCGGAGAAATACGAAGGTAATGAGAAGTAGTTGAAATGAGAACAGCGAGAAACTGAACATCAGGATTGATGGTCACGAAGTCAATGATTTTAAGGAATTCTGCTACCTAGGCAGTAAAATAACCAATGACGGATGGAGCAAGGAGGACATCAATAGCATACTCGCTATGGCAAAAAAAGGCATTTCTGGCCAAAAGAAGTCTACTAATATCAAATACCGGCCTTAATTTGAGGAAGAAATTTCTGTAGTGAAACATGGATTGTGGGAAAACCGGAACAGAAGAGAATCGAAGCATTTGAGATGTGGGGCTATAGATGAATGTTGAAAATTAGGTGGACTGATAAGGAATGAGGAGGTTCTACGCAGAATCGGAGAGGAAAGGAATATGTGGAAAACACTGATAAGGAGAAGGGACAGGATGATAGGACATCTGCTAAGACATGAAGGAATGACCTCCATGGTACTAGAGGGAGCTGTAGAGGGCAAAAACTGTAGAGGAAGACAGAGATTGGAATACGTCAAGCAAATAATTGAGGATGTAGGTTGCAGGTGCTTCTCTGAGATGAAGAGGCTAGCACAGGAAAGGAATTCGTGGCGGGCCGCATTAAACCAGTCAGTAGACTGATGACCAAAAAAAAAAAGGTCATTACAGAGCCGACGCACTGTAGTCCTGGTGGAGAGTATGGTATTGGTGGGCCACCAGAGGTGTCGACCCACTGCAGTGTTTGTAGAGATGGCCAACAGCCATCTGTTACGACTGTGCAGGTGCACAGTCACCATCGAAGAGTCTTGCGGACAATATAGCAAGTCCATGAACCACCACTTGTGCGATCACAAAGCTTTTTGGAATTTCCTTACAACCAGCAATGCTGTTAACCAGTCCCTTGCTGAATTATCGACACAAGTGCAAGCACTAACAGTCCCTTTTTTCACATATTGTGCATATACTATGACCAACAGAAACGTGTGCAGTGAAATGAATGCTTACAAGTTACTTAATTTGATGCACTGGTGTCAATTACAATTTTATAACATGAGAATAAAATAACAAATGTACAAAATACATCATTAAAGAACATAACAATACAGATAACATTTGTAGTGATATGGGCTTTACAAAAGAATCGAAATAACATGTACATCAGTGTTACAGGAATTATGACATAAGTAAATAAATAAAATAATGAGAATAGTTTGCGAAACATTAATTTCACATATGAGCATTGAAGCAGAACAGAATTAATAATATGTAACCATCTTTACAAACAAAATAACATATTATTAATGCAAATTATATTTGAGGATAGCAGTATTCCTCGTCATAGTGAATGTAGCTTAGTGTTAGAAAAATTCTGCATCATAAATCTTATTAGCTAAACACATAAAGACAGGAAAAACACAAATACACAAGGGTACACAAACACATAGCGGAATAACACAAAAGGAAAGGACAGGGTTCGTTTTCAGTGTAACATTTGTTACTGCAGTCCAACGCAAAATCTTAATTCCACAGATATTTCCTCTGATTTCAACATTTGCTCCTGCAAAAAAAGAAAATCCTATCTAACCCTGTTAAATAAATATTTTTCATGAAACTTCCTGGCAGATTAAAACTGTGTGCCCAACCCAGACTCGAACTCGGGACCTTTGCCTTTTATGGGCAAGTGCTCTACCAACTGAGCTACAGAAGCACGACTCATGGCCGGTACTCACAGCTTTACTTAGTGCCAGTATCTGCCAGGAAGTTTCATATCAGTGCACACTCTACTGCAGAGTGAAAATCTCATTCTGGAATATTTCTCATTGTACAATACTAATTTTTTCCCAATTCTTTTTCATATAACTTCTCAATGCATTCTTTCCCTATTCTTCATAGTTAGTTTCTTATATAGTCTACCCCCTTTTAAGCTAACTTAAATCTACTGAGCCCAGATATATATATACGAAAGGACGAGGCAATGGAGGAACACACAACAAATTAACACGAACAGGAATGACAAAAAAATGCAAATTGGCAAAGCAAGCAGCAGTATATCTAAATTAGCAAAGCAAATGGAACATTACAACTAATATGAGCCAATGTGCAGCAACAAGAAAAATAAATCAGTAGTAAAACTGGCTTGACAGAGTAATACAAAGTGAAATTTAGTAGCGCTATGCCTGGCACACAGCAGCAGCAAATGCAATAACTATACCTAAACATGACAAAGCTCAAGCAGAAAAAAATATTACAGTAAAGATGGCCATGTCTAATACCTATGTCAGATCTTAACACTTGAGTGATGCATCACAAAAACTTACTCTGCAAGAAAGTTACCAAGTCATCAAAAAAATTATTTTTGAGATACCTGTGAAGGGAAATGTCTATGTGTGTTCCCTTTTTTTTAAGAAAGTAGATCATAAAATTATTCTTTACTGCGTCTGTAGACAGAAAATAGTGATATTAGTACATCTATTAAATTTTATTATAACCAATGCTGCAGTGCAACTAGAAACTAGACATTAAACAAAATGAGCAAATATATAAACGTCATTGACTAACCATATGGCATATCCTAAGGCAGTAAAAAATCTCTCAACTAGCAAGACAATAGATGTAAAATGTTTCTCATCATTTCATTAGGCATTTTAGTAAATATCATAAATTAAGAGCTCCACAGTGTAATCATTTGTTTTCAAGTTTGAGCATATCGTATTTGCGATGCTTTCTACAAAGAAATGTCAATAGCGAGGACCCTAGCCTCCTTTTTCCTTCACCTGTGCCTCTGAAAGGCACACACTAATGGCTTCTTTTTCAGGTGACTGTCGCCTCCACAGCCCATTACGTCCACGGCATCTACCTCCTTTACTGAAATTTTTTTCCTCTATAGTGACAGTCTCATATAAAATAAAAAAATTCAAAGATTAGAAATTTACATTAGAAGTGTGTAGAAACAAAATATCACATATAACAGTGTCTAAAAAGTTTTGTCAGCATTGTGGTAACTAACATTCACATATGTACACACATTTCATAACTCTTAAAGTAAGATTCTTGGTTTCCAACATCCTTTTCATAAATCAGAGTCCCTAACCACTACTCATTATTTCTTACCTTATTACATACATATTCGTTGACACTTCTTCGATATTTCATCATAATAAATACGTAGCATAAGCAAACTCCTCATACAGCATCAGCTCATTGATCATAAACATACCTCAACAGCATAATACACATCGTCGCCGTAATAATAACATTATAACACATGAGTCAAATCTCAAAAACGTCGTAGCTTTCTGCAATAATCTCAAAAACTAAGAAAAAATTCTCTGCTCATTTCAATAGTGTGATCTACCTCACACGTACTTTAAAAATCATGATCTCATACCAAATACATCAGTCAAAGCTCTCATAGAATCACAATGGTTCCGAAAAACTATGAACAGTTCACACAGTACAGACAAAATACAATTTCATAATTGTGAAGTTATCCAACTGTGTAATTATGTAAACATCTGTCACTGATGTAGTAAAAAAAATCTTTGTCTCTCTCAGTTAAACGATCAGATAGCTGAGAATTTTATGTGCTAGAGAAATATGGTACTGATGTGTAAAGTTGTGTAAGCAAGTACCATATTAGCTAGGGCTCCTTGTGCTTGCCAAACACGTGGTACACAAAGTAAGCGTGTAACCCCCTGAGGATTAATGTAATGATACCCTCAGGTGTTACAGATTACAGTAATGGAATGAAATGTATCATGGAAAACCTTTGTATCATTGTAATTCAAAAATCTTTAAACATAAATGTTTTAAGTACAAAATCAGTCACTCAACTACGTGTACTGCAATGCTAAACTGTGCGTCTTGTTGTAAGATAATCTCTGTCATTACTTAACGGTAAAAATGTGCCAAGCGTCGTAATTATCGTCGACCATAAGCGAAGTTTTGTCGAAGTCACTGTACTTACCTCGTAATAAACAAAAGTGAAATGCTATGCGTATAGATATCGTAGTTATTACCTATATTACCGTGATCAAGAAAGTACTACACTGGAACGTATTACTGTGCTACAAGAAAGGCTGTCTCATTGTAGCTATACCACAAAAGTTACTACTAAAACATGTTTTCCTTTCCAGAAGAATTCAGAAAAACTGTCAGAGATAAAACAGATACACCGGAAAAGCAACAATGTAAATTGTGTCACACATTAGTAGCGTCGTGTGCAGCTGTCAAATAAACTAACCACTGTGTCATCTGGTATCTCTCAGAAAGTACTTTAAATCCAGAATGTATTTTCAAATAAACCAAATGTTGCATTAAAATCTTATTAGTAGTACTGGTATACGTTCTAAGTATGTGAGCCTTACAGTCGTTACATAATCGTGCAACTAACAAGCAAGAGTGTACACACACAATAACACTGTGTCGTCTGTTAACTATAACAATACACTCGTAAATACTATCTAAATATGTTCCCTAGGTTCTAGACTGGATAGTTAACTTCAAAATATTGTTGCATGTTAACAGTTTCCAAGTGTCACAAAGAGTACTAGTAATGTGAAGTGAAAAATTTTATAGCAAAGGCTAAAATAAAAAACAGATTATCTCTCAGTAAACGGTTTTACGAATGACATGTGGTGCAATCCTTTACTCTTCCTAGTACGCAGAGTTTCAGTTTCAACGCAAATATCATGTGGTATACGTCGGATTTTGAAAGGTCCATTGTAAATCAGAAAAATTTGTGACTTAAGTGTTTCTTCTTATGTGACAAGGAATGAGCTTTAATGAGAACTTTCTGACCAATATATAATTTCTTTACATTTGCTTTACCATGTAGTTTTCTCCTTTTGTATGCTGCAAATTTTATATTTTTAATAGCCAAATCAATTATGTCTCTGTGTCGAAGTTTACGTGTATTCGGAAAAGGTACAATCCCTCTGATTCTGTTCTGTGGTTCTTCATTCTTCAGTACAAGAATAGGTAGTAAAGCAGTGGAGTCATGAGGCATTTCATTCAGCACGTTTTGAAATAAGTGTAAATATCTTTCCCAATACTGATGCTTTATGTGGCAATAAAGTCTGCAAAGCATACTGATTTCTTTCATAGTCCGTTCAAACGGGTTACAGTGTGGTGAGTACAATGAAATAAAAATAGGTTTGATTTTATGATTCCGAAGCATACGTGACCAAACAGCAGACCTGAATTGTGGTCCGTTATCTGAAATGACTACTAACGTGTCCCACTTCACGTAAGAAATTTTTAACAAAGGCGTTCGATACAGACCGTCCAGTGGCTTTACGTAACGGTGTGAAGGAAACAAATTTTGAAGTAAGTTCAACAGCGACTAGAACGTACGAAAATCCATTAGATGTTCTAACAAGGGGTCCCAAGAGATCAACAGCAGCAAATTCTTTCAATTTAGAAGGAATGATAGGAAACAACGGAGCACGATGTGAGATGGTAGATGGTTAGCTTTTTGACAAAGTTTACAAATAGACACGACTCTTCGAATTCTCTTTTCCATATTGTTAAATTAACAAGTCGTCCGAGGAATATGATGACATTTTCTTGGACCAAAATGTGCGTAGCTGTAACGAATGTACCAAATGAGCTTATTAACAAAATCGTTAGGAATGCAAAGTACTCATAGCTTGTCATCAACAGTGCAGCGTTTGAAGAATATGTTGTTTCTAACCAGACAATAATGCCGAATCAGTGTGTGTGTGTCTTTTCATGGAGCTTACTTTTTATGTCTCTCCAAATCGGATCTTTATCTTGTTAATGAGCAATGTCCTTCAATGATGTGGTGAAGTTTTTTTAAGGGCGACTTTCTGAATGTAAAGAATACTGAAATTTTTCTCGAGATTGCCTTCTATGTTACTTTTCTCAAGCCCAGCCGGTGTGCGTGACAGTGCGTCCGCAACAATATTCTCCTTGCCGGAAATGTAGACTATTGTGAAGTGGAATTCTTGCAGAAACAATGCCCAACGTTTTAACCTGTCATGTTTTAATTTTGAAAACATAAGAAATTGTAATGCACGATGATCACTGTATACTTTTACGTGCTTACCAGAAAGAAAGAAACGGAATTTGTTAAATGCCCAAACGATAGCTAAAGCTTCTAATTCTGTAACAGAATAATTTTTTTTCAAATTTTTTTAGCACTCGGCTAGCAAAAGCAATGGTTTTCTGAACAGTAGTGTCATTTTTTACGGCTTTTTGAAATAAATGAGCACCGAGGCCAACTTTAGAAGAATCCGTGCTAAGGCAGAAATCTTGTGACAGGTCTGGATGTGATAGTATTGGCGCGTTAAGTAGCGCTTCTTTCAAAGAACTGTATTCCAACTGTGCCTGTTCGTCTCAGTTCTAAATAGTATGTTTTCCAGTGAGAGAACAAAGTTTTGGTGTAACTAGAATTTGCATATTCAGAAAACGACGGTAAAAATTTACGAGCCCTAGAAAACTGCGGACTTGTTTTTTTGTGTGGATGGAACTGGAATGGGTCTGATTGCTTCTAACTTTTCAGGATTCGGCTGAATGCCTTCAGAAGAAATAATATCTCCCAAAAACCTTACCTTTGACCTACCGAATTCAGACTTTTCCAAGTTAACTGTAATTCCAGATTCTGCAAAATTACGTAACAAACTGTTGAGGATGCGATTATGTTGTTCCCATGAAGCTTCTGCTATTAGAATATCGTCCTCATATAAGGTGATGTGACGTTTTAAGAACTCAGGTAATATGGAATTGAGCCTGCGAATGAATGCTGTCGAAGAAATGTTCAAACCAAAAGCAAGTTTCCGAAACTGATAACAAACGCCGAAACGAAGGAAAGCTGTGTATTTTCTACATTCTGCATGGAGTTCGATCTGATAAAAGCTGGATCTGAGATCAATGGAAGACAACACTTTTACACCATTAAAATTTTGAAGAATTCTTCCAACGTTTGCGGCCTGTCTGTTTCAGGAATAATGATAGTATTGATTTGTCTTGAATCTAAGACAAGCCTGATCGACCCATTTTTCTTCTCAACAACATGTAATGGATTGTTGTATGAGCTTACTGCAAGCTCAATGATGCCCTCGTCAAGCATAGCTTGTATTTCTGTTCTAACACGGTCCCTATAATGTGCTGGAATTACGTATGGTCTAACACAAAATTTAGTATGCTCACGAACACGAAATTGGTATTGAAATCCCTTGATTGTTCGTGTTTTATGAGTAAAAACTGTCGAATGTGCTTGTAAAATCTCAAAAAGTTCCTGCCTATCAGTGTCATTACAATTCTCAACTGTTTGAATTGTATTCTGAATTAACTCATTAGTGTCAAATACGCCATCGATATCATCCCTGTCAGTACTTGCAGAGTGATTGTTAGTGTCAACTTCCGTCGAAAATTCCAAACTGTTGTCTAACAGGAGGTAAAGCCGATTAATTTCCTCGTCATGGTTTGAGAGCCAATCTTCAAATTTCAAAGCTATTGACTTACCTTCTTTCTCTAAACTTATTTCAGCACCGTGAAAGTTTAAGATTGCTGTGTATTTATTCAAGTCTACTCCCAATATAATTTCTGTTGACAATAATATACCGATTGGGAAGTTCATAGAGAAGCTGTGGCTTTGACAAAAGAATTCTAAGTTGGTTTGTCGGCGTACATCTACACTTTTTCCAACGATTGCACCTTGTAATTTAATCCTACGTAACGGAAGTGTGGGGCAGTCGTTCGATTTGTTGCATTTCCTAAAGGCTATTTCACTAATTACTGAAATGGGACTGCCAGAGTCAAGTACTGCCGTAAATTTTACGTCATTTACTGTAATGTAAATTACAGGATATGTAATGTTGTTATGTTTTACGTCGTGTTCCGGGAGTAAGATGTCCCTAATTTCTTCCATTTTTACGTAATTACTAGCCACGGCAGCTACGTCGTCAGCTTCATAAGTACGTTTTGTGGCTGCCAGCGGTGTGAGTCATTGCCTATTGTCTCTTTGTTGGCGCGCATCGTTATTGAGAACTGGAGATATAACTTCTACAAATTCATTTTGTCGAGAGGGCCCTGCCCTGTTTGAATCCGCCAGTTCGGATGAAATTCAGGTCCGTCGTTTTGTCGGTAGTTTACAGAGTTTCTTTCTTGTCGGTCACGTGGTGGAGAATTTCCCCCTGAACCGTAACTGCGCGCTGGACCGTTGCATCTAAAATTATTCTGTCTCCCTTGATAATAATTATTTTGGTTCCCATTATTACTACTCTGCCAGCGGTTGTCATACGGGTGGTGTCTGTTTTGGTCACGATTTACGTTGTAAGAATATCCTTGTTGTGTCCAGTTATTATTACTGTCATCGCGGAATTGTGACGGATGTGCTCTGTAATTGTTGTGCTCCAGATTTCGCGTTATGAGATTGTCAGTGTCAATTTCCAATACTTGTAAGAGTCCCTGAAGAGCTTCAATGTCGTCTTTGCAACGTCCTGCCAAAATAATATGTCGTAAATTTTCAGGCAATTTGATTAAGAAAATGCGGATGAGTTCTGAGGTGGTGCATGGGTTTGACAGGTACTGATTCTTGTGCAACATGTCTCCGAAATATTTGAGAAGACTGGAAAATTCAGATTGTTCCAAATGTTTCATCATTATGATGCTATGTTTTACTCGGTCTTCTGTAGCTTGAGACCAATATGCTGAGAGGAAGGCATGACAAAATTCTCCTTCACTGTGACAATCGTGAATGACTGATCGCATTCTTCCAGCTGGTTCATTCTCTAAGTAGCCACACATAGATTCTAACCTGTGCTCCAATGGCCAGTTGGGAGGAGAACAATGAAATGATTGAAGAAGCTGTGCTTGTGGATGAATGTCGTTGCCGAAATTCTTAAATATTTTGAATTTACATGTAGTAAGAAACAGCTTATAATCATATCGGCGAGTTGCCTATCGGTCGTTATTACTTCTTGTCGACGGTTCCACGTCAAAATTCGGTGCACCATGCCAATTTCTTCACAATTTCCAAAATACCCTGTGCTATTATTTTGTGGCTGTTACGTATTTCTATGTCCCTCTTCTCATAGTGGAGCGCGAGTGTCCTCTGAAGTGTGTAATTCTTGTATTACTTGTGCCAACTGATCTTGTACTTCCCGGATTTCCCTTTTGTTTGATTTTGTTTAAAATTCGTAGTTTGTTCACTCTCATCTGTGTCAATGAAGGCTACCGGTTTTGTGTCATTCAGATCATCATCTACCTTTGTAGATAAGTTAGTGAACTAATCCGAAAGTTCGGCTACTTTCTCCGATAATGCACTGATTTCCTCGGTGTGTTTTGCTGAACTACGTTTCAGAGTGTCCATTTGTGTTGAAATTGTACCTACTGTGTCCTTTAAGTTTTCCTGAGTTTTTGCAAATTGCGTAACCCAATCGGTAGATGCAATTGAGTCAATTTTAGCCCGCAAGCTCTCGTGATTTTCATGATCAATGGTTTGCAGTTCTTTTATGGCTGGTTTATGATACTGTAATGCAAATTCATGCCGCGAAAAAATAGTATGAAAATGCTCACAAATTTGTGTTTTTACTTCATTACAGGCTTTTCGACATTTAGATTCGATTTTAAGTAACTCAGCAGTTAAACCTTCACGTGTTTCTTCAAGGGTGGTGTCTAACCTTTGAAGTTGTTGCTGTGACTATTTTTGATTTTGTCCCATTGCGTCTAACTTTTTAAGTTTTTGTTCCATTGTGTCTAACTTTTGCTGTGTTTGTCTCTGATTTTGTTCCATTGTGTCTAACTTTTGAAGATTTTATCCCATTTGTTTCTGATTTTGTTCAAGCGTTGTGTCTAACTTTTGTAGCTTTTGTTCCATTTGTTACATTAACTGTAATAACAATGCACTGGTGTCTGAAACATGTTCCTCAGTGCTATTCGGCAGTGCATTTGAACCGGCAATATTCGCATCTTGAAAAGCAGAAAATGTGTCTTGACTTATTTAAGAAAACGGTGAGGACGCAAAACCTGACTCTCCAAAATTTGCAAGATTGTGTCCTGTCATTTCGGATTCCTGAAGCGAGCAGTTGCCGACCGATCGATAGATGATGCTTTCTTGTTCACTAATTGTTTCACTGGCTACACCATTATTTGTCGCCCGCTCCATTTCCATATGCACAATTACCAAATTACTACTTTGAGTGTCTGTTAATTCATTACACGGTGGTGCTGATAAGCTACGCTCGTCGTCGCTACCATTTGTCAATTTACTTTGTAGCCTAGTATTACGTTTTTCACACGCCATTATTGTCGCAATATTTCACACGATAACACAGTCAAGCACAATTTGAAGAGCAAAATAAAAACAAAAAACACATTAATATAGCACTGAAAATGATATCTCGTTAATTGCTAGAGCAGCTGCGAAATACTTGGTGCAGATCTACATGCATGCCACACCTGTTTTACTGTACAACATTGAAAAACAACTACAAGGGAAATTATCTCTATAATTACGCGCTAGCAATAAACAATAGCTACACTAATTACTCAAACTGCGAGAAAAAAATCAGAAGACTATAGTGAGGTATCCTCGGCTAAGGGTCATCATATGAAACGTCCCCTTAGAAAAATGAATGAATGAACTACTGTGCTGATAAACCTCTTACATTATTTGATTTTCAAACAGCTGAGCAGAACTGAACGTACTCAGACATTTCACTCTTTACCTATTCTGATCAACCCTAAACTGACACACTATGTTTTTAGCGCAATGCAATCTGACTTTCAAAAATCCCTACAAAAGAATGGCCCTGACAAACAATAACCTATACCTTTCATGAATCACTTACCTCACAAAAATCGTCGTTACTCAAACTACTGGAATACAGCGAGCGCCACTACTGCTAGCTAAATAAAAGATCTAACTACTGAAGGCACTAAATACTGATAGTCATAGTTAGCAAATGAAAGATTTTGATAGAGAGCAAACATTGTATTTACCTTAATAGTGTTCAAAAGTCATAGTTCATGACATCCAGTCTTACAAATTTACCGTCTCTGATGGACACATGTCCAGACCATCCGCTCTCCAAACTCCGCCATGTCTCTCCCCACACCCACCACTGCTGGCGGCTCACTTCCAACTGCGCTACGCTATGCGCTGTTAACAGCCAGCTGCCCAACAGCAAACAGACATCACGCAGCACAGCCAGTGATTTTCATATAGAGCGCTACGTGGCGTTATCAACATAAAAACCTAAACAGCCTACTTATACATTGCTTGATGGAGTTAGGTTAAACCTGCTGATCGCGTGTTTCAGGGGACGCCCATTGTCAATGGAATACGTAGATTTCTTTCTCGTCACAAACAATTTCGTTTGTAAGTGAATTTTTATAGGTGATATGTATTGACAGAGAGTGCTGGACGATGACTCCTCATAGCGAATATGGCATTATAGAAATTTGAGACCTCTCGCTCTGGAGAGCACACAAACCGCGTTGAAAAAACTTTTTGTGTACAATGAGAAAGAGACAGACATATTAAGCGGACATTGGATCTCACAAAAAACACGTGATTATCGGTATTTGTTTGGATTGACTCCACATTGCAAAACAAAAGTCTAAGCAGCAGGTGGTTACAATTAAAAAGGGCAGCTTATGGTGTGGTAGTGGGACTTAGTAGATCTGCTAATGCATTAATGCGGAACCGATTTACGTTGGAAAAGATTTAGTTCCAATTCTGGCCACCAAGTGCAAATCTGGCGCTGTGAATGAAAGAAAGACGTATAGAAATATTTCCATATGTAATGCATCAGGAACGGGGCATGAGCAGGAAAAGTCTAATAAGTAAGGAAAGCATAATGCTTATAACAGTATTAAACGCCACTCATACGATTTGTTCAGTTAGAAAGCCGGAGACGTTGACGTGATGGTGCGTCTGTAAAACGACGTGATCAACAGTTGCTCGTAGCAGTTCCGGTGGAATTTGAACAACGTGCTGTCTTATATTGGCCTTCAGATCAGGTACAGACGGGATTTGCTCCTGGCAATCGCTTTATTTTAGATATCCCCAGAGCGAAAAAGCACAAGGATTCAGATCAGGTCATCTTGCAAGCCACGCATCTGGAAAACCTCTGGAGATAACACGTTCATGGAAGGTTGCATTAAGCAGATCTTTCACTGAGAGAGGGCCTTGAGACGTTGCATGAAAACAGTGGTTACCACGCAGTTGCGCTCTTCCGAAACGGGTATCACATGGCGAACAATGAAGTCTTCATAGCGTACAGTCGTCACGGCACAACCGACAAGCCCTTTGGGTGTATTCTCATCAAAGAAGAACGGAACGAGAGCAAAGGCGCTTATGAATCCTTATCGCACAGTCGCATTCGGAGAGTGTAACGACTCTTCGTGCACAATACACATTTTAACAATGCCCCAGTTGGGCAGTTTTGTGTATTCAGTGTTCCATGTACTGCATAATAGGCTTCGTGATTCCATAGAATGCTGCCTGGCCACTTGTCATCAACTTCGATCACTGCCAAAAACTGAATGCTGTGTATAATGAGGTTTCCGTTGCCTCACCTTCTGGTACAAATGTAAGAAAAGTGTAACAAAACTTTCGGTATTGTTGACCATGGAATGAAGAATTCACGTCACACTGCACGGGTAGTATCACTACCCAGGGCTCGCGCTACATGGGCAGTTAAGAGCTACAGGAGCCTCGTCAATAACTTTCGCAGGAATAGGACGCATTCATCTTCCAGGTATCACAGCAAGCCCACACGTGCTTTCGAATGTTATTATCTAGAGAATTTAATCGCATCGAGCGTCTCCTCAGATCTTTCTGCCGCAGATAGCCTCTGAATACTGCACTGTAATCTTTGTGACATAAAAAAGTTTCACAAAGAGCCCGCGGTCTATCTTCTAGATAGCCAAGATGTTGTTGTGGTATATCAAATAATATGGTGGATGCCATACCGTTGTAGAATGTACAGTGCCACGTTTGCACCTAGTGGCAAAAACTGGGACGAATTTCTTTCAGCGTAGATCGGTTCCGCATTAACGCAGTAGCATACCTATCAAGTTTCGCTGCTATACAGTTATTACAGGCCACTATGGACGTCTGCGTGAAGCTGCACTTTAATTATAATCATTCGGTATTTGAGACAATACACTAGAGGCAGGTGTGGAAGCAGCAGAGGGACGGGGGAGAGGTCATCAGGATCACAATTCCCACAAGATTTTGGCGGAAGTGTTGATATTTTCACATGTATCTGGTTCCCAATTTCTCAGCTAAATTACGGAGAACGAAGTAAAACGAAAATGAAGAGTGTCGAAAATGTCAAGGAATTCTAGAAAGTTAGGAACTATTTTTAGCAAACGCCACTTCCCAGTTTCTTGACAACGTATTGAGTTTGCCTTCTGTCTACATGTCTTAATTCACAGGCTGACTGTCGCTGCTGCCGTGGTTAGTGAGTGCAGAGGTATGGACAGCTGAGTAAGCTACAGCGTGATAATAATTGAACTACATAAAATAAAATCTTCTTAACTTCTGAGCGGTTTCCGTTATTACGTTAAAACTGCTCGGTTGCTCGTGGGGAGTGATGGGAATTAGTATGCGCATGTGTGATTCGGTTTAACGACGGAGCCCACTTTCATTTCGCTGGGTATGTCAATAAGCAAATTGGCGCATTTGAGGGACTCAGAACACGCATTTCGTGATCGAGAAGTCACTTGACCATAAACTGGTGAGTGTGTGGTGTGCAATGTCCAGTCACGGAATAATCAGTGCGATATTCCTTGAGGGTATGGTGACTACCGAACGGTACGTGAAGATTGTGGATAACGATTTCATCCCCATTGTCCATGAGTGTGTTTGACGTTCTGAAGGAACACTATGGAGTACCCAGAGGCCACTGACACGGGGCACGATTTGCCGCCATAATCTCCGTATCTGAAAGCATGCGACTCCTTTTTTTTGGGGAGGTGGGGGGGGGGATATATTAAAGACAAGGTGTCCAGCAATAACCTCAAAACCATTTCTGAAGTATCGCCATTTCTGAAAATAGCCATTCAGGAGGTCATAGACAACCATTGAGTTCCAACACTTCAGCGGGTCATGCCGTATTTCGCCATTCGTCTGCGCCATATCATCGTAGACGAATATGTCATGACCTAAATTCGAATGTCTATAGTAACATTTCCATGCGGAATAAAATGTCTGCACGCCGTACGTTTTATATATTTTTTTCAAATAGTTCAATAATCATCATCCGTAAGACAAAAAGTGAAAGATCGCTCATCCTGTCCTCGCTTCAGAGAACGATAACACAGTGACTGAATAGCCGTGCGTGGGCGGAAATGACTGAAAAAAACCGGTCACACAGTTATACCAATACCTACAGTCCACATACTTATATTTATAATCGTTGAGTTAGGCGAAATACTTATAATGGCAAACACACACTTAACTCTTATATTTTCTAAATTTTTTACGGTGTAAGATTTCTCTTGGTTTGCTGTCGTTATTGCTTTCAAATACATGGAAGGTATTTAAGGTACTACTCAAAGTTTAGTAGCAATGCTTCACATCTTCTGTATTTCTCAAAACTGCAGGCTGCAAGATAAATCGATGTTCTACCTACTACTCTAATGAAATTATTACTCTTCTTATTGTTGTACGAAAATATTTTATACACGTCATTGTTATTGTTACTGTAATGTTAGACACATTTAGCACATTAAAAATAGCAGTCACAGCAATTTAAATTGTGTACTGTGTAGATGTAGAGCAGGAAACGTCTGCAAAAAGCTGTGAAGCCCCCTCGCCCTAGACAGATGACTTACTCTCCGAAAAGTGCATTGCTGAATTAAAAGCCCTTAGAGTCGTTAGATCTGTAGTGTTCGAAACCGGTGACATACTCAACGACATTTAAATATTATCAAAGTAGGATACCTTCAGCAGCTCTTGCATGCAAATATTGCAGCCAGACATGGTATGTCTCATGAAAATATAGAAAAAAAATACCATGATGGTAGGACAGTGATAACACCTGTACTTATGGGGTCGAGCATTTCAATTGAACTTAAGAGAGGACAAGTTTCTCTCTGACCTATTTTTCGTATACGGAAAAAGATTAAAGGTTTTGTTACAACTTTATGCACCTTGAGAGAGACTCTGGAACGTTAATGGTCTGAGCAAATGTTGATGGAGCCTGGTAGGGCACTAAAAGCATGAGGTATTTTTATGCTTCTTAGTTCGTAGAAACAGCATATTCGAAGTTGAAAACAATTGGCGGCGGACCCATCCCTAAGTAAATCTTGCCGGACAGACCCACAGCCGTACAGGGCACATGGACCAGCCCCTCATCATAACAGGTCTCCAGCAGGACAATGCAACTATACCTGCATTGGCGGCAGCTGAAGGCTGGGTTGGGGGAGAGGGAATGAAGGGACACATCTACACAGTTGCGTCATACACCAAGCGTTGTATGCAGAGCCACATATATTAAAAATTCACAAGTTTTATTGTTTGTCGATAATACAAATAGGCCTGTGACCCATTTCCATCGGCCACCTTCGTCGTATAAGAAACTCCGGCGTCTGAGAAACGTTTAAAGGTAGAGTCTTTATTACACCTCATAACTACGACTAACATGCTCCAAGGCATAGGCGATTTAGATAAAGGTCTTTAAAACTGTATCTGTTCTCTTGTTGCTGTGGGAAGTGATGCAGCTTCAGAGAAAAACATCTCCACCCTCCACGAAAACTTAAGAAAGCCACTAATTGTAAGGTCCTTTTTTTTACAGAGACGCACTAGTTCGACATGAGTTTGTGCTGTGTGTAGAAGGAGAGGTTTAGCGCCTTTAAGGCCTTGTGATTGGCTCAAGATAGAGTGAAGGCAGTGGGAAAATGGATTTTTTTTTTAATCTGGAGAGGTGCGAGGTACTCAGGTTCTGGACTTTGGTCTGGAAGGATCTTCTGGTTGAAGCTCTGGCATGTGTGGTTGGTGTTTGGGACTTGTCCTGAGGCTGACTTCACTTGCAACTAGTTAGACTGGAGAGCCTGTGGTGAAGATCTTACTGTACCGACAGTGTGACTTCAAACGTGTCGGACTATTCGTTTGCCAAGGGCACACTTATTCGTTTTTGGGTTACCAGCCTTGAAGTTTGGTATCCTTAAGCGCTCTGTCGTATAAGTGAGCCAAATTGGACCTTGGTATGATTGGTGTGTCACACACTGAAATCTATCGTGATTTTAGGGCTCTGGTAGAGAGTAAATCCGTCTGCCTCATCGCTACACCGTGAGATTTTGCATTTCTTTCGTGGCCGCGATCGATTCACAGGTGCTGCCTTGCGCCTCGCCTCCTCCGCACACATCTCGCCAGCTGCAAGTTACTGCATCGCACAAAGCAAACAGGAAAACTTACTGCTGCTCCGGCCTGTTTGAGACATAGAGATCTCAATCGCCACTTGACCTCAGTTGCACCTACATAAACTTCTGCAGATTGAAGAGTCAAAGTCTGCTCAACGTCAGATCAATTCAGATTGCGTTATCCAGAGTCTTAGGGCCAGAGTACTTGATTTACTTTTGCCACCCGGGATCTTTGTCCATTGTGGTCTTAAGCACCCTGTTAGTTGTTCACGATGTTCAATCATAACTTGTTTAGCATAATTAACGTCTGGCTTTGTTTTGGAAAAATAAATGTTGTCAGTAAACTATATTTTGTATACATTCTCCACTATTTTTTTATATAGTCCTTACAGCGATACCTTTCAAACTCCGGAAGACTGAAATGCACTTTATATTTATTGAGAGGTTACTACTATTATCTTTTCCGGTCGCAACTCTCCGACCTGTTGCATTTAGCCGTCAGGCATACTACATGTGTGGCCTACCAAGCGAATGCTTTTATTATTTGTGCATCGTAAATGTTACTATGGCTTATCGTAGCCACTGCTAGTGTACATTGATAGCAAAGCACTATCACGCAAATGTTTTGCTATAATTTTTTTCTTTTTAACTATCTCGATGCAACGGAATTAAACGCATCTGGCTAAAAATTTTTAAATATGTCACTGTCTGCAAAAATTTCCGATGAACGGACTTCAACTTGGCAAGACCACATCCCCATTCTACTGCATTCATTTGAATCAGAGCTTGGCAATTCTAGTAAAACGGAACTTATGGCAAAAAATATCTGAACAAAGTGGCTACCGTTTACTGACCACCATTTTGTTTCATATCTCATCTTTTATTTTCTGAGATTCTACTACTGCAATGACACAAAATTTCTTCTAATAAATTTAAGCGTATAAAAACGAGGATTTCTCTCCCCAGTGGGCATGATGTTATGTACGCACTTCAATATCCTATGGTCTCTTAATGTTTTTCCTTATTACTCTCTCTCTCTCACTCACTCTCATAAGCTCATTCATGTACCTCGAGATGACTGGGCATTTGTGTTGTCCTCATCATTTCATCATTCGTGAAAGTGGTGAGATAGGACTGAGCAAAGGTTGGGAATTTAGACGGGTGCTGATAACCGCGCAGTTGAGTGCTCCACAAACCCCACGTAATCATCATAAGCTCATTAATTAATAACCTAGAGAATTTACTAGCGGTCAGGCTATTCAAAGAAAATTCTTGCTTTCGGTACAGTATTTGTAACTAAGTCGACACATTTAAATTACACAGTTTAAACATGTAAAATGAAACACAACAACCGACTTCAGCCAGTACGTATCAAATCTTCCCCACAACAAAATTTCAACACAAGTCAAAGACCTTCGGGTTAAATTCCACACATAACCTTTCCTAAGGACCTACGACATACTATGGAGGATTTATGCTCATGTCCCACTGCAATGTAACCCTCATTGTGTTGCTGGGCAGACGACTAACTGACCTTTTCTCTCTCAGAGTATCAAATACTTCTAACTTGCTTCACACGAATGTAATTAATAATGGTAATTTTGGTATCATGAGTAGTTAATTATCTCACACACGGATCCTTAACTGCAAGTTTGCACAAGCACTTCTGTTTTCCATTGTCTGTTGGTCAGATTGAGACAACGTCAGTGCTCACCATGTGGAAGTGCTTGTTTCTAATTCAAATTCTGCACAAGCGAATCTCAAATGTTGCCAGCTTAAATTTGCACACGCAAGTATCTCGGGTTAAAATTACCACACGGAAGAATCTCAGCTTAAAATTACCACAAGTGGTGTCATTGTGAAAGTTGGTCACTACCGAAGAATCGTAAGTTCCCCATGAGTCTTCCTTGCCTACCTTTACATGAATCTCCAACCAAAAAGTTTTGTTCTCGTCGATATTCTGAAAAGTGAAATCGTTATTTCTACCTACTCTGAAATATTCCACATTCCTTAGTTTACGAAGCACACTGAAAATAGGTGTTTCAACTTCAGGAACCAGCTACAGGGTGTCGGAACATGGTCGTTCACTAGGAAATCCCACACTTCCTCAGGAGTGGTGTAGGATACTGTTTCCCGTATTTGTCAGCCACGCTCCAGGCCCTCTAGTGCTCTGGAAAGCGTCCTTTATTTGGTTCTGCCAAAAGTGACCCGAAGACTCTCCTAAAGATAATTACAGATTCTAAATCCACTATCTGTGGTCAGCAGACGACAAACCATTAACTCATTTCTCAAACATCAGGAAACTGGTTGTTGTTGTTGTGGTCTTCAGTCTTGAGACTGGTATGATGCAGCTCTCCATGCTAATCTGTCCTGTGCAAGCTCCTTCATCCCCCCGTACCTACTGCAACCTACATCGTTCTGAATCTGCTTAGTGTATTCATCTCTTGGTCTCCCTCTACGATTTTTACCCTCCACGCTGCCCTCCAATGGGAAATTTGTGATCCCTTGATGCCTCAGGACATGTCCTACCAACCGATCCCTTCTTCTGGTCAAGTTGTGCCACAAACTTCTCTTCTCCCCAGTCCTACTCAATACCCCCTCATTAGTTACGTAACATACCCACCTAATCTTCAACATTCTTCTGTAGCACCACATTTCGAAAACTTCTATTCTCTTCTTGTCCAAACTATTAATTGTCCATGTTTCACTTCCATACAAATACAACATACAAATACTTTCAGCAACGCCTTCCTGACACTTAAATCTATACTCGATGTTAACAAATTTCTCTTCTTCAGAAACGCTTTCCCTGCCGTTGCCATTCTACATCTTATATCCTCTCTACTTCGACCATCATCAGCTGCTTTGCTCCGGAAATAGCAAAACTCCTTTACTACATTAAGTGACTCATTTCCTAATATAATTCCCTCAGCATCACCCGACTTAATTCGACTACATTCCATTATCCTCGTTTTACTTTTGTTGATGTTCATCTTATATCCTCCTTTCAAGACACTGTCCATTCCGTTCAACTGCTCTTCCAAGTCCTTTGCTGTCTCTGACAGAATTACAATGCCATCGGCGAACCTCAAAGTTTTTATTTCTCTTCCCTGGATTTTAATACCTACTTCCTTTACTGCTTGCTCAATATACAGATTGAATAACATCGGGGAGAGGCTACAACACTGTCCCACTCCTTTCCCAACCACTGCTTCCCTTTCATGTCCCTCGACTCTTATAACTGCCATCTGGTTTCTGTACAAATTGTAAATAGTCTTTCGCTCCCTGTATTTTACCCCTGCCACCTTTAGAATTTGAAAAAGAGTATTCCGGTCAACATTGTCAAAAGCTTTCTCTAAGTCTACAAATGCTAGAAACGTAGGTTTGCCATTCCTTAATCTTTCTTCTAAGATAAGTCGTAAGGTCAGTATTGCCTCACGTGTTCCAACATTTCGATGGAATCCAAACTGATCCTCCCCGAGGTCCGCATCTACCAGTTTTTCCATTCGTCTGTAAAGAATTCGCGTTAGTATTTTGCAGCTGTGACTTATTAAACTGATAGTTCGGTAATTTTCACATCTGTCAGCACCTGCTTTCTTTGGGATTGGAATTATTATATTCTTCTTGAAGTCTGAGGGTATTTCGCCTGTCTCATACATCTTGCTCACCAGCTGGAAGAGTTTTGTCATGACTGGCTCTCCCAAGGCCGTCAGTAGTTCTAATGGAATGTTGTCTACTCCGGGGGCCTTGTTTCGACTCAGGTCTTTCAGTGCTCTGTCAAACTCTTCACGCAGTATCGTATCTCCCATTTCGTCTTCATCTACATCCTCTTCCATTTCCATGATATTGTCCTCAAGTACATCACCCTTGTATAAACCTTCTATATACTCCTTCCACCTTTGTGCCTTCCCTTCTTTGCTTAGAACTGGGTTGCCATCTGAGCTCTTGATATTCATACACGTGGTTCTCTTCTCTCCAAAGGTCTCTTTAATTTTCCTGTAGGCAGTATCTATCTTACCCCTAGTGAGATAAGCTTCTACATCCTTACATTTGTCCTCTAGCCATCCCTGTTTAGCCATTTTGCACTTCCTGTCGATCTCATTCTTGAGACGTCTGTATTCCTTTTTGCCTGCTTCATTTACTGCATTTTTATATTTTCTCCTTTCATCAATTAAATTCAATATTTCTTCTGTTACCCAAGGATTTCTAGCAGCCCTCGTCTTTTTACCTACTTTATCCTCTGCTGCCTTCACTACTTCATCCCTCAGAGCTACCCATTCTTCTTCTACTGTATATTGAGCAAGCAGTAAAGGAAACAAAAGAAAAATTTGGAGTAGGTATTAAAATTCATGGAGACGAAGTAAAAACTTTGAGGTTCGCCGATGACATTGTAATTCTGTCAGAGACGGCAAAGGACTTGGAAGAGCAGTTGAACGGAATGGACAGTGTCTTGAAAGGAGGATATAAGATGAACATCAACAAAAGCAAAACGAGGATAATGGAATGTAGTCAAATTAAATCGGGTGATGCTGAGGGAATTAGATTAGGAAATGAGACACTTAAAGTAGTAAAGGAGTTTTGCTATTTAGGAAGTAAAATAACTGATGACGGTCGAAGTAGAGAGGATATAAAATGTAGACTGGCAATGGCAAGGAAAGCGTTTCTGAAGAAGAGAAATTTGTTAACATCGAATATAGATTTATGTATCAGGAAGTCGTTTCTGAAAGTATTTGTTTGGAGTGTAGCCATGTATGGAAGTGAAACATGGACGATTACTAGTTTGGACAAGAAGAGAATAGAATCTTTTGAAATGTGGTGCTACAGAAGAATGCTGAAGATTAGATGGGTAGATCATATAACTAATGAGGAGGTATTGAATAGGATTGGGGAGAAGAGAAGTTTGTGGCACAACTTGACTAGAAGAAGGGATCGGTTGGTAGGACATGTTTTGAGGCATCAAGGGATCACAAATTTAGCTTTGGAGGGCAGCGTGGAGGGTAAAAATCGTAGAGGGAGACCGAGAGATGAGTACACTAAGCAGATTCAAAAGGATGTAGGTTGCAGTAGGTACTGGGAGATGAAGCTGCTTGCACAGGATAGAGTAGCATGGAGAGCTGCATCAAACCAGTCCCAGGACTGAAGACAACAACAACAATAACTTCTATCGTAAAAATTGCAACATTATAAAATTTTCAGATATTTGCCAGCAGAACATGTAATCTGGCCATGTCCTTCTGCTATGGGCAGTCATGGTATGGCTGTAAGGACTAAGGACAGCTTTGTGCAATTACATTAATATGGAAGGTTCTTTGAAGAAACAATAAAACACTGAAGCAGTGGAAGAAAAAGCGAGAACCAGTTTATTAATGAATAATGTAGTAAGCATAAACCTCAGACCGTTCGCAAGAAGTAGTCTTCCCCTAGACCACAAGAACAACGAAAATGACGACTGCAGGAAGCTAAGGAGAATGTCGCGTAAGTAAAAAGTTTATTACTTGTCTTGAAGATAATTCTGCCAGTTTTTCGTAAGGAAGTCCAATATGTAACGCATAGTTTCGCAGCCCAATTTTCGCCTCTGCATCTACTGAATACATGAATGTCTTTTATTATCAGTCATTAACGAGCAAGTTGTTACTGTTTTGACAAATGAGTGCCAGATGCCTCACTAGCACAGCAGACGTCACGTGGAGGCAGTAGCCCCAATTCCTTGTTCCCCGCTGTCTGCAGACTACCCTCTGCTGGCTGCCATGTTTACCTTTGGGCCCCGCCTACGCCTCATAAAGCCATTACGAGCGCGGTGGGTGACAGATGGCCACAGCATCCGCTTAATGAGCAGAGAGGCCATTCGCCCACCTACCTACACCAGGGCCCGCTGTTGAGCCTCGAGAGAGTTAAGTATCGTCCTCTCAAGCTTTATATAGAAAACAGGTCTGCCACGTTGAGATTAATTACTCGCCTTTCGGCAGATTTATGAGGGCGTATCAGTGACAGTGACTGAAAGATTGCCGGTTTGAGAACAATCGCAACTAGTCTCCATTTTCATACTTCACTCATCAGGAATAAGAATAAGAAGTGTAGGTCAATAACAATGAACGACAAAATACGACATTACTACACGTTAATATGATAGGAGCCCCTACAGGAAGTAAAAGTACGAACGCAAAAGCTCTAGATGAAAACTTAGAAATAAGAGAAAGACACATTCTGAGTGAAATTCTAGGCCCAGTCAAAGCAAAGGGTGTGTTCATGAGAAGATACGACTACGAACGGTGTAAAAGCGTAGAAAAGATCACACGAACCATTTGTAGGACAAAGGATTGTCCTATAAGGTTTTAAGTCCTGCAATATTGAGAAATCGTATCTTCAATTACTTCATCAACAAAGAAGACCAAGGAGCTCACTGAAGTACGAAAACGACTGCATGTAGTGGCGATATAACTGGAAGATATCCATAAAAGCATCACACTCGAGAATAAACACCAAGAAGAACAAAGTCACAATCTGAAGCTGTGAAGAAACAAAACAGGTAATGAATGCGAGATTGATGCAATAAAGTTAAATCCCAGGCGCAAGGCGTGGAAAAAGTACACTTAACGCGATCTGGCTATGGTCAATATGGAAAGGAGAAGATTATGTCTAGTTCAGTGTGAAACTTGAAGTGCGTAACACGGCGTTTCACTATGTACTATCGAAGAAGTCGCGATCGATGGCGGTCGAGTATTGGCTTATTCTGCACATCTACCTCACTCACCCTCAAACAGCCAATTATCGTTCAGTAGTGTTCTGAACGCTCTTCTAAGAATGTCGCAGCCAGTGTAAGCATTAAGCCTGAATTATTATTCCATTTCTTGCTAGCCGGCATCACTGATAATGGTGGTAGTCTATAAATTCTACATAATAGAGGGAGAGACATAATTTGAGGAATCAACGCATTCTTCAAGCGCAGAAGAAGTGTACACGCGTACGGCAACTGTCACCAGCAAGGGAACCACATCAACTAGGCCTCGTATTTTCTTGAGGGGGGAAAAAACCTGAGTTCAATCGATTTCACGTGAAAACTCTGGCCGTTATGCAGGTCTTATGCAAGTATGATCCCCTCAACGTGTTGCTTTTAAACATTCGCGCGCTCGGGTTTCGTTTTGTGCCCCACTTCGCAGCGGTCACTTAATGCCCGATCGTAAAGTACTGAGCATGAAGCGACAACAGCGAGCCCCAAAAATGTGAAATGTGAAGAGCTAAATACTTCAACTCATACAGTGTTCCTCGTTCACTTTGCCAGAAGATGAGGCTAAATCTGCGATACTGTTCGCCTGAAACAAATTTTGTTTGGCACGCGGCCGAAACGGTCCGGTTGGCTCTTTCAAACAATGAACAGAGGAGACAGCAAGTGTTCATATGTACATATCGTTATCATTATTGTGTAGCCAGTAGTCGTGTTTCTGAGGGGCTGCACGACTGTGACGACATCTTTTATCTGCTTTTTCGTAAAACTTCGACCTGACGTCATTTCTAAATTAAACCCACTCTGATCCAGACTGTAAACATTATGTTTACCGACCGCTTCCGTAACAGCTCTCATGTCTGCGACGAAGTTTTCAAGGGTAAAAATTATTATAGCTATTTCGGTACGTAGGTTTTTAGCTGACATAACACCATAGTTTTTCTTGAAGGCGTAAACTCATCCAGCAGCCGCCTTGAATTGATGTAGGCGCCCCTCTACTTTGTCTTGAACGCCCCACTACTGTACGTTTACGTCGAGGATCGTGGACTTATAGCTGTATGTATTTTTGGAGAAAATATACCAATTCAGTAAATGAAGCAGGCAAAAAAGAATACAAACGTCTCAAAAATGAGATCAACAGGAAGTGCAAAATGGATAAGCAGGGATGGCTAGAGGACAAATGTAAGGATGTAGAGGCTTATCTCACTAGGAGTAAGATAGATACTGCCTACAGGAAAATTAAAGAGACCTTTGGAGATAATAGAACCACTTGTATGAACATCTAGAGCTCAGATGGAAACTCCGTTCTAAGAAAAGAAGGGGAAGCAGAAAGGTGGAAGAAGTATATAGAGGGTCTATACAAGGGCGATGTACTTGAGGACAATATTATGGAAATGGAAGAGGATGTAGATGAAGATGAAATGGGAGATACAATACTGCATGAAGAGTTTGACAGAGCTCTGAAAGACCTGAGTCGAAACAAAGCCCCAGGAGTAGACAACATTCCATTGGAACTACTGTCGGCCTTGGGAGAGCCAGTCCTGACAAAACTCTACCGTCTGGTGAGCAAGATGAATGAGACAGGCGAAATACCCTTAGACTTCAAGAAGAATATAATAATTCCAATCCCAAAGAAAGCAGGTGTTGACAGATGTCAAAATTACCAAACAATCAGTTTAATAAGCGACAGCTGCAAAATACTAACACGAATTCTTTACAGACGAATGGTAAAACTAGTAGAAGCCGACCTCGGGGGAGGTCTGTTTGGATTCCGTAGACATACTGGAACACGTGAGGCAATACTGACCTTACGACTTATCTAAGAAGCTAGATTACAGAAGGGCAAACATACGTTTCTAGCATTTGTACACTTAGAGGAAGCTTTTAACAATGCTGACTGGACAACTTTCTTTCAAATTGTAAAGGTGGCAGTTGTAAAATACAGGGAGCGAAAGGCTATTTACAATTGTACAGAATCCAGATGGCAGTTGTAAAAGTCGATGGACATGAAATGGAAGCAGTGGTTGGGAAAGGAGTGAGACAGGGTTGAAGCCTCTCCCCGATGTTATTCAATCTGTATCTTGAGCAAGCAGTAAAGGAAGTAGGTATTAAAATCCAGGGAGAAGAAATAAAGACTTTGAGGTTCGCCGATGACATTGTAATTCTGTCAGAGACAGCAAAGGACTTGGAAGAGCAGTTGAATGGATGGACAGTCTCTTGAAAGGAGGATATAAGATGAGCATCAACAAAAGTAAAACGAGGATAAAGGAATGTAGTCGAATTAAGTCGCGTGATGCTGAGGGAATTAGATCAGGAAATGAGACACTTAAAGTAGTAAAGGAGTTTTGCTATTTGGGGAGCAAAATAACTGATGATGGTCGAAGTAGAGAGGATATAAAATGTAGACTTGCAATGGCAAGGAAAGTGTTTCTGAAGAAGAGAAATTTGTTACATCGAGTGTAGATTTAAGTGTCAGGAAGTCATTTGTGAAAGCATTTGTATGGAGTGTAGCCTGTATGGAAGTGAAACATGGACGATAAATAGTTTGGACAAGAAGAGAATAGTAGCTGTCGAAATGTGGTGTTACAGAAGAATGCTGAAGATTAGATTGGTAGATCACATAACTAATGAGGAAGTATTGAATAGGATTGGGGAGAAGAGGAGTTTGTGGCACAACTTGACCACAAGACGGGATCGGTTGGTAGGGCATGTTCTGAGTCATCAAGGGATCACCAATTTAGTATTTGAGGGCAGCGTTGAGGGTAAAAATCGTAGAGTGAGACCAAGAGATGAATGCACTAAGCAAATTCAGAAGGATGTAGGTTGCAGTAGGTACTGGTAGATGAAGAAGCTTTCACAGGATAGAGTAGCATGGAGAGCTACAACAAACCAGTCTCAGGACTGAAGACCACAACAACAACAACATTTTTAAATGTATCTAAACAGATTGTATTTACTTGTATTGCCTTTTGGTGATACATACCACGATTTTCTACACATTTCCAGACTTACCGTTCCATTTTCCGTTTTAATAGTTTAAAGTTGGTCCTGACGGTCGTGAAAGGAAGATTGCCTTTCTTTCCACTTTTCCAAAAGACAACGGCCCGTTATGTATATATTCCTCTATTACGGACATGGACAAAGTGGTATTCGATGATTTTATAACTTCAATGGAGCTTTCACCATCAGTGGGGTCCTCGAATGTATGCCCCAGCCTCGTTGAAACAATGGAAGTGTTCGACGTATGTGACGGTGGTCAAATGACAGGTTCGTTATCGCAGTCGTCATTCTCTACAACACGTGCACTGGACGTCAAACCACTATGTTTTTTCTGTGTAGCACGTCTTCATCTGTGTACTTTCTATGATATCTACAACGAATCTGAAATATATAAGCAAAAGGGTAAAGAAAGTGTCACGTTTACCGTGTGCAGAATTTCGTCCAATAACTGCGAATATTGATGCTTACCGGACTCGACTTTCCAGAGCCCTAATTCTTTGACATTTAATAGTTGCAGTTTAGCAATTATTCCACACCGCTCCCGGAGAGGTTGCACGACAGTTCGTAAGATCAGCGACACCACGAACACAAACGTCTTACTAAACTCTGCGCGCATAACTACGCCTGCGGGCATTTCGCGGCCGCAGTTAAGCGAGCCGCGTGACAAACAACCCGAAATCGCGACTGTTGAAAGCTATACGCTGATAGGGCCATACTTGCTTAGTATCTGCATATTTGTCCTAATTTTCGCGTGAGATCGATCGCTGAAATTGATATCTAGCTCATGTGTTTTATTTCTTTTCTATTTTGTTTTTTTGTTTTTGTTTTTGTTTTCCAGAAAATAAGAGGTCTAGTTGACGAAGTTCTTTGTTAGAATAGGCAACAACGTGAACTCCGAACGTGCATCGACCTGCGCGAATCACCATCATTCGTGAATCCGACTACAGAATCACGGAGTTGGTGCCGAAAATGGACGAGGCGAGAATGAGGTACAAAACGCTCATATAAAATATGTGGAGGGCAGTGATGACCCAGTGTTTCTTTAATATTTTTAAGTACTAATTGTTATATTTTAATGAAGGATGAGAAATTAACTCACGGATTCGTTATTAGTTTAAGGGATTCTAATAAAAAAACACCAGTATGCGTATAAATTTTCAATTATTTCAGTTACACAAGTAATCTAAAAAAATATTCATATATACCAGGTCTTTACATTATATATTTTTAAAAAACCACAATAACAATCCTTCTTTTGACTAATTCGGATTTTTTTGTTGTAATTATTTATAAGATCAATCATCTTCAACCATAAAATCGGTTACAAATCAGTCTTATATGTTACTAATCATCCTTCGCCTCATACAATACGTGATCAAAAGTATCCGGAAACCCCCTAAAACATACTTTTTTCACATTATGTGCATTTTACTGCCACTTATTGTCAGGTACTCCATATCGGTGACTTTAGTAGTCATTAGACATCGTGAGAGAGCAGAATGGGGCGCTCCACGGAACTTAAGGACTTCTAACATGGTGCCTCTGGCACGGATGTATGTGATGTCCTTAGGTTAGTTAGGTGTAAGTAGTTCTAAGTTCTAGGGGACTGATGACCTCAGAAGTTAAGTCCCATAGTGATCAGAGCCATTAAAACCACTTATAACGCGGTCAGGTGATTGGGTGTCACTTGTGTCATACTTCTGTACACAAGATTTCCAGATTCCAAAACATCCCTAGGTCCACTGTTTCCGATGTGGAACCTTGAGGGGACACGTACAGCACAAAAGCGTACAGGCCGACCTCGCCTGTTGACTGACAGAGACGCAGACAGCTGAAGAGGGTCTAATGTGTGATAGACACACATATATCCAGACCATCGCACAGGAATTCCAAACTGTATCGGGATTCACTGCAAGTACTTTGACAGTTAGTCAGAAGGTGAGAAAACTTGGATTTCATGCTCGAGTGGCTGCTCATAAGCCACACATCACGCAGGTAAGTGCCAAACGACGCCTCACTTGGTGTAAGGAGAGTAAACATTGGACGATTAAAGAGTGGAAAAACGTTGCGTGGAGTGACATATCACGGTACAGAATGTGGCGGTCCGATGACAGGGTGTGGGTATGGCGAATACCCAGTGAACGTCATCTGCCAGCATATGTTGTGCCATCAGTAAAATTCGGAGATGGTGGTGTTATGGCATGATCGTGTTTTTAATGGAGGGGCTTTCATTCCTTGTTGTTTTGTGTGGCACTATCACAGCACAGACCTGCAATGATGTTTTAAGCAACTTCTTGCTTCCCACTGTTCAAGAGTAATTCTGGGATGGCGGTTGCATCTTTCAATACTATCGACCACGTTTACATAATGCACGGTCTGTAGTGGAGTGGTTACACGACAATAACATCCTTGCAATGGACTGGCCTGCACAGAGTCCTGACCTCAATTCTACAGGACATCTTTGCGATGTTTTAGAACGCCGACTTCGTGTCAGGCCTCACCGATCGACATCGATACCTCTCCTCCATGCAACACCCCGTGAAGAATGGGCTACCATTCCCCAAGAAACCTTCCAGCACCTCACTGAACGTATGCCTGCGAGAGTGGAAGCTGTCATCAAGGCTAACCGTAGGTAAACACCATATGGAATTCCAGTATTACGGATGGAGAGCACCACAAACTTGTAAGTCAGTTTCAGCCAAGTGTCCTGATACTTTTGATCACATGGTGTACGTCGTTGACAGAATTCAACAATGCGTTCTTCACAAATGTACTTACGACAAACTTCGCAATCATGAACTGTCTTTTGATGTCTGGCATGCGAACGCTCTTGGCATCTTCCCCACGGCACTCTTGCAGTCTGTCACTTTGAAGATTCTCCAATGACTTTTCTGAAATCTCTTACGCAAGGCTCAGCAGTTGAGGTATTTTTTTCCGGGAACTTAAAAGTTCACTTGCGAGCGTATGGCCTAGTGATATGATAAAATTACGACGCTTTTGGGTCTTATTGTTATTTGAACAGTGAATAATATCAGCGTTTATGCCAGCAATATTCAGTATTTCTAGAATACTGAAGTCGTTTTATTGTTAGCTTTTGCTTAGATCGTGCTCCGCAGAGAGCTCATGTTCAATGTCTACTCCACCTTTCGCTGAATTATAAAATACGTTCACCTCTGTTTCCTTCTTTTGTCCAGGCGATTCATCAATTTGAACTCTGTGGTGAAGACTAAAATGAGAAAAATGACTTGATCTTTCTTGGGTACAAGAGATAGGAGTGTAGTATCCTTTTGGAAACTAAGATGAATAGACTTCTGCGACTCGAGTTTTGCAAAATTCCGGACAGACTTGCCTCTTGTTCTTATGCATTGTTCCCACAGGAGTCTGCTTATGTTCTATGAGCAGATGTGGCGCTATTTCATAGCTCGTAACTCAATTATCGGAAGTCACATAGCGACCACTTTTTCAAATGTGTTGTACTAGACGATTCACTACATCAAATAGTTTATTACACAGTGAGAACGGTCCAGCTAGTGCTCTCCGGCATATATTTCAAGGACGAAGACATAAATGTTCTTTGTGTCGACCACGGCTAACATTTTTATGCCATATATGGCTGGTTTCGACGGCATATATTTTTATTTTTTTAACTTTGCTCTGTCTCTGAATGCAAGCAGCATTTTATCTATGTATTTTATCTGTGTATTCTTCTAGCACATAGGCTTATCTGCAGTTTTTGACGAACATTTCAAATGCTTGACTTATATGAGGCAAGTTGCCCAATAGTTTTATTTCTTCACTTGTGGATTTATCGACAAACCGAAGACAGATTTGAATGAAGTGGAAAGCTGTCGTTTTATTGTCAAGCGAAGTTTTAGATATCTGTACTGTCTGAAGCCCGAAGGTTATTTGTGTTCTGCCGCGCAGATCGGTAAAACAGAAATAAATGTATTCGCAGTTGCGAATGTGGACAATCATCAGCTGTGTAGTGGAATTAAGACAATTGCCCGCGAAAGGCAACTGGTCCCCAGTTCGAGTCTCTGTCCGGCACACAGTTATAATCTGCCAGGAAGCTTCATATCAGCGCACACTCCGCTGCTGAGTGAATATCTCATTCTAAAGACAATTAAAATTTGTGAGCGGTCTGTACTCGAACTCGTATTTCCCGCTCATTTCATCCGGTTACCTAACGAATCGAATTTTTTTTTCCTTAATAGATCTCATTTTGTTCTATATTGTTCTTTGAATTCGTTCGGGGCGGACGTTCTATGACACCCGTTCACTCAGTTTTTTATTTATTTATTTTATTACAGAAGTAACCCACCCTCTGACCGAACACACTGAGCTACCGTGCCCGCGTAACGATTAGGCTATCCAAACACCACTCACGACAAACCATGTGTCTGCAGCCTTCTCTCACACATTCACTACGTATATTCACATACAGGGGAGACATTTTAATTGAATGTCACTTGTCCAGTGTCGGCGGTCAAATGCAATACTGCACTGCCTGTGTAGTTCCGAAGTACGATGCAATTTTTATGTATGCATGCATGTCCAAGGGAACTAGCACTATTGTGACTGCAGCCATTATGAAGTACATTAAATGTATACGCAGTTGCAAATTTGGACAACCATCAGCTGTGTAATGGAATGACGACAATGAAAATTTGTGGCGGACCCGGACTCAAACCTGGATATCCCGCCTATCGCAAGCGGTCGTCTCAACCTCTTTGGCTATTCGTGCACCACTCGGGCTGACACCCAATCTCCCAAATGTTGTCAACCATGTGTCTATGAACTGTACTCGTACATTTATTATGCGTATTCCCATACAGGGAAGACATTCTTAAATGAAAATCACTAGGCAGTGTTCGCTGGGTAAATAAATTATTTCAGTGCCTTTGTTGTAAAAGTACGACGCAGTGTTGCTTCGGACACGAATGCATGTCCGAAGAAAGACTGTATCGTATTTCTGAACAACACATTATGATGATGATGATGATGATGGTGATGATGATACGTGGTTTGCTGGGCACTAAACTGCTTGGTTATCGGCGCCCGTACAAATTCCCAATCTGTTCACTGTCGAGTCTAACCACTTTCCCAATCGATGATGAAATGATGAGGAAACACAAACATCAAGTTCCTGGGTGGAGAAAACACACGAACCGGCCGGGAACCGAACTCGGGACCCCGTGATCCAGAGGGTGCAACGCTAGCCACTAGACAGCGAGATGCGAGACTCAAGAACACATGCACTGCAATATCGTAACTGCAGAAACGGTTAAATGTTTTTAACAAAGAAAGACTGTGCCATATCTAGATTCTGTTTACACATAGTCCGGTAGATTATTTGGTGACACTTAATGCTCAAAGAGGATTCTGTCCTAGCTTGGAGCTCTTAGATATCCCATTGCAATATTTTATTGCAATGGGATATTCTCATTTGATGAATACCTTTAGAGGATAATCCTTTGTGTCGGTACACAGCTGCAGAGCGTCAGGGCAGTGCGTGCAGCCAAGCTGCGAAGTGCGTAATGAGTGGGCTTCGGCGCAAGACTGTCGCCCATCATCCAATTTGCTTAAAGTGGATTACCTCCTCAGTCGACGATACCTTAAAGGCGGCCGTGTTATTGACCTCGGGACTTGAGACAATCAGGTGGATGCCAGTAAGACCAACCATGACCTGCTGTTACCTACATAACTTTGTAGAAGTGTCACAAGTGCTAGACAGAATTTTTGCAGCAGCTATTAAAATTAAGTGCTGTTGAAGGTACAATTCTTGTAGTCTCTACTCGAGAAAAGACCTTAGAGTTTGACCCTGAGGTCATTAAAAATGAGAGAGCAGTGCAGTAAATGGGGGCTTGGAGGACCAAGAAAACTACGCAAAATTCTCAGGGGTTGAGATTTGAAGAAACTACGAAGGAACGAGGATGGCTAGGTGCTGGTAGAAGCCTGCAGCACCGTTGTCTTACATACTGCTCGCTCAAGAGTATATTTCGGTGCTCTATCTGGAGCAGGGGCGGATCCAGGGGTGGGGACGGGGGAAAAGGGGGCAATTGCACCCCCCCCCCCCCCGGTGCGTGACCGATCTTTTCCTATTGTTAATATTTACATTCATGAGGAAAAACAGCTTATTATGAGCATAAAATGACGCAATTAACAATATAAGATGATTTCCTGAACACAGTCAAATACCCTATTATAACTTTTCACATTCGTATCGTCATTGCTGCGTATAAACACATGCGCGATTTCCATGGCAAAATCCTGTCAAATGAAAGCAATTAGTGAACTAATTTCGAAGATTTAAGAATGGAAACAAATGAACATTAGCATTTTTATAGATTATTTTACTTTAGCAGACAACCACAGAGTTTTTCAAGTGCACGTGTCGTATTTGAAGAATAGTTTTTAGGTAATGCAGTAAGTTATTTCATTAAACACACTTAACACACAGCGGTACACAATTAAAGTAAAAACAGAATATATATATATATGTGTGTGTGTGTGTGTGTGTGTGTGTGTGTGTGTGTGTGTCTGTGTGTGTGCGCGCGCTCACAATGGTTTTATTTGGAATTAGTTTGAAGGCAGGTACCAAAATATTTGCCCCCCCCCCCTCCTCCCCGACCCAGATCCTGGATCCGCCCCTGATCTGGAGGATGCCACCTCTAACCATGGCGACGACCTGATTTTCAGCAACGAAGTTTGATCAGTTATGAAAGGAATATCATGCGTCAAATCATAAATGGGGGTGATACACCAAATCATCTTCTCACTGATTTCATTCTTCTATTTCCGATCGAGCACATGCTAATACATTTTATTGAGTGCTGTTTTCTCCTTTCTTTTCTGTTTCTTATGGTAGCTGCTACTGGTTCCAAAGACTTACATAGAAGATAAATTCTGGTAATCGCATGTTGTTGTTGTCCTTGGTCCAAATATTGGTTTGGTGCAGCTCTCCACAGAGATCTATCCTTTGCAAGCCTCTCCATCTCTGCAGAAGTACTGCAAACTACATCATTTGAACCTGCTTGCAGTATTTAGGTCTGAGTCTCCTGTGCAAGTTTTGTCTCCAACAATTCCTTCCATTACCAAAGAAATTGTCCCTTATGCTTCAGGGTGTGCACTAACAACTAATCCTTTCTTTTGAGCACGAATTGCCACAAATTTCTTTTTCCCAGTTCGATTCTGCACCGTATTATTAGGTGCTCCATATGCCCCTCTGATTTTTAACTTTCTTCTGTAGCACCACAGGTTGAAAGCTTCTGCACTCGTTTTGGCTCAGCTCCTTGGCATCTCTGTTTCACTTCTGTACTAAGCTACATTCCGTAGAAATACTTTCAGGGAAAACTTCTAAACACCTGAATATGTATTCAGTGTTAATTCTCTCTTTCAAAAACTCTTTCGTCCTATTTCTAGTCTACCTTTTAAGTCCTCTCGAAGTCGGACATAGTCCATTCTTTTCTGTCGGCATAGCAAAACTCAGTGTTTTTAGTGACACATTTCCTAAACGAATTGTACAACCACCATCTGATTTAATTCGAAATTATTCCATTACTTTTGTTTTACTTTTGTTGACACTTGTAAGTAGGCTGTTTAGGTTTTCTTATGGGTAACGCCACGTTGCGCTCTGTATGAAAATCACTGGCTGTGCTGTGTGCAGTCTGTGGCTGGTTTGCATTGTTGTCTGCCATTGTAGTGTTGGGTAGCTGGATGTGAACAGCGCGTAGCGTTGCGCAGTTGGAGGTGAGCTGCCAGCAGTGGTGGATGTGGGGAGAGAAATGGCGGAGTTTTGAAATTTGTAAGAATGTATGTCATGAACTGCTATATATATTATGACTTTTTAACACTATTAAGGTAAATACATTGTTTGTTCTCTATTAAAATCTTTCATTTGCTAACTATGCCTATCAGTAGTTAGAGACTTCCGTAGTTTGAATCTTTTATTTAGCTGGCAGTAGTGGCGCTCGCTGTATTGCAGTAGTTCGAGTAACGAAGATTTTTGTGAGGTAAGTGATTTGTGAAACGTATAGGTTAATTTAGTCAGTGCCATTCTCTTGTAGGGATTACTGAAAGTCAGATTGCGTTGCGCAAAAAAAAAATTGTGTGTCAGTTTAAGATCAGTCATGTATAATTTTTCTAATGGGACGTTTCACACTCATCTCAAAACCTCATTTGAAGGTACTATGTAGTTAATTCAAATGTTCTCGTAAGTCTTCTGACGTCTTTGACCAAATCACAAGGTCCTCGGCAAACAGCAAAGATTAACTTTCTTCGCCCAGAATTTTAATTCAACTTTCCACTTTATACTTGTTTTCATTTACTGTTTCCTCAGTATACAAACTGAATAACACCAGTGATCCTGTTCCGTTTCCTTCTTAGCTACTGCTTCAGTTTCATACCCTTCGATTCTTGTAGTTGCAATCTGGTTTCTGTATAAGTTCTAGACAACATTTCTCTCATTGTGCTTTACCGCTGCTATTCTCCGAATTTCAGTGATATTCTCGCCAACATTGTCAAAATCCTTACTCTAAATCTACGAATGCTATGAACAAGGGACTGCCTTTCTGCAGTCTGTCTTCGAAGATAAATTCTAGAATCAGTAAATTCTAGAATCAGTATAGCCTTGCCCTTTGATTGTGGCACCATACACAATCATTAACCTGGCTCCAGGGAGGTAGGGTGCCCTTCCCTATTTCTCCACTGGAGTAATTCCTGTCTGGAGCGTCCACGTCGCAGGGGTGGGCGTCCTACACTTCAGTAGTGCTGGATGGCTGAGTTCAGGCAGGGACCCAATCCCGTGGGGTATAACACGGAACCCATGCCCAGGGTTATGGGTGAAGACCTTAATGGCAGCGACGGTGGAGAAGGAAGACTTCGGAACGGCGTAGCTGGCCGAGGAGGCAACCCTCCTTTCTGGGGATTAAATGAGAAGGGAACCACAGCCTTGTGGTGGAGGATAAACTCCAAAGGCTAAGGGAGACAATCCCAACAGAAAATCCTTCCTTGCGTTAGGCCTAGCAAGCCAGTAGGAAAGTCTTCATATATTGCTTTAAAAACACAGACGATCCTCAGAACGAACCACTCAGGATTTGACCCCACTGCTTCTTCAGGTACTGGTGCAAATGATGGGAGACCTGATGATATTCATCAGTACAAGAAGATGAAACCAACTGGACTAAAAAATAAACTAAATATTGGCACCCTTAATATGTTAACTCCCAATGGAAAAATGGAAGAAATGACAGATGTACGAACAGAGAGGAAGTTAGATATATTGGGATTAAGCGAAACAAAGTGGAAGGGAAAAGGTGAGAAGAATTTGAGAGGAGGAGGAAAACTGTACTGGAGTAGGAATAACAGGTCTGGAAGAAATGGTGAATAAGAATGTACAAAGCTGTATTGAAAATGTGATATATATATCAGACAGGATCATAATCTTAAACCTGAGATTCCAAAAAGAAACACTAAAAGTAATACAGATTTATGCACCTCAAGTGGGATGTAGCGAAGAAGACAAGATGGACTTTGAAAATGTGTTAGAAAACCAAATAGACAGTGCTAATATAGTGATGGGAGACTTTAATGCACAGGTAGGCAAAGACAGAAAGGGATTTGAGCAAGTATTGGGATGTTTTGGATATGGAGGCAGAAATGAAGAAGGGGAAAGACTCCTGGATTTGTGCCAGAGGAATGGAATGAAAACAGCAAACAACTGGTTTATGAAGAGAGAAAGTCATGTTATCACCAGATACAGTTGGGATGGAAGAACGAAGAGTGTAATTGATTATATTCTAGTAGATAGGGAATGGGGAGAGAAAGTAACAAATGTGAAGGTAATTCCCAGTTTGAGTGCACATAGAGACCATACATTACAGGTGGGAGAATGGAAAATGAATCAGTGTGTGAAAAATAGAAAACAGAAGAAAGTGATGAGGATACGGGATTGGAAATTGAAGGAGAGTGAATGTGCTGAGAAGTACAGAGAATTAATAACACAAAAATTTCCAAAAGAAGTTTTCTGTGATGTAGGAAAAGAATGGAGTTTATTCAAAGACACTTTAGTCGAAGCAGCACAAAAAAAAGTATGTGACAGAACATCTGGAAAGGAAAAAATAAGACAGACAAGTTGGTGGGATGATACCACAACCCAAGCAGTTAGAAGCAAAAATGGAGCATGGAGAAAATGGTGGAAAACTAAAAATGACGAAGACAATAAAAGATATATAGAGGAAAATAAGAAGTGCAAAGAAATAGTGGGAACAGCAAAGGAAAAGGCATGGGAAAAGTTTACAAAAAAACTTGAAGAAGATGTGAAGAGCAATAAGAAAATGTTCTATGAAATGATGAAAAATAAAAGGAAGGCTTCTGAAGTACCAGTAAAGATGAAAACAGAGGACAGTACCATTATTGAAGATCCAGGGAAGATAAAAGATCTCTGGAAAGAACATTTTAAGAAGCTGTTAAACGCTGAGGAACGGGTTCATGAGGAAACAAAAAATAATGGAGAAATTGAGAGAAGTTAGGAAGCAGAATTAGGACAAATTACACGGGAAGGAATGGAAAAAGCTGTGAAGAAGAAGGAGGGGAGGGGGAAGCCCCAGGACCTGATGAAGTATCAGTGGACATGATAAGAGCAGCAGGTCCAGTGGAAATTCAGTGGCTGTATAGAGTACTATCAAGCGTGTGGAGAAATAGTAAAATACCTGACGACTGGAGAATAGGAGACATTGTTCCCATCTTCAAGAAAGATAATAAAAGACTTTGTAAAAACTACAGGGGAATTACCCTCATGAGTCACACAGCCAAGATTTTTGAAAGAATTTTACTACATCGAATAAGTGAAAATATATAAAAGGAGCTGAGTGAAGAACAGCATGGGTTTAGAAAAGGAAGGAGCACGATCGACCTGATATTTTCTATCCGTCAACTGATGGAAAAAAGTTGGGAGTATAACAAAAGGGTGATAATGGTTTTTATAGACATAGAAAAGGCCTATGACTTAGTTGACAGGGAAAGACTCTGGGAAGAACTGAAGAAGATAGATATAGAAGATGGATACATTAATACATTAATGTTATAAAGACAATGTACAGAGGCCACAATTGTAGAATTAGAACACCACTGGGGAACTCTGAATACTTCGAAATAAGACAAGGACTTAAGCAAGGAAATATTCTGTCTCCTGCGCTTTTTAATGTTGTGATGGAGGGAATGAATAGGGCAGTTAAAGGTATAGTAAAAGAAAGAGACAAATATGATTTTTGCAGATGATATGGTAATATGGGGTGATAAAGAGGTAGATGTACGGTTACAACTTGATGCGTGGAAGGAAATAATGAAAAGGTATGGATTAAAAATAAATAAAGATAAGAGTGAAGTAATAGTATTTGGAAGAGAGAAAGGAATCAATGGAAATATTACCTTGAATGGAGAACCTCTCCAAGTGGCAGAAAGTTCCACTTATTTAGGGAGTGAAATATCTAGGGATGGAAGAATAACTAACGAAATTAATAGAAGGTTACAGAAGGGAGGCAATTTCTACCAAACAATAAAACATCTGATTTGGAATAATGATGTTTCAGACAGAGCAAAACTCCTTATGTATAAGAATTATTACATCCCTATTGTCACCTATGGTGGAGAAACATGGACAATGACAGAAAGAGACTGGAGCAGACTGCAAGCAGGGGAAATGAAATTTCTCAGAGCAGTTAAGGGAAAAACAAGAATGGACAGAGTAAGGAATGTAGAGATTAGAAAGGACCTCAAACAAGAAAGTATGAGAGAAGAAATTGAAAGAAAGAGATTAAGATGGTATGGGCATGTTAAGAGGATGCATGGGCAGAGACTCCCCAAAACTATGGAAGAACTAAAGATGTATGGGAAAAGAGCTAGAGGGCGCCCAAGAACACGATAGAAAATGGGAGTGAGAATATCTGTTGAAAGGAGATCTGGCAGCAAGTGGAGGAAGAAAAGTGGTGGGAGGACCGAGCCAAATGGAGAGGACTCGTCAGCACCCAGACCCGGCAGTAGCTGGAGCGGGATTCGGATATGTATAGATAGTATAGCCTTCCCCGGGGACTGTTTCCGCCAGTTTTTCCGTTCTTCAGCTAATAATTCGAGTCAGTAGATACCAGCCGTGACCTATTAACGTCATAGAATTGTGATATTCTCACCTTTCAGTAACTATCAACTGTCTTCTTTCGAATAGGTACTGATTATTTTTTTCGTAGTATGAGGGTATTTCGCCCGTCTGACATATCTTACACACCAATGTTATGTCATGGCTGGCTAGCTCAAGAATCTCAATACTTACGGAAAGTCGTCTACTCCAGTTGCCTTGATTCTGCTTACCTGTGTTGTACAGTTCTTCTCACTGTACTGTATCTTCTACTTCATCTTCATTTACTTTCTCTTTTCTGTCTAAATATTGTCTTCAAGATTGTTTCCCTTTTACAAACCATCTGTGTATTCCTTCAACTTTAATCTGTGCGTTCTTTGCTCAACATGGGTTTCGCAATCTGATACCTTAATGTTCATTTTGGTGCTTGACTTTTCTCAAAACGCCTATATAAGTATCATAGACACTGCATTTATTTTTCAAATACTCATGTTTATTTCCATCGTCTTGATGTTTCTTCTATACATTCCTGGTTCGTCAGTTTGTACTTCATACCATCTCATGTTTACACGTATGTATTCCCTTCTGATAACTTCGTATATTGCTGCATTTTTTTTCTTTCGTCCAAGGATTTCTCCCAAACCTCGTGTCCGAAGCTCGTGGTCTAGTGGCTAGCGTTGCTGCTTCTGGATCACGGGGTCCTGGACTAGATTCTCGGCCGGGTTGGGGATTTCTCTGTCCGGGTACTGGATGTTTATGTTGTTCTCATATTTTCGTCATCATCATCATCTTGCATGACAGTGGGGATTTCTCTGTCCGGGTACTGGATGTTTATGTTGTTCTCATATTTTCGTCATCATCATCATCTTGCATGACAGTGGCTAAATTGGGTTGAATAAAGAAATGGGACTGTGTGAACAATTGGGACTTTTTCATAGGCGCTGATGACCGCGCAGTTGACCGCCCAACAAAACCAAACATCATCATCGTCATCTAAACCTTGTGCTTTTACCTTTTTTATCCTCTACTGCATTCACCGTTTTACCTCTCAAGATTACCCATTCGTCTTCTGTTGTGATCCTTACACCAGTTTAAGTCACTCTTTGCCTAACGACCGCCCCCTCCCCCCCCCCCCCCCCCCCAACTCTCAACATCATCTGTTTCTTTCAACGTACCCAGGTCCCATCTCCTTAATTTCTTACCTTTCTGCAAATTCTTCGCTTTTTATCTGCAGTTTGTTATCAATAACTAGTTAGAGATCACATCTGCACATGGATATATTTTGGAGTTTAAATTGGTTCTAATATGTGTGTCTTACCGCACTGTCTTCTATTTGAAGCCTTCCGGTGTCTCCAGGTCTCTTCCATGTATACAATCCTCTTTCATGATATTTAAGGCAAGTGACAGCGACGATTAAATTTACTAGTTCCAGAATGGTATAAGGCAGCTTCCGCTCTCATTCTTCTCACCTAGTCTATGTTCTACTATCCTTTTCCTTCTCGTCCTTTTACGAATTCATCAGGCTGTTGATAGTAGCTACTCCGGCATAATACGCATTTTATTTTGCTTTGGTAAGCCTGCAACGAGCTTACCGGAAGTACTGTTCTTCACACCAGGGCGCTTCTGTAATTCCTACTACATCTAACATCAAACTGACCATTTCCCTTTTTAATTTTTTGACCTATCTACCAAATAAAGAGCAGCAGCATTAATTGCTTGCTTCTCCTGACGACAATACCTTCCTGAATACTAGAGGCGTGATAGAAGAGTCACAAGTTTTGTACCTGAACTTGTTAAACCTCCAATAAACATTGAAAAATAAATTTTATATTGATCTGTGGTCGATTTCGATAATGACATTTGTGTGGATGCCGAGTGAGATGGTACACACATAGTGCAATTTTCGATTATATCACCATTCCTGCAAGCCAAAGTTGTCTGAAGGTAGCACGTGCCAAACCTGTGGTCTGTCCACAAAAGGATATTAACAGTCCGGTCAACTAAGTTTAACTTGTGTATGCTGCTGACTGTAATGACTCTCAGGAGAGAGGAGTGGGCAGTACAGGTCTACCCAGTCCTGTTGGCAAGTGGAGTGCACTTAATGTTAGCCTTTGAAGGGCAAATTGAGTAACCGCTTGTAAGCTGACAATGGCCAGGAGAATGGTGTGCTGACGACATGCCCCTCCATCTTCACATCCAGTGAGGCTTATGAGCTGAGGATGACATTGCGCTCTGTCTGTACCGTTGAGCCTTCAAGGGCTGTTCGGACGGAGTATAGTTTTAGAGGAATAGGCTAATTCCACTGGTAGACATCATTACCTGACTGTGAATTTCTCTAAGCCGAGTACAGCTGAGATTTCCAGTACTTGTGGTATGTGCATGATGTGTGTTATGGTGTAGCCTATGCGTCAGAATGTGTACTGTAACGTAAGTGGGACCTCCAGTTGTACAGCCCATACTGACCACTGGAGGGACTTTGGTGACACATAGTGTTTTAAAGTGAGCATACTTATTAATGTGGAAAATGATAGTTAATAATCAGACTGCTGACGGGCTGGATACTCAATAAATCTGAAACTGGTTCAGGACACTAACAATATGGAGCATGATGTGGAGCTTTGGTATGGTGTACTGGAAACAGAGAGGCAATGGGATGTAAGTTAAATATTTGGTATTATATGGTAAGACGTGAGAGAATATTACAGAAAGCAACGTAAGACAAGAGAACAAAGGAGAAGAGGAAAGCAGAAAAGAGAAGAAAGAAGAAAAGACAAGGGAACACAAGGGAAGAGGAGAGGAGAAGAGTGATGAGAAACACGTTGGCCGGCCGGTGTGGCCGAGCGGTTCTAGGCGCTTCAGTCTGGAACCGCGCGACCGCTACGGTCGCAGGTTCGAATCCTGCCTCGGGCATGGATGTGTGTGATGTCCTTAGGTTAGTTAGGTTTAAGTAGTTCTAAGTTCTAGGGCCCTGATGACCTCAAACGTTAAGTCCCATAGGGATCAGAGTCATTTGAACCATTTTATTGAAAGAAGTTGAGGGAAGAGGTGATTGTTTCCCGCCCAAGTGGGAGTTTGGTCCAAAGAGACGTACAGAATTACACTTTAAGACCAACTGGAAGGTATAAGCTGAAGTTTAGCCATGGATTGTGGTCCTTTTTGGTTATCAGTTGACAAAGTATCACGTAGACTGGTTTCAAGAATATATGCTTCTTCACTAGACTATTTTAAGGAGAAAACATGTGGTTCGGGGAAAGCAGTTAGATGAGATTATTAAAATGTAATAAACTTTGTTGCATCGTTGTGCACCCACATACATGTTATTGAGTTAACTTTGATGCATTTGCTTGAAACTATGGTTACAAAACATTTTCCTTTGTAGCTAACTGGAATCACTAGCTGAGTCCAAAGTTGTGAGTATTATCCAGAGCAATGACGGGATCAAGACTTTTCTAAACGGAAGAATTCAACAATGAGGCAGGAATAAACTAAGAAGAACAACAAAGCCTATGCTTTCTGACAACCAAGATAAACAGGAAAACAACACACACCACAGCAGTACAAATCGTCAGATCATAATCAGATATCCAACAGCTTACTCGTAGCATTCTGACAAAACAAAAATAAAAAAATAAAAAAAGAGAGAGAGAGAGAGAGAAGAGAGAGAGAGAAAACATCCCTCCTATGTGACTGTTGTCCAATATTGTGATACATTTTCTTACTATTACTGACAGAGAAAGTACTTCACTAATTGACAGCAGAAGGTTAGGAGGGATTTTTTGCTGTTTGACGCCACAGTTTTAATACCGCTATGTAAGCTGTTTTACGTATTTAATGTACCAGATGACTATCTGGGGCCGGCCGGGGTGGCAGAGCATTTCTAGGAGGTACAGTCTGGAACTGCGTGACCGCAACGTTCGCAGCAGCTTCGAATCCTGCCTCGGGCATGGATGTGAGTGATGTCGTTAGGTTAGTTATGCTTAAATAGTTCTAAGTTCTAGGGGACTGATGACCTCAGAAGTAAAGTCCCATAGCGCTCAGAGCCTTTTTTATTTATTTATTTATTTATTTGCTATCTGGAGGCTGAAGTATTTGTTAGCAGCTCCGGGCTATGAAACAAACTCTGTTGCTGATTAAACATTTGTCTGACGAGAACAACACTGCCGGTTTTAACGGGCAGCAGAGATGGAACTTGGTGTGGGTCCTCGAACAGGTTTCTAAGCCAACCGTTGACTGATTATTAGGTGCCCCCTCAGTCTGCACTGAAGGCGACGATCATCTTCGGCTCACATGAAAAGAAGACGAGTTTCAGTGCTGGATGTTCGGGTGATGGTCCTCGAGGACACGTGTAAGGAGAGCGGCGACGTGGCAGCAGCTGCGGCTGTGCGGGGAGCGGGCAGGTGGTTGGGCGGCTGTGGGGCTTCCGCGCCTTCTTGACCCCGATACGGCGCTAGCGGCGGCGCCGGCCCCGCCGCCACTTGCCTGGCTTCCGCGCCGACTTCCGGCCGCCGCCGCCGCCTCTGCCGCCGCAGGAGAGGCGCCGCACTGCCGGCTCGATAAAAGCGGACCCGCCGCCCGCCGCCAGCCGACAACGCCACAAAAACAACGCCGCACTGTCGCCTCCCTGTACGAGGCGCTGCGTGCCTACGGCTGGTATCACGTGGAAACATTTGGCTGCAAGTCTCCACCAGGACCACCCCTCAGGAAGCTCGCCAACATTGCGTGCTTCCGCTCACTGTCCCAGCAAACTAAGCTGAGCGGAGAAAATGTTGCTCACCCCCTCAAAAGTACACATCGCGCGCGATGGAGCGCTGTAGGTGGTGCATAAATGGTACAAGGTGTATGTGAGTAGCCTTTACTTTCGTGTGTGTTATCGTAAATGCAAACCTCGGGATATAAACTGACAACCTAAATGAGTACTGAGCTCAAAGCCACATCACCTACATGAAACTGAAAAGAAGCCTGTGTGTGCGAAAACCAGTCTCATTCATAAGACAATAAATAAGCAAACCTTCACGTTCAGCAGACTTGGTCAGTGCGAACTATCGGACTGTTTTGCAAATCCAACTGCCTTTTCAAAAAAAAAAAAAAAAAAAAAAAAAAAAAAAAATTGTTCAAATGGCTCTGAGCACTATGCAACTTAACATCTGTCATCAGTCGCCTAGAACTTAGAACTACTTAAACCTAACTAACGTAAGGACATCACACACACCCATGCCCGAGACAGGATTCGAACGTGCGACCGTAGCGGCCGCTCGGCTGCAGACTGTAGCGCCCTGAACCGCACGGCCACTCCGGCCGGCAAACTGCCTTTTCCTGCTGCTAGTTACTCTATTTATCCCATACGCGTTTCGCCTTCTCCTGTTCTAAGGCATCATCAGTGGGATCTATAACGATACTGTTTTGTTAGTTATAGATTATCAAAGAGTTCACTTTGCGATTTTTGGTAAAAAAGTAATTACATACGATTTGCTGATCTGCGTTTCCTCACATCTGGTCTGGAGGTCGCACTACAACTTTTATCACTGCCATATAATCACATCATTGTGTTCTCAAGAAAGTTAAGTCCAATAGTGCTCAGAGCCATTTGAACCATAGCACTCAGAGCCATTTGAACCATTAAAGGCTGGTACGGCAGGTGGACTTTATTTCGATCGGTTAATAATAACATCGTAATTCACTGAACCTCCATAGGAACTGGTATGGTCATGCGTATCCAAATACAGAGCTGTGTAAACAGGTAGAATGCGACGCTGCGGTTGGCAGTGCCTACACAAGACAACCAGTTCAAATAGTTCAAATGACTCTGAGCGCTATGGGACTTAACATCTGAGGTCATCAATCCCCTAGAACTTAGAAATACTTAAAGCTAACTAATCTAAGGACGTCACACACATCCATGCCCGAGGCAGGATTCGAACCTGCGACCGTAGCGGTCGCGCGGTTCCAGACTGAAGCGCCTAGAACCGCTCGGCCACACCGGCCGGCAGACAACAAGTGTCTGGCGCAGTCTTAGATCTGTTACTGCTGCTACAATGGCAGTTACCAAGATTTAAGTGAGTCTGAAACTGGTGTTATATTGGGCGCACGAGCGATGAGACACATAATTTCCGAGGTAGTAATGTAGTGGGGATTTACCCATAGGATCATTTCACGAGTGTACAGTGGATATCAAGAATCCGGTAAAGCATCAAATCTCCGACATCGTAACGGCAGGAAAAAGTTCCTGCAATAACGAGACCAACGACGACTGAAGAGAATCGTTCAAAGTGACAGAAGTCCAACCCTTCTGCAAATTGCTGCAGAAATCAATGCTGGGTCATTAACAAGTGTCAGCGTGCAAACCATGCAAACATCATGGATATGGGGTTTCGGAGCCAAAGGTGTACTCGTGTACCTTTGGATAACTGCACGACACAAAACGCTACGCCTCGCCTGGACCCGTCAGCACCAACATTGGACTGTTGATGACTGGAAACATGTTCCCTGGTCGGACAAGTCTCGTTTCAAATTGTATTGCACGGATGGACGTGTAACGATATGGAGATAACCTCATGAATCCATGGGTCCTGCATGTCAGCAGGGGGCTGTTCACTCTAGTGGAACCTCTGTAATGGTGCGGGGCGTGTGCAGTTGCAGTGATACGGGTCTGTAATACGTCCAGATACGGCTCTGACAGGTAACACGTACGTAACCATCCTGTCGGATCACCTGCACCCATTCATGTCCATTGTGTATTCCGATGGACTTGAGCAATTCCAGCAGGCCCATGCGACACCCTACACGACCATAATTACTGAAGAGTAGCTCCAGGAACACCCTTTAGAGTTTAAACACTTCCGCTGAGCACCAAACTCCCCAGCCATGAACATCACTGAGACCGAGCGAGGTGGCGTAGTGGTTAGCACACTGGACTCGCATTCGGGAGGACGACGGTTCAATCCCGTCTCCGGCCATCCTGATTTAGGTTTTCCGTGATTTCCCTAAATCGAATTGGGCAAATGCCAGGATGGTTCCTATGAAAGGGCACGGCCGATTTCCTTCCCAATCCTTCCCTAACCCGAGCTTGCGCTCCGTCTCTAATGACCTCGTTGTCGACGGGACGTTAAACACTAACCACCACCACCACAAACATCACTGAGTTTATCTGAAATGCCTTGCAAACATGCTGTTCAGAAAAGAAATGCACCCTCTCGTACTCATACGGATTTGTGCACAGCCCTGCCGGATACTTGATGTCGGTCTCCTCCACCATTACTTCAGCATCAGTCGAGGCCCTACCACCTCGTGCTGCGGCACTTGTGCGTGCTCGCGGGCGCCCTACAGAATGTTGGGCAGGCGTACCAATTTCTTTGGCTCTTCAGTGTATTTCAGTAACCCACTTGCTTGTCGTCTTCAGTGAATGTTGTTGTCCGACTCGTCCGGACCTAACAACTTCTACCTCCTGGTGAGAACGAAATACTTGAGTTTGGCAACTCTGCCCAAAGCGCGGCCTGACCAGCACCCACGAAGTCGGCAACTTCAACCTGTTCGTGACAGACCAGAACAGAGACACGGCAATCTCTTCCACATCTGAGAACCACTATTTACAACGTTCTTAAAGAAGACTGTAAATACTGCACCAACGGACGAGGTACAAAATAAAAAACATGAACACGAAGACTTTATTACAAATTTCACATACAAAAATATTTTCGGCTGCTTTGTGTGAAATGAACTTTACAAATTCTAGTTTGCGAATTTCAACATTTCTAGGTAAATCTAATCTCTGTTCTTCCTGGTTTTTGAGGCCGCTTAGATGACGTAACAACTTCTTGCAGTGTTAATTTTTATGTAGGCATCAGTTTGATTGGTGTTGGTTATTTTCTATGGGACCTAACTGTTGAGGTTATCGGTCCCTAGGCTTGCACACAACTTAGCTTAAACTAACTTACGCTAAGGACGACACGCACACTGATGCTCGAGGGAGGACTCGAACCTCCATCAGGGAGGGCCACGCGAATGGTGGCAAACCGCTCCAGACCGTGCAGCTACCCCGCACGGCATCAGTTTGTTAATGCATTGGAATTTTCACAAACTTAAATATATTTTTGTGAAGAGATTCACACGAAGCAGTGAAACGGGAATTAAAGCTTTTACAAGCCTTAGTCGTTGTCCAAAAGCAAGCGCCATCTGCTGCCCAAACGTAGAAGGATATATAGCATCTTCTTCGTTACCAATGTAATTTTCAGTTACACAGTGGGCAACTCTTGTGAGTTTTTGGTCTTGTCGCTGTATGCTGACCAGGTCCACATAAACATCACGAACGGCTTGACGATTTAATTAACTAAGCCGGAAGACATGATGCAGCCACTGGCTTTTTTTATTGTTTGATCTTTGTACATCGAAGTCCAACGAAGAGTTTGTACTTTGCACCGCATGAATTATGTTGAAATTTAAAAGCCAAAAGTTTTTTCAAGGTCCATGACTTAAGAAACGTATACACCCCTTCGTGAAGTGAATGATGTATGGCTGCTTTTAGGAATAACTAATTTTAGGAATAGCTGTATCCCAATGTGTTTTAAGAACTGTAAGTAATATTCTATGCTATGGTCGTTTATCATTCAACAGTAACATGGTTTGCCTACAATAAAAACATGAGCCGTCTGAAAGAGATAACCATTATTTCTGAGTAATGGGAAGGCAACCATGATACCTTCAAGATGAACTTTTCGAAGTCTATTACCACAGTGTCCGTCCCCGGTAGTTGAGTGGTCAGACCGACATAATGTTAATCCTAAGGACTCGTCTTCCTGTGTTCCGGCTGGGTCGGAGATTTTCTCCGCTGAGGGCCTGAGTGTTCTCCTAATCATCATCATTTCATCTCTATCGAGACGCAAGTGGCCGAATTGGCGTCAAATAGAAAGAACTGCACCCGGCAAACGGTCTACCCGTCGGGAGGCCCTAGTCATACGACATTTACCACAGTTTTTGGTTTAAGACGGTTTCCTCTTCCTTTATTCATCTTGAACGCACAGTATAATTTTCAGATCTTCTAATCTTTTATAAGGTTGAACACTAACGGTGTGCGGGAATCTTTAGAGTAACTGTGGATCGTGAATAATTGTGGAAAGTGTCGCTGTGTATTGAAAAGTATAAGCCATCAATATACACTCCTGGAAATGGAAAAAAGAACACATTGACACCGGTGTGTCAGACCCACCATACTTGCTCCGGACACTGCGAGAGGGCTGTACAAGCAATGATCACACGCACGGCACAGCGGACACACCAGGAACCGCGGTGTTGGCCGTCGAATGGCGCTCGCTGCGCAGCATTTGTGCACCGCCGCCGTCAGTGTCAGCCAGTTTGCCGTGGCATACGGAGCTCCATCGCAGTCTTCAACACTGCTAGCATGCCGCGACAGCGTGGACGTGAACCGTATGTGCAGTTGACAGACTTTGAGCGAGGGCGTATAGTGGGCATGCGGAAGGCCGGGTGGTCGTACCGCCGAATTGCTCAACACGTGGGGCGTGAGGTCTCCACAGTACATCGATGTTGTCGCCAGTGGTCGGCGGAATGTGCACGTGCCCGTCGACCTGGGACCGGAATGCAGCGACGCACGGATGCACGCCAAGACCGTAGGATCCTACGCAGTGCCGTAGGGGACCGCACCGCCACTTCCCAGCCAATTAGGGACACTGTTGCTCCTGGGGTATCGGCGAGGACCATTCGCAACCGTCTCCATGAAGCTGGGCTACTGTCCCGCACACCGTTAGGCCGTCTTCCGCTCACGCCCCAACATCGTGCAGCCCGCCTCCAGTGGTGTCGCGACAGGCGTTAATGGAGGGACGAATGGAGACGTGACGTCTTCAGCGATGAGAGTCGCTTCTGCCTTGGTGCCAATGATGGTCGTATGCGTGTTTGGCGCTGTGCAGGCGAGCGCCACAATCAGGACTGCATACGACCGAGGCACACAGGGCCAACACCCGGCATCATGGTGTGGGGAGCGATCTCCTACACTGGCCGTACACCTCTGGTGATCGTTGAGGGGACACTGAATAGTGCACGGTACATCCAAACCGTCATCGAACCCATCGTTCTACCATTCCTAGACCGGCAAGGGAACTTGCTGTTCCAACAGGACAATGCACGTCCGCATGCATCCCGTGCCACCCAACGTGCTCTAGAAGGTGTAAGTCAACTACCCTGGCCAGCAAGATCTCCGGATCTGTCCCCCATTGAGCATGTTTGCGACTGGATGAAGCGTCGTCTCACGCGGTGTGCACGTCCAGCACGAACGCTAGTCCAACTGAGGCGCCAGGTGGAAATGGCATGGCAAGCCGTTCCACAGGACTACATCCAGCATCTCTACGGTCGTCTCCATGGGAGAATAGCAGCCTGCATTGCTGCGAAAGGTGGATATACACTGTACTAGTGCCGACATTGTGCATGCTCTGTTGCCTGTGTCTATGTGCCTGTGGTTCTGTCAGTGTGATCATGTGATGTATCTGACCCCAGGAATGTGTCAATAAAGTTTCCCCTTCCTGGGACAATGAATTCACGGTGTTCTTATTTCAATTTCCAGGAGTGTACTTTCATATTTATTGTAGACAGAAGTCGGTTGGGAAAAAAATCATAGTTGTCATCTCCATCTGCGATAAGGCAACCAACATTTCCATCGCGGATTTTGGAAGTGTCTGCATATTTTTCGAACGAGAGTGAATATTGTTACGAATATATCTTATATCCCTTTTTAATTAGCTCACGGTTGTCAGATTGTCATCTACTGTTCTGCTTATAGGCTTATATGGATTTTCATGCAAGGCTTCCCCTTCTGTTTTAACATAATTCGATAATATTTTCCTGATTAAAAAGTGATCTGGAACTTGTGTGTGGTCAGAGGTAGCTTCTTAATTCGAAAATAAGTTTCCACTGCCTAACTTAAATAATTTAAGATAGCACCGCGAATTTTTGCCGCAACATCGCCATTTGCTTTCTTCAGTTCCTAGAATCTAGCTATATTTATCAGCGCACCTTAAATGTATATTACCACAATCACTAAAAACAGGTTGCAAATCGTGGATTTCTGCCATATTTTTCGCTTCAGAGATTAATTTTGACTATACAAAAAACAATATGATAATGTTATACTATTATAATATTGTAAATAATAGTATTATAGCTCTGCACCGAAGTTAGCGAGTTGCTGTCGTCCGCAGGATTGATGAGTTCCTGGGTCCAAGAATACAACCCCTCTTAACTCATATGATCCGTGCTGCGACCTGCGTACAGAGCTGCCGAGTCCGAGTGTGGGAATAACGGACACTTTCACAGTACCCTTCTTTTGGTAATTAACATTTTCCGAGTTAGAGACTGTTCTTATTGTCTTGCGGTAATCTGCTGGGGTTTTTCCACAAGCAGTTGAGACTATCATCTGGATGTGACTGAACAGTTGATCTGTTGAAATATTGCGCACTTTCAGTGAAACCATTGTAAGACGTCGTCGTCTGCTGACCTTCAGTGCTTACATATTCCGTCCTTACAATCATGTTCCACACATCAAGGCACTTCATTCGAACCCAAACTCGATAAGATAAAGTCAATGTTGTATGAATTCATGTAAACGATATGCAATTGACAAGTGAGCGCACTGTGGTTGAAATACTCACGGCTGGCGTGCACACATACATTCCAGAAACGACGGTCACGTCACAGAGGCTTTTAGTTTGGGAGAGAAACCGCACAACGGGATACCAGGCCCTTCAGAGGACGACCCAGCCCATGTCGGTTGGTGACCGCCCATAGCACAGCGTGGGCCCTAGTGGAAAGGGGGAACAAACCTGTGTTCAGCTTATAAGCAAATTCCGCTACATTGTGTGGGAGCGGCCAGCCTACGCATTCCTTACACATAGCACGCAGTTTCAGAGATTTTCACAGGGAGACAGCAAACGCCAAACGCCAATGCTACATGTTTCCAGGTTGATCGCCTTAAACGAAACGTCATTCTCCCGTTTTAGAAGAGCAATGCTGATTGGCAGACGAAATTTCTAACGCCTTGAGCTGAAGGAATATTGGAAGAGATCTAAAGGTATACTCCTTCACGTCTGGCGTGGAGAGGCGTGGTTCCATTGTCGCTCTTGGAGTGAGATCGCATAACAAGAGCGTGCGCGCTCGTACTTGTACTCAAAAGAGTGAGGAACAAGTCTCTCCTCAGTACTTCACTGGGAGAGCAGCTCTGCCGAGAGCGAATCAAAGGGCGACTCTATATTGAGTCCTTGCGAATAAATGCTGTTCACTGTGTTGGCCGACACACTTTTTGTGCGGTGTGAACGGTCAGAGTTATAGTTAAACGCCTGCGAGCGAATTTTGAGTGGCATCACGGTGGACTGGTTATCTGACCGGTGTACCACGCCAATAGTTAGACTAGGGGTGAATAGGAATCCTTGACTTCATCAAGGCATAGGGAGAGTTTAATTGGCTAAGGTCAATCCAGATAGAACGAAAGTTATCTTATTTGTCAGCAGCGACGGCACAGACAGCAGTCATTGCAGCTTAGGGTACTGTGCTCTACAGCTATTGCGAGCCTCATATGTCCTCCACAACAGTACACTTCACTGCATTTCACACACGACAGCCTAGACCGTACCTAGCAACATTCTAAAACATAATTATTCAATTTGAGTAGGTGTGCCTCTCAGCCATTCTGCCAAGTTAACTACCACCTTAAACTTTGTGTAGAAATTTCATTAGCGAATCCTATCCTTGGAAGGTAACTTCACATTCCGAAAAGAACCAGGATATAACCTGTACAGTTCATAACTAAAAGTGTCATTGTGATTTCTCAGAATTTTTGCAAAATAAATAATAACTTTCGTTAGTTTCCTGTTTTTCTTACACTAACTAGCACTACTCCAGTACCCAAGTATCCCACTAGTTACGTAAGAAATTTTGTGAATTTTTGTGTCATTTCCTTACAGCGGACGATTCAAGAAAATATTTATTGCTGAAAGTTTTTCAGGCACTTCTCTTTAGAGCGTGAGGAGCGTCTGTCTGACTTCTGCAGTAGTGTGGGGGTGGAAATTGCATCTTGCAGGAGCCACAGGGTAAAGGGTACATCTCAGATTAATCCGTTGCGCAGAATAACAGAATAACAGATCAACCCCACACGCTCAGACCATCAGCCACATCATGCCAGAGTCTCGGCAGCATATAATTTCTTGTTAACGAGTGGAAGAAATCTTCCAACGGCCCAGGCTCGAAACGCTGTACAACTTACATTTTATATTTAGATTTTCAGCGACCTTGTAATGAGTGCCAATATTTAGATTATATTTCAATGAGTTAATGTGTGAGAATGGTGTGAATCTTGGTTTGTTACTGCTCCTCCCTCACCTCTCCTCTGAAATACCATTTCCTGTCACAACCACTTTTAACAGTGCCACAGATGCCTAAGATTTTAGTAATAATAGCTATTTAATATGTAAAGTAATTTATTATAATATTAATATTTTTTACATCCTCACTCATTAAATCACATCCAAGAAAT